>NC_140570.1:35782970-37124220 GCF_057381845.1 Rhamphochromis longiceps | reverse complement strand
CCACAGTATTGTTGATCAGAGCAGCAGCAGCTGCCTGAGGGGACTGACACACGGGGCCTCCTGAAGACGCCACAAACAAGCTGAAAGCACTGCTGCTGCTCGCGCTGTGTGTTTAGTGACTTGAGCCTGTATGTCACACTTTTTACTGCCGTTACAGTGTAATAAAATGAGTTAACACAACATGGAAAGCTTTGTTGATTTTGGAGGCGGGTGTTGGGGCGGATGTGTTGACGGAGGGCCACGGCATCTTTAACTGCAGTGATTTCTGTTCTGTGTATCACCGTCATTTGTGCCTGTGATTCTAAGGCAGAATCGTGGGTTTGTTTCAGCACTGACGGGACGCTTTTGCTTTATTTGCAGCATCTATCGCTACCTTTTCTCTCAGTTTATGGTAGAAACGTCTGGAAAGTAATGCAGTTAGGCTCCCAGGCATTCGATATTGCTTTCAAATAATTATCCCTCCTTCCACTTCCTTAACCTCTTATCTATTGAGGTGCGTTAGGGGGCCGAAGCCTATCCCAGCTATCATAGGGTGAGAGGTGAGTGTACAATCTGAACATTTCTCATCCTGTTCCTGCTGAGTCGGCACACACATATGCACATCTACATGTTTCTTCTGGAGAACATTTATCTGGGCTTACTGACTGCAGCAGGAGTCTTCACATAAACACGGGGAAGCTGTGGATGCATCAGCGTAATTTATCCTCTTTAAGAAAATTCCCTTTTATCACCCTCTTAAGTCTCTTAAGCCACGTTGTATTTCTGCAAGGACACAATATCCCCGGATGCCCCCAAACTTTTAAAACACGATCTTATATGAACATATGGCATAAAACACTCAAAGCATATGAGTAAATATAGGCTGTTAATGAAGAAGTACTCGACTACACTGCTCATGGCTTCAGATCGTTTAAGAAGCCTTCTCCTGTGTGCACACAGAGCCAGAGGAGGAGGTGCTGACTGAGAGCACAAATCCATGGTGCTCAGGCACGATAACGTTTTAGTTTGAATTCATAATTCTGATTCAGAATTTAGGAGTTATAAACAGACGCCGAGTGATGTTACAGCAGTTTTCCTTCATAATTCCTCCCATTCTTTCGTGTTTTTATTGGAGGGAACAAATACATCCTCTACATGCTGTCTCCGGTGTCCCTGCTTCATGTGGAATATTTCAAAGCCCTACAGCCGTAAATTATTTCAATTTGTTCCTCGCTGCCTTATGAAGAAGCTCAAGCCATTAGTGCCGGCACAGATTATATTTATTTTTCAGAAATCTATCAAACTGAGTCCAGTTAAGCGTGGATAGAGAACACAGTGATGGTGGTAATGAATGTATATTTATAGATTTACAGCAAACACACTGTCACTTCTATTAGCATCTTCATTTCAGGCCACTGGATTTGTGCATAACAAATCCTTCATTTTAATTAATTTATTCTGATCTGTAATTTTCTTTGTAATTTCAGCAGCTCAGTGTGAGCAGCGACAGCGTCAGGTTTCGGCACTTCTAATGAAGCCTCTCTGCTGGCACTAATCTTTTCCTAAAAAGACGCCGGAGTTATTCTCTGCTGAATTTAAAGGTGCTTCAGAAAAACTCTTGAGGTCCTTTATTCACTGAGGAGGGAGCGTCACACGTCACCGTCAAACATTTGGCTCATTCCAGGAAAACACTTAAGATACTTGATCACAGCCAAACATGGAATTTTGAATTTCATGGCATAAACTTGTTCAGTCTGCAGTGAAATATGAGTTACAAGATCATGTGCTAATTATATGTTATGATGTGAATTTCTTAGATATCTGGGCAGGCTTGTCCCACCCTGTGTCTGTGTGTAGTCAAAGCTAAACAACACAAAAGCATCGTTATTTTATACAAAAATTGCAGTTAAAGTTGAAGAGTGACAGGGTAGGAATGGGCTTAACAGGCATGGTTTTGAAAAAACAAAAAACAAAACCGTTATCTGAAGCCACCAAAGAGTTTCTAACAGTAAAAACATTAGAATAAAGGAATTATTCAGAGTAAATGCTGGAATTATACTATGCAATGAATGCCTTTCTTTCTTCATTACTAGCAACAAGCAATATTTTGTGGTGAAACCAATCATCTCCACCTCACACAGCCATGATTCTGCATAATGGGTACTTTTATTTATTTATTGCTCTCAGTATGCTTGTGCTGAAACCTTTGTACGGTTACTTCAGCAGGATTATGATTTTCATATGAAAGTGCTGATACATCTTTCACCCATTCTTACAAACGTCTGGCCACAAACAGTTGATGGGCCCAAGCCAACTTGATTTGACGGTCAGGCTCTTTTGGAATAACTAAAGGAAGCATACGGGACATACTTTATTTGCTAAACCATCTTGTGCTTGTTTCATTCACGTTGGAAATACTGAGCTGAGTTTGGTGGACACCTTCAGCAGCATATCGGAGAAACGGCAGGTGTAACACAGAAAAGTTTACTGTATTGTATGTGTGGTTTAAAGGGCAAGAATTTAAAATATGTAATTAAATTCAATGATTTTCCCTCTTTTGCTTGTGTCTTGGATGGGCACTCAGCCGTGCACTGGCCCCCTACCCAGAAGACCCAGTGGATAATCTGATGTTTCACCACTTTTAAATATAATTTTAAGTAGCAGTGCTACTTTTCATGTAACACACCTGTCAGCACATCATAAGTCTGAATTTATTTCTGATCAAATACTCAGATTTCCAGTGCGCCCCCTTATTCTCGCCCCCTCTGCCCACAAAAATCTTGGAAACGCCCGTGGTCCTGGCCGGTCCACTGGTTGTTAAGTGTTGGGGGTGGGGTGGTTGACTGAGGCTGACGGGGGCTGGATGTCCTCTCTTTGCCCCCCGACCACAGTGGGAGTGCGCAGTGCCAGGCCGGGCCAGCAGCAGCAGCTGACGCACCGTCACACGTACTTTACGCACGCTGGATGAAGGCAGGCAGAGACCCGGCGGAGGAGGATGCTAACACCGGCTCGGTGGGGCTGTCTCCGGGGGTTTATTTAGCAGGCAGTGGGGGTGCCGGTGTAAAATGCAGCGGGGCGGACGGGCTGTGCGGGTCGGCCTTGCTGAGCTCGGCTGCTGCGCCTCATGTTCGCCTCTCACGCATCTCTCCTAGGACTTGTGATTAGCGCGTTTTTGTTTCCAGGTCAGAATCTCCGTTTCCTGTGCGGCGTGTTTGTACTAAAATGGCCGGAGATGGCGGCGCTCTGAAGGATATCAATGAGATTAAGTCCCAGTTCCGGACCAGAGAGGGCTTCTACAAGCTGCTCACCCTCTCAGACTCGCTGCAGCGGGGCGGGCTGCCGCGGGGGCCGTCCGCCGGAGCCACGCTGGGGCCCGGGGCCGGACCGGGTCCGATACCCGGCGGAGGGGTCGGGCTGCTGCAGGGGCCCGGGGCTGCAGCCGCCGCCGCTGCCGCCTCTTCCTCCTCCAATGCCGCAGCCAACTCCTCCCCGGCTGGCTTCCTGCCGCCGGTCCGGGTCTCCATGGTGAAGCTGCAGCCCGAAGACCCGAGCGAGGAGTCGGAGCGGGTGTGCTTCAACATCGGCAGGGAGCTGTATTTCTACACGTACACCAACATCAAGAAGGTGAGGCTGGGGGCGAGTTTAGCCTGGCGTGCTAAGCTGCTAGTGTGATGCTGCTGCTTCGCATTTCGTCATCTTTTCAGGCTCTCCGAGCGGCGGCTGCTGCTGCTGCACCACCACCACAGCTTTCTGCTTGTTATGCAATGCAAAATGGAGCTGCTGCTCATTTGGCTGAATAGGTGGTGAGTGGCGCATCGTGCAAACGGATGCACAGTGTCAGAAGGAGCTGAAGGAGCAGGAAACAGCGAGAAGAAAGGCTCTGACGGCTCTCCATTCACTGCAGCCTTGCTGGGAGCTGAAGCCTGGTCCTTGGCTGGGGCTGCCTGCCAGCGCTCACAGCTGAAGGCTTGTAATTTGGAGGCACACTACGAGATCATTTACTTTCTGCAAAATGTTGCTTTTTAACAACAGAACAATCCAGATGAACCATCACAGGCTCTGCAGCCTCCCTGTCCCCTCATTTACAAGGCCATGTGTCAAAAATAGACTCCATCCAGAGTGGGCTGAATTTGACTATTTTAATCATATTATCTAAAGGGACCCTGCTGTGCTTCATATTTTTGTTACTAGAGCAGCTTTGCATGAATCATTGTTATTCATGTTATCCTAGGCCTTACTGCAGCCCCTCCTCTCTTCCTTTAAACCAGCTTTCTCATGATTGGCTGCCCCTCACAAACAGAAGGTTTGTGACTGCAGGTGGGCGGGGCTTCTGTGCATATAGGGAGCATGTTTAAAGTAGACCTTTTAGTTTTTCTTGTTTAGCATCATATTTTTATTCTTCAGCACTGCTAGGAGAGCTTTGCATAATTCCTATAATCCTTAGTTGTCTTATTCCTGGTATTGGTGCAGCTCCTCTGTTTGTCCTCTGTTGGAAACAAGACACCATCAAAGCCTGCTAGGAGTGACCCTTGACACTCTTGTCCAAACTGAGTGGTTTCTGCCATAGAACAGAATGACTGGGTTTGCATCAAGAGGTCAGTGAGGGTGTTCTGCCTGTGCAGCCACCTGGAAATCGTTCTAGTGGTGATCAGACACGTCTTTATAGATGTGTATGCTAAGGTGTCAAAGCTTGTCATCAAGGGGACAGGAGAGGTTGGTCAGATGTCGTCTTTATTGGGGAAAGTGTTAAAACGGCTTTCTTCTGATTGGCTGCCCCTCTCAAACAGAAGATTTAAACAGCAGGTGGGTGGAGCTGCTGTGTGCCTGATATGACCTTATAGAAACGAGACCTGCCACTCAGCAGCCGCCTCCCTCACAGCACCTGCTCGGGCAGGTATTTTGAAGGTTCGATATCAGTAGTTCGATATCATGTTTTGATCAAATAGGTTTTAAAAACAGGACAGTTTCAGCTTTTGGGATTTATTTTCTGCAACATTTAAGTTTTTAAGTAAAGAAATGCAAACATCTGGCATCAGTAATTAAAAGTATGAAGTAATATAATGCAGTGAGGCCCTCGGACACTCGCTATTGATTCCAAATAATTATTCTCGACTTTTCCCATTTTCTGCCGAATCAAAACAATTACAGAGCTGATTTTGTCCTCTGTCCTCTTTTGTGTTTGCCTTCCACACACGAGAGGCTGAGGGCACCGAGGTGGTGGTTCTGGTTCACATCAGGACGAGGTTATGTCTTTTGTTTGAGGATGTAATCTCATTAGATGCTCATGCAGCAGCTGTTCACCACTGAAACTTAATCATTTTGACCCTCAAGTGACTAAAATGTCCACGTGCGGTCATTTATAACCCTGTTATTCTTTTTTTAATGTGTATTTATGATGATCACAGCTACAGTTTCCTGTATCTAAGATGCATGCTTTTAGCTGTTATGTCTGTAAGTTTGGTTTTATGCAAACAAACATTGCCAACAAAATTACTTTTATTTCCATAAAACATATTGTTCTTAGTTTTAATAATGCATGTACTGCAGTATGCTCTTATCATTTTAATATCAACATTTAAATAACACTAGCAGTGACTCCATAATACTTTGAGGAACAACAAATTCCAATGAAGTCGTCATAGTCGGGCGGATTTTAATCACTTGTTACTCCCGTTTTGTACTCGGACTGAACAAACATCTGGTTTGCACGTGTAGAATATTTCAAATATTTTGTACAGAAAGATCAAAATTTCTGCTGAAGGCAAAGTTGCTACTCTGAGCCTGTTATGTGTGGGTCACCGCAGAACGTCACAATGTAGCGATTCATGTTAGAAAACACACATTTGTACAAAGCTTTCTGTGATCTTTGACACACAAATGGACCAGTTCCTGAAAAAAGTTGTAGAAGTAGATGAATGGTAGGAAACATTTATACAAATAAAAATATCACAACACACATAAATGTATAAATGCCTCCTCAGGCTTAACTTTGACCACTGACAGGTGATTTTTCTCTTCATCATGACACTAAGGGTTTTAGTGACAAAAGACCACATTGTGATGGCTAAACAGCCGGGTCAGAGCATCTCCAAAGCCGCAGCCCTTGTGAGATGTTCCTGGTCCGCAGTGGGGAACCAGCGACAGAGTCACGGGCGGCCAAGGCTCACTGGAGCACAAGGGGAATGAAGGCTGGCCCGTGTGGACGACATATCCACAGACCACTCAGGGGCCCATGCTGACCCCCGTCCAGTGCCGAAAGCACAGAGAAGAGGCACGCAAGAACTAGACAGAAGCTCTGGAACAAGGTGGGACAATCTAATGGATCATGTTTTCTTTTACATCACGTGGACGGATGTGTTTTGCTTACCTGGGGAGCACCTGGCAGCAGGATGCACTGTGAGAAGAAGGCGAGCCAGCAGAGGCTTGTCGTGTGGATGTTACTTTGACACATACCACCTACCTTAGCATTGTTATAGATCTGGGGTGGGGAGCTCAAAGTCTCAGGGCCGTTGTCCTGCAAGTTTTACATATCACCCTGGGTCAACACACCTAACTCGAATGATTAGTTCATTACCAGCCTCTGAAGAACTTCAAGACATGTTGAGGAGGTAATTTAGCCATTTAAATCAGCTGTGCGGATCAAGGACACATCTAAATCCTGTGTGGCACCGTGAATGCATAAGTTATATTTCAGAACCCATTGAAGGAAAAGAGTGTTTTTGGCATGACAGAAAAAAAGAAAAGTATCATCGCTGAGGGTTTTCCCTGGAGCTGGATCTGCTTCCAGCTTGCAGCACCTCGTGCTTCTTAATGAGAAACGCTAATAACCTGTTTAAAGAAACTACAGGACGCATGTAAACAGCTTCCCCTTCCCCAAAGCGACTCGAGTAGCTTAAGCCCGCTGATCTCCATTGGAGCAGCAGTTTAGTGCATGATGATGATGATCTCTCAAACACAACCTCCTCCAGAGCATTTTAGGTCTGCAGCGTAAGTTTTCACAGAAAGGGAGTCACCTCCATAACCCTGAAAACATTTAGTTACCTCTCTAAGCTGTAGATCTTTGCAGCCCTGCCCTGTTTAACGGGTTCTCTCTGTGGTTGGTGATTGTCGGTGAACACAGCGGCCCTGCACAGAAACTTTGCTCCTTCGCTGAGATGGCAAACCCTGATGTGAAAAACGTTCAAATCAAGCTCCACTGCAGCTGCCATGGAAACACTTCAACGTGTGATGATTGGATTGTCAAAAAAAAAAAAGAAAGAAGGACAGAAACATAAGAATGGGCACAGAAGTGTGATGTTTGTTGTTTTGGTTCTCTGAATGTCGCTGAAACTTTCTCCTCGCTGTTGTCTGCAGGCTGTGGACCTCAGTAAGCCCATAGACAAGAGGATCTACAAGGGGACGCAGCCCACGTGTCACGACTTCAACCAGTACTCGGCCACAGCAGAGAGCGTAGCTCTCATCGTGGGTTTCTCAGCCGGGCAGGTCCAGTATCTCGACCCCATCAAGAAGGAAACCAGTAAACTCTTTAACGAGGAGGTAATAAATCTGTGTCTCGGCTTTAATCTGGGTTTGTTGCAGAGAGCCGACCTGGCAAACAGGCTTGTGGTGTGTGCAGATTATGTGGCAAATTAAAACAAAACAATATGTTCATCAGATCTCAGGGATATAATGAAGGGTGGAGGGCTGAGGCTGGTGTAGCTCTTAATTTTGCAGGACAAAATTATTTTTTTTGAATCAAGTTCAGTTTTTTTTAATTCACATGCAAAGAAACAAATCTGACCAGTCAGACCACTGCATTTGAGCCAAATCTCAGACATGCAGCTAAACGTTCTCTGGGTCAATTGGCTCTCTGAAGTGATTTCTCTGCATTCACAGATGTGGCCCCAACTCAGCTCACAACAGCTCAAACTGAGATCTTGAAATATGTAGGAAAAGCTGTCGTAATGTAGCTTCAGCTCCGGGATGAAACCACGAAACTGTCCCTGCTGCTGTGTTCTGATGAGAACTGGATGAGCCCAGCGTCTGTCTCTTCCTTTTCCTGTTTAGAAACATCAGAATCAGCTCATCATCGCTTGATCTCGACTTCATTTTTTTTCCTAACGTGCATATTTTTGAGGACACTTTCAGGGTGTATATACTTTACACGACAAATTTGCATCTGAAAAGTTCATAATTTCATGTCTGGTTTGTTTGTTTGTTTTTGCAATGTGCTTGGTATGTAAAGGCTTTTATGCTGAAAGAATGGCTGGGTGTATTTCCACCTTAGCCCATTTCCTGTATGTTTTCCTGCCTCTACTGTCAAAAAAATAAAAACTGGGGCGCACTGGCAACTGTGGCTACATGTAGCTTGCCGTCACCAGTGTGTGAATGTGTGTGTGAATGGGTGGATGACTGAATGTGGTGTAAAGCGCTTTGGGGTCCTTAGGGACTAAGTAAAGCGCTGTACAAATACGGACCATTTACCATTGAGTTATAAACCTTACAGCAGCGTTTTGATCAATAGATGCTTTAGATAGACAAGAAAACCATGTGTTCCAGTAATGCAACTGAGTTTTAAATGAGAGGCACAGCTGAATGTCATCGGTACACAGATGATAAAAAATGGCTTTAAAACTACGGAAGGCCAGGACTGCCATAATGAATTAATTAAATACACCATTAAATAATTAATTAAAATTGTAAATAATTAATTAAATATTTATTTGACACATTTAATTAGTTGTTTATTTATTTCACATTTTAATTAATTATTATTATTATTATTATTAATTAATAAACTCAACAAAACCTAAAACTCATACTTTTCTAATGTCTTTCTCCACCCTTCCTTCCCTCTCACCTTCTCCGTCTGTCCCCACCTCCTTCCTCTTTCACAGAGGTTGATAGACAAATCCAAGGTAACGTGTCTAAAATGGCTTCCCAAGTCGGAGAACCTGTTCCTGGCCTCCCATGCCAGCGGTCACCTCTACCTCTACAACGTGGACCACCCGTGCGGCACCACGGCACCACAGTACTCTCTGTTGCGGCAGGGCGAAGGCTTCGCCGTTTATGCCTGCAAAACCAAGACGCCGCGCAACCCTCTGCTGCGGTGGGCCGTCGGGGAGGGAGGCCTCAACGAGTTTGCGTTCTCCCCAGATGGCGTGCACGTGGCGTGCGTGGGCCAGGACGGATGCCTGCGTGTCTTCCACTTTGATTCGATGGAGCTTCAGGGCGTGATGAAGAGCTACTTTGGTGGGCTGCTCTGTGTGTCGTGGAGCCCAGATGGGAAATATCTCGCCACGGGAGGGGAGGATGATCTGGTTACTGTGTGGTCATTTGCAGAAAGCCGAGTGGTAGCGAGGGGGCACGGCCACAAGTCTTGGGTCAACGTGGTGGCATTCGATCCCTTCACGACTTCCCTGGAAGATGAGGAGCCTATGGAGCTCAGTGGCAGCGAGGAGGACCTCCACCAGGGGGCACAAAATAACTCCATGCACTTTGGGCGGGTTCGAACGAGCAGCACGTTATCCCGCCTTTCTCGGCACAGCTCGAAAGGCGGCGGCTCGCCATCGGTCACTTACCGATTTGGCTCGGTGGGGCAGGACACCCAGTTCTGTTTGTGGGACCTGACGGATGACGTGCTGTACCCGCGCCTGCCGCTGTCCCGCGCCTTTACTAACACTTTTGGGCCTTCGCTGTCCAACTCTGGCAGCGGGGGGATCAACAGCACCTCAGGTGGGGGAGGAAGTGGAGGTGTGGAGGGACATCATCACCCCCCGAACACTAACACCGGCACCTCCAACCCACCCACACTCCCTTTACCGCTTCCTCGCTCCCTTTCGCGCTCCAACTCTTTGCCCCACCCCGCTGTGGCGAACGCCTCCAAAGGCCAGAGCGCCTCAGAGGGCAGTGGGGGAGGAGGAGGAGGGGGAGGGAGCAGCGGTGGAGGAAACAGCACCCCCTTCAGCATCGGCCGCTTCGCCACTCTTTCCCTACAGGAGCGCAAGTCGGATAAGTCCGGCAGCAGCGGGGGCGTGGAGAAGGAGCACAAGCGGTACCACAGCCTGGGCAACATCAGCAAAAGCAACGACAAGATCAATGTGGCGCCGAGGAGCAACCGGCTGGACGCCGCCAAGGTGCTGGGCACTACGCTGTGCCCACGCATGCACGAAGTGCCGCTGCTGGAGCCGCTGGTCTGTAAGAAGATTGCACACGAGAGGCTGACGGTCCTGGTGTTCATGGATGACTGCATCATCACGGCCTGCCAAGAGGGCCTCATCTGTACCTGGGCACGGCCGGGGAAGGCGGTACGTCTCCTGTTAACATTTTTAAGTCATAGTTTTTCTCTCTAGTTGTTTAGTCTCGCAGTCGGTCTTAGATGTTAGAGAATAACTCGCTTCACATGTCTTCATAACTCCAGTCCAACATGGTTTTAATTTACAGTGCAGGGCAAAAACAGAGACTGTTCACAAAGATGGACTAAGCCATCATCACATCATCTTTTATTTTACAGGGTATCATCTAAGCCTTTAATCTGGTGTTTTAAAGCCAGATGGGACCATGTTTGGGTGAGACATCAAAGCTGCTGCAAAGAGTGAACAGCCCAGTTCATGCAGGCATTTCAGCCTCACTCTCGTCCTCATGAATTATGGCACATGCCACCAGGGACATGAAAAACTCAGAACAACCGAAGGCTCAATCAAGGACAGTGCACGCATTGATTTCCCAGTTGCAGATTTTCTACACCTGAAAGCAAACCCTACTTTATCATCTAATTTATTCTAAACAGGATTTAACCTCTTCAGAAGGTTGGAGCAAAGTGTCTTGAACCAATTTGTTAGTCTTAAAAGAGGACAGAGAAACACTGAGTGCTCGTGTATATTTCAAGAAAAGTTGTGATGTATTTCTGAGTAGCCCAAGTCTTGATGCACGCTCAATCTTTCAGGGAAGAAAATCCCAAAGGTTGATTCTGTTCGTCTGGACGTAGCGTTTTTGTGGGAGAAACGATTCGTCACTCATCCAGGTGACTTCTTCAGTCTCAGCTGACTGCAGGTTTCCCCAAATCTTATAAACAGTACATTTGCACAATAACTGAAGCTAGCACCACTGAATGACCAATGGGCTGGAAGGTCAGTTCCTTGATCATTAATATGCAAATTGTCATGATCATTGATCAACAACCACTGATCAATAACCATGAGTACCATTCACAGAGAGTTGGGGAATGGCTGCAATCACAGCATTGTAAGATGGTGACAGATGTACCTTTAGGCCCCCTCCTTGATTCAGAGATGGTCTTTCCCTTTTCACGTAAATGGCCTCCTTGACTCCGCCCTCAAACCAGCGTTCCTCCCTGTCCAGGATGTGTACATCCTCATCATTGAAAGAGTGTCCACTGGCCTGTAGGTGTAAATAGACTGCAGAGTCCTGACGAGGTGGCTCTTCTGTGTTCTGCCATCCGCTTCGCCAGAGGTTGTTTGGTTTCCCCGATGTATAAATCCTGGCAATCCTCTGTTTATGCCAGGGGACCTGATCCTTGGGGTGGACCAATTATTTATTTTTATTTTTTGTTCTGAAAAAATGAAGACGTCACCTGGATGAGCGCCACTCCCACTGAAACTGCTGCGTCCAGACGAACAGAATCAAGTTTTTGGGTAGCCCAAGTAGTGCTAAACACTTAAACAGTAGTATTTATGTGAAACACATTTGTCGTTTCGCCTTCAGCACCAACCATTTTCTTGCATATTTTTCAGAGTTCAGTGGTTTGTTGGAGGTTGTTGAGGTAGCTCATCATCATTGGAGGCTGACTCCCGCCTCTCAGACATGCTTGTCTCATTATTATGTATAGAAGGAAACCTAGCATGGTGTTGCTATAGCAGTGGTGCCCAAAAATGTTCCAGAAGACACTAGCCCCGAGGAGCCTTATGAATTAGTGGAGGTTAGGCCGAACAGACACCTGGAGTCTAAATCTGTCTGTTCTCTGAACTTTAAGGAGCAGGTGTGTTATTAAAAAAAGTTGAATGCTAAGAAGTGTGTACATTTGCTGCTGAGATCAAAGATTTGGCAAAGGCAAAAATTAAAAGTACAGTTTGAAAGCGCATCAGCTCTCATTGGAAAAAATTAACCATGCTGGATAGGTGCTCTGATATGGGCTGGGTATGTGGTAGAATAGAATAGCCCTTCATTGTCATTGTAAATACATCAGGAATAGTAAAGACATCAGAAATAAATGGCCAACAGAACAGATATATACTATAATATATTCAAAGCAAGAGAAAGGGAAGCAGTGCAAAAGGACTCTGTCTGAGTATTGAGTCCATGTGTGAGAGGCCTGAATGAAGAGGGTTACTCAGACCATGGCTCAGATTGGTGAGTTGGGTGGGCAGGTGTGGGGCGGGGGGTGTTTGTTAACAGTCCGAATGGCTCAGGGGAGGAAGCTGTTAGTGAGTCTGGAGGTGTGTACCTGATTGACCTGACCCCGCAGCAGGTCAAACAGGTGGTGGGGTTTTCTGAGATAGGTTTCGGCTTCACTTCCAGATCCTCCTAAGTCAGGGTCCTGCTGCCTGTCCTGTAGAGGTCTTTGCAGGTCTCCATGGATACGTCTCCCCAGACCGTCACTGACCCACCACCAAACTGGTCGTGCTGAGCGAACCTGCTCTCATCTGTATAAAGCACAACCTCCCATTTCTGGTATTCTATGGCAAATGCCAGTTTGGGCTACAAGGTGCTGGGCAGTGAGCACAGGGCCCACTAGAGGGCGTCGTGTCCTCAGGTCACCCTCATGAAGTCTGTTTCTGATTGCTTGGTCAGAGACATTTACAGCTCTGGCACTGCTCATGCTGTTCCTCCTTTCACTGAGGAGCAGATACTGGTCGTGCTGATGGCTTAAAGACCTTCTGTGGCCTGCCCAGCTTCATAAGCCTCTTTTCCATTAGTAGCTACTCGGATTGACTCCACGGATCGGCACTACTCGGCTCAGATTGATACTGATCAAATTCAGTACTACCTAATGTGGTTGTCGTCATATCATATCATATTTCATCATATCAACGTGTCTGAGCGTCCCTCGACGTCATTAAAATGTGACACGAATGCTAAAAAGCAGTTGAACAAGAATATACTTGCTGTTGGGTCTGTGGCTTCGTCAAATTCGTGGGAACACGGTGTTGTTTTTTGTAGCCATTTTAAAAATGGCGGTTTTAATTTTCATGAACAACAGACTCTCGAGTGATGCTACTGACCAGCCAATTGGTGGCATGCAGTCTGACGATGTCGCAGTTTAGTACCTGCTTGGATCGCGTGGAAACCCGGCGAGCAGGTACCAGGTACTATGACCTAAACCCTGAAAACCGTGGTGAACCGTGCCGAGTTGATCCAAGTATTCTAATGGAAAAGGAGTTATAGAGTAGTTCATATAAGAAACTGGGACTGATGTGGAGGACCACATCAATAATCTAATAAAGAGATAAAATTAATATTGAACAGAATCGAGTTTAGCGTATTGATAAAACCCTTTAAACAGACACTGGGTCTGGTTTGCCCACTTATTTAATTATCAGTATAATTATGAACCAGGGTAAAGTTCGGTTTGAGTGCAGACAGGAGAGGATTTTCAGTGCGTCTAACTTTGTGTTTTTCTTCTTCTCCCATTCAGAACCTGACAGCACAGAACGGGAACTCTCCGAGCGGCACGGTGGTATAGCTGGAGGGGAAGCTTTGCACTCATCCCTCCATCCTTTCCCTCGTCGTCGTCGTCCTAATATGTCAGAATTTGGGGCCAACTACCAGAGACTATACCTGACCTACCACTGCAGTATTAACCCTCAGTATAACTCTCTGTACACGCCTTCACTCAGAGGTGGGAAACTCTTCCTGAAACACTCATTTAGGAAAACTTGGGAACAAATGACACATTGAATATAGCACTAAGCCACAGTAGACCATATCAGTATATGACAGAAGTATGTGGACACCCCTTTAGTTGTTTTGTTTGTTTGTTTTCTTTTACTGCTGCTTTTGTTTATTTTCTGAGGAATGTTTTAAAGCAGCGTGGAAACCAGCCAGACCTCGTTTAGGATCAACTGGAACTATGAAATCAGTGTTAGACGCCACTAATGTGTTGGAAAAGCTGTTGCAGCAGCAGAGTATGAGTCACATACGGGTGAAGTGTTCGGGTGTCCATGTATTTTTGACCATATGATGGACCTAAAAAGCCAGCCTTATTGTTGAAACATTCAAATTTCACAACCTGTTCTGCTGATCTGGACTATTCGAGCACGTCAGCTCTACCTGGTCCCATTTTCCACATGAATTTCTTCACTGTAGCGAAGTGGAAGTTTTTTAAAATGGGCCATTTTAAAAAACATTTATCAATTGGTTTAAATTTGCCATCACTGATAAAGTATAAACTGGATGTGTCTCTTTGGGCAGCTTTATTTTTAGATTTCTCTGTGGAAGTCTCCTTCAGAGAGTCTAAAGGGTGACCGTTCAGGGAGCGAGCACAGATGATGTTTCTGTGGGTGAAATGCTCCTCCTTCAGAGTCCTCGGGATGTTACGGGGGCCTCTAAACCTGGTTCACACATTTCATGCTGCTCAGCTTCCTGGAAAAAAATGAAGATCATCATCCGTGGTCGTACTCCTCACTTGATGTGCTCCCATCTAGCCTGGACTCTGCAGACTCTTCCACTGAAAACTGCTCGTTTGTAGCCGGATTGATAGCTCTCATCAGATGTGTACGTTTGTAATCATTATTAGAAAACTTCCACTGAGTGATCTAAAACACGCAGCAAGCCTGGAGGCGGTACAGAGGTGCACAAGGAGACAGTCTTGAAGTGCAGATTAGCCAAAATTAAGTCCAGAAAGTTGGGAAGTTTTATTATTTAATGAGCTTTTTGTCCATGATGGAAGTGAGAAAAGTGTTTCTCAGGAAGAGTCCCCCCCCCCCCCCTAAGTGGGACTGCGGTTTATTCCCACTGTTTCCGCCCTCCCTCCTCCGTGTCTCTCTGCAGAAAGACTGCTTTAACCGCGTTCTTCATCCTTCGGTCTGTAACCCCGAAGCAACAAAGGAGCTAACGGCAGGCCCTCCTCCATCGGACCCCTCCCTTTTTCCCCTTCATGCTAAAGACACTGCAAAAGCCACGGCCATTGTATGTATGTTATTTATTTTATCACAAGACTGTGTAGTAATTTATACTGTAAATAATGAAAATACTCTATAAATACACAGCGGACAAACGTGTAGGGACTCGGCAGCGATGATGAGGTGAAGACGAAGCAGGAAAGATTATTAATATATGAAGATCCTTCTATTGTACATACAAACGAGACGGTTATAAATCGAATGTCTGCTGTTTTAGGGAACATGAAGATGTCGATGTGTTTTTATTTTGTGTTATAGAGTTTCTCCCTGAAAGCAGTCTGGGTTTAATCTGATGTTTTTGGTGTCGGGGTGACCGACCCGACTCGAGCACAGAGAGCAATCATTTCAGCTGACTGTCCAAGCTAATCAGTTGAATCGTCACTAATCCTCATGCATCCTAATGAGTAACGTTGGCACCAACAAACGCACACTGTTGCACATTCCAAGCACACACACGCACACACAGTCCCCCTCTTGGTGTAGCATCATGTATTCTGTGTTATGGACTCTCCTGTCGCACCTGAATTGCCTCTTGCAAGAATTTGCACATAAAATAAATCCACAGTTCATTGTTAGCTGCCACATTCAGGGGTGTACTTTCTGTTTATCGATCTGACTGAAGCGGCAAAACGGCTCCCATAACGCCCCCGACACTCACTGCACACGTTTAGTTGGAAGGAATTTAATAATTGCACATCTCCGTGATGAAGTTTGTTCCCTTTGCGTGACTGAATTTACTCTCGACTTGACTTTTCTGCCTTCCTATTCCTGACGATAGAAAAGAAAGCAAAAATCTGTCTGATTTTTCACTGTCGGCCATAAACCTGCCAAAAGCTGCGCCTGAAAGTTTAAACCACGTCTAAGACGGAAAGTTTCCCTCACATTTAGCATTCACTGAGTCCCGGGATCCAAAAGGACATCTGCATCTGGATTAAGGAGCTATACTTTCACAAAACCATCTAGACAATGTTTTTCTTTTGGTTCAGCTTGATTTGTATCTGTGAAAATGGAAAGCCAACGGGCAAATTTACCCCTCCGGGAATTTCAAAAATTCCTAGATCCCAGAAAATTCCAAATTGCTTGGGGATCAATTGAGCCAATCTTAAAACTTCCAATTATTAACATTTTTGCGAGTTTGAGTTTTTACTAAGTTTAACTGTCAGGCGTGTTATTAGTATTAAAATAATTCCTGGTTGAATCCTTGCACTTCCCTGTATGATACTCACATAACTTTCAAAAGTAGATTTTTATTGATATTTCCGATAAAGTACAGAGATGTGATTGTACGTCACTTTAGTTCTTCAGTTTTGCTGATCCAGATGGTGTGTAGTGAGGATACGTTTGAGCCCAGATTGTAATCCAGACATTTCTGGTAGTAACAATTTATAATCAGCTGATTTAGAGGCTACAGGACTGCACCTTAACCATCCTCCCCTCATAATCGGACTGTATTTCTGTTCACTCTGATGCTGTGTGCATGACTACTTAAAAATTTGCTAATTTTAGTATCTCGGAGTATTTAAAGCGACACAGTAGTAGTAGTTTCTGATTGGCTACGTCATAAAGACGCAATTTGAAGAGTGAATCCCTGGGTGGGTGGGGCTTCTCTGTCTGAGATGACCATATAAGGAATAGCCTCACTTGGTGACCTCATACAGAGCCAAGGGTAGAAAAAAAATAAACTGTTACTGAGTTTTTAGTTTACAGGGATTCCTACACATACACTGACCTCATAAATTGAACCTTTGTCCAGGTTTAATAAAAGCACCCAGCATTCTAACATTAGGTATATCACAGAAAAGAAGGAAAAGGAGAATAGCATTAATAGTTAACACTGAAACTTTGACTGATGCTTCTGTGTTGTAAACATGATACGTTTTTGCGATATCAGGGCCAGATGTTGCCAAGAATCAAATTAAACTGAAACGGCGTATTCATTAACAGGTTATTGGCCTGATTTATTCAAAACCAGGTGTCAGTATTCAGCGCCTTCCTGTGTTTGATCTTAAACTTGTTCTTACCTGTCTGCCTATAAATAGCTGAGCAAACGTCCCGCGCTGCAGGAGCCAAGGTTGCGCCCTTGGAGCCCCAGACAAACCGTCGGTTTCTTGGCTTTGCGTCTGAGTCGCCGTTGTCACAGCATGTGAATTCATTATTGTCGTCATAGCAACAGCACGCCCGAGGAGGGTATCTTCGAATGAGCATCGTGAGCTTGTGGAGTCGGTCTCGGCTTTAGGGCCAAATTAATGTCGCATCGCGACGTGCGAGGGGAAAATCTGGACCTTCACCTGAAACACTGATGAGAGCACAGATTATTTAAGAGGTTTAACTTCTCCAAAAACATCTTCAAACTAAGTATTTCACAGCCAGGTGTTTGTTTAGAGGTGAACTAAGCCTGCTTCACAATGCAGCATCAAAAACCTACCAAACTCCCTGGATACTCGAATATAGTCGGAGATTTGCCTTTGTCTCTGTGGTTTGTAAAGGTTTTGGTTCTTTAAACTTGATGATTTTAGAGATCACAGTCTCTCTGTGTGTTTGTCCTCTCTGTTGCGCAGAATTAGTGTCAAATTTTATTGGAGAAGTACAATAAAGTCACAAGTTAAAACTCGTTTTAATGCAGCTTCAAGATTTCCTGTAACAACGCAGTGCCTCTGACGTCTCCTCGCAGTGTTTCCATCCATGACAAAGAGGCAAAAATGAATCCTGCACTGCAAGAGCTTATTTAGAAATCAGCACATTCTTGACTTGAACACTCACTGGGATAAAAGATAAAACATTCAGCAATAAGAGAGTCTTCAGTTCGTTTGAGAGCTGTCTTTTTAAAAAGCAGGATTTGGTTGCGTTTTTGTGCCGCATTAAGTGGAAGAAACGGTTTAAGCAGTGAGTGCTGACAGAGGTGACATTGGAGAGCAGCGTGAAAAATTTGAAATTTTTTGTTTTAGATTTGCAGCAACTGGTGTTTGTTTGAGGCGCTGAAATCAGAAAATTGAGTGTTGTTCACTGACCTCTGTTCATTTCTGTGTTCAGACTGTCTGCAGGCAGCAAAAGGAAAACAAACAGCCCTGAGTAAACAACATGTAACCCCCCACACACACTCTCACACACTCGCACACACTCACACGCTAAAATCCAGACTTGCAGACGTTCAGCACTGAGGGAACAAACGGCGTTCCACAAATCTTTTCATCAGGATGAAGAAAAGCAAGTCAAACCACTTTAATATGTCCGTGTTTTTCTCCTGTGTGCTTGTTAATGTTGAAATATGCATTCTTCATTAATCACCATACACGCACACACACGCACACACACGCACACACACACACTCTATGCCTGCTCTGATGGAAGTTAAAGCAGCTGAATGACGTCACTGTTTGTAAATGGAGATCTGTTATTAAAACGTGAAACCTGAACCTTCTGTTATCTGTTCTTCTCACTATAACGAGTCATATTAACATACTGAAAACAAGCCTGTGCTTTTTCATGTGGATTCATGAAGAGAGGGTTTAAATGTTTCTGTGCTTGAACTAAATATAGGCTCGAAGCATGAAGTGTAGCTGAGCTTTAGTAGCTCCAAGGACAGCTGGAGGGACCAAGATGGTAATTTTGCATCTTTAAGGCCTTTAAAGTCTTTTTTTTCTTTCCTTTTTTTTAGCGTTTGGAAGATTTTTTTTTAAAAAAAAAGAAAGCTCCCAGATTAAAATCTTCTGCCCCCCATGTCCTAGAATAACAGGATTTAACAGCCTGCTTTTTGCACACAGACACTGGGAGTCTATGGAAACATCTGCAGAACACAACAGCTTACATATGAGGACAATATTGTGTTCGTGACGTTTAAAAGAACTCCTTATATCCTTGGATATAAGGAGTTCTTTTAAACGTCACGAACACTTTGTTTAACATTCCCAGAATCACCGCAGATCGAAGATACCCTGAACTATCTGTCTGGGGAAGTCTAGCCATCTTGTCTTTCTAACAAGGACATTGATATTCCCGGAGCTCCTCACACTCCTACGCATTAGCAGTAGAGAACTAAACCAGAGGTAAAGGACTCATTCATCGATGTTCACAGGAGTAAACTGGATCAATGTTAAATGTCTGAGCCTAATTGTATGCGTCATACTGCTATCAAGGGGTCAAAGGGTAATCCTTCGGTCTGCAAACCACTGAGTGGTTGCATTAGTCATCAGACCACTGCAGTTACATGTCACTGCAATTGTCTTTTGTTTGTTCTTGTTTTATGTGTAAAAAGAAGCGCTGCTGAAGTTTCTATGTTATAAATTAGACATAGAGTCAAGGCTGACATGCTGTAGTAAAACAACTATTTCTTAGATGGAACGACAGATAAAATAGAAAAATATTGAAATCTAATGACTCCAGAGAGACAAACACCTGATTTTTGCAGTTGTATCGACTTTGAAAGATTGTTTCAATTATCTGCAACGCTAAAAGGTAAATCCACAAAAATAGGGCAAACACAGCAGAGTTCCCAGAGTTGTTCGCAGTAGCTTGTCATGCGTTCCAGCAGAAGTTAAACGCAACTGTGCTCAGATTTCACTTAAACACTAAATCGTTCACTCTTGTTGCTCAAGCCAGTGAGGAGGAAGCTGAAAGTTGATGCCAGCAACGGAAGGAAAAAATCTGAGACGCACAGGAGGAAGATGAGGACGAGTTAGATTAGGAGTCCTTTCAGATGAAATGTGAGCAACTGTGCTAGACTTTGCTTTCAGTGGCAGTGCTAGTCTCTTAGATTTATTCTCATTTCACTTTGTTCTGAGTTAACATAATGTTTAAAGAAATAACAGGAACTCTCATGGAAAGGAACAAAGGTGTTTTTCTAATGTCTTCAGCCCAGTAACATAAAAGCTTTTTGTTATTTATCCAAACCTCTTGTGAGTGCCTGAAATTTGCCTGAGTGAAAATTTTTTCCCAGTTTTTGTTCATAATTTTTCCATTTTTCTTTTTTTCAACATACTATTTATACTTGATTCTTATAATGTTGGATGAGAAAAATGTGAAACAGGCCACTTTTAAGTAAGGTATGAAGTCTTATGACATATACAAAATAAATAAAACTCAAATCTTTACCAGATGCTTTATTCTGTTTTTTTTTTTCTTATGTAAGTGAGGGCATAAGTTCATCACACTGTAATAACGGAAGCTGAGGTCCTACTTCTGATTTTATCTCATACTTTTGTAATTTCTGTGGAACTGCCACAGAAAAATTCAAGTTGCATTTTCTGAGCACTGTTTTTGTTTTTCTGTTGAAGTGTGGGTGATATGGTTGCTGGGTGACACTGTGCAGATCTGAGCAAAGGTAAAACTTTGGTTTTTGTGAGTTTTACCAGAAGAGTCAGATGTTTGGTTCAAAGTTTGGAGATAGTTTAAAAAACTGTAAAATGTGTTTAGCCAGCAAACCCAACCTGTGAGAGGATCCAGGGAGAACACAAGCATGGGGCAAAACCCCACACTGACTAGAGAAATCAAATCAGGAACCTTTGTGCTGTGAGGCAACAGCGCTAACCACTACACCATCGTGCTTGATATGAATATGAGACACACACATAAACAGACGTGTCTTCTAATCTGCTCCTGTAATGAGGAATGGCTATTTATAGTTACCCTGAAACGAAGACGTGACTGTAAGAATGAGGCAGCACTTTTTTGATACCGAGCCTATCAGTTACAAATCCAAATGTCTGAGGCTTAGCGCCTGCCCTGCAGAGCCATCAGCACAAGATGTGCATGGCAACTGGAGTACTTTATTTTGTAGAGGACTGTTACAGATTTGTATGCGTTAATGAGTAGCCATTTTTATCAAGCGTGTTTTCGTCTCTGACGATCAGTGGAGTGGCGACGCAAACGAACACCATCAGCTGTAATTCCGTTGTGAGCCTGCAGAGGAAGAAAATACCCCGTTAAACACTCGGGCTGATGGTGGTAGAATGGATCGGCCGGAGGGACGCCTTGTTCTACTGTGATTGGCTGTTCCGTCGTATAACTGATGACGTTCCACTGAAGGCCGCAACAGTGTTGATGTTCACTGTAACATTGTAGCTTCAGGCGGTGTGCTGATGTAACCAATCAAACATTCGTGTGTGTGTGTGTGTGTGTGTGTGTGTGTGTGTGTGTGTGTGTGTGTGTGTGTGTGTGTGTGTGTGTGTTAATGTAACAAAGCATTGTTCTGGTCGGGTGGTGCGCTCAGGCTGTAATGCAGAAACCGTCTGTTGGAAAGAGGCAACAGTCACAGCTGGTTAGACACCCTGATCCAGGCTGCTTAATCTGAACAAAGGTTCAAAGTGTTTTTATTACTTTTTACTGTTTTATTTTCTAGTATAGTTAAACTATTCATTTAAATGACGCTTTAACTCCCTCCCCCAAAAAAGTGCTCACGTCAGAGGTGCTTCAGATGGCTGCTGAGAGGCGTAGAAACATCTGGAAAGAGTTTGAATGTACAGGTGAGCTCACGGTGTCAGACTGTGTATCCACTGAAACTGTGAACCTAGAAGAGTCACGGTTTTTGAGGCTCTTCTTTAGTCTTTCTAATAAACAATATGCGTATAAAGAAGCCTGTTTTGTTAGTGTACTGAGCATGCGCAGGCTGAAACAGTGCAGCTGTCTGTGTTTGACAAAAAAGAGTCACAGTCACATCACGTCTCCATAAACAAGATTCAAAAATAATCGTTAAACACCTCTGCATCATGTTCCAGTACTGTCCGACGGCCTCCAGTCTCACTTCTTCATGTTCCAATTATCAAAGACTTTCTTGTAATTTTTGAAGTGGTCTTGTTCCTCCAGGCTTTCTGATGGACCTTCTTTGGATGTTGGCTGCTTGTTCATTAATTTTCAGTCCAGTCCTTTTGCCTGACAATTTCAGAAAAATGTTTTTGTTTGTTAAAGTTTTCACTCCATTCCCTTCGGGATTCTTGAATGCTGAGCTATCATAAAAAAGACACTTAAGGGATGAACCAGTGCTGAGCCTATACATAACATACATGTTTTCTTTTAACACATTTGTTCCCATTAATTTTGCAAAACTAAAAAGTTGAACTATTAGAAATGGTCAGAGTGTAAGTGTGCCTGTGAAGAAGTTCTTCTTAAGTAAGGGAAACAGAGAAAAGGCTGAGGTATGCCAAATCAAAGTTGTCATGTAGGAGGTCAGGAGAGGTCACGAGTTTCCTGGAAAACATTTAAAAAACTTAATTAATTTCAGCTTTGAATTGTGGGTATTAAATGTAAATTGATTCCAGAGGTTTACTTCACCAAACCCCTCAGCTGCTTCAGTTAAGTTGCCCCCTCCTCTTCTTACCCCCTGGTGTTAAGGGGCAGGTGGCGGAGAAGCTCCATCTAAGCAAAGCGGCTGACTGGCTGTGCTTCGTAGAATAAAATGTAGTAGAATGCCTTCATTGTCACTATACAGTTGTACAATGAGATACAGAGCATCTCCTACTCAGTGCAAACATGTGGGGTGGGGGGAACAGTTCTTCAGCACTATATACATAAGAACAGTATTAACAGAGATAAAATATATAAAATGTACAAATATGCAAAAAGGTGTAAGAAAGTAAATATGTAATAAATAGTGTTATGTATATACAGTTGGGTTATTGCACATAGAATAGGGTATTCATGACTGCGTATTTACGATCAACACTCAAACCCCAAGATTTTGCCAACTTTGTCCTAAAACTAAGTTTTAAAAATATTTCCTCTCCTGGAAATCAAAATTCCGGCCTCCGTTTTCACTCCATTCCCTTCAGGATTCTTGAATGTTGTTTCTCTCTCAGGTTTCGCTTCTTACATGATCACCGTATTCGTTATGACGACACGCCATGTCACAGCGGACACGCCCCGCTCAGCGTCCCTCCAGCTGATGCAACCTAGCCGAGAGTGAAACGCAGTAAGGAGCCTCAGAGCGCCTGCGTCGAAGGGTGAAGGCAGAGACGCCAGTAATACCGGAAACAAGAACGTCTACAAAATAAAGGCACCATTCGACCGAGTGACCCACTTTCCCAATCTGCATCAAATTTCAGCTGCTAAATGATCCGTCATCGACCACTGGTGATATTTTATCAGGCATATGTATGTACTGTGTGGGATGTAAAACTATAATAAACACCCATCAAACCATTGCAAATCAAAATACCTGTAATTACAAACGAAGGTTTATTTCGAAAACAAATTATCAAGAAGACACCCATTCAGACAGATGAACAACATTAAAAACGATTTATTTATTTATTTGTTTTTTCTATTATTGATAAACCTAACGCGGATTAGACAGAAAGGCAAAACAACACGTCATGTAACCGAGTCATTAGTTAAAGCCAATTAGCAGTCTCTATCCCCGGTTAATCTTTTAAAACTGTGTCCAAACAATCAAACTGATTCGTTAGCTTCTCCTGATTACTGCTCAGAGACTAATCACTTGTTTACATCACCTTTAACTTGATCCGATCTGCTGTTTCCTTGTAAAGATAAACGGTAATGTGCTTAAGTAAAACGCAATGAAACACTAAAACTAGACTTTTGAAAAAAGATCTAAAGGAAAGTACTGTTAGACACAAAAATCACTCTAAAACGAGAATAAACAGGAAATGTTTCCAGTTTTAGTCTTTGCCGGTGTTAAAAACAGACTGGCCTAACATGATACGCAATGCTGTGTTTGTGTTGTAAACCGATTCTGGGCGTTTTAAAGTTTGCCTCAAATACCTGCTTCCTACTGTTAGAATAAAATATAATAATAACTGATAGTCAGATTCATCAAAACCAAACTGAAAACTCTACACCTGAACAGAATGAAATAAAACACAATAATAAAATAAAAAATATAAAAAATAACTTTGCCTGTTTAGGTAAATTTTGCACAATATCCTGTGGTCGAAAAGTAAAGGCCTCCGAAGACATTTAACTATAGATTAAAATCCTCCTTGTTAATAAGAAATTGAGAGAAACCGTAAGCGGAAGCGAGGGACTCTTACTTTGAAGTCTCGGACGGAAGTAGCCCGTGTTTACAGTGAGTAACCTGACGCCTTTGAGGGGTTTAGGATTTTACTGTGTCGTCGAGTCAGATGAACAACAATAAAAAGCCGAATCGTTTCGCTCAGCACTTAGATTGAAGATGGAGAAGAAGGAGGGGGTCGTTGCGGTCAAACGGTAAGACTTATCGATTTACGGTTACTCGGGTGAAGGCTTCGGTATGTTTATCTGTATTTTTTCGCTTTTAACTTTGAGTGTCCGGGAGCCATTAAAGCAGCAGCGGGCGGTGGAAACGACGGCGGCTTAGCTCGCACGGCTACAGGCTGTGTGGCTAGCTCTCTGTCGGCCTGTTTATATTCAAGGAACATTATTTTTAAATTATTATTTAAATTAAAAAAAATCTTCTGTTTTTCCCCCCCTCCACAGCTCAGTGCTGCCTTTTCCATGCGTTCAACACAGCCTTTTAATTTGAAATCCTATTTGAATTGCGCGTGCTTTCAAATAGTCCTTAAAAAAAAATAGACATAATTAATATTACAGCATGTTTACAAGCCTGTGAATTAGATAAATATGCATGAAATGTGATATCTGCCGTACAGCTGTATTACTCAGTCTGGTCTTGTGTTGTTGTTGCAGAGCACAGCCGCCGCCTTTGTTCACGCCATGTTGCTCTGCTTCATGGATGTCCCGCATCCCAGTTATGGATTTTTCTTTTCTTTTTTATTGCAGGCAGACATAACAGACAGAGATGGCTGCGGAGAGATAATATTAACGTGTTCGCGGGGTTTCTCGGGACTTTGCGTCTTATTGTAGTAGATTGTTTAAAAAAGAAAAAGAGGAAGCTTTGGTGGAAAGTGGAAGACAGTCTGGGGACATTTAGTGACACCTCAAAGAAAGGAACGGTGTGTTCTCCGAAGGCTTTAGAGCAGAGCCTGAGTACACCTTTGGTTCACATTGTTTTATATGAGATATTTGTATTTATCAGAGAGCATGGCTGCCATAGAGGGCATATTTTCATGTTATAAGAGACACACTTATGTGTTCTGGAGTAAGTGGCAGATAATTTATGGAGGATTTCTAGTCATGTCTCTTTTTTGTGTTTGTTTTTTTGTAATGCTTTGAGGTTCTTTTCAAATCCCGCTGGTGTCAGGGCAAGGCTTTAGGGTTTAATATTAACACTAAAACTGGAAGTATAGTCTTTCCTGTCAGAGCATGGGGGGGTGGTAACATGTGGGACAGAGTGGACAGCCACAGCAGGAGCTGTGGCCTAGGAGGAAACCTGAAGCCCACCAGAACAGTGTGCTCAACCAAAAGGTGTCATGTGTTAGTACATTTATTCATATTTGTAGGTGACTCACAAGGATGAACTCTCGGTCACATTATTGATTAGTCTGTTAAAATTAGTTTGATAAAGCCCATAAAGTTGCTGGTGTCAGCTTTGATGTGTCTCATAAAAATGTGGATTGGAAAATTAGGAATATGAAGAAATGGTCTTGGACTTTAACCGCCGTTATGTGTTTGGTCCAGTCTGTGTATTTGTTCAGAAAGTTGAAGCTAGATTGTTGGGAAATTTGTTCGCGCACACTCAGCTTGTTTCCATAAATTTCTGCATCCAAGTCCAAGAAGTTTTTGGAAGGACTCTTTACTAATGTCTGATGTAGATGTTTCACATGCTATAAATTGTTTTGATGTTCTAAAGATAATCTCACAAATTAATCTGAATCTGCACACTCAGATTGTGGAGGGTGTGTGTTTGTTGGCCTTGGAGGAAGTATGTGTTCTTGGATTGCTCCTGGTACTTAATGTGTCCTAGTTCTGTTTGTGAGTTTTGTGGTCACCTGAAAAGAAGTGTCTCTGATTGGGACTAACTGATTTAAAAAGACTTGACATAAGCACATAATGTTGAAATTACATTATTCTTGAGATAAATCAGGATTTTCATCGTCTGTTTTGGCTCATTAAGTGTGAACCTTCTCTGCTGTACTAACAGATCGGCAAGTTATTCTGAGACTGTTTTATTGGCGCGTTAGCTGAGTTTGACAGTTCTGCTTTAAAGAAAAGTTGGTTTAATGCCAAAGCAACCTGTGAGAGTAGGAAAAAGAACAGTTGTTCAAATGTGACCACAGTAGGCCAAAGGTGTGCGTCTGCCATGACAGTCTCCAGGCTGCCAAAAACAACCCTTCCCTGTTTCAGCAGTCTTGGACATTGTGTACTGAGCCAAACAAAGCTGAGCTCACTTTGTTGTTTATAGTTTAGTGCGCATGTCAGTAAGGATATGAGATGTCTGGTGTTTGTATGTGTGTACCAAGTTTACATATCCTTGTGGGGACCAACAATAATGCCCGTCCCCATGAGTTTGAAGGCATTTTTAAGACTCTAAATGTGGTTTTAGTGTCAGGGTTACTATTAGGCATTCAGTTTTGATGGTTAGGGTTAGCAGCTAGGGGAAGCATTATGTCAATTAGATGTCCCCACTAAGATGTAAAAACACGACTGTGTGTGTGTGTGTGTGTGTGTGTGTGTGTGTGTGTGTGTGTGTGTGTTTTTTAGAGGAAGGCGCAGTCATGTGTGACGGCTCAGTAACCGCAGTTTGTACTCCAGAACACACACAGAAGACAGTGTTTGGTGCAGAGCTCTATTCAGGGCTTTGTACACCTCGTCCCAACACATGCACGCACACACATGCACACTTGTATTGAGCAATAAGTCGACAAAGAGCAGCGCTGCTCTCTGACCAAGGACACGGAGCTCGCTGAGGCTCCTCCCGCTGGCAGGCTGCTGGGTGCTGTGTGTTGACAGCCTGTGATAAACAGCTGTAACGCGGCTGCAGTACCTGACTGACTCGTCCAGGTGTAATTACATCGGCTCCTTTTAATGTGTCAAAATCCATCAACATAGTGTTAGTACTTTGTGTGTGGCTCTGTGGTGTAGTGGTTTACACATTCGCCTAACAAGTGAAAGGTTCCTGGTTTGATTCCAGAAGCTCCATGAAGACTTTAATTGTTCTGTTATAAAACAATGAAGAATGACAAACTTTTATTGTGTTTTTTATTATAAGGACATATTTTAAAACCTTTAATATTAATGTTAGGCTGGTGGAGGGGTGATGGAGTAATCAGCCAGGAGGGTTATTCGCATCCACCTCTTGTGTTTTACAGGTTTGTCTTTAGACTCTAAAAAGTTCCTGGTTTGGTTTAGAAAACGCGGTCTGGTTTCATCAAGACCTCTCAGCAGTAGCCATGCATGCTTAACACTGACAGGTTTGGCGTGACGGACGTGTTTTGCTTTTCCCATATCCTCATGTATCACCCACCGCCATCGAAGGACGTTCTTTGTGTGAATGTGACACCTTATCAAAGCAGCATTATTTTAGGGAAATGGCCTTGAAATTGAGCCTAATCATGTCAGCGCTGTTTTTCATGGGATTTCCTCTTATTTGCACGATTGTTTAATTTGTGCACAGAGAATAAATATCTGTGAGACGATGTAGGACCAGAAAGCCGTTTTCACTCACAAACTTTGGAGAGTTTCAGGATAAGTAGGTCAGGATGTTTTCTGTAGTTGGCTTTGTTTATATTGCATGAAGCACACAGGAGGAAGCCGTCTGCTTCAGACATGTTAAAACCGCTGGAAGTGCTCCAGAGGGAGTTGTCTGGATCGAGCTTCCAGGACGCTCTTTCACTACCGGTAAATGCACCGGTAGAGCTATTACTCGAACTGCTCTCACAGTCTGACAGTCTGAGTTTTTTATGAGGGAGCTGCAGGTTCAAAACATTTTAAAGTGACTACGTCAGACATTTTTCTCACACACCTCTGTCAGGTGATGTCTAGAAGAGTTCAAGGATGCTGCGCATGTGTGGAAATGTCTTTCCACCTCCGTCTAACGGCAAAACGTGAAACGCTGTCATGTGTGAGGACACGAATTTGGCAGTTTTCCAGTACAGGGAGGAGGAATTTGACATTTAAGGAGGAAGCTTTGAGGGAACTAGGAATGCCATCATACCTGAAATTGAGTAGATGATATCAGAGCCAGTAGATTTACACAATCTGCAATACCAAAACAAAATTATGTAATGCACTTAAACATAAACATGTAGGTGTTCCCCGTCACTTCCTGAAAAGCTGCAGGTTCAGTACCTACACCACCTACAGCAGCTGAGGTCATGAAAAAACCAACTACTGGGGCGTTTTTGGAGTTTTGGTATCAAAAGGTATCCTGAGTTTCGGTTCTGGCAACTTCCTGGCGGAAACCAAGAGAACTGAACTTCTGTTTTCCAAATCTTAACCAAGTCATTCTGGCTGTTGGAAGGTCAGGGTGTGTGAAAGTAAAATGAAAGAAAATGTAAAAGTGTTCAGTCACGTGTGCAGCTCGAGCGGTGGTGTTCATCCAAAAAATGTGGACTTTCTACCCTTTAAACCTGGAAAAGTTTCCACCTGTGCTTGTGGACATGAGTCAATAAATCTGATGAAAATTTGTGTTTGTGTAAACAGCAAAGGAGGGGAAATCTGTACCCGAGAACACGGATCGATAGATTAAATATTGGGAGTATTTAACAAACAGCTGTAATCTGTGTTATAGAGGTGAAAATTTTAAGCGTGTTTAGCTGAAGTTGTTTCCCTTCTGTTGTCTTCGGGGGAGGGAAATTAGGCTTAAACCCTAAAGCAAGTCAGCTGAGGGGAAGCACTGAAGTTGTTGGAGACTCATGAAGCTGTAGTAAATTACATGGGGTGTTTGTCTTGTTTGTGTAAGATAAAAAAAACCTGAGAGGAAATAAGTATCCAGTCCACAAGATAAAATCCCTTAAAGGTGCTTCGGGGCTCTGCGAGCAACAGCAGTGATGCTAACGCAAGTATCAAGCTAATATTGGCGACAACAACAGTTGTCTGTAGTTCTGTAAGTGGCGGAAGGACTGCAAGCAGCAGTGTTAACAACACAAAAAGGAGCTAAAACTTGAGTTTTAATCAAAACAGTTGAATGTAACAGCACAACAGAAGGACACGTTGTGTCCTCACCCGTGTGCAGCTCTGTTTTTAGTTTGTGATAAAACTGTGACACGGTTTCATGTGTCCACATGCTTACCAAGGTCATTGGTAAGCATGACAAATATTTTAAGATATTAAAGAAAACCAGGGCAGAAGAAGCTCTCACAAACACACCCCACATTAATCCCATGACCCCTTGAAGGGTCTGTGACCTCCCTGCTGGGAAGGGCTGCCTTTCAAAGGCAAAAAGAGGAATGCATTCCTCGCAAACCCCCTGAAGGGGTTTGTCCGCCCCTGGCGTCACTGAGCTGCGCTTTGGGAATTCACGTCTTGCTATTTTGTTGCTGCGAGTTTGAGTGTGAGTCGTCTAATTGTCAGCTTCCAGCGCAGCGGTTTGTCAGCTTGTTTTTCTTGCACAGACGCAGCACAAAGAGACAAAACGAGCTGCGCCATTATCTCTACTGAACGGTTGCTGAGTGTTTGAGGGTGACGTAGGCTGGTGTGAAACTTTGACCATATCTGTGGCTGTCCAGCTGCACTTCACCTCCTCAAACACAGAAATGCGTTTGACTTGGGATGGCGTGCCAGAGGCTGCATGAAATATATCTGCAGTGTTGTGACCCTCGCAGTGTTTATGTACCCAAAAGATGTTGAGTGACGTTAAGCTGACATGCTAAACCGAGAGGTTTTTTTTGTCTTTCTGCAAGCAGCATACCAGAGTTTCCTGTCTTTGGTACAGTCAGTTCCTTACACACCAAAAAAAAAAGTTCATGACCCTGAGCTGTGGAAAATTACAAGTTTTTTTTTTTTTGTTTGTTTGTTTCTTTTTTGGCCACCTTGTAGACAAAACGATTGAATAAAAATGATAAGTAAAAGTGTTGCAGACACCTCTGCAGGAAGAGAGCTGCAGCAAAGATGTTGCTGAATTGGAGGAAAACGTCTTGTTTATTTAATTTTTGGGTGTGCTTTTGAGCAAAATTGAGCTGAACCCCAGAGGTAAACAAACCAAATCCCTGTGCAGTGTACGGTACACTCAGTATTTCAGGCTGTGCTTTCGTTCATGCTGTGAACGTGACTCTGTTTCACTTCTTTGCACGAAGATTCAGCAAAGAAACAAAGGGCTGTTCTTTCAGAGGGGGGTGAGGGGGGAGACTCTGAAAGTGTGTGTGGCTGTGTTTGTTTGCTGTCTGTTGAATAAAAGCCATCACGTGGATGCGGATGGTGTAATAAATTTGTACTCTTGTTCTATTGCCCCGTAATAAAGAGATTTGTGGTATTATGTGCTGATGCAACAGCAGCAAAAACAAAGATGTTCTTTAATCTGAGCTCAGATATTCACACGGGTTCCAGGTGGATTAGGTCCTGATACAAACAGTGTGGGTGTGCCCGAGTGTCCCGCTGGAACATTATGTGCTACTGTCTGAATAAAGGACAGACAGGTTTGTGTTCACTTTCAAATCAAAGCAGGGAGGAGGTTTTCAAGTCAGGCAGTGAATGTAGAAGATGTCCTTGCACTCACAGACCCACTTTATTTCATTTCTTTTGACTCAGTGTTGTTGTTGTTGTTAGGGCTGCCACAAACGATTATTTTGATAGTCGACTAGTCACCGATTATTTTTGCGATTAGTCGACTAATCAGATCATCATCCATTAGACGTAAAACGTACAGCTTATTGCACCAGCAGCATCTGCTCTTATATAACTATCATTAGCTTACAGCTTTAAGTGTTTAAGGTATGTGCTAACTAAAAATAAAGACAAGATGATAGTTTATTGAATTTTAATGAAATTTGCAGATTGTTTCGGTGAAGATTAATAAACTCCTTGCTATCTAAAATATAACAGGACACTGGAGTATATTCTGGAGCATCTCACACTTCTGATAATCAGCTGTCTGCTTGACGTTTATTCAGCTGTGTAAAAACTATAACTTTAATCTCAGCCAAACTGATTTACTCAGGAACAAATAAAATACTAAAAAAAAAAAAGCCAAACAATAACATTTTAAGTTATCTAAGTGACTTATATATATGTTTAACCTGAGTAGCGAAAGACGGCGGTGGGTTTGAAAACGATTTGCGGGGAGTCCGGTGTTCTCACGGCTCTAGTTAGCCTTGCCCCCGCCTAGCTAACGAGCTAGTGGGTAACAGACGTCTCCGAAAACGTCGGAGCGCTTTTGAAAATATGTGGTGTCCTGATAAACTGAGCAGATATTTGAGGTTTACACAGCTACATTCTCGCCTGAAAATATGTTAAACGTTTATTTTGTGACCCAGAAAGAATAATAAGAGTAACATTAAAACTAACTAGCTGCCGCCATTGTTGGAAACTGCGCTGGGCCGCGCTATGAATTCTGGGACACAGCTGCTTCTTCTTCTTCGGGGTTTAACGGTAGCTGACATCCTTGTACATGCAATGCTGCCATCTTCTGTTTCAGTCCGTTATTACACTCTTAAATCCTGCCACTTATTCCTGCGTCTTTTGTGATCGTACAAAGTTTCAAACGACGCGTCGACTATTAAATCAGTCGTCGACGATTTTGATAGTCGACGTAATCGTGACTAGTCGACAAATCGTGGCAGCCCTAGTTGTTATTGTTATTATTCATTGATCACCTTCATTTGATTTTGTTTCACTCCATATTCCTCCAGTGGATGTTAAGCAGCAGTATTAGGTGAGGTCTGATCTGTTGTCTCGGCAGGTTTTGTTTGTTTTGTTTTGTTTTTGCTGCTGAAAACAGAAAAAATAAACACAAAGACTAAAACAATACTGGCAAAGTCGTAATTTTAAACAGCAGCATCGGCCCAGAATTTCACATTCGAAGTCTGCTTGTTTTAGAGGATGTGGAGGCCCCTGTAAGGAATAACCCACAATGTGAAGAGTTGTGCAACATTTCTGTCAGCGTGATTAAACACGTATTACCATAGTGTGTGTGATGATGCTGACCGTGTGTGTGTGTGTGCGCGCGCTGTGTAAAGGCGTCTGTCAGCTGCAGAAGTTATTTTTGAAGCCGTGCTCAGCTGGTGTCCTGTGTTGTGTTCTTTTTGTTCTGCGGTTTGATCATTCATTGGCCTGAGTCGGCACACTGAAAGAGGTCACTTTGTTTTAGGTAGTTATTAAAGCCTGTAGCTTTTATTATGGAGGACCCAATGTGCCAAAAATAAGTAAATAAATAAAGAAACAACTTTATTAGTTTTTAATTTATGTGTCAACAGTGCACGTGTAATGGAATGTTGACATATGTGTTTAAATAATTAGGCCTTGTATTGAATGCCATTCTTTGTTCATTCATGATTAAAAAGCACCACCAAATAAATACTTAAAGCGCGCAGTCCCGCTGTGTGTTCTCGTCAGCTAAATTCTTTATCATTATGTTTTTTTTCTTCTGCGACGTCCGTGTGATCCCACACAGACAAAGACACCCTTCAGATGCCTGCTCGCTGTTTGCTTTTTCCAAAAGTGTTTTACTGTTTTTCAATAATTTAATATTTGTTGTACAAGAAAACCACCTGTAAATCTCTCCCTATTAAAGTGAACTGCAGAGCCAGACAGGACTAATACACCCACAACTTGAAAACTAGAAAAATCCTGTTTTTCCTAATGGAAGATCAATACACTGTGTGCAGTATTTCAAAATAAAAGCCCTTAGCTAGGCTAGCTATAGGAATTTTCCAGCATGCTTTACAGTGCAAGTTTTTCAAAATAACTTTTTATAGTATAAACATTAACTGCTGACTCCATTCAGCTTTTTCAGGCAACCTGTTTACCTGCAACTTCTTACACATTGAGAAGCAACCATCACACAGCAGTCGCCCCACAAATTGCATTTTCTAATCTATTTCTAATTTACTTTTATATTGTTTTATATTTATTCAGAACTAAATGTATCAATAAGTGAACATTTAGAAATCCATCATTTTCTTAACAACTTATCCAAATCATGATCATGAGGGGCCGCCACTATAAATATTCTCTTTAATTTTTCTTAGTTAGGGTCCTCCACAGCAGTGAAAGAGTGTGTTAGGTGACACTGTGTGGCCTCAACATGATTGCATATCCACCCACAGCTGCAAAACGCAGTGAATGGAAGAGAAGTGAAACCTGGCTTTTGTCCTGTCAGCACATGTTTTTTGATCTCGGCCTGAGCGGTGCAGAGCGAGCTGACGGATGGATGAAGACAGAGCGAAGAAAAGACGAGCGGGGGAGGGAGCCCTGTAGATCTGGACGTTTTCCTGGCTGCTGAGATAAAAAAAACATTTTGTTCCCTTCAGTTTTTGGGTGCTTCTCCCTATTTTTGCTCTCTTCTGTTCCCACTTTGGAGTGTTTATAGAGCTGAAACTTGTGGGCACGATCACAAAGTAAAGACATGAAGGAGTTTATGTCTCGTTGCCTTTAAAGTGGGATTAACCCTCTAATTAAACGCCTTCTCTTTACAGAATCTGTACATGCATCTGTGATTAGTGTGTTATATATTTGATGGTTGGGTTGTTTTGCATTAAAAGCATCTGGTCCCGAACTGCTCCTCAAGTGTGTTTCAAAATCCAGAAGACTGGAAGTTGCAGTTTGAGTTTATTAGGGCACCGAGTGTTGCTCATAAAATTCCCAGCCTGACTCGCAGGTCACTGCTGGAGGCTTTAAAACTGCACAGCTGCAGCACTGAAGGGCTTTTAGGGCTTTATTGGGGCCGTTCAGAGTTTTCTAGATGCATGCCTCTTTTAAAAATAATCTTGAACTGGCTCAGTGCAGGTATTTGACGATGTATTTTAAATTAAAAATTAACAGCCAAGAGGATTTTATATAAAGCTATCTGCAACTGAGTGTATAGAGCTTTGGCGCTCACAGAGATTCCTCGTACAAACTCTGAGGTCATCATTTGAAGCTTTAGCCATGTTTGTTACGACCTTCTTCCTTGTAGTTCTGTGTTAACAATAAGAAGCGTTGTCAGCAGAGGAAAGGAGGAACACATGGTGGGGCTGGAGTGGGGAAGGAAAGTTGGTTACAAGTGAATTGTTGATTCTGGGCTCCACACAGAGGTCTTATTTTTTTTTCTTTTAGTCCCACTTCAGCTCCCCCGTTCCTCCCCCACTGCCCCACATTCCTTCTCTGCTCTAATCATCTTTTCCCTCTCCTCGTCCATTCTTCTTTATTTATTTCTGTCACATAATGATTATCCTCCCTTCCTCCTTCACAGCTTCTTCTTTCCACATTAGTCTTCTGCTCCTTTTTTAAAAATTTCACCTCCTGATCATCTTCCTCTTCTCCTTCCTCCAGGACCAGCACAGAACAGAGAAAACTGCGCTCTCGTGATGCGGCCAGATGCAGGCGGAGTCAGGAGACAGAGGTCTTTTATGAACTTGCCCACACTCTGCCGCTCCCACGCCGAGTGTCCACCCACCTGGACAAAGCCGCCATCATGAGAGTGACCCTCAGCTTCCTGCGAATGCACCACCTGCTTCGATCAGGTAAGAAGCACAGAGTCATGTGACAGTATGTCCCAACAGGGCCTGAAAATCCTTTCTGGATCAATAAGCATTGCCTGATTAAAAATTATTAAACGTTTTGTGTTAAATTCAGGCTAAGACGCTATAACCAAAGCTCATGCATGGCAGGATTTGCGTTGGTGCAAATGTGCTGCTGTGCACAACAGTGACAAAGCAGGTGTTTTCACACATTCTCTGCAGCCCCGAGCCCTGAAAACAGCTTAGGATGCAGTGCACTTAAATGTCACCTGGTCTGAATCGCGCGCCCCAGAGGATAAATAGTCATTTCACCATCAGCAGATCCGGTTTTTGGTTCGACAATATAAACTACAAAACAGTTAAGCTCCATCTATACTGCTTTTTTTTAGTGCTAATAAGCAAACATTGCTGAAGCAGTGCAGTCGAATTTGTAAATATTTGACCTGCTTAACAGCAGGATGTTAGCATACTGAGCACAGCTGCAGACTCGGTTTGGTTCTTTTGGTTTTGTTTTTCTGCACATGCTTTAATTTCATGACCTGCATGCTTCTTTTTTCTGTTTTCTAATGGCAGAAAGCATAAAGACTGGTTTAACTCAGGTAAATAATGCAACTTCTGAGTTCCACGGGACGAGTTAAGAATGAGGAAAGACGTGAAGGTTATGCTTTTATGACTACAGTCAAATATGAGGCTTGATTGTGGCTCAAGTGGTTGTTGTTGCAGGTGAGTCAGGTTTGGATAAAATGTTCCAAGTGGTGAAGTCCTTTAAAAACAGCAGTGTGAGTTCTAATCCACGGCTTCTCGAGTGACAGTTTGAATGATGAACTCAGTCAGGCATGAACGCTGCGTGAATGTGAATACAGCTCTGGCATGTTGCGTGTTCAGTGTTACTACTTAACAAGATGAGTCGGCTCATTGCCTCAGGTGTGAGAGCAGAGTCATGAACTCCTCCTGACTGGTTTATTGATTGAGGTCAGAGGTGAGACATTCTCATAGCTGGATCGGATTTTTGAGGGGATTCAAATATGACGCGTACGTCAGGGTTTGAAAGTGTGTTCCTGGATTTACTGGAGGAAAAATCCTGCAGGAGTTGATGATGATCATTTCCAAAGAGGTCTGCATATCAAGGACCTTTAATTTGCGCTGTTGGTGTGAATGCCCACACCAGCAGAGCCATGGGGAGGAGATGCAGGCAGAAAGTTGGTGAACCGATAAGAGGCTTGCAGCTACAGCAGAGTACGTTTCTTTGAGCCAAATCTCAGAGAGCAGCTCACATCGCAGCAGAGGAAACTCCAAAGCAGGATTTGAAAATGTGGCTATGCTGACAGCTGTAATTACACATAAGAACGGGTTGGCTCCAGGAGTGACACAAATCACCATAAACACGGCAGAGTTTACAGGAAGAGATTACAACATGGTCTGCTTGGTGAAAATCCAGGAGGAGACTTTCAGGCAGTTAAAGACGTGCGAAGTCGAAAAGAGGTTTAACCTTAAAGACTTTGGGTTTAAGTAATCCTGCCTGATCGGCCTCTGGTAATAATAATAACAACCTTGTTGTTTTCTTCTGCAACAGATAAGAATCTGAAAGAAGAGCCTAAAGAGGTGGCGGAGGAGGTGAAGGTGGAGGAGGAGGAGGAGAAGGATGAAGATCCGATGGATGCTTTCTATCCTCAGGCGCTGGCTGGCTTCATCATGGTGATGACTGAGGAGGGAGATATGATCTACCTGACAGAGAATGTCAACAAGCACATTGGCATCACACAGGTACACACACACACACACACACACACACACACACACACACTGTCTTGATGTTTTTAAATGGTAATCTTCTGCTTTGTGGGTGGCACAGAAATCTTAAGGCATTTGTTTTTGTGCCGTGCAGGCGTGTCCAGGACATTTAATCCTGACATCTGTTGATTGATTTTTGTGTAACAAGCCAAGTACTGATTGTAGGTAGAGGCGAGGACGGATAACGTCGCCGTATGAGTCGTAGTTTGTGATAAAGAAACCAAAGTATTCGCTGCCAAAGCTTCACCACACTGACTCGTCCTTTGATAAATGGAGAAAGTGAGGACTGTGTGGATCCATGGCTGTAAAACCTCCTCTGTAACCATGGTGATATTATGATTTCTGTCGCTACGAGTTCTTGCTCGTAGGGGGCTTTCTCTGTGTTATTGTAGGGTTTTTAACTCGCAATATAAAGCGGCTCGAGGAGGCCGTTGTTGGGATTTTGCGGCGTATAAATAAAGTTGAAATGAAAAATTGATGCTGTAACTGTGGCTTTCAAAGCTTGTTGGCAACCTGTGTTCCTGCCTGCCCCGTCGGTTCTTCGGATCGTGTTGTCTAACGAAAACTCTGCCCATTTGCCGCGTATCCCCGGCCTCCTTCAGATACTTTTACACAATCTGTGCTGCATCTGGTTCGGTTCCAGCACTATTGAGAACGAGCCAAGCTCCTCTCCGGAGAGGTGTTTGGTTTCCAAGTCCCCTTTCAGCTCACTTGGCATCGTGTTAGCATTTGCCAAACTTCTCCTGACAGATGTCATGGCGGGGGCGGGGGACTCGTGATGTCATCGGTCCAGCTGAAGCCAGTAGAGGGCTGGCTTTTCCACTTTTTTTTTTTTTCTTTCTTTTTTTAAAAATTTGAACAGTGGGTCACACCGCTGCTTAATTGTGCTTTGCTTCACATAAAAAAGATTAATTTCCTTGTTATCCTTAAGAGTCATGCTCACATAATTGAGATCATCCATCAACTGCTCCAACACACCAGGCTCTTTATAGCAGAAGGATTTTATTTCAGGATGGATGCATGAATCTAATGACTGGAAACTTTTTATGTAGTTCGAGTATTGCTGTAATAACCTATAGTTTGCACACAAACAGTTTGGTTTGTTTATATCAAGGGTGTGAAGGTCACTTTAGTTAATGGACCAATAAAACAATTATGTGATAACCCACCTTTCTTTTAACATAGAAGTAAACAATCACGTATATTGAGAAACTGCTTAAAATATCCTGCATGAATTTTAAACAGACCGTCTTTATTACAGGTGCATCCAGGATCAGTGTAGCCGTGCAAAAGCACAAAGCAGAGCTTAACGCCTGTATCATATATCCAGATAAATATCTTTTAACTCTGATTAAAAGTGTTTTTAACATTTTGATACCTGTGCTGTTGACGCAATAAAAGTGCATCGTATGTAAAATTATTCGCTCCCCGATTTAAATTTCACATTTTGCAAAGTGAATTATTTACTCAGTTTGTTCTAATCAGCGAGGCTTCTTTTTCGAGAGGCCGGAGAGCTCTCGTAAACACATCGAGTAACAGGAGACCGCATAGCTTCTCCGAGGCTAAAAACATTCCCTCCACACCCTCCATGAGCGAGTCTCCGTTGGCTTAGGATCAGTTTGCCTTTTGATTTTTTTCCTCCTTGACGAAATTGAAATAATGTTTATCTGTAAATGTGACATAAAATCAGAGCAGGGTAACAGGCTGCACCTCTGGTAAAAATTCATGCAAATCCATCCGTGTCTCTGCGAGTAATCCTGCTGACAAACAGGACAAAACAAGCACTCGCTCCGCAATCACTTTATTTTACCATTTATGATTCCAACAATTGATTAAAAATGTATGAATATTTCTAAGTTTCCAGAAATGTGCCCTCCTGTGTGGTGATGCTTACTTTATGAAGACTCTTTGCTGGTTTAATGGCTGATTGGGCGCTGGAGAGACGTAACTGTGACGTTTAATTTTCCAGACTTTAGTCTTAAATCTTTTCCTTTCATTTCAACCGTGCCGGCTTCAGTTTCCCACTCAGCTGCCACTTCGTGTGACGGTCTTGTGATCCGTCAGCTTGGCATTCCGGTTATTTTCCAAGTCAGTTCTGGTTTTCCGTGCAGTGTGTAACATTAGGAAACCTTCTACACCAGAAAATAGATGTTGGTCTCCAAACATCCATTTTTGGCGGTGTTGGTCATTTGAAACACTTGACACATCACCCCAATCCCCATAAATACATATATAAACTTACTGGGTTTAGAAACTGGACTAAACTGAAGGCATTTCCTGTGTTGCATTTATTGTAGTTTATTTCTGTAGTTGCGCAGCAGCGTATTTGCTAAAGTGTCATTTTTATTTTGGGTAATTACAGCGTCTTGGTTTACTTTCAGTGAACTGTAATAATGTTGTTTCAGGGTGTGTAATTAAACCCCAGAGGTACTCGTTGGACGTGAGAACGCCATCATTATTGCTTATATTGTAGATGTGTTGTTTGTCATTCCTGACCTACATCAGTTTTTAGTACACTCAGCCCTTACGAGCTTTTCTTAGATAAGAGTTGTTTTCTTTTTTATTTCCTGTGAGCTGCCAGGATAGTGTGTCTATGAAAGCTGAGCAGGAAAAAGAATCTGTTCCTTGGATCTATTCTTAGCCCCGTTTGAGGAGGTTATAGCGAGTATTCACCGAGGTCCTGAGTGAAGCATGCTGTAACAGCGGTGGCGATTTAACCCGACCTCGTCAACTGTAATTACAGTCGCTGCTAAACACAAAGAAAAATTGATTCACCAGAGAAAATAAAGTACAGACAGACTTTTAACCAACACGTCAGGTTCAAAAACTACATGTTTGTGCTTTAACAAAAAAAAAAAAAAATCAGGGGTAGCAGTTGATACTTGTGTTTGTCGGTGTGTGACTCAGCGGTTTTGTTGGTTTCTTATCGTCCACAGCTGGAGCTGCTGGGTCAGAGCATCTATGACTTTGTTCATCCCTGCGATCAAGAGGAGCTCAGAGACCTGCTGACTCCACGTCCAGGTAAACACGCAGAGCCGGGGATCAGGAGCCCACTGACATCTTTATTTTGGAGTTCGGTCATGTGACAAGAAGACAAGCATCTTCTTAATTTGATCTCCAGAATTTAATTACAGGTCAGATTGATTGTAACGAGTTAATTTAGTGCGTGTTGTCGTATTAGTTCTGTTTGTTTGTGGTCACAAAGACTCAGCAAAGCCCGTCTGTGTGCTTTCTGAGCTCAGCCGTTCTTTGAATTTTTAAAATGTTTTTGGTACCTGACAAACTTCTGTGAATTACCCACGTTAACAGTGTCGTGTTGCTTTCAGGTCTGAGTAAGAAGGCACGGACAGAACAGACGAGCGAGAGGAACTTCTTTATGCGAATGAAGAGCACACTGACCACCAGGGGGCGCACCGTCAACATCAAATCTGCCACCTGGAAGGTTTGTATTACACACAGCTGTTCATAGATAGATATAGAGATAGATATGCTCACTCACCTCTGACTAACATCGGACTAGCCTTAACATTAAAACTATAGCCTGTATATAAAAGATGGACACAGCTACCATGCTGTCATCTATTAGTTTTTATTTAGAAGCATCAATATTAAAGTTTTGGCTGGATCCATGTTGCATTTTTATCCAGAAGTAGTTGTAAACAGTGCAAATGCTTAGAATAGTAGGCTGCATTCATAAACTGTAGGACTGCAGCTACTAGCTAACTACTGCTCAGCAACAGAGTAATAATGTACTAGAATACACAAACTTGCTGAACATGCAAGAGTGTCAAAGTGCAGTTTGCAGTGCTGTAAAGAAATGTTCTCTGTTTTATTCATACCGCCAGGTCCAGCTGGAGCATGTCTTTAACCCTTAAAGTGGACGTATTCACCGCTTCCTTATTTATTCCTATGTAAATATATACTTTCACAAGTGAAAGCTGAACTTTTGGCTCATGCACTTGATTGGCTGCAGGCCTCTTCTAAATGACAAGTGTTCCTGCTCAGGAAAAACAAATAAATCACAGCCTTGGGGCTCAAGCAGGAACAGAAGATTGCTTGTACTCTCCCCAACACATTCTTACTGTTTGCAAAAAAAAAAAAATTGGGAGGTGCACGACGAGCCCAAACGACAGCAGTGCACATTTACTTTTGGCTGGTGTATAAACTACCTTCAATAAGGACGTCTCGAGCTCACACCTCTGGCTTTGAGCACATAAGCTTCACCCACCTTTACCCAGGTCTTCGGTTTATGATGGGCAGCCAACCACAAGAAAGGAAGAGGAGTTAAAATAATAAATTGTCAGCTGGAACGAGCAGAATACGTCCCCTTTAAACAGGCCTTAGAAGGTGTGTCACAAAGTGAGGGACGGCTAGTTCTGAAGCTATAATTGGTCCTCATAAAAATAGGCACAACAGACACACATGCAGCTAAAGTCCAGTCTGAAAGAGATATGGTCAAATTAACGCTGGCAGCCGGCCTTCATGCTGTAAACGGTACACCTACTAGTTCAAACACACACACACTACTTTCAATTCATGCGCTCACGTGTACTTGCTGCACAGTGGCACGTGATCTGATGTTACCATTCCTGTCTAAAGTGCTGCACTTACATTTTAAAACCTCTGGAAGAGTCAGAGGGTTTCCAGCACTGACGTGTCTTGGCTCCAGCGCCACAGAGCAGGGACTCTTTTAAAACCTCTTCTGAGCATTTAAGGGATTACAGCTCAAATTTGAGGTTTTATTCTTTCTGAATTTAACATTGGCAAAAGCAGAGCAACACAAACTGAATACTTTTCATTAAAAGGAGCTCACTACAGCTAAGCAGCATGAAATTGAGCAAAAATAAAAGTTTATTTCGGTTGTTTGAAGCGTGCTTGGTTGATGAACTCTGCTTTAAATTCCTCGCCCTCTTTCTCCAGGTCCTCCACTGCACAGGCCACATTCGTCCCTTTGGCAGCGGCTCTGCGTCGCCCCCTGCAGGCAGAGTCATGACCCTGCTGTGTGAGCCCATCCCACACCCATCCAGCGTGGAGTTCCCTCTGGATACTTGCACCTTCCTCACCCGTCACAGCATGGACCTGCGCTTCACCCACTGCGAGGGCAGGTGAGACGGAAAAATGTAACCGATCTCGACCTTTGACCTTCCCCCCCGTGGATGGGAAGCAGGAGGAATACCATTCCACTGTAGCGCGAAAGAAAGGGGGAAAGAAACCTCTGAACTCCTGGTTTTCTTTTCTCACGCTGTTTCCAGGGTTGCAGAGCTGGTGGGATACAAACCTGATGATTTGATTGGACGCTCAGGCTTCGAGTTTCTTCACGCACTCGACTCAGATCACATCAACAAGAGCCTGCACACATGTGAGTGTCAGTGTGTGTCTGCGTGTTACAACAGTGTAATATTTTCAATCATTTTCACCGCTTACCTGGGTCTAAACGGCTTTCATATACGGACGGGTGACGAATTAAAGAAAAATCCAGCATAAAACTCTCAGCAGGGTATTTGGCTCTCAGCTGTCGTCAGAACACCTTCAGTGCATTTTGGCCTTTAAAACAAAGTCTGAAAATTTGAGAGAGCACACGGGGACAAAAGAAATTCTCTCATTTGGCGTCTAGATGATGAAGGCAGAGAAAGAGAGGGGTGTCCAACATGAATGTCCAAAACTGGTTTTTCCTTCTAATTTTGAACATATTTATGCCTAAATATTTGCTCCTCATTTCTGATTACTACTAATATACTAAGGAACCAATGTCTGAATTAAGTTCCATTAAACGTATTTCACCCTCAAAGTGCCTGCTTGAGAAGAAAAGTTGGCTTTGATCCACCTGAGCTCATAAAACTAGTTTAAGGGTGTTTCTTCGATATGTCATCAGTCCATCGCTTGTATTTGAGGCACAGGTTTTACTACATTGCAGCTGTTATTAAAAGCTGTGTTTCAACCAGGAGCTCCCAGAATTTGTGTTTTAATGAAGTGAAAATGTGCTCTGGCACTTCATCATCATCCTCTTTCTCTTCTGTCCACACTGCGCAGTGCTCTCCAAAGGTCAGGTTAGCACCAGCCAGTACCGTTTCCTGGCAAACAACGGTGGCTACGTGTGGGCGGAGACTCAGGCCACGGTGTTGTACAACAGTAAAACGTCCCAGCCGGATGCCATCGTCTGCCTCAACTTCATCCTCAGGTACTTTAAAAAGCAGCAAAGTTGTCTCGCAAACTGCAACATGAGCGAGGATGGTGCGCCCATTTACTGTTCCCAATTTTAACGTCATCGTGTTCTTCGTCTTTAGCTCTGTGGAGCAGCCAGATGTGATTTTCTCCATGGAGCAGACCCGCTGTAGTAGCATCCCTAAAGTTGAACTGGCAGATGAAGACTCCGGGACTGCCGACATGTGTGAGTCTAAAACTGACAGCACTGTTTCCACTGAGGCTGAAGATGTGGATTCAGATTCCAGCAGCAGCGCGAAGCTCTTCATGGAGCTGCGGGAGAAGCCGGAGGAGCTGCTGCAGTTGGCTCCTGATGCCGGAGACACCATCGTACCTCTGAGTCCAGGTGAGGCCAACAGAGGAACCCCCCCCTCCTTTTTTTTTTTTTTTTTTTAAGTATATAAACCTAAAAGCCTCGTTTATGTTACAGTTGAGGAAATGTCGTCGGTGGTTATTCAGAGTAGATCTTTCCCCCCCTCTTTCAGGTTCTGTCGAGCTCTCATTTGCCAGTCCACCTAGTCCAAACTTGGTGCCCGAGCACCCTCAGGATCTGTGCACCCCGCAGCTGAGAAAACTCCTCGCACCCATCTTTGACCCCATCACTCCTCCATCTGCATCCTCATCCTCTTCTTCATCATCGCCAAGCTCCTCACCTAAACCCGAGCAGGTAAATGTCAGCCTTAAGTCTTTGTGCATCAGTCGAAGTGTCTGCGCCTCCCTTTAACCATTAATCGATGTTTGTGTCTCAGAGCCGCAGTGAAGAGGTGATGGACACCAGCGAGGTGGAAAAGTTCTTCGCCTTTTGGCCAGAAGATGCCCAGAAGAAAGATACCCCGGTGGTAAGAGCATGAACCGATGAGGCATCAACAAAAGACATCCTGATAACAACTATTCAGTCAACCGCTTTCTGCAAAATATTCAGTCCTACCTGCATTTTCTCAGAAGATTGAGGGGATGGACCTGGACATGTTGGCTCCGTACATCTCCATGGACGATGACTTCCAGCTGACCTTCCTCAGCAGTATGACCGAGGAAGCTGAGAAACCTTCCGAAACTTCAGCAACAAGCAGGAAACGGTAAGCTAGACCAGCGTTATCTATAAAACTATTGGTGCAAAGGTGTGCTTAGAGCAAACAGGAAGCCAAGTTTCACCTTGCATTATTGTAACTGAGCACAACGGCCCTATGCCAAGATGGGAAATTTGTCCTGAGGGAGGCGCCAGTAAGAAGGCCGTGTTCTTGTCCTCTGTACAGTGGCCCATTCAGGACATTGTAGAGTTCCAGCTTTTTATTGTAGGTGAAGACACAGCTAAAAATTTATATCTGAACATCAAAACAAAGATTTACGTGTTTTACAATCAGTCTGTCTCTCGTTCAGGACTCATGACTCTGCTGAAGAGATGCTGTCACCAGTGATGCTCCAGGACAAGAGACAGAAAAAGGATCCTTCCATGGAGGAGGAGCTTCTTCTCACCCACAAACTACTTGTGAGTGGAAGAGGAGGAAGAGCCGAGAGGGATGATTTTAAGACGTTTAATCCAAAATGTTCTGTCTTGATGACTTTTCACTGCCTTGATTGGAGGTTGCAGTGTTCAGTTTTTACCTTTAATAAAAAAACAACAAATTAGAAAATCTGAAAAATCAGTATTTAGTTGGTTTCTACTAATAGATGCTATGTAATGATAATTATGTTTTCAGAACAAACTTTTTCACCTGACCACACGTTAACCTCCAATTTCAGGACAGTCTGGACGAAACCGACCAACCAGATCTGATCATGGACCCGGGACCGGAGAGTCGCAGCCATCTGCTCACAGACAGAGATCCAGTCTTAGGAGGCATGCAAGGACTGTGTGACACTGCAGGTAAGATCTCTAACCTCAGCTCACATTATCAGACTTGCTTCAAATTAACGTCAGAGGATAACGGGCACTGAGTGACTTCCATCCCAAATTCAGGTGATTTGGCGCCATCTAGTGGTCATACTGAGATAATGTTTGGGAATTAGGCAAAATATTCCACACAGTTCAATAACTGATCATGTTGGTGCATAGGCTACTTACAGATTTCCTGTTATGATAATGTTGGATTGTAAAGGGAGTGATCTTTTTCACTCAGGTATTAAACGTGATGGGTCTGGAGCATAAACTGTACATCACAGATGGCAGTTTTTGCTCTATTCTGGCTCCTTTCAGGTTAGATCTTATTTATCAGTGGTTAGCTCACAGCGAAAGAGTGCTTAGTTCAAACCCCTGCAGGGACCTTTTGTGACTCTGTGGGGTGCTTTTTACCTCCTGCTGTTAAAAACAAGCCAGAAATCACTGCCTGTGTAGGTCTGAGACACACAAGAGATTCTTAAGCTTAAGAGTTTCAGCTGTGAAGTGTCCTCTGACCTAACAGTGTCTCTCTCTTTGTGTCTCGCAGCTCTGATGAAGGACATATTTGTATCCCGCCCGACTCTCCTCTCGCCACCTCTCTCACCTATGACCTAAAGGAATTCCTGCCAGTCACGAGTTGGCCCGACTTCACCGCTTAAAACGAGCAAGTCGACTTTGGATCTGCCTGCAAACACTGCATCCTGAGCACACACCTACAGACATGCACGCAAAAGATCTGAGACTCACACACGCTGCATCACTTCGTCATCGGATCGTTGATTGTAGCCGAAGCCAAACGGTCTCTTGATGTTGGCTTTTCCCGTCCGTCTCTCACTGTGAAACAAGCCGGCGACCCGCTCTGGAGCCTAGAAAAGTCAAAGCGAAGATGCTCCAAATTGGCTTCCCGCAACCCGGCGCAGCTCAAGCGCTCGCTTTCCTCCATCATCACTTACTTTTCGTCAGGGATTTAATCTGAGAAGTCATCACTGAGGTCTGTCCGTTCTGACGGAAACGGCAGGTGGTGCTAATTTTCCTCATGCGAACGATGTGAAAGATTAATCATCCCGAATGGGTTTAACGGTGAGACAAAAAGAGACGTGTTTCTCTGCAGCTAAATTTCTCACAGTTTGATCCAATTTGTGTACAGAACAACCATGTCAGCAAAAATCACCGTCGTCCTTCTTCAGTCAGTGTCTCAACTAACAAAAAATAAATCACTCGCTCTTCCACTTTACTCAGAAATAAACAAAAAGAAACAAACTTGCGAAATCAGTGGCATGTCATTTCAGTGGCATATTTTTATGTGTTTTTTATACACTTGTAAACATTTTTTTCTTTCTATTAAATGATGCAATTACTAGAAAGTTCTGATAGTTTTACTTCAGCGTTCTCTTCAGATCCTGAGTCGCTCTTCGTCGCAGATTGTTCTTGATGTCTAATCTTTAATCCCGAGGTGCCCGGTCTGTGCGCTTCATCTTCTCTTACACTCTATAAGCTAATGTGAGGTGATCAATTGGCTTTCAGACGCATAGCCGTGGATAACCTGCTGAGGGTGTGGTCAAAGGCCAAAAAAAAAAAAAAAAAAAAAAAAGCAAATTTAATGGGTATTGCTTTTTCCTTTTATCGTGGTTTTGAATATATATAAACGTATATATATTTCTATAATCGATTTATCTTTCCATTATTGTTAGTTAAAGCATCAGTAGAGTAAGCTTGTTTATATGCTGGTAGAAATGTGATGAAACACTAGAATTTAGTTTTAGTTTTTTTTGTCCTTAAGATCAAATTTTATGACTTCTAACAAATTTTACCTCAAATTAAATGAGTTGAAAGTAGGCTTGCATCCTTCAGTTGCAGTGTTTGATGAAATATTGTGATTTTGATGTTGAGGATTGTTTTCATTTGGCCACAATCATTTTTACTTTTCCACACGTTATCTGCAAACTACGAACTGTCTGTGTGTCCCCTGTAAAACTGCCATTTTATCTCAAACGTGTTACCTCTTCTAGAGCTGTCTGTGCCTTTTTCTCACCCGCTGAAAAACATTGTTTGGCCTGTTACCGTCACGCAGGATCTGTTCATTATGTCCCCCTGATGATTTACACAGAGGGAGAGGGGTTGCATACTGTTTTCTTTTCTTTTTACTCTTTATCCTGTATGTATTCTTGAGCTAAATAAAGCTGATGAAGCAAAAGCAGAAGCTGTAGTGTGATCTGTGTGGTAAATCCTGATTACCTGAGCTTCTTATGATCATTACCCACAGAAGGACCTCTAGCTTCTGTCCACGACCATGGAGGTCACGTCATACCAATGAAAACAGAAAAATGTTCTTTGTGTCAGAGCGCACATATCTTTTAATCCTGAACGTGAAGTTTTTAACCAAAACTGGTGTTTCATCACTAGTGGTGCAACGGATCAAAAAATCTCACGGTTTGGATCGGATAAATTTTCGGATCAGCAAAAAAAGAAGACAAAACTCATTCCATGCAATTATAAAAAGAAAAAAGGTACAATATAGGGCAGTATAGGTCTTTGTATCTACCACTCAATTCAATTTTACTTATAAAGCGCCAAATCACAACAGTCGCCTCAATGCGCTTTATATTGTAAGGTAGACCCTACAATAATACATACCGCTCATTATATCGCAGTCCGCTGTGATATAATGAGCGGTCACGTAGCCCTGGAGATCCACCCGTTTGTAGTAGTTAGGCCAACAGAAGATGCCTGGGACAGTTCAGCCATAACTTAAATTCTGCTCATACATGCTTGGAACGATCTTGCCACTAAAGTGGACACGAACGGGATATCACAGCGTTGCTCAAGCACGTTCATCATAGTTTAAACCCCTTGTTTTGCACAACGGAGTACGGCCTCCCGTTCCACAGAGCTGCTCAGAACGATTAAAGGAGCACATCACCTAATGAGATGCTCTCCCTGACCTCAGGTCACCCTCATGAGATCTGTTTCTGGTTGCTTGGTCAGATACATTTGCACCGGCGGCCTGCTGGAGCTCATTTTGTAGCTCTGACCGGGCTCATGCTTTTCCTCCTGTCACACAGGAGCAGATACCGATCCTGCTAAGGACCTTCTCCAGGCCTGTCCGGCTTTCCTAGAGTAACCGCTTGTCTCCTGCAGTCTAGTCGAGACACAGCAAACCTGGCAATGACACTGTAGGCTGTAGGATAGGGCAGCTCACTAATCTGCGTAACCATTTCTGTTTTGGGAGTTGTCTCATTGTTGCCCCTCTAGTGCGCCTGTTGATAATCCAGCTGAAACTGATTAACAACTGATAGATCACCGACCAGATCAATATCCCAGAAGTTTAACTGACTCTACGCTACTCTGATTAAAAAGTGTTCCTGTATGTCTGAGCTATGTACTGCAAGATATAAAAAAAAAAAAAAAACAAAAACCCTCTGTGCTGAAATGTTCACAAAGATTTTGCGAATAAACCCACATTTGCACAGGTTTCACAAATCATTATTACGCAGCAGATTTTAGGAAACGTGTGTATGAAGAAAATCAAGCCAGGCAAGCCAAGCTCGTTTGCATCATCGTGGGGTTGTTTTTCTCAAGGAGGAGGCAAAAAATGCATAGAAGCAGTAGATCGGACACAAACACCACATTAGTGGGAACGTTTAGTAGCAGGTGGTTAGCTCTGACACCTCACAGCAATGCCTGATTTAATGTGAGTGTGTGTGGTTGTCTGGTTCACACATCTTTAAGTATTAAAAGCAGCATTTATACTTAATATTGTTAGTTTGCCCGAATACTTTTGAGCGTCTGACTGCGCGTGAAAGAAATGTCTTTAATTCCTAAACAGTTGATGAAATATTTTTGTAAAACCCCTCAAATTACAGCTGAAAGTCTGCACTTCAGTCACATGTTGACTGTTTGATTTTAAATCCAGCGTGGTGTGGAGCAGAGGCAAAAGTACCAAATTATCTCCAAGGTTCAAACGACCTGCTAAAGGAGGCCTCATCGGCTGTGTCCCAGGGTCTGCACGCTTGAAGTACGCGCACTACGCGTACTACGTACGGTGCGTACTATAAGTACGAGAAGTGCGGAAGTGAGAGGCTTGTGAAATGGGACGGCATACGCTTCGTCGCACTGTTCAGGTTGCCTAGCAACCACATACAGCTTTGTTTGACAGAAATGAAGGAGAAAAATGTTTTGTTGGTCATTCATTTTTGTCATGACATCACTTTAGTTGAGTATCTGAGGCTGAGACCACAGGACTGTAAAACATGATTGTTGGGCTTCATTTCTGTGCTGAACAGTCATTTAAGATTAGTTAGTAAATAACAATTAGCTAATGTTGTTCATGAGACTAAAGTCAACTCACTGTGGCAATGTAAATATAATATGGCCAATATTATAGTACTGTCAGATTATTATGGTTGGGGTGTGTGTGTGTATATATACGTATGTGTATACACACACACACACACACACACACACACACACACACACACACACACACATATATACATACACACACACACACACACACACACACACACACACACACACTAGGGCTGCCACAAACGATTATTTTGATAGTCGACTAGTCACCGATTATTTATGCGATTAGTCGACTAATCAGATCATCATCCACTGGACGTAAAACTACAGCTTATTGCACCAGCAGCATCTGCTCTTATATAACTATCATTAGCTTACAGCTTTAAGCTTTTAAGGTGCTAACTAAAAATAAAGACAAGATGATAGTTTATTCAATTTTAATGAAATTTGCAGATTGTTTCGGTAAAGTTTAATAAACTCCTTGCTATCTAAAATATAACAGGACACCGGAGTATATTCTCCAGCATCTCACACTTCTGATAATCAGCTGTCTGCTTGACGTTTATTCAGCTGTGTAAAAACTATAACTTTAATCTCAGCCAAACCGATTTACTCAGGAACAAATAAAATACTAAAAAAAAGCCAAACAATAACATTTTTAATTTATCTAAGTGACTCATATATATTTAACCTGAGTCGCGAAAGACGGCGGTGGGTTTGAAAACAATTTGCCGGGAGTCCGGTGTTCTCACGGCGCTAGTGACCTAGCCCCCGGCTAGCTATCGAGCTAGTGGGTAACAGACGTCTCCGAAAACGTCGGAGCGCTTTTGAAAATATGTGGTGTCCTGATAAACTGAGCAGATATTTGAGGTTTACACAGCTACATTCTCGCCTGAAAATATGTTAAACGTTTATTTTGTGACCCAGAAAGAATAATAAGAGTAATATTAAAACCAACTAGCTGCCGCCATTGTTGGAAACTAAGCTGGGCCGCGCTATGAATTCTGGGACACAGCTGCTTCTTCTTCGGGGTTTAACGGCAGCTGGCATCCTTGTACATGCTGTGCTGCCATCTTCTGTTTCAGTCCGTTATTACACTCTTAAATCCTGCTATTATTCCTGCGTCTTTTGCGATCTTACAAAGCTTCAAACGACACGTCGACTATTAAATCAGTCGTCGACGATTTTGATAGTCGACGTAATCGTGACTAGTCGACAAATCGTGGCAGCCCTAACATACATACACACATGTTTTTTTTTATATATATATATATATATATATATATATATATATATATAAAAAAAACACCCAGCACGCCCCTGCGGGCGGTTTATCCTTCAAGCTCGGGTCCTCTACCAGAGGCCTGGGAGCTTGAGGGTCCTGCGCAGTATCTTAGCTGTTCCCAGGACTGCGCTCTTCTGGACAGAGATCTCCGATGTTATTCCCGGGATCTGCTGGAGCCACTCGCCTAGCTTGGGAGTCACCGCACCTAGTGCTCCGATTACCACGGGGACCACCGTTACCTTCACCCTCCACATCCTCTCGAGCTCTTCTCTGAGCCCTTGGTATTTCTCCAGCTTCTCGTGTTCCTTCTTCCTGATATTGCTGTCATTCGGAACCGCTACATCGATCACTACGGCCGTCTTCTTCTGTTTGTCTACCACCACTATGTCCGGTTGGTTAGCCACCACCATTTTGTCCGTCTGTATCTGGAAGTCCCACAGGATCTTAGCTCGGTCATTCTCCACCACCCTTGGGGGCATCTCCCATTTTGACCTCGGGACTTCTAGGTTATACTCGGCACAGATGTTCCTGTACACTATGCCGGCCACTTGGTTATGGCGTTCCATGTATGCCTTGCCTGCTAGCATCTTGCACCCTGCTGTTATGTGCTGGATTGTCTCTGGGGCATCTTTACACAGCCTGCACCTGGGGTCTTGCCTGGTGTGATAGACCCCAGCCTCTATGGATCTTGTACTCAGAGCTTGTTCTTGTGCTGCCATGATTAGTGCCTCTGTGCTGTCTTTCAGTCCAGCTTTGTCCAGCCACTGGTAGGATTTCTGGATATCAGCCACCTCCTCTATCTGCCGGTGGTACATACCGTGCAGGGGCCTGTCCTTCCATGATGGTTCCTCGTCTCCCTCCTCTTTCTTGGGTTTCTGCTGCCTGAGGTATTCACTGAGCACTCGGTCAGTTGGGGCCATCTTCCCAATGTATTCTTGGATGTTCGTTGTCTCATCCTGGACTGTGGTGCTGACACTCACCAGTCCCCGGCCCCCTTCCTTCCGCTTAGCGTACAGCCTCAGGGTGCTGGACTTGGGGTGAAACCCTCCATGCATGGTCAGGAGCTTTCTTGTCTTTATGTCAGTGGCTTCTATCTCCTCCTTTGGCCAGCCTATTACCCCAGCAGGGTACCTGATCACGGGCAGGGCGTATGTGTTGATGGCCCGGATCTTGTTCTTACCATTCAGCTGACTCCTCAGGACTTGCCTGACCCTCTGCAGGTACTTGGTGGTTGCAGCCTTTCTAGCGGCCTCTTCATGGTTCCCATTTGCCTGCGGGATCCCCAGGTACTTGTAACTGTCCTCTATGTCTGCAATGTTGCCTTCTGGTAGTTCAATCCCCTCAGTTCTGACTACCTTCCCTCTCTTTGTTACCATCCGACTACACTTCTCCAGTCCGAACGACATTCCAATGTCATTGCTGTATAGCCTGGTAGTGTGGATCAGTGAATCGATGTCTCGTTCACTCTTGGCATACAGCTTGATGTCATCCATGTACAGGAGGTGGCTGACAACTGCTCCGTTCCGTAGTCGGTATCCGTAGCCAGTCTTGTTAATGATCTCACTGAGGGGGTTCAGGCCTATGCAGAACAGCAGTGGGGACAGAGCATCTCCTTGGTAGATCCCGCACTTGATGGTAACTTGTGCTATGGGCTTGGAGTTGGCCTCTAGTGTTGTACGCCACATCCCCATTGAGTTCCTGATGAAGGCTCTTAGGGTCCCATTGATCTTGTACAATTCTAGGCATTCCAGTATCCAGCTGTGGGGCATTGAGTCATAGGCCTTCTTGTAATCAATCCAGGCAGTGCACAGGTTGGTCAGTCTGGTCTTGCAGTCTCGGCTGATTGTTCTGTCTACCAGTAGCTGGTGTTTTGCACCTCTGGTATTCTTGCCAATTCCTTTCTGTGTCCCGCTCATGTATTGACCCATGTGCCTGTTCATCTTAGCCGATATGATGCCTGACAGGAGCTTCCATGTAGTACTGAGGCAGGTTATTGGTCGGTAGTTGGAGGGGACCGGTCCCTTCTTGGGGTCCTTGGGGATCAGGACCGTCCGACCTTCAGTTAGCCATTCCGGGTGTCTCTCGTTAACTAGCAGCTGGTTCATTTGTGCTGCCAGACGCTCGTGGAGTGCAGTCAGCTTCTTCAGCCAGTAGGCGTGAACCATGTCGGGCCCTGGTGCTGTCCAATTCTTCATACTGGAGACCCTTTCTTGGATATCTGCCACTGTGATGGTTACTGGACCCTGTTCAGGGAGGTCGCTGTGGTCTGCCCTCAGATCCACTAGCCACTGAGCATTGCCGTTATGGGTTGCATCCTTCTCCCATATGCTCTTCCAGTATTGCTCCGTCTCCAGCCTTGGTGGTGCTGTTCTCTTATTGTTCCCTTGCCACTGAGAGTACACCTTTGCTTATCTCTCTGGTGTACCTCCTCAAGCGGCTGGCCAAGGCTGTGAGTCTTTGCTTGGCAGTTTCCAAGGCCTCAGGTATGGACAGCTTGCTGTATTTCTTAGGCACCTTATTTGTCGCACCTTTCTGCAACTCTGTTAGTTGGCTAACCTCCCTCCGTGCTACTTTGATCTTGCCCTCTAGCCTCCTTCTCCATGGAGGGTACTGCCCCTTGTGGCTGTTCAACTTGTAGCCAAGCATCTCACTGATCACTGCTGCCGTATTGTAGATCAGCTTGTTAGTGTCGGTAATCGTGGTTGTAGGTATTGCCCGTAGTGCTGCATTAACATCATCTAGCAGACCTTCTGAGGGTACTTCACGTAATCTTGGTAACCGGCTACGGGGGATCCAGGTTTCAAGCTTGGCCATGATCCTATTTTTCAGGTCAGTTCCTCTCGCACTCAACGATCCTTCTCCTATCGCACTTGGGGCTATGTACCCAATCTCGGGTGGGGGTGATGATATCTCCCCCCTGACCTGGCGTCCTGACTCCTCCTTGCCGTAGCATTTGTGTTGTACCTCGTCAATCTCTAGCTGTGAGAGCAGTCCCTTCTTTCGAATGTTGGAACACTGAGCTACTAGTTGTTTCGCTGTCATTGTGGATGTTGGGTATCGAAGAATCCATAGGTCCGTCATCCTATTCATGTAGCCCCTTCCGCCGGGGTTACTTGCGTAGTAGCATTCCAACAACGCCCTGTTTTCGTCCCTTGCCCACCGATGCCTTCTTGTTCCAGTAGCCCACTTTTCGTCAGGGTGCCCTGGTTCCTCAACACCTGACGCGGACCTTGTTGATCCGGGCGACGTCCGAGCCGGCATGCCTTCATATTTATCTGTCTCGCTCATGTCTGCGGTAGGCTTGCTTAGCATAGGGGGTCTAGCCTTAGGACCCTTACTGGATACAGACGCCCCAGGCAGGAATCGAACTTGCGATCCTCTGTTCCAAAGGCGTGTAGTTTAACCACTACGCTATCCAGCTGCTATTGGTGGCCAGTATGGGGATTGAACCCATGACCTTGGCGTTATCAGCTGCTGATATATATATATATATATATATATAGATATATATATAGATATATATATATATATATATATAGCAGCTGGATAGCGTAGTGGTTAGACTACACGCCTTTGGAACCCAGGATCGCAAGTTCGATTCCTGCCTGGGGCGTCTGTATCCAGTAAGGGTCCTAAGGCTAGACCCCCCATGCTAAGCGAGCCTACCCTACCATGAGCGAGACAGATAAATATAAAAGGCATGCCGGCTCGGACGTCGCCCGGATCAACAAGGTCCGCGTCAGGTGTTGAGGAACCAGGGCACCCTGACGAAAAGTGGGCTACTGGAACAAGAAGGCATCGGTGGGCAAGAGACGAAAACAGGGCGTTGTTGGAATGCTACTACGCAAGTAACCCCGGCGGAAGGGGCTACATGAATAGGATGACGGACCTATGGATTCTTCGATACCCAACATCCACAATGACGGCGAAACAACTAGTAGCTCAGTGTTCCAACATTCGAAAGAAGGGACTGCTCTCACAGCTAGAGATTGACGAGGTACAACACAAATGCTACGGCAAGGAGGAGTCAGGACGCCAGGTCAGGGGGGAGATATCATCACCCCCACCCGAGATTGGGTACATAGCCCCAAGTGCGATAGGAGAAGGATCGTTGAGTGCGAGAGGAACTGACCTGAAAAATAGGATAATGGCCAAGCTTGAAACCTGGATACCCCGTAGCCGGTTACCAAGATTACGTGAAGTACCCTCAGAAGGTCTGCTAGATGATGTTAATGCAGCACTACGGACAATACCTACAACCACGATTACCGACACTAACAAGCTGATCTACAATACGGCAGCAGTGATCAGTGAGATGCTTGGCTACAAGTTGAACAGCCACAAGGGGCAGTACCCTCCATGGAGAAGGAGGCTAGAGGGCAAGATCAAAGTAGCACGGAGGGAGGTTAGCCAACTAACAGAGTTGCAGAAAGGTGCGACAAAGAAGGTGCATAAGAAATACAGCAAGCTGTCCATACCTGAGGCCTTGGAAACTGCCAAGCAAAGACTCACAGCCTTGGCCAGCCGCTTGAGGAGGTACACCAGAGAGATAGAAGGCCGGAGAATAAACCAGCTGTTCTCCACAGAACCAGCAAAGGTGTACTCTCAGTGGCAAGAGAACAGCACCACCAAGGCTGGAGACGGAGCAATACTGGAAGAGCATATGGGAGAAGGACGCAACCCATAACGGCAATGCTCAGTGGCTAGTGGATCTGAGGGCAGACCACAGCGACCTCCCTGAACAGGGTCCAGTAACCATCACAGTGGCAGATATCCAAGAAAGGGTCTCCAGTATGAAGAGTTGGACAGCACCAGGGCCCGACATGGTTCACGCCTACTGGCTAAAGAAGCTGACTGCACTCCACGAGCGTCTGGCAGCACAAATGAACCAGCTGCTAGTTAACGAGAGACACCCGGAATGGCTAACCGAAGGTCGGACGGTCCTGATCCCCAAGGACCCCAAGAAGGGACCGGTCCCCTCCAACTACCGACCAATAACCTGCCTCAGTACTACATGGAAGCTCCTGTCAGGCATCATATCGGCTAAGATGAACAGGCACATGGGTCAATACATGAGTGGGACACAGAAAGGAATTGGCAAGAATACCAGAGGCGCAAAACACCAGCTACTGGTAGACAGAACAGTCAGCCGAGACTGCAAGACCAGACTGACCAACCTGTGCACTGCCTGGATTGATTACAAGAAGGCCTATGACTCAATGCCCCACAGCTGGATACTGGAATGCCTAGAATTGTACAAGATCAATGGGACCCTAAGAGCCTTCATCAGGAACTCAATGGGGATGTGGCGTACAACACTAGAGGCCAACTCCAAGCCCATAGCACAAGTCACCATCAAGTGCGGGATCTACCAAGGAGATGCTCTGTCCCCACTGCTGTTCTGCATAGGCCTGAACCCCCTCAGTGAGATCATTAACAAGACTGGCTACAGATACCGACTACAGAACGGAGCAGTTGTCAGCCACCTCCTGTACATGGATGACATCAAGCTGTATGCCAAGAGTGAACGAGACATCGATTCACTGATCCACACTACCAGGCTATACAGCAATGACATTGGAATGTCGTTCGGACTGGAGAAGTGTAGTAGGATGGTAACAAAGAGAGGGAAGGTAGTCAGAACTGAGGGGATTGAACTATCAGAAGGCAACATTGCAGACATAGAGGACAGTTACAAGTACCTGGGGATCCCGCAGGCAAATGGGAACCATGAAGAGGCCGCTAGAAAGGCTGCAACCACCAAGTACCTGCAGAGGGTCAGGCAAGTCCTGAGGAGTCAGCTGAATGGTAAGAACAAGATCCGGGCCATCAACACGTACGCCCTGCCCGTGATCAGGTACCCTGCTGGGGTAATAGGCTGGCCAAAGGAGGAGATAGAAGCCACTGACATAAAGACAAGAAAGCTCCTTACCATGCATGGAGGGTTTCACCCCAAGTCCAGCACCCTGAGGCTGTACGCTAAGCGGAAGGAAGGGGGCCGGGGACTGGAGAGTGTCAGCACCACAGTCCAGGATGAGACAACGAACATCCAAGAATACATTGGGAAGATGGCCCCAACTGACCGAGTGCTCAGTGAATACCTCAGGCAGCAGAAACCCAAGAAAGAGGAGGGAGACGAGGAACCATCATGGAAGGACAGGCCCCTGCACGGTATGTACCACCGGCAGATAGAGGAGGTGGCTGATATCCAGAAATCCTACCAGTGGCTGGACAAAGCTGGACTGAAAGACAGCACAGAGGCACTAATCATGGCAGCACAAGAACAAGCTCTGAGTACAAGATCCATAGAGGCTGGGGTCTATCACACCAGGCAAGACCCCAGGTGCAGGCTGTGTAAAGATGCCCCAGAGACAATCCAGCACATAACAGCAGGGTGCAAGATGCTAGCAGGCAAGGCATACATGGAACGCCATAACCAAGTGGCCGGCATAGTGTACAGGAACATCTGTGCCGAGTATAACCTGGAAGTCCCGAGGTCAAAATGGGAGATGCCCCCAAGGGTGGTGGAGAATGACCGAGCTAAGATCCTGTGGGACTTCCAGATACAGACGGACAAAACGGTGGTGGCTAACCAACCGGACATAGTGGTGGTAGACAAACAGAAGAAGACGGCCGTAGTGATCGATGTAGCGGTTCCGAATGACAGCAATATCAGGAAGAAGGAACACGAGAAGCTGGAGAAATACCAAGGGCTCAGAGAAGAGCTCGAGAGGATGTGGAGGGTGAAGGTAACGGTGGTCCCCGTGGTAATCGGAGCACTAGGTGCGGTGACTCCCAAGCTAGGCGAGTGGCTCCAGCATATCCCGGGAATAACATCGGAGATCTCTGTCCAGAAGAGCGCAGTCCTGGGAACAGCTAAGATACTGCGCAGGACCCTCAAGCTCCCAGGCCTCTGGTAGAGGACCCGAGCTTGAAGGATAAACCGCCCGCAGGGGCGTGCTGGGTGTTTTATATATATATACACACACACACACACACACACACACACACACACACACCTGACTTTCAGCTTGTTGTGTTTGTGGATATATGACTGACTTTAATTATTAAACATTCGCACATAAATAAGTGACGTCATATTCAGTACTTTTGACAGTTCACTCTTCGGCCGCTCCATCTTATTAGGGAAATTCCATATACATAAATGTAAATTTCAAAACTCAACCCCATCATTTGTTTTTGATTGAAGCTGAATATTACTTAAACTCTCTTAAATTAACTTCCAATAAAAAAAGGTTTATCATTGATTGAAATTCATTCAGAAATGTTTAACGAATGACCTGTCACAACTTTCAAGTACAAAGTTGTTATGAAGTCTGTCACATCCCCCCCCCCCCCCCCTTTTGTTCTTTTTTTTTTTTATCCTTTATTTATCCTTCTTATTTCATTGTACTGTATATTGTTACTCTTATTTCCCTTGTATGTCTACTGTACAAACTGAACTGGAATGACTGACTGTTCGCTTTATAAGCAGTGTTGGGAAGGTTACTTTTAAAATGTATTCCGTTACAGAATACAGAATACATGCCCCAAAATGTATTCTGTAACGTATTCCGTTACGTTACTCAATGAGAGTAACGTATTCTGAATACTTTGGATTACTTAATATATTATCGTGCTTTTTACAACAACGTGAATGTACTATTGCTGTGTGATTTATTACTATTACTGAAGGTCCGCGACTCCGAACTGTAGTAAAGGGACCTCTGACTAATACGGCGGGGTCCCTGTCGGCTCGTAGCCGAAAAATAGCTTTACTTTGTTGTGTGGGTCAATTTTTCTTGCGAGAGACAGAGAGAGGCGTTGAAAGACTGCTCCAACGGAACTTATTGTTTTCGGAGGAAAACACGAACACGGTGTACAGTCTAGTCGTAATAGCTTACTTACAGCTGGGCTCGTCAGGCACTCTTCTTGGCTGCAGTGGTTATTATTATATTTACATGCTTCCAGCTCCCGTTTTTCCTCGACGACAACTCGTACCTTTCCACTCTCCTTTTTCTCCCTCCTCGCGCTCACAGACACATAACGTGTATGGCAGTGCATTCTCCCTGCAGCACGGACTACACTGCCCATGATGCTACATTCTTTAGAGCTATGCTTGTAGCATTCTGCCTGTTAGCTTAGCACAACAACAACAACGAAAAGGCGCTCTCTCACCCAGGAAACACACAGTCGCAGAGAGAGAGAGAGCGTCGCCCTGTAACCATGGCAACCGTAACGCTGCCGCCTGGAACAACAGAACGTAGCTGTCAAACAAAACCCAAACAGTCCTGACCCGCGACAAAATGAAACAGGAAAGTACCGCAGTGTAATCCATTTATTTCAACAAAGTAACTGTATTCTGAATACCACCTTTTTAAACGGTAACTGTAACGGAATACAGTTACTCATATTTTGTATTTTAAATACGTAACGGCGGTACATGTATTCCGTTACTCCCCAACACTGTTTATAAGTTCAATAAAGTTTGGAGAAAGAAAAAAATAAAAATAAAAATAAAACCCTCTTCAGCCGCTCCCTTCTGCCGTATTTTGCGGCAAAATTATCCACACCCACCGCCGCGCTATGAATTGTGGGATATATGGGACCACGAAGCGTGCACCGGACCACGCTTGATATTTGGGGAAATCGACGGCGCATTTGGAGTATGCATTTGAAGCACACTTCGAATTGGGACAGCCGTCGTCGCGTGGCGGTGACGTAACCGCACTTGAAATGCGTGCTTCAAGCGTGCAGACCCTGAATTGGGACACAGCCATCATGTTTTTCTGTTCACAACTTGAAGGCGTCATGGAGCATTTCCTGATTTCCATAAAGGTTTGAGCTGGTGCAAAACTGAAGTAGTTTAAGCCCTTACCTCTGACTTCATCCCACAGGTGTGTTTCGTCTGTTACAGGTGGCTTTCAAGTCGTCAGCAGGTGGCCCTAAACACTAAAATAAAAACATAATTAATAATGTCAATCATTCATCATTGGAACAACAGTGATGTGTTGAGTTAAGGCAACATAAACATGTTAACTTACATTTAAGTTTCATAATCCAGTGGAAATGTGACTTTATAGTAAAGATTTAAACTGACTGTAAGAACGTAGCCCCAGTTATGTGGCAAAATGAAAACTGTCAAAATAGCTGATGTAAGGCAGTTTTAAAATTTTAGTTCTGTTAACCTTTTAGGGTTTAAAGAAACAAAGAAGCAGAAATGGGAAGTAAAACAAATGAAAGAAAACCGGTTTGTCATCAAAAAAGAAATCACAGATGTGGGCATTTGCATAAACGCTGACGGTAACTGTGAATCCACCCTGTTTGCACAACCTCGCTGTGATGTCACACGCTGGTCACTTTCTGAAGAAGGCATTTGTAAGGAAGCTGAGCGGAGGAGGGAAACCCTCAGGGCTGGTAATAGTTTCAAAGATCACACGGTGTCTTTTCTGGTTCTGAGTTGAGAAATTAAGTCTTCTTCTAACTTCCACCGTGTGACGGGATGTTGTCACACTGTGGCTGATGCAGAAAATTAATCACTGCTGACTGGTTGCAGCAGTCTGTGTTTCACTTCTGGACAGCTTGGACTCATCGGAGCAGCTTCTCCTTTTAGTCTGACTGGAAAAGGTGAAACACATCCAGGCTTATCTGACACAGAGTCCTTGAACTAAGTCACAAACTGATAAAGACCGATAATGCTTTCCTGGAAATGGGTGCATTACACATCACTGAAGAGACTATGTGTTTTATCTTTATGGGAATTTTCCTGGAGAAAATCCAAGGAGGGAAAAAAAGAAACATGATCCTACATTTTCAGTTTAAGAGACCAGAGAGACGTTTACTCTGTCTGTGGCTTATTTTAAGGTTTTATCATTTCAGAGAGAAATACTGACTTTTTTTACATATATCTGCCGAGACGGGATAAAACGTTTGTTTCAGAGGTGTGGTCTGTGATCTGCTGTATCCTGAACAGGTAACTGCATCCTAATGTTAATAAGGTCCAATCAGCCTTAATTGAATTGTGTTTAATTATACTCGAGGCCTTTATTTCCAACTCCACTCTTTTTTTCCTCAGACTGTACTAGAGTAGCTTTAATGAATCACATATTAAAATAATTCTTATTTATCCTGAATTGGATCTCGTTACAGCATCTCAGTTCATATGTTGAAAACAACCTCCATTCTTCTGAATGGCTGTCCATCACAAACAGAAGGTTTGAGCAGCCAGTGGGCGGGGCTTCTGTTCCCGGTACCGGGGGCGTTGGGGCTCAAGAGTTATGTAACCCGCCATGGCGTAGAGCCTTTTAATCAAATATCAACTTGTGTAGTATTCACAGAAACCTTTCTACAACCACCAAACACAGCGAAAACAAGCGATGATTAAAAGAGCAGTTATGTAAATGCGAAAAAATCCTGTAAACAAACAAAACCGAAACCAGAAATTCTCCAGACTTCATATAACCGGCTAAACAAAGGCTAGTTAGCTTCGAGAGCTATCACAGATTCCAAACACTAAGTTTCACCGCGCTCCGACCAAAAGTCACTGAACCAGCCGCAAAAGAAGAAACGCGTAGCAGCGCAAAATTGGCTTACCTCCCAGTTTCCTCCGTTATTTTCGCAGGTAGCCGATAGCACCCTGATTATCAGCAGCTACCGCGGCTAACTAGCGCATCAGAGCCACTTCCGTCATTTTAGACCTAGCTACAGACATAAATTGGGCCCAGGTGGGGTCTGGCTTTGCAACTTCTGATTAGATGAAGTGACATCGTTACCATGATTCTATTGGCTCAAACAGTTAAAAAGAAGTGTCAATCCGCTAAAAGAGGCTAAAAGAAGCCGGAAGCGGCAACCCCTCAGAAAGGGCCCATTGTCTGTGAATGTGTGGTTAATTCTTCAAAAATATTCAAAAAAACAAGCATTTTTAGGCATGTTAATGAAATTAAATAATCTCTGCTGTTTAATACCTAAAACTTTTACTCACATATGGTGTCCAGAGTGTGTCAGGATTGGACTTGTTGTACAATGTCTAAATATTTATTTATTAAAAGTGCTGCAATTTTTCACTGTTTTACTTTAGAAGCACAAATCTTTGCACAGATGATGTTTATATGTTGATTACTGAATTTCTGGATTAAAATGAGATCTAAAGCGTATTTTTAAAAGGGTTTTACACTAAAAACTTTTTCTGTGTTCCAGCCTGAGTAACTTTGACACAGTAACATCTGCTGCAATTTTTACACCTCTGATGAACAAGTGTAAGCTTTATTTTGATACCAAGATTGTTTACACAGTTTGTGATTGCAGAGAAATACTCCATTCATTTTGGGGATGTCATTTTCGAGCAGGAAGCCTAGAAAACAGGTTAAACTAGACTGCTTTGTTTTGTATTGTTTACTTTTTAGGTCATAGTACTTTTATGTTTTAATGCATTTATTGTTTTATTAGCTGTGCATGATCAATGTCTAGCTTTTTCTTTTAACCATCCTTGTAAACAAATTGACCTGATTTGGCTGTGCGACGTGACATCAGATGTCTGATTGTTGTGTTGCATCATGGGCAAAGTTCTCATGCCAGCTAACCTGCAGTCTCCTAAAAGGGAAAGACCAGATTTTGTGTCATTTGTTTTCACAACTTCAAACAGTACAACTCGCTGTGCTGTTTCTTCACCGTGCTTGAGTTACACTGTTTCTCAGTCACTTTCTGGGAACACAATCATCAACTTTACTGCTGACAGCTGTTGTTGTGGGCTAACCTGCAGCATGTAGGGGTAAAAGGTTCATCCAGCCAGGAAAAACTGTTCAGCAAGAAGAAAAAAAAGTTCACCACCAGGAATTTAAAACCCTGCAACCCCTTAAAGAGTTCCTGCTGTTTTTAGCAGAGCATCTCAAACAGTTGTGTGAAAACTTTCAGATTTATGTAAAAACTAGCAGCTAAAGACAAATGCTGCACAAAATATCAGCTGTGTTTACAACAGCAACAAATGAGACGGAGACGTGCAAATAAAGAAACACTTCAACATTTATTAATCATATAGTTCTGTGCAATAACACAATATAGAAATAATGATTTTGTAAATATTACAATTTATATACACATATTTATATATATATATATATTAGTTCAGATCTGTCTGCACAAAACAAAAACATTAAATACATTCAAGGTCTGAAGGCGTCAGTCATTCGAGGAACCCAGTAAGGACATGAAGATGATCCTCAAAGGCATCCGGGTCATCTCAGAGATTTGCACCTAAAATCTTCTTTTTATTTTATTTTAAATTGATTTTTTTTTTAAAGTGCCTACATAAATCTCCAATGATTTACTAAATATATTGATTTCATTTAGTAAACCAATCGACTCATAACTGTAGATTGAAAGCGATTAAATATTAAATAGTTTTTCCTCCATCAGCATTGAATGAACACAGCAGAAACACTTTGAGAGAACATTTGGTTTCCAAGCACTTTGCTGTACATGAAATTAACATTTTATTTAAAAAAAACAAAATCACCATCCACGACCCGAGTGTGTGTGCTTTTAAATCAGCAGCCCGTGCGCCTCGGCCCGTTTGGACTTTAATAGAAACACTGTGCAAAAGTCTCAGACACAAATGCAGAAGTGAAAAGAAACAACACGCCACTGACTTCACAAACGAAGCCTTAATGAGCCCCGTCACTGAGGGGAAAAGGTAGACGACGTCTCCAGAAACACACTGAAAACACACACACACACACACACACACACACCTTCATGTCACCGCTGTCTGGTAAAAGCCTTCCTGTTTTCACACTCTCAGGATTTCACAAGACAGCGATGATACCGCACAACACACCCCCTCCCTGTGTCACATACATTTGCTATACAATCAACGTTTATACAAACACACTATACAATCAACGTTTCAGCTATAAATGCACTTCAGTCCTCTTCATTCGGGTCTTTTTTGACCCAACAACTGGCCAATCAGAGCTTATCGTCTAAAATACCATGTGATAGGTCCTGATGCTGGTGAGCCAACCAGGAAAAGTGCGGGCAGTACAGGAGTCTGCCGTGAGCCCCTGTTTTTATGTTTTTTGAGCAGTTATCTGCAGAGTGAACACTGCACCTGTCAAAATCATAAACTACTTCTGAGTCTCTCCGTCCATCATCATGTGTCCTTATCGTCTGAAAGTGCAACGCGGAGCTGCAGGACGTCCCCGTCATTCATCCTGTCTCTGGCATGTGGCGACTGGACCTCTTCGTAAGGCGGTGGAGGGTTGTCAGGGCTTTGGCCCGATAGGAGCGGGCAGTGGCTGCCGTCTGACTGGCTGCTCGGGGAAGACTGCTGACAGCCCGGGGCCTCCTGAGCCAGGAGGAGCTGCGTGGGCCCGGGAGCTGAGCAGGCAGGGATGCGCTGCCCCCAGCTGCCGTACACCGCCTCCTCATAGGAGGGAAGGGAAACTGGAAGCCCGTCCACCATCAGGTCCAGCTGGTCTGAGGAGCGACGGCTGCAGGGAGGAAGGAAAAGTAAGAGGTTAATGCTCAGATGACAAATGAAGTGCTCCTGACCTCTGACCTGAAACTACAGCACTGAATATAAAGTAACTAAAGTTCAGCCTGTGTTTCCAGCTCCCCACACTCAGACAAGGCAGCACGTGATGCTAACACACATTTCAGTATCAGTATTTATCAGTAACCAGAATGGATACTACTAACCCTCTTGCCTTACTACAAGGTGGAGTTGACCTAATTAAGAAGTTATTTATTATAATAATAAGAACATGTGGCAACAGCTTTGATAGGCTGATAACACTCAGAGTGTTTGAAGTGGTGTCTGTCCTGTACAGCTATTAGTTTATTTATATCATGTGCATATAAATATACATAAGATGTCACACCTGTAAAAATAGGTGCTCAGAAACAAATACATGGATAAAAAGTCAATAGACGTTTCTTCTTACCTTTGTGATTGACAGGGGTAGAGCCGGGACTTGAGGACCAGGCAGGCGGTGGTGGTGAGCAGGAAGATGGACACACCCACTGCAGTCGTGGCCATGCTGGGCATTGAGTCGTCGGGTTTTGGGATAGGATTGCCTGAGGAAGAAAAAGACAGACATTACAGATGCTGAAAATACCAAAACCTTCACATTTTGTTGCCTTTTCCTGACTTTGTGTGTGTGTGCACACTGAACATCTTGGGCCATTTTGGGTGTGGTCGCATTTATGCATGAGACCATGCATATGCAGCAGAGCCACCAGAACATTCTGCAGCAGGTTTGAACTTAACAGGATTGTTTTCAGCAGAACAGGCTTCCAAAACTAAAATCCAGGTTCTTTGAGGAGATCTGATTATTTCCAAAATTGTGCCTGAATGCCAGATGTGCATTTGGTGTTTTTGTCACCACAATAAGACAGGTAAACTGAACCTAAATGCATAACCCTGGGAAAGGTTGTGTGTTCTGAGTAGAAGCTCTGAGCAGAAATTAATTATCTATCTCAAGATCTTTGCGAGAGGAGAGATTTTCAAGCTGTGTGGTTTGTTTGTGCCCGTGACAACACGGCAGCAGCTTTCCATGAGACTGACAGCATCAGAGAGGAAATGTTTAATGGTTATTATGGTGGCTTTGCCCGCTTCCTCTTTCTGCACTTTGACTTCCTGTTGCAGCACATTCGACTGAATGGCGACAGAGGAAGTTGGAACTGGTCTGAGGAAAGTAAAGCTGCTACTTCCTCTGTAGAGTGTGTCTGTGTTCACCTCTTAAGTAGGTCATAAGATAAAGACGATAAAGCTGCTGCGTCTGCTGTTTCTGCATAATTGATGCATTTAACTTACATCGGTACTGAATTATCTACATTTTGTGTCAGTGTAGAAAACATTGGGGATGATTTTCAGGTTCATGCGCAGCCCTGTGCACAAAAACAAAACTAAAAGTCCTTTTGTTTTGCATAGTTATTCAGCAAAGCAGTGAAATGTGTATTCAGACTCTTTACTGCAGTAAAGTTAAGATTCTGAGCATCAAAATATAGTTAAAAAGTACTTAAAATAAAAGTCATTGTGCAGAATCACACATCATTGAAATGTGAAATAATATAAATTTCAAAAAAAAGGAAAAGGAAGTAGAGATTTGAAGTTTCAATACAAGCCCAATAAAAGTGTACTTCAGCAGAATCTAAGAGTAAATATATCGGGTCACACTGCAGCACTGGCGGCATTGTGAGACTAAGAGTACAACAGTTCAGTGGCACTGCTGGTGGGTGTTGATTCTTGTGAATGAATAATGTGGTTTCCAGCAATAATGTAGCCACAAACATGAAAGTTTACACATTAACAGAAAACTACGACAGAGACTCGTTTCCCACCCACCCCTTGTTGTTGTTTCAGAAGTTAATGAAATGGGTGTTTTGGTAAGTGTGTGGTGTATGGGGCACCAACATGTGGCCAAAACTAAGATGTCTCTTAACACATAATGTAAATACTGTACATTTTCTAAAAGAAATCTATGCTCGTTGGTTCCATTTTATGAGCTTTCCATTATAATATTATCTTTAAAAAGATGTTGAATTTAATACATTTATATTAGTCTAGTTATAACTACCTATTCGTGAATATTGAGAAGCACAGTCATCCACAAGTGTGTTATTTAATTATTTTTAAGGGATACATCTGCAGTGGCACATGCACAGTCTCACTAGATTGTTAATGCTTAACTTAGTGTGTTATGATCATAGTTTTCTTTTATTCTGCTGAGACTTTGAGTCTTGCGGCCGTGTGATGCTGCTGTCAGTGTTTCATTGACCAAGAGCGCTGGTTTAGCTTTAACTCCTGGAGTGGTTACTGAGTCCTAGTCCGTGCTTGTGTCCAGGGTTGTTATCAGGCTGTCATCCAGTTCCTCATGAAACCAGTGTTTCTGAAACTGTGCGGTGTATGGGGCACGTGATCTCGGCTATCTGTTTTAAATATTGTAAAATCTGGGAAATTTGAGTTCATAATTTGCTGAACGCGTGGTATGCTGTATTGATTTCATGTGACTCAAGCTCTTTGAGTATTGCACACTTTAAAAAGCCACGCAAGTACAATTTGTTTTCTTAATCATTTTCAATAGTGCCATAAAGTCAGCGGCTGTAAATTAAAAGAAAAAATGTAACAGTGGCTGATACTCATTGGTATTAATGATGAGATGGAAATTAGATGAAGATGATGAGATGAAGCTTCATATTACTTTCTTCATATCGGAAATTAGCATTAACACATATTTGTATGCTGTCGACAAGTACTTGGTACACACGCTATCTACTTCCTGAATGCTTAAAACAAGAAATGAGCGGTGACTAAAATGACTAACCAGCCTTTAGACTGGCTGGGCTGACGGGGAGATGAGTCACAGGTAGATTATAAACTTAAGTAATAATCTCTAAGCAACGCTGTGATGCTCGCTACTGCTGGGAAATGTTAAGAGTTGTCTAAGAAAATCTTATTATTAAAGAAGGAAAGTTTCATATCATACGACTTCTAAACTGAGTAACTCCAGAAGCCTCAGAGGCGATTGGATGGCTCGAATCGAAACTAACAACCTGCTGACAATATGCATGAGCAAAACTCGTAAGCATGGAAACTCAAACTGGCTTATCAGCTCCATTAAACACATCTAAGAGTGTGAGTTTAATGTACCACTGCTCTTTGCACTTAACAAAACACACAAACATCAACACCACGCCCTGATCACTTTGCTGGAGCGCAAACAAAAACACAACACGCTATAACTCTGACTGGAGGCCGTCAAACTCTCACCTTTCATGGGGATGCAGGCAGATATGGGAGGACCCCACTTCCCGTTGCGGCACCTGGACAGTGAGGTCCTCATCTGGTATCCTGATTCACAGAAGAGGCGGATGGTGGTCTTGTGAGGGAAGCCTTGGCACGGGGAGGGATCGCAGCGAAAACCTCCATATTCTGGCACCAGAGGGTGAGTGCAGTTCATTTTGCCTGCAGAAAAACAAAACAGTGATGAGAAGGGGCCATGTTTCTCCAAGCACCAGACCTCCTCGACACCTCCTAAGTTAGACATTCGGCCATATCCAGCTGAGAGTAGATGGCCACTTGGGAGCATCTCAGTGCAGCTCCAGAAGAGCTGAAGGAGGTGGGTCCTGAGAGGAAGCTCTGGACATCCATTGTTAGACTACGGTCCTGTGGCCCTAGACCTGGACATTTGTTCAGGATCCATCACTGTTGCTGGATATTGTTTATGTTCTCCCTCGGCCCTCCTCCATTTTTGCAGCACTCCTCCATGTGCGTTTGTTTGCTTTTGGCTTTAAAGAACAGGATAAACATTGTGGAGGTGTTTTTCTCACTCCTTCCTTCCACCAGCTGCCATCAGCTGAAACTAAGAGAGATTTAGCTCTGTTTGGATTGAGGAGGGTTTTTTTCCCCCCCCATTACATAAATATTCAGGGGGGGGGGGGGGGGTTATATTTCCTGTAGGCTTGCATTGCTTTAGAGTTATTTCCACAGTGTCCTTTGGTTTCACAGTGCTAGCCAATGATTTTGCAGCTTTCTGCCCCCTTTGTATTTGCACTGTTCTTAAATGTGTCATTGTGCAAACACTTGTGTGGTTCACTGAATTTATGGATAATGAAAGAGGACCTGCATGCATCCTTTGTCTGGATTTTAAATAACTAAACAAAAAAAGAAACCAAAGGGCAATAAGTCGGCCTGGAGTGCAAGTTGCTATTCCAACACACTCGAAGAAGATAAGCATGCAGGCGAGGTTTCATGGTGAGGGGTGATGGATGAAGAGTGCAACACAAGCTGTGTCCACATGAAAGCACAGCGAGGGGATATTATTACAGCAAACAAGAGCTGATATGTGGCTAAAAGGCTCCACAGAGATTTGGTTCCGTTTTTTTTTAATGATCTTTATTTACTCGCCCACAGTAGGCAGCTTTACCAGAAACCCAGCTGTGTTCCCAACTTCCTCTATTTCTTCATCTTTCACCTTAAAAACGTATGTCTGCAGAATTATGGTTTCCTCCACCTCTTCAGCGTTAACGTGCTGAGAGTAGGGCAAGTGTGAAGCTGAGAGCGCAAAATGACACCTGAATGAATAAAGTAAGACACTTTCAAGGGATTTCACTCGCCTTCTAAAAATCAAAGAAACAGATATTTAGACGCATCTGAGCCACAAAGTTGCACTGCAGTGTTACGAAACGCAGCTGGTTCCTATACGAGCTAAAGAGCGTGACAAGACGGTTCTTATTAGGACAGGAGGAGCCAGACAGCTAGTTTCAAACCTCCAAAACAGACTGAACACAGTGACCTGAAGAGAAACTGCAGACATCCTGCCTAAAGTTCATGTAGTGTTTCAAAATCAGTCATGGTAAAGGTGTCATATAAGTGTGTTTCAGTCCAAACTGCTGCAGAGGCTTTATGTGGCCTTTTCAGTGAATTTTTTTTTTTTTTTTTTTTTAAATAAGGGTGACTTTTTAATCTTGTAGTGTTTGTGTGGCTTTAATAAATATCATGTTAAATTTCTCTTCAGGTAAGATCAGGTGGAAATCTGAATTTCCAAATAAAGTTATCTTTTAAAAACTTTCACTAAAAAGTGGTTTCCAGTTTCACTCCTGCTGGTACACATAAGGTGAGCTGAATAAAATAGGATTATATCAGTTTATTTAACCGCTTATGCAACTCAAGCCGGGGTCGCCATGCGTCTGTGTTTGGAGCTCTTTGGTTGCAGAAGGATTGTGGGAATTGAAGCAATACAAAGACACAGGGTTTTACGACATTCGTGAGAATAATCGGCAACTCCCAACTCGTCATTTCTCAAATACCAGGGTTCCTGTTGTGAAGAGACAAGCTTTAAACCAAGCCCAGTCTTTGGGCAAAACAAAAAAAGTCCTGCAAAAACAGGACTGTGACCTGTCAGGTACCGATAGAGCTGCGGCTGGAACAACTGACGCTCAATGATGCCTTTTGCATGAAGGGGAAACACAGGAGGCGCCTGACAAAGCTGCATTATGATGTGTCAGGCTGAGGGCTCCCTGGTTCATAGAGCGCTTTGAAACAGTCCAGAATAAATGGGGCTCGGTGGAGCTCTGGCCCATCTTCTTCCATATTTTTAATCAAATTTATTGAGGCAACAGATTTACATGTCTGTGAATTTCAGGGACATCACAGCACTGTCATCAAACTGACCAATCAGCACGCTTTAGATCAAGGATGTCAAACTCACTTTACATCAAAGGCCACACACACATACCCACTTTGATCTTAAGTGGGCAGTAAAAATTCCCTTTCGGTCACGGTAAAGTGGTTTAACTGCACATTTATCTCAGCATAAGAAATGTGCAAAAGTTCTGGTTTCTCATTGCTTTTAATTATAAAGTTGAAAGTTTTGTTAATTCAAATAAAAATAATGGGAATTTGTTTGTTGTTTTTTGCTTTTGTTTGTTTTTTCTGTTTTTTTGTTTGTTTTTTTGTTTAGTTGGGCAGCAGGCTGCCAATTTGTTGTTTTAAGGGTTGGGGTGGGAACAAGATTGAAATTTTGGAATATTCTGAAGCATTTTGTGTTATTGTATACATTGTATTGGAACCTTTGTCTAATAAAAAGACTTTTGAAAGAAAAATAATGGGAATTTTCTGTCATTTAAATGTTGATCCATCACTTCATTACTTTGGTGTAGTATGAATGTTGGGGGGGAGGTGTTTATCAGTAGGACAAGCCAAAAAAAAAATAAAAAAATCTGAAAAAAAGTTAAGTCATTACATGTTTCAATGTCCAATTCTGGTCCCTGGGCCTTATGTTTGACACCACTGCTTTAGATGAACATTTATGTGCAAAGTGAACTGGCCTGCATGCACACTACTCATAACAGTTGTGAAAACTAAACTCTGATGTGTGAAGCAGGCAGAAATAATCACTTTCTGTTTAGGTTCTTCACCCCTCGTATCTTTTGGATCATCTGAGAGCAATTTCTGTCATAAAGGGGTTAAGAGGAAGTGGCAGAGCTGACACTGGCAATCTTTTTCCCTACTTCTTCTTTCAGTCCAAAATGTAAAACCACCACGATGAGATGAATGAGCACTTTGTTAGTTCTCTAATATTCAAACACTGAATCAAAGTGTGTGTCATTTCTCTGCCATCAGCTCAGAGTTTTTGCTTGAGTTCTTTCAAAAAGGTTGAGTGGAGATTGCTGTGTGTTTTAAAAGCGACCCTGTTGGGGTCAGAGGTCGTACCTGCAATGAGGAGTGGTGAGGAGGCCAGCAGGAAGAGTCCACAGACCAGACTGACGGGTCCACACGGCCATGGAGAGAGGACTGAGGCCGACATCAAACCGGACTTCCTGGTGACACAACAGAGAGTCAGAGGAGGAGAAAGCACACACAAACATGCCAGCGGCCATCTTCACACTCTCTCTCACACACACACACACAGGTAACGGACGGTCACCAGGAAGAAGTCCCCCCACCTGCCAAAACCTTTCTGATTAAAACGACACCCCAGCTGTGAACGCAAACACCTTCACCCTGCTTTTGTCAGCTGTGAACCAGCCTGTCCGCCTTATTTTTCAGAGAACACCTACAGAGCGAGCCAGCTGTTGTCTTCATCCACACCTGTCAGCTGCTGATCACCACCACACCCTCTGCTCACCAAGTAGCTGCAGCTGCAGCGACAAAGAACCTCGCTCTGATTTTTAAACACAAAACATAAGATTTAAAGCCCCACGTCCTCCCCTCTGTCTGCAGCATAAAACCTGCCATTTTCAGCCACATTTAACTCAGAAAGCTGCTTTTAAAATGCAGAGAAGCAACAATGATGAAGATGTTTAAGATTATAACCCACCAGGATCTTTGTCTAATGTTTGGAAGTACTGGGGAGTTTCTCCAGCCTCTGAAGGAGGTTTGAGAGCCAACGGAGTAACTGAATAATCGTGTAGCATCTGTTTGTCACTTTGTCACAAAGCAGCGTCAGCCACACGTTATATCACAGCTCTGTGTTAAAATGCCAAACAGTCACACACTTTTATTTGCTTCTACTGGAAATGCAGCAAAGTAACAGTAAAACGTGGATTTTGCTGATGATGGCTGAGCAGAAGTTTTCTGCAAAAATAATCAGATAAAAATTCGCCCACCAGCTTTTCAGACCTTCTGTTTGTGAGGTACAGCCAATCAGAAGAAAGTTTGACTGCTTGTTTCAGTCAGAGGAGGAACTGAGGATCTGCACTGATGCTCAGTACAGTTCAAATAAAGATTATTTTGGACTCAGAATCATGCAGAGCTACTCTAAAAGAGACACACACCCTACTTTATTTCACCATCTTCCCATCAAACCTTTAACCAAGACAGCATGGCCTGACTTCAACCTTTCAGGTGATCCATTCTGAAACTACCACCTCCCACTGTTTACGGTTTCAACAGTGGCCATATCGACCACCGCCGCCATCTGACGGCGCCGATACAAAACTTTCTTCACGCCGAAACCGAAAGCAATCGCCACAGCAACCAAACCTTTATCTCCAAATCACTAACATTGCACGCACACACTTCCTGAGATAAACTGGTTCCAGACCTCTGCCGGAGCCGGAGCCCAAATGGCAGCATGTGTGAAAAGGTGCGTGTAGGTGTACTTTGCCCTCTTTCATTTGTGTTCGGTGCTTTCATGTCGACAGAGATGCCAGTCATCTCTGGAGCAGCCGGGGGAGGACCCACTGCCTCAGCGAGCCAGCCAGGCTTAGATGCGCACACACACACACACACACACTACAGATTAACACACTGAAACACACACACACACACACACACTCACACCATCTCCATCTTCTGTGACCACAACCTGTGTGGGAGGTCTGCATCTTAGTCATCATGGATCTGTGTGATATTAGAACTTGTGCTGTAATGTTTGTGAAGTTAGAAAAAGCCTGGAGGCAACAAGGCTGCCGTGACAACAGAGTGATAAAATAAAACCAGCCTCATCAGGCCTTCCTGTCTCGCTACAAAGCCCTGAAACGACAGCCAGGCTTCGCTCGGTTTGGCAAACTTTGCGTTTGAAGATGTGAAGCATCAACGCAGACTCGATCAGAATCGTTCTGGAGAGGCTTAAATGTCAGATTTCCTGCCGACTTCAGACTGCGCCGGTGCAGTCTGGGTGCTGAGGACTGGTGATATGACTGGCAGATGCTACAGGTGACTCCACACTGCAGGTGCAACAAAAATGCAGCTGCACAGTGAGAATAAGACAAAAGCAGAATAATTTCACAGAGAAAATAGTTCCTGGAGCTGGACTGTCCTCCCCCATCACCTACACCTCCCCTTCATGACTGAGGTGAAATGATTTCACCGTAACTCAGGGTGGCCACGCCTGTGTGTACACATTTCACCTTCTTTATCTCATATTAGAGTAGCATTTGCTCTTGTTTAGCTCGCTCTTTCTTGGAAATATTTTCTGGCGCACAGGACCTGATGTTTTTTTCCCCCCATGTTTGCAGCCACAACATCGAGCTGTTTGGCACAAACAGAGGAAGCAGCTGGCGTGAGCACAGGTGAGAAGGGGACTGCAACCTTGAGGGAGCCTCGCGGTCTCGTACAACATGACGCAGACAGTAAAGATAAGGGGGAAAACAAAAGCGTGAGTTATGGAAGTTATCAACAGTAGTTTGTAGAAGGTGGTGCTAAGCCACATCTGAGAGCCTGGTGGATGAGTAGCCGTGAAGAAGAGTCCTCCTGTGAAAGCCTGAACTTTGCTCTTTTTGCTCCAGTGTGAACGTGAGAAACGAGCAGGCAGATGGAGGATATAACACTTAATGTCAGGGTATGATTATTACCGCTTTTAATTAAGAACTGACTCCAGTTTTTAACCACAAGTTAGAGTCAACATGTGAGCTCCATCTCAGATATCATAAGATAGCATGTGATTAAACCTGTGTTTGGGGTCAGGCTCCAAAATCCGTCTTTTCAGCTGACCATGCGGTAGGAAATTATTCCTCACTTATGTTTTGAGACAACAACAAAAAAAAAAAAGAAAGAAAAAAAACCCATCAGTGATGAAACAACAAACAAAGAAACAGAAACCTGGCCTCTGTGTACACAATGCACAGCAGCACTCTGTGGAAGTGCTGATGCTGCATTACTGAGCCGATGGCAGGGATGCAGCAAGCATGCCACCCTGCAGCTGCTGCTCCCGTGTGCACCAATATTTATTTGAGACACACGAACGCATCTCAGTGCAGGAGGGAAACAGGAATATCATGTGTGCTTCACTTAACTGAGACATAAATTAATAGAGAAAAACATGGAAAGCAGGATCATTTCGCGCTTAAACGCACCGTCAGAATTGCTGCCTGGTTTCTATATTATGTTTATAAATAGATGTATACATATGCAGGTTTTACAGTGTGTCGTGTTTTGCATGTATGTTGTATCGCTCTATAATTTTTACTGGTCTAATCGTGTGTGCCGCGGCTAAGGGAGCTGCAGATCGAGACTGAAATGTGGTGAAAGTTCAAAGCTAAATTAGCACTGGAGATCCTTCCTGATGATCTCAGATCTCTTTGTGGAAATGATTTTATCCATAAAGTGTTTCCTGTTCAGTGAGTCAGATGTAAGATACTAAAGGTCATAAAATCTGCCAGAAATTAGTCACGCACTAATATTATGGCAGTAAAACCGCTTTGGTCTGATATTACAGGTTCATTTAACCGCTCAATCAGCCAGATCTGACAGGAACTTTCATATTAGCTCATCCACCACAGTCCAGATCCTTCCTTCAGGTTTTTACAATTAACATGTTTTGACTCATACTTTCTCTCATTTTGCTATGATTTTTAGTTGATTAATGTTGAATAATGTGGAAATCGGCCCAGCTACGCCTTCAGATTGCTTCTTTTATCATTCAACAAGCAGCATAAAAACAAAGGAAAGCAGAAAATAACTCAGAACAACTCATACACTGGTTTTCCTTCATCCTGCCTCCTCAGTCCCTCAAGAGTCAAGACTCCTCGTTCACGCAAGCATAAAGAAATTAACGCATTACTGCCGGACTGCAAAAAACCTTAGCATAAGTACTCTCACATAAAAATAAATATGAATGCAATATATAAATAAAACTGACTGAAAAGTACGTCCCCCATCACAAGTCCACATCTGACGGTCTTGGTGTTAATGAACGTGACTCAAAGAGCACTTTCCTCACCTCACAACCAAACAATACATCGGTAACATCACAAGTGCGCTTGAGGGTGATAACCTCATTACTCAAAGGCGTCTTTTGCTACATCTGAAGCTCGCATCATTTCCAATGTTCACGAAATGTGGCAGAGAAAAGCAGGAAAGTGCTTAAAGTCATATTTCATCTGTAGACCTACACTCTTACAGTGCAGAGCCCTGACAGCTTAAACCCATTCAAATTAACCCTTGAAGAGGCTTCAAGGACTCCTGGAAAGCCTTGAAACTAAAAGCCTGTCCTTAAAAGCTGCACAGCTCCTGTCGGATTACAGATTTCTGCGCACAAACACTGTTTGTTATGTAAAAATCTCCCCCGTTCCACCGCATCATCATCAGCATGACGGACCTGTTATTTTTAGGCCCTTCGGTCGTTTGTGAAGGAGCCGCTCTTCTGTCACCGCAACAATAATTCAATTACAGAAACCGAGCGCCCCTGCGCGATCTGCTGTGACCGCCGATGTTTGCTGTGTGTGGATCCAGCGACATCAGAAAAACACCCACACACCAGATCACAGTGGGAAGTCCTCGCTGTTCGTCTTTACACCTGCGTTATCCCGCCGTCACCGGGCAGGTAAGCGCAAAGCCCGACACCTCCTCGGCGTGAATGGAGCAATGGAAGGGAGTGAAAATGTCAAAAATAATATGAAAAAAGCTCACCTGAGGGCTGAGAGCGAGGCACGGCGGGGTGATCGTGCACCGGAGCGGCTGCAGGGCTGTCGAGGACTCCTGGTGTGCTTCCTCACCGGTTTCAGGGCGCGAACCGAGGGTCGATCAGACCTCCGCGACCAGCTGACGATCGCTGCTCCTGCACAGCAACAAGTGGGACCTTTTGGGCTGTTCTCCCCTCACTCATCGATCAGCTGTGTTTGACAGCGACACATAGGCCTCCCATTGGTTGCTGCTGCCTCCAAACACCGCCCACCTGCGCGCCTGCCGTCATATTCTGGAAACGCTCTCTTTAAGCCACAAACACACACACACACACACCCTTTAACGCTTTAGTTCCTCTTAGCACAATTAGGAAAAGGAAACTGTGGCCGGTTCCAAAATAAAAATAAACATATACAAAGAAACATTAAAATGAGCTGAAAAGCCGATGAAGTGACTTCCTGGAAGCACATTTAATTAAGCAGTGGGCTGAGCTGCTCGCAGTTATAATGAGCTGAGCCTGTTTAACATGTTTGTTAAACACAAAGCAGACTACAGCTCATAGTCAGGTAAGTCAAAAGCCGTGTTACTACACCCTGGGAATCATGTCAGTGATGGCAACAGATCATGGGTGTTATGGTAGTGATGTTACACAAGATACCCATGAATTTAGGCAAAAACTGTAAATCATGCTGTGTTTCACAAGAATTGAATAATCTACATGTAACAAGCAGGAAAATTCCCACTATTCTTCTATAGATGTGTTTTTTCTGTTAGCTACTAGAGGAGTCGCCCCCTGCTGGAGGCTAGACAGCTGCACGCACAGACTGTATTTAAAAGATGGACGTAGCATTCGGGTTTTGTAAGTAAAGACTTAAACCTTTTTTCTTTCAAATGTCCAGCAGAGGGCGACTTTTCTGGTTGAAAATTGACAACTCTACCTGTTCTTTGGTCTATGACTTTGGTGAGTACTTTCATGAATTTGGTGTCTCCTTCATTAGTTTCAGGTGTTATTTTATAAAACATGATATCCACATTTACAAATGTCCCTGTTTGCGTCAGCACGGAGGGATTCTTCAGGGCGGGTGATTCACGAGTGTCTGCCTCATGAACATGGGCCTAGGTGTCGCAGTTAGATCGACCTATTTCTAGTGTTTTAAAACATCAAGATGGAAACAATGACTTTCAAATTGAGTCTTTATGACGGAGCTTCACTAACCACTATGTGACATCAACACTCATACAGTCATCTATTAGTGAAACTGTGAGTAACATTAGTAAGACAAGGGCGCAGGGTCAAAACAAGCAAACCGCAGGTGAAGTGCTGGAACTTATTTGAAACCAGATGTTTTCATGATGATCAGAAACAGACAGTTTAGCCATGATTTCTCCTGCACGGGTAAAGCGGGGCTCTTTAATGACCAAATTAGACCACACTTTACAAATCCACCATCAGGTTGCTCTAAGGAGGGCTTCAAGCTAATGACTGAGGTTGTAAACCCACCAGGAAACTGTTTACTGGGGTCACAGATTACAAAAGCAGAAACTTGTCTCTAATCAGAGGAGTCGCCCCCTGCAGGTTAAAGTAACTTAATTTTTCAGGCCTCATTTTTTATAAAATGGACTTTCTTGCACACAAATGTGTGTGTGTGAACAACCACATTTCAACTGAAGAGAGGAGCAGAATGAATACAGGAAGAAAAACAAGTATAAAAAGTATCCAAATTCAGTTTTTCTTTTTACATATTTCAAAAACAACCTGGTTCCAAGTTTTAGGTAACCCATCCCAACAGGCACAGATGCACACTCATCTTGAATATAGCACAAGATCTAAACATACAAACAAGCAAACCCCTCACTTCTTCTTTCCCATCTGTCTGAGGTTCACACGCCCACAGGGACCACAAACACAGCTGTCATTGTTTGGAGGAACCCACCCTTCAGTCTCACTGTTGACAGTAAAAGCGACGAGCCGCAGAACACGGTGCCGGCGGGGCGAGTTGACGGAAATACTAAAAATAAAACGGCACTGACTCCCTGCATGCTGCACAAGTGATTTTTTTATTTTATTTATCAAGGTTTCCTCTGGTGGCTGTATCAGCTCATCAGCAAACTCACAAGAAGTTTATCAGGTGTCAGATTTTGGCCTCACTGTGGCAACATCTCTGCACTAATTGCATATCATCCATGTACAACTTCCTGCTTATAAACCGATGACTGTGACTGTGGCACACTCAGCAGCTCTGAAGGCAGAAATCAGGAAAATAAAACTGCTTTTCAAATACTAGGAGAAAATCCCACACTTGACAGCAGGGAGGAAGAACTCCCTTTTCACAGGAAGTTGTTTGGATTGAAGTCTTAGTTGGACTGATTGTGAACCCTGCACCTTATGTTTGACACCACTGCTATGGACAGTGTTGGGGAGTAACGGAATACATGTACCGGTGTTACATATTTAAAATACAAAATATGAGTAACTGTATTCCGTTACAGTTACTGCTTAAATTGTGGGCGGAGCAGATGTGTTTGTATCTGAGCTGACCTGGTTTTTCTCGCTTCCTGCCTGATGGACTTCAGACTTTCTGCTCATATACGTCACCACTGATTCACTGATCCTTTCCACCGCGTGTCAATAAAACAGTTAATGCATATCTTCCTTGTGTGGACTTCCCCTTTAGTTGCAAGCTAAAGTCACTTGCAGGCACGTGCAGGGGGCTTTGGCACCAGCCCCTTTCCCTTTTTTACTTTGTTTTTTAAATTTGTGTGTGCATGTGGACTCCTGCCTGTGCCCTTCAACAATAACATTTAACTAGTAATCACATTTTTGCTAAATAAAAGGATCTGGCTTGCATCAGTCACATGATTACGATTAACCAATGCCCCAAATATCTCAAAATGCTGATTTTACAGCAGCAGAATTATTACATCTCTACAGTTTAAACATTTAATAAGCATTCTGCCTGCACAGAGTGGATAGTCAAACAAATCAACATCATAAATACATTATTTTGGCAATAAATAAATTTTTATATTTATGATTTTATTTTATTTTTTAATTCTTATTACTTTATTATTATCGCACTACGAATAAATAATAAGGGAAGAATTCTGGATCACGGTTCCAAGCGCTGTCACCAATCTTTGCATTTCATTATTATCTCCTAACACCTGTTTAATCAGCTACCATCTCTCCTGTGGACTTTTTAATGTCTACATCATGTCTAGATCAACACAGGCCTGCCCTCCAGCACGATCAGCAGCAACATTGTACCCATCAGGTAAAACATAGGCTACGTTTGCTTTACATTGTCCCCCACCTGAAGACAGTGATGTAGTATGATGTGATTCTGGGTTGTTGTTCTTCAGCTTGGTTCTATGTGTCCCTGTAACTTTGAGCACCCGCCCCTTCAAACATCTCTGCACAGCCATGGCCACTTGTAACATATGTTTACAAACTATGAACCTATAATTAAGCCTGGAGTCTGAGAGTGAAGAGCTGCGTTAGGATAATGAGATCCTATCAGGCCTTTGAACTACTCCTCTTCGCATCTTAAACTCAAGTGGAGTGAAGGACGACTCGGGAACAGACGCGTACGTTTGTTATTGTTTAACTGCCACCACAGAGGTTAGGCACGAGAATGAGGAGCCAGCTTGACACACTAATTTAAATGTTTCAAATTCAGTTTTCAGGTAACATATGTTTAGAAATGAGAATGTAACAAAAACTTTTTTACTGTCATGTTTGCTTATTTAGGTCATCGAGACCTCAGACGTGGCCAGAAGAGCCGCAAGCTGCTGTCATAGAGGAAGGGTTAAGCTGCACTGAGCCACATACCAAAGCATGAAGACGCCATCTTTAAAATGAATTCTGGTCCGTGTCTCTGTAATAACCTCTGATCTGTAACTGGGCCAAGCTCTTTGAGTCGTGTTTGTTTTCCACCATGTAAACACATTTATGCACGACCAACATTTCAAACACACCAGGCACACGAAGAAAGGAAATAAGAAACACACAGACTCTGTGGATCTTTTACAAAAACTGTATTTGCAAAAAAGTAAAATTTGCAGAGTAAAATCTATGTTTTTACAACACCAGTGACATTTACAAAAACGGTGCAGGTAGTCGCTCGCATGTCTGACAAAACAACACATCAACAAAATCAGATATTCAACAAGTCAGTGGAAATCTGAACAGGCCGTTTGTTGTATTCCAGTCAGTTACTCGTTCGCTGTGGAAACCAGAGGAAGGTCCTGCAGGAGTTTTCCCAAGAAGCAGGAAAACTTTTAAAAACGATGCCTCAAAGAAAGGCACTGAACCCTGAACCCTGTTAACAAAATGATCCACAGGACGCCTCTGACAGATCTGTAGGAAAATTGAAAGTTAGCAGCCCTGCTTCCTGAAAAAAAATCCTTTTGGACCGGACCTCTTCCCTGGCCCCATCAATCAATCAGATGTCTGTGAGGAATGTCAGTGAGAGCTGTCATTTTAAGCATGTTTAAATGATGAAGACCCTCAGATATGTGAGATGAGAAGAGGATAAAGCATCATGGAAGTGTCTTTCTCCCCCATCACCAGCGGTCCAAGCGTCAGAGTCAGTTAGTTGTCTGTCAAGTAGTGGCTGTAAATGTTAAGGCATGAAATTGCGACGTGTCTGCACACACAGCAGTACAATCTGGTCCACGGACACGTAGTTACGGCTACTTAAGCAACATCTGGCACACCAGATGAACAAGATTCACATTGATAAAGGACAGCTGATCAAACGGGGGTGATACAAAAAACAGAGCGTCTTTACAACATGACAAAAAACTGTCACCAGACTAAAAGGGACTCGATCTGACCCGGGATCAGGGCCGCTGTTTGGGACAATTAAAAAAACAAAACAAAAACTCCACACACAACAGAAAGAAAAACTTAAAAACAGCTATGAACAGACTCCTGCGCACTAACATCCAAAAACATATTTAATTTACTTGCAATGTTTCATATTAGACCTTCATCGTGGACATGTTTCTGTTCGACTCACGAACCAGACGTTTCTACTGCAAGAAAAACACGTGAAACGTTTGCAGAACAAAGTTAAAAATTACGAGACTGAAGCCGTTGGTCTCGTGCGTGCCAGTTTCTCTGTGTATCGCAGTTTTGAGGGCAGTGAAGTGACCGATTAAACCGGAAAGCACGAACTAAAGCAAATCTAGGTTAAGGTGTCAGTGAGCCACAAAATTCAAACCTCTCACAGGTGACCTGAACACGTTCTGCTCCTGGCAGCGCTCCCCGACAGCTGCCGTCTCTCACAGCTGGACACAGACTTCTTGTTGAGCTGAAGAATTTCTTTTGGTTGTGTTAAACAAACACGTTTCTCAGTGTTGGGAGAATCTTGTTCTTGCATCAATTCATTTAATCAATATTTTTAAATTAATATTTACATTTAATCTTCTTCAATACAGTTTGATGCTGATGTCGCCTCCTGCACTCGCTGGAATGAGTGCACGTGTGGAGCAGCGACTCATCCATGAAACGAGAGCGATTCTGACTGCTGCTATTGTTTTTCAGTTTTTTATCATTGATGAAAGTGTGTGAAAGGCACGATGAAGCGTGGAGGACAGGCAGGTGAGACATTTTACACAGAAAAACAGACTGGAGGAGTTAAGGAGAAGGAGAAATGAGGGCAGAAGCTACGACCGTGTGCAGCTTTTGTGGTTCAGCGGATCCACGCTTGGTCACGGGTTTTGGCTGAACAGGTGAACGAGGCTCTCCTGCTGGGGAAGCCTCCTGGATGTCCTCCCCTGTCTCTATGTGGAAGATGATAGCCTACACTGTTCTTCCAGAGAAACCCTAGGAGGCATTGGAAGAGCAAGCAAACAGCCAGGGTTTAAACCCATGACCTTCTGATGTGTTAAAAGCTGAGCCGGCCCGGTGCCTGATCCACAGAGACCCCAAAGAACTGCTGCCAGACATGCAGTCCTACTCTAAATCGTATAAAAGGTTCTATTTCCACTGGCTATCTGAAAAAAAAGCCTCCTGCCCAGACAGACCAGAGCTGCCCAGGATGAGGGACGAGGTTTAAGTGGTTTTAATGTTGGGGCTGATGTGGCTTCAAAACAAACAATTAAGAGTTGGACTCTTATTCTGCTTTTCCAGTGCCCCCAGTATGATCCAGTCATTTTAACCAGCAACTTATAACAGATTAACAAAGTTCAGCAAGAAACACAGCCAATAAAAACCCAACAAGAATCAGCGGCATTAGCAGGAGGCCAGTCTTCGTGTTAATCAGTGTGAAAACGTGCAGTTTAAAGCTGAATTTAGAGGCTGATCTGGGATCGATACACAAAACAGAGAACAGCGAAGTTCAGAGTGTTTCAATCACTAAATAAAGATTGTCATCCAGTCCGGCATTTCATTCCTCTTTTGCGCTCGGTGACTCATTACCAGCCTGCTCCACTTTTCACCACAGAACATCCAGATGATAATTTACAGCCTGGGAAGCTGCCAAGAAGACAAAGTACAAAACGCCTGCGAGACGTTTCAACTGAGCGGATGCTTCTGAAGAGGAAGGAAAAAAAAAAGAGCGGCAGGGACGAGGTTTACAATTAACCTACGTTCATCCTGTGGTGGCACAAAAACATGCAGATTGAAACCCGGGCATGGAAAATATCGTAACGCACGTTTTCATGGGGTGGAAATTATTCTTTTTCCGCCTCCACTTTTATGAAAAACTGCAGGAAGGCATGGGCACATCAGTGCTGAGCGCCTGAAGCTAAAAATTCAACACATTATTATATGATCAGAGGTTAAAGCGGCTGAAAGAAAGCTTTTCCCCGAGGTTAAGGTGCCGCCTAACGGAGTCTGCATCTTCAATGTAACCACAGAAGAAAAACCGTGAAACTGTGCGGGGTGATGCTGCTCTCACTGAGAAATCCTTCAGCCTGCATCATGAAAGCAGGGTCGGTTCTGCTTTCCTTATATACTACCACATCTGTGCTGTCAGGGCAGTGGATGTTAAACCTGCAGAAATTCCAGGTTTTAGCCTGTGCCAAAGAAAACCAGGGTATCATTAACACAGGCGTACGGTTTTTGTTTATGAAATGGTCTTAAGTAAGCTGAAATCACACATTTCTACCAGTGAAGGTAACGCAGACCCTGCTGACATGTTCTCACGTGCGTAAACGCTCGTTTTAAGACTGGAAAAATCCCTGAAAACAAGGCCAAAGTTTCAAATATCGAGCAGCTGCTTCCAAACACGTTTTGGCCTCCAACCAAAGGAAAATCACCAGGGTTGTATAAGCTGTTGTTTTTGTTTGTTTTTTTTAAAGCTGGGGTTTGTTAAAGATTAGAGGACCTCATTAAGGAGTTGGACACGTCAGCATCAGTGCGGAGGCTCTACTGGTCTGCCGCCTGGACACCAGGAGCAGGTTGTCTTCTTTTATTGTTGTTATTGGCAAACAGAATAAAGGCTCACTGATGTCACATCTGATAAAAACCACAGAAGCAATCCAGTGTCAAAAACAAAGCTTTACACCTGCGTTCTTCTAAATGTCCAAAAGGGGGCAGCTACTCTGTATAGAGGTCTTTTTTGTAAAGATTTCATTTTTAGAGTCAGATGCCGATTATCCAGTTTATGCACAGTCAGACATCTTTTATATACAGTCTATCGCTAAAAAAAAGGGAAGGCGTGAATAATTTAAAACTATTTTTTCACTGAGCAGTCAAATAGTCATCCAAACTGTCACATCTGTTCCCCGTTTCTCACCCTATTAAAGTGGGACAGCCTCGAACACTGAGCTGGATAGTGAATGAAATGATTGGTTAAAAAATTATTCTTAATCAGAAGTTAGTTGGGTTACAGGGGGTGGAGCTAAAACAGCTCTTCTCAGATGGAGGATGAACTGCACCCTGTGTTATTTTGGACTTGCAAAATACTCCAGCAGTCCTGCGCAGCTGGAAAAGAGGGTGTCATTTTAACCATCTTCAAACCGCAGCTAGCTGTGCTTTGCAGAAATGATAAACAATGTTAGGAAACAATGAGCTTGAACTAAAACCTACTTCCTGCTTCGACGTGCTTCTACTCTGTGCTGCTGCTCTTTGTACAAAGCTTCAAATATGTCAGTTAGACAGCTGCTGCGTCAGCATGGTTAACAATACATTTATGTCAAGTACAGTAAATGTGCTAAAGGCCACCCAATCATACACCTCCAGGAGTGTTTCCAAAAAGCAGAAGGCACCTGTAAGTGTGCTACATGTTTCCCTGTGTCCATCGATTGGAAGTATTCTGGGTTGGCAGTTTATAAAAAGCCACCTGACCGAGTTCTGGTCGGATGTGGAGGCTGAACTGGAAGACAAAGAAGGAATGGAAACAGGCCGAGATAGGAATGCGTCTGCAGGTTGTTTATCTCCGTCTCCCTGCAGGGCGCTGGAACACAGCAGAAGCAGCTTTCCTTCCATCGTTCTAAGAACGACTGCTCACAGTCACACACTGCACAGATCTCAGATGGGTAGTTAAGTCTGAAAATGTCAGCCTGACCCCCTCAGAATCAGCTGACTGCTTTTTTTTTTTACACCAACTTCAGTTTATGGAATGAAGCTGTGCAACATTTTACCTTCATACTTTCAGAGTTACAGCCCCTAACAGAGGCTTGCTCTTCATTAAAAGTGCAAAGTTTTGTACTCTTGATGGTCTGCGACGAAAAAGCTTTCACAGCATGAAGGCAAAATTATGCACGGCTTCATGAAATATACTAAAGTTATTGTACATGAAGAAAAATCAGCTGATTCTGAGCAGGTCAGGCGGGAAGAACGGAAGTTTTCATGGAATGACTTCTGTTTACTGATCTTAGGATTGCCAGGGCAGAAGCATACCCCCCCCCCCAAAAATAAATCAAACTGAACTATTATAAGTAGTTTTCATTTATTAGTTTATATCTTTATTTATTTAAAAATTCTTCATTTAAAATCAGTTTCCTGAGTGGTCTTCATGTTTCAGTTTGCTGTAATGTGGTTGTGTAGACAGCCCAATCCTCGGGTTACTTTGATATTTCACTGAAACTAAAGAGATCTCGATTTTTTTTCATATTTAGGTTTTAGTTTATTTTTACCAAACTGTGATACTGTCAGTCGATTTCAGCCGCCTAAGGAGGAATTTGGGACTTGAGTCGTCATCATTTGGTAACGGTTATGATTTCTATGAGCTGCAAGAAAATTAAAAGAGGAAGGGCAGGCCGAAAAAAAAAAAAAATCACATTTCCATATTCTTCTTCTACCCATCAGAGCTCTTTACCCATTTAGATTGTTTTGGTGCGAGTTGTGCAGGTTTGGAGAACATGGATTTAGAAAATTGTGGAACTAAATAGTCCTGAAAGCACGATAAGCTCAACAAAAGTGCCCTTATACAAAAACCAAGAATTTTCATGCAGGAACTATTTTCTCTCAACCAAACCACATCTGAAAGCGTATCATTCTCCAGGAGGAAGCGTAAGCGGCCCGTGTCGAGAGGCTAATGGTTGTGCACCAGCAGAGCTTGCAGGTCCACATTTACATATTGAAACTTGTACTGTTACCAGGGAGTGGTGCCAAAAAATATGGTAAACTCTGTGCTGTTGTTGCTCCAGCAGCTGACTGTTTTTAGGTGACAGAAGTCAAAATACACACCCTCTCTCTTTCTTCTCTGTCGCTAAACCGAGTGTTAAAAAGAATGAAAACTTTCCACTTTCGTCAGTTTCTTTTGGTTGCATTTCTTCCTCTTTGCGAGGAACTTTATTGCTGTTCTCTTCTCTTGCTGTGTCAGATTATCAACCAATCAGCATCTGACCCAACCCCGTTGGCTTTTTAGAGGGCCGCAAACACTCCAAAGCATGTGTGCTGGTTGAATTTGCACAGTTCCTCTCTCTGTGCAGCCAAAGAGCTGAATAAACAGACGCTGCACCACAACATTAATGTCCTCCCTCTCGGCTGAGCTGTAACGATAGCAGGCCACATGCTTCTATTCACTGGAAAAAAAACAGTTCCCCCATGAAACAAACTGTTCGTTTGAGTAACCGGGTAAAATGATGGCAAGCTCTGCAGCACTTTAATAACCATTTAGTTGAATTATATTAAAGCAAAGGCTGATATCTCCAAAACAGCACGACTCGCACCAAAATGATCCAGATGCATAAGTAGCAAAACAGTCCAGAGGAAAAATGAACAAGCCTGATTTTGGTAACCTGTCCCTTAAAGGGTAGATCTGTGCCTCAGGTCTCGTGCTTCCTTTAGTTTTTAAACATCTCTACATTATTAGCAGCTGGAAGCAGATTTTCACACGAGTGTTACATCTCCAACAGACACACTCTCCGCTGGAGCGTGAGCAGCACAGCTCATCGACAACGAAGCTGCTTTTCTTAATCATGGCTGACACTTCTGTTTGTGAGGTGGAGTAGTGTTAACATCGTCCTATAAATAAAAGCCTCTGCGTGACAGAGACCTGGTATTATCTTATTTCAGAGTGGACTCAAAGTGGCAATCAAACACGAAACGAGCAGAGGAACAATGTCAGCAGCTGGAAACTTTGGACAAAGACATGAAAGGACCACAGAATAAAAACAGCTCAGTGACGGGCCAACGAGCAGCAAGTCAGGCTCGTTTTCTAGTTTGTCGAGTGAGCGTTGAGTGTTTAAACCCTACTGTTCTAAAAACACGAGTGAAAATCAACCAAACCCAGGGGGTGACTCAGACACTCAGACCCAGGTTTAAGGGGCTGTGTGTGCTGTATGTGGTCTTTCTCTACAAAACAAAAACAAACTGGGAGTGCAGCTTCTATCTCTCATCAACAGTGCTTAAGAAAAAAAATCACCACATCTCACTCTAAAATAAACCAGGAAACACTTTACAACAACAATAAAACAATCACAAAACAGATAGTATAACATCACAAGTGATATAGCTCTCTATGTTCATTGTACTTCAGGAGAAAAAGAAGAAGAAAATTCATCTGAAACCACGACTCCAGTGTTTACTTTTTCACTTAGTGTACGTTTGCTTGTTTACGACAGGAAATTAGTGTTTTTAAGGCTACAGAATAAAGTCGGAGCCACAAGATTTCCTCTCTCAGTAGTAAGTTCTGGCTGTGATGAGGACAGTCTCCGAATGCAGGAAAAAAAAAAAACGAAAGAAAGAAAATCGGCTTACAGATTGTCCAATAGTGATGTTAAAAATCAGCCAATGGGCTCTCGGCTCCTTCAAAGCATCAGACTGGTGTGCAAAACCTCACCTTCACACCTCGAATCCAGGTAAGGGCCACAGATAGGAGGAAAAAAAGATCCACAGTTCTTAATCTTTCCAATTGAGGCTCTTCAGGTAAAAGTGTTTACAGGAGGCTCCTCTGCTGCTCACACACACATGTATGAAACACACAAACACACACACTCCACCTTATTGCCTCTGTTTGTTTTATGGAATTCACTCTCGCAGTTCAGTGACTCACAGAGGATACTCCTGCACACCCTGTTTTCACGTCTCCTGTCTGTGACCTCTGAGGGTCACTCCTGTGTGTGCAGGAGTATCCTGTAACACCATCTCCAGAGTCCAGGCGTCTTAGTGGCGCGTATTATCTCACTTCATCCTGTTCTGCCGCATCAAAGGCACGATGCAGGACGGCGGCCCCCCCTTCGACAGGAACGGGTGCTTGAGAAGCTCGCTGGCGGTGGCCCTCTGAGCCGGGTCTCGCACTAACATCCGGTCCAGGAAGCTTTTGAGCAGAGGGGAGACCTGGGAGAAAAGAGACATCCAGGTGTTACTGATGCTAGAGTTAAGATTTTAATTGCTTGATGCCAAAACATCCAGCTGTTAATCTAACAACCAATCAGATGCTTCATTTAACCACATTGGTTAGTTACTCACAGTTTACTTGTTTTGTTAAAACATGAATAAAAGTTGAAGCTTGTACTTTAATGTTTACCGATTGTGTTTAGATGCTGATGAAGTTACAAGCCCCAAAGGCAGGAAAAACACTGTTACAAGCCAAAGACTCAAATATTTTAGTTCAAAAACAGTCTCAAACTGTTTTTATGTCCCTGAGAGCAGACATGCCTGATACGGTCATCTCAGGCACATGGAAGCTGCACAGAAGCAGCTTTTTTCAGACCGTGTGCACCGAGGGATCCAGAATAAATAAAAGTAGTATTATTTTGAATTGTGAATCATGTAGAGTTACTCTGGGAGTGCCCAGAATTAAAAATATCGAGAAGGAAATGAGAGTCTTAGCTCCCTTTGAACACTGCTTTTAATCTGAAAGCGTACTGCCCTGATGGATGTGATACTCTTTAGCTCGTTTTGATGCATTCTCAATCATCCAGGTAGGTAAATCTCCAGAAGTTGCTTCTGTTCATCTGGTGAGTCGTGTTTTCAGTGGGAGAAACGTTTCATCACTCATCCAAGTAACTTGGACTGACTGAAGAAGTCACTTGGATGAGTGATGAAACGTTTCTCCCACTGAAAACGCTACATCCAGACGAACAGAAGCAACTTTTGGGGACTCTTTAGTTCAGGTGGCATCAGCACCAGGACCTGAGCCAGGCCACAGATAACTTCTGTCATTGTTGCTTGATGACACAAAGTAGAAATCAAAGTTGCAGATTACTGAACACTCCTTTCACCTTGCATGTCATTTCACTCATGCAACATTAAAATAAGGACAAATTATAATCACACCTGTGTTAGCAGTGGCCATAAACACCACCACTCCATTCTTCCTCTTGTGGAAGCAGAAGTTCTGCTTTCATATAAAACTAAAATTTCTGTGCTTTTGATTGTGTTTCTGTCACTAAGGTGAAACTGCAACACTAAATTCTGCCAACTCAACTGTGTTTCATACAAAGGCTGGTTTTATTAAAAGCTGATCTGTCTGGTTTATTTCTGGTGTTTTCAGCTTATTGCCCTTTCTTCTGTTGCTCTACCTTGTGCAGATTCTTCAGTTTGGGTGGCAGGTTGTCTCGAATCATTTTCATGGCTTTGAGTGGCGGCTCATTGAAGTACGGTGGCTCCCCATCCACCATCTCTATGACCATGATACCCAGAGACCAGATATCCACCTGGACACAGAGAGGAGAGACCACCAGTGAGGGGTGGAGACAAAAATACAGGTTTATCCTGACAGACAACACAGCCAGAGTGTTACCTCTGGTCCGTAAGGTAATCTGGATATGAGCTCTGGTGCCATCCAGTATGGAGTTCCAACCAGAGACTTCCTTCTCTGAACTTCCTTAGACACCTGTGCACAGAAACCAAAGTCGGACAGCTTCACCTGCAGATGGAAAGGAAGGAGGAGAAGAAGACAAGAAGAAACAGGAACATTATTGTTAACATCAAACAGCTTTTCTCAAACAGACTTTACTTGAGCGAGCAGCTCGTGCTCATTTTGAGTCTCATTTGTGGGCAGTCCCCATAGCTCTTATCTTGAACGCTCTGTTGTTGCTAAACAGCTGGTTCCAGCACTTCCTGTGTCATGTTTCCCCACCTAGTGACTTGATATCATTCACTCACCCTACAGTCAGAGTGTAAGCTGTATATAAAAGATGAATGAAGTCTGATGTTCTTCACACAATCTGACCAAAGAAGGGATGATACTGAGCCAATGATGATGCCCTGGTTCATCCCTCATGTTCACTCAGTTCAATAAAAACTAACAAATAAGAGTTTACAGAGACAGAGAGCTGAGGCATGTTTTCCCCAAAACCTCTATAGAGTCAAGGTGATCCCAGCTGGGCACCTTTCATACCTGGAAGTTACAAACATCTTTTACGGTTCAGTTATGGGTCAGATAGACGCCAAAGGCTAAGACTGCAGCTACCTTCAGATTAAGATGGTGGAGTTAGTGGACTGAATTTGAAAGTGACTTTAAGCTCAGCTGATCTGAAGTTCCCCAAGTGTGTGTGTGCAATTATTCATTCATTTGTTTAGATAAGTGTGGGTGTACTTTCCTGCCTGCATGATGCACACATATACAATCTGATTCTGTGTAAAACACCACTTGGATACTAGATAATAGACTCCTGGTAACAGAGCCAGAATGGTTATCGGTTTACTGTTTCAGCCGCATAAAAATAAATATTCACACAGTTTATCTGATGAACCACACATGACCTCATGTCAGTCAGGCATCGCTGCCATCCACACCTCTTTCTGAGAACGTTTTTGCATGGCTGCACACTCAGACACTGAGCCTTGTGCTGAGTGTCTGCCACAGTGCTGGCTGCTGGGTTCAGATTACTCACAAAGAGAAATGAAACGGCCTGTTAGGAGAAGTGGTTCACACTGCACATGTGTGAACACCACCATACACAAACATGAACACGATGGTCACTGAGCTCCAGCAGACGATACAGCACAACCCAGAACAAAAACCCACTGCCTGACCTTACCGTAGGAGGATGAAACCATCACACAAATGCAGCGCTCAGCACGCAGGTGCATTCAGACGCAACGAACACTCTCGCCCCTCTGCCGAGAAACGCTTCTTGCTTGGCTGATTCTGCTTCCCCTGCCAGGCCAAACCACAAGCAGCAAGTAAAACCCAGCCCAGCACCAAAACACCACAGCTGCCAACAGGAAGCGCTCCGTGAGAGAACGAGACCACCCAGAGAACTTCAAACTACGGTTTTCAAATAAGCAGACCGCTACTTCCCCCAGAGCCTGCATGCACGTCAGTGCTTCATGTTTTATTGTAACCCGTTTAGGTTCATTCAGGGTGCTAACAGATGACACTCTGACTTGATTTTTTTAATTTACTGAAACTTTAACTACTAATACAGATACTGGAAATAAAATGACTGCATAGCTAATCGCTAGGATGGAGCAAGACATCCTCTGCTTACAACGGGGAAACAATTTATTCTGGGAAGTGTACTCCTTAGACATGCCACTTTAGACTCATGTTAACCTGAGCCATGTTTTTAACTATGAGGCTGGTTTACAGGCAATAAAACGGTGAGAATTTATTTATTTTTGGTTATACGCTTAAACTTGTTTCTTCTAAGAAGGTTGTGGGGGGTTTATACTGTTTATTATTACACTGGTAAAGAAAAATATTCGTAGAAAATCATTTAGAGGACCTGCCACCCTTCATACATTTGCAGTCTTTAGACATGTACGGAAGTTGTGCTTTCAGTTTTAGTGCTGTATGGGTGAGTATTTTATATAGTTGAGTTTCAACAGCATTCCGTATTTAGACTAATAAGATTTGTCAGATGGTGATGATGATTTGTGTGGGTGTTAAAAGTTTTGCATTCAAGTGATGTAAATTTCCTCATCAGACATTGAGCACAAGGCTGCAAGCAAACATCTGCGTGCCCACCAGTATTTTGGGACCATGAGGACTTCTCCAACAGAACTACAGCGAACCAACACAAACCCTACAGATGGACTCCAAGTCTACTTGGAAAAAAGGAGAACAGGAATGACTCATCTGTGGTGTCCATCTGTGTCAGTAAGCAAATATAATCCCTCCCTTAGAGCCCTTTTCCCTTCAAAGATGAAATTTAAATAATAATAATAATAATAATAATAATAAGCTAACACTTTGTGTTTGTAGAATCTGCAGTGTTTGAAAAAGTAGCCAACACAACATACAATAAATAAATGAAACAATCTGAAGGTCATTAGAGCTACCAAAACACTACTGGAGACATTACAATAGAAACATTTCTGCCATGTTAACGCTCGTTTACTCATTATATTCTACTGCAGCAAACTGTGGACACAGAGTCTCACAGGAAGATTAAACAGAGCTGGCAGGTGCTTTATCTGTCTCACGACAGAGTAGACAAAGCGCTTTGGTGTCACTGCAGACAAACGCTTGGTCATGCATAGATCTGGAGGCCGAGGGGATGGCGAAACCACAGCTCATAAAGACATCAACCCACAAGCATTCATCAGATGTGATCAAGCGCAAAGTGGTTTATGCAGAAGCATCAAATGTGTGACTTGCACAGCAAGTGTGCTCTCAGAAGAGGCTCAGCAAAGACCTCCGTCTGTGTATAATGTATACGCACTACACTGTATAAGCAGGCTTCCTCTCATTGGAATTTATTCTAATTATTAAACGTGAATTAAGAAGTGGTGGGCCAACTCGGCCCTGCAGGGCTGAAGAGTTACAGTGAAACGTGTGGTCTTGATTGCAGCTTTAACAGCTGTTACAGACAGCCTAGCATCCGTGATCTGAATCTGCACTTTCTGACTAAAGGGGTGTGAATCCAGATCAAAGATGATTATGAGGTTATGAAAAAAAGGAAAGGTGGCAAACTGCTGAGCTCCAGTTTAATAATTTACTGTATAATAAGGCAAATGGTTGTTCTGTGCTGATGAGCTATTAACTGAGATGTGAACAGAATTACAAACAAAACCACCAAACGACGATGATCACAATGCCAGGAGAAACTGCAGGTGTAACGACGCCAGAAATACACGGCAGCCGCTTCTCTACAGGAACAGCACAAAACTTTTCTAATGAGGAACTGATTTTTGGGCATTTCATCGTACACAATATAGAGCCTCGTCTTCTATGAAGAAATGTGTGTGGATTTCTGCAGAATTTTGATTTCATGATGTGATGAGAGAGCTACAACACACACAGTGAACGCATTCAGCGTCACGGTTACATCAACTTATCCTATGTGAGAAAATTCTGGCAGCAGTGATATTAAAACATTAAGTCAGCAAGACCTGCAGAGTTCTTCAGTTTTAGAGGCACAGTTCGTTTGTGTGTGTGTGTGTGTGTGTGTGTGTGTGTGTGTGTGTGTGTGTGTGTGTGTGTGTGTGTGTGTGTGTGCGCACTATGACACACCAGAGGATGAGTTCCTTTTTTTATTGGTTTAACTGTGGTTTCATTTTCTGTAGAAAGTAGAAACTTGCTTGTCACCAGGCAGGAAGCGATTGGGCATCTGTCTCAGATGCAGTAGTGGTTAAGAGGCATCTGGTTCCTTTTTCTAGCTGCCATTTTATTTTAACTCATGCAAGAAGTGGGCTTGGTTTTGTCAGTGGCTGCAGTGCATCCTGCAGAGTTTGTGCACCTCAAGAGACTAAATTTAACTAGAAGGGATAAAGCTGCACCACTACGGGCGCATGCCATAGTCCTTTCTCACAGCAGACAGCGTGATGCGCTACAGCAGAAAACAACTCTGATAATGCTATTAATATTAGTGGTTAGTGCATTCTGCTTAAGTAATGGTTTACTGGGAAACCCCCACCCTCACATTTAAATAGAAAAGAGTCATACTTCAACTGTGCTCACTGTATAACTAGCTAATAATTAATAATTTTTAAATTAAAACTAAGAATAAAAAGAAAGGAGAGACAGCCTTTTTGTTAAAGGGAATGAAATTATTACATAAAAGTGTTTTACATGGATATGAACACAGGCCTGGGTTGAAATTTCTTCTCTTCCCTTGTTTGAAGTGTTTGAAAACTCCTCGTATTTGACATTTCAGGCTCATCTCTACTCTGAATGTCTCTACATCTGACTGTTCTGCCCTTTCTCTATATCTAGTACACTTTCAACGTGGCAGGTATACTGGTGCAGGCTGGATTAAAGGCAGTGACAAGTTTGACAGTATTTGGATGAATGTTTTCTTATATTTTACCAAAACACTTTTTCTCCGTTTGAGTGACTGCTGCCTGCTCCACTCCGTGTGCAGTACATACGCGGGCATGTTTATTTGGCTAGCTTTGACATCAAGGCTTTTTCACATCTCTTAATCATGAAGTTTAACCATCATGAGTAAGTACCAAACGCCTTCACCTCAACGTCAAGCATAAGCCCAAAGTCCTAAAAGTCTTAATCCTTAAAGAGACCTATGGAGAGGTGAGCCAGCCACAAAGCTCTACCTCATCAATTGACAGTCTCACGCTTAACGTGTTTTATTTAGTTTAAAATGGTTTCCTGTGACAGATTAATCCGACACTCAACATGCAAATGAGTAAACAAAAAAACTCCCCCCAAAAAACTGCAGCCCACAAGTTGCCCATTATGCACAGCCCCATACTGACCAGACACATTTACACAAGCACATTCAGCAGCTGTGAGCTCTTTTCTGAATAGTAAAAAAAAAAAACCTGGGTTACACTTGCTAAACTGAAAGTGCACCACATTATAAAAAATTTAAAAAAAAACACTGTGCAAACTCCAGTAAGGGAACTGAGGGTGGGGGTGGAGAGCTCAGTGATCATAGGACCAGAGAAACAACACCCCTGTCATAGAAGGCTCTGTCACTGTGACCCACATAATCGAGTGGAGGACAAGTTTTAATTCAAGCCGTCCCAGCCCCAGTAACGCTCAGGAGATCAGCGAGTTCTGTCTATCGATGGGCTCTCCTGCCCTCTGCAAGCACCGCCGAGGCATACGAGGGTCTGAGGGGAAACGAATCTCCTTTGGTGATACTTCAACGGTCATGTGCAAGTCTATATTTAGACATGCACAACATTGCGATTTATGATATTTGTGCTCTTCTTCGTATGACTAATAGAAGACGCTCGGTGATAAAAGGTCTGTTACAGTCTTTTGCTAAAAAAGTGCTTTCTCAGCAACTACGTTGTGGTCTGACATAAAACCACAAGTGTGAGGCCGTTGTTTTAAAAACAGAACTATATGATTCACCTTCCTGTGAAACTTTGACCGATCAGCTGGCTGGGGTTTCTCTTGTGTTGCTCCAACATTTAAAAAAAACTGTTCGGTTCTATGGAAAAAACATGTCAGACATTCGTACATAATTTAAAGCAGTTCTTCGTTGTTTAGGTTTTAATTTCCTCAAAATTATTTTGAAAGGTGAGTCCCTGCAAACCAGCTAACAATTGCCAATCGCGACCCCACCGGCAGGATGACCAAGTGGCATTTAGCTGCTCTCTTATTCAGTGACTCAAATCCCACATTCCTTCAGAAGACAGTTTTTGTTCTGCTCTGGAAATCCACTGTGAGCTGAGGGTCGCTCTAACCAGAAACCAGAGCATTTGGAGAACCAGTTCACACGCTGATGTGCGGAGCTCACTGAGGCTGCAGAGCTGGGCGAGGTTATCATCGTAAAGTTCTTTTCATGAGAGGAACTGACATGAAAGTCAGCTGATTATCGCTGATATTTATTGTCACAAAGCGTATGCAGTACTATGACTTTGTCTTTTTGCATTTACAGATGCACATGCCAGAGCAATGGCAGAGAAATACAAATTAATTCTGTGGAAAATGTTGACAACATCTGAACGCTTGTTCCTTCCGGAGAAGTTTTATTGAGTGTTACGCTGCTTTTCCCAGTAAGATCCTGTGACCTGTCCGCGCGGTGCACAGAGAACCCCGGCAGTTGTATTACCGGACTCCGCAATACAACTGCCGGGGTTCTCTGTGCACCGCGCGGACAGGTCACAGGATCTTACTGGGAAAAGCAGAGGCGGTGGTGTGTGTTTCATGATCAACAACAGCTGGTGTGATTATGCGAACGTGCACCCAGTCAAATCCTTCTGCTCACCGGACCTGGAGTACCTGATGATTAAGTGCCGGCCATTCTGGCTACCGAGGGAATTTACAGCAGTGATTATTACGGCTGTTTACATTCCCCCACAAGCCGACACTGACCGTGCACTCAGGGAACTGTACAGCGCGATCAGCAGCGAGGAAACCGCACACCCAGAGGCAGCGTTTATCACAGCCGGAGACTTTAATAAGGGAAACCTGAAGAAAGTCTCACCAAAACTCCATCAACACATCCTTTTCAACACACGTGGAAACCGGCAACTCGACCACTGTTACACCTCTTTCCGGGATGCGTACAAAGCCCTCCCCCGCGCCCCATTCGGCCAATCAGATCACTGCTCCATCCTGCTCCTGCCCGCCTACAGGCAGAAGCTGAAACAGGAAGCTCCAACCCGGAGGGCGGTGCACTGTTGGACGGACCAATCGGAGTCTGCGCTGCGGGACTGTTTTGATCACGCGGACTGGGAAATGTTTCACGTGGCCGCCAGAGACATTGATGAATACACAGACTCAGTCTGTGGATTTATCAGGAAATGCGTGGAAGATGTCGTCCCATCCAGAACAGTCAAATCCTTCCCAAATCAAAAACCCTGGATTAACGGAGATGTTCGCGCGGCACTGGCGGCACGGAACACCGCCTTTGCCTCCGCGAACACATCGGACTACAAACACGCACATTACCAACTCCGGAAGACGATCAAAGCAGCCAAACGTGAGTACAGGGACAGGGTGGAACAACAGTTTGACAACCCTCGGAGTATGTGGCAGGGACTAAACACGATCACAGACTTTAGAGGGAAAACCAGCACACCGCAGACCACGGCCTCTCTGTGTGAGGATCTAAACGTATTCTACGCTAGATTCGACACAGCGAACACCATGAGACCGGACAGTGTGCGCACCGCGGATGACGTCAGTGCGCACACTGTGTCTGAGGAGGATGTGCGGAAGTGCTTCAGGAAGGTGAACGCACGCAAAGCTACTGGTCCGGACGGGATTCCCGGCCGCGTCCTCAGGTCATGCGCGGCTCAGCTGGCTGGAGTGTTCACGCACATCTTCAACCTTTCCCTCTCTCTGTCTGTAGTCCCAGCCTGCTTCAAAATGGCCACCATCGTCCCTGTACCCAAATCCTCCACCATCTCCTCATTGAACGACTGGCGACCTGTAGCCCTGACCCCCATCGTAAGCAAATGCTTCGAGAAGCTGGTCAGGGACTTCATCTGCTCTGCACTACCCGACTCACTGGACCCTCTACAGTTTGCATACTGCCACAACAGGTCCACTGATGATGCCATAGCCCTGACACTACACACTGCCCTGTCACACCTGGAGAAGAGAGACACGTATGTGAGGATGCTGTTTGTAGATTACAGCTCAGCATTCAATACCATCGTTCCCTCGAAGCTGGACAGGAAACTGCAGGATCTAGGACTGAGCAGCTCCCTCTGCAGCTGGATCCTTAGCTTCCTGTCTGACAGACGCCAGGTGGTCAGACTGGGCAGCATCACCTCATCCCCCATCACACTGAACACTGGTGCTCCACAGGGGTGTGTACTGAGCCCTCTCCTGTACTCACTCTACACCTACGACTGCACAGCCACTAACAGCTCCAACATCATTGTGAAGTTTGCGGACGACACTACAGTGGTGGGTCTTATCACCAACGGTGATGAGACGGCTTACAGGGAGGAGGTCAGCGCCCTGACCCACTGGTGTCAAGACAACCATCTCACCCTCAACGTCGCAAAGACAAAGGAGTTGATAGTGGACTTCCGGAGGTGCAGAGAAGTACACACCCCCATCACCATCAACGGCGCTGCTGTGGAGAGAGTGAGCAGCTTCCGGTTCCTTGGCGTACACCTGGCTGAGGATCTTACGTGGTCAGTACACACAAACAAAACAGTGAAGAAGGCGCAGCAGCGCCTCTTCTTTCTCAGGAGACTGAAAAGATTCGGCATGAGCCCCCGCATCCTCAGGACCTTCTATCGCTGTGCCATTGAGAGCATCCTCACTGGATGCATCACCACCTGGTATGGCAACAGCACCGCCTACAACTGCAAAGCTCTCCAGAGAGTAGTGCGGTGCTCTGAACGGATAATTGGAGGTGAGCTTCCCTCCCTCCAAGACATCTACAGGAAGCGGTGCTTGAGGAAAGCGGGGAGGATCATCAAGGACTCCAGTCACCCCAGCCATAAACTGTTCAGACTGCTTCCATCAGGAAGGAGGTTCTGCAGCATCCGGTCCCGTACCAGCAGACTGAGAGACAGCTTTTTCCATCAGGCCATCAGACTGCTGAACACGTCATAGACACCTCAGCTTCACTACTGGAACTTCAACATTATGCACTCCACACTGTATATAAATGCCACTTGTTTTGCACATATTCAACTCTGTATATTTTATATATTTTATTATTATTATTATTATTTTATTTTTTTACTATTTAATTTGTAAAAATGTGTACACACACACACACACACACACACACACACACACACACACACACACACGTAGGAAAATATTTAGTATACACATCCAGAAATGCATACACTATTATATATTGTACATATATTTATTAGTTTCAGGTTGGCCATTCTTGTATTTTGCTCGTTTGTGTTGTTGTGTTTGCACATCTCTGTTGCTTGTGGGGCTCGCACACAAGAATTTCACTCGCATGTGCTGTGCCAGTGTGCCTGCACATGTGATGTGACAATAAAAAGTGATTTGATTTGATTTGAAAACAGGAACTTAAACTGATTCTTACAGAAGTGTAGTACATACCCGTCCGTCATGAGTGAGGAGGATGGAGTCGCTCTTTATGTCTCTATGGATCACACCCTGTGTGTGAAGGACAGACAACGCCTTCAGGACGGACAGACACACTGTGGCGATCTGCTCCTCATTCATCCTGCAGACGAATAGAGACACCAGTTTTTGTGATTCAGTTCACAGTCAGGAGTGAAAAGTTCTTGAGCTACAATAATACGCATCACACAGGGTGTCTACATGTAAACACAAATGCAATTTAAGACTTCAAGACCTCTTTTAGTACAAACTTAAGATATTAAAGCTAAAACACAGTCAGTTCCAAATAACATGAAATTAAATTATCTGATTAAATTTAAGAAAATTGACAAAATTAGCAAACAAATCATTGTTTACTTAAACAACATCACATTTTCTGACCTACAACAATCAGCACAGTTTGTTAGCATTTTCACAAGCGGGGCTTAAACCCTATTCACTATTCTCTGGTCATATGTTAATAAATTTGAATGTTCCTACTTCTGTAAACTAACGAGCAAATTGGCTTCCTCTTCATCGTCATCATTTCTATCAGTGTACTGCAAGTCTCCAGGCCTAAAATAACCACCTGCCTGGGCAAGATTTCAGTGACTTTGGTAAATAAGACCTAGAACTGTTTCATTAGCTCATGCAGGTTATCGGTCTTTTACCGTTAAGCATTTATGTATATAAAAACAGCAAGATGAGGGTGGTGAAACTAGCACATCCATCATGATGTATTACCTAAATGTTTTCAGAGGGACAGAAATTATTTACGTGACATGACAAAATATTCCCATCACACCAATCCAAATTTACTTCATGACATTTATAGAAAAAAAAGCCCCTATGCGTTTTAGACTTAGATGATTCAGTCTGCCAAACACTCTCACTCCTGTTGCGTGGAAAACAATGTAAAATGACATAGATGCAATGCAGTACGTTTCTGTGCTGAATAGATAGGAGACAGCGCCCCCTTATGGCGGAAATCATATCTGGTGAACAAACAGCTTAATAAGGGGCAGACGTAAATGGCTTAAAGCATATGAAAAAGGAATATAATGGGTACAGTGCCTAAAGTATTTTGGTTTCTTTCAACTAGCAAACATTGCAAAAAAAACAAATCTATACAGTAAAAAAAAATTGGAACTAATTTTCTCCTCCTTAAATTCCAGCATTCAGTCCTCATTAGCTTGAACACTGGAGCTAAGCTAACAGAAACTAGCTGACATCACCTTTTTTCTTGCTTTACTTCACCGCCTTACAGCTAAAGTTTGTATTCATTTTGAGACTTTATTAAATCACTCATAAAGCCTTGAACGGCCTCGCTACTGGTCATACAGCAAACATGGAGATCAACATGTGCACACATGCTTGCATCAGTGTCAGATACTTAGATAGGCTCTATGTTTATTCACTGCATATGCATAAATTAAGGTTTAGTGTGTGTATATATTGGTAATTAATATCACTATTGCAGCTGGGAGAACTCAGTAAACCCTGAAATGGCTCAGTGATTAGAAAAATGGACAGGTGGATTTTTACTCTTATTATTGTTATTATTATAGCCATTTAATACTGCGAGGTGCTGCATAAATGACTGATGTATAAAGTTTCTCTCTCACCTTGTGTGTGTCACGATGTCCGTGAGCGCTCCTCCCTCCATGAACTCCATGACGACCCAGAGCTCATCCCCCACCAGGTAGCTGTTATACATCTCCACCACGTTCTCATGGTGATAGTCCCGCATGATCACCACCTGCAGTTACCACACAGAGAGGAAGGATCATCACATTACTTTGATCGCACTGAAGCCCTGCCTCGTCACTCATGAAGGGAGTCCAGTGTTTAAAATCCAAGGCGGAAATCTGCAACTGAGGTGAAGACGAGATGGAGCGTGAACCCCACAACGCTTCAGGCGGCAGCGCAGGCTGCTGAGATGTGTCTAAAGGCGACTTCTTACTTACTGTATTGGTTTTATCTTGACTCGAGTGTGGGGAGAGATTTCACGCATTTCCTACCACTCTGATGTATTAACATAAAAATCTGTGTTTGGAAAAATGCGCTGGTGTCAGGAAAGCATCAAATATTATTTTTAGATTTGAGACTATTAAAAAAAAACAGATCTGTATGAACAGAGAAAGATCTCGTCTCCTCTCTGGTTCAGCCAGCTTTCTGAATGCCTCTGAAATACAAATGCAACATTTGTATTGACAATGTTTTACCGTGCTGATTAAACTGGGTTAAATTTTGATTGTTTATTGTGTTAAAAACATATCAAACTTCATAAATTTTAAATATACAAAAACATAATTGAATCTGACTGAGGATGCATTTTGGTTTTATTTAGATTTAACACAGTGTCCTAACTTTTCTGGGTTTGTACGTTTACCATGGACCCTTTTCAAAATAAAAGCCACCTAAAACCTCATACACTGCCTTGTGTAAATTTTCAAAAGTATATCAATTACAGATCTCCAGAGATCAGTGACCTCACAGCTGGTTAAGGCAATGGCCATCAGTGCAGTAAAAAGTGCAGAGCAAACGAGCCAACTGGAATAACCAAACGCTCTACATTCCCTACTTCTGTGTACTTTTTGCCATAATCTGGCATGTTAACTCTGACCTTTTTGAGTTACCAAACAGATCTTTTACCTCGTTGAAGAGGAGTTCTCTGCGCTGTTGTTTCCTCAGGTCCATCTTCTTCACGGCGACCAGTTTTCCTGTGGTTTTCATCGTAGCGATACACACAATCCCTGTGGAGCCCTCACCGATCTTAATGTAGTGATCCAAGTAGGTCCGCGGATCGCCCGGATCGACCACCATCTGCAGTGCTGCCCTGAACTGCTCATGGGAAACTCTCTGGGGTTCCCTCTGTAGTGAGCGGCCCTGAGGAGGAGCACCCGATGCAGCGGGCCCAGAGGGTACAGGGGGTCGTGGGGCTGGAACGTTGGGGTGAGGGGTGTGCGGGAGCTGGGAGGACTCGGGGGCCAGGATGGGGTGCGAAGAGTGATGAGGGTGTGGGTGGCTTATAGGGGGTTTGGAGCCAGAGGAACCTCGGACGGAGCCGCTAGAGGGGCCGTTCTGAGGTGAGGACTCATGGTGTCGACCCACCTGGAAAAGAGAGCCAAACTTAAGCACAAACTTAAATCTAAATGAAGCTTTTCTGTCACAACATCTTCCAACATCTCGTGAGGTGCACGAGTGTCAGGATTATTATGGAGCTATGGTAACCGTCACAAAGAAAGCAGCTAAATCTGATCTGGAGATCTGCCAGCAGGCTCAGTTTAGACACGTCTGTGATTTTATCACTGGTTCCCTGAGGGTTCCCACCCCTACCTGTCCAGTGGGGCTGCGCCCGCCATCGCTCTCTGTCCGCGGGTATGTGTTAAACGGCCGAGTGGCTTGTTGAGCAGTTTTCATCACTCCCTCAGACATTGGCAGATTTGGGGTGCGTATGTTGGGTCCTGAGAGAGGCCTCTTGTCTCTGGGAGACTGAGGACTGCTGTCCCGTGCCACATAGCTGGACTTTGGCCTGTGGTCACCAGGCTGATCCCGCTGAGCCCCATGATCCTGAGGAGAGGGAAAAATCCAGAGAAAGTAAATTAATGGGAAGTACTCACGGAGAGACCGACAGAGAGGAGGTGCTTGTACTGCCTGTTACGCTTTTATTTTCTGTAATATTTAATATAAATGGTGAATGGAATTGCACTTACATAGTGCTTCTCTACTCTGAGCACTTAAAGCACTTTGTACTACAAGCCTCATTCACCCACTCACACACATTCATACAGCGTTTAATTCTGTGGCTAAGCAACTTCTATAAGAATCACTATTTTGCGAGAGTATGTGGGCTAAAGGAGCAAGGGGTCAAACTGAACCACAATCAACCTTTTGTTATAATGTTCATGTCAAACATGCCCAAATTTCCAATCATGATATCAGTGTGAAGCAAAAGGCTTCAGATTACTCAGTTTCAACATTTTTCCCCCTAATTTTGGATAAATGTGATGACGCCTTCTGTTTGTGAGGGGGGAGTCAATCAGAAGAAAACTGGGCAAGAACTGAGCATCAAACAGCCTTAAAAATAATAATACAGCTGTGAATGTGAATCTAGGTTCTTCCGTGTCTACCTGGTCTCTGTCCCGAGGCCGTCTGTCTCTGTGAGGGGGAGGAGGGGGGCCTTGTCTGTCCCTCTGGGCTCTGTTGGGCTCTTGACCCCGGGGCTGCTGTTGGGGGCGGCCCTGGATCACCTCATCTGTCTGAGGAGGACGGACTCCGCGCTGACCTTGGTGGCCGGGGTCACCTCCGCTCTGCTGGTCTTGTCTGAGTCGGTCTCTGAAAATCACATCGACACAAATGTAAATACAGAACAGATTTATAATAACTTTATATTATTTCATTAATTTGCATTTCTCTTTTATTTTGCATTTTATTTATTTTCAAGTTGTTTCCAGTTGAGTTTTTACTGTTTGAAAATGTTGAGTTTTAGTATTTTTACTTATTACAGTTTATTACAGAGGGTGTTTGTCAGTTCAAAATAGATTTTATGATATAAACATAGCTTGCAGTGAAGACAGATGACTCACGGTCATGTTGACATGCCAAATCTGAATGAACAAAAGGACTGAAGCCTCATTAGGCAGGTTGTGTCAAGAAGAACGAAAGCAAAGACATTTCCCGTACAGTTTTCTTTCTGTTTAATTATTTTTTGTAAACGGAGGTCATTTCAGTTAAGTGAAAAAAACTATAAAGGGGTGTGGTATACATTTTAGTTATCCCACCAACAAAGATGGAAAAGCAATTATCCGAAAGATCTTGCACTTAAATAAAATACAAAAATAAAATAACACAAAATAAAAAAACACAGACAATATCTTTATTTTTTTCCTTTGCTGCAGATGTTTATTGAGACTGGGATGTCCACATGACTGTGCTGACAACCTGAAAAAATGCCACGTAATAAAACAAAACAAAAGATAAACAAACAGAGTAATCAAAAACTGAAACTTAACACAAAAACTACTTAAAATATAAAAGAACATTTATGGTAAGTACACAATATCATTTCAGTATAGTTTAGATTTCATGACAATTTACTAAGTTTCTTCACTCCTACTTAAGTAATCCAATACTCATGAGTAAGCTTTTTTTAGCTGGTCCTGAAAACATTTGGTGTGTAGGGAGTAATGGTGCCTTCCAGAGGAAGTCAGAATTGAAACACGCCCTTATCTCAGCCTCATCAACCCGAGTTAACAATCCAAAATGGTGGCAGTGAACGTAAACAGTATTAAAATATGTAAAACTTGTAATCTGTACTGCCACTGTTGTGCATTTGTGACTCACTAAATAAGCTATGGATAGTCCAGAGATTAGGATGCATCCATGAACGTGCTGCAGTGGTGTTTTGTTTTATGCTGTATTGGTAGCAATGGACGAATTGCTCTACCTTGCTAAGAAGCAAAACAAACCCTGCTTTTCCATTTTTTCGCACTCAACAGTTCCGGCATCCAACGTCCGAGGAATCTGGAACGAGGCAAATGTGCACGATTATCACTCCACGGGGAGCTGTAGTTCATCGTCTCACCTGTCTTGTCTGTCTGAGTAGTGTCTGTGTTGAGGATCTCCGTTCTCCTGCCCTCCACCTCCTCCTGAAGAGCTCGAGTCCCTGCGAGGGTGTGTTGGAGGACTCCCTCGCCGCAGGGAGTTGGAGCGAGTGACGGACATGGTGTCGAACTCATCCAGCAGCCATGTTAGAGACTCTGTTCCCATCCTGCTGCCGCGTACGATGGTCTGGAGATTTAAAAAAAAAAAAGGAGGATGCATTACAATCTGTAAAGTTAGCAGGTTACAGGGCTGGCAGCGTGTGTTGTTTTTGTATAAAAATGACTGAAAACTACAATCACGAGAATATTTTAGATCGTCTATCACTAAAGAATCAGTATGATAAACTCAATCTCTGATTTTCGCTCACCTTTCGCGGTTCTACAGTAGTGATGATGGTCGCGTCGATAAAGGGTTTGGGCCTCTGCGCCGTGTCTTCGATGAGTGACTGCCATTGCCGCGGCAGCCCGACAAACTTCTGCTCCTGCTCGTCAAAGTCCGTGTGCACACGGTGCTCAAAGTTGGACGGAGCTGAGATCTGGATACGAGACTTCTTCTTTTTGGCAAACATGATGGCAGCTGTGGCCGAGCATCAGACCTGTGTGGAGGAAGGTGGAAAGGGATGAAGGCTAACAGAAAGTAACAGTAAGGAGAAAATGCAAATGTAAAACTCCCAAGTAAAATATGTAAAACACACATGCATGCTCACAGGCAGCGACGCTCGAAAACAACTGCTGTCAAGCTTTGAAAGTCACATCTCATTTAAGGGTTTTAGAGGCTGTGGATGAAGTCTTCTCAATGAACCACTTTCTAAAAGTCTCAATTTTCTTGTCATGGTTTTAAAATGCCTCGGGTTTAATTTGCATCGTATGTTTGATTAAGCTCCTTTTATCATGTGTTCTGTTTTACCTGTTCTTTAAACACTCAGTTATACCATTTGTTTATTTTAAGTTTTCTTTTTTCATTTATCATATTTAAAGCGCTTCTCTCTCTCCCCCATGTGGCTCTCTGTTTTATGATGAACCTGATGAAGTCCACAAACTGAAACCGGTCAGTCAAATAAAGGTGTTCTACACAGTAAGAATTGCTGGAGCTTCAAGCTCGGCAGAAGTAAACTCAAATATCAAACAGTTTCAAGAAATCTGCAGGTGATAACCGGGTGTTTCCTACCAATGTTACTATTAAGACAAAGCAAAAGTACTTTAAGTCAACTCTGAGAGCCCTCGTGCTTTTTTCTTAGCAGATATTTTTATTCGTAAAAAAGTATTTAAATCTTTGCTTTGCTTGTCAGTGTAAATTTGTGTGTTTTTGGAGAGACAGACTCAATTCGTTTTTAAAAACACGATTAGGCTGAAACAAACATACTAATCGAGTCATCTTTTGTTGTACTGCTTTGGCCTCTCGCAGACGTTAATCGAGAGTCAAATTATTCAAAATCCTGTTTCTTTTTAACCATTAATCAAATGTGATTTTTGGCCAGTTTTGGCAGCACTCGCGGCGTGTCACGTACATACTCTGTAGTGAGTCATTAACAGCTCACATTTTGCCAGATAAAACAGACAAATACACGATTCTGCACTTATCACTTAAAAATAATTGTGATTTCAACTTATCACCGTGTGCAAGTGGGAGGATGTCTCAGAACGCCCTTTATCTCATCCTGCAACATTTTCCTTTGAGGACTCATATTAGATGGCCATAAGACGACGAAATAAAGAAGTGGTTTTAATATTTTCGATATTTAACTTGTTGGAAGGACTGTGAGGCCCGACTCAGGATTGACACTCGCTTTTTACTTCAGCTGAGGGTTCTGCCATCCTGCTCCCAGAAAAAGCCTCCACGTGTCCCTGATACTTGACAACATGAGCACAGGCCCACGTGAGGCTCAACAGATCGTGCAAGTGGAAAAAAAGCCATGTAATAAACTGGCAGTCTGTCCCGCCAATGATGTTTTCTCATGTTTGACAGATGTCCACACTTAGCTAGTGACCTTAATAAAATCACCTGCTGTTGTGGTTGACTGAAACAAAAACCAGCATATGTTAGAAAACAGCAGTCTGGATCCAGTATGAAAAGAGCCACTCCCTGTAGTCAAGCAGGGGAATCAGGTAAAGCAGGTGACTGACAGGTGAGGTGGAGCGGCGTGCTCATTACATATTTAAAAAAGTCAAATCTGAAAAGTTCCCACCTCAGCGAAATCACCTGATGATTTTTTTTGATGTACTTAATGAAGCGGTGCAAAAAATGTTAAAATCACAGTAAATGTTTTCTGAACTACACAGATGTGCTGAACCAAATCAATTTTATACCCACTCCAAATATCACAATCTAAAAGGCTAAATCTTATTTTCTTCTGTGTGATTTTTGTTTCTGCGAACAACATTCAGCATCAGTCGTTGTGATTTGCTGCAAACGATCCTCTGCTTGCATATAAAGACAGAAGGTAGAGCCTGATGGGTCCCTCTCAGCACTGGCATTACTCCTCACTGTCTTTTGCAGTTCTGGTTATTCATTATTAGTCGTGTTCATTATTAGTTTAGTTGAACAGTTTAAGTGATAGGGAAAAGTCTGAATCCAACAACAATCCAACAACCATCATTGTGTGGCTGGTTTGTGTACCATCAGGGTGCCTGCTTAGTGGGCTGCCCACTGCTTCACAGAGTGAATGGGTCAAATGCAGAGAAAAACAAGTAATTTCCCCATGGGGATCAATAAAGTATCCATTATTATTATTATTATTATTATTATCACCACTCCGAGAGTCTATGACTAAGAAAAAATTCAGTTGTAGTATATTTATAGTAGGACAGTAAAATCTTACACAGCTTCATTGCACAAGAAGGATTCTGAGGATGTAATGACTCAGCTGGCTTGTTAAAAACAGCTGCTTTCTACAAAATACTGTGCCCATTCGCTCCATTTGCTCATGAAAAGAACAAAAAACAGGAGAAAGTCGAAAACAAAGTGATGAAAAAGATGCTGGGATGTAAGGATGGGGGGGATAGAGGGCGTGATGAGGCAATTCAGAGGGCGATCTGGGCGGGTCACAAGTTAACAGAGCATGAGTCATGTTGCTGAGCTCACAGGCTGCTGTGGTAATAAAGTCTTTCACAGCAGGAGCGTTTGAAGTGAAGTGAGACCCGCCTAGAAACACACTGAGAAATGAGAGGTTCAGAGCCAACGACGCAGCACAGACAGAGGACATCAGTACAGAAAAATAAATCAGGATCAACGTCGGCAAAGAAAAAACTAACTGTACCTACAAATAGGGCTGCTCAATTAATCGAATTTTAATCACGATTACGATCTGGGCTTTCAACGATCATTAAAAATGACTGAGCCGATTATTAGCCCCTCCCTCATTTATCTGCGACACCTTAAAGGCCGATCCGTGAAAATATTGTCGGGCATAAACCGGTCCGTGGCGCAAAAAAGGTTGGAGACCGCTGATTAAGAGGACCTGAGGGAAGCTCGGAAAGCTAAGCAGAAGTTATTTGGAGAGTGACTGCCGTTGGTTGAAAAGAGAGTTTAAAAGAAAAAAACTTCAGTGGTGTTGCACACTATTTTATATTATTTTTTTAAAGTCATTGTTAACCCTTTAAAGCCGGTCAGAGCAGCACGCTCCGTTTTGCGTAACTACTGTTAAATCCCTGTAGAACCTGAACCGTGTAAGCTAGCACAATAATTTGTTTTGCATATGAAACCGGAGGAGTTGTACTTACATCTTATGCCATCAGCTTGTCCTCGGTCACGGTTTCGTTCCACATATAGCTTTGCAAAAATTGCATAAAAAGCGCTTGCAGGAACAAAAACATAATATTCCAGAAACACGCTTTGCCGTTCCTATCAGCTGTTCGTAACACTTCCCAAAGTGAAATGAACTATCCAAAATAAAACTATGAAGACTGTTAGATTTGTATTGTTGATTGTCATTTATGCTTAGAAATATTTACTTATATATGCTTAGAGTTTTGTAATTAGTTGTAGATTGGTAGAGGTTTTGATCCTTGATAGTCTGCAAACTTTGTGTGTATTAGACAGCACTTTGGGAGCATGAGAGATCATACCGTGTCTTATTATTTTATGGTAGGATTAACGTAGTTGCGTCTGTTCTAGTCTAAGTGCTCTTTGTTTAGATGAACTGCAGGACTTCCTCACCGTGTTATCTAGGATGAACCATCTAGGGTGAGGGGGAGGCTACCCTCTTCCTGACCAAGGATGTTTGACCCTTTGATCAGCAGTCCACACACACACACACACACACACACACACACACACACACACACACACACACACACAGGCAAGGTACTCTTTGTGTATGTAGACGTCATATGTTAATGAACTTATGCATATTCATGTAACCTCAATAAAAGGACAGTGATATGGGAGAACGGACGAGACCAACTGGAGTCAAGCGGTTGTCCGGTTCTCTCCCGTGCACGAGTACCATGAAGAAGTTTGCCTACTTGTGTCTTGCTTAGCAGTGTAATTATATTGTCTTAACGTTCCAGCGAATAGGTTTATGCTACAAACCTATCAAAGACACTCAAAATAAATTTCCTGTTGTTGTAAACTATTTTTTGCAACTTTATTGTATTTAAAGTTTTGAGGGATAAACCTCTTAAATTTCTCCAAGTAGAAATATATGTAAACAAAACAAAAGCGATTTTCAAATTTTTTTGTAGTTTATTGCACTTTTTTGCAATTTATGTAATTACTATGGACTTAAAGCATACATATTATTAAAATATGGGCTATAACAGTTGTATTGATGTATAGCAACTTGAAATGCTCCCACAAATGGCACTACAGCATGTAAAAAAATAATATAAGCTCTGGTGGACTTGGTTCTATAGTAGGTCTTAAAGGGTTAAATAAATATCGTCAAATAATCGTGATCTCAATTTCAGTGAAAATAATCGTGATTATCATTTTTGCCATAATCGAGCAGCCCTACCTACAAAGTACTCTAAGCATTTTAATGAGCACACAAAATGAAAATAGAAATAATCAAGAACTAAAGGAAAACCCAAGGACTAAAAAAAAAAAAAAGTATTCCAGTCAAATCTTAAAACCTCACTCGATTTGCCAGATGTGCGAAAGCAGCCGATGAATGGCGCAGGCAAATGTTAAATGATGGATCAAAGTAGAAATGCTCATGATCTTCAAATGTTCAATCATTAAGTTGATTGAACATTTATTTCTTGTTGACTGTTCCCTGTGTGCCGGGGATGAGCGGGTGCTGTAAACACAGGAGGTTCAGGTATCTCAGCATCATATTCACAACTGATGGGAAGATGGAGTGTGAGAAACCGGTGCAGCTTCCTCTTGGTCCTGTTGTTACTACAATATTTTATTAATAAATACCTTTTATTTTACCTACTTACGAAAATAAATTTTAACCTTAGCTTGATGCTTCCTTACACCCTAGGGAAAGACTCACAGTCTCTTCCTCCTAGTGAGGAAGAAAGTTTATTAATTCAACATTAACACTGGATCAGAAGTCAGTACCAGCAGATAATCAAAACCAAGGTATTGGTATCACATTTCAACTGGAAAAAGTCATGAGCTCCATTTAGTTACCCAAAAACGAGTCTGCTGGGTTAATCCTCAGAGATCGGGTGAGGAGCTCGCAGTAGAGACACTGCTCCTTTGTGTCAGAAGAAACAAGCTAACGAGGTCCCGGGGAGGTCTAACTAGGAGAGACCCTGAGGTAAATCCCAAACTTGCTGAAGAGATTATATATCATCTGGACTGGAAGCACAGCTATAAAGGAACTGGAAACTATTGTCTGTTTCCCCCTCCCTTCGACACCTGCAGAATAACCTCTAGGATATCTGTCAAGAACAGCATGATACTAGCTACCAGAGGTCAGACAAGTGAAGCAGGAAACAAGAGAAACATGAAAGACAAGAGATGATTACAACCATCAAAAAGCCATGTATGCAACTCATGACAAATATAAACTTCAATGAATTTGAGTGGGAACTCCGAGCAAGCTTGCCTCCACCAGTGTGTGAATGTGAGAGTGAATGAATAGTGGAATTGTAAAGCACTTTGAGGGCCCCGAAAAGTGCTATATAAATGCAATCCATTACTATCATTATTATTAAGTCACAAGTCTATGACAAGTATGCAGTTATTTAAGAGAGGTTGAGGTAGGTGAATTCCCAACACAGTCAGATGGGATGCAGCAGATCTTAAAGCCGACAGCTCCTCACATGTGGTGCATATGAGAACGGTTAGTAAACGAGCGTCATGTGTTTTGCCTCCCTTGCACTCTATCCAGGAAGCTTCCCCTTAAAACAAACCAAGTATTTCCAGTAATATGAACGTGTCTGAAAAAGGCTATTTCCTCTTGATAGGATAAAAAATCTAATGAAATGAATGGTAGACAGATCAGCTGTGATTTATATATGCAAAGCTGTTCTCTCAGTTTTCTAAACAGGATTATCAAAGACAGATTCCATTGGAAAAGAGATGAACTAAGATGAAAACAGAAAGAGATACAGACTCATTACCAGTTCATACTGTAAATAAGAACCAAGCTTTAGAGAAAAGTAAAAAAAAAAAAATTATTTAAATTAAACTGTTCTGTATTTCTATGAAATAATTTTCAGTGCTCAGTGAAATCTCACAAATAATCAAATAATTTAAGTTTTTCTATATTTAGTCAATATTTCCTTGCTTTAAATTCAAGTATTTTTCCTTTATCATCTCTTATATCAACAACCATTGAAGTTACAGGACAACTATAAAAATGTAAACTGTAAAGAGAGATCCATTTTCAAAGGTCATTAACCTATTTTTTTATTCTCTTCTACGAATTTTAGTGACATCTGTACAAGAAGCGCTTGTTATGTTTATGTCTCTGTATGAATGACTGGAGAAGGTCAGGAGGAATTAGATTAGAAGTCTGTCGCTATCACCATTTCCAAACGCTGATTCAGTTCCTAAAAGTAAACAAATACAAAATGGTCCAAATTTCTTCAGCTCCAATAAAATGATCACTTCAGGAGTTAGTGATGTTGGACTAGCTAACTACAGAGCTGTGGTTAGGCTAATATCAACACATCAGAACAGGAAAGTGGGATGAGGGTTAAACTGTCCTCAATAAAAGTTCCTGTTGAGGGTCCCTGATGGACAAATGCTGTCATTAATATGTTGCTGTGTGGTTTGTTTTACTCGGAAGCTTATTGTCCACACTGAAAACTGTGAGACCTACTACGCATGAATACTGATCACAAAACTTTTGAGGGGCCGAGTAACAGTTTTTGGGAGCTCGCCTCTGTTCAAATAACATGACATGAAGAACTGCAGAACCTTAAAATACGAGAAACAGAGTCAACAAGTCAGCATTTCACAAGCAGACAGGGAAAGCTAACACTGGTGCTAATGCTAATAATGCTAAAAAACAAACAACAGCATCTGGAAGTCATGTGTGACAACAGCCACTCTTATTGCTTTAGGTTTAGTGAGCAAAGCTGAAGCATGCAGACTTTTTTTGACCAGATCAAAAATTTAGCTTCACACTTGAACACATATTCAGTTTTTTCCCTGGAATCCCCACCCAGCTCCCAACTCTGGATTTAATTCCCATTAGCAGAACTGACTCGCAGCTGACTTGCAACAGCACAGTTACAACATGGATGATAAATGCCTCTTTCCAGTTATAATGAGTCTGGTGACAACAGGGAGAGGAGAATAAATCACCACAGAGGCCTATCATTAGTGTTTGGGCTGAGACACCAAAACAGTCAGTCAATGCATCTGAACTGAAAGGAACTGAAAGAAAGCACTGCCTAAAGGAAGGATAAAAAGTTATGACAAAAGACTGAGGAGGATTACTACACTACAGTAACACAAACCTTATACTCCTACATTTAAATACAAACAGTTATCTGACTGATTAAGTTGTAATATACAACAAAGCACAGGGGCCTGTTACATACAGGAAATCAGTACAAAAAACACATGTGAGGGCTGATAATGACATTGAGCATCTCATATTTGTGGCGGTCTGGCCTTGAATCAAAGAGCCCTGCGGCTTTCAAATCCTCTGCTTTTTCTTTCTCTTGCATTTGGAAATATGCGGAGCTCTGAGCCAAATGGCTGTGGGTAAAAAACAAGATTTTACTGCGGCCTTCAAGAGCCAAGAAATGATAAGATTCATAAGTAACAAAGGCCGAGTGGCAAACAGTAAACAGATTATGGAGCTCTGACCTCAGAGATCCCGTTTGATTTGAGAGCAAACCTTCTTCTCTCACAGGTTGCTTCACTGTTGCATGAACAAACCTAAGTGTGTGGGCGCAAAGACAAAGTTTACATGAAAGGACAAGTGAGTCCAGGCATGCAGTTCAATCAGGAGATGATAACTGCACAAGCCTGTCAGGACAAAATAACAACAGAGATGAGTCAGTAACTCATTCATCCCAGCACACAACACAGAATGAGCGTGTTAAAAACGGTCCATTCAAGTGCACTAACCTGAAGAATAACCAGGTACATTTTTGTTTATCAAACAGCCAAAATTGATGGAAAAATACTACTACTGTTATGTAAGGGGATACAGGCTCACTGCCTTAACCCACACTTTCTGTTATATATGATCAGTGAACAGCTGATTTGACTGGATCTGAACTTAAACTAAATTACAAGACAGACAGCTGACAGCCTGCCAACACCTTAGCTACGCGCTGCCAAAATCAGAGCAAAGGAGAAAACTCCAAAGACGAAGGTGAAACCATGAAAGATTGTTCCTCATCTTCACCTTTTGAAATCTTTAACTTCCTCTTGACAGATTTTGTTGATGGAAGGATCTCCTCCTGTCACAGAGACACGATCTGAATTAAACTGCAAGTTTCAGCTTTAAGAAAGGGGTCAAAATAACAACAACAACAACAACAACATAAATATAATTAATGAAAAAAAAGACTGTTTATCCTTTTTTCATGAATGCTGGAAGACAAAGTCATAAGTGACAATTAAAAATTTTTGTTATACTATTCATAAAAGGTCTCAAACTATTGGCACAAAAATAAGTATGCTTGTTAGTAAAAAAAACATTTTGCTGAAGTTGCATTTTTCTTTGCATATTTCTTTAACATCTTGGCCTATAAAAGCCCACTGATCTCAAAACAAACACATAAATTAATGTGTTTGGAGACCAAACCAGACACCACTCTTCTAGCTTTTACTGTTTAAAAAAAAGTTGAAATAGAGAATACAGAAAATATATAACAGATATGAACTTCAACCAGAGGTTAACGTAACTAAGTGACTGAATGCTCTGCATAATTTAGCAGCCAAGCGGGTTTTTTTTGCAGAAGTGAGTAAAAGTTTTAACTGAGCTTAGTTTGAAAAGCAATTTCATTGTATGCAAGTAAAATCTGCCTAACAAGCTTTTCGATATAACGATATATATCGGATGACGATATAAAAACATCTATCGTTTCATTTTACGCTATCGTTTGTTTCGTGGCGTTGCAAAATAAACGTTTACGGCAATATTTTTTCATCGTTTTGATGGTCACTGTAGTGGCTATTTTAATTAAAGTTCTCTCTTTCTTTTATATTTAATATAACCACACTACTGACAGACAAGCGCCTGTTTTTATGCGTTGTCGTTAGCAACAACGACGGTAAAACCGTCGCGTGTCCGCTGGTTTAGTTTACACATAAACCTTTCACAATAAAGTTCAAGATCCTTTTGAGACTTTTCAAAATAAACTGAATCACGTGAAAGAGTATGAAGGGTGTTTACAGATGAGAAGCCAAAAAGAGCCCCAGGTGCTAAAAAAATAAACCATACACTCAAACGTTGGAACAGGCTTTTCCCCGCAGCACGCCGTGTAATAAATGCTTACAAAGAAAACGGCATGTATCGTTTCATGCATCAGTTAAAACATTCGACTCCAGCTACACGACGCCCAGCTGGAAACACTTCACGTAAGTGGAGCTGCCCGAGATTCACAGAATTTACAGAAAATGTTACATTTTTGTGATTTATATCGTTATCGATGTCTTATATCGGGATATGAGATTTTGGTCAAATCGCACAGCCCTATTGGATCAGAGATCTGAATCACTCCAAAACAATCTCACATGTGCAAATGGATTAAATAAACTGGACAACTAACATCTAGGCAGCACATGGTGCGGTCATAAATATTTGTCCACCACCACAGTTGACTTTAAAACAAAGTCCAGACTTTCTGCATCAACTGTTTAGGAATTACACAGGCCCAGTATTTCTGGACCTGACTGTGGCTGGCACAGCTGGGCTGGACAGGAAGTGTCCTGCTTGGTTGAGCTCTTGATTGTTTGGTTGTCACAAATAGGCAAAATGGGACAGGACTGCACTGCATCACCCCCTCAAACATCTATAATTTGTCCTCTCTGAGCAAAACAAGCACATCCCTCCCTAAACACAACAATCAGTGTAGTTACAGCTCCCCTGTATTTTCCCCTCCCTCCTACTGCAAAAAAAAAAAAAAAAATCCATCTCTCACCATCCTCTCGCCCCACCACCCGCCATTTAGCTCTCAATCTGCTCCCAAAATTCCCTTCAATATCTCCATCTCCCTGTTCTCCTTTTCCCTTTAAGCGTTTTCCATCTTCTCCCCCTCCTTAATTTAACCTCCTCTGCTGTATGCCTGGCTGAACCGTGAGAAAGCCTGTCTGGTCAGTGGGGCAGAGCCGGGCTGATGAGCTCTGGACGAAGCTGCTGTCCTCCGGCCTGTTTCACGTATTGTACATTATGGGTGGTCTGCACTCTGAGAGACATCGAGAGGCGGTGTAATGACGGGGACCGCACTATGAAAGGCTGCTTCTGAACTGGCACCAGATCCAAATATACAGTACACAGAGGGATTTGTTAGGAATGATCCCTCTGATTGTACTGCAGACATACGTTTGATGTGGCTCTATTTAACTTACAAATGTCTCTCTTCTTCTCTCTTTCTATAAACAGCATCAGTTGGCTAAATGGCAGTCACAGTCCATTTATGATGGAGCAGTATGAAAAGCCTGATTTTTCAGTGGTTATTTAAGATAAAGCAAAATCTTAAATAGCACCTGAAACAGATTTTAGGTTCAAGTCTTCCTGATCAAAGGAAAATCACAAGGACTTTGATTTTTAAGAAGTTACTGAGTATAAAATGCATTTCTTTTCATCATAAATAACACAGAAATGTCTATTTTCCTTTTAAATCAGGTAGCAGCGACTCTTTGCCTATATGTGAAACATTCGTACCATTTTCAGTTGGAAAGATACTATAAAGTAAATTTTTATTAGTATTATTCTTTTCCCCTCTAAATTTAACTAAAGCTATCAACAGGGTGTGAAGAAACAGCCACTATGACTTGAGGAGATATCAAGAACAGATATCAAGTACAACCACGCACTAGCACTTTGCTGCACTTTGATGCAATACCAATTTGCACCACAAGATAGTGAAACAAGGTAATGCCATCATTATTTAAGCAGTCAAATCATTAACACATCATTCTATTTAAGAAAATGCAAAGCCTCCCTGAGATGAAAACAGAAGTATAAAAAAAAAAAAACAACAACAACCCAGCAACACATATCTGGAAACATCACCAGAACTACAGGTAAAACACTGCTACCCGCCAGTGGATGTTATATTTTATTGGCATAATTAGTTAAGGACACCTGCTCTGCATGCATTACAGTTTTTTCCCCTCCAAGCTAATTGTTTTTCTCCATTCAGGCATACCTCACATAGCTAACTTTCTAAGGATGCACTTACGGCACTCAGGTGTTGATAAACTTCAGAAAGTCAAACTATATCTTTAAGGCAGCGTTATAAATTAGACTATTATGCCAAGTAGCACAGATGTTCATCACCCCATGTAGTAACTTGTTAGTCAGTGACCTTCCTGCAAAGAAACCAGTATTGTCATTTTCACCAACTAAAGACTAATATCTATTTTCATTAATAAAACACTTAAAAATAAGCAGAAATTCAGATATAATGATGTATAACAATGTCACAATCTCGCTGGCTTTACCAAAGAAGGAAAAAGTGCCGCAGTTAATAAATTCTGAAAATATGAAAGTTACATTTGCAAGTAAGACCATTCAGTTTTGCTAATGTGGAGTAAAAAAGTCCCTCAATCTACAACAAAAAACCCCTCAAACAAAAAAAAAACTTACAAATAATTAGATATCAGATCAGTTCTGTACATTTTTATTTGGTTTTCACAAGTTTGAAGGCCCCTTCAAATATTGCTGACCTATCTTAAAGCTGTTGGACCGTGGGAATATGTTTAATTAAAGCACAGGAACTCTCATGTTTACATGAAGCCACAATGACTGATAAACGCTTTAAATTTAACAGCCAAGCACATTTTCTAGGGCTGAGGTATTAAATTATCTCTAAATGATACCTGGTAACCTGCCAATGCAAATGGTGGAGTACAGAGTTGCCAGGCAAGAACAAAAAACTCACCCGAATGTTTGTCAGGCGGAAATTTCTCACGCTTTGTATCACCAAAGCTGAATACACAGGTAACAACTCTGGAGTGAGATGGAAAACAGAGGGGGGTTTAAAGAGTGAAGCACCAGAAAGCGAACTGCAGGGTTCTGATTACCTCTGCTGTTTGCTGGTAGTTGTCACTGTTGTTGTGGTGTGCTTTCATTAGCTTTCTTCTGCAGAATCAGGGCTGATAACTAATAGCCTGTACTCTCACTACTGCACACACACACGCACACAGATAGAGAGAGGACAGTACTTCTCTGCCAAAGTTTCTCAGATTTACAAATGCAGTGCAGAGACACAGCACACTCTGTGACCTTGGAGCTCCTGACTGCTCTCACAGCGTCAGTCTGTTCATAACACGGAGTTTATATACGACAGTCTAAACTTCAGCATCACCGCAGGGGCCAACAGAGGTGTTGAACATGCACCTATTATTGTAGCACTTTTTGCCCTCCAGAAAGCAGAATAAGTGGCTGAAATGCACAAAACTCCATACAACCCTGAGACCATGACTGAAACAGGTTAATACAACTATTATTAAGGCTTTTCATGCTTCTCTTTCAGAGAAGTAAGATCAGGCTCTGAGTCCTGGACAAATTTTAAAAAGAAAGAAAGAAAATAAATAAATTATAATTCCAGTTGAAAAATGCATAGGCAGCTGGGTTACCTTTCTCACCAGAAATCCCGCACTTCCCTGATATTTTTGGCTATGTGATAGAGAAAGAAGCATTTTAAACTTAAATATAAACCCCACTTGAAAAAAAGCCTTAAAAATCACAGTCCCACTGAGCTTCCTGCAGTGGAAGGCCTAAATGGTTTACATGTGGGAAAAACTGCTTATCCTGAACCTTCAACCTAAATTTTATTACAGTTACAGTTTTATTACTCATTATTTTACCCCTTGTGAAGGAGCCTAATATTTTTTTTTTTAAATAAAAATAAAACAGTGCTAAAATTATACTTGCACCTCACGTTTTGTGTTCAGGTCCCGCTAAACCAAGCTTCCTCACAACTCTTACCACAAACACAGGTTCACAATGAATCGCCATCCTCCCCCTCTTATCTCCATGTGTCACCAACACTTGTGCAGAGAAAGACACATGAGTGGGACAGCGGGGTCCAGCAGCTGTCCTGACAGCCGCAAACATGAGCGGTGAGCAACAGGTTTGAATGGGAGCAGCGGGTGGTGTGGGTGTGTGTGTGTGTGTGTGTGTGTGTGTGTGTGGGGTGGGGGAATCATCCCTTGCTGCTTGCTTTCTCACTGCCCCCCTCCCCTCCTCACTAGGCAAACAATAAAGTTATTATGCTTTTTTCCTGACTCACAGTTAATCCACGCGGGGAGATTTCAACAACAGAGTTTCGTTGTTCGGATTAACTTTCCAGCGCAAACAACCCAGCGAGGAGCTGCGCGCTTATTCAGTGGCTTTCCACGCGATAAACGTAAAATTTCACACGCCGTTCATAGCGGAGGATACTCACTTTAAAGCACAGGTACTCCGTTTATCCAGCAGGAAACACTATCCACCTGATCTCATGTCGGAAACGCAGCGGAGGACGAAGGGAAAGCACACGGAGAGGATCCCTGCAGCAGCCGCAAAGTTACTTCCGCGGAGAAATCCAGCTCAGCTCCGCGGAGCGCCTCTGTGTCTTTACTTAAAGACACAGCGAAGTGGACACGAGTGAAGACACTCAGCGCCAGCGTGAAAACACAGACAAACACAGGAACGCTGTAGCTCCCGGCCGTAAAAACTCAAAATGCGTCGCAAACCCGGCCCAGTATCATGACGTCACGGGGAGAGAGACGGAGAGAGGGAGGGCGAGATTAGCACGGGTAAGCTCGAATCTATTCACAACTTTATGTCCTGCCTGCTTTTAAATAAAAGCCGTTAATGTCCCTTTTTTCTTCCACTCCCACGCTTTCCTTCCTGTCACACACACGGAATCTGCTGTCACAGGTGTTGTTACCTGAGTTGTCACGTGATGCAGAAGACCTGTCATTCAAGGAACCCTGAACTGAAACATCGAGGATTTTTTTTCCAACTTTAAGTATTTTGTTTTTTACCCATAAACACTTCAAAGTTTAATCTGTAACAAATATCTTCTTTTGTCCACCTTTATTGTTCATCATTTAAAATACCAACAGTTTCAAATAGTAAACTATGTGGTATTTATTAGTGAAACCATAGACTAAATGTTGGTAATTGGTTTGCCTTTATTACTGGATTCCTTTAACCGCAGTCATACCGGTTAGAGCTGAAACTGGGCAAGTGCTGTCATAATCAGAGTGACATCATGTGACAGCACAGGTAACGATATGCCTGTGGCGGGAGATTCCTGAAGTGTGACAGAAAGGATGACAGGATTTCTATTGAGGATACTTTGTGTGCCATATCTTTATGCTAAGGACCTGTAAAATCACAAATCATTGGTCAGTGAGTATTACCTGCTTTTGCCAGCCTTTCTGAGTATAATGGATTAAAATGAACTACTGTTTGGCTCCATAAAATCAAATCATAAAACCCCCTAACAGCTAATGGGACGAAGAAGAGCTGGAATCAAGTTACAGTAACATAATTTGAAGACCTTATCATGAAGTTCTACAATTTCACTTACTTTTCTCCAGGCCCTCTCCTTTCTCATCCTCTCTATTTAAAAGTGAGGTTGAACTACACAGCTCCATCTTCCCACAAAAGTGGTTCAAAAAGAATCAAAATGAAGTAAAATATTCAAAGCTGAACTATACTTGTGAAAAAAAGGAAACGTTTAAATCTCAGATTGGATTTGATGAATGAACTATTCAATTAAAAAAAAAACAGCCACCAAGAAACCAAAATCATCAATCCTTTTGGTGGGATTTTGAGTCCAGCCCTCAGGGTTAAAATTGTTCAAGTGTTCCTTTAACTGTTTTTTAGCATTATATTTTTAACTCAGGCAAACAGATTCGCCCATGTTCACATCACATGAAGCTGAAGTTCACCTCAGTCTGCCTCATTGCAAAGCTACTGTGTGCAGATGTGCTGTGTGAAAACTTGGCCTTGTGTTTGGTGTCAACACAACATACAGTCACATACAGTCACAACTAATCTGTTTATTTACTCAACTAATCAATAAGGTATTAGTTGTGTTTATTGTAAATCTATAGTTTGAATGATGTTTGAGCCCTAAAATGGATTCATTTACTCTGAAATACCAAGTAAAGTTAAAACAAAGGATGAATGATGAGCTATTTCCTGGCTGAAACATTTTTAGGTCTTTCTGTTGTTGTTTGTTGTCACATGACAATATGAGTCACTCTGGCATGGCAGGACCTGCCAGTACGGCTCAAATTAGTGCTGTCCAGCCTGCTATGAAATACCACGTCTGCCTGCTAATGTCAACAGAACCATCAACACATGGAGGACTCGCGGAGGCCGAGTATGTCAAGACTACACGATGAAACACATTATCTTAGACTCAAAAATCTTGCCAATGTATTGTGTTAACATCGCTGCTTAAAAACACATTTAAAAGCTGCTCATAGAAAAATTGTGATATGGTTGCTTAGTTTCAAAAGAGGGAAATAAACAGATTTCAGGGCGAGAACACAAATGGGCAAATCTTTGACATTGAAAGAGTAAAAAGATAAAGACAAGTTTGTCATGAACACTGAGAGGCCCACCTCATTGTTTATTTCTTTTATGTATATGTTTTTGGAGTTTCTAGTCACAACTACTCTACAGGTTTATGCCCTTGACAGGTACACAGTTTACTTTTTTAAACAGTTTTTTCCTCCATGACTTCACAATGTAACTCTAATTTAGATAGTTTGGAAGTAGATTATTTTGTGCATTCTGTAGTATCAGTGCAGAGCTAAGAACAATTAAATCATAAAATTATAAGGTGTGTAGTTTAATAAATACTCGATTGCCAAAAGGTTGATTCCGTTGATCTGGACGCAGCATGTTCAGTGGGAGAAACGCTTCGTCACTCATCCAAGTGACTTCTTCAGTCTCAGCTGACTGCAGGTTTCCCCAGTCTTATAAACAGTACATTTGCACAGTAACTGAAACTAGCCCACTGAAGGAACAACGGGCTGTGAGGTCAGTTCCTTGATCATTAACATGCAAATTGTCATGACCATTGATCAACAACCACTGATCACAGGGAAACCTGCAGTCAGCTGAGACTGAAGAAGTCACTTGGATGAGTGACGAAGCGTTTCTCCCACTGAACATGCTGCGTCCAGATCAACGGAATCAACCTTTTGGGATTTACTTACCTGGATGATTTAGCATGCATCAAGACAATAGTCCGTTGGCTGGTTCATAATAATATGACCCATTTATCCATCAGAATACAAGATCAGTTTATATCAGGAGTTTCTCAGAGTGCTGTGAAGCCAACGCTTTATCAGCTTTCCAACAGACTACAAAGTGTCAGCCTCCATAAGGATAAGGCACATTCCTCAGAGAGTAAAAATACAGCAGGAACTAGTCCACTCAACGTATCAGATCCAGGAACATACAAACCTGCCAATCCCGACGGCAACTTCAAACAAAGCATGCAGTGTGGCAGCCAATGAGGGCTGACTTCCAGAGGCAGGTTGTGGAATGTGGAAAGGTCAATGATAAAGAGATAGAGCGCTACATGGAGCACACCAGCTAGCTCCCAGCACACACACACTGTGAACACGAGCTAGTTTGGCTGTGAACTCACCTGAAGGACCTTTGCTCATTAAGCACATACTGACAAATGCAGAAGTACTGAGGTTTATGGAAGCTTAGTTTAGGAAAATTTAACCTCGTTCCAACGTCATGAAAATTTTTCATTAAGACCACCAGATAAAAAAAAGAAAAGAAAAAATGAATCCAGGATCCTTCTGGATTCAGAAGGATAGCTGGATCGGGATTAGTCTGTGGTATTTTCTTTTTAACATTAAGATGATCTCTATTCACATCTCATCTGCATTTGTGAAGATATGACACAAAATGTCCAATTTAGCCTCATCTCATCGTGGTGAAGAAGACTAAAAAATTCCGGAATCCCGATCAACTATGAAACTTAATCCAGTTCAGCCAAGACCCTCCAAGCAAAAAACACTAATCCAAACCTTTTGAGTAATCCTAATAAACAACCAACCACACTTATCATCACCAATCAATATTAGATTATTTTTTCACTAGTTATGTTGACATTTTATTTACTTATGCATTATTACTATTATTTTATTAGTATTATTTTTTGTTTATCGAATTATCAGAAATAACAGAAAAATTAAATGAATGATGTAAATTAAGTTAACGACTTATTGCCTTTACTGCACCAATCATGCTCATGTTTGTAGTCGTCCCCCAACAGGTCAATCCTGATTATGTACCAGCTGCCTAAAACTTTGTTGCAGAGGGCCTTACACTAACTTTTCTCCCCAATTGCAGCAGGACGTGACAAAGAGCCTGCAGGGTTGAACCACGCTGCAAACTCCTGAGAGCCCAAACTATCGAGCACCTGCAGTACAGACAGCACTGATGTTTATTGACTTAAGCTGCAGGACTAGCTGAGAGATAAGAGATCGCCACACACAAAAACACTGCTTACTAACAACTAGTCTGACAACCTGGAGTGGCTTCTTAAGTTTTTTAAGAACGTTGTGTTTTTCTTTGAGACTCAGCAAGCATGATAGTTCTGCTTCAACTACTCTCATCATAATTTGCTACAGTCCCATCAACAAAAGCGTTGTTTCAGTGTTAGAGCTGTGTTAAACATTGAGGTATAGTGTAAAGCATGTGACTCAGAACAGCACCATCATTACATAATGACGACATGTTGTGGAAAACAGAGGCAATGAGATGATGGTGTGCTGAAGAAGCCAAACTTCATGCCAGTCTGCTCTTTCTTTAGCGAGGCCGGCTTTCATCTGATCCAAGAATTACGGTCTACCGGAGAGAGCCGCCCGCCAAACTCAGCAGAGGTAAGAAACTGCAATCAGAAGCTGGCAAATATCCTTCTAACGCTAGCTGTGAAAATACAGGCAGTTACCACTGTGTAGTCCGTAATCAAGCAAAGGCTCACATTAATACGTTTGGACAGCTTGGACATTTCCATGCCAAAAAAGCATTCCAGTTACATTCAGTGGTTTCCTCAGAAATCCCACTGAAGGGATTATGAAAAACTCAAACCTTTGTATTAAAAAAGATCAAATTTTAAATTTCTAATGTAGTTTTCTCATCTTGATGGGATTTAACAGGCTTATCCTTATTTTTCATCACATATATGGCAAAGGTAACATGTTACACACCCAAGTATCTAAAGTTATGCAAGTGAAAAAACAAAACAAAAAAAAAATCTGCTTTTCCCTTGTGTCTGCCCTCGCACTTCTGCCATACACCAGCACAACTCAGGTAAAAAAACAACAACAAAAAAACAGCCAAAATCCACAAATATCGATATCGTTTGTAAAATCTCTATATGAGCAAGCTTGCCTTATCAGCTTAAAGTAGGACAACTGTGCGAGCAAACATAAGTGCATGCTGGGATTCAATTCAATTTAATCAACAAAATGTCAGAAAATGATGCCCCATGGTGCTGAAACTGACTTGCTTTGCTTGACCATCGTTAAAAGACTCGATATAAGAAGCTCTAAAGTCCTATTTTGTCTTCAACTGTGGCTAAGAATGCAGATTTCAAGCTTCACTCAGTGTAAAAGATAAAATGATGATATCAATTGCAAAACAAACTCACTGTAAAGTATTTCAATTTTTCCAGACACAGACACAGAACACCAAAAACTGTCAAAAATGAGCTCCTTTTTTTTAATACTGATTTTTTTTTTTGCGTTATTATGATGATGACAATTATTATTATTCATGTTATTCGTGTGTTCTTGCCTCTGTTCCTGAGCACTTACAGGGCTCTGTTGATCTTGGCTCCTTCAGTCATTCCACAGAGGATTTTCCCCCCTCTAATGCAATAAGCCTGGACCTCTTTCCCTGTTACAGTGAGAATCACAATATCTGATGTAAGTGTATCATTTCTGTTTTTCCCCTATCCCTCATCTTCCCTTCCTTTTTTTCCACCCCCTGAACATGATTTTTCACCTAAATCTTGTCATATGTACTGATAATGTCCACATCTTCCACTTTTAAAGATGATAATTTGCATTTGGTGGTTGAAGTTGGATGTGGAGCACACCACAAACAGCTAATCGAGTCCTACACAGATAGGGCTGCCACAAACGATTATTTTGATAGTCGACTAGTCACCGATTAATTTTGCGATTAGTCGACTAATCAGATCATCATCCATTGGATGTAAAACGTACACCTTATTGCACCAGCAGCATCTGCTCTTATATAACTATCATTAGCTTACAGCTTTAAGTGTTTAAGGTGCTAACTAAAAATAAAGACAAGATGATAGTTTATTACATTTTAATGAAATTTGCAGATTGTTTCGGTGAAGTTTAATAAACTCCTTGCTATCTAAAATATAACAGGACACCGGAGTATATTCTCGAGTAGGGCTGGGCCATATTATACCGTTCACGGTAATACCGGTATAATGTTAGGCAACGATAGGAAAATGAAATATCGTGATAGAATGGGAGTGAAACGCGCATGCGCAGTGCCTTTGTTTTCATACGCACATGGCCGATTGTTGAGTGAAACAGATGAACCAGAATTGGTTTGTAAAAATGGTGCAACTTCCGTGATGTGGAACTGGTTTGGTGTTTGTCCGTCAGATACACAACAAAGCACATTTTTTTGCAGAACATGCAAGCGGCCGTTGTTATTGTCATATTTGTCGGACTAAGATGCTCTTAAATCTGGGAGTAATCTGGGTCCTAAACTCCGTAATCTTCAGGTCAAACAACGCTGCAGCATCACTTAAGAGTTAAAAACTGTCTAAATTCTTTCATCTTTAATAAAACGATCAGCATTGCTGCTTTACCAGGTGTAACTATAAAGTTTAACTTCCAGGCATCCATGAAAACAAAAGTTATTACATTTAACGGAGTTAGAAGTTAGCAGGAAGCTAGCGGAAGTTAGCTCGCTAGTTTCGCTAGTTACCTAAGCATGATATAGCATGTTCTGACTGAGAGATTTCTGAAAAAAATCAAACGTACAGCTCTGCTATCACTTCCAACATAAATGAAGACAGGAAACTAAACAGCAGTGACGTTTGTAGGGTTACTGAAGTTGGGCTAGCTGGTATATAATGATGTGCTACGTGATCGCTAGAGACAAAGCTATGTTAGCATAACATAAACAGTGAAGCTGGAGGACGAACACTAACACTTTTCCACTTATAAAAGTTAACGTGAAGGTTCTTCATGGTTAGAGACAAATGCAATCGCATGGCAGGATGCTGTAAACGGACCAAACTTCAGTCAGGAGAACAACTGAGATAATCCATCCACAATACGAGGTTAGTCATTAATATACTGCAACAACATGGGAATAGAGCAGCTGCCAGAGAATTCAACATTAATGAATGAATGGTACAGAAGTGGAGGAAGCAAGAAGAATGAGTTTAATAAAGTTTGATTTATCTGACTGCTTTGTTTCGCTTAATGTGCCTTATAATCCCGTGCACCTTATGGTCCGAAAAATGCGTACTGCACACTGCAGTTTAATGTTGCAAAGCACCTTTTTTTAACTTCAGTGGATATTATACATGGTTATGCTCAGGATATGTCAGCCCATTTCTACTGGAAATGCCTTTTGGTTAAACTTTCAGCAAGGAATTTGCATTTGCACTGTTACATTTTTATAAAGCTTTAATGTACATAAAAACCAGCTTCTTGTTTAAGTGAAAATAAATGGAAGGTTGTCTTTTTGCGCTAGTAACGTTGTGGAGTTGTATTTTGTCTCGCATCAATTATATCGTCGGTTATATCGTTATCGCAAATTTTCAAATATATATCATGATAAATATTTTTGGCCATTTCGCCCTGCTCTATTCTCGAGCATCTCACACTTCTGATAATCAGCTGTCTGCTTGACGTTTATTCAGCTGTGTAAAAACTATAACTTTAATCTCAGCCAAACCGATTTACTCAGGAACAAATAAAATACTAAAAAAAAGCCAAACAATAACATTTTTAAGTTATCTAAGTGACTCATATATATTTAACCTGAGTAGCGAAAGACGGCGGTGGGTTTGAAAACGATTAGCCGGGAGTCCGGTGTTCTCACGGGCTCTAATGAGCCTTGCCCCCGGCTAGCTATCGAGCTAGTGGGTAACAGACGTCTCTGAAAACGTCGGAGCGCTTTTAAAAATATGTGCTGCCATCTTCTGTTTCAGTCCGTTATTACACTCTTAAATCCTGCTACTTATTCCTGCGTCTTTTGTGATCTTACAAAGCTTCAAACGACGCGTCGACTATTAAATTAGTCGTCGACGATTTTGATAGTTGACGTAATCGTGACTAGTCGACTAATCGTGGCAGCCCTATACACAGAGCAGATTTTTAATAAAAAATTAACTTATGTTTAGGGAGAAAAAGTAAGACAAGTAGGTTTTTGTTCCAAAGCTTTTTTTGGCAGCTTGATGTCACGATTTCAAGCTTGGTTTCAGAAATTTTACATGTGGTTGTTAAACACTGATCTATAAAATATACTTGCAAAAAAACAGAGCTTATAAAGGAGAAATTAATGAATTAAAACGATCTTGTTTTAAAGTCTTGGGTTTTTTTTCTCAGTATGGGCAGATCTTTGGCTGTTAGCCTGCAGCTAAATCTGTTTTACCGTTACCTCTGCAGCTCACCTCTCCACAAACACCCCCCCCCCCCCCCTTTTCTCCCTCTTTTTACTCACTAAACTCTGATTCCTCTCTCACACACAGTTTTATCTGTGCGATCAGGCCCCATGAGAAAAGTCAGATTTTAATGTTTCCACTACAGCATCAACTCAACAAGCAACGACACAAACAGGACAGAAAGAAAATGGAGGTAATTGCAACTTCACATGTGGATACAAACAAAGAACTTCTAAATAGTCAAGACCTCCCACTCTCATAGGCTTCTGGTTTCACAGGGGGAACTTACTCCACTTACTATATTCCGCAATGGCCTTATAAAGCTCAGCCTATAATGGTACATTTCATCGGGTAAAGATTTTAACCCAATTAAACATTTAGGCAACCATTTCTTCTGCTAATTTGAGCTTGAGCCATAGTATTAGTTATAAGATAAGAGGAGTGTATCCTATTTTTTTTATCTCTGTTGACTAAAGGTCAAAACTGTTGTTTTTTTATTAACACATTATTCTATATATTACAAACTAAAATGTGGGGTTGTAGAGGCTTTAATTGCTGTTGGTGGTGGTGACTAATGAACTTCACGGTTATTTATAAATGAAGGAAATTAATTTCCTACATTTTAAAAATTTGAATTGATTACAATTCAACTATTCAAAGGCTCAGAAGTTCATTTTTCCACCTCAAGTCATCACACAAGATCAGAACTAAGTGAAAAAGGAAAACCGTGCATCGCAGACTAGTCAAATGTAATCAAATGTGCCAGACAGCCGTCATGTCTTCAAAGTTTCATACCTGGAAACATAGTGGCTGCAACTTTCTGATCTCTTTTTTGAAATAGACACCCTGTTGCCCTTTACTCAGACCACACCAGAAAATTGTTTCTTTATTTTTTTTTGCCCCCCAATACCATCATTTTCTTACTCAATAACAAATCCCCCACACACCTCATGCTCCTGCCTGTTATTGCCCTTTTGCCTCCAGCCATCACCTTGTACATCGCTGTGAAAGCTGTTTGGACTTCACAGAAGAAGCCTGAACAGCAGCTGCATTCGGGCCCTTCTGGTCAGTTCGCATCAAAGCAATGACAACATCCCTCCTGCCAGCAGCTCTGTCTCCTGCTGGACACATCTGTCAACAGTCATCTGTGATTTCTGATCATTTCCACCTTTATGGCTCGACTCCTCTGCTGTGATTCACCTAAAAACTGGCCAGGAATCAAGAAAAACTCTTAAATCTGCTTGGAGTGAATCCTTCAGACTCAGTAGATTTTAGGTACTGCAGCTTGCATTATAAATATGAGCAAAGGAAATACAGAAACTGCAGAGGAATTTGAAAAAAGTAGCATATAGTGAGTGATCAGACATATTTTTGAATGCCTCTTCTTTACTGCTAAATACAGTTACAAGCAAAAACTCTTTAGCCCCATTGTGTATTAGGTTTGTTGGCATAAATTCAATGTCCAGCAGGTTTATCACCAAAGCCTACATTGCACACTGAAATAGCTGCCAAATGGGCCTTTATTATGGAAGAAGTTTGTCTAGCTTTGTCCAGTAAACTTTGCATAAAACAGCACCTCAAAGTGTGTAACTATAAGTACACTTCTTTCTAACTACCTTAGTCAAGTCCCACCACAGCTTCTCCATATTAATGGTTCAGACAGACACTATCTATCCTCTTCTGAAACCCAAAGCCAATATTCTGAGGTATGCTTGGGTCACTGTACTACTACTGAAAGGTCCATCAATGATTCCTCACTGACAGCATTACATTTTCTTCCAGGATTTCTGATATTTTACTTACTACATGTTGCCTGTTATACTTTGTAGGCTTTTGCATTACCTGAGGAATCAAAGAAGTCTCTGACATCATTGAGCCATGATCATGCTTTACTATACGTCGGTTTATTCTTCCTTCTCCAGACACATTTCTAACCCATAGGCCAAAAGTTCTAGTTTTGTTTTGTCCCCCCAAAGATCTGTGTCATCATTTCAATCATCATCAGTAATGAGTCACAGCACTTCGATAAATCATATGGTCTTGGGAATAAATTCAGGAACAGGTTTCATTTCAGCCAGTGAAACTGCTAGTCAGTGACTGAAACTGGCAGGGCTCTCTTAGGTTTGGCCCTGTTACATAGTGCCAGCAGGCACTGAAGGCAGGAAATGAAGGAGAGATGGATGCAGCAATGGTTCCCAACAGACTTCTACCCGCAGACATTGTAGTTTATTGTTGTGTTAGCCAAAGGAAATTATTATGAAGTAGTAAAATTTAAGTTAAAAAGTGTTGTTAAATGTATTTATCCTGCCAGGTAGTATTATAAGTTTCCTGCCAGCAAGCAGAATAAACACTAAGCGGTATCTTTTGGGACCAGTTTTGATTATTTATACTGGGATGAAGGCTTTTTGAGAAACCTCCAGGGTACCACAAAACCCCCTCTTTTACCCTGCAGGGAGAGCCAACTGGAGCCTCCTTTCAGGATGATAATAAAGTATAATACTGATATCCTACTTTAAGGAAAAACAAACAAAAACCAAACAGCAGCATACACTTTATGCTCCTTTCCCAACAGACTCTCTATATGCCCCTTGTCTGCCACACAAAGTGCTATAAACACTAACATCTTTTTAAAAGACTTTCACCTTTTCATTACACTGCCTTTGAACTCTCCAGCAGATAAACTTAACTGTTTATCTCACTTACTAGTAGATGGATATCAGCTGTCTTGCAGCTGCATCCCATCTCGCAACTTAACACGTGAATATTCCTGATGAATATTTTGCCATATATGATGTAGATGCTCCCGCTGCTGTTTGGGAATGGTGCATATGTGAGAGAGAGGAATGACCCTTTCATACAGCTTCTCTGGCATCCCAGGAATGTATGGTGTGCCCAGCACCAACCGCACGACCTTACAAACACAAACCCCCCTTTCCTCTTACTGCACACTCATGAAGCACAACACAAATGCAATCCATAACATGACATCCGCCAGCCAAGAGGAAAAGAAGCGGGAGGGGAAAAAGAGACTAAAAAGGAGAATTCATTCATGCACGAGAGAGAGAGAGGGAGCAGCTTAATATCCTATTTTCCTGCTTTCCATAAGAGAATTGTCTAAGTTTATATCTTGAGAGTTAATGTAAGGTTACAACAAGAGAAACAAACAAAAAAATACAATTTTTAGAAGAAATGTATTGATCTCATGGCAGTAGAGTGTGTTTTAATGTTACAGTGACTAAACACAGTGGTACAAAACAGTCTGTTTTACAAATGTAGCCAATCGTCATATTTGCGGGACTGATGGAGTCTCATGCAGAGGCACCTCCAGAATTTTTTCATAGAGGGCCACTAAAAATACTGGGGTCCCACACCAAAAACAGAAATTCCAGTTTTACCATGCTGTTGTCAAATATATTTTTGGGGGGTGGCTAGTTTTGTTTTGTTTTGTTTTTTTAATCTACCATGTCCAAGCAATGCAGGCACACATACGTACATGCATTAATATGTAGAATATGCAGTAAATTCTGATAAAACAGAGACAATTCAATCAATAACAGGGACAAACAACCTCACTATGAGCTCATATGGTAGGTTTTATCTTAACTTTAGTAAATAAAACTGTGGCAAATGGGGTTGGTTGATGATTCACCAGGAGAGACGAGAACAAAACTTGCTGATACAGCGCCAGGCTCCTATTGGGCCCTGTGTGATGCAGAGACACAAAAGTCGTTTATTTTTCCACTTGTTGATTGTCTGCTGCTTCTATGACCTGCGTGGATTTGGTTTATCTGGTCCACATATCATGTCAGTGAGGATGACTGTTTAACCTGCCAGCCTGTTTTTCCTGTTTGATTACCTCAGTTGGCTCCTCGTTTTTCACCACAGAGCAGACAATTCCAATGTTTCTACAACTAGCAGCAGACAGAAGAAGATGCTTTTTATTAAAGCTGTTCTGGAAACCCGAAAAAGTAAACACAACTTAAACATTTTCTGCTAGAAAAGCTAATTACTTCCTTTCACCTGTCCCTTTGGGCTTTGGTTTGTATAATTTTAAAATTATCAGGGACCTAACAAGGTATTTTAAAACCATGTTATCTCAACACTGTTAGATTCATATTCAGCACATATGCTGTGTTTTTGTTCACAATGAACAATCACTCAAAGAAAACACACACATGTCCAATTTTTTCCAGTAAACTTGCCATTTGTTTCTTTCAGATTCAGTTGAGGCTGTAATTTAGATATTAGTTGTAATTACAATAGTTGTAGTAGTTGTCGTAATTACAGATATTAGTCAGTTAGCTACTATCTAACAAAAATATAACTTTTCAATATGGCTGTACTGATTGTGAAATTCTGAGCTGATACTGTTAAAAGACTTTGGCCTAAATCCTATCCTCATGTACCCACAGTTTATTTAAATGTACTTTTCTTGTTATCTGTTCCCACTTCTGTGCTATAAACACTAACATCTTTTTAAAAGACTTTCACCTTTTCATTACACTGCCTTTGAACTCTCCAGCAGATAAACTTAACTGTTTATCTCACTTACTAGTAGATGGATATCAGCTGTCTTGCAGCTGCATCCCATCTCGCAACTTAACACGTGAATATTCCTGATGAATATTTTGCCATATATGATGTAGATGCTCCCGCTGCTGTTTGGGAATGGTGCATATGTGAGAGAGAGGAATGACCCTTTCATACAGCTTCTCTGGCATCCCAGGAATGTATGGTGTGCCCAGCACCAACCGCACGACCTTACAAACACAAACCCCCCTTTCCTCTTACTGCACACTCATGAAGCACAACACAAATGCAATCCATAACATGACATCCGCCAGCCAAGAGGAAAAGAAGCGGGAGGGGGAAAAGAGACTAAAAAGGAGAATTCATTCATGCACGAGAGAGAGAGAGGGAGCAGCTTAATATCCTATTTTCCTGCTTTAGCCTGCCCACACAAACAACTCAGTCCTCCTTCACAGGTGAAAACGGAAGTTCACCGTGATCCTGATTATCAGGAACCAGCTGAACTTATCGGAAAGCAGACTAGCAGACTCAGAGTTACCAGAACCCGTTTGTCTCCTGGGTGTGCAAATGAGCCATCCTGTGAGCTTATGAGATCTTAGCAAAGAAAGACAGTTTGAACCTAAAGTTAGCTTCACATTTTAATTGTTTAACAACTTTCACAAGTGGCCCTCAGATTTTTTTTCCACAGCTCAGACACGATTCGCTTTAGTCTACGCTTTGAGTGATTCATCAGCTAACACACAAACACAAGGAGAGCAGACTCAAGGAGGCTGCTCCGGTATCCTCACACCCGGACTGGCCGGACCGACCAGAGCGCAGCTAACGCTAGCCTCCGTTAGCGGCTCAGCGGGGAGCGGAGACGCGCCACAAGCTAACCCACAGCACGGTCCGGTAACCGAAGTCAGAGCCACGCGGGGATACTCACCAGGGATGTCCCAGGAAAACTTTTTCTGCCGACCCCGCGACGTACTTGGAAACTCTCCAAAAATCAGAAGGGCGGGAGCGGACTAACTTCAGGGCAAACTGTGTGATATTAGCCGAAGTCTTACTTTCCCGACGCCATGTTGAACAGAGGAAACTGGAACATCCGGGAAACTGAAACCAATCTCCATGGAAACCGAGTTAGCGACGGGCTACCGGGAGACGACTCTTCTTCGGCTTTTTTTCTTCTTCTTTGTGGTTGGTAAACATTACCGCCCACCGGTAGACTGCACTATTTTTATTCTTTATCCCGCTGCTGTAACACAATGATATGTTCACATATGGCTTCTTCTTGGCATGACAAAGATTTGCTCTGCACTCTCCATATACCTTACATCCAGCTGCTTTAAAATCACCAGCTAACCTAACATGCATGTCTTTGGACTGTTTGAGGAAGCTGGAGTAACAGAAGAGATCCCACGAGGGCACAGGGAGAACATCTAAACTCCAAACCTCCAGAAAGGTCTCAGCCAACCTGGGAATTTGAACCTTTCAGTAAACCCCTTTGCTAACCACTTCAAGATGCTTTCCATAAGAGAATTGTCTAAGTTTATATCTTGAGAGTTAATGTAAGGTTACAACAAGAGAAACAAACAAAAAAATACAATTTTTAGAAGAAATGTATTGATCTCATGGCAGTAGAGTGTGTTTTAATGTTACAGTGACTAAACACAGTGGTACAAAACAGTCTGTTTTACAAATGTAGCCAATCGTCATATTTGCGGGACTGATGGAGTCTCATGCAGAGGCACCTCCAGAATTTTTTCATAGAGGGCCACTAAAAATACTGGGGTCCCACACCAAAAACAGAAATTCCAGTTTTACCATGTTGTCAAATATATTTTTGGGGGGTGGCTAGTTTTGTTTTGTTTTGTTTTTTTAATCTACCATGTCCAAGCAATGCAGGCACACATACGTACATGCATTAATATGTAGAATATGCAGTAAATTCTGATAAAACAGAGACAATTCAATCAATAACAGGGACAAACAACCTCACTATGAGCTCATATGGTAGGTTTTATCTTAACTTTAGTAAATAAAACTGTGGCAAATGGGGTTGGTTGATGATTCACCAGGAGAGACGGGAACAAAACTTGCTGATACAGCGCCAGGCTCCTATTGGGCCCTGTGTGATGCAGAGGTGGTGATGGATAGGTGGGACTACAGCCTTGAGAACAGATACTTGGATGCAATTTGACTTTCTGTGCCAGGCAAAGTTGGAGCGACATCATTCCTCAGTATAAGTTCAGGGACAAGTCATCGCGTTGCAGCTGTTGCTGCTGTTGCTGCTGTAGGAGATGAGGAAAGCGAGGAAGGTGGGTGGAGAGATAGGAGAGAGCTAGCTGCACAGTGAGGAGTGCAGATATGTGACAGTCTGCAGGTGGAGGTGATCATCCATAAGAAGCTTCAGGGCAACAGAGGGATAGTTCAGGGTAATTTAGAGCAGCTAAAGCAAATGTTTGCTAAACATTCACAAAGAAGAACTGTTTTTCTCTGCTGAGCTTCAGCACCGCATTGCAGTGAGAACAGCCCAGACAAGCTGTGTCTGAATCAGAATCAGAATCAGAATGGGTTTATTGCCAGATGTTGAGGTTTACAACATTAGGAAATTGCTGCGGTGCTTCAGTGCAGACACTAAGAATTAAAGTGCTATGTAGAAAGAAAGATATGTGCATGAGATATACATGAGATATATACATGAGAATAAGAATTATGAGTGCTACGTAGAAAGATATATACATGAGTGCAGGTGGTGATCAGTGCCAAACATGAAATGATGCAGTGACACAGCGTAGGGTCATGTGTTAGTGGCGGGGACAAACATGTGGTTATTGTTCATGTGTCCAACAGCAGAGGGGAAGAAACTGTTCTTGTGGCGAGAGGTTCTGGTGCGAATGGACCGGAGCCTCCTGCCTGAGGGGAGCAGGTCAAACAGACTGTGTCCAGGGTGAGAAGGGTCAGCTGAGATCCGGGCTGCACGCCGCAGTGTCTTGGAGGTGTACAGGTCCTGCAGAGATGGGAGACTGCAGCCAATCACCTTCTCAGCAGAGCGCACAACACGCTGCAGTCTCTGTTTGTCCCTGATAGTGGCTCCAGCGTACCACACGGTGATGGAGGAGGTGAGGATGGACTCGATGATTGCAGTGTAGAATTGCATCATCGTCCGTGTTGGCAGGTTGAATTTCTTCAGCTGCCTCAGGAAGTACATCCTCTGCTGGGCTTTCTTGATGACGGAGGTGATGGTGGGCTCCCACTTCAGGTCCTGGGTGATGGTGGTACCCAGGAAGCGGAATGAGTCCACAGAGGTGATGGGGGTGTCAGTCAGGATGATGGGGGGGAGTGGGGCTGTGTGCTTCCTGAAGTCCACAATAATCTCCACTGTCTTCTGGGCATTCAGCACCAGGTTGTTGTGGCTGCACCAAGACACCAGACGTTCAACCTCCCTCCTGTAGGCAGACTCGTCCCCGTCCGAGATGAGTCCAATAACGGTGGTGTCATCTGCGAACTTGATTAGCTTGACAGACTGGTGGGTGGAGGTGCAGCAGTTGGTGTACAGGGAGAAGAGCAGAGGAGAAAGAACACAGCCCTGAGGGGAGCCGGTGCTGATGGTCCGGGAGTCCGAGACATTCTTTCCCAGCCTCACGTGCTGCTTCCTGTCCGTCAGGAAGTCAGTGATCCACCGGCAGATGGGATCAGGCACATTCATCTGGGAAAGCTTGTCTCGGAGATGGTCTGGAAGGATGGTGTTGAAGGCAGAGCTGAAGTCCACAAACAGGATCCTGGCGTAGGTTCCTGGGGAGTCCAGATGCTGCAGGATGAAGTGTAGGGCCATGTTGATGGCGTCATCTACAGACCTGTTGGCTCTATATGCAAACTGCAGGGGGTCCAGGAGGGGGGCCGTGAGGGTCTTGAGATGGGAGAGAACTAGGCGCTCAAATGACTTCATGACCACAGATGTCAGAGCCACGGGTCTGTAGTCATTTAGTCCAGTGATCCTAGGTTTCTTGGGGACAGGGATTATGGTAGAGGACTTGAAGCAGGCAGGCACATGACATGCCTGCAGTGAGGAGTTGAAGATGCCAGAAAACACTGGGGCCAGCTCGTTTGCACAGAAACACACTGAAACAGAACATCCTCACCTTATCCCAGAATAACACATCTGCATACTCTGGGGATCTGTGAATTCACCATTTCCATCACAGCTGGTTCAGAGCTGCTCACGAGTTTGTTAAAGGGGACTGCAACAGTATGCTTACCGTCCAGAAAAAAACACCCCAGTGATGCCAAGCAGCACTGCAGTGCAGCGAGAACGACCCAGAGAAAGTGTCTCTGTTTGGCATTAAGATGAATTAGAACTGTATAAACAACCATATTCATTAATCTGCCACTGAAAGCCCTGATTTTGCTATGTTGCCATCTGAAGACAGAGACTTTTAAAAAACAAATTAAGCTTCTATATCACATCTGTGATACAAAAAAAGCTCTTTGTATTAATCAAAGAATAATTAATCCCCCGAAATGTACAATAATAATCAATTTTTTGTTGTATTTAAAAAAAATAAAATCATGTAAATTAAAATACAGATATTTTTAAGTTACATGAAAAATGTCTGTTTTTACAGATTTCTTTTTATATTTAATAAAGATGTTTAAATCTGTATAAACAACAATGTTACCCAATAATAAGTTCAAATACTGTCCAACTAATTAATCCAATTAAAATAAGAGAAAAGTACTGTTGAATTTTACTTTGTAATTTATGCAATATTTTGTATTTTCAGTCCATTCATAATGTGAAAAAATGATTTACTACGCAAATAAACCAGTTTGTTAAACTAGTAACTGGGTTTATATATAAAAAAAAATCTAACATTTTTGACTATACAAACATAAAGTTAATGGTTTTACTTCAGAAAATGTAAATGCAACATACTGTCAATTACAGATCTTTTCTAGTATATACTGATTGATCATATTTGATTCCACGTAAAATCATGTCTATTTAGTTGATATGATAAGAGTGAAATATTCCATGAACCATGTAAACTCATGGTTCAGCAGCAAGTTATTAGTTTCCATGTATATGATGATCTCATCAGAATTTCCTGTGCTGCTACAGATTAAACTACACAACAGGGTAAATTACATTATGATAGCTTGACCTCAACCAGCAACATCAGTGAAGCAGAATTCAATAAAAATGATTAAATAATGTATAAAAGTCCTGTGATAGACTGGCCAGCTGTCCAGGGTGTACTCCGCCTCTCACCCTGTGACAGGCTCCAGCATCAGGCTGATCTGGATTAGAATGAATGAATGAATGAATGAATGAATGAATGGATGGATGAACATATTTTTCTGCAGTATCACTTTTCAACTTTAGCTACTAAAGAAAAATGTAAATCTATAATTATGTAAATTTTTACTTAACATTGAGAATTAATTGCAACTTTTAAAAACATTTGTAATCTTGTTTAAAAACAAGTAAACGACACCATTACGTCATTAACCACATTCCCCTCATCACTGTAAAAGCCAGGATATTACCTCAGTCTCTTTGCAGTTTCATCTGCACAACACTGACCCCTAGTGATCAAATGCACACACTGCTCTGTCAAGCTTTGCTCTGTGGCGTCCTCATCATGGGGAGGGGCTTTCAAAAAGGCCTGATGAGAGAGGGAACAGTTTTCTTTTTGTTCCCCACACACTAATAGAGTCATGTCATTATTAGTTTCAGAAATGATAAAAATAATAATGAAATTTGTGAACTAAACTGTGAAGTTTTATTTTACTCTCAAAGACGTACGTTTCTGTGAATGTTTTATTATTGAACAGCAAATTTTCATATGATGCATTTACCAGATTTCTTCTGCCAATACTAAGTGCATACACCTCTTCTGTTCCCGGTTTCATTGTCTGGAGATGAAACTATCACGTCACCCTTATTTTCTGTCATATATTTACTCTTACAGTAGTTGGTGATCATATTAAATGTCCCTGAAACCTAAACACACGGAGCTGGAAATGAGCAGGAAAGGTCACCTTTGAGAGTTTCTCTCGGTGGAAACATCTTCCCATTTAGATAGTCTTGCTTACTGTATTAATATGTTGAGGAAAAACCTACATTAATCTCTTAACCTGCTAACCTCTAATGACAATCAGCTGATTATAACTTCACTTGCAGCCTTAGCAGAAATTTATATAACTAGAGGTTTCTTTCAGCGAGAGTTTGATCATTTATTTCTGCAGTGGAAGCAAATTTGTTACATTTTAAGTAGCAGCTTTTTTTGTGTCCCATTGCAGATTTGGATCAATACTTTGCTCATTTTCTGGTGTCTCTCCAGCTTATTTACAGGCTTTGTTTGTCCTGGGAAACGTGTGTGTTTGCTGAGCATGCTCCTCTTTTCCAGCTTTGCTTCTGCATGTATAGATAAATCTATATTTACTAATTTCCTTTATACAGCGAAATCACATTTGTCCTTTAAAATTCCTGCTTTTCCTCTCATTGTGGTTTCTAACTCTTAGGGAAAAGATATAGTTAACCAGATCTCAGCTGTGTTTTATAAACTGAGAACAGATGGTTTTCTCATGTTTCACTGCATTAAAGAAGTGTGGAGGAAAGTAAAGGCACCAACATCTGAGGGACTACAGGTTGGACTCTGTGATTAAAATGTGAAGCTGCTCAAACAGCTTTCTTAAATGAATCCACAGGTCAGCAGTTTGTCGAGCCGCCTCGCTGGTTTACATCCTCTTATGAGGTAATGAAAGCCCTGAATGGATGGTACAAAGCAGGACTTCATCATCAATCCTTCCAGTGTTCACTGGGCATCTAATTACTTCAACAGGGGGTCAAATATATATTGGACAAAGGTGAAATGTAAAATGTAGTCTGGCCTGTTTCATAAGACGTCACAAATTCCAGGTTTTGCTGCCTGTAGACTGTAAATGCAAAACCATAAAGTCAGACATTTATTGTTGTCATTTGTACTGTGAAAAATGCCTGTGCAGTAAAACAGAAATAGTCATGGTGTAAAATCTCAAAAGATTTTTCAAGGTAAGAAAAGAAACAATCAAAAGAAAAATATAGCATGAAACACGCACTAAAAGCAAACAAGGAACAAAAACTCGGCAAAAAAATGCTAATCCACATACATCCAAAATAAATACTGCAAAAGATAAAACATTCAGAATGCTCCTGAAATATTTCTTTAAACTCCAAACCTTGTATTGAGTTCAAAAAGCATCTTCAGACCTTTTCAAATGTTGTTGTTGTTGTTGGTGTTGTTGTTGTTGTTGTTTTTTGTTGTTGTTGTTGTTGGCCTGGAGATCTGTTCCTCAAGAAAGTCTGGCTACTTGGAGGCAAAATATAAAGAAATGATGAATGAACACAATACTGTACCCACAGCATATATATCAAAACAAAGAGCAGAAAATTTTATTTCTGACACTAATGAAATATTTTGAGGTGATATTGCTAAATATTTAAATAAATAGAAAGTATGCCCCAGTGAAGCACAATTAAAAAACACAACTGAAACTGTGAAGGATGCATTTGTTAAATGTTTTGCCTACACACGCGTATGAGCTTCAGTGACATCCCATTATTAATCCACAGGGTTTCATATGATATCAGCATACCATTTACAGCTATAACAACTTTAACACTTCTGGGAAGTCTTTCCACAAGGTTGAGAAGTGTTTATGGGAATTCTGACCATTCTTCCAGAAGCGTATTTATGACACTGATGCTGGAGGAGAAGGCCTGGCTGTCAGTATTCACCCTAATTCATCCAAAAGCCTTCTATCAGGTTGAGATCCGGACTTTGCAGGCAAGTTCTTCCACACCAAACTCGCTTGTCTATGTCTTTATGGACCTTGCTTGGTGCACTGGTGCACAGTCTGTTGCCACAAAGCTGGGAGCATGAAGTTGTATGGAACCAACTCCTGAGAAACGACTCCACACCATAATCCGTCTCTACTGCTCTAGAGTCCAGTGGCAGTCAGCATATGATGTAAGGCTTGGATGCAGCTGCTCATCACATGACTATGTACTGTTCTTGAGCTGATCTGAAGCCACATGAAGTTTGGAGTTCGTTAGCAACTGACTCTGTAGAAAGTCGGCGACCTCTGCGGACCATGCGCTCCCAGCATCCACTGACCCCACTCTGTAATTTTCTGTGGCCTCCCACTTCATGGCTGAGCTGCTGTCATTCCCAGTTGCTTCCAATGTATTATAATAACTCAAATTGTATTTGTCACACACACAACCATACACAGTATGACATGAGGTGAAACGCTTGTAGCTGTGACCATTAAATGACAGTAGGTTTACAGTAAGATTTACAGAAAAAATTTACAGGTTACTACAAAAATTTACAGCTTCAACTTAGAAATTTACAATAAAAATGTGCAAATAACAGTTTACGCAAGATGTTATTAGTCAAAAGAAATTATATATTATAGGAAGTGTGCAAGAAGAAAAACCAGAGTGCGTGTGGTGATGTGATGTGTGTGGGAGAGTCCAGTCCTACACCTGGTTCAGGGCCCGAATAGCCTGGGGGAAGAAGCTCCTCCTCATTCTCTCTGTTTTGGTCTTAAGGGAGCAGAAGTGCTTCCCAGACCTCAACAGTCAGAAGAGTCCATTGTTGGGATGGGAGAGGTCCATCATAATCTTCCTAGCTTTGGACTTGCACCAAGTTCTTTAGCACCCTCAGTGGCAGATGGAAGTCTCTAAGTCTTCTGAGGAAGAAGAGACGCTGACGGGCTTTCTTAACCAGGGTGTTGATGTGACAGGACCATGACAGGTCCTGAGCGATGTGGACACCCAGGTATCGGAAACTGTCCACTCGCTCCACTGGCGTGCCACTGATGATGAGGAGCTTGTAATTCCTCACCTGCTTTGTAGTGAAGTCCACGATCAGCTCCTTAGTGTTGCTGATGTTTAGGAGGAGGTTATTCTCCTGGCACCAGGTCTCCAGGTTCCTAATCTCCTCCAGGTAGGCCGTCTCGATGTTGTCGGAGATCAGGCCCACAACAGCAGTGTCGTCAGCAAACTTGACAATGGAGGTGGTGTCTGATGTGGCTACACAGTCATAAGTGTACAGTGAGTACAGCAGGGGGCTTAAAACACAGCCCTGAGGCACTCCAGTGCTGAGTGAGATGGAGGGGGAGACTTGTTTTCCTACCCTCACTGATTGGGGTCTATCTGTGAGGAAGTTGAGGATCCACTGACACAGTGATGAGCTGAGTCCTAGATCCGTCAACTTCGTGAAAAGCTTAGATTGAATTATTGTGCTGAACGCTGAACGTCCACAAACATAATCCTAACATAATTCCCTCTGCCAGTGTCCAGGTGACTCAGGGATGTGTGGAGCAGGTGAGCTATGGCGTCGTCTCTGGAACGATTAGTCCGGTAAGCAAACTGAAGTGAGTCAATGGTGGCAGGAAGTGAAGAAGTAATGTGATCTTTCATCAGTCTTTCAAAACACTTCATCACAATTGAAATCAGTGCTACTGGGCGGTAATCATTGTGGCATTGGGACAGGGACAATGATGGACTCTTTGAAGCACATAGGAACCACTGCTTGGGCCAGGGAGAGGTTGAAGATCTCTGTGAACACCGGTGCTAGCTGGTCAGCGCAGGCTCTCAGGACCCGGCCAGGGATTGCATCTGGTCCTGCTGCCCTCCTGGTGTTCACCCTCCTGAAGGTGTTCCTCACGGCATGCTCTGTGATGATGAATGCATTGTCTTCACTGGTGCACTCCATGTGCGCAGCGAGCATAAAACGTTTTCAGCTCATCAGCCAGTGAAGCGTCGGCATTCATACCACTAACAGCTGACTGTGGAATATTTAGTAGCGAGGAAAGTTCACGACTGAACTTGTTCCACAAGTGGGATCTTCTCACAGTCACACGGTGGAATTCGCCGAGCTCCTGAGAGCAACTCATTCAAATGTTTGTAGAAGCAGTCTGCATGCCTCGGTGCTTGATTTTATACACTTGTGGCCCTGGGAGTGGTTGGAACACCTGAAGTCAGTGGTTTGGATGGATGAGTGAATACTTTTGGTAATAAAGTGTAGTTAGAAGCTCCGGATTTAGAAATAACATGAAAAGAGTGTGATGTTTGCTGTATCCTGTGAAATACTGTTGAAGTGAAATAGCTGACCTATGTGTTTATCAGTGTAATGATGAAAACTATTCTGTTATCTCATGTTTCACTTCCTAAAACGGCCTTTTCTGCACTTAGAAAGTTTAAGAACGATGACAGAAACCGATCAGCCAACTGCTTTGAGTCTATTTTGGAGAATATTATGAAGTGCACAGTTCCTGCGGATTAAAACTGCCATAAATGAATGATGAATGTCGACTCTTACATTTTTCCATGTGGGCTGCTGTTTCGGGAGCATGGAGAGCAAAGACGACAGGAGAAAGGGAGGAATCACTGAACACAGAGGCTGATGCAGATGTGCGAACAGCTGGCTCAGGCTGCATGCAGCACGGCCTTTGCTGCTTGTTGCTGCTGCGGTTCGGACAGGATGGCGAGCTCTGCTGAGTCATGCGAGGCTCGTCTGCAGCTTGTGAGAAGGAACAAGCGCTGACAACCTCAGCTGTTAATTTAATTATTGATCGAGGGAGGCACGGCGACCCGCGCACTGTCACACGCTCTGCCCTGAGCCGCTACAAATAATAGATAGAGGAAACTCCCTGGAGCCCACTCTGATGAGATTTTGTGTGTGCGTAAACGGTGATGAGAGCGAGCTGGCTCGAGCACAGCTGCTTATTGGCCTCATGTGTTTCTCTTTTATTCCTAATCCAGGGGAAAACGCGGGTTAACAAGAGCTGTATGGGTGGGATGAAGCGCACGCTGACATTTTTTAGTTCTGAGAGCCCATCCTGTGTTTCAGCTGATTATAATTCAGCGTGAGACCGTAAATATAAAAGGATGCTTTGCAGCATCAGAAAAATGTCACACTTTAGCTTTTATTGACACACAGTTGCAGGAAAAAAGAAAAAAAAAAAAGTCCTCTGAATGTGTTCACCATGACAGCTGTGCAGGTTTCACGCTTAATTGATTTTTATTTCCTGCTTTGACTTTGTTGATATTTTCGGTTTGTCCTGCAGTCCCCAGTTTGCCCACTGTGTCCCAGTCTGTCAGCGTTTCAGTGCCTCTCCTGTCTCTGTTATCATGCTGTCAGTTATTTGTCTTGAGGTTATTTTAGGTTGGTTTTCTGCTGTGTTGTGTTTTTAATTCCTGTCTTTGTGCTTCTTCTGTTCCCTGATTGCCTTCAACTGGCCTTTATCCCTGTCTGAATTATATGCGTTTCCATCGGATTCTACTTTGTGCTACCGTGTGATTTTGTTTATTTGGACTATTGATCAGCCAATAAAGGCTTTTGTTAGAAAGAGGTTTGCTGATGCTCATCACACTGGAAAAAGACTCCAGAACTAACTCTAACGGTCTGCACCACACAGCAGAGCTTATTATTTTCCCGAAAGAAAAAAAAAAGTCTAGCTCTGCGACTCCCATTAATTGCAGTTTTACTTTTATTTAGGGGGTTGATGGTTTCAGAGGATGGCTCTGCTAGGTGCTCAGTAAAGTTTTAGTGTTTAAGCGCAGCCCATTGTGCAGTCACACTGCAGCAGCAGCCTGCAGTTCAGTCCCGTTTCTCAGGGGCACGTGACAGGAGGAGGGAAAGGAGCTGCGACCCTGACTGATCCTGCTGCCTCAGCATTAAAAACTTTGCCACCGTTTCTCTACAGCTTTGCAGTAAAATGTGATTTACAACTGTCATAACTAACATTTTACGGTAATAGCTGCAGAAAGATGTTAATGTTTTAGAATGGCAACCATCTCTCTTTAATGTGCGTGCATAATGGTGCATCATGGCTGGAAGTCACTGTGATCTCAAACAGCACAGCATAATAGCTCGGTAGTTCTTCTTGTCCTTCTGGCTGCTCGCTCTAGAGGTCACCACATCTATTCTTAGCATCTGTCACGCCAATCCTCTGCTTCCACAAATCTCCTCTTTGCTCTTCCTGCTTTCCTCCATATCGATTTTAACCATTTTTATTTGAAAAGCTGTGATAAATAATATTATTTTGGCATTATTAGGCAGAAAAATCTGTCCACTTACTGTACATTAACTCCTGGACAGTTCGTTTTCCATAGAAAATCCAACCTGTGATCTTTTTGGCTGTTACTACTCTACTAGCTGTTATAGTGGGAGAGAACGCTGAGGGAACATTTCCAGCATTAATAAGAGCCACCTGCGCCGCAAAGCATCCAACTGAAAGGTACGCAGTCATTTCAACTCTGCAAACTCTGGGAATATAATAAAAATAATAAAAATGCAAAACACGGAGGTGCAAAAAAATGCAGTTCCTCTAACGGCCACTTGAGGCGGGCTTTAAAGTGGTAACAATTATACATATAGTCTGGTTCAAATAGTTTTGGCCTCTCATAACATCTGTACAGTGGGTGAATTACTCTATAACTCCTCTATCTGGACACTGTTAAGGGTTAAAATTAGGGGTGTGGCCACTTTGATTAACAGGGAGCTGTAGTTGCTCTGTCCTGTTGGGCCTCACATTCACTAAATCACTCAGTCACTGAACTGGACTTCGTCACCGTGTTTGTGCTGCTGATGCCTAATGGAGCATTTTTAATGCAAATATATGACTAAGTATATGGTCGACTGTGAATCAGCCCAGGCAAGAAGTTTGGGCTGCACTTTAAGTGAGTGAATGTCAATAGTTAATTTTAGTCTGTTGCTTAGAAATAATCAGCAGGTATCTCTGTTTCTGCACATGGTTAGGAAAAAATAACATTTTTAGGTTTCCAAACATGGAATCCTAAATCGGTGGATGACCTCACGGTGGTTTATATCCAACTTTTACATACAGTCTATAAGTCTGACAGGTTAAAGCACAGGTTGATGTCGGCACGGCCTACTCCTACTGATCTCTACATGCTGTTTATCCAAAAAGAAAAAAACGATGCACATTAAACAGGACGTGTCACTGCATCCTGCTCCTGTTCTGTGACAACCTTTTTAATCATCAGAGAAGCATCCACCGACAGTCTTCGGTTACCAAAGCACTCTACTTAGATAAACATGAGAAAGGTCAGTGAGGAGAGGGCCAAGCAGCTTTCACACTGAAGAGGCCAGATGTCCTCACACAAGTGTTATTTCCAGGTAATCTGGAGTATCTAACGGCTCTGATTTATAGTGAAAGTGGAGGCTGTGTTGTTTCAGATGCAGGCCAGCACTCCCCTGACGTCAGCTTGGCCTTTTCAGTAAAATGTCCCTGCGTTATTTCAGCACAGGACGACACCAAGCTGCCCGCCCCGTCGCCTGTTTTTGCTCAACTGCTGACAGAAAGACAACACACCCACACTGGAATAAATGCATAGTTTATCATATCATAACAATAAATTCTCAAGGCTACATTGTTAATAAAACAGTCTAGTAGATTTAGCCTAAATTCTGAAGAAGGAAGTGAGGTGAACAAAACGTGTCATCGAGAAGAAGAGGTACAAACGTGACACTGCATTGAGAATTAACGGTCATTCTGTGCAAGACAACAAAGATGGCTCTAAAAAGGTAAAACTGCTGCAACTACTGAGAGTGATCACCTTGCATTTCGTACGGCTACGAGCTACCGAAGATCACAATTTAGGCTACTTCTGCTACAGTACAGTATCGCTTTAAGTTCCTCTAGATACCTGAATAAAAACAGCATTCTGCTGTGAAAAAAGAGAAAAACCAGAAAGTCCTCTATAGGCATGAAAAAAAAGAAGTCTCCATTAGTGCAGAGCAGGGTCCTTGAGGAGTTGCAGGGGTTCCTGAAGGGGTTTGTAGGCTGGGGTTTAGGGCTCAAACACTCTTGTGGGGGGTTTAAGAGTTCTTTGGTGGGGTTTTCTAATGAGGTTTCTTGGGGATCAGCTTCGGGGGTTGAGGGGTCTGCTGGGATGTTCTCCAGGATGTTTAAAGGATCAGGGCACACTCATGGTTTCTAAGCTTCCATAAGGTGGAGCATTGGTGTATAAAGTGAATTTTCAAAGGGGACCTCTTATGGTTTTCCTGTTTTTTTGGCATATATCTCCTGTTCCAGTGCTGGATGCTCATATTTAACACGGACAAAGTTTCAAATAAGGAGGTCAGTGCATGTTCAGGCGGTTTTTTCCCCCTCAGCTCTTTGTGATGTCATAGAGAGCGAGAGAGAGCTCTCAGGTACAGGTCCCATCCACCTGCTGTTTGCATTGGGCAGCCAATTAGAAGAGAATTGATGAGCTGAGGGGCTTCAACAAGGCCATGTGGGAAAAATAAAGATTATTTTGAACTGCTGATCATGCAAAGCTACTCTAGCAGGTTGCCAGAGTGTAAAATACAGAGCTGGAAGTGAGCAGGAGAGGTCCAATTTTCACAGGAACGTGAAAGAGTTAAAGCACGGATGGACTAATGAGCGACCAACTGGGCACAGACATTGGTTAGATTTACACTAAGAGGCTAGGACAAGTGTGAAAAAGACACCGAAATCTCAGACTGAATGGTCTGAATGTATGGTGGGTAATCTAAAGAAGTAGCATCTGTGATCTCACTTATAGAAGGAGCAGCAGAAAAATAATCCCTGTTTCTGGTTAGCTGCACATCATAACGAGTGATCTAGAGACTTAATTTTTCTGTTATTTGTTTTGCTTAGAATATGATGGAAGAAATGAAAGCATGCAACATACTGTATGCTCTCAGAACCCAGAGGGTTTTTCCCGTCATCCACCTAAAACTCAAACACATTCAATGAAGAGTCACATAAGAGAGAAAAATCACCAGGTCCTGGAACATTAAAAGCTTCAGCAGACAGCGTTCGATAAAGAAATAATGTGACCTCTGCTGAGGATGCGGCATTCAGATGCAGGACCTTCTTCAATCTGTTATTTTGTAGTGTGATATCTGCTCTCAGTGGTCAGGACTCAGCCTGAGAAGTGATTACTGAAATTTAACTGCAGCACTCGTTTACCTGCGACACCTCACGGGGAGTCCCAGAGGAGTGCGGGACCTTTTACATGTCTGCACCCAGGAGTCCTGCTTCACCTAATCCATCCATGATTTAAAGGATGTAAGCATGACTCTCAGAATAACCAACATTTACAGGCACACAGCCACAAATCAGAGGGAAGCAGCCCTAAAAGATGCCAGGTGTGTGTTCCTAAGGCTTTCTCTCATTGGACAGACGAGTTCAGTGAAATGAAAAACAAAAAACCATAAACCCCCTCAGGACTGGGTGTTGGGGTGAAGCTGGAAAGAAAAACCCCCTCCTCCTCCTCCTCTCCACCTGCATCCTGCATGCGGAACACTGATGCATCCCGGCAGCACCTGCCCCCCTCTGTCCTCCCTCAGGTCCTCAGTCAGCATCCCAAACTCTGGATGCAGTCATGTCTGTCTGTGTGCCGTCATCTCTCATCCATCCATCCATCCATCCATCCGCCGCCGCAGCGTTGTGTCAGGTGTGTGCAGTCACTTATTTAATGCGTGCGTGCGTGCTGTAAAAGTCATCAAGGCTTCGCCAGGCACACGTTCTGGTTCGGGTTCTGGTTCGGTGTCGCGGTGATGTTGTCCGCTTTGCCCGGCGTCCAGAAGAACACGTAGTAAATGACCAGGATGAACGCGGCCACGGACACGCAGAGGAAATAGGCGATCGCCATCGCCACTTTCACCCAGATCTTAGTTGACATGTTAGCGTGTTTGGCCCGAAGCTCTCCGGGGTAGCTCGGCCTCCGGTTCATGTCCCCGTTCAGCTTCTCCACGGTCATGTTGCCCTGTCTGCTGGCCGCCTTCATCTCGGTATCAGCGCTGAAGTCTTACTCAAAGATTGCTCCCCAACTGACTGTTGTGCGTTCATCGGAGTCTGCAGACGCTGCCGCCCCGCTGCGCTCCTCCGGGCCCGGATCAGGACGCAGACGCTTCAGGTTCTCTGGTGCGTCTCCGCGGGATGCTGGAGCTCCCTGAGCTCTCCGTGCGCACAGGGCAAACTGAACTCAGGAAGGTTTGCTCCGCTATCAGCTGGATGGGACCGCTAGTAAGCTGCTCTGAATTAAAGAAGTCATTTCCGGCGTGTCTTTTCAAAGTAAAACGAGTGATAAACGTACATAGCTCGAGAATCAAGGTTATTATAGTGAACTAAAAATAAAACTAGATGTGAAAAAACATTTTTGCTAACTAAAATAATTAGAAGAAAGTTACATGCTGAATTTAAAACGACTGAAAGATATTTTTCTCCCAGGCAAAAACAGAGAAGAAAATAATGAACATTAAATATCCAAACAAAGTCTTGATGCATGCTCAATCATCCAGGTAAGTAAATCCCCAAAAGTAGATTCTGTTCAGCTGAATCTGGACGTAGCGTTTCCAGATCTACAAAATCAAATTTTGGGGAAGTAAAAATGTTGAGTTTGGAAAAGTGGGAATAATTTCTCTCGGATTTGAAGAGCAAAATGATAAATGTGACGGATTAAAGGAAGCGGCTCTAAAATGGAAACAAAGTCTGAAAAACTGTAAGTAAATAGATAAACAACCTGAAGCTAACACACCAGTTAACACGGGACTTACTTCTTCCTTCATTCATGGCACACTTGCGCACGGACTGCTCCAGTACAGCCAAACTACTGGCTGTACTGGAGTCCCTGCTGAGTTATTTGTAAGCTTTGGTACCCTAACCTAACTCTGGTGTCTTATCTCTGCGTCCTTCAGTGTTGACCCATCACAATCATTCGAAGTCGAGATGTTGAGATGCTCTTTTGTCGTCAGTTACTCTCAAGGCCAAAAGAAAACAGAAATCCTCTTATTGTGAAGGAATTTTTGCCACGTTTCCGGCGGCCTTCCGAGTTTTTCCTGACAGTCTTTACGAAACTGTGGACGAGGAGGAGCTCAAAGTACGCAACACCTGACGATTGGGTCATAGTTTGGGAGAAACGTCCCGCAGCAGAAGGCGCAGAGCCATCTCCATCCACAAATCATCACCGCCTCAGATTTTCTCCTCCAGCCAAAACAAATCTGTACAGAGACTGTAAAAAAAAAAAACCCACCGAGACATCAGAAACCTCAAAATAAAATAAAAATAAATAAATAAACCCTCTCTGCACAGATGAGTCACAGGCAGCGGAAGGAGGGGGGATTACTAGCCCCCGTTATGTAGTGTTAACTGAGGATGAGGAGGAACCGTTTGTCTTCCTGTCCTGCAGCGAGCAAGGTCACAATGTTCAAACAGGAGCTGCGATGCTCGTGTGTGCAGACGCAGATCGGCTTCTCAGTCCGGGACTGTGTCTGCGAGCAGGACCTGAATTCACGCGTCTTGGTGGCGGACAAACGGAGCAGAGACGGTGTCGGTGATCCAGATTCTGTTATGTAGGAAATATTACCAGCATTTTAAATCATTTCCTCACGTGGAGAACAAACACGTTAGACTTCAGAGAGAGAGAGAGAGAAAACATTTATTGGCTGAATGAATAAAACACAAACAGATAAAGCAAAAGTTTGCTTTTCATTTCATTGAATATATTTTTTAAAAGCTGTACAAGCGTCTAGATGCTCCTTCCCTCTCTGACGTGGACATTTCTCATCGAGGTCTTTCATAACATAAAAAAAAACAGAAGCTACATCTCTTTGTATGCCTTCTACATTTGCGTTTTCAGAGAAACTTGATGAACTTGGGGTCAGAGAAATGAGGTGAAACTTGCCCTCAGAGTCACACTCAGATTTTGGATGGAAGAGGCAATCACCTCCTCTGCCAAAGCAGATCCTGAGCTGAGGAACATGCAGCTTACTCTCCATTAGTTCCCTACAGCGTCTCTGATCATTCTGATTTCCTGTCGGTCGTCCTGGAGAAGGAGAAAACCTGCCCGGAGACGCCCCTGCTGCACAGGCTGCTGGAGGAGAATCAGCAGGTGGGCGAAGACCGAGAACGCTGGACAGTAAAACTTGATTAGATATCAGCTGCCTGCTGGGCTCAGGAGGTGAACCAATCAAAGTGGCTTCACCTAAACATGCGTGCTAGGATGCAGCAAGCTGAACAGCCGATAAAAGGACTGGACTGTGATGGACACCGGACTAACACACACGACCACGCCCTGCTCAAACCGGAGAGAAGAGGAAGATGAGGAAACTTCAGAGATCACAGGCTGCATTTCGCACAGACATTCAATGCTGGAACAAAAACTTCAATTACTTTTATAAAACTGTACATACTGCAGTTTTCTTTCAACCCAGAGGCATCACTTTTATTCCTTGGATACAGAATACAAAAACCAAAGCATCCCCACTCATCCACGTGTGTTTAAACGCCACAGTTTCAACGCTCCGGCTGATGCGAGCTGAGAAAACAGACTCACTCTGAAGCTCTTGGCCCGCTGAGGTATGAGAGAGCGGTTTCACTCCAAAATAAACCATCAGAACAAAAAAGAAAAAGAAAAAAAGAGACAGTTTCATTCACAAACGACAGTTTAAAACATTTGCATTTAATCCCAAAAAACAAAACAAACTTCATATGATGGAGGCAGCGAGTCCTAAGAGGGCCGGGAAAGTGTAGTCGCCTAAATGTAAAGCAACATCAGAGAGAATTACATAATCAAATCATCAACTGGAGTGACTTTTTTTTCTGTGTACATAATTGATTTTGATAGATTTGAAATAAAGAGAAGACCCGAGTAGGTCACATGATTCTTTCAGGTAAAGCAGGTGAACAGCAGCTGATTAAAAAGGAAGAAAACGTCAGGAACACGCGGACAAACCTCAGTTTCACTGATTTTAATCTGGACACGTCAAACGTGCTGCAGTTCAGAAATGGGTGAAACTGAGGTTTGAGGACTTGTTGGGAGTTTCTTCTTTAACCCTCTACTGCACGCCTTACCTCCTGATATTTAAACTCACCGATGGCCTTTCAATGGAACGATAAAGAGAAAAGGGATGTGTGACCTGCGGGGATGAACATCTCGCGTGGGTTTTCTCCCACAGTCCTGGTTTAAAACCAAAATCAACACAGCGGGTCGTCTGGGAGGACGATGCCTGCTGAATCTGTCTTCATTACAGACTCACAGGGGTTAATTTCACAATTTTCCACAACTTCCCAGAGACTTCCTGTTGGCGCGAACGCTCCTGATTTGCACAAAGAACCCTAAACTCCTGCTTAATGCAGATGAAGACGTGGCGGCTCGATGCTGTGCCTTTTAAAACACCCCTCTGCTTTACGCCTGCACCAACACCGCAACTATGCAGTCGGTGGATTCCTGTGTTGCAAATATGTGAATCTCTTTGTAACTCAGATCAGATCAAATGCACTGTGTTAGGCTCAACATAGTGACACGACTGAAGAGAGACTGCTGATGGCTGCTGCCTCTGAGGACAAGCAAACTTCAGCTTTAGGATAAAAATATCACAAAAATGTGATTTTCACAGAATTCTGAAGCAATATTTTTGTGTTTTCAGATTTGATCAAAAATGAATCCACATAATAAATTAATCTTTATGAAAAGTGTCTGAATTTCATGCTGCACTTCCCCAATAATTCAAAGACACAGTTTATGTTGTTGCACAGCGAGTCTGTGCAGTTCAAAGAACAAATCTTTGCTTAAGTGTTGATTAAAAGTTATATTTAGTGATAAAAACTTGATCAAATCTACTGGCTGGCTTGGGAATGACTGTGTCAACATGGATGAGTTGGAGAAGATGGTCGGGATGAGGGAAGTCTACTCAGACTGCTGCCCCTGTGACCCGAACCCAGATAAGTGGCAGAAAACGGACGGATGGATGGAAAACGCCAACATTTCGCCCAAATGGTGTAACTATGTGTGCAGTAGAGTTAAAAAGCCGTCACCATTCAGATCGAGCCGGTGTGCCTGACACCTAAACAGTTGCTGTCCTCGGAGTAAAAAGGGCGCCGTTTTACTGCCACCATCTACTACAAACAATAACTCATTACATGATATTATTACGTTCGATATTGTTCGACACAAAATGAGCCGATGAACAGCAGAGTTTGAATCTGAGCTGAATTAGAATCACATCATCAATTAAAATTTAATTATATCGGCGTCATCTGTGCCGCCACCTTAAAAAATGAAGCGGTGAAACTACAGCGTGACCTGATGGAAAAGACGGAAACTGATCGGAAAGAAGCGAGTTTAGCAAACAGCTGTCACCTCTGCTTAAAGCTCAACATTAACTGGGTCTGGCAGCTGTAATCCTGCCTTTTTAATTTCAACAGCATCAAGAAAATAAAATTGAGGAAAAGGCAGATTTGTTTTTCATTGATTAATGTGCTTGAGATCCTCTTACAGGATATCAGTTTAAGCGTGGTCAATATCTGTGTCAATCACCATTTTCTTGTTTCCTGTAACTATGTTAGAACAGGACGGCGATCGCCTCATTTTGCAGACGATCGGCTAATAAGATGAATCCAATCAATCAATCACTGGGGAAGTTGGAAGTTAATGATTGTCTGTTTCCCGTGGAGAAATTCTGGTTCCTGGTCCTGAACGGAGAGACCACGTCGACCTTATACAGGCTGGGCGATCAATGGGGATGAGAGCCTGCTGGACAAAAAGGATGCAGTGAAGTAATCCAGGCAGTGAAGTAATCCAGGTTACTGTCTGTAACTTCAGCAGAACCTCTGAGGCAGAAACGACCTCTGTGAGGCTCTCAGGGCAGTGTTAGAATGACTTTTTCACACGAACACAGATGTTCTCTCGCAGCAGAGACAACGAGTCTGTAGAGAGAAGTCGCCATTTTTAAACCAAGACACTGATGGACATTTTACTTTTGATGTCTCAGTACTACAGAGAGAGGGGAGGTGAAGCAAAGGGAGGGGGTGTTTGATCACAGCTCAGAGCGCTAAGGAGAGGTTGGTCCGTGGAGGCAATGCACACTTCCTCGTCCTCCACCTCCTCATCATGGATGAAGTCATTTTTTTCCTGTTTTTTAAAACAAATTTAGATATGCAGTGGTCACGGATGAGTAGTGTGATGCATCCAACTCCTCCATCCATCCATCCATCCATCCATCCATCCATCCTCAGACGTGCTGCAGCTTCAGTCTGTTGATACAAACAAAAGGAGGATGTTTAAAAGTGTGTGGCCTAGAGAATGTGCCTTTCACCCAACGCACTTCAGACTACCATAAAGGCTGAACATTTGCAGCCATCACGAGCGCATTCAGCCACTCTGCGGCTCAATGAGAGAAATTATCACATGCACAGAAGCTGGTGATCAATATGAACTCTCGCAGCTGCAGAAAGCCTCTCAGAGCAGATCAGAACGCATCCTGATCCCCGAGTCACAAACAGCAGTTGTATTTCACGTCCCCGGCGTGGCACTTTCCCTCTAAGATGGAAAGATAAGGGAAGGGGTTAAAGTAGCCTGGAAAGATCTGGAACGGCGTCCCGGTGCTTTCAGTTAATGTGTAATTAAATCTGAGAGGCAGTTTAATACATTTTAATATCGAGCGAGTTCATTTTTCATGTTGCTTCCAGCTGATGCCATGGAGGAACGACCACTCGGGAAATGATGTCACCGCACAGACACACAGTCGGTAAAACCTCTTTTTCCTCCTCGTTTCTCATTCCTGTCATGAGTTCATGCTCCTCTTCTTCTTTCAGGGTCACCACAGCAGATCATCGCTCTCTACCATCCTCCTGTCACACCAACCCTCTGCATGACCTCCTTCACTACAGCCATTAGTCTTCTCTGAGCTCTTCCTCCAGCCTGGCAGCTCCCATCCCTCCTCTGCACATATCCAAAGCATCTCCACCCACTCCACCTGGCCAGCACTCTTTTTCACCTCTCCTGTGATGTGGATGATTGACCACAGGTATTTAAACTAACCTACCTTCACTACGTGTTCTCCTCGTTGCATCTGTCTCACTGTCATCTGCACACATTTATTCTGTCCTGCCTCTGACTTTGATTCCTCTTCTCTCCTGTGCATACCGCCACCTGCTCCCTACTGTCATAAAGTCATCTGCAAACATCATACCCTGCAGAGGCTCCCACCTGTCAGCCTATCCATTGCCACTGCAAACAAAGAGGGGCTCGGAGAGAATGATTGCCCACCTGTCACTCCCACCACACACCTCGCCACTGTCCTGCACCACCCTCCCATGCTGCAGATGCCAATAAAGTTGTGGTCACAATGGAAACTAGCTTTAAAGATATCAACATATATCATCTAACACAAATTTTGAACCACACAAAAGCCCCTTTTCCATTAGTACCTACTCAGCACGACTCGCCATGGTTCACGCTTTTCAGGGTTTTCCCATTAGGTCATAGCACCTGGTACAATTTAGTACCTACTCCCGGGTTCCAAACAATCCGAGCAGGTGCTAAAATGTGACGTCATCAGACTGCATGCTACTGATTGTCTGGTCAGCAGCGTCGCTCGATGAGTCATGAAAGCGTCTCGTTCACGAAAATCAAAACCGCCACTTTTAAAACCGGGCAACGAGGGAAACGGCTACAAAAAAAACAACGCCGTGGTCCCCGAGTCAAACGAACAGCCAGACTGAGCAGCAGATATATACTTGCCTGGACGTCCACCGTTGCTGTAGCATTCGCGTCACATATTAATTACATTGTGGGACGCTTTGACGCGTTGCTATGACAATGGCCAAGCATATTAGGAGGTACTCAATTGCAATGGAAAACCAGTCGATCCAAGTCGAGTCGATCCGAGTTGGTACTAACGTAAAGGCAGCTAAAGTATCTGCAAGCTAAAGAGCCAATATTTATTTTTGCTATAGTTTCCTCTCATGAGCAGCGAGGTTTGAAGGCTGCAGGTTGAACTTCTGATATATCTTTTCATTCCCTAACGAGGTTTTATTAAACTTTAAATATTAAAATTTTAATTTAATAAAAGGTTACACTGACCTACTGCGTCACCTTGTGGTGCACGATGGCACTGCACAAAAGTACAGCTCAAACACAGCTCGACTTCAGTTGATATCTCTTCAACACAATACACACCGATGTTTCCATAAAGTCAGAGCAGTCGTTTCTTCACATTTGGTTCAGAACTTTAAAACCTCCTGACATTAGACTATTAATGTTATTAAAAGGTAAAACAGATAAAAAGGTTTTAAAGGATGGAGAATTTTAGAAGACAGGAGGTTTCACTCGGCCATGTGACTCTTTCCAACAATCCATAAACATTACCAAGAGTGCAAAACAGCCTCTTAATGTTGTGTCCGTGACTTGTTCTGCAAACATTGCTACAACAATATCTTTGTGTTTTAATGTTGGCGTTTGCCAATACTTGAGTGATTCACGCAATTCAGCCTCTCCACACTGGAGCCTCAGAAACATCACACGATTTAATTCAATCAGACTTTAAACGGACTCCACTGTATCAGCCCTATCATCTGTCCAGCAGGCTGTAGCTCATTTCCTCTGAAAAGCCTTTAAAAGCTTAATTGTGCCTCTAATTTCCCTGGTTTCCTGATCTCCACCCTAACGCCAACACACACACACACACACACACACACACACACCTGACTTGTGCCGTTTATCACGAATGAGTCATCAGAGGTGTAAATGCAGCTACTGTGGATTTTTATATCAGAACAAAAGGAAAGCAGCGATCCTTTAAAACTGCTGTACTCAGTCCAAATGGTAAAAATTTTACTGGAGTCTGTTTTTAAACGGCCCAGATCTAATTGGATAAAGATAACACACAAGCAGCTGTTATCAACTAATATTCTGTGTTAATCATTTCGATTTAATTTTAAAAGAATCGAGGAATTCAAATTCAAATGTCAAAATTGTTGCAAATGCCAAAAACGTATGGTTTATTCGTATTAAATGACAGAGAAAAGCAACAAATCTTCACTTGAAAAAAGAAAATTATGAAAATAAAAGAATAAAAGTCAAAATTTGCTCCAGCAAAAGTCCAAACAACCTCAGTTCACCTTTGTTTGTTTTTTTTATGGCCGCCGTTTTTATCATCCTTTGCGGCAACAACCTAATTTATACATTAAGAGTAGATTAATTAAAAGTTGTTGAATATGTGTGTTCACATATTATTATTATTTTAAAGCCTTGGTATCTTGGTTCCATCAAGTGGAACTATTCTCATTTGCAGCTCCATGTTTATTTCTGGACTTTAATAAAGAAGCTTAGTATGACTCGCGCTTTAATTTTACCTGTTTAGCTTCTACCACCTTTAAAGAAATTTTCTTCTGATTGGCCGGCCTGCATAAGAAAAATGGGTGGAGCTTCTGTGACTAGCATGATCATATACTTTCTATGGTGTCACATGACACCTGAAAAAGCAACTCAATTTTTGAAACTTTGACCATTTTTAAGATTAACGGATCGTATCAGGATACATGCGGCAGGAAAAGCATAACAGGCCTCCTTCAGTTTGAACCATTTTATTCGGTTCTCCTCTGGTTTTACTTTATGAGATTAATCAATTAACTGCCCACAGATCGCCTTTCTAGCTTTTATCACGCCATCTGAATTTAAGCCCAACTCACGCTGACTTCAAACTGTTTCCATATTATTACAGTTCCAGAGAAAAGGAAATATTTATTATTTAAAGCTTTGCCATTTGCCAAAGTGATAACACCCCAGTCACATGATAAATGGGTACAGGGAGAGTGCTAATGACTGGACTTCCTCCAGCCTGTGGTTTATCCACTTAGCTCACTTTTAAACCACAGCGTGCAGAAAAACAGACGAACGGACGGAAATGTGAAAAACATTGATTCAGACCACGGTGAGTGACTCCTCTTCCCAGCGGTGCATGACTCACGGCACCATGAAGCGGTAATATTATGGGCTATCACCTATATACAGTGGGGCAAAAAAGTATTTAGTCAGCCACCGATTGTGCAAGTTCCCCCACCTAAAATGATGACAGAGGTCAGTAATTTGCACCAGAGGTACACTTCAACTGTGAGAGACAGAATGTGAAAGAAAAATCCATGAATCCACATGGTAGGATTTGTAAAGAATTTATTCGTAAATCAGGGTGGAAAATAAGTATTTGGTCAATAACAAAAATACAACTCAATACTTTGTAACATAACCTTTGTTGGCAATAACAGAGGTCAAACGTTTACTATCGGTCTTTACCAGGTTTGCACACACAGTAGCTGGTATTTTGGCCCATTCCTCCATGCAGATCTTCTCGAGAGCAGTGATGTTTTGGGGCTGTCGCCGAGCAACACGGACTTTCAACTCCCGCCACAGATTTCTATGGGGTTGAGGTCTGGAGACTGGCTAGGCCACTCCAGGACTTTCAAATGCTTCTTACGGAGCCACTCCTTTGTTGCCCGGGCGGTGTGTTTTGGATCATTGTCATGTTGGAAGACCCAGCCTCGTTTCATCTTCAAAGTTCTCACTGATGGAAGGAGGTTTTGGCTCAAAATCTCACGATACATGGCCCCATTCATTCTGTCCTTAACACGGATCAGTCGTCCTGTCCCCTTGGCAGAAAAACAGCCCCATAGCATGATGTTTCCACCCCCATGCTTCACAGTAGGTATGGTGTTCTTGGGATGCAACTCAGTATTCTTCTTCCTCCAAACACGACGAGTTGAGTTTATACCAAAAAGTTCTACTTTGGTTTCATCTGACCACATGACATTCTCCCAATCCTCTGCTGTATCATCCATGTGCTCTCTGGCAAACTTCAGACGGGCCTGGACATGCACTGGCTTCAGCAGCGGAACACGTCTGGCACTGCGGGATTTGATTCCCTGCCGTTGTAGTGTGTTACTGATGGTGACCTTTGTTACTTTGGCCCCAGCTCTCTGCAGGTCATTCACCAGGTCCCCCCGTGTGGTTCTGGGATCTTTGCTCACCGTTCTCATGATCATTTTGACCCCACGGGATGAGATCTTGCGTGGAGCCCCAGATCGAGGGAGATTATCAGCGGTCTTGTATGTCTTCCATTTTCTGATGATTGCTCCCACAGTTGATTTTTTCACACCAAGCTGCTTGCCTATTGTAGATTCACTCTTCCCAGTCTGGTGCAGGTCTACAATACTTTTCCTGGTGTCCTTCGAAAGCTCTTTGGTCTTGGCCATGGCGGAGTTTGGAGTCTGACTGTTTGAGGCTGTGGACAGGTGTCTTTTATACAGATGATGAGTTCAAACAGGTGCCATTCATACAGGTAACGAGTGGGGGACAGAAAAGCTTCTTACAGAAGACGTTACAGGTCTGTGAGAGCCAGAGATTTTCCATGTTTGAGGTGACCAAATACTTATTTTCCACCCTGATTTACGAATAAATTCTTTACAAATCCTACCATGTGGATTCATGGATTTTTTTTCCACATTCTGTCTCTCACAGTTGAAGTGTACCTCTGGTGCAAATTACTGACCTCTGTCATCATTTTAGGTGGGGGAACTTGCACAATCGGTGGCTGACTAAATACTTTTTTGCCCCACTGTAAGGGCTGGTTGGCCTTATAGTTCAGTGCTCCCATCAACCCCAGCAGTAATGAGGGGTGTCACAACGAATGAAGGAAAGGGGCATAAAGGAGCACAGTGTTGTTCAGAGACACATACAAAAGAAAAACAAGTTTAAACCAGTTGTTCTCTTTTTTCTTCAACGTCCAACACCAGAAAAAAAAGAGATCCACGATTCAGTTTTAGTAAATTAAAAGGTCGGCCTCACAGTCTGAGAACTGCTGGTTTAAACAGAGATGAGCAACATAAACAGAAACCAGTTCTGAAGCAGGCACTCAGCTACACTCATGGCAAAAAGGAACCATCAGAGCTCAAAGCCACATTTGCACCCCAGAGTCACACCGACTCTCCAGTTTCCAATCTGTGTTGGGCAGATTAGACTTGCTAAGCATGTGGTAATTAGGATATAATCTGAGAACCCAGATAGTCTGATGATCGGGCCTCTGGAGTTAGTGGCCAATTTTTCTGGGCTTCCAGTGCAGCCGGCTGATATCTGGGGAAAGATTTCCATTTCTGTCCTCGGGCAGGTTTATGGATGCAGATTATTAAAAAGAAAAACTAATAACAACAGCTTTTTAATCAGGTTTTATTGGCATCAGAAAATAGCTGATTGGATCCCAGACTGGGAGTATTTACTCTGTGCCATCTCAAACATGACCCATCAGCAGAATACTTGAGTTTGTCTCATGTATATTCATGGAGATTAATTAGGACCAAACACAAATTATAAGTAAGGCTGATGGGAACTTTGTTGTATGGATGCACGGATTGTGTAATTCTGGGCTTATGCAGATGTTTTAAAAAGTAAATGAATACAAATGTGGCTGTTTATTCATTTCAAAATTAAAACGCCTCCAGGGACTTTCATTTCAGAGCAATATCTAACCTAACTTTAACTCCAGGGAACACTTGGACTTAAAAAAATAAAACAAAAACACATGTATAGAATCACCTGACCAATCAGATGAAAACTGGTTAAAACGTTCGATGACTTTGCCCTAAAATAAGATTTAAAAAAACTTTTTACCCCACTTTCCCCCTCTTACATCATCATCTTTGCCTTTGCTGACATCTCAGATTTAAATATCATGTCTGTGGTTTATAATATTACTGCTCAGTTGTCAATACACCCACTGTTTTCTTCATCCTTCAAGCATTTTAAAAACACCAATTTCCACGAGTTTTGAAGCAAATATCAAGATTTCAGCATCGTTTACAAATGCAAATACATAAAAATATATCTGAACGTTTGCCTGCACGTGACCAAAGGCTGCAAAATATTATTGTCCAACATACTGCAAATGGATTGTATATGGAAACAAGAAAGGTACAAAACTCTTGCCCCTTGCCTATTTACAGAGATTAAACAGACCCTTGGAGATCGCTTAAGAAACAAATGTGTAGCTGCAGACAAATGAGCATCAGCACAGAGTCTACAGTACTGCAAGAATCAAGATAAAACCCTGACCTGATGGTGTATGACAGGTGGAAGCTATTTAACTAATTCATTAAACGTGGATCTTTCTCAGAGGCACCACATAAAAAGTCAAAGCACGCACGATTTAGCTGCATGTTTGCACATAATTCATCTAATAATTATCACAATATTTTAGTCTAAAATAAAACCGCGGAGCAAACCTGATCAGGCGAAGCTATTACACTAAAAACTACCCAAAGAAGACCCTGAAAGAGTTTAATGGAGCTCATTTGGCTCTGCTCACATACAAGATGTCCTCTTAGTTTGTGCACCATCTATAGTCCAGATTTGTTCCCAGCGTTCACCAACAACTCAGCGCCTGAGGCCTGAATTATTCAGATTTCCCTCCTGAGATTGCTGATGGGTAGAGGAGCACGTTAACGGATACTTATGAGTCTGAATGTTTTGAATTAGATTGCTTATAAAATGTGTTTTTAACTGAAATGATCTGGTTCCACAGATGCCATGAGTGTAACTGCAAAACAGGCAAGACAGCAAATGCACTCTGATCATATCATATGATTAACAGCTCACATCAATGCAAACAAATAAGAGGAGGAGACAGAGTAAAAGGTTTGGTAATGCAGGCAGAGCATCAAGCAGCAGGAATTTCATTACAGCCATAAAAACAACAAAAACAAAAGGTTTTACATGCTGGAGAAGAACAGGAAGAGGAGGAGGAACAGCACACGGGGAGTGCATCCAACAAAGGAGGTGGAGTTAAAAGTTTCAGTCCATCAGAGGAGGAGCAGGAAGACAGCCGGGAGGAGTTTCAAAACAGGAAGTGGGTCCTGATCGGTGGAAGGAGGCGGTAGCATTGCAGGTCAGATTTTTTAAAAAGCAGCGTCTAAAGCTATCTTTGGGTCAGGCCACCAAACAGCTCCCGTCATGATTTATTTATAAGGGAATGAAGACAAAAAGAGTGAGAGAGCCACACCATGAGGGAAATGAAAACCAGCACAATCACAAAAAAAGCACAAAAAAAAGAAGAAGCAGGAGCACAGCGTGAGGAGGCGTTAGAGGTGCGCAGGGGATTTACAGTAAGCCACCGTCTCAAAGTCAGTGATAAGGACCGCACCTGAGGACGGCTGCTCTGAGGACGGCTGCGTTTCTGCTGTCGGAGCAGCGTCGCTCTCGGCAGGCGGCGCGTCATCTTCTTTTTCTACTGAAGGTTCAGGCGAGCTCGGTTCAGCTTCCAGGACGGAGGGGGCGGGCGGGGAGTCGGGTTTGTCTGCTGTCGGAGAGAAAAAGGCAACAAGGCTCGATTCAGAATGAAATAAAAGCTTATGCTCAAAGGCAATCTGGAGGGAAATAAAGATGTTCATGTGCAGAGCAACTTGAGAAAAAAGCAACACAGTGTCATTCAGCGTGGTGCTACGTTCTCCTTTGATGTGTGCACGGTTTCCTGTTTCCTATACTTTCATTGCATCCACAATATTAATTCCTCCATTTTATTGTCACAAGAAAGATAAAATAACTGCAGCTATGATGAAGTAAAAATCCTGCCCAGTAGTGCTCTCGACTCAGCCTTTAAATCCTTACAGCATGTGGAGTCTCGTCAATTAGAGATAAATAAACTGCAGGACCCAGCTTGCATCTAATCAGCTGTTGTTGGGTGAGAACCCAAAAATTCTGCAGGTTTTGGAGGCGTTACTTGAATCGAGATTAACATCAGTTAAAATTTAGCTCAAAATGAGCTGAACTGCAAAGCGGCGCGGGAGGATTTCAGATGCTGGGTTAGTTCAAGCGGGAGATTAGAAGCACCTGGATTAATCCTCCTGATGCAGCTGGATTAGAGCTGCTGCTGGTTTGCTGATCCTCACTATACCACAGGACTGTCAGCGTGTAATGTTTCTACTCTCTAAAGAAAGTACTTTTTAGTTAAATATAATAGAAACTAAGCTTTAGAAAAAAACATGTAAAATGACTGAAATTATATGTTGTATTAACTAAATAAAATAACCCAATACACCCAGCATGTGAAGGACATTTCTTTGACATTTATTAAGACTGAACTATTAATAATTGACTTCGTCTTTCCAGTCGCTCTATATTATCCTAGAAACTTGTAAAAAATAAACCGCAAAAACATTTTGAAACAACGAAATCTGAATTTAAATGAGAAAATCCACAAAGCTAAATACTAATGAAAGATTAATGAAAAAAACCATAAATAAATCTGGTTCTAATGTTCTGGTTCTTCATTTAGGATAAATTAAAGCAGCAGAAATAACCAGTCATTTTAATTTGTGCACGTCTTTGTTTTTGTCTCAGTCACACTAGAATAAACATAAGACTGCAACTTTTATGTGCCTGGGAAAAACTGTAGCCTGGTTGATGCACTGATGTTGCATCCTCAACCTCTGGGTGACCAGCTTCAATCAAAAGGTGACTGCACGGGTCGGCTGACAGGAGGAAACCCGTCTGCAGACAGCTGCAGTCACTCTCATACAGACTGGTGAAGGTTTGCAAACTCCTCTGAATCAGTCTGGGCTCATCTGCAACAGAGGACTCAACTTTCCATAGCTGTCATTTCTCACACGTGTTTACACCATCGGAAAAGCTCTGTGTAGTTTTGGTGAAGCGGCTGCGTGGACAGAACATGTAGGAGGTCCTATAAGTCCAGCTAACGCCCTAATACAGCGTCCAGATATTACACTCTCACACACGCCTGTTGGGCGAGTCCTAGAGAAGTGCGGGGTGCAGTGGATGAAAACAGCCTGGTGCGTTTTATGTTGAGGGGTTAATTTTTTTTTATTACCTTGTGACGGGGCTGGAGGCGTATCCTCGTCCACCTTCACCTCACAGGGGGCGGGGTCAGATGGCAGTGCAGTAGGTGAGTCTTTAGGAGCCGAGTCAGGTTCTGACACCATCACCTGGATCTCCTGGATTTCAGCTTTTTCCGGAGGAGACGAAACATCAACGGCTGAGCACAGAGGATGGAGAGAAGAGGTGAAGATGAGGGGAGGAAACAAAAAGGAGAGAACAGAGAGGTGTTGGGGCGGAGGTAGAAAAAGAGAAATCAGAAGAGACAAGGTAAGAAAATAAGAGAGGTGTGAATATTTTCCCCTCACTGACTGAATCTTTGACAGAAACAAAGGGAAAATATGAAGGCTGTCCATTTAACAGATTAAAACCAGAAAGTGACCTTCCTTAATGTCACAATTATTTCTAACGAGCCGTTTTTTTTCCATAAATAACAAAAAGTTATGTAACCATCCCTAAAGGTCTCTGAGAAACGCTGAGCACTACGGGTCACAGGTGCAGCAGCATCCTCCCTGTGCAGGAGGGAGACATGCTGCAGGGCTTCCTGTAGGAGACCAGAGAGCTTAAATGGGCACAAAGTCCTATGTTGAGACACTTCTGCCGACTTACTGGGAGAAATGTTCACCAACTTGACACAAAAGTAAAAGTTCAGCCTTCAGAACAACATAAAAGGTGCCCGAAGCAAAGAAATAAAGACACGTTGTCAATCGCTTCTGCAGCATTTGAAGCTTTACAAGCCCCCAGTTTAAGCGCGCTAAGTTAATATTTGCATTAACTGAAGTGTCTCAACGGCTCTTCTGTGAACACAGTAAAAATGCTTCATTTTCTGCCGCTTATATAGTCAACCAGAGGCTGTCTCCCTCTTCCTGGCCAGGAAGAGGGAGTAGTTCCTAAACCAGCTGAGAGATGTGATCTCTCCAGCATGTCCCGGGCCTCCTTCTGGACATGCAAAACGCTCCGTAAGCTTTACATTCAGGATTGTTGGAGTGCTGTTTCTCTCCTCCGCTAACAGCTCTTCATCCTACATTGCTCCTCTGCGATTTCTCATTAACACACGTAAAATTGCATCAATGATTCTTCTCTTTATAGCCCTGCACAAATGCTAACTTTAACAAATGGTTTTCAAAAAAATGTTATTGCATCATTAGCTGATAAATCCTCGTTATTTATCAGATTTATTGAGTTTAAGCCACCTGGGATATTATTTGATGTTAACACTGGTATAGCACATGTGCAGCAGCTTCAGAAAATTGCTACAATAATTCCCTGTTATGGTCTCAGTGTGGGGTAACTATTCTACCTGCATGCTCCTCGCTCTGTGACTCGGCAGCTTCACTAGAGCTGCCAGCTTGGCTCTTGATCTCTTCCTCCTGCTGCTCCTCCTCCTCTTCCTTCTTCTGTGGGGGGCTGGAATCAACGCTGGAGGGTTTCGGCGGGCTCTCGCCTCCCATGCTGCTCCTGGGTGACAGCAACTCCATCTCCTCTCCCCAGTCTGACACTGGCTTGTGGCCGTCCAGTGGGGAGAAGGGGCTGAGGGGTTTGCCTCCCTCGGGGGACTCCTGAGCGGCCGCTGGGGGCGGGATGTGGACCTTTGGCCTGGGAGTCCGCTGATCTTTGGGGCTTCCTGCTGATGCCTGACGAGAACGAGGTTTGGGAGTTTTTGGGGAGGACTCTTTGCTCTTTGCTTGCTTCTCCTTTCCGATGTCCTTCTTCTCGTCGCCTTTGGAGTCTTGCTCCGAGTCGCTCACCTCCTCATATTCCCCATCGTCACTGGCATCCTCCCATTCATCATCATCCTCTCCTCCTCCATTCTTCTCCTCCACCTAAGGAAAGATGGAAACAAAGAAAGAGTTAGCGATTTATTTATTTAAAATCCTGCAACAAATGCTTTAATTTGGATGTTTGATTGGAGTGGCAGGAGCATTTAAGGCACCGGCTCTCGTGTCCCATTTCAGAAACTAAAAAAAAATTCACACCTCACAAAAAGAAAAAGGATCCATTTCTCTGAAGTAAAGCTCAGCATGACAGATACTTTATTATTCATAGAAGTCCAGATGCACCCGTTACCTTCTGTACTGTGGGAGGTTTAGATTTCTCTTCTTCCTTATCTTTCTTTTTACTCTTCTCTTCCTTCTTCGTCTTGTCCTCCTTTTCCTTCTCCTCTTTCTCCTCCTTCTCCTTTTCCTTCTCCTCCTCTTCCTTCTCTCCCTCCCAGCGGTTGTCATGCATGCTGTGAAAAGTTTCAGAATAAAAGGTTCAGTGGACATCGCATTAGCGTGAGAAATACACCGAAAACCATCGCAATTCTCAACAAGAGCTGTTAAAATGTTTATTATAAAGGAAAATGAGGAACATTACAACTAGTTTAAAAGTCATTTTAGTGTTTCAGACTTCAGTTTCTTCACTGCAGAACAGCTTTGTGATGAAGAATTACATTAAAAAGTCAAGTAAATGGATCTGTCAGCTGATGGTGAGAAAAGTTTTACCTGTAGCTCTGCTTCTGTCCTCGGCCCCTCCCTCTGCTCCGGTCGCCCCTCGGCCCCTGGGTCCTGCCCTGGGACAGGAAGTCGCCGAATGTCGGCGCTTTCGGAGGTCGCTTACTGTCATCTAAGGAGACATCGATGGTGAGTATACATCAAACTATGAACTGCTGTGATGTTTAATCTAAAAAAGCAGAAAGCAGGTGATGGATGTTTCATCATCACTGCTCAAAAGTGAGGCACAGGAGTGTTTTTTTTAAAGTAAGAAATAAAAATTCAAAACGGAGAGGGGGCACACGTTGTGTCATTAACATGTCTTTATGCCACTGGCTGTCTGTTGGAAAGTATCCAGGCATGTAAAAGTCCATCTAATAATGTTAAAAATAAAACATTTCAATAAAAACTGCCTCCACCGATTCTTCCGCCTCCGCTGCGGTCTGCGAGTTAACGTCATAACTTGCGTGACAGCAGCTGTCCCGCTGGGTCAGCTGCAGAGTGCGTCTGAGCTCTGGGACGACGCCAGATGTGTATTATGATTATTATTGATGGCATCAAGAGAGAACGAAAAGATTTTTAAGATAAAGACGAGAAGAGGGATGAGGAAATACTACGAGTAAAACTGAGAACATCCAAATTTTAAAGCCACCTCGTTTGGACTCCTTTAGAGTTACAACTGGAAATTTGAGCGAAAGAAAAAAGAGATGTTGTACAGAGGGTGAAAGAAAGGTGTTGATTAGGTGAGCAGCTAATGGAGACATGAAGGAGGAAAAAATTAATTTTTCCAGTATTTTGTCTCAGGAGAAATCCACATCGAGTTTTCAGTGTCACAAACTGAAGCCAAAATGTTTGTTTTATAACATTTTTTATGACCAACTTTCAGCATCAGCATCATGGGACCAATCTGATGACTCGGGTTTGACACAAAGAATCACAGTTAGAAGATCAACCAAGTATCAAAAAAAGAGACTTTCCACATGCTTTAACTTGTTTTTTGGCCAGCGGCACATTAACACATGCTGATGTTCAAAGTCAATTTAAAGGCAAATTTTTTAATGTGTTGCATATTAAAAGACAAAGGAAAGAAGAAAAAAAGAAAAAAGGCTGATTTTTGGGGTGGTCACATATTCCCTATTTTTAAGATGTGGCTGATTTTTTTATGGAATGACCTCAATAGAAAAAAGAAATGTGGAAATTTGAAAAAAAAAAAAAAAAAAAAAAAAAGAGTCAGAGAGGGAAGAAGAGCAGAGGACACGAGGAGAAGGTCAGAGACCAAAAGCTCAGACGAGGGAGGAGGATAAGAGCTCAACAGGGAGAGAGGAGAGGATGTCATTAAAAGGTCAGAAAGAGACAGATACAAGTACAAACGAAAAGAAGGGATCAGTGAGGAGACAAAGGATGTAGGCGACAAGACTGAAGAGGACTGAAGGATAAATCACAGTGAAGACATGAACGCAGCCAAAGCCAAGGCTCAAAAACTGAGGACCATCCACAAACACTGGTGGACATCCTGAGGTCGCTGTGTGTGCAGGCGGCAGCATCTGAAGCGTTTCCAGCCACAGAAAGATTAGAGCTGCTCACACAAAGGCAAACCTCTCCGAGCTGTCACAACGTCTGTGATTTTAGAGATGAGAGCAGTCAGAATTTACATCAGGGTCTCTGAAGGTTTAATTGAGACAGATTCAGAGTATTTGGATATTTCCAAAGACTCAAGATTAACCTGCATTTAAAATTAAAAACATGATTTGCTACTGTTGCTTAATTCTCACAGTTATACACAAGTTTCCTAATTTCAGTGCCTTGAATGAAGACAGTTTGCCTTTGGTTTGGACTTTCTGGGGCCTGTAACATGAAGCATGTTTACTTCAGGTTTAACTCCAGGTTAAGTAGGTGGGACACGGTAACTACTGTACTGACCAATCAGTTCTCTGGAAAAATAACATTCCCAAAGGGGATCCTGTGCTTTTCCATTTCAGGCAGTATGAGAGACTTTAGTTTAAAATAATAATAATAATAATCTTTCCTTGGTGAATCAATAACAGAAAGATCCTTAAGATCCAACTGTATTGCTTCTAAACGTTCATTGAACGATGACATACAACTATAACAGTCCTATAATCTTTAAACAGGGCACCTAAGCCTCGACCTTTCTGCAGGAATGCCTGTATTCAACGACCTGTTCACATAACTGGACCCTGCATACTGCAGCTGTAACTACAGTCAGCTCTTCCTCGTCTTAAGGAGTGAAGCCTGATAAGAAAAAGATGAATGCTACAGGCCCCGGGTCTTAACATGAGCTAAAAAGAAGTGGAATTAAACGCTGGTATCAATAGTGGACTAAGCTGATTGTCATAATAACACCATTAAGGGCTGCGCCATCATGAGGGTGAGTCGGGCATGTGAGTTAGGGGTGAGGCTGGTTTTGGGTGCAGCTGCTTCACACAGACACACTCAGACTCAGGCCCATGCTGTGGTCTAACCTGAGGCCCTGCCCCGAGGCTCTGTACGAGAGTTATGCCCCCGCGCTGCAGAGAGGACACACAAACACGTTACACTACGTCTGCCACACACACACCAAAAACATTATCTGTGAAATAAGGTTTTGACATAAACACTCACTGCAACTCTGTAAACATCGTTTATCTTGCTACTAAGTAAAGACCATTAAAATCTCTGCCTAGTCAAATAAAGTCTTCAGTCCTTTGAAAAATAAAATAAACATGCAGGAGCTTCGGTCGGGTTGGTCAAAGTCAGTTAGCACAATAAAGGAAATCCGGACTCCTCCAAACAGAACGACCGCGGCTTAACTCCAAGCTTAATCTGGACTCTGGGGAAACACGGCGAGCATTTACATAACGAGCTTAATTACTCAGGAGGGCGACTGTGTTGCCTCTCATACAGAGTGGGGTGTTTGACGTGTATACATCAACACAGCAGAGAGACATCGTGTCAGACGAGCGAAGCCGTGGCATGGAGGTGGATCGAGGGTCAGCTGCTGTGTTGTGCAACAGCATGCGATGGGTGTGCGTGCGTCTGTGTGTACTTGCCTCTCCTGCCGCCCTCCGATGGGATACCCTCAGTGGCCGCATATGGGTCCTCTTTGAACCTGTGAAAACAGCCACAGGGTTACACACACATCAAACGTTAGCGCCCTCTCTGCCACGTCAGTCTGTCGCCATCTTTATCCCAGCAGACGCCTTCCATCGTGCTCACCTCTTCCTCCCCCTCCATCTTTGTAAAGTCACTAAAGTTCTGTAGCAGAGCTTTAGTAAACCCAACATAAGCGGCACTATTTCAGACACTACAGACTACTACTACACAACACAGATATTCAATGAGGGTTTCTAAGTCTGGACTTTTGCGGGACCAACCAAAGACCGTCACAGACCGGTCCTGAAGCCTCATGAATGCTGTGGCTCACTACACTCTATCCTACTTTGCTGCATTTATTCTCCCTTGAACTGCGCCCCTGCCACTGAGAAGCATCTCCTTTCAATTCCATCTGATAAAGTCCAAGCAGGTTGTCCAGCTGCTCTGCTGGAGTCCTGCTGAGATGATCGTCCCTCTGGCTCAGTCTCTAAACTCTGCAGATGACTTCTGAAGCTCCATCAAAGTCACTGTCAGGTTTCTGGTCACCTCTTCTTGAGATTGTTAGCATCTTCCACTTCAATACTGTGCCGACTCTCAGACTCTGAACGGTTTTTGATCCATTTCTTTGCCACAGTTTCATCTAAGAGCTCTGCAGAGGCCTCCGATAAGCTCGAGGAGGTGGCTGGGGAGAAGGAGGCCCCCCTCAATGCTCTATCAAAGTGACTCGATGGATGAATTGATGTGCAGAGGCTGCCTTAAGACTTCCTGGCATCTTTTTGTTCTGCAGTTTGAATTACGGGATCTTAGTTTACTTTTAAAAGAAAGACTCTTACATGTTGTCCGTCTTCTGTGCGTCCCACTCTCGTCTCCACTGGCCTGTGGCGTTACGATGGCGTGCTAATCTCTCCTCATCTATCTGCTCACGCTCCTTCTTCCAGCGCAGGTACTCTGCTCTTTCCCGGCCGGTCATAGACATCGTCATATCCATAGAGCCTTTGGGACCAGGTCTCCGGCTCTGCAGAGAAGTCAGAGTAAATAATTCAGCCACAGGAGTTTAAATAAAGACAAAGGTAATGCTCATAAACAGAACCACCCGAAACCCATTTTTAAAGAAGTACTCACGGTCCACTCTTTTTCCAGCTCAGACCCTGTCTTCACATTGTCAAAGTCCAGTCCCCCCCAGTTTCGTACATGTCTCCGGCTGCCCTCCTTGCGGTCCGTGTCCGGGGCTGGACCTGAACGTCTCGGGTCATCCAGGAAGTTACGGGTCGGTTTGTCTCCATCCTGCTGTGAAACGGAACGACTCTGTTCAGCTCAGGCTAGTTCCTCGCTGATTTTAAATGATTTTAAAAAAGCAAAACAAAAATACTGCGCAGAAGAACCACACGATTTAAATGTGAGACCAAAGCAGAGACGGTTAGCTTCATAACACTTGATCTTATGGGAAATTTATGTTATAGTAATTTAAGAGGATAAAAAAAACACATCTGGTGTGTGTACAGTCATAACAATCCATCTGTGCTGTCTCACCGGACAACAATTTATGCATTTACACACATCTCTGCTATATTAAGCAAATTAAACTCCAATAAAAATAAGTGGTTAGAAAAGTTTTATTATAATGTTGGTCTTTCAGAGCCTTGTCTGTAAAATCCATTTCTGGAAATCAAACCCGCTACGACACATGGCAGCTGAAAAAAACCCAAAAAAAACCCCCAGTGACTTCCATACCCGCTGTCCTCTCTCATACTCCGCTATCCTCTCCATTTCTTCATTCATCTTCTCAATGTTCTGTCGTCTCTTCTCCTCCCATTCCTGTCAGGAAGTTTGTGACATTCGAGTTATTATTGAACAGGATGTTAGTGTTACAACCGTTTTAACAATACTGGAAAATGACTGCATCGTCCATGTTACAAAGTCCTCCACCAGGAGGTAACTGCAGCAGATTTTTGAGCCAAAATAAAAAATTTTCTGCAGTATTTTCCCAAAAATCCCAGTTTTAGTACTTCTGTGTTAAAAGATTAAAATGGCTGGGACCAAAGTTAGAGCACGTGCCGTGGCTACAGCAATACTTTTGTAGATGTTACATACACATGTAAATTCTTTGTATCATGTTTTTTCTACACACTGAAATCATCCCAGCTCCTGTTTTAAACTGAAAGTCAACATTCGGTGCTTAAAAGCACAAGAACAGAAGCAGCTTTGAACATTCACAGGTCGTGCACTCGAATTTAAACAAGACACACAACTGGATATGGATTAGCTCGGTTTATAGATCATTTATAGATTATAGATAGTCATCTTTCGTTTATTATTTCACTTTAATATGAATTTTTTAATATATGACAACAAATGTGACATATTCTCATACCTCTGAATGGACTTTAACAGTTAATAAATTAAGCTAAGCCCCATGAGACTTCATTGATACATGACTTCAAGTAATCACACTACCATGTATACCACACAGTCACACTCTAAATGTATTATCTTCAGTGTCTTGCATCGTGCATCATGCAGCTGCATCCTGTGTGAAAACCTCCCTCAAACAGTTCATCCTCACCCACCTTGGATTTCCTGTCTATTCCTCCTGGTGTCCCTTCTCCTCCTCCTCCCCCTCCTCCTCTTCCTCCTCCTCCTCTTCCTCCTCCTCCTCCTCTCCTTCCTCCTCTGCGTCCATGGCCTCCTGCCTCACCAGGCTCTCCATCTCTGGGTGTTCTCGGTTCCCAGTCTCTCCTGTCTTGGCGACCTCCGCCCCCACCTCCTACTCCTTGTCCTACTTGTCCTCCACCACCACCACCTCCTCCTCCTCCTCCACCACCTCCTCCTCTCTGACCTCCCCGACTCATTCGCCCAGACCCGGTCCTCCTGGGGGGGCTGCGGCCATCACTCTGCCCTCTGTGGCTGTCGCTCTCCTCTGATGTCTTCCGGCCGCGAGGAGTTCCCAGTCTCCATTCGTTCACAACTCTCTTCTCCTGTAAGCAGCACACACACAGACTTTCACTGTGAACGGAGTGATTTTAACAGCACCTTAGTTACAATTTCAGTCAGCTGCTGGAGGAGGCTCAACATGACATATGTGGTAGTTTAAAAACACCATCCTTATTCCTGATTCTTTGACTAATCAAAACACCTAAGTGTCCATTTTAGCCTGTTATAATGTGGATCAATAACAACTTATAGATCATATTAGTTATATTTGGCTACCAATAAATTATAAGTGAGGGAAAAATCTGTTTTGGATACATTTTGGATTTTTTGTGGTGCTAGAAGAGTTACAGCGCATGGCAAAAGAAAATAAAGGTTTGGTTGATTTATGGTGTAAAATTGAAGTTTTTCATTTAGATTTTTGTCAAAAAAATCTGAGTTAAAAAGGTACTTATCAGCAGTAGAGCTCATAAGAAGTCAGATAAAGCCGTATTTTATTCACACTTTAAATTAGATAGCTTGACAGCAGCTCATTGGAAAAGAAGGAGAATGACCTTCATTGCCTTCAAACACCATTATTACATTATTAATATTATGTAATAATGGTAATTCATAATATAATACATTATATTATTATTATGCAATTACTTTTTTCAGTATTGTCAGGAATGTTAATATTTCAAGACCATTTCAAAAAATTGCAAGCAATAGCACGCCGTAACTTTTAGGATATAAAGGGACTAACAGGGTGAAGATTATAACAACACATCATCTTCAACCCAGGAAATGGAACAGCTCAACTCTTACAGTTACAAACTCGTCAATCTAATGAATGTCACATGAACTAAAGACTAATCTGCGCTATGGATTATGCAAAGAGCTACAACATGATGAACTCTGAGAGGCTGAGTTATGAGACAGAAAGAGGCCATCGTCGTTCATCAGGTTTTCAAAGGCCTCTTCAGAAAAGGTCCAACAGACTAATGGGCCCAGATCAACCCTTTAACCAGTCAGACAGGCGCTCGTGTGGAGCAGGCAGCCCCCTGCTGTTCTCCAGGCCTTTCTTTTGTCTTATGACCTTTTCAGTTTGAAATCTAGGTGCCGGCAGTGATCGGTAGTCTTTTCTGAGGCAATCTGGATCTCAGCAGGCGCTCACTCCACTCTTACACCTGTATCCCCCCTGGATCTGCTTACCAGCTTCTTCAGCCCACAGGAGACTAATTATAAACGTGGCAAACTAAACGACTAATCGAGGGGGGGGGACTGGTTGTGCCAAAAAACAGAGCGTTAAAAACCCTGATTTTAACCAATGGGCCATGAATGCAGCTCTAAAAGAATCATGATGTTGTTGTGGTTTGCCATATTGTTCCCAGTTCCCTGCAGTTCCTCTACTGACCACTTGAGGCTGCACCCTAAAGTGAGTCCCTGTGTTAAAATGAGCCTTTACAGGAAAAGCAAACATGTTTGCAGACCGGTATGAAATCTAGTCTCTGGATAGTTCACTGTCCATGTGTCCATGAGGCCAATTCAAGTATTATTACTCTGTTACTAATTATTGGGCATTTTTCTGGTGCATGATCAGCTTGGCAGGCTTAGCCGATCATTTAGAACTGCACTGTTTTTACCCCAAAGGTGTCCTCCTTTGGGGTAAAAACAAGCAAAAAACAAACAGACAACAAACCCCCCAACATCCTGGCAGCCAAAATGCAGGCTTCAGAAAAATCAGAGTCAATGTCGCTATGGCTACATCCATCCATTATATGCAATCCATGTTTTTTCTCCTTTTCAGACAAATGTGTCCACGGCATTTGTCCAATTTGTGTTCACAAGGCACGCTTAAATCCTGTTTGTCTGCAGGAGAAAAGGATAGATCTAACAAACAGATGATCTGCATACCGAGCAGAAAGAGCTGGATAAACCGATTACACAGATAGTTCTCCAGCATGGTCGGGTACTTTAATGAGCTGGCTAAAGTTCATTCTGCACAAACATCTGCAGTTAACAACATTATGTTAGTACAGCAGGTACAATCATCTCAGCTCTGTTTCAAGACAATTACCCAACATGCCTTTTTAAAATCCCATTTTTGCCCAGCAGAGCTGCATGAATGGATAAACACGTTAAAGAGAAAACTCATCTCATGAACTCTCACAGGGTAACTTTGGGTATTTTTAGTGTGTGCTGTGCTCTAATTTTATGCCCGCTGCTTCACTGTTCCCTCCAGCCATCCTAGGCTTAGTACTTCAGGCCTTTGAAAGCAAAGTGCCAGCAGAAGAGTGTTAGAGGACAATTACCTTTACAGATTTGTAATCAGTAGGAATCCCTGCCACGATTTGTAAAAACAGATAAACGTCTCCCATCACTACTTTGTGTCAAAGAAGTGAAATATATATTTAATCATTTTTAATCCCAGAAAATCCAATAAAAAAGAAAAATAGCTGTGTGCAATGGTGACTGAAGTTCCCACATATGTGGCCCAGTTAGAGTCTGGCACCTGCCCACAACACTTCTGTTCTGACGCCAGATCTGCACCAGTACACTTTGTTTTGATTTTTATCTAGTGCGAGCGGGCGAAAGCAGCTCGCTTCTCTTTGCTGGCTTCCAGTTTACGGATTAATTTTAAAATCCTTTATTTTCCATTTTATCTGTCTGAAATGCTTCACGCACATATCCTGTTTCAGATGCTTTTATCTCTTACTCGGTTTGACTGTACAGCACTTGGGTCGGCCCTGTTGTTGTAGGTTAAAAATGCTTCATAAATTAAGTGAATAAATGATAGTGATGGAAGTACAACATAATCTGAACCGGCACCACCACACAAAGGATGTTCAGTTCGACTTGATTTCTCACCCCTGTTGCTTTAGAAAGGTCGACTGTGACAGTGAAGTTTTCTTTCTCCGTCTTTGGCTCGTGGGGGCGGGGCTTACGAGGTGTAGTCACCGCAATGCCCTCTTGCTCTGCTTTCTTCTTATCTTCCTCTATTTCCTGTTAAAAAATAAATAAATGCAGGAGCCCAGTGAGACTAATGCTTAATAAGAAACGCACCAAAGACAAACAGGTCTGGGGTGTGTTCTGTGTTCATACGACAAAAGTAAGAAGATTAAGTCAAGTAGTCATCCGTGTGCAGCTGATGGACACTTTTCTCCCACAATGCAATGCGCAAAGGGAATAGGACAGCCACTAATATCGGGAAAACCAAAAACTGTTTGTTTATGGGAAAAGAGTGTCTATTTTCCAATTAAAAAGAAAATTATTTTAATCGCTCTGAACTGATGATATTGTGTTTCATCCTTCAGACACTTTTTTTTTTTTAATTTCTCAGTCTGTACATGTGAAGCTCAAGAGAAGCTGTGGTTGTATCTTTTCTGAGACCTGAAAAGAAAAATTTGGTTTTCTAAACGTTTCTCATCATATTTCAGTGGCTACAAGTCTAATGAAATAAGACATATGACAACTATTTAACTTATTAAACAGCTCCCAAATCTATTGATGAGACCATGTTGCTCATTCAGCTTCATGAAGTGAAGAATTCCTTAAAAAATAGAAACGAGTAGCAGTAAATCCTGAAACATCAGCTCGCCTCAACATCCCAGCAAATAAGATCAAAACGCAGCGAGTTCAAATTCAACTTGAAAGTGTTGGCTGCTTGCCGTGAATAAATAAATTCAGAAGAGAAATGGTTTGAAACAAACAAACAAAAACAGTTATTCAGGGTTTCCTGATTCAAAACAGGGCTTTTGGGGGCGCACACAGCATGAGTGGCTCCACTGAATGTTTATAAAGGCCACTTAAGATTTTAAGGTATTTCAAGCTTGAGTTCATTAAAGCAAACTTGTAAAAAAAAAAAAAAAAAAAAAAAAGAAGTTGTTGAAATATCTTTTAACCACAGTCCTAATTTGTCTTGGCTTTTGTCTCAAGTATGCAGTATAATCTTTGACTAATGTGGTAAAACAAGCTGCTTTTATGTAGAAGTGAATCGTTGTGTTTTGAGACATTCTGGGGATGTCATCATTCTTCGGTGAGGACAGTTATCAACATCAAGATGGTAGTATTAAAGATACATTTAGCGTGTAAAATCTTTCCGTACCTGGTACCTCTTCATCAGAGCTTCATTCTTCTTCCTCAGAGCTTCAATTCGCTTGTCCAGCTCTGCATCCTTCTCCTCCTTTGTCTTGAGATCCACCGTTGAAGACTGAAGCAAAGAGGAGGAAAGCAGAAGTGACAAGACCGGTTTGGCCTGTAATACTTTAATGTGCAGCGCTAAACTAAGCACAATGAAGATACATCAGCTGTCCCAGCTTAATTAAATAATTGTTTTGCTTTTATTAAAGAGGAGAAAGAAATAAGACACCCATATACAAATATTCTATGAGAGAGAAAGAGCGAGAGATTGCGCTCAAAGAACGCAAAACTGAAATCAACGAGAATAAAGATGGCAGTAGTAGTAGCAGAACATACTTTTATACACTTGTCTCATCTTTGTACTTCTGTCTCATGTTACCACTTTATTATTCAACTTTATGTTTTTAAATGCTCATGAATTGTTTCTGTCGTAACGATAAACGATAGTTTAAAGGTAAGGGAAACATTTAGTGACTTCTCCGGGAGGCGGGAGATGCAAATATGAACGCCCTGTGTCCAAGTTTAACAACAGACAGAAGGCAACAACTTTGCATACTTTTCGGATGAATTTAATTTAAATATAGGATGTTAGGAACCAAGAACAGCCTTAAAAATAACAGCAATTGAAATGACTCTCCAAAATACGAGCCTGAAACCGTTACCAGGGTGGCTGTGAGATGATTAGACTTCCTTCTAGACAGACTTTGGTCCTCCTGAAAGTTTTGGGTAACCTACACAGAAGATCAAGACACTGTCTGCAGTGTTTTTACTCACCATAGCTGCCTTCGGGTCTTCTTCACACACTGGTGGCTGGCTGCTTGTTCCACCTGTAAAGAAGATTAGGAGGATGAGGAGCATCCTACCGTTTCTTTACCTCCACTATACAGATACTACACCTTCAGTAAGGTGAGTTTCTTTGCGTTAACCCGTGAGCACAGGAACAAGAAGGATGAATAGAAACCCTAGATTACACAGTAACAGAAATTGAGCGGTGACTGGGTACCGCCCTCTTTTCCCTTCTGCTGTTTCACCCTTCCTCACTATTGATTACACTATTGAAGGTAATCGCAGGTGAGTTTACAGCCAGGTGTGTGATGAAACCCATTTCAAAAGCTTCTGTAAAAGTCTCAGAGCTGCAGACAAGACGTATATATGACACCCGAGGAACAGTACCACAGCACACATACCTGAGGCTATTTTAGCACATCCAGCCTCACCTGAGCTGCAATAAAGTACTGGTTTGGTGTTTTTGTCTGTCCCTGGTATGCTGTTCAGTAATGTAAGCACACTGAGCCATGTCTGAGCTGTCTGAGCCGATACAAAGCCGCGAGGAGCCCACGAGACGTGGAAACAGACCACCGCAAACAGAGACGACGTGCAGAAGAACACCTGGATGAACGTTCACACGCACTAAAGTTACAGTCCGTTCACGTTACCTGTTTCAGAGGGAACTGTTGCAACGGCAATAAGGGTCAATGTTTGAACTCGCTGCTGTTCGCCAATTCCTCCGCCTCAATCCGTCCTCATTATTCCACTTCCTGTTAGCAGCGGCTAACTTCCTGCCAAATAAATCCCGCCTCCCGGTTCTTAAAAAGACAGTACACTTTCTGACGGCTCAAAACGATCCCAGCAGATTTTCGCTGGAAAAGTCTGCCTCTGCGCACCACCACAGTGGATTTTAAACCAAACCATCAGGATGTGACTGAAGTACAGACTTCCAGCTTTAGCTTAGCGGGCTTTACAAAAAAAATGTCTGGGAACAAGACATTTTTTTTATACAGAGCCCCCAACTTTAGAGGCTTAAAGATAATTGGACAATTGACTGAAAATTAATTTGTGACACCTGTCCATTTATTATTATTTCAAGCACACCTAATATTCTGAAGTTCAACTTGTATTTTATGGCTTTTCGCTGCATTTTTAAATGTGAGAGAAGAAGAGATGGCAGTGTAAGTGAGGAAGGCTGCCATTAAGCTAAAAAAACAAACAAACAAAAAAACCAACAACAACAAAACAATAACATAAATAAAAACTCTCAGCATAGAGAGAGAGGGAGCAAAAACTGTAGGAGTGGCCAAATCAGCAATCAGACATTTAAAAAATGAATAAAAGGTCTAAAAGACTACAGAAGACTGAAAAAGTGCATGATCACAGATTTATTTTCATGGCTAAGGAAAACAATTTGACAACATCTAACCAAGATGAGAACACTCCCAGGGAGGCAGAAGACAAAAGTATGGAGAAGGAGAGAAACATGGTCCGAAGCAGGCCACATTATATGTCAAACATGGAGCCAATCAAACAGCATGGGCACACATGGCTGCCAGGTGAAGCAGGTCACCAGTGTTTAATGGTTGTGTGATGATTTCTGAAGTGGACAAAAAGCAACACAAGAGGGCTTTTTTAAGGCAAATAGATTCCATGGCACTGATGTCACCGCAACAGAACAGCTTTTCAGCTATTAGATACAAAACACCTGGCAGAGCATCTAAATGGAGGAAACGGTATTTTGTCCATAGATTCCAGACTTCAATCAGGCGGTCACTGCAAAGGCTTTTCATAAAATAAAATTATGTCACAGTCCAGTTATTATTATTGAGCTTCCGAAAATGAAGAATTATATTTAAAAATGACTGTAAGTCCCACATAATCCACTGTGGGGGTGGTCTTCAGAACCAAAAGTGCAATACTTATGTTGTATTGGTTCAGAACAAACAATTAGATCCATAATCTAATTGTTCGTTCTGAACCAGGCATATCAGGAATCTGCAACCTTTAGTATCTATCAGTGTTGGTCAAGTTACTTGAAAAAAGTAATCAGTAACTAATTACTGATTACTTACCCAAAAAGTAATCCTGTTACTTTACTGATTACTTATTTTCAAAAGTAATTAATTACTTAGTTACTTAGTTACTTTTTAAAAACACGATTTACAACCTGAAGAGGTGAGAAAGCGATAGATCTTTCAGCCCAATTCTACATTTTCTACATAATCCATCATACAAAATGTAATCAAATGGAAAAGTCTCTCTTTTTTTAACTTGCTTTATCAGTTTTAATCTTTTAACTTTATGCATCAAGCAAAAATTGAATTATTGAATAAATGAGTTTACCATTTAAACCTTTTTTCTACACATTCCAGCACATAAAATAAAATATTTTTTGTGTTTACACTCACTCTTTCAAATAGATGCAAGTAAAACACAGCAGAAAATAAATAAAGTCAAAGACTCAGCGGTCCTGTTGCTCTATTTTCACCTGTAAAGCAGGACAAGGGTAGGCGGAGGTTTACCCTGGTGCAGGTGTGCCGCGGTCAGTTGAAGAATCCGCGAGTTTCTCTGTGAGTTTCCCATTGCGTCGTTGGGCACTCGGTGCTTGCTCGGAAGTTTAGGGTTTTTTTCGCTGTAAAAAGAAGTTTTCTTCCCACGCACGATGGACGCTAATGTTTTTGTCACTTTTTATGGAATCAAACTCAAAGTAAGGTCAGTACTTCCACGCTTTAAACGCTGCACACTCATACTCTCTCCCACAGTCGATATGTGATCCATTGTTGATCTGCACACAGCTGTTGTCACTAACGGTGCACTCGCTTACGTCACTGTCGTGAGACATTCTCGCAAAAAATCACGGTTTTAGTAACGCAGCGTTCCTATGGGAAAGTAACGGTAATCTAATTACCGTTTTTGCAATAGTAATCCCTTTACTCGTTACTTGAAAAAGTAATCAGATTACAGTAATGCGTTACTGCCCATCTCTGGTATCTATTATATTATAGACAATAAATAAATAAATAAATAAATAAATGGACCAATCAAAGATTTTTGAGCCATATATTAAAGTGAATAGTCTGTTAAGCATAACTATCAATCTTACTAATATGTGTAAATAATTACTCATTATAATTACTCATCACATATGACTACTGTGGGCAATAATGAATTAATCTTCTGTTATATCAAACCTGACTCGACCATCAGTTTAGTTTTTCCAATAATAATCTTAAAATATATTCTCTGTTGTTGATCCATACTCCAAAGTACAATATATATATGTAATTCCTTCTTAAATTTTGGCAAATGTAATTCATAAACCGGCCATGAGATGGCACCAGCAGCCAGCCAGCTAACATGACCTGATAAACCAGCGGTAAGCTGACCTGAACACACAAAAATTTGTCATTAAACCTTGAACCTGAGGAGATCTATCCATGGAAAATAACCGAGAACAAAGTGCACTGCCTACTTCAAGCATAAAGGTGACTGCTCTTTCCTCACAGCTGTACAGAAAAGATTACACATTTACTCTTTTTCTACTTACTAATTATTTTTCACAGATTCAGATTTCTCTTAAATATAATTAGATGAAATAGATAAGATCTCCTTTATTTTTCTGCGTCACAGAAAAATCAGATATATCAAACAAAACTACTGTTGTAAAAAAATAGAAAACTAAAAGCTTAACTGAATATGAAAAATAAAGTAAAAGAAGTGAGCTAAAAGAACTACAATAAACACATTTTAGACGCAGTTTTAAATATAAAAACACAAGTTTATGGTCACTCTAATCATCTCCAAATACCACTTAGAGAATAGAATTACATCACGTGAAACAAAAAGGATACAAGATTTATATTTTACACTTTTATTTTTTTTTATTTATTTTTTAAACATCTGGTATTTGTTTCAGCCCAGTGTCACACATTCACAACAGTTATCAGCAAGAATATGTCAGACAGCAAGCACATTAAATTAATGACACCCTTTATCTGCCTTTTAAATTTGCTTTACAGGTCCTGATAAAGGTGTAGCTCTTAAAGGGACAGTACACCCCAAAATCAAGTTGACCTCCTCTTCCTCTCTCCCACAGCTCTATTTAAACATATAGTTTTATTTTGGTCTGCTTTGCCCACATTTGGAAATATCAGCTGTAGAAAAGGGCCAGCTTTTCTCTTGAATATAATAGAATGAAATCATCTCGTGGTCCTCAAAGTGCCAAAAAAATATCTTGAAGAAAAAATAACTCAACAGCCACTTCTTATTCATGAAGCCGTGACTGCAAGGCTACTTTAAAAGCAGCTTTTTGTAAAAACAGTTTTCTTTATAATGAACAACACCCACCAAAAGAACATCACATGGACCTGTGATGAGGGTGTAAACATTAATACCATCCACCCTCAGCGGAGCTGCAAGTGTATGTGGAGTCTCGGGGAAATGTTTTTTTCACTTCCTGTAATTCTACAGAATGTACCCGGACAGTACTTTTTGACTTTGCCCATTAATGATTTTATGTGTTGACACCAACTACAAGAACCTATTTACCAAAACTATTAATAATGTTTAAACAGGAATACACTCTTTTCTGTAGACAACCCCTACAGAAGCTCTTCCTCTCACCCGTGGGGAATATGAAGGAGAATGAAAGAGTTAACCCTTTGATGAGCTGATGTCAGGACCCTGATGTTGGCTACCTGCACCCTTGTTTTGGTTGGTGGATGGAGAAAGTAGACAGAAAATAGTTCCTCCATAAAGCTTCCCAAAACAAGCTTTGTGGATTTATTTATCTATTTACTTTTTGTAGTTACATAATTTCTTAAAGAGACACTCCTGCAGTTTATCAAAGGTTAGGATTTTCTGATGCAAAAATCCAGAGGATCTGAATTTGGGGTTAACTGTCCTTTCTAATGTTGTAAATTTTGTTGAGCTTTTAAAGCAGGATTTTCAATGTAGTTGCTGTAGCATGCAACTGGATATAATACACAAGGTAATGGGATCAACCAGCTTTACAGTGACTAAGCACATTCAGAGATCTCCAGCCCGGATGACGTACTGTTTTGTGTCTCGTTAGTCTGGGCAGAATAACGCAGGTGAGATAAGGCTGAGTTGGTTACGTTTAATGTTTCCCCAGGAGACCACAGGCATGTTTATGTGCTTTATTTTTCAAGGATTTTGAAAAGAGATCATTTAATATGAGCAGTACACGTTTAAAGCATGTGCCGTCTCACACGCTCTGTCTAGCGAGCACAAATATGACAGAGTATCCTGCCGTGGCCCAGTTTCAGCGCATGAAGTCAAAACAAACAGCTCCTCTGTTGTTAGGCAGAAGGCTGAGTGAGTAATGACCACACAGGATTTGTTAATCACCTGATAAGATCTTGCAACCAGACCAAGTGTATCTAGCCATCCCTGGAACACATACAGATGAGACCTGCTGCCAAACTAAGAGACAGGTGGAGGGAAACACCAGACAAGCAGCATCAGTTACACAATAAGAGCCCCAGAAGAATCAGTGGTCTTAGTGGACTGTAAGATGAGATATTATGAGAGCAGTCAAAGAAGTCTGCCTCAACAAAACCTTCCAACAAAACTAAAGTCACAAAAGATTTTAAGCTGCTTTTATTATATCTAATTTCTGACGCTGCACAGTTTTTATGACCCAGTGCCCACGGAGTTAATTTAGATAGTACTTCACATTAGGTACATAAATAAGTGCCCAGAGGAGCAGAGACTGTAACACAACATCAGGTTATATAATCATGGTTATGATGGAACATAATGTGCTGTGACAAACCTGTGATAGAGCTCAATGTGATGTGGTGTAATCAATTTTTATGTAACATGATGTCACATGACAGCACATACAGTATGGAAATATGTCGTTTGACAGGTGACATAATCTAATCTGGAGGCTACTTTACAATAAAATCATTAAACCTGTTTACAAATTGGTTAATAATTGTTTGGTAAAACATTTATGAGCGTTGTGATTATCTGAAAGTTGCGACAGAAACAGAAAACAGCTGATGATCTGGAAACGTTTTGGATCGCTTCTGTAAAATTGTATCTGATTGTTTGTTTTAAAAAGGTATAAACAGGCAGGTCGAGTGGTGGCGGCGTGAATCATAAGACTGGGAACTCTTTAGTTTTGTTTGCTCTGGATTTTTACTGTATTTTACCAGCTCTTTGGCTCGCTTTAGTCACCAGAAATACTTGGTTGAGGTTTGGGAAAAGACTGTGGTTAAAGTTGGAAGTTTAAGTTAGAAGTGTTCCAAAGCATATGTCACAGCTTGAGCAGTAAAGGAAATTGTGCTGCACTGTTTCATGCCAAAGCTGTTAAAAGGTCCAAAGCTGGCACACTGGATGGCTATTTAAAGGCTGAACGCATGCAGAGAAGGAGGGCACCATTTCTGGTGTTTGTGCTGTGTTTTGCTCCATGAAACATTGTGCTGCAAGTCATCAGATCATCAGAGGAGTTAAATCCAAATCTCTAATTTTGTCTGGTCCAGGTGACTGACAGCAATTTTTCTATGGCCTGCTATAACATCATACTGACACTTGTCTTTGCTTCATGGCACTAATGCTTCCTCGTACCTTCAGCAAACTGACTAAATGTTAAAAAAAAGGGGAAATATTGCAGAAATTTAAATTTTAAAGCCATTTCAACTTGTTGTTTAGCATCTGTTTAATGAATATATTGCTCATTAGATGTGAACATTTTCAAAATAGACTTCTTCTTTACATTAAACAGAAGTGGAAAAGGTGGAGGTGTTTTTTCCAGGTTGTTATGCAATTATGAATTATAGGTTATTGTGCAATTGTTTTACTGGTCCTGCCCACCTGACACAAGTGTATGCTTCACAACACTGAGGCCCCGAGACCGAGGACAGGCTTGCTGGTGTTATTACAAAACAAGAATAGCTAAGCTATAACTCAGTATAGAAAGTGTTATGTCTGCTGATGTCAGGACAATTATTTTATTATTGCAACTAATATGAGTTTGAACTTTAATAGCTCAGATCTACATGTATCAGCTGTTTGTATTTTAAAGTGTTACCATAGTGTTACCAAATAACCCGGGGAGATCAGACCTCACATGCTCACACATGCTACACAGTCTTGATTGTTCCTGGCTGATTAACTGGAATCATTATGCTATATTTCCCTGTCATATAGGTCAGTGTCAACCCATCTAAGCTTAAAAAGTGCTCCATCTTTGAACTGGTGGCCCGGTGCAGAGACGTGGATCCCCTTTCACTTTGAGCATGGATCAAGTGAGGGGAGGGGGGATGTCAGCGATGAGCTCATTGTTGTGAGAGCCAAACAACAGCCTCCCCGGGGATAACACGAGCTCCCTCGAGGCTCTGATCACGGACAGAGGAAAGTGACGACGGTTTCTAGTGTTGATATAAACACCCGGCACTCGGGGGTTTACACGGCAATGTCAGTGACTCAAGCAGAGGTTACTGCTGAAGTTTGTTCGGGGAGACGTCGTTAACTTTCCTCTGGGAAATTTAGAAAATGCCTGCAGTTGTCCTCAGAGCAATGCAACACTAAACATAATATTTGTCTCGTTCTCTTTGCACTGAAACCTCACCCTGTCAAAAAGACCTCAAAATGACACAAGAGGTCTTTACTATCTCAAATTAGCCTGACACTGGTTCACCATAATGATGATAATAGTACAAATGTAATTGATATAGCTGTTTTGAAAAGGTTTTGACAAAGAAACAAAAACAGGGACCTAAATGCAAACAGTAGGCCAGGCACTGAAAACAAAACAAGACAAAGTTAAAGTTGTGTTTTTCCCAAAAATGCAAAATACAAATTACAAGAACACTGAAAATGATGCACAAACTATTAAAAAAAACAATAAAAAAATGACAATAAAACATGCTACAACATAAAAAAAACAAACTGATAAGGATGTGTGTTTAAAAGTGCTTGGAAGGAAGTTACTGATACTGCATTACATCCTGAGATGGGATGAAAATGAAAATGATCTTAGACTCAAACAGTTTATCAACTACTATGCTGGACTCTATGCTGGGTGTGAGCTGGGGTGATGGCTCGAAATACTCATTAATATACCCATTTTATAATAGTTTCATTTATATTTCAACATCAGATTTTAAAGTCAGAAGAACTGAGAGTTCGAACATCTTGTTTAAAGTTAAAATTTTTAACAAGTTTTTAATAAAAATCTATTTCGTAATGTTCCCCATGTAGAAAACTGTTAAAGCTTTGTGTGAGAAAGAATGGATTACTTACTGGATGTGGTGTCAGAGAACGAGAACAGTGTCTCCAAACGACTTCTCAGGGTGGAAAAAAAAAAAGGCCAGCGTTTATCAGCTGATCTGAGATTTCTGGCAGTAACAGATGGGTGAACATAAGGAGAAGAACTGGAAAGAGACAGAGAGACTGTGGTGTATCAAACCCACAGTGATGGAGTTGGACACCTGCACCGCCACGGCTCCATCTTGCCAATGAAGTGTACTTCTCCATTGTTTAGAAATGCACCAAAACGCAGAGAAACACAAACAGCCTGATATCAGATGGAGCTCTGTGGAACATTATCAGATCAGATGGGATAACATGGTTTTATGAGACGTGAGGGCTTCAAGCAGCTCGCGTGCTAATCTGATGAACTCTGGTGTATCCTTGAAACTTGCTGATGTCGATGACCAGGTGTGTGTGTGTGTGTGTGTGTGTGTGTGTGTGTGTGTCAGTATTAACTCTTGTAGCTGTGAGTTTGGAAGTCAGTCCTGGTTCAACAGACACCTCAGCCCGTCTTGTGACAGATTGCAGTCTGATAGTGTGTTCACTTTCAGCATGGACATTATGTAATGAGCACTTAAAGAGTCCTTAACAGACTCCCTAAAGACTGTGGTAAAGTCCAACAAAATACATGTCATACATTAGCCAACCAGGTTGCTCTGATGCACGCATACAGTAGAAGTTAACCACCGTGTCAGATGTGTGAGGTAACGTCAGCACTTTGGATTATTCTGTTAATGACGCTCTAATGTTGTGAAATTGTGCACACGCATTGCAGAATTTTCATACGTGCATAATAAATGTCTTTTGAAATGCTTTTTAGGGCGAAGTGCTGCATGTAGTTCGTCAACCTGTTTTCACCCCAGTGCATGAGTTAGTACCGCTTTGCCAAAGTCGCTGGGTGTGGCTAATTTACAAGCAAGGTGTCCATTGGCGTGCGTGCCCTGATGCACCGGGTTAGGGTCTAACTGAGGATGATTGGTCACTCAGTTTGTGAAAGAGCTGTGCTTCTTTTAGCCATAGTAGTCTTAGGTGTGTAACTCTAACCAGTGGGTGGAAGTGAAAGTAAAAATAAAAAATAAGTGGGGGAAACTATCACTCTAGAGGCAAAACCACAGAACAGGAAAACACACAACCGAGAGAGAGGACTTGACAAAGGACACTAGCAGACACACCTGGTGAAACAGAATCTAATGAGAGAGGGGAACCAAATGCAAACATATGTACACGAGACAAGATACTATCAAAATAAGACTGGGAGTAACAAACACCAAGACCAGGAATTAGACACATGAAGCTGACACAGACAAAAAGTTAAACAATGGGACATGACTGACTGGGAAAACAAGACTAACTTGACGCAACCAAATAGGAAAACCAGACAACCATGGGGACAGAAAGAGAAGCGGGACTACAAAGAAACTGAGGATATACAATATAATCTGAAACCAAAAACAAAGTCTGAGTCTAAATAAAGCGAAACAAAACAAGAAACAAAATTAATAAGATTCAAAACTATGCCACAATGGGTTTCTTATTATTACATTTAACATGTGTCTGCCGTGTGTACATATGTGTGTCTATTTTCTGCTTTTAACCTCGCGGTGTTTCCCTAACAGTTGTACAGCACATTAACTGACATTTGTTGTTTTGCGCTCTATTAATAAGCTCGACTTGACACGACCTGCCATGAGCCAGACAATCAACACCTGCTTTAGTGGACGGGATACAAATGAAGGAAATCTGACCTTCTGTATAAACACATTAACTCAGCGAGTGGCAATAATCAACCTACATTTGATTTCTGACCTGAAAACAATGCAGGAGCATTTCTTTGTCATTCATACTGTCCCTGTTTTGTTTTTTTAATTCTCAGCTTCTAAATGTTTTGATTATTTCCAGGTTTACGTGAAAATACGACGGATTTTTGATGCCTTTTTTGGACCTTGCTGAATTTAAGTCTGTCATTATTTAAATGATTTCAAATCTCCCCCAACCTCATATTCTGCCTCGTTGCTTCGGGAGAAATAAATCCATGAGTGAACAGACATGATGTGCTGCAGATGCACATTCCTCCACACTGTGTTGGTTCGACTTATTATAACAAGGATTTGGTTGGCTGACACTCGCAGGCACACATTTACGTGCTTATGCACACACACCAGGTCCATCTGTCCGACTCTGTTTGAGGTGAAACGGATGATGTAATGCTGTTGCTCTTCAGAAGCCTGACACCCCCCTCCTGCTCTCTTGTTTCATAAACCTGTCAGATTTCTCAGATTTCTTCCTGATACGCAGCAGCACTTTTTTTTCTCTCTGTATTGTTTTCTTTGTTTCCTTCTGTAATCTCTGTAAACTTACACCATGTTGGCATCAGACCGTGCTGCTCAGCTGAAAGGGGTTGTATTTCTCTCAATCTACAAGGAATCCTCTCCCTTATCAACACATGCAAAGTAAAAAATGTCCATGTTTAAAACACCTGTTTTAAACAAGCATTTCAGACACAGTGACACCTACCTGTTAATGCAACTAACGACATTAACAGGTAGGTGTCACTACCTGTTAATGCAGAAACCGCTACTGCTAACGACGCGTGTCTTTGTCAAAATCAAACAGTGGTTTGACATGTCAGTGCACGGGAGCAGTTTCCTTCTTGCCCAGTTACAACTTCACAGTTATTCAGACGTCAGAAAAAACTTATAGACGTGACAAAAGCTGATCTGAGCAGCCGCCTGTCCTCCTGCATCAATTATCTACTTAAACGCAGAAGACAAATTTTTCAAAGAAAAAAAATAGCCCACCATTTAGATCCAAAAGAATAAAAATGGTTCTCTTTTGGAGAAATTCATCAGTTATAAAGAGATTTTACTTGGAAAGGTCAGTCAAGAGACAAAGATGGTAATAAAATGTGCAGGAAACTTCCTGTTCAGCCTGTATGAATTCTGTGAATTCCTCTGGATAGTGGCTGACGATGTCCTCCCTGCTGTTACTGCAGTCTCTAACAGCTCTTTCCCTCCTCAGTACTCTCTCCATAACATTGGTAGCAAACAATCTAACTTCCATTAGATGAATGTATGAGCAAAGCCTGGTTTAAGCCTGCAGACCCGTTTAAAGTATCTTTGTGAAACCAGCCCCTGGACAAAAACAACCTAAAGCACAACACTGGGTGTCTGTTGTTTCGACACATAAACACATATTTCTGATTTACTGTGCATGGATGCAATCTGGAAAAGTTCTTAATGGAGCTTTTTGTTAATCTGAACAAACAAAACCAAACTGAAGAAAAAGACAATATGTTAAGAGAGGTTACAAATTTCATTGTGGCCACAGATTTAGTTTGAGGTATTTGATTGTGCACACTTTGAGAAAATAAGGTGCTTTATTCTACCTTTATGGTACCACAGCTTGTCACGGTGGCAGTTCTAACACACTGCTGTAGGACCTTTAATAGGGATCCTTGTTTTCACAGATGTGGTTTAAATCTGTACCTACAGGTGGACCTCGAGAACAAAGGAAGGTTTGAAGTCAGATGCTGTGCACCACCACGCTAAAGACAGATACAGACTGAAACTTGTCAAAATGTATCAGATGCTGTTTATTTGGCTTTTATAATCAATAAACCTAAAAATGTAAGATTTAAATTTTACAAAATGCATTTTTCCATTTTACTTATATTATACTCGGTCCTGATATTAATCCTAAAATGTACAAAAATGACAAAATATGTATGAAATATGAAACATATATGTGTACGCAGGTGTATCAGGTGCAGTACTCATCCCGAGGGAGATATTTGTCAGATCTCTGGTTTCATATTGTGAAGAACCTCAGGTTTACTCTCTGAAATTGGATTTGCAGAGTTTAGCTTGGAAAAAGAAAAGCTTTTCACTTTTAGCTTTTTTAAATAACCTTGAGAAGGTGATTCATGCTTTTATCACCTCCAGATTAGATTACTGCAGTTCTTTATACATCAGACTGGGCGAGGCACTTTTATCCCTTTTATGCACTCGCTCCAAAATGCTGCTTGTAAACAGACTCCTGACGAGTGGATGGAAACATTTCACCCATGCTGGCATCGTTACACTGGCTACCTGTACAGTTCATGATTTGTTTATTCACTTATAAGTTCTTGTATTGGCTTGCCACTAAGGCTCTATTAGACGGGTTATAGTTTTATACCCCACGCTGAATGCTTGGGGCGGTTGACTGGCAGCTGTTAGTACTTTAAGACACCAGACAGGCTCTTCCTGCTGATTGGTCTGTCGCAGCTCTGAGGCAGCCTCACCCTCTGGTTCATGTGCCTCACAGTTTTCAAATCTAAACTAAGAACTAATCTTTTCAGTTTGAGTCTGTTTTAATTATACTTGTAATGATGTAATGTTGTCTTCCTAATTTTACTGACTGCTGTCGAGCAGTCTGATGGTGGAGCCACGAGTGATGTCGCACCTGAGTCGACTGAGTTAAGGTAGTCGTTGGACAAACAGGTAATGTTTTGCTCCATCATGAGGCAGAACCATTAAGCAGTCATCATGTCATGTCATCTGCAATAATGGGTCAATTTATGCAGAATGTAGCTGCAGGGACAGAAGAGGACATTTACCGTATCCCTCTCTAAGGTTTTACAGTCATGTGAAATTGAATTAACTTTATGTGGTCCATATATAGGAGTTAGGCTGCTGATAATCAAGATTAACTGATGATCAGTAACTGTGAACATCTCTGTAAAAGCAGATGTTTTGACAGTTTGCATTCTGGAGCATTCAGATGCGTGTTAATGTCACGATCTTCTCAGGGGAGACGTTCCAGTAAATCCACCCCAAGGTCGGACTATGCAATGCTCATGCAGTGCTTGTTTGAAAGGGTTGCCAGGAGACAGCCTGGCAGCAACAGATGAGACCAAAGTGGAGATGTTTGAAGATAATGCACCGTTTGGAAAAAACAAACACAGCACATCAGCACAAAGATCTCATACCAATTGTCAGCACAGTGGTGGAGGGGTGATGATTTGGGTTGTTTTGCAGCCACAGGACCTGGGCACTTTGCAGTCACTGAGTCGATCGTGGACTCCTCTGTAAACCAAAGTATCGTTAGATGTCCCTCAGCTAAAGCTCGCCTGAAGTGGGATCATGCAAAAGGAGTTCTACAACCCACTGGATCATTAGTTGTTCACAGGGCAGCATAGATTTTAAATGTGAGGTCCAGCAGAGCTTCTTTTCATTTTATCTACAGTTGCTAACACCCAGCACAAAGCATCGTTATCATGCCATCCACACTCTGCTAACATTACAACTCACATCTGATAACAGCGAGCTCTGGTCTGCCACAGTGCGTTCAGATAGCTTTACATTTACCTGTTAACAGGTAGCTTTCTGCAGCTCACCTGATGAGGTCCCTGCTTCTCCCGCTGCTGCTGGCTCTTTAGCTGATAGTCACCACAGCAATGAGGGCTAATTTGTTAAATGAAGACAAGAGATGAAGGGAGTAGAAGATAATAAAGGACAGTATAAGGGGGACTGAGATAAGAACCTGGTTTTGAATAACGGAAAATTCAAAACCTGCACCTTCTGTAAGTACTGTGAGCAGGACCACAGCATCATTCCACATTTTGAGATTGTTTTGAGATTATTTGACTGATCAAATTTACAAAAGTTAGCAATGGGAGCCTCAAAATAAACATTTGAAAGGGTGATTGCCAGACAGGAGAACATCAGGAATGAGGGTTAACAGTTTTAACAGTGATTGTGGTATTAAAACGGAAGTAAACATGTACAATATACCATGATTTCAAGCATTATTTAAACCTGTTAGGGTGCCTGGGTCGTTAACCCAGTGTTTTGAGTTTTGCATTTTTATTAAACTTTGATTTTGTCATTATTTATAATTTCTAGTCTTTTGGTTTATATGTTAGAGCTGTATCCCCTTGTCTAGTCCGTGTCTCTGTGTTATGTTTCCAGTTTTACTTTGAAAGTCCGTGTCTCACTTCAGTGTTTCTAATTTTGCTTTCCTTGTCTCGTTAGGTCTGATTTTTCCCAGCTGTGTTTCCCTTCTGTCTCGCATTCCCTGATTGCTCCTCTGTGTATTTAAGCCGTGTGTTTTCCTTGGTCTGTGTCATGATCACCCTCATGCAACACTGTGTGGGCTGGCCGCCATCCTGCTTAGTTGTTTTGTCGTGTTTAGCAATAAAGCTGTGTTGAGTGTGTATTTTCATCTCCGTGAGTCTGCACTTTGGGTCCACCATTAACCCCTGCTGCACACAGACTTGACAGAACATGCTGGCACAAGTTGAAATGAGCCTACTTAAGTAGTCACTGTGCAGAATCATATATGCACATTTAATCTGTTCATCACTTTAATTTTGGAGCTGGGGATTAATTAAAAGTTAAAATAACGATGCATAACTAAGACGTTCACCTTGAAATTCCAAGAGTATCAAATTTGGTACAGGAGTTTTTGTGGGTTTTGGAGCCCTTTGCATCATTATTGTGATTTTTATTTTTTATTTTTTTATTTTGAAAAACGTAAATAAAACTTACGTAAGTAAAGCCAGAAAGTAGATGGATGTTTTTATTTTATTTTTATTTTTTTTGGCTAACCAGGGATTCTAAATTACCCATAGGTGTGAATGTGAGTGTTAACGGATGTCTGTCTCAAATTAAAAACTCAATACCTTTTTACTCTTCTTGTCTGCTTTTCTCCTACATTTGGGTTTCTCCATTCATGCTGTGTAAGAAACACTTGAAGTTCAAGTACATTAGTTTGTTGCCAACTGGCCACCCAGACTCAGAGGTAATGAAAACATAGGAAGGGCTGAAGGATGACTAAGGAAAAGTAAAGTAAATAGGCTGAAAGAAGTGCAGATCAGGAAAGAAAGGATGACCTCAGAGAGTTTAATCCCTGCTTCATGTGTTGGTATGGCTGAGTATATATGGATGTGTTTCTGACTCTTTGGATGAATTTCCATCAAATTTTGTGCATGTTTGTGATGAATGTGTATATGAGTATACCCAGACTGGCTTTTCTGATGCTGGCGGTGATTTCCTGACCTTTTCTGTGGATGATGTCAATAACAGGGTGACATATTTTTTTAGAAACATACCATAACAATTATTATTGCCAAAACATTTAAGTCAGACCTCCTGCTGCCTACAGGATGAAATTTATTAACAGTAAGCTGTCATAATAAGTGTCAGTCACATGACTTTCTCTGTTAAATCTAAATAGTCCTTTTACTTATAATTCACCGATAATTCACTATAAGATCACTATCGAGTCTTTTTACATTTTACAAACACGTCCTTTCTTTCAATGTTGTGTCCGAGTGCAAACTCAGCCCTGGATGCAGGAAAGAGGAGGAGGTGTGGGATGAAGGGCGGAGTGGGTGAGGGTTAAAACGATGATGTCATTGTAACAACCCAAACAGTGGCTCAGCTTTCAGCTGTGGGGACAAAAGCTGAGGCTTTCTGCTTTGGTTACTGCAGGACAAACAGCAGCCACACACACACGCACACACGCACATGCACACACTCACACACACACACACACAATGGGGATTCCTCTGACCTGTCTAAAGGCTCTCATCACGTCTCCTAACAAACGTACAACCAATGAAAAAGAAGCAGATTTGTTTGTTCAGCTCACTTCAACAAAACAAAGCGTTTTACATGAAATTTGAAAAGCATCCAGGTGAAAGGTAAACAAAAAGGTTTTCTTGATTAAAATCTAAAACACAAAGCACATTTAAATTTGGCACTTACATAACAAAATAAACACATTTAAGCTAAACTCTTAACTTTCAGGTCAGATCCATCAGCTGCGTAACCCTTAGATGAAACCTTACCAAATTCAGCAACGTTATGAAGGTTGAGGTTGAGGTTTTCAGTTGGACTGAAGAACAAGATGAGACTCGAGGTGATAGATCTCATTTACATTCTTATCACAGCTACAGAGGTATCGATTACCTGTCAGAGAGAGCGAAGAGAGTGTGTGTGCGTACACCTGATCTGGTGCCGTCATACCGTCTCTCTGTTGCACCAGTGCCCTCGGGTTACAGCGAATAACACCTCCAACACAGAGACATGCTTTGCAGGACAGAAAACAAGGTTGGTGATGCAGTTTGGAACCAAAAACCTGGCAGGTGACTCGATCACAGGTGGCATCAGCAGGTGTTTGGGGAGCCCTGCATTGGGTCTGAACCGTGCAGTTTGCACTTGTTCTCCTGCTGCAGGAATCTCAATATTATAACCAGTCGTTTTTTATGAATCAGAAAGGTTATGTATCAGTCAAAGGTCTGGCAATAAAGACTCAGAAGAGCATTATCCTTCAATTTGCCTCCAACTTCCTTTATTCTAACTGCTCTAACATCCTCATGTTTGGAGAAAGTAGGCAGCTTCAAGCAGAAAGGGGTCTAAAATGCAGCTGTGTACTTTTAGAAACAGGAATGTCGTAAAAGTCTATTTTCCAGCTGGTATAATCTCCACAAACCTTCTGGGACTAATTATTCGGCCTCAGTGTGACTATGTGAACCTTCCAAGGAACATAAAGGTATGTCTTTGTTTTCGAGCTGTTAAAGGAACATGCTTGCACCGTTTCTTCTATAATTTAAGGTTTGATATCAGGAGGAAAAAAAACAGAAAGATTTTTAACTGCACAGGTTAGCAATATCACCTCACGGCAAGTACGAATTTAAGTTTAAACCTGCTGTTTTTCTTCCTGCACATGTGCAGATGGGTTTCACATATATATAAATGGATAAAAAATAAAATGCTGCGTTAAGGTACAAAATCTTTACCAGAGGCTCAAGTCTAGTTTATGTAAGACACAAGCCCCCTGTCAAGGACACAACAGCAGTACCTCAGAGGATATTATGCAGTGAGAGGCTGTTATTCCATTAAAACTACAGTAGTGCACTATTTTCTGATAGTTGACCTGCTTATACAGAAAGACCAACAACATTTAACAGCCAGAGCCTGATATCATCCGCAAGAGTTGGTAGAGACCACAAAAGAGGAAACATTGGACTTGCATTCATGAACAAACACAAGTGCAAACGTCTGGATGTTTAAATACATTTATTTCGATTAGATTTACTCAGTCTAATCAGCTTATCACACTGCCTTGAGAAGTAACCACACAGGTGTGTTCACAGCTTTCAGATGCACTACAGGTGTACAACAAACATAGTGTTTAAATATAAAAATCCAAAACAATGACCAGGATAAATTTCTACATGGAAAGTCTGTAAACAGCATCTGTTTTCCTGAATGTGATCCAGGCCTCAGCCCCACTCATAACCCTGTTTGTGATCAAGCTATGAGTGTGACAGTAAAACTCCTACAAAATTTGCATGGGTGAAAGCAGAAGTGCATCCGAATGTGCTGCTCCTGAGAAGAAAGGTCGAAGACGACAGAAGAAGAACAAAGAGGGAGACAAAGCTGAAGGAAATTCTCCTTCAGTGATAATCCAGTTATTTCAGACTCTTCTGACAAATATTAGAAAGTTGATTATATTTAAAATAATTCATCGTATTCATAATCAAACCAGTAACAGACGCAGCCTGATGGTCTTGACTCAGATTACCATTCATTATCTCGCCCCTACAAGCTAACTGTTGACCACATGTCATGCAAAGTCTGCCCGTGTCAAAGCTGGCAGAGGGTGTTCGCCCGGGCATGTACCTGACAGGAGACCCACCCCCTGCACCAAAACAAAGGCATGTGCAGCAATCTGCTGCTGGAAGAGTTGGAAAGCGTTCCTCACTCGAGCTGCCATTTCCAGCCGATTAACCAACCTCCAACCCCGCTGCTCAGCTGAGCAGCCCCCCTGTCACATGCCCTGCAGCTGAGGGGTGCATCCAAAAAACAATGATCTGAGGGTCAGGGGTCGAGATGACGGAGTTTCTGGTGTCATTTAGGATGCTAATGTTATGCAGAGCTCTCAGACTTGGGGGAACAAAAGCTTGCACAGCTGAGTTGTTGTTGTGACTTTAAACTTTACTGCAGGTTTATGTCAATATGTTAAATATGAGCATTGCTGTGAGGTGAAGGGTTCAGCTCGGGTAACTATGTGGTAGTAAAAGAATAATAACCTTTAACTGCGAACCTTCAGTCGTGTTAATATTCAGAAGAATGTTTCAGTCTAATTCTTCAGCTTTTCATCATTTTTTATAGGAATTAGCCTATTTGTGCCACGAGGATAGGGGACATTGTAAGTTTCCACTTCTAATCTCTGTATGCTGTCAATGTTCTGCAGCGAGCCATGGCTGACAGAGCAGATTTAGAGATATCCTGAAGTACATGCAGGTTTAACACACAAGTAACCGGAGCACACAGGCAGGCCATGGACAAACTTGCTGTTTCCAGGGATTTTTAGACCATGTTTGGAGCCCGTTTACCAAAATACTCCCCCTCTCTCTCCCTCCTACTGATCTCTCTGTGGATGAACAGTTGGTAGCTTTCAGAAGCAGGTGCAGCTTCAGGCAACACATCCCTTCTAAACCAGCCAAGTATGGCATAAAGATTTCGATGAAAAGTGATGTCAGTTGGTTTTTTTGCTGATTTTGTAGAAAACTATAATTAACAACATTAAAACATTTGAGACATCTGTCAAGATAAAGGAAGCACTGTAGGTATGAGAAACACGAGTATACAGGATTATAATTTCTAGTGTTTAGCTGCAGGAAATTCCTGATGAATGCCATTAAATTACTTTTAATGAAGCTTTCAACACACTCGCTTTGCATTTCAAAGACATATCCAGATATGGATAAGGTGGAATTTATTGCTGACGGTGTTGAGCTGAGTCAGAACAAAGCCATGGGTGCACCAGTGACGCTCCTGGATCTAAACTCGGATTAGCCTGCCAGATAACCCATGCAACAAACAGAATTCCCAGGGTTGTGACCTCAGTGCGGAAGATATGTTCCTTTTTTGCATGAATCACATGCACCCTGAACTCACCACAGTCAGAAGCACTAATGTCTTGGTCACACACACACTGATTATGCAATGAATGTGTTGTTAGCAGCACTACTGTATGCTAAAGGCTGACTCAGCTCCACTCCAAACAGGAAGACAGCCTGTTTGTTTACAGCTGCTGAGGATGTGTCTGAAAAAGAGAAGGAAATTAGAGGGAAACCAGCTGGGGGGGGGGGGGGGGGGGGGTTGTGAGTGAAAGGAGGTGTGTGTAGGTGGGGGGTGTTTTGTTGATCGCTGTGTGGGGCTGTGGCATGAAAAAAGTTAAAGATAAGGGGGAAGGGAAGAAAAACAGAGCACAAGAAGGGCATTAACTGTTAAATATGAAGGAGTGTTTGATGTGCGAGTTAAAAAAAAAAACCATGGAGACGTGCTGAAGAGGATTTAAAAGTTTTTGATAAAATGTCAAATATAAAGAAAATGTAAAAGAAAGAGAGAAGGCAGGCAGAGGGGACAGCGGTGGAGTTAAAGACAGCAGCATCCTGTCAAGGAGCATGTCTGCACTTGTTGTGGAGGAGGAGAGGGAGGGAGGGACCGGAAGTTAGACAAACCCATCAAAATAAAAGCTAAAGCAAGAACAATGCAAACGCAAAAGTAAATTAAGCACAAATCATTGGATAGGTGACTCAGTCTGCACATAAAGTGAGCCCACATGTGGTGATTTCTATTATATGCACTAACTTTTGCTTTAATGTGTTTTTTTTACACAGACATTAATTTTTTTGAATCATTAATGATATTTGTTAAAATAAGTGTTAAAATACATCTTAGTGATTTTATTTTTATGCAAGTCAACTAGAAAGTTTTAGAGTCCAATTTTGCTTAACTTAGTTACTGAATGCGAAAGAGGCATGACACTCACAGATCCTTGGATTGAAATAGGAAAATTCTGTCACAGAAAAGATGGGAAATCTTTTTAAAATATCATATTTGGCAAACAGATAAGGGGGCTTTCTATTAGATTTGAGTGGTGATTGTACACCAGTGTCCAAGAGGGAAGGTGTGTGTTTGGAGGCGGTGATTGGGACTATACAGGTGAGAGGGGGGATATTAAATGTAGGGACTATGATTGGGAAAAGGAAAGCAGATATATTGTGTGTCTGAGATGGTTTAGACAATTGCAGAGGAGGGATGGTGGATATATTGGACAAAAGATGTTGAAGATGAAGTGAAGGAAGACATGCAGAGATGGAAGTAAGCTCCCTGACAGGAGAAGCCGAAAGAGAAAGATGTGTTTATTTTGGTTGTATTGTGTGGAGTTTATTGTGAAAGGCTAGACCGGATGTTTGACCGATCGCGTTTTAAACGCCGAGACGGACCAGCTCAGACGGAAAACCCTGACAGACAGCAAGCCAGGCAGAACGTAGTCCCGCTACCTGCCCGCTTCACCTCATCTTCATCAATATTATTGTTTTGACGACGTAACCCGAGACAAAAAGAGATTAAAAAAAAATTCACCGACTCCATTCACAGCGGGACACCTGGGATGGAGTGACACGGCTTCCTCCGGGCGGACTTTAAACATCTCCGGAGCCTTCTCACCGGCGCATCCACGGTTTCTTTCGGCAGCTTTTATTCCGTCTTATGGCCACCTGTTACCGTCAGGTTCAGACCTGCAGACAGCCTCGCCGCGGATCTTCAGAAAACCTCCACCAAGTAAGCGCTTTCCGCCGGATTTCTCTCTGCAGAAGTTGGCAGCGCAAAGTTGCATCATCTGCCCAGCTGTGGGGATCAGGAGTGCGCTTTAGACTTCACCTGAACGAGCCCGTTTACTTCAAGCTCCTTTCAGATTTTATACTCAAACAGTGCATTTTTACACAGAGTTTTATTTTCTTGTGCAGTGAGCTGATGTTCGCGTTGCTCTGACAGAGACAAGCCCCGACATGTCAGAGCACGAAAAGCTAACAACGTGGCGGTAAAAACATAAATATAAGCTAATTTTGTTTCGCGGTAGTGCGGACAGGTTCGTAAAGTCAACGCTGTTTTTTTTGTTTCTGTGTTTTTTTCCTCTCGTGGATTTTATTTTTAAATTGTCAGTGTTGACTCTGTGCCCGGAAATGAACAACATTGGGTGCATTTGTGGCGACAAAATATTAAATAAACGGTTTTGTTGAGTTTTGTTCGTGCCCCGCTTTCTGCTCGGTGACAGCGAACATCGAAGTGTTCCGCCGTTAAATCAGCGCGCGCGTCCCTGTTCTTTGCTGTGTGAGTTCGCGAGCGCGCTTCCTCGTGCACGGGCGGCACGGATTTGTTTACAAACACAGGTCTCGTGCTCCGAAAATGGAGCCGCTGGTGCCTCCTAGCGGCCTACAGCAGAATATACCGGAGGAAAAATCAGTGGCGCTAAAAATAGATCTGTGGTTTTTTATTTTATTTTTTTTAAATCTTCAGTTTACTTGTTTTTACACCGTCCAGCTGCCTCTGTGCGCTCAACAAACTAAAATGATTATTGTCTGACGTATTTTTAGTTGTTATAATAAATTAATTTACACAGTCTTGTATATTTGCACCTTTAAAAACAACGTAACCTCTAAAAACCAGTAAAAACCTTTTAAAACAATGAAAACTAAAATAACTTTGGATATTTATAAAAATGGGCAAAATAATAAAAAATCTATATATAGGAGAGGTCTTAATTTTGAGTTAAGCTTTAGTGCCTGTGTTTATGGAGACTGGGGTGTGTGTTATACTTTCTGATGAATGGCAGCCATAACAAAAACCAAAACCAACGCTGAAACCAATAAAAACAGAACTAAAACTTTAAACTGTAAAAACACAACTGAATTGAAAATTAACACAAAATTTTAAAACTTCTGTCTTCCTTAATTAGGCTACAACTGATATGGCCAGAGCACAGACCATACAGAGCGCTGGAGAAACCCCTGCTGGAGGAAACTCCTCTCTTCCGTGTCACAACACCTGCCGAGTGGAGCTGCCTTGCCCCCTCCACACCTGGCCTGGGATGCTCAATAGTACGACCACCACCCCCTCCTCCTCCGGGACCAGCACTGGTGCCATACACATCCACCACTATCACCATCACCACCATCACCTGCAGCCCATGCAGGCTCTCTATGTGTCGTACCCGCTGTCGTACTCCCACCCAGACGACAACGACGACCCCCGAGTTCACCAGCAGTTACCCGCAGCATCGCCTCCCAACCGGAGGGATTTGAGGTGCAGAGGTGCACCTGCACCCGGTGACGTCTCAGGAGAGCGTTCAGGTAATATTGAATATTTACAGTTTTGCACACAGTGAGTTGTAGCATGGTGTAATATTAAAACTACGTGGGGTAGTTCTACTTGTTTTGACAGGCTGGCAGAAAAGAAGGTTAATGTAACACCAAGCCCGAGTGCGGTGTTAATCATTACCCTTTCAGCCACAGCCAGAGTGATTCCAACAGAGTAAATGTGGAACATAGTATGTTTGTGTGAAGCCATGTGGGGCACATTCTGTCAGGGATATAGCACAAATACAACAACTCTTGTTCAACAACTCAGGGAAGCTAAACTTTGTCTTGTGCAGTACACTTGCAGCTTTAATTGAAGCTTTATTTCTTTTAATTTGTGGTAGTTTTTAACATATTCCAGAAAAGAAAAAGTCTCTGTCTTACAGTGTAACAGATCAAAATGTCAGAATCTGTCTCAGTTTGTCTCGGCTGGTCAGGTGAGCCTTAGCAAATCTGATTTTAAAAGCCGCTGCAGCAGGAAGCAAGCTGCATGTATACACAACGAGCAGTAGCGGTTGTGATCAGATGTGACTCAGCCACAACCACACGCAAGTGTTTGCCTTCCAGACCCCCACCCTTAAGTAAACACCAGCGTTATCAGTTAGCAGGAGAGTATCGGTTGGTTATGTGTTTACTGGAGCCGTGGCTTTATTTACTTGACATGAGTTTGTTTGGGCAGCGCTGATGAGTGGGGACAGGTGGAGGGTAGAGATGAGATGTTCTCCAGCTGTCGCAGGGATCAACATGTGGTCCCTCTTTGGCAGAGTGACCTTGAGGCCAGCTGGCCTTTATGCTGATCTTTCAAGAAGCTGCCCAAGGCGCCACAGACGCCTCAAACTGCTCAGAGTTTATGGCGCAAGGCCGGATTCATTCCAGGGGACATTAGAGTCGCTGCCACTTTGTAATATTAGTAAAAAGGGCTCTGAAAGCTCATTGTGCTGCTGTCGCTCTGAATAAGGTGTCTGTGATAAGATGTTGATTTGTGCCTGAGGCTGTTTAAGACATTCAGCCCTCCGCTTCAGAAAGAAAATTACCTCTCCGGGCGATTCAGGAATCAGGTGAAGTAAGCCCAAGAGTCTGTATCCTGGAGGAAAATTTATCAGAAAGGTGAATTCAGGTGAGGTTGCAGAAGTGGCTCAGCAGGTTTGACTTTAACCCATGCTGTTGTGACAGGGCTGTAGCAATGTAAACAAATATCTTACCATCCTCCTCCTCCTCCTCCTCTCTCAGCTGTAGTTCAGCTGTGCATGCAGGCATGTTGAGACATGTCCCCGCCTGCAATAAAGAAACAATCTGCAGTTTCCTCCTCATGAGAGGCTCAGCCCGGCAGCACAGAGTCAGGTCAGCCTGTCAGTGTGTCACCAGCAGGAAATGAGGCCAAAGAGTCAAAGCTGCAGGGATTTATTCAGTTAGGTTTTTTATTATTATTATTTTAAAAAAACAGCTTTACAAAAGTCGGTTTATCAGATTAAAAGTTTGCTAAGCAGGCTTATGAGTCAATCACTAAGCCAGTTAATGGGCAAGTGGATTTGTTATTCAGTGAGTGGGTAAGTTGATTATTCAGCTATCTGCACAGAAACCGAGTTAATCAATTAGTCGTAAAGCTGTAATAATTATTGAGCCACCATCAGTCAGCCAATTATTTAATAAACCAGAGGGTCAGACTGTTTTCACACATGAACGTTGGATGATTCCTGGTCAGGATGCTTTACAGCAGGAAGTAGTCCGCTTCAAATGTTCTGTCGCTGCAGGAAGTACTTTAGGTGAGAGAGACACCTGAATAGCTGCTATTCACACATCACCGCAATCAAACATTACACAGATTTTTTTTCTTTATCTTTTACCAGGAAGCTGACAGGTTAAAGACCGGACAATGTGCCAGATTTTTATGCTTTCAGGTGATGTCTAGGAAAGTTTGTGGCCACGAGTCTTAAAATGGTTTACTCATTAGTTAATTGCTCCAAAGCTCGCAGCGAGTCATCAAGGTGAGATAGTTTGCTTTGCCGTACAATGCGCTCCTTTGCGGTCACGTCATTCGCGGGCTCGTGTGCAGCGCATTTGCTTAGGTTGTGTATTTGTTAAGGAAACAATGTTTCAGAGCTTCCAGCGCAGTCAGCGGAAATTCAGTAAACTAGATAGTTCCCAGTTCCCTGTTTTGCTCTTCTCTGTTTCGGTTCATCTGCAGGTATCTGTTTCTTATACGGGTGTTATAAAAGTAAAGACACTGCATTACAGACGTCCACGGTATCATGTCACGGGACATCCTCCCATAACGTTATGGCCATATTAGCCTGATGAGTGCTGTACTGCTTAAAGATCATTAGAAATGGTGGTTTTGGAGGCTTGTTGCATCCCAAGTTTATAGATATTAGTGAAATATTAATAACAGAACTAAAGTAGGTAGAGTTATCCAGCTCACCATTAAGCCTTCTGCCTCCCCCGTCGGTGTGTCTTTAGGTTTAGTCTGAGGTTTTTAATGCCACCCCCTCTTCACCTCACCCACCCCTTCTGTCTCTAGTGGCTCCCACACTTAACTGGTCAAGGGGGTCTCTCTGTCACCTTGTCACCCCGTCAGCCTATCAGACGGACAGGTTCATCTAGAAACCCGCCCCCTTTCCTCTAGGTCATCCTATCACAGCTCAGCCCCCTGTGCTGTCTTCCAATCACACGCAGATGTCTCCAGGAGTGCTGCCTCAGAGTTACCTTGGCAACAAGCCAGGGTTTTCCTGTTTGTGTTTTTTTTTTTTTTTTTTTCTCCTCGCCGCTCTCTCTTTTCTCTCTTCCTCTCTCTCTCTCTCTCTCTCTCGCCGTCTCACTCCGTCTCTCTCTGTCTAGTCACCTGCATCTTTAAAGGATAAGTTATAATCCTCCTAGCAAAGTGGATGCTGCGGTTGCCGGGGGCGCCACTGGCGCTCGGCGTTGTGCCGGTGACAGGGTTGTTTCAAAGAAGCTGTGTGATTGGACAAAGTAGAAAACAAGCCGGGGAACCAAAGGTGTGCCGTAGGGAGGTCACAGAGGGCATCTGTTCAGCTTTTAGAGACGAGTTATTCAAATTAAAGAGGCCGAAATCTAAAATCGAAGCCAGCAGATGATTAACTTTTAATTAGTTCATCTGCATCAAAATTAAAAGACTGAGGTAGTTAAAGTATTTATCCGGTTACGATGCTTTCCACACTATGAAAAAGGATTTAAGAAACACTTAAACCAAAATGCACAAAGTAAGTACAGATATGTAAATGAAAAGAATAAGATGATATATATCGAGTTTTCTTAAAGTCATAATATCTCAAACAGATTCAGGTCTGATTTTAGTTTGGATTGTCACGACGGAGGAATCAGACTGGAGGCTCAGGTATCTGCTTGTCCAAGAAAACAAAACAAAAATCATTCTGTAAACACAACAAACACACAAAAGCTCTCTATGCCAGACTTATTAAGCAGATTAAGAGATTACTCTCCCAAGTTCCATGAAGAGGAAGATAAGTCACTCCATCAGCCTCCTCCTTAAGAAATTTGTATGTTTGTCGGTCTGTGTGAGAAAACGAAACATTTCTTTTTAGCCTGATTTACTCTCGGAGGTCAAGAAAATCCACCTCCTCGGCCTCTTTTCCCACTGAAATGCATAAAATTTAAATTATTATGATTCCCCTGTATGTAATTTTTAATCCGGTTTTCCTCTGTGGAGGAGTTCAGTGTCTGTGTGGGCACACATCCCCTCTGACTTAACCTGTCTGCACAAGGAGGCCATTAATGTATGCTGCTTGTTGACAATCAATTGATGATAATCAGAAACTCTGCAGGAGCTTCTGGCCGTTCACACGTGAACATTTCTTCTCACTTGAGAGGCAGATGGAGTTCATGGGGAAGGTAAAAATAAATTCTTATATGCAGTTTTCTTTTCTTCTGCAGACTCGAGCAGACAGGAGCTCCAGCAGCCCTCCAGCCGGCTGCGACCTCAGTCTAACATGTTGCCCCGAAATGAGCGGCCATCCTGGGCTTCGCCTCGCCGCAGAGCTCCTGGGGGAGAAGCAGTGCAGGAGCAGGAGATCAGGAGGGTGGCGAACCAGCTGAGGACAATTGGAGATGAGCTGAACGTCACGCTCCTCCGCAGAGCGGTAAGGAGGGTGACGGGAAATAACTGGGCTCAGTTTTAACCTTTAACCCTAAAGTCGCTGAGCTGTTTTGGCGACTGCAATGGTTTTTTTTTTCAGTGTGGAGTTGATGGTGACGTAAGTGCGAAGTGCTTTCTAGTCCTTGAAAGCAGCGCAGTTACATTGATTCTTTCCCCCGCCCTGCTCTTTCATTGTTATCAGGTTTATAAGTGGATGTGAGTTCAATGAGTAATTGCACGTGTGCATGAGAGCGAAGAGAGATCGATATTTGTGAGTGCGAACGAGTGGATCAATTACAACTGTGTGCGCTCCTATCTCCATCTTTTATTCATTGTTTGCTCCTGTTCATTAGTTATCTGTTTTCTATCTGGGCAGCAGGGAAGGACCCAAAGTTAGTCGCTGTTAGCAGATCATGTCAGATTTTAAAAGTAAAAGCCCTTAGTTGTTTCAATACATTTTTGCCATGAAGGAGCATCCACACAGGAAGTGACTTAGAGCAACCTGGTGCCCAAAGACTCTGTAGTGACGGAGTTTCAGCAACTACAAGGGAGCAGGTGTAAAATAATGAATGCTGCGAGGCCATAGTTAAACTTTTCTCACCTTTTGAAGCGAGTGAGGCGAGGGAAGCAGTTGTAGCAAAGGATACTGTTGATACATGAGGGTGTGGCAGGTACGTTAGATGGTAGCCTAGGCAACAGCTGCTCCATAAGAAGTTGCTTTATGTGTGCACTAAATGCCACTGTTAGTTGAAGTTAGGGGGGCAGGTATAGCTCAGTAGGTAGAGTGGTTGCACCATGATCGGAAGGTTGGGGGTTCAACTCCACTGAATGGCTACCCTGAGGTACGCCGGGCGCTGCCCACTGCTTCACTGGGTGAATGGGTTTAATGCAGAGGAGTAATTTCCCTACGGGGACTAACACATACACATTACACATTACATTACACGTTACAATGTGCTTTAAAATATGCAATTTTTTCAAAATAAAAGCCACTGTTAGTTGAAGAAAGTAATGAGAAAGATCAGGTATTTCATATTTTCAAAATAAAATCCATTATTTTGTTAAACTGTTGTTGTTTTCAAAATAAAAGCATTCCGTTATATATGGGAAGTTATTAGGATGCTTTAATTCTGCTGGACTTTTCAAATTACAAGTCCCTTGTAGATATCAAACCCTCGGAATGGTCATAATTATGTCAGATTTTCACAATAAGAGCCCCAAGTTAGTTATAAATGAAGAATAAAAGCACAATAAAGGCCTTGTGTCTAGTATTTGTTTTTTTCAGCTGCAGGTAAGAAACTAAGACCTGCAATAGCAGCAATCCTGAGGTTTCTCCAGAATTTGCATCATCTAGCTCTTTCTTCTTTCTCTCCTTTCATTCAGAAATTAGGTCACACATGGAGCTCTTTAATCCTTTTTTTTCTTCCTTTTGTCTGAATGACAGCGTTCTCCTCCCTTTACTGTCTGTTTCTTTTGATTGTTATTTCTTTATCTCGCTCCCTCTCCGGCCCCGCCCTGCCTCTGTGCTCTACATCGCGTGAGGAGTCGGCAGTGACCTCCCCCCCCTCCCCTCCTCCTCCCTCCCACCTCCTCTCCCCTCTCACTCCCTCACCATCCCGCCTTTTGCACACAAACAAAGATGACGTCACCTCCTCCTGGCTCGCACTCAGACATGAGTTGCTCACTTTATGAGGATGTAGCCACCCACCCGCCTCCCCGCGTACTCCTCCTTGCAGACAAGTGCAGCAGGTTTCAGGGTTTGCTTCTCGTGTAACTGTCTGCCGCTCTGTCTTCACACTGAGAGAGATACTTCAGTCTCTGGGGGAAACTGAGGAAACTGTGCGTGTTGTTTATGATCTAGTCAGTTTTTCTGAACGAGCACTTTGAAACAAAAGCAATGAGGAAAGGGAGGAAGGAGGGATGGAGGTTGCAAAGGAAGCATATAGGGAGGTGTAACCACAACCACAGCCACAGAGGTTCATCGTCCTCCACACAGGAACACTCTTGTTTTCCTCGTGTTCGGGCTCAGCGCTCCTCATTATTAGTCTTTCTCTCCATTTATCTCTTTCTGGCCACTTCTTGTTTCAGAAGCATATATTTATTAATATTTTAAAAACATGAAAAACAAATCAAAAAGCAGGAAAAGGCACCTTTCATAGCTCAACATGGAAACATCTAAATGCATCTATATTTTTTTTTTTGTCCATTCAAGAATTAATAAGAGATATTTTTCCTTTAGTAGATGTTATTCTTTGTCACAGTGGGGTTGACGTATGTGTCTTTTCTGGTTACTTCTCTTCCTAGGAGTAAGACAATGGCACATTTATGTTCAATCATGTGACATTTGTGTCCAATAACACGGTGACTTTGTCAGATTAGGCGATTACAGCGTCACGAGTACTTGCCATGTCACGACGGGGCTACCTCTGCAGGATAAGCGGTTTCTGAGCAGCATCCACTGAGCCTGAGTTAACCTTTGCACCTAAGAAGTTAAAAATGGGATTAAATAACTGGGCAGATGTTTGCAGCTGATATGATTTGAGTAAATCGAGGTTAAACATGATTCTGGTATATAAACGTTCTCTTCATTCAGAGAGGTGTCTGCACAGTTTTCTTCATAATCTTCAACCAATGTAGCATCTCTGAAAGTTCATAAATGATCAGCTGACATCGTTTATATAGTTTCAATCACTTTGTTGTTGCTGCTGCTCCTCCGTGTGTCAACAAGGGCATCTGGAGACAACATTGACTTGCATGAAGCTGCAGCCATGTGATTAAGTGTCTTCTATGAGCTGTTTCGGGGTCATTTTGTCAATGCATGCGCATTTTTAGCATCTAAAAAGGTCAGTTGTTGAATAATGAAATGTTGTTGAATCTTATTTGGACTTCATTTGGTCTTTTCCTTCTCCCTCCAGCACGGCGGCCCTCACTGGCACGACTTCAGAGACGTCTGCCGAGGCCTCCTCAGCTTCATCACCCAGACTCTCAGCACTCTCTACAGGCTCACATAGACTTGCTGTAGCGAACAAGACAACCCGGACTGGCTGCTGCTCTTCATCGTCACTCACACCTGGAGGTGCGACTGAAAACATCCGTTGAACAAAAGAGGCGTTGGGAAGATGAAAGCGGCAGCTGGATCGGGCTGCTTCCTGTGGAAACTGGACCCTGCCTGTCCGTCTGACTGCCTGTCAGTCAGCCCGTCTGCTGGTACGGACCGCTGCTGATGGACTGACCTGTATATTTTGTAAAATTGTTTTGTTTTTTTTTTCTCAATGTCGTGTCTCGGGGCTCAGCTCTTTATGTAGCAGGTGTGACTCAGCTCGTGTGAGTCGGAGTGTATGTGTGTGTGCACACATGGAAGATGTGGGTCAAACAGAAGCTGTGAGGTCCTTAGAAAAGTTTAAAGCCACTAGAAGTGTATGAGGTATGTGAACCTCTGAGCCTTAGCCCTAATTCCAACCCCGTGCTGTCAGAGTTTGGGATTTGTGATGCTCTTCCAGGGTTAAAGTACAGAAATGATATTTAAAATTAGGATGGTAAATCTTTTGATTTTAATATCAGCTGGAGGATGCAAAATCATTTCAGTTTCAATAGACTGCATCTCTCCAGCTCTTCCCTCTGAATATATAAAAAATTGTGTTTTTCTGCTGCGGTGTTCAGCATTACAGGACTGTCAAAGGCACGATTTGACCCTCGTCTGATGTGTGCGTGTTGCCGTTGTGTCTTTATCGTGCAACCTGTGTCCCTCTTCTTATAAACTGTGAAAACTGGGCGCTGTGGTTGCATCGCAGGGAAAAACAAAACGGAGCGAAGCACAGACCGAACCTTTCTCTCAATCTGCTTCATGTCAGTGTACAATGTGCCTTTCTGCTTGGCGCTCTGTTGAGGTCTAATCTCCAACACCAGGACAATCAGCCCCCCCCCCACACACACACACACAGAGTGAATAAAACACACTTAATGTTGGAGTGGCTTGTTTGCAGTCACTGGATTCGAGCGTTCACATTACATTCAAACGTTCCAGCTTCACTCGCTCGCCCGCCTGTGTTGACAGTGTTCATAGTTACTTGATCAACTGTAAATATTCTTTTGGAAGATGAAACTTATCCCAATCCAAAGGTTTGGATGGAGAGTTGGAAGATGTTTTGTTTTTTATGTTGTAACTGTAGAGTCTGAATTTAAATCCAGTGGATTTGGGAAGATATCAGCAAAAGAGAAATATATGATTTGGATCTTTATGATTGTTGGAAAGTATTCGATGATGTTTGTCAGGTGAGCCCTCTGGTTGTGGGATTATTTTCATTGTAGTTTAAAAAGCGGGGGGAGGGGGGGGGGTCGATTGCTCGTATTAAGAGCATAATTTATTTTGAAAAGTAGCCTAGCTGTAGCATGGTTTTTGTTTGGGGTTTTTTATGTTATTGTTTTTGTTTTTTTTCACACATTCCTGATCAAAAACTTTAATTTAAGCGCTACTTGAGTTGAAACAGTTAAAAAGCGGACTGATTTAGAAATCACCCACAGTGAAAACACTCATTCATGCAGAAACACTCTCAGCAGTACTGTGTTAGAAAGCATTACAAACGGCCTCACTCACACTCTGTTCTCTGCTGTCTTTGGCCACGAAGCAAATGTGAAAAATGAGACGTGAGGAGCATTACTGAACCATGTGAAAGCCACATTTGTGAATATGAAATGAGATGGGGAAGAAATGGTACCAAAAAGTTTCCCTTTAGCCTCTTTTAAAGCACAAAGAAGAAGAAATCTGCCGTCGCAGGCTCATAGCAATACTCAGTGTTTAGCAGCTTGAATCGACTGGGGCGAACCAAACGGACGCCGAGTCGTCTGTGACGATTTTCTTTGTAAATTTATTTCCAAAACCGTGTGATTTCTGTTTTTATTCGACAGCTGTAGTGCTGCTGGTGCTACACATGCTCAAGAATGCAGATTGATGTACTGTAACGTACTTTGGATTAAAGTGCCCACTTATCGGTTTTCATTTTATTTCAGGAAACGTGGGGCCTTTCAGCCTGTCTGAAACGCCGCTCTCACTCGGCCGTTTTCTACGTTTTTAGCACGGGGCCTTGTTTTTAAGACTTTTGAAAGCCTTTGTGTATAAAGTCGTAATGATACCACAGCCTGTAGAAGTTCAGCTGACTCTGAGCTGAGCAGAGGTTAAACCGCTCGCTCCGTAGACTCTCCTTCACAGCCTGTATATTTATATTTGTCCGCCCTTTTGCTCGCAGTGCTTTTAGCCGTGTTTGCCGTCATCAGAGCGGCCGGTGAACTCTGCGAGCTCGTAGCTGATGTTTCTCCTGGTTTAGCGCTCGTCACATGCAGTTTGTATTTGCTGTTTTCAACTTTTTTTCTATTGTAAAATTTCTACATGAATTTTGTACTTTTTTTGTTTTTATACAATAAAGATAAGAATAAATATTTTTCCGTGTTTGGAGTTTGATTTCTAAGTTTTATCAGGAAAGTGGGATGAATGATGTGTCCTTCAGGTCCTATGCTGTTTTCTAGTTTCACATTTTTACTCTTTGACTCTGCTAGAGTAGCTTTGCATGATTCAGTTCAAAATAATCCACATTTGTGTTATACTACACCTTTCCTCAGGCCTTTAGTTCATTACCTGTTTCACACAAGTGATTTTAACTCCAGGAGCTCCAGAGCTAAAAGTAAAAACATAAAATTCTCTTGAGTCTAAAGCCTGAGCTTCTAACTCACAGGGTTTACTTCTTTATGCAGTACTGTGCAAAAGTCTTTAGCCCCCTGTAGTTTCTTAATACTTTAGTATGAAAATCGAAATAATGTGCAGGGATTTTTTTTTTGAAACATCTGCAAACATGCACAAAAGTACAGTTTATGAGACAAAAACACAAAAGCACATTTCTAACAAGCCTGAAAGCCGATACTTGGTATGACCCTCTTTATTCTCCAGGCATCTTTCTCTACATTTATTTAATTATTCTGCAGAAATAGGTCTCCAGGATTCTTAAAGGACATTCAAAGCTCTTTGGCTGCCTTTTGTTCTGCTCTTTGTCAGGATGATCTCACACTTTTTATAATAACGATGAGGTCCGGGCTCTGGGGAGGCCAAATAATGGCTGACCATTCTGTTTTCTTCTATCCTCACATGCTTTTACTCCCCTGGCAGTGTGTTTGGGATAACTATCATACTGAAATATGATTACGTTTCCAATCAGATGCTTTTCCAGAGGATCCTGCATCTGATTTTACAGTCAAATTTGATGCTACTTTTCTTTATTCATATTTCCATCAGTTTTGATAGAGGTTTGGCTGCATGTAGACAGTCACTGTTGTACCTCTCACCTGACCTCCCAAATTACTTGAATCAAAAATTTGCAATGTGGATTCATAACTCCAGAAGACCTGTTGGCACTGAGCCTCAAGCCTATCCCAGCTGCCGTAGGGTGAGAGGTGGCATACACACCACCAGATAAACCTACCTCACTAACTGTATGTCTTTATACTGTGGGAGGAAACCAGAGTACTCACCCACGCAGACAACATGTAAACTCTCCACAGGAAGGACCTGTTGACCACTGCACCACCGTGCTTGGGGGTGGGAAGAGTTTTAAATGATTTCTTTGCGAAGTTGACTGTCACATGTAGACACAACACAGGCTCATCGCTGGAGTTTGGTTCTTGTAAAAATGTTTTAATGATTCATTGGTTAGTGTGCATTGGCTTAACAAACAAAACAACATTCCCCTGGAAATTGTCAGGTACAAGGACTGGACTGAAAATGAGTGAACAAGCAGCCAAATGTCTAAACAACTATTATTCAAGAACAGTTTAAGACTGAGGAGAAAGTCTGGCCCCTTGGAGGCAAAATGTAAAGAAATGAGGGGTGGCTTGAGAACTTTGTTCATATCTGTTCCCAGATTTTAGGATTTGTCTGTTTTCATGCAACTGACAGATTATTAAGCTGCTGTTTGTTCAGCTTTAATTATCACCTTACAATGATTTCATACTGCCTTTAAGGTCTAAAGATAAAGACTGTCTGCAGGCTTATTAGCTTAAAGCTAATACATAAAGGGTGCCGAGGTGTGTACGTTGGCAGATGCTCACTTAATTCTCTCTCGTGGTGATGTAATGTAAGAAAATACATTTAAAGCTAATAATAAATCCGTTTAAATAACCAGCGTCGCACTAATATTAGCAGGAAGCCCAGCTGGAAGCTTGTAGTTTCATTTTGATTTGTGGGATGACATCACTCTGGTGATACAGGCGAGGACAGCAGCACCGTTTTAGGATGTTGTTCATCAGATGTTTACAGATGTTGGTGCTCTGTGGCTCTGCGTGACAGCGGGTGGTGGACATCTGGAGCAGATTAGCAGACATGAGGTCGAGACCCTCGCTGCTCACAGACACACCACAAGTGTTTACAGCGATTATCAATGCAACAATCTGACACCAGATCAGGACTGAAATACGTACGCAGGCACATGTTTGGGGGCTTCTAAAGAGGCCATGTGTGACTCCTCTGTCATTTAATGTTTACTCTGAGATATTGATATTAAATTTACTTCATCAGTTAACAGTTTTAGGATTGTTTGCTGTGTGGTTGATTCATTTTTTAAAAATGTAATAGAGTGCAATTTTTCTTTAGACTTCCTCTTAGCAGTGCACTGTTGATGTAACAGGCTAGCTTTAGTTAAAGAACAGTGTGTAAACTCAGTGCATGAGAAAAATAAAAGCCATTTTATTTATAGAAACCTTATTTTATTTAACCATTATTTAAGTCATATTTAAAGACAAAGGAAAAATAAAATAAGAGACAACACATCCATCTGATTTCTGGGCGCTGGAGCCTCTCCTGGCTCTCTGTATGTTAGCCCTTGTGATTGGCTGGCGGCCTGTCCAGGCTGCATTCACCTGGACTGGGATAGCTCATGTGGTAGGTGCTACATTAGGGCTGTTGGCTTCAGATCCACTGTTCAGTTTGTTTGTTTGTTCCCTGCGTGCACTCCAGCTTCCTCCCACAGTCCAAAGACATGCAATTAACTGCTAAAAGAGTTCTGGTGAGCCTTTACACTGTTCAGCCACACTAACACTGGAAGCCACGATGACTGAAACAATGTTTATGACACTCCTAATTATTGATTTAAGCATAGTTCTTTATATTTCCGTGAATCTTTTGGCAAAGTTTCATATTCAGATATCAAATTCAGAAAATTCAGTGTACACAAACACAACAATAATAACTGCATCAGTGATACTGAGCAAGGAGGTTGTTTCAAGTTTCAAGTCTAATGAAAAATATAAATACCGCTGAAGTGGCAGACGCTTGTATTGAACGCGACCAGTTAGAAGAAGTAATGATGTCAGCGTATGACGTAGCACATTTTTCTGTTAAATCAAGATATTTTAAGGTTGTTAAGCCGACCTGTGGAACATCAGGACATGTTTTACGAATTTATGAGACTAAATGGATAAAGAAAAAATATTTGGGCGATCAACTAGAATTAGAAATGACTGTTAGTTGGAGTCTTGATACATTTTACATAATCCACAAAAGACACAACTTTATCAGAGACAGACCTGCTGCTGAGCACACACACACACACACACACACACACACACACACACACACACACACACACACACACACACACACACACACACACACACACACACTGTCTGTTACTGAGTCAACAGGCAGCACTGGAACTAGATAGCCTCACTAAAACTGCTCAGCACAAAGAGCCAATCACTTAGCTCTGAGAGTAAAACTCGGGATGTGATTGGCTGCCACAATAGGCACTTGGTTTTTGCTGCTAAGTGGAGGCCGAAACGGAGAGAGTGACCACACAGCAGGAGCACCGGGCTGGGATTTAACTGTGTGTGTGGGGGGAGAAGAAGAAAAAGAAGAAGGAGGAGGAGGAGGAGGAGAGGACAGAAAGAAGGAGGCTGAGAGAAGAAGGGGATGGAGAGAAAGAGATAAAGTGCAGTGGAGTCAGCATGTAGTCCTGAGAGCACGGAGAGTGAAATGAATGTGTGTGTTGGTAGATAAGAGTTTAGGTTTAATTAAAGGGGCAGAATGAGCTTAAAGGGACCTTCCATAATTAATCTGCTTTGCTAATCCCGGGAAAAGAGCAGCACCCGTGCTGCCTAATCGCCCCTCTGGTTTCATCACAAGGGTCGGCTTGTTTTGGTGCTCTATAGCCCTCAATCAGACAAAAACACGACACCACTCAAAAGTACACGGAGTTACTCCATACGTGGGTATTTTTCCGCACCCGGACTCAACCTCGTTCTCTTTTCATTCTCCTCGTTCTGCGTTGAACTTGCAGTGAACCCCGTGTGTGAATAGATCCGGTCCCATCTTAATTTAAAAATATGTTCATTTCTGCAGCAGGAGCCAAGAACAAGTGTGAGTCAAGGGATAGAAATATCCCCGTCTTGAGTTCTGACAGAATCAGACTAATACCAATTTGACATGACGGCTTTTATGTGGGGCAAGTTACAGCTGCCCGAGATTCTTGTTTACTTTTTCATAAAACCCCTTGAATGAGTGTTAGAGCTGTTCTACAAACGCAGATACAAGTCCCACATTAGTCTTACTGTAAAATACCTTAAAAATACACTTTCCTTTACAGGATTTGTGTACATTTTACACAACAAATTACAGTGAACTCAGTGGTTTAAAAGTTTGGATGGTGAGCCACAACATTAACTCTTTACCCATTGAAGCTTTCCTTTAAGACCTTCTTATAGACAAAATGACTGGGTTCACATCAGACGTTAGTGAGGCCGATCTCTACTATTCTAATAGTCACCAAACCACAACTTCAATGATATAGGATAAGGTATCAAAACTCATCTTTAAGGGTACAACAGAGGTTGTCAGATGTCGTCTTTATGTGTGAAAGAGTATTTTGGGTATTTTACAGGAAAGGAGACACAAATGATACTGTAAATAATTTTAAGTAGTGTTTTGCAGAAAAACACTTCCCAATCTTACATCATAAGTGTGCTATGCTTTTTGGGGTGCAGGCCATATTGAGTGAATTACCCTTTTATTGTTTTTAAACCTTTATTTTTTTACACAATAGATTTTCTATTATTTAGTTGAGGTTAGACAAGGTGAAGCCACTCCATAACACAACCCACGTCTCAAAAAGTACTTTACAGCGTACTGCAAGATGAGAAAATATTGTTTGTTTTTCCTGCTAAATTACCAGGAAATTAGGCAGTACTAATATTTAAGATAGTTATTTGTTTGTTTTCTGTAAAAACCTGACTTGTTATTCCCTTGTTCTAATGTACCTACCTTTAGGTATTTGTATGCAATTTCAAATAAAATACACTGGAATTCTTTTTAATTACTGAGGAATTATGGCCTTTAGTCAGAGGCTGTATTAGAAAGTGTTACCAAAGGAAAAAGGCAACCAAAACGAGGACGAGCCTGAGGTAACTTTCACTCTTTATGATTTAAACAAGACTTCACATTATATTTGCTTTAAAATAAGAAAGGTCATTTATCGCAGACCATGTCTGACAGCCTCGTTTGCATGCAAAGGTTCACAGTATCATGATGATGTGCACTTATCTGGTGAACGTGCTGCATCAGTTATAATCTGCACTGCTTTCAGAGATCACCGACATGCAGCAGTCAGCACTCGCCGAGGTGAGCCAGGATCAAAACATAAGTCACTTTTTCCACTGAGCATCAGGTTTCACAGGTATGAGGGCAGCAGCATAAACACCACACCTAGGGGCTGATGTAATGATGCTGCCTGTCTGTGCTAATGCTGTTGTTGCTGCCCTGTTTTGGGGCATAAGAGAGGAAATGCTGCGACTTTATGTCACGTCTCATTTGAATGGCAGCCACCGCCCTTTCCTATTTCTTTGCTGTGCTGTGACATACTCACTACACCACCATGTTTGGCTGGATGAGTCACATGTCAGGCGATGGGAGGCTATGACCAAATACAGTCATACACTCTGCGAGACATCATGTGTTGTTGGTGTTGTCGGTTGTCTCTCCCCTTCAGATAAACCACACTGATATCAGCCCTGAATCTAGCCTGCGTGTGATTTCTCTCTCATGCCGATGCAACGCTGCAGCTCAAGTCCTGGACTTTAAAATGTCCCCAGCAGCAAAGGAAGGAGAATCATCAGTACAGTTTGGTGGAAGATTTAATAAAAAGCAGACACGAGAAGCTGAAACATTTTACTACACAATGTTTTATTAACAAATGTAAAAAAACAAAAAATCTTCCTGCTGTTCGTGTATCAGATTTTGGGGCGAAATGGATCCAACTGTGAAAAAAATAAAAAGAAAGAAAAGAAACTGAACGAGTAGAACAAGCGCTGCCATAAATAATCAGACAGGACAAACTGAAGTTTGCCTGTAAGCCGGCGTAGCCTGACACGTTCAGTTTGGTCCAAAGTAGTCCACCACGCCGTTGCCTTTACGACCGTCGAAGAAGAAGTAGTTGCGGTGAGGAGCGTCTCTCTGAGAGAGAGCCTGAAGACAAAGAGGGGAGAAAAATGTTATGTTATGTTATTTAAAGAGGAACTACAGTGGCTGCTTGCAAAAGTTCGGCCTCTCGTCGAATCGGCGAGAAATAAAACCTCCACGTGCTTCGTCGGCAGGATGAAATACTCTACTGCAGCTAACCAAGTTTCAATGCCAGGGTTTAACTTGACTAGAGCCTGTCACACTTCTGTCAGTTCATAAATGGACTTAATGTTTCTGTGTACAAGAGAAATCAGTCAGATTCACTGTGAGAGACATCAGTCTGGCTGTTGCAGCAGGTTTCATCATCATCATCATCATCATCCAGACAGCAGGTTGGCCTTGTGCCAATATAACGCAGCCTGATTCTGAACTGTCTGTCCTCTCCCCCCCCCGGCCTGTCTAACACACTCACCCTGAAATGAACTCGCCCATTTGTGTCGCCCTGCGCTCACCCCAGAAAGAAAAACAGGTTTCTAATCTTAACTGCGCCTATCTGAAATGTTTTTAGGTAAAAAAAAAAAAAAAAAACAGGCAACATGTTGACTGTTGGGTTTAACCACAAGAGTCGCTGGTAAGCAAAAATCACACTAAAGACTTAGAAAGCTCCCTGACTTCACTTATAAAAAATAAAATACAATATCAATTTAAATCCAGCTGATCTTCCCTTAAAGACTGTCGCTTTGAGCAGCCCTGCAACTCTTTCGGCTGTCCTTCCCTTCATGCCCCGGATTTGCTTTTTGCGTTTGATCTCCTCCCAGGCGTTGAGTTTGGGAATAGGACAAAGTCACAGAGAGTCAAATCTGGCAACTAGGGCATCTGACGAGTGGAGACTGACACAGTTCAGGAGCTTTAGCCTGAACGTCTCCATCGGGATGTGACAGCAGAGCTTCCTGATTCTGATCTGGATGTTATATTAGAAACATGCAGGCATCAAATCACTATAGCATCATTGACTATAACATTATTCCCATAATCCCTCCAAATTCTGGAGGAAGTATGGGAGTTTGACCATCTAATCTACACATTCTTTGGGAACTTCAGGAATGCTGAAAACTGGGCGACCCCTGGGACACCTGTGGGCTGTGGTGTACGAAGTTTGAGAGCTGATCCAAATTTGTTACGAGCTGTTGGGTCCCCGTATACTCAAAGTGAGAACTGAGAACATCTGGTGCACAGTCAAGCACATTTTCAGTGAGTTTTGGACTCCTTGAGCTGCCCTTTGTCCTCAGATCTGTTCATTATATTTATGGACAGGACCTTAAGGCGTAGCTCGAGTGATCAGTGTGTGTAGTACTCCTGCTTGTGTTGTGTTGATTAATTCTGAAGGTCACTGCCTGGATGAGTCTGCATCTCCACATCTGGCAACATGGTTCTCTGTCAAAAAACTCACTGTTCTGTCAGAGAGTGGGTAACAGAGCAAGGTGGACCGGGGTGATGTCAGCAGAGAAACATGAAAGTCGGGTCAGTTTCCAATATTCCATAAATTTTTTCCACATATGCAATTCTGGGGCAGGAGGACTAGATCCTATCCCAGCTGCCATAGGGCGAGAAGCGGGGTACACCCTGGACAGGTGGCCAGGCTGACCCAGGGCGAACACAGAGAGACAGACAACCATTCCCAGCTCTGGGCAATTTAGAATCACCTATGAACCTAACCTCACCAACTGCATGTCTTTGGACTGTGGATGGGAGCCAGAGCACCTCAGTGCTGCAGTTTGAGGTTCACGGTGAAGTCTGAGAGTTCACAGAACAAGACTTCCACAGAGGGATCTAAACATGGAGGCTGTGCTGCCCAAGGAGGAGGGGTTGAAGAGGAGATCAGCTGAATTTAAGTATTGTTGATTATCAGCAAACTGATTCATGTAGAAACAAAGAAAAGAGTGATTGCTCTGTAAGATATTTCGCTGCATAGATTTTGGCACAATTTCAAGGAGCTTTTGTTATTTTTAATAAACTGATTAGCCTGAGGGAATTAAAACAACAGAACAAGCTTGATTGTTACCCTGAGATTACAGCATGTAGGAAAGGTGTTGGTGTCACCGTTCAGTCGCTTTTCTTCCCACTAACAGCTTTCATTAGGCTCTTTTATGAATGGGGTCATTACGGCTTCAGCTTGAGAACAGTACAAATCATCTCTCCATTTAAACGGCTGCTGCCAGAGCGTCACACCGAGCTGCACTGTGGTCACAGCGAAAATCGCTTCTGCACCGAGCAGAGCCGCCGCCGCTTCTCTGGATCCAACCCAGCAACCAGCCGAGTGGCCACATGTCAGCTGACACACCAGACCTGCCGTCTTCATCACAAAGTCACCGACTGAATACCGTTAGACGCTTCAGAGGGGATGACATCAGCCCTTTCACAACGTTTCCTGAAGCTGCAAGATTCATACAATTCTGTGTGCAATTTGCACACTGCCCCAAAAATCTTCATGTTTACATCCTCACCTTAACAACTTCCTGTCCCAGAACTCCTCCCACGACTGCACACACTGGAGACATCTCAGAGAAGCAGTAGCTGAGGATAAACAGTGCAAGGAAACATTAACCACTAAATAGAAAGTGTAACGCTAAGGAAGTGACTAACTAAGTAACTAAAAAAAGAGCACAAGAGCCACAAAACAAAGAAAAAAAAAATGTTCCATAGTCTCATCTGCCAGCTGATTTATTTGTCTTGCTATGGCTGATGTGAACTAAATAAACGTCTTTTCACTCACACTAGAAGCATGTGTGTTTGGGTAAATCGGTTTGCCATCGCCCCCTCCCCCAGGTGATGTTATTTTGTCTCAAAACACTGGTGAGAAATTGATTAGAGAGACTTTGAGAAAAGCTAACATTAATGTGCTTCTTCCTGCCATCAGGGTGGATGTGAGGATGTAGTAGTGGATTAATGAGCTTGTGTTTATAAGCCAAAAACTGGCAACCCACCGTGTCGAAAATCAAAAGCAGTGAAGGTGAAATTACAGCCAGGAAACTCATCTGCAGACTGAGAGCAGCTAACAGTCGGCCTTTAATCAGAGCCAGCTGCTGAGTCTTCATCGGCCCTCGTGCCCGTGTGTGCCACGTTTTTAAAAGTTGAATTTTCCTGTTAGAACAGCTGATAACAGCCATGCAAGCCATCAACAAGCCCTGACATTAAAACCACATCTATACTGCTGTGTGTGTACATGTATGCTGTCTGGGATTGTCTGGGTTGGAGTCTGAAGACTTTGAAAGCTTGGCTAACAATTCAGACTTTTTTCTGGGATCAGTAACGTGAACTTCTTATTGTGATTTCCAGCTCAGTAATTTTATCCTCGAACTACTAGACTAGCTTCTCATGAACACTGGGCCTTGGTGGCTTCTGAAAAGCATTTTTTATAGCAGACAAAAAGGATTTCACAGGTATTCTACATACAGCGAGCTCATTATTTGAAATTTTGATCATCTTTAATATGAACATCCGCCCATGTGGCAGTAAATATGTGACAGGAAATATGGAAAAGCAAACACCTTCAATGTTATTCAGAGATTTTATGTTGTGGTGGATCGCTGTTTATGCTGACATTAAACTGCAACTAGTGCCTCTAATTCTCTGATCTCTGCAGAGATCACACATTACTGTAAAGGAATAAAGGAATAAAGGCTGCATGCACAGTTATGGTCCTGTTTAGAGATTTAACTTTCCTTAAGGTCACAGAAGAGATGCATGGAGAGGCATTATGGCCGACAAGAGGGTCAAAGTGAGGAAGGTGGCTTCGACCTTCTAAAAAAAGTACATTCATCTTGATTATATAAAATAATGTCTATCAGGGGAAGTTTGGTGTGTTTGTGTTTGAAAGAGCAGATGATCTATTCTGAATAGACTTATTTAAAGTCACCTGATGAAGTCGTCATTCAGGAGGTCGCTGTTCAATGACAGGGACTCGAGGACGTCGTCACGGATTTGCCTCAAGAGTTGACTGTCTTCTGGAAAGGACTGCGGGTCGGGGTCACGGCCTTTGTCTGTACGAAACTTCAGCAGAACTGTGGAGAGCAGCAGACGGGAGGAAAGAAATGACAGTTGAGACGCAGGAAAGAAGTTTGAACCATTTAACTAAGGCAATATTTTCCACATAATCTATTGCACTATTGCCATTTATAATTACATCACGCTTTTAAGTGACTTCCACAGTGAATTATCATCTTATGGAAAGACAACATCTCCCCTGCTGCTCCCTTTGAACCAGGATAACATCAGTATGTGGTTGCACCATCAACCATTTCATCCGATTAGGCCCACGTTTCCCCCACATCAAATTAAGAGCGCGCAGTCACAGACTCCTGCGTGCAACACACATCCACCTGCACAGGATCACAGAGGAAGTATTAAGTCTGCCTCTCAGAGCGAGAAAGATGAAAAAAAAAAAAAACCCCAAACCTTTCCTGTGTCGGCTTTAGGACCGATTGAGAAATTAAAAATCAAAAGAACAAACTATTTGGTCATGTGCAATATTTCAAACAACAACAGACTTCTCCAGCTGCACCACACAGATGCACACATCAACACCTCGCCCCCGTATTTCCTGTTCGTCCATTAACTCAAAACCACATGAGGAAGTCAAGTCCTCCCACGGCCATTTCCACCAGCGTGGCACACCGCACACACAGTACATGCTCACATGTAGCAGCGATGAATCATTCTCACACCTCGGCTCTGCCCTTTATCAGTGAAACTTTGTTAGTAGAAAGTTACAGGCTGGTACAAATGGCATCACGCTCGGGAAGGAAATCAAACTGAATTTCATAACACGATATAATAATGTGAACATGGATGGAACAAAGATACCATCTCTGAACATACACAGGCAGCGGTGATACCATTGCAGATTAGAGTGGAGGGGAAATGCTCGAGATGGTCCTTAATGCCAAATCCTGCACATTCAGATCAAAAACAATGGACAGAGTGAGAATCATGTTCATCTTGCAGAGGTAGGCAGGTGGATATTTATTAGCACAACTAAATCTTTCCTTTATTACATGTACACCTCAGATTTAAGACACGAAAAATGTGTGTTATCTCCATATTAGCACCTACAACTAAACCTGTTTGTGTCCACGGCACACCAAACACATTAAAACAACATATCGGTGGCATTATCTACGTAAAACAGCCTCGACATCATCCAGCAAGCTCTTCTTTTATTCATTGGTTTTTACTTTTGCAGAAAGTGAAAGTGAAAAATAACATTTCCACTCTGAAATTGACTAAAACAAATAAATGAGACTGTTTTAACAAACAAACCACAAACAGAGCACATCAGTTTAGTTCACATGAAACTCCAGAAATCTCTCCATCATCAGGACCTCTAACACAAAAACTGGTGAGGTTTGAACGTAACATCCATGTAGGTATTCTAATGCCCTCAGACAGTTTCTCAGCAGGGAAAGGCTGAAGTGCTCGCAGGGATGAGTTGCTGCCCTGAGTGGAGGACTTCACGAGTGAGGGGAGCGGGATACCGACAGGTGGATTTGGGCAGCGTCAGCAGTGATGAGGATGTTGTGGTGAAAACAGAGCTGAGTGTAAAAGCAAAGCTGCTGATTGGTCGGCAGTCTACGTTACTTTCCTGACCACGAGCTCTGGGTAGTGACCGAAGACAGGGACCACGGAAACGAGCTTTCTGATTGGTTCGGGCCTCTCCCTAACAGATAGGGTGATGAGGAGATCACATTAAAGAGAGCTAGCTGAGGTGGTTCTGGGGATGTCTCCTGGGCACCTAAGGTGTTCGAGGCATATCTTACTACACATGGAGGACACACTGGAGTGATTATCTGTCAAGTGTGGATGGACGGTGGTTTTCTAATGGTGCTAAATCAAACAGCACTCTGCAGAAGGAAAATTACTCGTATTTATTTATTTATCTTTTGCACCCACACCACTAATATATACTTTGCCTCCTGTGAAATCTCTTATAAGGGACATTTGGTTTCCACGTGCCTCTTTACCTTGATTGACGCATTGTTTTGCATTAGCTAACGATCCAACAGACAACATACTTGGGTGGAGCGCTACTGACATCCTTGCTTCAGCTGAAATCATAAGACATGTAGAATTTATGACACATTTTCTGTTGTCTTTAGTTTGCTCATCACAAGAAAGCAATGCCTTTTCCCGTTATTAACCTCCCCGCTGTCAGTTGGGGCCTTTGATGTGTCACGCAGTCGACAGTTGTGCAAACCGACGAGTTCTTGATGACAGGAGCTTTTTAAAGGATTGCGTTAGAGTACTTTGTATGAGTCCATATAAAGTACTGATACCCTTTGTGCTGTTATGTTGTGCATTCATGATGCACCGCTGTCACAAAATTCCACGGCACAGTCTCTATTTGAGAACCACTGAGCTAACTTAATGAAACAGCTTACACTGGAGCTTGAATTCAAAATCGCATCCTTTGAAGTCTGAAATACTTTCTGCACAAAATACAAAATGCCTCACACACAAGTTTCAGCCATGTTGCAAAAACCTTGGCTGAATGGCCAATTTTATTTGAATTTACGCTTCTCCCAGTTCTTGGATGCATGGGGCTGATATTTAAATGATAATTTTAGGAAAGAAAAACAATTCAGAAATCTCTGTGAGGCTGATTTTAATAGTAATTAAAGCCTTAGTTTCAGATAAAAGTTGTTTTTTTTTAAAAAAGGAGGAAACGCTTGTGTTCAAGTGTCATCTTATCTTCTGCTGGTCATTTTTTTCCCTCTGACTACATCTTAAATAAAAAGAGGAATTAAAGAGATCATAAAAGCAAAGACAAAGGCATACACCCTACACACGGTTCACATCTCTCGACTGTTCCTTCCTAGTGAGACAGGAAGCAGTTATAACAGAGGAAGAGCCACTTCCTCATTGGTGGTACCAAACAACCACCACAACTTCCAATTATAGCAACAGCAGACGAATAATAACACTGCCTCCCATCTCGCCTTCACAAAACAAAAAAAACAACAACTAGGTGGTGTTTCCACTCAGAAATTAGCCTGAAACTCAGCAGACTGAAGACAGGGCGAGGCTGCAGCGGGTAGGTGGGTTTCAGATGGGGTGTTATTAGACTAAAGGCCATGACAGCTGGCAAAAACTAAAATTAACCAGACAAGACTGCCTCAATGCAAAATCCACCGGAACGAGATGAGAAACTGAGGAGCAGGTTGACCGTTTAGTAAGCAAATAAAGCAGACAGCCACTGTCACATGACTGCATGTGGCTGCTGTGAGTGGGTGTGAAACAGTCTTAAAGGGAATCTCTAATGCTCTTTTTCAGAACCTTATTTTTGGGCTCTAACAGAGTAGCTTTGCATGATTCACTGGTCAAAATAGTTATCTTATACCAGTCCTTAGTGCCGGCTTGGCCAACTCCAGGCCTCGAGGGCCGGTGTCCTGCAGGTCGTAGATCTCACCCTGGGTCTACACACCTGAATCAAATGATTAGTTCATTAACAGGCCTCTGGATAGCTGCAAGATATGATGAGAAGGTCATTTAGCCATTTAAATCAGCTGTGATGGACACATCGAAAACCTGCAGGACACCGGCTCTCGAGGCCTGGGTTTGGACACCACTGGCTTAGAGGATGCGTTGAGGAGCTGCACTGTCTGAAACGAGCCCCTTTAGCCCCTCCGTTTTTAAGTCAACTTTCTTCTGATTGGCTGCCAAACACAAGTGGGTGGAGCTTTTGCACTCACAGTCAGAACTGTGTGCCTGAGATGATCAAATTAGAGATTATGATCTTTGAAACAATAGATCATGAGCTCAAATCCCAGCCAGGCTATGCATCCAGTAAAGATCCCCAAGCTGAGATCCAGTGCTAAAGTCTACCTCAGAACATGAGCAAGATATACATAACTGAAGCAGCTCAGGTATCATCCAACTTAAAGTCTGCGTCAGGTTTTGAGGTACCAGGATATATCGATGTAGGGTGGGCTACTGGACAAAGGTATGCACGGATGAGGACTGATGATTTGACAATTACAAAGGCCAGAGCCCCCCAACCCCCGACAGTAACCTCAAACTCCAGAGGAGCTCTTTGCCTGGTTTGAGAACGCCCCTCCCCCTTCACCCACCTCACCACCCCCTCCCTAAAGGAACATGAGGTCAGAAGGAGACTGACCTCATGTCAATTCCATCAAAATGGAACTGATGTAATGAGAGGGGTTAACAATAGGTTTGTGCTTTGAGTAAAACTGTTCTACAGCTTGAATATGAAAGCATTATGTGTGTGTTCCACTTAAAAACGTCTTTGATTAAAACACACTTAGATGTTTAAACTCTGAAATCATTCCAGGTCAGTATTTAAAAGCTTATTAATAAAATACCAGTTTTATTAATTTTATTTAGTCTAGTCTATGAAAGCATTAGTCAACAATGTTAACTGACTATTGCAAAAAATAAAATGAATACAAATAAAATGCTGATAATAGAGGGTAACTGCAAACTCTGTAACTCTCAGCAGCTCCCTTATTCACAGGGGATCTCCACAGCAGGTAGCTCAGCATATTTGATTTGGCAGATTTTTACACTGCATGCCCTTATCGACGCAGCCCCATGGGGAAATTCTACGAAACGTTTTGAACGTAGCACATTGTGGTTAATATTTGTGATCAATTCAACCAGTGAAATTTCCCATAAACTGTGGTTTAGCGTATTTATGCACACAAGTGTTTTCTGAGTTAACACCTTTAATAGTTGTCTTTGTATTTCCTGTTCTGATATGCTTGTTGTCGTGCGGTGTAGGTGTCGGGCCACTCTCTGTTCTACGCTCAGTGCACATGACTGGCCATGGACAGCTTGTGATGGAAACTAGCGTGCAGAGTGTGGGAATGGTGCAGGGCCAGGTGACAGGAGGGACAATAACAACTCTGTGGAGAAGGTCATCAGACACACATAAATAACCTGAAAAACAGGAAGGTAAATTTATCTCATGGATCAAAATTTGGGGCCACGGTTACGGAGCATTTAACAGAAACGATTCCAATATATCATTTGGAGCAGGATACCATCGCTGTGTTTTAAGAATACTCTTTATTTTCCAACAGTTACCGAATATATTTGACAAAATCTAAAGCTACTGTGTTTTATCTAGAAGACAATCTTGCTCAAATCCCACTGGCGTTTATATTTAGATGACATTTACCACGCTTTACGGACATGACCTTCCACGCATGTGCGGTGATATTTCATCAGCTAAACTGGAACAGTGATTTTTGCATGTTCATGGTATGTGTTTCAGTCTAGCTGCAGGACCCTACGCTTTTTCAGTTTCCATTTTCTATACTTATTTAAACCCTTCAGGATTCTTTATGTTATTTGCCCAAATCGATGCATGGGAAATCTTGCCTGCCACAGAAATGCAACAAATATTCAGCTCTTTTATGCAATTCACATGTACGTGCTAATGAAACAACATCACCTAAAGGTGAATTAAAATTAAATTAAATGTAAAAAACCTTTGCAACTTCTTCACAAAATCTTTAAAGGCTAAAGCTTTAGAGAAAAGTGTTCATACACATGAGAAATAATTATACAGAATTCAAATGGTCATTTTTAAAGACAAAGTTTAAAAGTAGTACATGCCAGAAACTGTTAAACAGACTTCGAAAAAATCGTTATAATTTTCTGTAACATGTTGATATTCTGATTATAATTTCACTTAATTCACAAACTGAAAAATGATCAGCTGTTACTACAACAGATTTTCTAAAAATGATGCTGGAAAGTTTATTTTTACATTTAAAAACTCAATCATCCCACATTTGGAAACAAAAAATGGCTTTATGTACCTTGGAGCAGGAAGTAGTCCACTGGTGTTCGCTTGAGACCGGCTTTGGCCTTCTCGCTTGTCCAGTCGACCGCCAGAGCCTCCTTCAGAGTGCAAAAACTGGCCGTCTGATTGGTTGGAGAAGATCAATATGGAGTGAATAGGTTTTGAACTGATTTGTTCGTTCCTTGTTTTTAGGACAAATATAAAGCAATTTATATGATGACAACCTCCTATTTAATAGAACGCTAATTTTAAACATTTAACATCGATAATGTTCTTTTTCTATGTTTTTTTCCAGTTTCAAGTTTAATTCCTCAAAAAACAAGTAATGAATGTGTCTGATACTGTTATTGCTAATGTGATATCATATAAGCCCTTTTTAAAAACATAAATTAGAAAGAGAATACAAAAGAAAGATCGATTTTAGTTTGAGCCTTTGAGAAAGAAAGAACTAAAAATGAGGGTAAGTGCTGTTATATTCAATATTCCTTCTCTTAACTAAAGGCAAGATTGCTAATACATCTCCTTGTTTAAGTTAAAAAACATCTTTGTTTATGTCAGTTCTTTCAGTCTACACAGTTAAGACGAATAAACCTGTGATACGGTGAAAGCTGATAATTGTGCACGTACTTTTTTCACCATGGTGGTCTCGTTGGGGTCGACTTTGGCTTTCTTTGCCTTCGGGCCGTCGTTGGACTCACCGCTGGGTTTTACTACTTTGGGTTTCTCCCTTTAAAGAAGAAACAAGAAGAAGAAAGTAAAAATGAAGGTTTCTTAATATGTCTGAGGCTATGTTACAATACACAAAACGACCAGCTTTATTCTCAACAACTGGGAATAGAACCTGCCCCCATCGCACTTACTCGACATAGTTGTGTGCCTGTCCCAGGTTGCAGAACATGTAACCGTAGTAACCGTAGACATCTCCACAGAACACTTTGATGTTGTGTTTGGAGCAGAGCTGGTCAACGCGTATCATCAGGTCTCTGGAGCAGCCTGTCAGACACACCTGAGGGACAAAAAATTCCCAAACAAACACAAAGTGTTAAAGGCTCGTTAGGGATTCAGATATTGAAATAATTTAATTCAATTCAGTTGTATTTATACAGCACCAAATCACAACAACAGTCGTGTCAAGGCGCTTTATATTGTAAGTTAATCATATGACCCCCTATGAGCAAGCACTTTGGTGACAGTAGGAAGGAAAAACTCCCTTTTAACAGGAAGAAACCTCCGGCAGAACCAGGCTCAGGGAGGGGCCATCTGCTGTGATTGGTTGGGAGAGAGAAGGAAGACAGGATAAAGACATGCTCTGCAAGAGAGCCATAATGAGATCAACATATGTACAATTAATCCCAGTGAGTAAAAAGGTTTACCTAAATGCTGTTTCAGACAGTTTTTTCTACCCTTGGCTCTGTGTGATGACACTGAGTGCAGATATCCCTAATAAGGTCATCTCGAGCATATTTAAACCATCTGTTTGTGAGGGGCAGCCAATCAGAATAGAGGTTGTTTAAAGGGGAAGGAGTTGGAACAGCTTGTTTCAGACAGAGGACGAACTGGAGGCTGCACCAGTATGAGATAAGGATTAGGATTATTATGATCTTTGAGTCATGCAAAGATACTTTAGTAAACACACTGCGGTGGAAATGAGCATGATAGGTCCCCTTTAATACAAATCCTACAGTTTGCAAACATGAGGTTGAAAGTGTAGACTCCTTTTCATGTGACCTTTTATTATTATTATTATTTTTTTAAATCCCGTTCTACTAATATCAAGTCTTTTCTCCCACTCAAAAAATTCTCGTTTTCCCAGTCTTATCTTGATCTCAATCATCAGAACCTGAAGGCTAACGAGCAAATCTTTCCAGTTACAGATAACAAAGCAGTTTTTCTTCAGGGCAGACCGAGCAGTTTCGTAACGCTCTCAGACGGAGACACAAACAACTTTCAAGTCGTATGATCATGGTTACTGTTACATTTTATTGAAAACTTGACATTTACTCTAAAATCTCTACACTTTTTTTGCACTAGTTGAAACATACGACTTTAACTCCCACTCCACAGTCGTTGGGAGTTTTGTCTTTGCACTGTTAATTATTTTTATTCCGTCCTAGAAAACCTCCTCTGTGACGGTATACCTTTAAACAAACGTGAATATTTATGAGAGATTAAAGAAAACATTTTTGTTTTATTAAAATGAGACACACAGGCTGAGCAGAATAAAGGAAAATTCTTAAAGTTACTTTATATTCAGCATGAACTTCTACCCTCTTTTGCATCCTGTTTGGCTGTTTTTGTGTTTTGTGCACTTCTTTCCTTAACGGGTGCAACTTGCACACCATAAATTCAGACCTATGCCCCAGTAAGCTGCTCTGGAAAAAACATGACACCACGTCAGCTGCTTATTCCTTTCTACACCGGGCTTCAAAAGAAATACGCTGGATTTCCCATTGATATAAACATTCTATGAAAAACATCTATTAATCCCAGAATTAAAAGACTCTTTGTGTACAAGACTGTCACTATATTTAATGAATTTGTGTCAAATCTGACCTCCATACTATAAATACTTTCTGAGGTTCAGGCTCTTGAAGAACACAGGGGTGCGTGGAAATTTTTGTCATAAGTCATCTTATTTTCGTCCACACAACTTCATCTCTATGTCAGACATTAAATTACTGTAGTTATAGATAAAATCTTACAGTAATTAGATTGTGACACTTGGAGCAAGTTAAAGTTAATTAAGAAACTAAATTCTGACCCAACCGTATGCACTTCAAGGGCTTACAACTCTCGCAATTTTCATTGTGTGAAGGTAAAATTTAAATGATGAAGCTGTTATACAATAAATAAATAAAATAAAATCAGCTGATTCTGAGGACATTTCTCAGATTTACGGGTTTCGCGTGGAAAGACCCAACTGCTTAGAAACATTTGGTCCCAAAAGAAGTTATTTTACTTAAAAATCACCTGTAATCCCCCTTTAAAAAACAAAAAAAAGCAAAAAACACCTGAAACTTTCACTGCATGTTCATTCCTGGAACAACAGAGATGCTGAACAGCAGCTGGTGAGCTGCCAAAACACTCGAGACACACCTACTGCAGCAGTTTACCACCGAGTGAAACGAGATTAAAGTCATTAAAGTGACACAGTGTACTATATTAAAGCCAGGCTGACTGATGGTGTTTTTGATGTCTTTGTGTTGGTGTTGCTACGGGATCATCGCTGAACTGACCAATCACGTTGATGCGACACCACAGAGGCATCCTTAGGGAAAAAAAATACTAAAGCAGGCACTTACCTGCACTTCATAGTAATCTAAAATAACCAGCACCACCTATAATACTGAATGAATATAAAACACTACATGTAACTCAAGCCCTGGTTGTTTGTTTGGCGTATTTTTTATTTATTTAGTCATTAATTTTTTTATGGTTAACTGGATTTTATGTTTTAGGCACCTCATTATTTGAGTCTCTTGCAGCAGAGGAAGTGTAGGTTGTGGTGGGTGAAAGGGTTAAACAAATGATTTCCACCCACAACACTTGAGTTGGTGTCCCTTGTGAAACCAGAAGCAAAAGCAGAATTATTATTTTAGACCCAGTGGAATCATCATAAAAAATATTTTCAGTTTTAGGTTTCGGTTTGGGTGGCTCAAAAAACAAAAACACCACCTTTTTACAGTGTTAGTCATGTATTAAAATGTCTTTCTGTGTTTGAAGCACCAAAGCCAAACTTCCTGGAGCGATGATGATATGAAGTTGCTGAAGTTGTAGAAAAAACACCAACATCTCTGTGTGGCGAGAGACGCAGTGGGCTATGATATAACCAGAGTGGGCTCATGTATGACTGTAAACAACTGACCGGTGGGCAGGGTCTACCTTATCCAACTGACCCAGTCCAGAACACCCAAAACACCCTAAACCCACAGATAAGACGGCTGCCGACACCCCCTCATCGCACCGGGCAGGCCGGGGCTACAGGACCAGTGTTTTTAAAACACTCTCTGGAGATTTGAGGAGTCTCGAGATAAATAATTGTTATCATTTACACACCCACACTATGACAAGCTGTACAGTACAACACATTATCTGCAAGACGGCCGATAGCTGAAAACACAACACAGCAATTAAAACGAAACGTCCCCATTTCACCTCTAATAGAAAGAGCAACAACAGGCGCGAGCAGCTGCACAAACTGCTTTCATAATGGGAATCTTCGTATGAGTAACCTGGCATGTTAGTCTTCTAGACATTCGGCGTAGTGTTGTGTCAAAAAACGGAGGTGAAAATAAACTTTACTCTCTAAACGAACATAGTCAGAAAATATGCAAAAACTTCAGCTTCAAACTGCAAAAAATGGTTCACGAAAACAATTTCAATAAACCCGAGAAAAAAAGAGACAAAAGCGCCCCCTGGGGGTCGAGCCATAGACAAACAAAATCAAACACACACACGCTCTGGTGAGCCATTGTATGGAAACATAAAGCGTTTTTGAATACTTCCAGCATTAATTACTTTTCAGTGTTTAACTGAGGCATAATGATAGCAGTTATACATTTCACAGTATGCACTGTTGCACAGGTCAGAGTGCTTTTACAAAGTGAAACGCCCCACACTAGCCTGGATTTCCCTTTCAGGATAAATGGCAGATAAACTCTGAGGAGCTAAATAAGAGTTAAATCAAACACCAACGATAGCTGGTGGTTTCCAGGTCTCAGCAAATGCACGACCTCTTACTGCTCACAAACAAGCTGCATGCAGCCAAACCAGTGTCCAAAGAAGACGTTTATGTTTTTCATATTAGATAACCACGGGTATTTTAATGTGCGCCTGTGTTTTCACTGTAACAGAGGACCTTTGTTCACATCCAAATACAGAAAATGTAGAAAAATGAAGTTACGAGCAGAGACGCATGCAGGACCAAACACATAGCTGTTAAAAGCGTCTTTGTGGAATAATAACAGGGAGGTAAAAATAAGAACTTCTGAGAACACGACTGGGTTTGTTCTGCCTCATAATTGGCCTTTGGGAAATGAAGCATGATTCATCGGCATACAGATTAGGCAGTGAGTCTAAGCCAGTGTTTTACCTTTACATTAATCAAATACCATTTCACGTACATTTAAGTCCACTTAAATAAAAATAAAATAGTTACAGATTCTCCTTTGAGGCAAGGCTGAAATCTTTTTTGTAGAAATGTTTTATATATAAGAGCAGCATCAGAAATAACCACGAGAGGCTCGCTGTAGCCAGATGTTTCAGTTCGGCTGAACACTGAAGAGTTTGGGCCACTGGGAGAGGAAACACCTCTTGCACGCTTGAAAAACCTTGGATTACATTTCAAAGGTCGATGTTTGAGGAGGTTTTTTTAAACAAGAAACTCTGGTGAATTTTGGTGCCTGCCCCAAACCGAGCCGAGGGAAATGACCAGCATCTATCTTTTAACCATTTTGTTAATTGTGAGTTTTATTTACTCGTGCACAACGCTGCATTTTATTGATCAAACTGTCAGATATAACAGGAAAACCCTGTAAAATTAGCAGCACAGATTTATTGTCTTTAAAGGAAAAAAATGCAGATAATTATATTTTTTTAGCAATACATAAATAAAAAAAAGGGTAAAGGATACATTTCAGATTTATCAGCGTGTGTGTTAGTTATGACGTGCGATTTTTCCTTTTCTTTCCTACTTGAAACCAAAGAGTCTGAATTGTAAACACTGTCGGCAGCTCTCTGCAGGCACACAGATGGACACTGTGTGCTTTTCTATTGTATTCATCCCTCAGTAATTGGGCTTCTCAGATGAAAACTGCGACCACACTCCAACTGCTCCGCTTTAATCACCCTCCATCTTCCCGCTGAGCCACACACAGATACATCAGTGGAAGCAGATAAAAGCAGCAGAGACCCCCTTCTGTTTTCCACCTTTTTTTAATCATTTCTTTCTATTTTTTGTTTCACCTTCTCTTCTTTAAAAGTTTCGTCCTCCCTCCATCTGTCCTACTAACATCCTTCTCAACCTGTCCTCACTCTTTTTTGTCTTACTGCTCCCACCCTCGTCTTCCTCCTGTACTACTTTCCCTCCTCCTGACACTCATTTAGCACCCCCGGAGGGAGGAAGACTGCCGACGATTCTGGCTCAACGGGAGGGGAAAAAATCTGTTATTCTTCTGATAGTGTTCAAATGAATTCTCGCCGTCAGCTGACAAAACTTAGATCGCGCCTAAGCAATGAAACCGAATGTAAAATGCAATAATTCATTTGTTTTTCCTGACAACAACACAAAAATACTGTCACGGTATTTAGCACCAGCTACTCACTACATCATATTTTACACGATGAACTCAAAGAGGGAAGTAAATTTCTATTACAAGGAAAACAGAAATGTAATATCTTAATCCTGAGCTCCTACACTATGAAAAAGGTAATTATTATTACTCCCTTTTAAAAGTATCTCCTGATCCTGGTGATGCAGTAAGAAAATTCAACTAGGTCTTGATCTGGAACCAGTTTTCATGATCTCCTGGTAATGGCGTGCGCGCCAGAGCCCACCTAGCGTAGGGTGAAAGGCACCCAGGACAAGTAGCAATCAGGAAGACAACCAGGAAGCAGGACGACCCAGAGAAACTCACACAGGCAAAGGAAGAACATGCAAACTCCACACAGAAGTGCCCGAGCCAGCCAGCTGCCGGATTCAAACCCACAACCTCCATGCTGCACCGCTGCGTCACCGCTCCGACACTCTAAATGAAAACACTGAACTGAAATAAAATAAAGACTCCAAGAAATCAAAAGCTAATAAAAAGAAAACAACTGTAAGAACTCCTCCTTTAACTGAAATAAATATGCGTGACAATATTTAGGGCTCCATTCCAAACGGCATTAAACCATCACAGGTGACTCAGACTAAATAAACAGGAATGAGACGCACCACCTGATCTTATGTTATGTATCATGCAATAACGTGTCCTGTGCTGCTTTTTGATTAGAAAGTTTGATTTTCAAATCAGCAAAGAGACCGACTGACCGACTCGCTGACCCGGACATCCTTCTGCCGGCTCACTGAGTGAACGACGCTGTTAAAAAATCCATTCGCTTAGTTTAGTCTTTTTATTCCTTGTTTGCCCTTTTCCCTAGAGCTTCAGGGCTTCCCCTGTTACCCCCGTGTTTAATGTTGCAACAGTTTGAAGTGTGGGTAATTCCCTCAGGCAAAGTCTACACAAACAAGGAAAGTCTGCTCACCGTGGTTTGACAGGTGGGTACTTTAAGTCAGTGTGGTCTTAGTGAAAGGTGGGTTAGGGTTGGGGGGGTTAATGTGGCCCTTCTTCCTTCCAGACTCTCGGGTTTTAAGTTGTTCAGTTTCAGGTTTAATCTCCTCACATACACAGCAGCATGGCTGTGTTTATAATCTGCATATAATTATATATTAATTATATCAGTGCAGCATCTAATTCTAAACGTCACTATTTTCACTGGCTGGACAATGAAGCTCATGTCATTACCACACCTTGCAGACATTATCTCACCGCAGGTGTTTCAGTGCACCACATGGTCTGATAGCGCCACCTAGTGGTCAACCTGTGAGGTGCAGTCAGTCAACACACTGCTGAAAAATGTAACAGGACATTTTTTAATCAGAGTTCTTCTTCTGGGATATCGATCTGGTCGGTTAAGCAGCAGGGCGGGTTTTTAATCAGTTTCAGCTGTTTCGGGGTCACTGAAATTAACAGCAGGTGCACTGGAGGGGCAACAATGAGACGATCCTCAAAATAGGAATGGTTTTACAGGTGGAGAAATTTTCTCCCTCCTCATCTTTTCTGACTGTTTTGCATTTGGTTAGGGTCAGTGTGAAGACTGGTAGCATGAGGCGATACTGGACGCCTATAGAGGTTGCACAGGTAGGCCACCTCCTCCAGGATTACTTATTGTTACTGCTGTGTTATTGCTGTGTCTCCCAGCACAGTCTCAAGAACATGGAGGACATTCTGGGAGACAAACAGTTATTCCGAGAGAGCTGCACAGGACCGTAGAAAGCCCGTAACCAAGAAGCAGGATCGGTATCTGTTCCTTTAGGTGAGGAGGAAGAGGATGAGCGCTGTCAGAGCTATAAAGTGACCTCCAATGGGCCACTGGTGTGAATTCTGACCAAACAGACAAAAACAGACTTCAAGAGGCTGGCCTGACAACCAGGTGTCATTTTTAACTGGAATTTACTTTAAAACAGCAGCTCTGAGGTAAGCATATCTCATTGGTTTAAATTTCTGTTGCCTCACCTCCTTATCTTGCACCTCTGGTGACGAGAGGGGAGTCAGCGAAGAAAGGAGTCAGCATGTTAAACTCACCGCATCGAACTGGAGGAAGAAGTCGTCTGGTTTGTCTTCGATTCTGTCTGGGTCAGCGTGCACTTTCACCATTGGGTTGAGGTTCTGCGCTCGCTCCAGAGAGGCCTTGGCACGATTCTGACCCTGAGCCGTGACTGGAACCAAGAACTGAGCTCGGCATGACTCCTCCGACACCTGGAAGACACCCCGACAGGGAGCGCACAGCTGGATGAGGCTCTTACTGCAACTGTTACTGCTGTTGTGCTCACATAACAGATCTCCTTTTAGACTAAATACACACAGACAGGTGTTAATTTATATTTATGATCATAAATTATCTATCATATTTTTACTCCACTTTTCCCTCATGTAGTGTCAGAGAACAAGGAACAAGAAGACAGAAGTGTGCAACTTTTATTATAAAATCATCACAGAACAGCTAAATTACAATGTTCAGTTTTACTTTCCCACAAAATGTGAATTCCCGCTGACAGATTGCACATTTGGTGTTTGATGTAATTTGATACAAACACGCTTAATAATACGAGCCTGTCGTCAGATTATCAGAGGAACATTTTTTTATATGAATTTTGATGTTTTTGAAAGAAACAACAACAAAAACTGCTTAAATAAACCCTGATCAGTCTTGTCTTATTGGCCTGGAACTGGAAAAATGCACAGAGTGGGGTTGAGGTTGGAGGGTATCAGACAAATACTGAACAGAAGATATCTTCTATGGCAAGATGTGGAAATGTTCAAAGTGAATATTAGTTATTTACATCCTTTCTGTCAAAAACTAATTCAGTTTCTCTGGATGCAACATTTCAGTAGGAGAAACAAGTACCAAAACAACTGTTCTTTTTCTATCTGGGGATTACCTGTACAAAAAAAGGTTTGCATTTTGACGCACTGTATTTCATCTTTTGTTGTACTTAAAACATTTTTCATTTGTTGTTATTTTAATACTTAAATGCACTTTTTATCAATAGCTTTGAAAAGATCTATCTACTGGAACCACCTAGTGTGCATTTTTAGTACTGCAAATCTAAAGGTCTCACATACTATTCCACTGTTTTATTGGATTTGAGTAAATGTGTTTTGTTTGAAAAATGTGTAAAAGAATTCCTGCTGCTCTTGATGTGACATCTCTAATCAGGGATAACGATGAAGAGTGCTTACCTGTTCATGGTCCAGCAAGGTGAGTCCTTTAACGCCAGCTAAGATTAAGTTCTTGGCCACTTCAGCCCCGAGACCACCCAAACCTGCCAGGAGCACTCGAGACCCTCGCAACCTGGAATACAGACAGAATTTAAAAACCAGTTTAAGTACTGCTTACTGTGTGGTTTCAGAAGTAATTGTGTGCTGATTGGAAGAAAATCAATATGAAATGTTCTGTAAACATTTTGACTACATTAAAGAGATTCTTAAAAAAACATTCAGACAGAATAAAACGAGCAGCTGTTACAAATAACGCATATTGAGCCGTTTGAGAGTGAAACTAAAGCTTGATTTTGTGAGATTCAGCAGCCTTTTTGAAGCTTTAATATCACGTGAGCATTAACTGAAATATATCCTTAAACAGTTAATTCACATGTAATAATTCCAGTTTGAACAAGAAGTCTGTGCCGATATTATTTACATCATCTGTTTGAATGAAGCAATCACAGAAATTACCTACTCAGCTAATTATCAATATTTTCAAGTAAGATCGCATAACACATTTATTATTCATTAGTAAATTATATAATTTAATCGTGGCTTTTTGTAAAAGATAGATTTCTTTAACGATGTACTCGAGTAAGTACAGCAAGTCAAAGCTCCGGCTGCACCGATTAGCCTCCCGAGCTAACTGACCTCTTCTGGGCATCCAGTCCCCACAGTCGGATCTGGCGGTCGTACTGTGCCGCTTCCTCCTCACTAATAACCGGGTCCTCCTTCTCGATCATATCGATCACTTCAATTCGTTCCAATGAAGGTAAATCCGGGGTAAATTAATATTTTGTGCAGCTACAGATGGAGCTGTTTCAAATGCCGCGACGGTCCCGCTGAACAGGCGCTAGCTGATGACGTCGACAGAACAAAACAATAGATGACTTTTTTTTTTAACGAAGTCCTTTTCTAACGAACTTTTTTTTTGAGGATATGTATTTTTTCTTATTCGTAGTTTCACATGTTGTAAATAGAATGCTATATTTATATTAATTTCACTTAATAATAATAATAAAAATATATGTCGCTTTAACTTTTAATGAGTTCAGTATTAGAAATATAGATATAGAAACATATACATATATCGCCGTGCTGCGATTTAGCGTATGCATTGGTCACTGAGCCCTTAAATTTTAAACTTGAAAGCGTACGTAATTAAGTAAGTTTCAGCTTTGTCACGTAACTGTGCAGGAGATTGGGGCAAATTTTCCCTGGGTATTGCCTTAAAATCAGACTGCCCGCAGAGTGTCGAGAATTTAAGAACATATTGAACCTTTGTGTTATAATGACCCTAACAAGTACGAGGCCACGGGAGAAAATGGGATGTAGAATGACCAATCTTTTTATTCACTAACACGAAATATTATACGAAAGATAATACAGCGACCTAAGAATAAAATACAGTGAATGAAATTGACTTCAAGCCAACGTAAATAACAAGGAGAAATACATCGATCTAGTACGAACATTAAAAAAAAATATACGTTTTGAAATCGTTAATAATCGAATAAGATTACTTGGGGAGACGGTTTACCTGCAAGTCAACATCCAGGCCACATTTTACCCTGTAAATTTGCCATTCGTTGATTTCCGTGAGGAGCGTACGCTATTCGTCATGATGTCACTCTCGGGAAGGCCAGCCCCTTTTCTCCTTGGAGAAGACGGTCGGCCATTTTAGGTTCATCAGTCGTCATTTCACATCGCTACAGTAGGACGGAGAACGTCAGGACTCAATATTTCTCTTACAACTGTAGTGGAGAATTGCCTACTATGAACTGAAACTCTTCCTAAAATCAAAACAATTAGATCCTAGTGTGAAGTGACGCATAAGCCAGTAGTTTCCAGTGTCGAGTTGTAATTTTTTGCACCTCAATGTAGCTAGAGGAAATGGCTGTGGAAAGCATGACTGTCCATCCAAACTCCCCAACTACCAACCACGAACACAACAGTCTCCTGACTGACGAAAGGTCGAGTAATTCTACAGTCATATTTAAATGAAATTATTTATTTGTCCTGTGCTTTTACACAAAAAGCCCGGGGTTTCTTTTTCCTTTTTTTCTGTCAGAGGGATTAAATTCGCCTTTTCTGGAAAACGAGTACAGAGGTAACGCCATGTTGATACGACAACGCCAACTGGGAGGCCAAAAAAACTTCTGGGATAACGCTGTTCCCTGTGTTTTATTTACGTTTATCACAATCAACGAGCAATCGACTCGAGCCAGCCTGTCTCAAGGAAAAGAGATGAGGTTGAAACGGCTGATAAATCATACTTTAAGCGACCATACTTAACAATTCGACGATTGATCACGGCGCCTTGGTTAACTAATCACCCTCTCTTAAAAAACTTAACTAATTAGTTCAATTAATCGTGTGTGTTTGGTATCAGTAGCGATCACAGCGGTAAAAGGAAAAAACAAACATTAAACTGGTGGGTTTTTTTTGCTAACGGTGAGGCCTACTCAGGCTAGCAGCGTTAGCATGTTAGCTGGTGTTACTAACGTATGCTGTTGGCAACAACAGAGAAAGGCTAAGCTAAGGGCTAATACTTATGTTGACTGTGATTTTTAAGGTCGTCGATATTTCTAATGGCTGCTGTTTTTTAAGTAGCCCAACTTTAAGTTATTTGATCACTATCGTCGATTATTATCGGTTCAAATGCATTTGTGCCGTTGGCGGAGCGTAGCGCTTAATTGCACCCTTGGCGTTACGCACTTAAAATTGTCATCGTCTCATTAATTGTAAATAACTCAAATAAGAAAAACCCTTTAGCTCCCCTTATGAACGCCCTCAAACATTTAAGTTTAATTGTCGTTAAATTTAGATTTTTTTTCGTTTTACTGTAGTTATGGATGTATTTTAACTAACATGCCATTTTTATTCACAGTCGTGCCCACACTGACTCGTCCCCAACATCCCCCCGAAGTCCCCCCCACCTCCCCCAAAATGTGTAAAACGTCTGCAAAGCATCCCAAAAGTGTTTAAAGTCAAACACAAAAGTTCCCTTCTCCACTGTCCCCAGTTGGCAAAATTTGCTGTACCCGGTTGGTCCCCCACTTTCCAATCCCCACAAACTCCCACTTAGTGTCCCCGAAAGTTTAGCGAGAAGCTTTATTTTTTTGTTGTTTTGAGTGCAAAATGTGAAGAAAGCCCGTCACAGTAAGTATTCCCCATTTTAAATGTGGCCCTTTGTGCTTATAGAGTTACGTTATGGAGTCGAATATTGAGCTAATAATGTGCCATAATGCATGGTAAACCATTTGATCCGGAATAATCATGTGCTCTGCTAAACCTAAGCTGTCTGGTAGGAGGTTTGTTTGGAGATTTTACACTTTGGATATAAATGGAAACTGTCTGGTGTAACTAACATGGCGAACTGATCATGCACAGGACTGGACTTTATTGTGCTCAGCTTACAAATAACAAAGTAAATAACAGTTTTTCCTCTCCACAGCTCTGTACAGCTAAGCTTGTTTTGGTAGTATAGAGTATGCTTGAATGGGGTTTGCTGTTTTATGTTATTCCCTAAATTGGGAAGCAGCAGGTGATATGTGTGTGTAAGGGGGTATTTCAGAATTGCAGGGGGGCCAACAGCTTGTGCCCATAGCGATTCCCAGCCACCCCCTATTCACAACAACCTGCCTCCACAATACAGCCAAATCCCTGTGCTATGAAAGGGAGCCCTCCTTTGTAACAGGTCTGTGCAATCATGCCAGTCATAAAGTAGGGGTCTGAGTTTGTGGTGTTTGATTAAAAGCTGATAGCTTTTTTAGGACAAATCATCTTATAGAGTCTATTAAAGTGTTTTAGATAATATGTCAAAAATGGACTGGACTGGGTTAGTTGGTATCTGATACTGCGTGTCTTTTTACATATTTCCAGAGAGAATAAGTGTAGTTTAATTCTGGCTCATGGTCCCGAGTACCAAATATGAAGACAGATTTTGTAGTTTATTCTGGATTGTGTCTTGTGAGCCATTAGCAGATAACTGATTTTTTTTTTTCTGGCAGTGAATCCAGGTTTTATGAGCCCATTTTTAATAAAAGTGAGAGTTTACTAGGTCATCTGTGGATATCTTTGCACTCTAAAACCTAAAAATCAGTCAAATCTGGAACAGCTACTAATGAAAGATGACCTTTGTACTCCTTGAAGCAGTCCCTTGGCAGGCTACATCTTGGCAGCAGCCAGGATTTGTGGTGGAAGTTGGACTTTGCTGTAGACAGTTTTCATTCTTTAAGCTAACGTGTTTGTGGCATTCTCTCTTTTTTTAATAATATATTTGCTGTTTTGAGGGGAGAAATTGGGCTCTGATGATTAAGGCTGATTAATTTGCTTCCCCTGAGAAAGCCGGTGAGCTGAGGATGTGGTGCATACTACACGTACAGTGGAGTTGACATTTTGCCTCAAAAGCAGATCAGCTGTCTTCCACCACCTGCTCCATCTTAGCTCACTGTGGGCTCAGAGGAGGACAAAACCTGCCTTTGAGAGTCTGATACTGAATGGCAGTAGTCTTCTCAGTGAATCAGTTAACTCCTGTTCACATCATCCAGAGCTCAGACCTCTCCCTGACTGCTGGACACAGTGCTTGTCAGCCTACTTTGGGTGTTGGCCTTTAGGGAGGTACTAATATTTTTTCTTTTCTTTGTTACTAACATTTTTGTGTCAACATTTTATGACGTGTGTCTTGCACAGTTTTGACGTAACAGAGTGCCACATGGTTTTTCTTTTCCTTTTGTGGGCCGGCCCAGAAGTTGGCATCGATCTGGCTCCCTCAGCTAAAAGCCAGTAGGAAGTTTCCACGGGCTTCTAGATTGTGGCAGGAAATGTGCTCTGTGGGAAATAAAAGTTTATGATAAATACATATTTTGTTCGGCAATTTAATCTGAGATTAAGACCCATTACTGCAACACTCTGTTGCAAGTTCTTGTTGTTGTTTTGAGAGATGGCCAAACATAAACACGTTAAAGTACTCAACCTTCTCTGAGGTAGTCCTCAGTAACAGCAGACATCAAACAGCAGGAACTGTCTGTTTATTTTTTTTTTCTACACCAGATGGATGTCCTTCATATTAGAAGTTAAAATACATTCAAAAGAGGAAAAAAAAGGCCTTATAGGGTATTTTTTACTCTGGCAGTGTTCCAGCTGTGGTGGCTAAAATCTGTCTGCGTACAGACAAAAACACAAACACTTGGCATATTGCGCAGACTTCCTTTGTGGTTACTTCTGCTGCTGTAGGAGTGATGATTGCATTTTATCTGTGTATGATAACACACGCACAGAGGCTCACAAGGTGAAAACACACCAGTATTGCTGTCGTGAGTGTTAATAATAGAAGCACAGTATTACATATACACATGACCTAATTTGAAGTCTGAAATTGTTCGTGCTCGTCACGTTATGAGATTAAATCCAAAGGAAAGGTGTTGATGCTTTCTGGAAGCTGTGTAGACGATGTAGAAAGTTCGCCTTGAATACACAGTATTTTAGTTCACCATTCAGCGTGTTTTTATCTATCCTTCTGTTTGGATGACCTAGATAATATGTCAATAAGCAGCTGTGCAGTCTAACCTCACTGCAGGAGCGTTTGAGTTTGTTTTTTAATCTTGAGTGCGATTATATATCCCTCCCAGTGTATGCATAAAGTGTTGTGTTTGACATTTTAGTGTTTCCTTCACCTGGCTTATATGATTGAAAGGTCATCTTATTCTTATGGCAATCCCAGGTACTTATTATGTGCAGTCTTTACAGGAATGCATGTGTATACAAATACAAAATCATTAACTTTAACATCAACCTGCCATAGATTTCAAATTCTGCAGTTAAATTTACATTTACCCATCTTACGGTGTGACAGACTGTCCATCAGAATACACCGTATAACCTTGTAAATCTTCAGCATCAGAAATTTTCCTGGCAGAAAGTGGTGCGTGCTACAGATTAATAGTCTCTTTTAGAATTATATACAACCATCAGCTCGTGTTTCATATCACAGTCACATGGCAGCAGTGTAAGCAGAGACCCCCAGACCCCCCCCAGCCAGATCCTCCAGCTCTCCAAGGGGACACGGAGGGGTTCCTGAGCCAGTTGAGAGACATGATCTCTCCAGCATGTCCTGTATCTATCCCAGGGTCTCCTCTCAGCGGCATACCCAGGATACAAAAATACAACAAACAGTAAACAAGGATCTAGATTAATTTGACCGATAATTTTCTGAAAAGTCTGAAATCGCAACGGCTCAATCGGGAAAAAATGGCACCATCTATGATATTAGCAGCAGATTATGATCGATGACTCGTTCTTGAATTGTGCGTGTATCCCTGTATCTTCAATTTTCAAATTCGCCGAGCCTCTGTACTCGTTTTCGCCGATTTACCCCCAGCTGCGTGTATAAAGTCGTTCTTGCTTCCTCCTCTTTGTTTGTATAATTTTATTGTGCATTTATCTTTGTAAAATTTTGTGACCATAATATTAAAGATGGCTTTCTTTTCATATACAGGGCAGAAGATGGAGAGCTGGAGGAGGGTGAGTTGGAAGATGATGGGGGAGAAATGGAGGAGGAAGAAATGGCAGGAGGTGTGTCAGCAGTCGGTCCAGGTGGAGACGGTGAAGAAGTGGGTGGAGGTGAAGGAGGCCACGAAGGGTCGGCGGAGCGGCCTCGGCGAAGTAGGGAGCGCCACGCTAGCAGCGGTTCAGACGACGAGAGAGCCCACCGTCGTAAGAGGAAGCGGAAGAAGGAGCGGGAAAGAGAAAAGAGGAGGTCCAAGAAGAAACGCAAATCACGACATAAAGTAAGAATTGTAGTAAACGCAGAGATGAAAACACCCGTTTTCTGGCTTAACCCAAAAATATCAACTCTAACATTTGTCCCTTTTTCTCTCAGCGTCATGCGTCCTCGGATGATGACCACTCAGACTACAGTGATGAGTCTGACTACAGTCCCAGTGAGAAAAGGAAATATAGAGAGTACAGCCCCCAGTACGGTTCTGTAAGTCTGAAAAGAAAACTTTCCCAACACACATGTTACATGTGCATAATATAATGTGAACATGATGAAAGTATTCTCAGTTTATCAATGTCTTATCTCTCTCTAGTCTCGTGGGAGCTACGGTGGCGCAAAGAGGGGTGGTTACATGAAGATGGAGAAACAGGGTTACGGAGGTTACGATGACTACGAAGATGACAACTTTGAGGGAGAGGAAGATGAAGACATGGGGGATGACGACTACGATGACTTCACCAAGGAGCTCAACCAGTACCGAAAGGCCAAGGAGGGAGGAGGCGGCCGTGGTGGGCGAGGTAATTTCACGGCAGTTTGAAAAATAGACTTTTTAAACATATTCTGCTGTATGCTGAATATGTGCTCAGCTGACAAGTCAACACGGTTTCATAGCAAGACTGTACACGGAAAAATCAAACCTAAGATCCAACGTTGTGACAAGGCCAGCTGTCTTTTCTAGGGATGTTTTCAAACAAGGAAAGAGAAAAATGTATCACTGTGTTATCAAAGTTCACTATTTTACCTGCACCACAGTTGAATTTGCACTCGAGCATATTTGCATACATACACACAACTTCTCTTATCAATACAAATTTCAGATAAGTTGCTGACAGGTGGAATCCCACTTTTGTAGCTTATTCTTACTTCTCTCTTTGTCTTCGTGCAGGGGCCAGAGGTCGTATGAAGAACCACAGAGGCCGTGGATTAATGAGAGGAGGGAGGAGGGGAAGAGGAGGAGGCAGAGGAAGAGGAGGGCGAGGCGGAGGAGGAAAGATGGGAGGAGATGATGATGGAGACGGCTACGGAGATGAAATGGAGGTGAGGATTAGAGCTCAGAATTATATTTTGCTCCAAGTTCACAAAGAGTCAGTTAAATGACAATAATAATCCTTGTCCTTACAGTATGGAGATGATGACTACGACATGGGTGATGATGACTATGATGACTACTCGAAAGAGCTCAACCAGTACAAGAAGTCCAAAGACAGAGGCAGAGGTTTGTTTTTCGTCTCTTCCTTCCGTTTCCTTTTATTTAAATTTGACCTACGTTGTTTGTTTTTTCTTGTTTTCATATGTTATTGAGATAATTGTGTGTGCACGTATTAAATATGGACAAAGACTCAAATAATGCCATCAGTGTATGTGCAAGTGTTTCTGTGAGCCAAAAACTGAGGTACCAGACTGTTCTAAACACTCAGTTTCAGTATTCCTTTTAAAATCTTTCATCCTGTTGATGTCATAGAAGCTAGATGTCCATACTATGGCACACAGTTTGTGAGGCCAATCAGCAGAAAGTTGCATTAAAGGGAGGGTTAAGGGAGCTAAAATGGCTAAAACTAGGATTTATGCAAAATTAATGGGGAAATATATCCTTTTTTTTGCCCAAAAGTTCACTCACACTGTCTCTTGATTTCTCCACCAGGTGGTAAAGGGGGCCGCGGGCGAGGCAGAGGTAAAGGAGGGCGTGGCATGATTAGAGGAGCAAAGGGTCGAAACAGAGGGAGAGGAAGAGGAGACATGGGGAATGATGACAACGGAGACATGGACAACGGGGTAAAACTTTCATAATTATTATGAGCTCAGGTTAAGCGCCCTGATCTGGTAACAAACTGGACAGTACAGCTAATTTGTATTTGCTTGTTGTGTGGGGTGGGTTCAGGATGGTGTTGGAGGTGATGGACCGGGAATGGGGAGGAGGAATCAGAATGAAAAGCACCAGGACAAGAAAGGAAAGGCCATCTGCAAGTACTACATCGAGGGGAGATGCACTTGGGTAGGATGGCACAAATATCAATAATATGTATTATTAATGCTCTTTTATTGTATACATACAGTTAAGTTCACTTTTCAAAGTGCACATATACAAATTTTGTATTACATTAGTTCCAATCGGACATGCGCACATCTCCTTTGAGGTTGCATTAGGAAGGGCATCCGGCGCACATCTCTGCCAAATCAAACATGCAGAGTTGCCCGCTGTGCTGAAAGTAACTTTCTAACAGTTTTTCATGATTTCATACCTCAAACGCAAACACATTTTTAAAATAGTATTTTAGAGTTTTATAAAGATGTTTTAGAAAAAAATTTACACTCAACTATACTGTTTAGCACACTAGCTACCTCCTACCTGGATAAAAATATAACTGTTTCCAGTGGAAATTTCAACGTTTGGTGCCAGGAATCTATAGCTTAATGCAAATATTTTAAAAGGCTTTATACTAATATAAACTCTTATAGCAGCATGTAATAACCACAGCTGCAAGATAATGCAGAGGAAATGTCTTCTGTGTTGTTTATTTTGGTCTACAAATTATCTGTTGGCTGCTGTCTCAGCCCTGACATCCATAACACACACTTTTTTCCCATACAACAGGGCGACCACTGTAACTTCAGCCATGACATTGAGCTGCCAAAGAAGAAGGAGTTGTGCAAGTTCTACATCACTGGATTCTGTGCCCGAGCTGACCACTGTCCTTACATGCATGATATCCTTTGCTGTTGACCACATGGAGAGCCTATTTATCAGTATAGATAAGGCAGTCTGGAGTTGTGGATCAGAACCAGTTTTTCCAATCAAATTAAACTTGAATCTCTGACTAGTAAGTCAAGTTAAGAGTCAAGCTGGCAATATTTACCAGTATGAAGTTGCATAAGTGAAATCAATCCAGGGTTTACACCTGTTTATTCGGGCCACCAGGCCAAAGTTGACCCTTTGCTCGATATGTGCACCAGTGTTTTGTTTCAGGGTTTGTTTTTTAAAAGCTCCAATCGTTAAAATGACCATTTAGTTTTCATATTAGTTTTAACAACCATTAACACTATGAAGCAAAGATGAACTAGCAAATTGTTTTATCCAATAATCAGGGTAAATGATGTATTGTTGTATGTGAGTGAGGTTAAATATGATGCAGTGCTGTATCAGTCGTCGTACCCACTTTGTCTGATGTTGACACAGCTGATAATGTGACACGAGTGTTCCTCCTTGACTCCTGTGCTACGTGAATTCCCCTGTAAGCTGTTCCACACCACAGGGAAGTGTGTCAATGGTGACGAGTGTATGTTCTCCCACGAGGAACTCAATGATGATACTCGGGAGCTGCTTAACAAGGTAGGAACCTCCGACCTCGAAGACAGTCACCTCGTTTATCTTCTGTAAACTCTCACAATATTAAGTGTATATAAGTTAGATTTTTGTCACTCGCACAGTCTGCCAGTTTAAGTTGACAGACTGTTGTTTTTGTTTGCCTTCAGTTGTGTTTCTTTAAGATTCACCCAGCAGAGTATTTTTCTTGGTTTTGTAGATGCTGGCAGAGGATGCAGAAGCTGGAGCTGAGGACGAAAAAGAGGTGGAGGAGCTGAAGAAGCAAGGAATTAACCCGCTTCCTAAGCCCCCTCCTGGAGTCGGCCTCCTTCCAACCCCTCCCCGGCCCGTTCCTGTTGAAACCAACACAGGTGGTGTGGATTTTGCTGGGCCTCCAGCTGGTGACTTTGGGGGTCTTCCTGGACCTAATCAGGTGCCCATGGCTGTCAAAGGTCCCCCAGGACCAGGGCCTGTTCCTGTCCCTGGTCCCTGCGTCGGTCCACCTGTCCACGGTCCTGATGGAAGTCCCTTCCAAGGTGGCCCGCCGAATCCCCCTGGCCTTCCTCCTCCTCCCCACATGGGTCCCCCACCTCCTGCTGGTGGAGGAGGAGGAGGAGGAGGCATGGGGAAGAAGATCCCCTCGTTGTTTGAGATTAAAGTTCAGCCCACAGGACAGCTGGCCCAGAAACTCGCAGTTAGGTAAGAGATCAGAAATGCAAAGAATTAAAGTGAGTATTTGTATAATCCGCATCCTGACTTTGTCTGTAAGAAGATCCAAGTTCTCAGTTTTTGGAATGTAGGAATACTGTCTGAGGTTTTTACTCTGAGAACTGAAAACGTTTTCTGAACATCTGTGAAATTGCGTTAAGGCTGAGAAGCATCTGCTTAGATTCACAACAGCTCAAAGGTTCCTCCCAAAACCCGCGGGCCCTGAGTGTTGAGTAGACAAAGGATTTTCAGTGCAATAATTATTTTAGTGTTTGGTTATTGGTTTTGTCAGACTTCTAGGAAATGCACAACTAGCAGAGAATAATGTGTAACAGGAACTAGTATCTACATTTTTTTAATTAACTCTAAATAATTAAAAAAAAATGTTTGCTTTGAGAGTCACTATCCGAATTCTAAATCACACTCCCGCTTTTGTATTAGAAGCCAGGGCCCCAGTACCAACCAGGGTCAGACCCCAACACCTGGACCTCAAGGGCCCCCTGGTGCCCCTCCTCCCAGATTCCCTGCCCCTCCAGGTATGATGCCCCCTGACATGCAGAACATGGGCCCCAACCTTGGAATGAACCAGGGCCCTCCCAACATGGGACCCGGTGGACCACCAATGATGGGAGGATTTCCACCAGGAGAGGGCCCTCCACATGGAGGTGCTATGCCTCCAGGTCCTCCTCAGGGAGGAGGAAACTTCTACAATAACTTCTACAATCAGCAAGAGGGTATGAAGATGGAGGGTGTGGTTCAAGAAGGTGAGATCATTTTATACTAAATACCAAAATAGAGTTGGAGCAGCTTACTTCAAACAATAGTGGCTCTTAAACTTATGAGAATGTTGTCTGTTCCCTATCAGGTGACAGTTACCAGGGTTTTTCCGGTATGGACGAGAGAGGAGGCACAGGAACATTTGGAAATCAGTCAGGCAACCAGGAAGGCCCTGCTAATGGAGCCACAGCCAATCAGGGGGGGATTTCTGTGCCTGACTTTCTGCCACCTGCTCAGCGCGTCCTCTTCATGAGGATCCAACAGAAGCAGCAAGAGGAAGAGGAAAGAGCTCGCAGGATGGCTGAGGGAGGAGCAGAAAAAAGCAGAGACACTGAAGGTAGAGGAACAGCACCTGCATCTGTGTATAAATGATTCCTGTGGCATAGTGAGATGTAGCATCCTTTGCAAGTATTCCTCTTTCCGTATGACTGTCTAAGAACAGGAGAAACCTGTAAAACCAAAGACTTAAGACTTAAAACCATTTTGTGTGTAACAGAAATGAGACGGAGGTGACCCTTTCAGTGATTGCTTAGAGTTGACCAAAATGTCAAATCCCTCTTTTCCTAGGTGACTCAGGGAACTGGTATTCTAGCGAGGATGAGGATGGCGGTGGGAGCGTGACTTCCATCCTGAAGACCCTCCGTCAGCAGACCCAGGCTCCTCAAAAATCTGACGTGCATCCGAGCGACCCACGCCTTGTGAAAGCCTCTCCTTCCCACCCTCCGGCTCGCCCAGCAGACCCCCGCTTAGCTCGGGATCCACGCTTGGCACGTGCTGCTGAGTCAGCTCAAATCTCTGACCCCACCCACTCCACACTCGCTCCATCGTCATCTGGACCACCTGCAGACCCCAGGCTAGCTAGGCTAGCTGCTGCTGCCTCAGCAGGATCTGCCTCCCATTCGCCTCCAGCTGCTAAGCCTGAACCTCCCCTGGTCTATAAGCCCCCTCCGCTCACGACCCCGGCAGTGGATGAGGAGGAGACTGAGCGGGTTCTACGGGACAAGCCCGTGCCGATTCCTCTGGATCCGCTCATGGGTATGGCTCTGAAAGACCCACGTTCCCAGTTGCAGCAGTTCAGCCACATCAAGAAGGATATTGTTCTTCACATGCCAGCATTCGCTAAAACGATCACCTGGTCTCCTGAAGATCTGCTTCCGCTCCCTATTCCCAAGCAGGACCTGCTTCCTCTACCCCCGGGCATCCCTCCCGTGTCCACCCTTGACTCACGTCTGTCCCGCGGTCAGCAGCAGCAGTTACACACGCCACTCACTCACTCGCAACCTCCTTCCGTACAGCCTCCTCCTTCCTTAGACGCCCCTGCTCCCTCCTCCTCAGCTTCTACCCTCCCAGAATTTGAATTTCTGTCTCGCATCCTGAAGAATGTTAACTCCAGCACGTCCCAGACTCCTTCTCCTCCTCATTTACCCACACCCCCTACCACTATGCCAGTTATGGGTCAACCTCAGTCCATGCCTGCAGCTTCTATAGAAAAGCCTGTTGACCCCCGTGTTGCCCGCAAAGTCCCCTCTGATCCCCGTCTCCAGCCACCGAAGTCGGCACTGAAGCAGCCATCAGAACCTGTGCCCCCTCCGTCCACATCTCCTGCACCAACATCTAGTTCTTCTCCACCTGCCATCGCTCCCTATGACCCACGGTTGCTCTCCTCAGTTGGGGCAGGGCGCAGTGTAGGGGCCGGGACACCAGGGGGTGCCAGTGTGCTGAGCAGCATTAGTCTGTATGACCCTCGGACTAACAAACCAGGCAGCCCTGGTACCAGCAGTGGCGCTAACAACTCTCCTAACTCAGCCAGCCAAACTGAGTCCAAACTCAGTGACCCCACAACGAGTAAACCTAAATCCAAGGAGCCCCTCTTTGTTCGGAAGTCTGCATTGGACCAACCTGAGCCAGAGAAAAGTACAGAGCAAGGCACGGATAGATACAACAGCTATAACAGGCCCCGGCCCAAACCTGCGCCCTCACCTAACTCCACAGCTCAGGGCGGGCCTGCTGCAGCTGGGGTGGCTGCAGCTGGAGGTCAGGGTGCTCCTGGATCTGCTGCAGACCAGGCGCCTGCAGGGGTCCATAACCTACCAGTATCCTCTTTATTTGGTGTTGTGAAGCAGGCTAGTAAGCCTGGCGGGACAAGCAGCCCCTTTGGGGGAAACAGCCCTGCACAGTCTGATCAGGCGGCCGCAGAGCAGGACAACGGCTCCCTGAAGGAAGTTTTCAAAGGCTTTGACCCCACAGCCTCTCCCTTCTGCCAGTGACACTGATCCTGGGACCCTGACGCCCCAGATGTGGCAGCTGGGTGTGGGTTGTTTCAGGTTTTTGGACACTGAAAATGTCAGTGCAAAGAGAAACGTGCACTGCGGCAACTGCCTGTAAGACGAGTTTTGATAAGATTGGCAGCAGACATATTACACACAGACACACCCAAACACAGTGTTTCAGATTCTATAAAAGACTCTCGGGTACCGTTTAAAGTTTAAAGTGAAATCTCTATTTTAAACAGACTTATTGATGTATAAATAGATGTATTCTCTCATCTCAGTGCTTAATGAAAATGATTATCCTGACAACAGACACACATTTATATGGAATGAAACTTTAGGCATCACATGTGTTTAAATCTCCTTTTATTTAAGTTTCTCACATCCTTCTGTTTCATATTTCTTCTCTTCTTAAAGCTGATGTGCTCGTGTATATATGCATATTTTCTGGTTAGTTACAGATGGCTGTGCTCTTTGTAACAAATTAAAAGCTTTTTTTATATCTGATTTTCCCAACAATATATTGTTTATTTTTGGTGTTTCTTTAAACAGAATGAAGAGCACTGAGGCAACTTACTTTACACCTGTCAAAAACTAAATGCCCTCCACATCACTGCCTTTGCTTTCATCCACTGTCCTCTGTCTTTGGCGTCACATCAAACTAAAGCATTTTTTTTTCTTTCCACGTTACTTTTTTTCTGCAGAAATGACTGAAATGGTCTTTATTCTACTTAAATGCTTTTTTAAGTATTTTTCTACTCCTTTGCACTGTCAGCTTGTGTCTCTGAGGCTTGTATTTATATTTTGAGTGGCTGTAACCCTTCAGGCTGTTCATGTACAGCTCCATTTCAGGTGTTTAGCTCTTACAGGTGACAGGCTCTTTAATCACTACACAACCGTTGAAGCCCCTAATTCTCACAGATTTTGCCTTTACTCCAGTCTTGTTGCTGTGAGGAGAAACAGACTTTCACTTGAACATTTATTTTTATCGGTTTGTGAATATGGAGAGCACTTAAGCTCTAGTTTCCATAAAGCTTAAGGGGGCGTTAGGAAAAAGCAGGAAACAGGTTTAGCTGCTCAGACTGATGACTGACTCTGTCACTTCGCTCTCCAATGGCACATTTAGTTAGCGGTTAGTTATCCATTGAATCATGTCCTTTTATCTCTGCTGCCAAAACTGGTTTTGTCAAAGTTATTTCCATGTATTTCCTCCTAATTACATTTGAATTTGGACCACTGAATTAAAAGTCATCTACATCTCAGCGTTTAGTTTCTTTGTTTTGTTTTATTAGCTGTTCTGAATAGAGAAGTTTTCTGCCTTGCATTCTCAATTGAAATGCTTGGCTGGTGGCACCATGACAATCATAAACTACATTTGGACCTAAAATTCAGACGACTTGTACGTGTCGCACTCATCTGTGCCCCCTCCTGCTTTTCATCTGAACCATGCCAACCAAAATAAATGAAACAAACTAAAAAAAATGTTTGAAAAAGTGGACGTGTAATTGTGGAAATGTTCACGGTTTGGACTCGCAGCTTAGATGAGAGTGCAAGTCTTCTCTCCAGAACGTCTGCCATAAACGCCATGAACTGTGTGAATTAGAAGTGAATCCAGCGTCTGAATCAGGGTGAGGGAAAGCGGTTGTTCCTGTTTGTTGTAAGGGGGGAGCGGTTTCATTGCCAGTCTCGTTGGCGAATCTGTACGTGAGCGGTCAGTTGTGGCGGGTTCAGATGTTTTTGACCTCCAGAAAGTGAAGATTGTACAACAGCTCTCAGGATCGTGTTCGTCCATCTTGTGTATAAACGTTTTAATTTATTTTTTTATACTTGAGTAAATATACTTCCTCACTTGTAAATTTTGAGCTGAATCATTTTGTATGTCAGAGATTACCACTCACCTCAGTGGGGCGTCGGCGCGCTGCAGCAGTGTGAGGAGAGGAACGACGTTCACGTCTGGTTTTGTGTATGAAGATTCAGATAAGAAAAACTCACTATTATGTCGTCCTCCCTGCCAGTCCATTTAAAAGCCTGTCAGGAGGCTGAGTGTCAGCTATAGCAAGTGTGAAAGTTGTTTGTTTTTTCCTTTATGGATTTCTTTTTGTTTGGTTCCTTTTTTTTCCTCACTATGTAAATTTGACCAGTATCCAGTTCCCGTCTTTGGAGGACTGGAGTTTTCTAACTGTACACTGTAGGTGAGGTTGTAAGTATTTAAATAAAATTAATACATGATCAACCAGTTTCAAGTATTTCCTGTGTTGTCAGTACCTCGGATGATTCATTTGACGCATTTTTGTTTTCTGTCAAAGTCTCTAAGTAATTCATTGAAGTCACGATTGTTCAGCCGGATGAAGGTTGTGAGCGCTGAGCTGTCTGTCTGTGTCTCCAGTCAAATCAGATTATCTAAAAACGCCCTTTGGCCTGCTTTTCAGATGTATTTTTCACAAGCAGGCTGTCATTTTTTTTTATCTTGTTCTTTTATATATTTAGACCTGAACCGTGCAGTTCTTGGCTCGGCCCCTGTGGATTTGGATCAGTACCTCAGCAGCACACAGGCTGTTTCCTGGTTAAGTACGATCCACTACTGACTCACTTCCTGCTACCCTCCCATCCTGCAGCGCTGGCTCCAGGAAGGCAAACTATTCATCCCGAACCTCAAAGGTTTCCTATCACACACGCGAGCGCACATGTTCTCCTCTGCCAGTTTGGTTCTACGTGTTGTACCCGCCTGTGACCTTCAGCACAGCACAACACAATGTTATACGAGGTTATCCAATAGCTAATTAAAATGATTATTACCTTTATTTAATTAGGAAGTCTCAGACATTAAATCTCGTATGTCTTCCTTGGCCAAACGAAGTAACGTAAAACACCAAATCTACAACATCATAAATTCAACTTTAAATTCTAAGGTTTTAGAAATTGGAAAATATTAGTATTGTCTAAAGATTAGGTAGAAACAAAGTATGACATTACAAAATTATTTAACAGAAACTACAGGGCAGTGATTATCAGTTGTACACTACTTTTTGTAAGGCGTTGGACAAACATGGAGTCGGCAAATGTCTCAGCAAATTCACCCCACGGTGATGTTCAGGCCTCGGCTGGCTCATGACGACAAAATTAGAAAAAGAATGAACAAGTGGGGCTTGTTTGGACGTGTTTCCAGCTCACGTTTGCAAAGTTGTATCTGAACAAACCAAAAGACTTCAGGAGCACGGCAGACCAAAGTGGAGATGTTTGACAATGATGCACAGCATCAACTAAAGAACCCAGAACATCAGCACAAACACCTCAAGCCAACTGCCAGCACGCTGTTGGAGGGGTGATGATTTGGGCTGGTTTTGCAGCCACGAGGCTTAAGCACCTTACAGTCACCGAGTCGACAGTGAACTACTCTGTTTACCAAAGTAATCTAGAGTGAAATGTGAGGCCGTCTGGCAGGTTGGTTGCTCTGCTCTGCAGAAGGACAATGATCCCAAGTGTGTGCAGACCCCTGAGGAACAACGTTTTAGAAGTCAAGATTTTTCATTCTTGACAATAAAATATATTTCATGGTAAGACAGTTATGATTTAAACCATTGTATTGTTTTATCAGAAAATATTTTAGCATGGTTATAAATAAAAATATCATAATTTAATGTGACAAAGCGCTTTTAAAACTGTAAAGACTGCCCTGATTAGGTCACATTTATCTTTGACTTGGGTCTTTCTTAATTTGGCCTGAGGAGGCTGTGGTGCAGATGTTTATCAAAATTTGGGACATCTGCACGTGAACTGCCTTCAATAAACTTTGGTTTGTATTGTAATATCTATTCTCAACTTCTTCTCCATTATAATTTATTTATAAAACATCAAAACAGCTAAATAGGTTTACATTTTTAGTAATGACAAAACTGAAAGTAAAGTAAAGACAGTCTGGAAAACCCACTAAATTTAAAACAAACAAAAAAAAGAAATCACAAAAACATTCTTCACTCTTCAGCACAGCTGAAGTTTTCCAGATAAGATCCGTGGGATGGAATATGGTGATCCAGACTTCTGAGAACATGCAACCTCATTGCTGAAATAGGGAAATGTGGAGCGCTGTCATCTGCTTTTAGTATGATGCGTTGGGTTTTTTTGTATTGTTAAGTGGATGACCTGTACTGATAGTGGTGTTTTCCCAGAGTTCCCTCACACTCTGAGTTATGCGTTCGGCGTATCTGTTATCAGTAATCTGCTTAGCTCCCTGTTCGGGGAAACTACCTGTGGTGAGAGTATATTTAGAAGACGTGATCCTCTTAGAGGACGACTTCAGCTTGGATTTGGACTCTGATGGTCTGTGAGCCGCAGTGCTCGCAGTGCTGGTCCTGCGCCTGTGGGGGCGCAGTGTGAGAAGGGTGACGTTGGTGGCCAGGCTGAACTTTCAATCTCCATTCACAAGATCTCTTATGTCTCTCTCTTTTGTGCCCGTCTGTCTCGCTATCATGAGAGTCTCTAAAAAAATTCCCACATGCTGCACGCTGAAGAGTGGAGGACACAGATGTTAAAGGACTAAAGGGATTTATTGCACCCAGAGGACTGGGAATTACTATTAAAGAGCTTCTTTGCTTAAACAATTAACCAACTAATCCCATCATCTGCGTTAAATAAAAGTAAAGAACATATTACTGTCCTGTGGTCGTTGCCTCTCCCAGGCGCCCACGCTCTCCAGACAGGGAGTCTGTCTGTCTCTGTGAGCTGCTTGTTGGAAGCCGATTCAGATAAGAGTGTCTGTTAACGCCAGAAATACACAAATGTAAACTCCACCTCTCATTTCTCCTCTTTGTCTTATTATTATGTTGGGACAGCCAAGCTGATCATTTTAACACAACTGCCAGAAAGTCCTTCTGAACTCTGTGAAAACTGCAACTGAATCCTGCAGCAGATCCAGCTCAGAGACTTATTAGACGTTATTAGGCTTATTTTTAATCCTCGTGTTTGGCAGGAAAGTAGGAACTGTGTGCGCTGAACCGAACAGAGCAGCAAAGAAAATGCCACATACATACATAGTTCTGTTCATTACCGTTAGTAGCACACGGTAGTAGTTTTTATCCACAATACACACAAAAAAACCCTCAGATGCTGTGTTGTAACCTGATTAAAGCTTATTTTATTAAATAACAGACTCAAACTTTGACCTGATTCATAGCCGTCTAATCCTAATCCCACTGGATATTACTTTGTTGTTATGATTGTTGTGTAAACAAGCAAACAATTCAAAGACACTGGATAATCTGAGGTGTCGCATGGACCAAAACATAACGTCCCTGAGGTGTTCTATTGGATTTAGGCCAGACATTGTCGTGGACCAGGAGGAACCCTCTGCACAGCTTCTCTAGACCCTTTAACGTTTGTCACGTGTGCTCAAGGTAACCCTGCTGTCATGTGTGAAAAGCACAGTGGTGCACCTGGTAATTCTGGTATTCTGTGCCAAATGCAAGTCGGGCTCGATGGTGCTGGGCAGTGAGCACAGGGTCCACCCTCGTGAAGTACGCTTCTGATTGTTTGGTCAGAGACATTCTAAGCTGCATTTTGTAGCTCTGGCAGTGCTCATCCTGTTCCTCCTGTCACTAAGAAGCAGATACTGGTCCCGCTGACTGGTTAAGGATCTTCTACGGCTCTGCCCAGCTCTCATAGAGTAAGCACCTGTCTCCTGGAATCTCCTCCATGCTATTGAGCTTGGAGACACAGCAAGTCTTCTGGCATCGGCTTGTATTTATGTGCCATCCTGGAGGAGTTGGACTACCTGTGCATCCTCAGCAAGCATGTGCCTGTAGGGTCCAGGTATCACCTCATGCTACCAGTAGTGACCATGACCCGAGTCAAATGCAAATCAAGTAGAGTAACAGCCAGTTGGGAATGTTTCAGACTGACCATATTAGGCCTCATGTAATGCGTTTTTGGGAGAAAATGTACAGAAAATGCAGGAAATGATAAAAAGTTCAAACGTGTGGAATGTCCCTTTAATGTTATTTTTATGTGCTGAGGAAGAGGTGCGCCATCAATCTGTTTCTGCTCCTGCTGAGGCATGTTGCCAGTTTGTGACCTCTACACAAACTGGCAACATGCCTCAGCAAACTGCACCTGGTGGGATACAGCAAATTGATATCCAACTGAGTTTAACACCTCTATTTTCTGCTGATGCTTTCTGCAAACATCAGCTATTTTAAAAACATATTGTTGTTGTTTACAGTAATTAAAAGTCTGAATCCTTCTTGAGGGAATCAGACTTACAATGTATCAAATCATATGATAGATCACTTAAAGTTTGACGTATTTGATCCACCAGGAATCAGATTAACACGAGTTCTGCAACAACGTTTTTTGTTGGAGATGGTGAAGGAATCGTGACCGGTTCTCCTGCATGAGAAGAAAAGTCGAGAACAGGACGCTCCCTTCTGTGTCAGCTCCACCTGCTGTGTCAGAAGGATTTTCTTTAAAACTCGCCTGGTGCCACTTCTTGCATCTTCTGTTACTGCGCTGACTCCACCCATCTGGTGCTCCAGAAAATGTAAGCACACAGCTACACCCGATGAGTTTCATACAGCCTATCGTGACATCAGAAGACCCTAAGAACAAATGATTTCTGAGAGACTCTGACAGCTAAAAGACTTGGCAGTGTTCACTGTGGCCTTCAGCTGCAGAGTTTCCGATGAATAGATCAGCAGTGTGAGGTTGGGATGAACAAACTGACATCACTGTGCTGGTATGTATCTGTTCAACATGTGACTGGAGCCTTTGTGGAAGACACATGCTTGTGCCTGTGCACATAAGTGCCTGTGTGTGTTCCTATAGATCAGCCTCACAGCTCAGTATCTGTGTTGTATCGGCCTTCGTGTGTGTGGCTGTTTGTATTAATCATCATTTCACTTACAGTAAATACAACCCTGAGATCATTTTTTGTGACAGTGTAGCAAAGGGTGGGTTTGATATCAAACTCATCTGGATTAGATAATCCTGACCAGAATGAACCCTTAGACTCACTCTCCCTTTAGTTATCTGCAATAGGCCTTGGCTGCTGGGGGCTTCCCATGATGCACCGAGTGTTTCTTCTTCAATCTCCTATTTGTTTATACACCATGTTGTATTCGATCATTAGTTATTACTAATCTCTAAATCTCTTCCACACTGTTTGTGTTGCCCTTTTGCCCTCCCTCACCTTCGATCGTTCACTGCAGATGGCCCCGCCCCTCCCCTGGTCCTGCTGGAGGTTTCTTCCTGTTAAAAGGGAGTTTTTCCTTCCCACTGTCACAAAGTGCCTTCTCACAGGGGGTTTGTGTCAAAACTGAGCAGTTTTGGACTAATATTATAATATATGTATTTTGTATTGCTGTCCCTCGTTCTCCCTGCATATGTGTCTGTGTGGGTGTGGCCCTGGCAGGTGATTGGCCACACCTGAAGACCATGTGACACCTGCAGCTGATCAGGCCTCGTCGGAGGAGCTACTTGATAGTGTGGTGGAGCTCTCTCCGATGCTGGATCATTGCGTGGCTTCACGTTAGTCTCTCGACCAGTTCTTAGTTTGAGTCTCCTGCATTATTGCATGTCTGACAGCTGCCTCTCTCTTATGTTCCCAGGAGTAGCGAGAGACGAGAGGGCAGCGAGCATGGGGTGCTCATCACGGAGAAGCGGAGACAGGAGCACTAACACTGGGAAGAGGACACGTCACGGGAGTCGGGAGAGCACGGGATTTATTGTCATGTTTTTCCATCACTGTAAATAAACGCACTGTTTATACACAGAGCACCGCGCCTGGGTCCTCATTCCCCATATCCCCACGGTCTGCCAGCCAGACCGTGACAGTTGGTTGAATATTGGGTTTTTTAAGATTATTATTCAAAGGTTGTTACGACCCGGCTCAAAAGCCGCAACATAAAAACAGAGATGAATAACAGAGTGTGGGTGAGAAGAGGTTTCATCCTAAAATGGAAAACCAGGTTGGCTAAAATGGCTGGTGCCACCAAGGCAAGGACTAGTGCACTGCCGGGAAGCTTGCCTCAGGTATGCTTCTATCCACACCTGACTAGGTGTGGCCAATTAGCACCAGCTGAAAACACTGAGACTATTAGAAGCTGCAGAGGGACGTAACAAAGGTCTTTAACTTACAGTACAAAGAACCTTGAGTGCTGGAAATACTCACTGTATGTTCTGATTGAATTACCTTGAATGAACGCGACATGTGGACGAAAGAAACCCTGCAATTCTACATGTTTTCATGCAGAATTGTGTTACTTCTGGACCACACCGTCCATTTCAGCCAATTCCTACCAACATCAGCTGATGGCTCAGCTGATACCCTTCAACAGATCCAATTGGTAGACATACAGGTGGAGCTGTTCAAGCTGCTTTAAGCGTAATTTATGGTTCCACAAATGTGTCTGTCTGCATAAGTGTGTCTGTTTGTATAGTGAACGTGAAGCTACTTTGCAACCCACCTCCTCCCTGGATGCCATATCTGACTTGTTGCCACTGAGGCCTGCTCTGTTCGGTGCTGGGATCTTGATGCTACTTTCGGACTCACGCTTTCCACATGTGCACATGGAAAAACAGAATCATGTATATGCAGATGGAAATAACGACGTCCCTTTGACTACAGTGGTCCTGACGTTTTGGTTGCTTCTGTCTGTGAAGCCTCCACTTAGATGTTTTTAAAGACTGCTGGATTATTATGGAGACCTTTAGACCCCCCCAGAGTGTCGTGGGAACTCTGCTCCTGATGCTGTCAGCGATATCTAACTGGGACTTGGACTTTACAGGCGGATAATGTGAGATGATGAAATCAACAGCTGATTGATTTAACACATTATCTGAAAAACAAACCAACCAACAAACAAACAAACGATCAGACTTCAAGGAGAACTGAGAGCCTGAGCACATGTATGTTATGTTGTTTTGCATAAGGGTGAGAGTGTGTGTGAGATAACAGCATTTAGCCCCCACTTCATCAAACTAAGAGTCTGGGATTGTCAAGTTTGCAGTTCCCACGAGGCCTTGATGCACACACACACACACACACACACACACACACACACACACACACACACACACACACACACACACACACAGGCAGTCATACTGCATTCCCTAGGCTCTTCTAGCCTCTTATCCTAACTCTCCACAATGCATGCCTGACCCGAACCTTTACCCTAAGCCTGACCTAAAACTCTTTCTTACCTGAACCCAGGAACCAGGTCCTAACCCTCAAACAGCAGTTTGAAGGCAGAAAGTGGGAAGCCTTCCAAAGGTCTATAACTCCAAACTGGTCCCCACAAGATAAACATTTACGCCGCTTCCTGTGCCTGGTGTAAAAAAAAAAATTCCTCCCATTGCTGCTCCCATCCTGGGAAGACTCCTCCTTTCTTTTCCTTTTTAAAAATTTACTTTCCTCCCTTGTCCTTTTTATTTTCCTCATTTTCTTTCCTTTCTCTCTTTCTTTCCTTGTGCTCAGGTTACTACAGTTCATGGTTTGATGGTCACTGTCCTTGCTGCCATCAAAACAAACTCTTTTCATATCTCCTTCCGTTTTCCTCTTCATCCTCTGTACTGGTCCCATTCCTCCTCCATGATGGATCGCTTGTGCAACTAAACAATGCTGTGCTTTCCTGTCAGAGCCAAAAGGAACATCACATTCTTAGCCCGGCCAGAGTCTGAAAAAAGAAAAACGTTTTCCTCTCTACACTGATAACCATCCTGAAACTGACATTTAATGTCATTCTTCAAATGCTGTGCGGATTTTGGGAGAGAGCTCTTAGAGATATAAAATCCTGGAGTATGTTTTCAGCAAATATGTAAACATCTAAAAGTTATTAAGCCAAAACCCTGAGTGTAATCTGAGATAGTTTATTAGACTGTTTATTTAGAAAGGGACAGTCAACAGAGTCTGTGCAATGCAGCGCAGATGTCTTTAGAATCAGGGGCTGGATGTTTTCAAAATAAGATCCTGTTTTTAATGTAGACTTTTCCTCGTGAAGTTTTGTGATGTCCTAAAATTTAAGCCTGTGATACAAACTGTCTGAAAGTGTGTCACCATGCACCTCGGCTGAAACAGGAGGAAAGTTAACCGAGTATTGTCTTTCATCTGGACCTTTAAGGCTAAAGTAAATCACCCCGTCAGTACAAAAACAGAATTTTATACCTGCCGACCTGTTATCGGTGGCATTTTCATGGATTCAGCAGGAGGAAATGGAACAAATGTTTTCATGACAAAGTAACAAAGTGTCTAAAGATACAGTTTAAAATTGGTTCTTTATGTTAGGTGTCTTTTTTGATCCTTAAATGATTCATAGATCAGTGTTGAGTGGCTTAATGAGCAAAAGAAACATTCACCTGAAAATGGTCGGGTACAAGGACTACTAAACGTCACCTTTATAAACCTGTGGAAGAAAAACTGGAAAACAGGGGAAAAGAACCTTTGTTACTTCCAGTGCAGGACGTGTCACTGCCTGAAACAGTTTAAATGTGCTATTTTTCCCAGTGTCATCTTGTCTGGGTTGCTGTGGCTCAGGATGATGAATGCTTTGTCAAATCACAGGTATGATGGTTTGACCCTTGCATGGAGGTGAGGGAAGCCAAAGTATGGATGGAGCAGACTTCAGCAGGTCTAGGCTGTATATAGTTGCCGTATACGTGTGAATCACTGAAGGAGAAAAAGCTCGTAAATAAATACACCCACTTACCGACTGTATATGTAAGATGGCTATCGCCACGGTGACGTCACCATTGGTTTTAGACTCAGTGTTTGTGTTTTTGCTGCTACGGTGTTAGTTAATGGAAGTCGAAGGTGCCATTTTTGGACAAAAGGGTGGCGTGTGAAGCTAACAGGTAACGCTAGCGAACTTGATTAGCAAGCAGCCCTCCACAGATGGATGCACAGATACACACCTCTGTTAATCAGCAGAGAACTACGCCTTCTTGGATCAAAACACTTGTCACTTGACAGCCTGGATGAGTTATAAAAATATTTGCACTGCACAGTTTTTATGAAGGAAGAAACAAATTTTCCACCAGAATATAAACAAATTTATTTCAGCTGTAAAGTAGTATTTCAACATGGGCGTCATCACACGTTGGAAGTCAGCCTCAAAGAGGAAGTGCTGTTTTTGGCCCTTCCACGCTGGCCTTATTTTTCAAGCCTAGAGGTTCATTAAATCATTTTAAGACCCAAAACATAGAAATATCAATGATTCTCATCTGCTTAAGATTTATTTGTAGTAATTATTACATTAAAATCTTAAATTACATTTGTGAAAAATGTCCCATGTGTCTGACTGGAATATAAAGCGGGTAGCTGATGTTATTTTTTTTCACCCAAGTGTTCATGACTCTAGTTTGTCTGATTGCGCGATCAGGACGATACCGCCTGAGCAAAGAATGCCTCGGCGTTGTTAAAGCATGCCGCAGCATGCCGATGGAAAATACACACAGTAGCTTTGAATGACCCTAAACCATTTAACACAATCATCTTCAGCTAAGTTTTCTGGTAAGAGCAGGAAAACGAACCAATTAAAATATTTTTTAAATGAAGATGACAGCACGACCTGCCATTCAGAAAGCTGCCAAAGCTACGTGAACACATTTCAGAGGCTTGAACACACATTCCTCAAACGGAGCTGCAGCTCACCGACTTTTATTAAACTCCGGGGAATCGTTTCAGATGACGTCGGCACAGCTTGTAGTGTTGCACGAGGCCTCCGTTCCCAGAGACTCCCAACATCAACATCTCAACTTCCTGTTGTGGAGCAAACTGAACCAGTCCACAGGCCAAATTTAAAAGTAGCTATCCACAGCTGGCGTGTTCCCAGAACCGCGCTCACGCACGCAGAAATACACACATACAAACACACACTTAAACAGACAGTGCAGTAAACATTGGCACCGGACTTTGGACTTGCCTCTGTTGGATGTTTCTTAAGAATGGAGATACACACTTCTTAATCCAAATGACACAAACACACACAGACATGCACAAACATACGCTGGATTTAGCACATGCACATAAGCACCGGTTGCTTCTCAGGCCTGATGTTTTACAAGATAAACATTGGTGACTGTTTTAAAGCTTCCTCTGCTTTTCCTACGCTTCACACACAAACACACACCTTAGCTGCCCTGGAAACGTTCCAGGACCAACAAAGCATGCTGGATGTTTGTTTGTCTTGTATTTCAACTATTGAGGTTCCCAGGTTTATGCTGTCTGTCAATCACTCGCATATAAACACACGTGTTTGGACTGTAAACTCGACTACTCTTCATATAGCCCCTGAACCTGCCGCTAACATGAAACTAATTGACCTTAACCCTTGAACTGAACCTCAAAGGAAATGTTTGATATTTTGGGAAATCCACCTATTTATTTTTCAGCCGAATGTTAGATGAGAAAAAATGGAAACTGGAAAGCTGGAAAGTTTTTTTGCATCGATAGATTGAAAATCTGTAAGTTCTGTAAAAAATGAGGCTACTTCAGAATTCCAGTTCCTCTAATGGCCACATAAGGCTGACTCCAAAACTCCGTAATGGTAAAAATCCCAGAAATAAACAACTGCAGTTGGTGGTCTCTAGTGAATGGGAGATTTTTTTAACTATATAACTCACTTATTTAATTTACATTAAGGCTTGAACCCATGCATTAGTCTGCTTTGATGAGTGCTTCAGGTGTAGTGATTAGTAAAGAGTGCCTACAGGAGAGCGCCATCTAGGCCGCAAGGCAAACAGCGAATATGGCTGATACTGGTGAACGCTCACATAAACTGTGATGTCACCGCAGCCCCATAAACGATTTTAATGGCACCTCAGAACCAGACTTACTGCAGCATACGCCTCATGATTGCAACTCAGAAAAAACAGCATCAGTGCTGGTTTAGGAAAAACAGCAACAACTGTCTTGATGATCGAGGTGCATGAGGCAAAACGGCCGCACGTGTCAGCTGTGATGTCACTTTTAACCCCTGAGTGCCAGTGTGATAAGCTCAAGCATAAACTCATTTTAAAATCTGAACTGTGTCTATCAGCCGTCTTTGTGGTGTTTGTTCCTTTAATGTAATTAAACGCATGCCTCCCTGAGCCTGGTTCTGCTGGAGGTTTCCTTCCTGTTAAAAGAGTTTTTCCTTCCCACTGTCACCAAATGCTTGGTTATCAGTGGTTGTTGGGGGTTTCTCTCTACTAGGTTCTTTATCTTACCTTTTTTTTTTTTGGCCTTTTACAACTTTATTTGACAGATACAGTGGAGAAAGGACAGGAAAGCGAGGGCAGAGAGAGAGGGGAAGACATGCAGCAAGGGGCCGCAGGTCAGACTCGAACCCTCTTATCTTATCTTATCTTATCTTACCATAAAGCATCTCGAGGTGACTGTTGTTGTGATTTGGCGATATATATGAATAAAAATGAAATAATAGGACTTTTGTGTGTTTAATTGTACCAACACACCTCCAGTTTTGTTGAGTGCACTTCCAGTATTTTAAAAGTGTGTTGACACTAGCGGGCAAACTTTCTTCTGCCAGCTCATCTGAATTGCACTTCGACCCTGAAACACCCCTGTGAGGAAGTGAGCACCATGCTACACGTCCTCACCTTCGAGATTTCAAAATGAATTTCTGGACGCATACGTACAGCCTGTTTCCCTGCTTCATTCAGGCACAGCGATAAGTAGAAAAGCAATCATCCGGCCGCTTCCCTTCCTCTCTTTCTCTGCTGCTATTTATTTCGGTGTGTTTGTTCCAGGAGGGCGGGGGCTCTGACCCTCCACATGACCTCTGAGCCTTGACAGAGAAGAGGAGGGGGAAAAGAGGAAGGAGTGCAGGGAGAGAGGGAGGAACGCAGGGAGACCAAAGAAGAGGAGAGCATTGTGGGAAAGGAAGGAGGCTGAAGAGGCTGGAGGAGCAAGGTTTATGTCTAATGCAACGACACACTGCAGTTGTCGAGGTGAACGTATGTATTTGTGTAAGCGTGCATGTCTCTGTCAAGCATTTATGTTAACAGCTGAATATTTTAAGGCCACAGTGACACATTTACGGTGTCCTGTGTTTTCATGCCCTCAGTCCTCTTACATCATTCATTGTTTTGGTTTCCACCGCCGGGCGACTCTCTGGGAAACCCAGCTGGAAAAATGGCGTGACATTTACAGTGTCAATCTGCAGGGAAGCCCAGTGGCACATGAAGCACTTTAACTTAACTCCCCACAGTTCAAAGCCACGCCAGCTGATTTTATCTGGCTAATTTGATCCATGTGGTTATTTTTAAAGGAGCGGTGCACTGTTCACTGCTGAATTTACTTGTTCTCTGATATTTTATGTCTTCAGTCTGAGGATGTTCAAGATAATTTATCAAAGGGGCTGCCTGTGTTGCAACAACAGATAGATTAGGTTGATTTAAATATTTATAGTAGTTTATCCACAGGCTTATTTTATACTCTAAGTGGATACAAGTCACTACATGATGAGCAGGCAGTGACCTCACATCCAGCCCTCGTGTCAGCATTTGGTTGAACTAAACACATTTTAAAGCATCCAGTTTTTCCAGTATTGTTTTATTTTACACGCGATGACCGATTCGCTGCAAAAACCAGACTTACATTTACTGTGATATGATGGTTCGTAACAGATGCTGGATAAATATGGCAATGACCAAAATCCCAAACTAAAGGCTCTCAAACTGTCTACAACACAGCCGGTGACGTCACAGCGGCTGAGTCAGCCTTTTTTTCATGCAATCTACATGTTATCAGTTTCACAAAGCTCCCTCCAATAGCACATGAGAGACTACTTTAATTATCAGGGCAGTTATTTTGGAGCTGAAAATAATCTTCAACAATCACTGGTACATAAAAACCCGCATCTATAAGCTCAGCTGACACATTTCATTTTAAATAAATGAATAAAGCTTGAAAACTTTCTTAGCTTTGCCCAAAAAAAAAAGTTTGAAAAAGCTTTTATCCCCTCGAAGTTAAATTTTGACCAACATTCTACCGTTGGAGCGTCCGCCTATAGATTCAGTCCATCCACCCGTGACGCTGGGTGTAAACTAGCGTGTATTGATTTTTAAAATCAAGTTTAACTGTGAACCTTCAGACAAATTAAAAGTAAAAAAGAAACAAAATATCAATTTGCAGATATCAGTTTTAATTTGTATCATTTTTGTTACATCCAGTATTTTATGCATGAATGATGTAGAGGTCTCAAAAGCTTGTGTATCAAAGATGATAGACTTGGTGATACAGGGTTAATAACCACAGGCATTGTTGTTGTTGCCAGGAAGAATATAAGAAAGAACTGAATTGTAATAAAGAGAAACCAGCATCATTAAATGCTTCGAGTGTTATAGATGTTACCCAGGTGGCTGTAAAGTGGTTTTTGACCTAATAAATGCAACATAAATGCAAATTCTGTCCTGCGTTTGGAGCTAGAGGAACAAAATATTTCATAGGATTAATCAGGAACATGACTGTTTATATTAAATCTCAAACCCTGTAGTTTCTGAGATATTTTCTCTCACCTTACCCAGAGACACAGGACCACAAAGGCAGTGAAAATCCACAAAACAATCAGAAACACGTGCAAAGAGACGTGAAATGGCCAGTCTGCAGGTCCTCACAGTGGATGTATCTTTGTCAAGGGCCGAAACTCACTGCTGAAACTCAGAGGGCTTGTTTATGTCTCTCGTGTTTGTGTTTATGAATGTGTACTTGTGTTTTTCTTTTAAAAATTCCAGTTTGATCTTTTAGATTACCGTTAAATTATTAAGGCTTGATAAAATTTCCAAAGAAATTTGTAAATATAATCTGAAATTGACTCCTCTAACTTCCAACCAAGTCAGTATTACTAACTTCCTTTACCTCATTTCAAAGCTGGTGTCTTTCTTCCTCTTCTCTTTGCCTTTCCTCGTCTGTTTTCCAGGATTCATTTTCCTCTTTTTCTCCCTCTTCCTTCGGCCAATCACCCCTGAGGAGCAGCAGTTTGCTTCAATCACTGCAAACTAAATGGAAACACATGGAGGCTCATTTACTCACAGATTCCCAGAATTCCTGCCTATGAGGTCACTTTGTGTCTCCGTTGTATGTTGTTCGTGACTCTCGCTGCTCGGAAATGGAAGTACACGCCTACGCTCACCAAGAGCCACTGCAGGGCTGCATGCTGGACTGTGTGGGTTAAGACCAGTGAGGCTACAGCATTTTTGAGATTTATGGCTTTCTGGGTTTATCTGAAGTACTTCAGGAAGCTAATACAGATAAAAAAGACACACTGACTCAAGCGCTAATAGGACAAGAATAAATGAGCAGATGTTAAGTAGCACTGTTCATTTCACATCAATACAAATCTTAAATAATGAACTTGAAACTAACCATGGGAGCTAAATTTTATACTGTAGACTAAAAATATTGTGTAACTTCAGCAGATATGTATTATTTATACTAAATGATCAGAATCTACATTTAAATGAGTTTTATGGAGATTTAATTGTGTGTAACAGAAAGTAATCTTCCTGGGAAGTGAGTCTTGAGATGACTCAACACTGGAACTTAATCTCAGGTCTTTTATTGTGAAATCTGTGTCTCGTGGGGACAGATTAATTCCACCTGGCTGAGTTAGCCTCTTGCATAATAACCAACAATAAGAGAGGACAGGCTGGCCCTGACTGTGCTCCTGCCTGCCAGCATCGCCTTCCAGGACCAACGTGGTGCCATGTTCCAGAGCGTGAGGAAATGCAACCTTTTTCCTTCTTCCTGCAATTCTGCTTCTTGTTTCTCTTCCCTCTCTTAACGAACTGCAGGCAAAAAACAAAGCAGAACGCTTCATATGAAAGCAATTCATAGTTTTAGATTTAATTTAATAGCCTTCTTGTTTTTGTTCTCACATGAATAACTTAAACAGACCTCACACTCGTCCTTGCTTTGGGGTTAAGCTCTGTTATTGAATACAAACACAAACCTCCACCCCCGACTTTGTGTTTAAGAAGTGGAGAAACACCAACCTCTCAGGGGGTCTCTGCATGGGGCAGCACCTGGGGGGCCTGGCGGCCTGTGCATTTGTATGTGTGTGTGTGTCAGGGAGAGACAAATGATAGTGGTCTCATGGATCTGCAGATGGACCCACCCCATACTGCCCTGATTACATCTTGAATTACTTAGGTGATGTCATAAATCTGTGTGTGTTTGCGATTCAGTGATCTAACCACATCTTGTGTAATTCTTTGCTTATCTAGTTTACACATTCCACACGCCTTCAAACACTTGCAGATAGCGAGTGAGAGTAATACAGTGGGCAAGCGAGATAAAGCTAGAGTCGTTTTGGTCTCGCTTTGAGGAATTCCACCGAAAACTTTGAGATTTAACCGCTGCTGAACTTCTGGGACCCTTTTTGCTTCCCTGTGTGTCACAGAAGAAGATGAAGCGCTTCCAGAAACGCACACAATGAAACCTCAAATCCCCAAAGTAACATCTCCCGTGCTTTGGAGGTTGTTCTGCACGTGTGCAGTTTTATTGTGTGATGCTGCTTCAGCGGAAAAGACGCCAGCGTTTCTTTGCAGAAGGGCTCAAAGCACACTCGAGTGGATGAGCACAGAGGGAATGGGTTTAATTTGCCTTGCAGGCGTCCTTCAGGAGCTGTAAACAAGATGTGTCTGCAATCTGACCTGCGAACAGCAAACGTCTGCATTCTCCATTTGTTGAGTCCTCATTACTTTGCAGCAATTATGCCCAGCACCAATGCTGTTGGGAGCACCAGACTGTGCCTCCAAATTTTGTGCTCCAGCAGTAAAATAAACTGAAGGCCAATTAAAATGCATAATTATTCCCTGTAATGCTGAGACTTTATAGCTCTGTGGAGACAACAGGATAAATGTTTATTTCACTGACCTAGATACAACAGAAGGATATATGACATTAACATAACCGTTAGCCGTCGGTATATGAAGTCACGTACACAAAAACTCTGTGATAACTTCATATACTACAGAACCAAGTTGAGCAGAAGCAAAATGTTTTTCTGTCGTGATATTTTTAAGTGAGTCGCATTCCTTGAGTCAGATATATTTCCCAACCTAACAGCACGATGATGTCTAAACAGATTAATACAGACAGCATTTATCTTCTGTGCTCAACTAAAAAAAAAAAAAAGAAACTGCAGGGTGAATTGCTGAGATTTTGAATGCAGCTCACAGCTCTCCAAACGTCTCACCATATTTTTCTTTATGAACACTAAACAAAGTCTGGTGAGGCATCCGAGAGACCTGCTCTGTTTTCTGAATCACTCTGCATCAGGCTGGCTGCTGACTGCAAAGCAGCAGGTCTGTGGTTTCGCGCCTGCTGCTAATCAAATTAAAGAGCAGTACCCTCATCACCTCCACACAGTCTGTCACATCAGGAGATCAACAGTAAGAGAGCTCTGTAATTGGCTGGTTAAAGTGAACAGATGGTCAGTAAACTGCTCAGTTTCACTCTGGGTCAGTGGGGATGATTTAATTACTGATCAATTAAATATGAACGAGTTCATTCTGCAGTAAAGAAGTCATAAACTGGGATCTACGTCCTGATAGTAGGCTAATTCTCACCATGTGACCTGTGACCTTTTATGGTTTCGCACCTGTAGATCAAAGAGGTGTTTCATCGCCTCAGTGTCTCGGCGGCTTCGCTGCTCTTTCACGGTCATTTGTATGATTAACACTGTCGCTCGTGTGTTATCTGAGAAGTTCCGGTGGTTTCAGTCCCACGTGCTCATGTAACAGTTTATTAATCACAGCGTCTGCGCCTTCAGTGCCACCGGAAGCTAATCTTTACCTTTAAAAAATAAAAGCCCACACTCGTTTTTGCCAAAATGAGTTCTGTGTTGATTAAAAGGCGTTAAATGGGTTCATTATCAAAGTGATTCTCAAAGACAGGGCTATTTTTATATTTATATTTTATAAAACAAGTAACTTATTTCAAAAAATGTTCAAGATTAAATATCACGTTTAAGGTTATTTTATACTGCCTTAGTTCTTTTTATTTATTTATTTATTTAGTGTCCCCACTGAGTCCAAGGGTGGTGGGTGATACAAAATGCGACAGCGCTTTAGAGCAGCGGTCCCCAACCTTTTTTTGCGCCACGGACCGGTTTATGCCCGACAATATTTTCACGGACCGGCCTTTAAGGTGTCTCGGATAAATATAACAAAATAAAACTAGAACCAGTATCGAAAAAAAGATTTATTCATAACACACATGAAAAGACCTAGGAAAACAGAGTTAACAATAAAAACGATAACAAAATAACGCTGAAAACCGATAAAAACCCTGAAAACCATACATTTTACACCTGAGCCTCAACTCTCGCGGCCCGGTACCAAACTACTCACGGACCGGTCCGAGGCCCGGGGGTTGGGGACCGCTGCTTTAGAGGAGGATTACCTTATTTTGAAATTCATGACCGGAAGCATTCCCTGCTCAGTGCTGCAGACTTGACTCCTGTAAGGGAAGAAGAGGTGACCAGTTTACTTTCTCCGCTCAGAGCGCTCAAGAGACAGTAATCAGCCGTCACTAAGAGGTTTACCTGCCCTGCACCTCAGCCCTGTGTCGGTGGATTTTACAACCAAACTAGAAGAGTGGGTTTATTTCCCGGAGAATGACGGAACTGTAGGTATATATCAGATAAATCACTTTATCTTTTTTTTGTGTGGTCAGCTGTTGATTTGTGGTCATAGATTACACTTTGAGGAGATTTGTAGTTTTGTGTAACAAAAATAAGAAGAATGAAGCAGTGTGTGATTTTATTTATGAACATGTGTGTGTGTTTTCTGAGAGGCACTCCCTTTAGTTTCAGCGTGCGCTGCCTGCGCAGTTTGGCTCAACGAGCAGACAAATCTGAAGGAACGCAGTGTTTAAAAATAAAGGTTTCAGCACGTGTCCCCGACTCCTGACGTCATAAACAACGTAAAGCTATGCGTGTTTAATGAATTTAATTTCTAAAATACTTTTTTTCTGGGGACACAATACAGCCAGACTCTTATTTCATCCACCAGTCAACTCTGACTCACCGCGCAGTGACAGAATAGGCGATGTTGGACAATCGCTCCCCATCTGGGCTCGCGATGATCTAATTTCTAAGAAGATTAAGTGTTGCAGAAGAAGCGCCTTAGACATCCCCCCCCCCCCCCCCCAGACGGGGGAGGCTGACATATTACTCTATTTTATAGCACGTCACTGCTACATGTGCTGCTTCAGGAGCAAACTACTACCCAAGAGTGGAGGTCACAGCCAGGAGACACTCGCTGTAAGAGTCTGATGTTTTGTTTTTGTAAAAAATATGTATGTATATCGGCTAAAGTTTATTAATACTTGAAAACAAAAGCCTCGTGGGTCAGTCAGAGCTGACTGGACCTGTATCTGTGGCTGCATGTGTCGATTTGCTCCAATGGTACCAATCAGTCAGCTGCAGGAAGGCTTCAGGAGGACATGGGATGATCTGAGAGGCTGCAGTTACATAACGCGCACGGAGGGAGAGAGGGGAAGTTAACTAGAGTTCGCCTTCATTCAGTTTGGCAGCATTTTAGAATAGAATAGAATAGAAAAATAGAATATTTTTGATTATTATCCTCCAGACATTTATGAGCGGGTGGGGGAGGAACAGTAACGTTAAACCTAAAGCCAGAAAAAAGGGTTTGTTCAACATTAAAGACTCGTTACAGCGCACATTGCGTCACCTGGGGTTTCACATGAAGTCTGCTTTACTGTACTTAGCAATAATCGCTGTGAGTTATCAGCCAAGGAGAAGCAGGCTGGATGTACACCCACGGCACGAATGATAGATGGAAAATTAGTCACCATCAGCTCTCAGACACAAACTGCATTAGCGTGAAACCACCTTGTGGGAAAACAGCCAGATAACAGACGGAGTAAGCTTTGCTTTTATGGCAAAAATAAACGGATTAATGGAGGAGAAAATAAAAGCTTTTGTCAACAGTCGCCTGCTGAGCGCAATTACGCGCCACTCTGCGGAGAATAACAACAATGAAAGCAGCCGCAGAGTCGCGCGTTCAGGCGTGTAGTACGTGTTTGTCCCAGGAGATGACAGGACTCATGGGTGGCTCCGGTCCGTTTTGGTGGAGAGACTTTAAACAAACTGGGCCTGAGAGCAGAAACAGATGTTAGTTCGGCCTCCTCTGTGGTTGATTGCATCATCAGCAGTGGCCCAAATTCCAGCTTCCAGGAAAGGTGATGCAAAGAAATCCCAACCAGCCGTCTGAGAGTTTCTCCCTCCGTTCGTATTTAGGCTGATAGGGCGAATAGGAGTACACATGTATGTGATGCCCACCTCGGTGTGTCGCAGTGAGGCTCAGAGGTCAGTCAGTTTTATGTTGATGTTGTGGTTGAGACAGAATTGCGCTGGGAACCCACGCTTGAGCTCAAGGACAACAAACATTGGAGTCACGCTTCATCGACACTACAAAGCTCCCAGTAGGGGTACGTGTGTATAAGCGTGTATTCGTGTATTCATATCTTTGTGGGTACCAAAAATTGAAAGTTTACTACTTGTGGGGCCCAAAATCCTGGTGCCCACCAGTTTGAAGGCATTTTGAGACTCAAAATGTCCTTTTGGTGACAGGGTTACAGTCAGGTTTAGGGTGAGGGTTAGCCATTCATTTTTCATGGTTAGGGTAAGGGGCTAGGGAAAGCATTAGATGTCCCCACAAGACAGGAATACCCGACACGTGTGTGTGTGTGTGTGTGTGTGTGTGTGTGTGTGTGTGTGGTAAAAGCCAGGGATAAGAAATTGGTTTTAGAGAGATCTACTAAAAAATGAGAAGCGCTGCGATTGGTTGTCTGATCTTTTGGGAACTGGCTGCATAATTAATTGCACTCCTTGTGATCTTGTATTAAGTAATTCAAGTCTGTCCCAGCCATCAGTGTGAGCGTCTCTCTGTGTGATGGTGATGACTTCAGTGATTGAATTTCCTCACTAATAACATTACACAACAGTCTCCTCTCTGTCACTTAGATGCAAGCGAAGTTTGTAGCTCTGCGACTCCTTCTACACAAAACTGCCTTCGCTGCAGGAATATGACCACGTTTTCTCCTACAAATGGGTGACAAATTAAAATAAAAGGAAAGAAAAGTCAGGGCCAGAACAGCTTGATTACTTTGAGGCATGATTTTCCAGAGGAGAAAAGGAGTGCCATTCTTCCTCATTCGGTGTTTTGATGATGGTGGTGGGGAGCACTTTGCCAAAAACACTTCAATTACGTCAAGATGACTGTGACAGAATAGAATATGATTCATATCATTTTCTAACTAATCAGACTAGTTACTGAACCTTCAGGCTCTGTTTTCATCCCAGAAGAAACCTCCCCCATTATTTCATCACCGGATAAAAGCAGTCACTCAGAAAGGAGGCCAGCCAGCCATGCCCATCCCACAAAACTAATAATGAAGCCTGTTAGTTAGAAATTGAGTTATATCTGATACTATTTTTTTTTTTTTTAAAGCATCTTACACGTTTTATTTCATGAATTAACTGGAATAACTCGTTGAGAGTGAGTGGACAAACATGACTTTTTCTGTCACAGTATTTTTGCCAGAGTAAAAAGCCCAGCAAAAAGAGAGGCCCAGCAGTTTGTTTGCTGCTCTCAGCTGTTCCTGAGTCTGTAGGTGTTGTAATTGTAGATGCATATTGGGATTGTTAGACCATGAAGCTGCTGGAAATACGTTTTGATGGCCATGTTATCGAAAGTTTAGTTGGCAAATGTGAAAATAACAAATAAATAGCGTACAAAGCTTTGACACGTAGAGATCCATTAAAATATGGGTAAAAAATAAAGCATTTTGTCTCCTTTTCCAGGCCTTTTGAGTCAAATTTAACCATAAAACTCATAAAAATCCAGAGAAACTGTTTCTCCAGCATCTGAAGAAGCCTCCACCCTTCTGTACCAGTTCTGACCGGTCCATTATTCCTGTTTGTCTTTGTACAGTCGTGGTCAGTCTCATTATATATATATATATATATATATATATATATATATATATATATATATATATATATATTATTATATTTTTTTTTTTTTTTTTTTTTTAGTTCATCAGGTGTGGTGTTTCTTTGCTTGGACTTGTGCTGCATAAATATAACTGGTATTTTTTTGCCCCCTTTGTGTTAAAATGAGCGCTGACAAGTTAATGTCGCTTTCTTTATGACTCTCAGAGGCTCAAATTAGACGGAGCTGTTTATGATGTCATCTTAATGTTCTGGCTGTCAGACGGAGAGAGTTGCTGCCCTGCTCGGTTCCTTTGCTGCTCGTAGCTGTTTGTGCAAAGTGTTGTTGTAGGACCAGAGAGAGAAATGAAGGAAATGAGGGTGTAAATCACATCTGGTACAATAGGCAATAAAAGATGCCATAATGTCATCTATGGGATGGTGAAGTCTTGTTTTGTCCCTAATCATAGGCTTCAATTTCACCCATCAGAACTGGAGCTTCTTGGATGGGCTCATAGAACCAATATCCACATAACAACCCACATTATTTATCATTCAAAATGCTCCAAAAATTCCACTCAAGACGTGCAATTCAGTGAGGTGAGTTAGTGGAGAGGCAGCCTACACCAGTGCATGCATCCACTTGTCATTCAGATAATAATTTCAAGCTCAGAGCCTGAAAACAGGTTAAATGGGTGATTTATACCTTAAACTGGCATTTACTTGTCCAGCAGGGGGCGACTTGATATATAGAAAACGTCCCCTTCGCTCTATGACGTTGGTGAACACCTTCCCGATGAGTTTGTTGTGTCAGTTGCTTGGTTGAAGTGATACTGAACGCAGGGCAAAGTTTATTTTTGGAAATTTTGATTGTCAGCCCAACAAGGGACAATTGTTGCAAATTAGCAATAGCTATAAACTTATGTGCGTTACATCAGTTTCGTGTTTGAACTTGGACTATGTTAAACTGCACTGTTGGTCTGCATTAGAGTCACAAAGGAGGATAAAGCATGTTTCATAGCTGGCCTTAGTTGGGATATGAGTACGCAGTGACCCTCGTTTCAAAGTTGGATACCTCAGCTTGAGGCTTCATCAGAGGACTTTACCGGTGACGTCACTGCGGCTACATCAAGAGGTCATTCATTGAACTGCAGTTTCTGGCACTTCCACGTTGGTTTAGGAGGTTTCAGTAGTTGTTACAGATCAGGCCTGTATCGGCTTTTATTGACCCGTGATTATCTGTGACCTCAATTGTGTCTTTTTCTTTAAATAGTCTTGTTGGAGTTTAGCCACATTCTTACGACTCGGGAGGAACCATTTCACTTTTTACTACACTATGTTTATCCTGCAGTAATTGCTGTCGTGCAGGATAAGATCTGACATCTGAAACATGATGATGACGATGATGATGAAGAAGCATGGATGTCACCAGTGTAACGTCACCCATCAGTGGGCTTTTGAAGCCTTTTACCATTTTGACTTTTTTCAGCTGGGGGTGGAACTGAGGGAGAAACCGCTCATGATGACTTGTGAATCACAAAATAGCCACACCCTAACTCATACTCTGCTTCATCTTCCTTGTTGGTCTAATTCCTGGAAACCAAAATATTGAGTGAATATCATATAGTGTTAATTGAGACTTCAAACTCGTGATTTAAACCATAAACTCATTAAGAAAGTCTTTAGGCCTCCATAGAGGCCTGACGCTAACTGGGCTGAAAACACCTGGAGTGTTAATAATAAGTGGGGAAGTTACCCTTTCATGTCTTTGCCAGTATCGGGGGAAGGGTTTGAGGTGTTTTCACCCGTCAGACACTGTCTGAACTTCCGATTGCTCATCACAGAAGAGAGCCGTGTGTCTTCATCCCGGAGATTTGAGTTCATCAGACCATCGTGTGTCAGAGCTGAGCTAATTAAAACAGACGGTACAACAAATGATTCAGGTCTGCTTAACTGGAGCCACTTTATTTAACTGCCCGGACCGTTTCCCTGCACCATCCTTCAATACAGACAGCAATTTAATTTTATACTGTTCACATGCTCATTAATGCAACTCTCGACATGATCAAGACGACCTGTTAAAAGTCAAACTGAGCATCAGAAAAGGGAAGAAAGGTGATTTAAGTGACTTTGAGTGTGGTGTGGTTGTTGGTGACAAACGGGCTGGTTTGAGTGTTGCAGAAGCTGCTGATCTGCTGAGATTTTCTTACACAAACATCCGTAGGATTTACAGGGAAGGGTCCAAAAGAGAGAAAATGAGCGTCGGTTTTCTAGGCAAGAATGCTTTGTTTATGTCAAAGGTCACAGGAGAAGACCAGACTGCGCTGAGCTGACAGGAAGGCAGCACTAACTCAAATAGCTGTGCAGAAAAGCATCACTGAGCATGCAGCACATCAAACCTTGAAGGAGATGTGTTATGGCAGCAGAAGACCACAGTGCGCACTCCTGTCAGCTTTTCTTGGCACGCTTTGGGCTCCTTAGTACCAACATTTAAAGTCCTCAGTCCACCTGAGTGTTGCTGCTGACCACGTCCATCTCTTTACAGCCATGCTGATCTACTGATAACTGCTTCCAGCAGGACAACACACTGTGTCGCACACCTCAAATCATCTCAGACAGTTACTCAAGTGGCCTCAATCCAATCGAGCACCTTTGTGATGTACTGGAACAGGAGATTCACATCATGGATGTGCAGCTGATAAATCTGCAGTAACTGTGTGACGCTGTCAACTAAATATGTACCAAAATCTTAGAGGGAAGCTTGCAGCACCTTGTTGAACCTGTGCTATGAAGAATTAACGCAGTTCTGAACGAAAAACCAGTACTAGCAAGCTGTACCTAATGAAGCGTCCGGGGAGTGTATCTGTTGTTTTTAGCAGCTTTTAAATAAGATTTCACTTCTTTTTTCACTCCGATATCTAAAAACCACCAATGCTCAGTGGGCTCTGTTTTGACAGAGAGGATAACTACTTGTAATGTTATTAAAACACATCCAGTTGGTTTGATTAAAAGAATAAATGAGAGCTGCATAGTTTCTAATCATTTATCAGCACAGTGAAGTTTGACCTCGGTCTTAAATGAACCTGAACCCAGAGCCACACTCTCTGTTTTCACACTCTGAATGCTGGTTAAAGAAACCTCCCCCTCTCCTTCTGTTCACTGAATTTGAGAAAAGCAAATTTCACTTGTGTTGCATGTGTTTGCTCCTGTTCGTTTGACTGTTTTTATTCCAGGGTGTAACCTGTGAGGAATCTTTTTTTTCCACATAGCAGTGTTTTGAAACTTCAGGCCTCATTAAAGCGTGTCCCCTGGGTGGCCTGCATGTGTCGCAGGATACATGTTGCAACGCGAAAAGACTCCACCAAAGCTGAAGTTCTCCCGTTTGTGCCGGTGGTTTCCCAAGAACTCGTTTGACGGGGCAGCTGGAAAATACCAAAAGACGGAAATAAAATCCTGATAACTGATGAGAGTTTGTCCCAGAGCAAAATCACAGGAGGACTGAGAATTTCTGAAGAAGTGAAGCAACTTGTATAAAAGAAGCAAACAGTTCAATCTCAAACTGAACTCAAAGTTTACTCATTTCAGACCCTCTTTCAAATTTCAAGCCGCATGTTTTTTGTACTCTAACCTGACCTCAGTCTGACCCCAGTGTGAGATTCACAGGTCCCCTTCAGATGCCTCTGTGATGTGCTGGAAACTCTGAAGCTGAGCTAAAAATCTCACTCTGGTATTTTTAATGTTTATTACGTATTTAAAAAGCTAAAGAAAAATAACCACGACTGAGTCAGAACTGATAAGAGTCATCAGAAATACAAAGATTTAACACCGGGACAGTAACGATTCAGAGCTGCACAAATCAACCCTGCTGATAAACAGTTTTTTCACTCAGACGGAGGCACGGATATGACTCAAGACGGCAGATTTTATTTGTTGAAAGAGATCTGTTTAAGCAATCCAAAGTATTCTCAGTAAACGCACCCAGTGAGGGTCGGGCAGTCACAAGAAACACATGACGGCTGTGCGATTTAAAGAAAAATGTTTTTATGCTCATTGCGAGCGTGCTTCTCTCATTTCTAAACACGGAGACCGCACATAAAGCAGCAATTTGACTCACAAGATCTGAAAATTATACAAGAAAACAAACTATTCAAGACCAAATTCTTCCAAAGGTTGAAAGTGGGTCAACTGGTTTTTAACATACAACCAGATGGCTCTGAACTGGTTCTGCTGTTTCTGTTTTTCTAAACGATGCATGGAAAGCTTTTCTCTAATTCGCCTATTAAATGATGGAGGCTTGTCTGAATGCAAGTCTTTGGGTCACTGAAGAAGCAAAAGCAACAGCTCTGTGCAGCAGAGACGGTGTCAAAAATGACAGCGAGAGAGCGAGTGTAGCTTTTACCAAGGGAAGTACTGCCGTTTCCAGGGTTATTAAAGTAACCTTAAATAAACTAAAATCAAAAACTAAAACAGTTGTTTTTTTTTGTTTTTTTTTTTTAAGATCACCCAATCTAAGGTTTATGCCTCAGCTGCCCTAAATTAACAGAACTGGTAATTAGCTATTATTTTTGTCTAATGGTAATTTACTCTTTAAATTTTTAATATTAAATTATAATAATTGTTGTTATCTGTGAATTTTCAAATGTACTTTTACCAAAAATACTGAAAAAATATTAAAACATTTTTTTAATTAAGACACCAAATTAGTTTTTTTGCAAACACGAACAATAAATTAGTTTTAGCGGTTGAATGCTTGATTAATTTCTCACTTCTCAGGTTGCCGGCTCAGATTTGGGTATCTAAACGTAAATTCAGTCTTTTTTTTCTGACAGATATCTAAATGATTTGTGTACTTGTCTTTATGACAGATGCTCTAATACATTTTTTATTTTTTTTTTAAGCACTGTAGGTGTAAAAACTGGACTTCAGTGAGTAAAAGGACTGGCACTTGACTCTTTTCTGCTCTTACTGAACACACAAACTGCTTTTTACTACTGGCCTCTTTCAGCCATTCACACTAGCTGGTTTTTTCCATTCCTAAGCAATTTAACACAGATGCATAATGTCAGCGTGTTACTGAGCATAGAACAAATTCTCACCTCAGACACTTTGTCAGTATCGGATATTTCCCTGTTTTTTCACCCCTTTATTGTTTTCTAACCATTGGTGAGGCGACTCTCAGTGTTAGTAGGTTTAATCTGCTATGACTGAAGTAAAAGAGTGGAAACTGAAGAGCTGTGGATAAACTGTGGTCCTGAAAAACCTGCACTTCTACATGTTTAACCAGTTAAATAACTGGAGTTCTGATCTCGAGGCTTCGGGTGTTCCCTGTGTCTTTCTCGGGAAAGACACTTTATTTCCTGATGAGATGCTGTGATTAGGCACGAGGTGTTTTGAAACCGACAGTTTCAGTGTGGTAATTTGTTTCCACTGACGAGGCTGAGGGGTCTTTGGGAATGCAAGACTAATGCGTGACTCTGTAAGAGCAGCCCGAGGACCTCCAGTCACACATTTTCACACAGTGTGGGGCAGGCAGGGCCCTCTGAGCAAACACTGTGGATTCTTGGAGTGTTTTCCTTCAAGTGTCCTCTGGCTATCTGAAAAAGTGCTTGTAAATCTCCCCCCGGCTTCATTCCTCACTCTGTCCCATCTATCTGCTTTTCCTCTCCCCCTCGATCTCTTTCAGCCGCTTTTTGACTCCCTTTTCGCTCTGATTTCTCCTCACAGATCTCCAGTGTTTTGATGTCACATTCCTGAAGTTTCTGAGGAACTTGGAGGACCGACCGGGCAGCAGACGGCGAGGCAGCCAGAGATCCCACTCTTGATCCCCTGCGCTCGGCGTTCGCTTTGATATGGATTTTCTGCGTAGGAGGGGAAGACAGAGGGAGCTGATCTGAGATCAAGACCTTTCTCCTCTCCCTTCCTGAGTCACATGTCAGTGTGAGGCTCAACCGCCGGGTTGCTATCGCTACTCTGACCGACCTAAATACTTGTTTACTCGCTTGGAGAAGCAGAACAGACTGAATATCTGAGCTGAGAGTGGGGAAAAACAGCCAAGAGAGCTTCTTATCAACTCAGCACTGTTTGCTTCCCGCTGAATTTCTCCTGCTGGAGCTCAAACGGCCCGAGGAACCCAACCGCCACATCAAGATGCCTGCAAAGACGCCCATGTACCTAAAAACAACGACTCCCAAGAAGGGAAAGAAGCTGAAGCTCCGGGACGTCCTCTCAGGTGATATGATCAGCCCCCCGCTGGGCGACGTGCGTCACAGCGCACACGTAGGGCCCGAAGGCGAGGGCGACATGTTTGGAGACGTGGGCTTCCTCCAGGGTAAGATGGACATGCTGCCACCCACGAGCCGGACGCAGAACGGCCACGCCCGCTCGCACAGCATGGAGAGAGACTTGGGAGAGGGCCTCACCGCGAAAGATGACGTGCACAGCTACGCCTTTAACGGCTTCCATTACCAGCACTCATCCAGCGGCCTGCTGAAGAACACCATCTCCATGCCTGTGTTCATCGCTCACGAACAGGCTCCACCCAAACCGCCGCGCCTCCATCTGGATGGTCCCTCCCACCACCATCAGCAGCCTCCTGCGGCTAGCCCCAAACAGAACAATGGCTGCAGCCAGAGAGACGGTCAGCGCCAGCAGCACCCGACTGTGTCGCTCTGTGAGAACGGCGTGGTGGGTCGCTTGGCGTCCGAGCCTTGCCGTGACATCTCCCTCTCCCCAGCCATCCGCAGACTCGTCCCCTCCTCCGGCTCCCTCTCTGAGGGCTCCTCCGAGGACTCCATGGCAGAGATCTGCGGGCCACAGGACGTTCGCCGGGGCCTCAGCCTGGACTCCGACACTTACCTGAGCAACGAGGATCTTCGGAGCGAACGCAGCGAGTCGCCCTGCACCGTCTTCCACCACGCCGGCCTCACAAAGCCCTCTGGTGTGTCGCGCTCTGACTCCATTGCGGGGTTGAACCTGGATCTGGGCCCATCCATCCTGGAGGATGTGTTGAGCATCATGGACCGCTACAAAGCTGAGGACAACCACTGCGAGCTGTGATTGAGATTAATGAGACAAAAAGATATATTTATACATGGTTTAATATATCCTTTAAAACTCTGAACAGACTGATGGAGACAAAAGATGGAGGGACTGACGGAGGAGGGAGGAGAACTTTTTTTTTTTTTTTCACCAACTCCTGAGAGCCGAGTCTGAAGGTGATAAAAGACTTCAAGAAGCTTGAAATGCAGGACGTTGCTGCTCGAGCCTTCAAAGCTGAACCTCATGCACATAGACATTTAAACTATAACACGGGGTTGCCAACGGTTACATGCACACCATCATTCTCACGGTGTCCAAACAAACCTGCAGACCCTCCTTTATTTAAAACAAATACACCCATTTGCATCTATTTTTGGGCAGGTGTTTTCTGCCCATTTTAGAACCAAAACAGGTCCATAAGCATCCTGTTGCTTTCAGCTGATGGGGGAAGTCTTTCCTGTGAGTGTATTAAATACCTGCAGCTTCACAAGGATACATGTGGGAGTCCCCACAGCGAAACAGCTGCACATATTTAACCAAACAGTCCAACAGAGCTAACTGTATTAGTTATTTAGAACTATTAATTAACCCTGCAACAAAGCTTTTCAAAAAAACTTTTCAACTTACAGTGTTTATGGATGTTTACCGTAACAGCAGGCTGTATAGGAGGACGACATCTTTAATCATTAATTTAACCAATAAAATAAGCCAAGAGGCGTTTAGAATTTTTACCAGCAAAACAAATTTGGCAGATTTATCCTGAAAATTACCTAAAATACGTCGCTGCTCCTCTTTCTGGGTTATTTAAAGCGAGGAGGCATCCAAAAATGACACAAAAAAAGATTATCGTCTTTTAAAACTGTCCCACATTCTGAGACAGCTTCCCACATTTTTAATGGACCTAGTATAGAAAAGTAAAACAGCTGCGCTGATCCACAAGTACATCCCAGCTGAGAGCGTGGGATAGAGAAGTGTGCAAAACGAACAAGTTATCAGAGGAAATGCAGGCTGTCCTTCACCTGTGACATGCATCATTTTTGTGTGTTTAATTGTCCCACATAAACATCGCTGCCCTCATCTCACCCCAACTGAGAGCAGAAAGTTGGCAGCCCTGCTCCAAGTTAACCAGCACAGTTGCAGTAACATCACCACTGCTCCCTTTAATCTGTATCGCCTGTTAATCTGACTCTCACTGAGGATTTCCTGCTCACTTCTCTGCAGAGTCAAATATATTTGTCTCCAGATCGGCCTGGGAAAACAGGAGGAATCTCCAGCTGCACAGCTATTAATTCTTTCAGGATAAATGTGTATTTATGCAGCAGAGTTAACATTGCATACATAGACTAAGCTACAAACTGCTAATACTACTAGTTTAATGCTGCAGGTTAAATTCTTCATCTTTGCTTTCTAAGGTGTGATTTGGGGATGAAATGTTGACATCTCCACTCTTTTACATCAACTCTGCTGCTGCTGACTTTACTGTCATCCTCTAATATGATTGTATCCCATTTAATCAACATTTCACTGGCAGGTTTAACCTTGTGTTATTTTTTTTGTTTTTTGTTTTTTATATATCATCAGAGAGAAGCTGGGTATGCTTAATGTTGGTGTTGTTTAAAAGCTTTAAGGGTAAGAATAAGAAAAGGTGCTGCTTTGAGTTTTGAGATATGTCTTTATACATGCTGTGGCTCACTCTCTGCCTCCCTGACGTTCACTGTCTGCATGTTCACAGTAGCCTATTATTCAAATGTCATCTATGATGTATAATTAATCTGTAAATGTACGAATAAAATGTTTCCTACTGCAAAAACTTTGCGGTTGCTTCTTTGCAGACACACACTTTACAGACATTAACACTAGTAGGCATACTTTATGGGTGTTTTTCACATGCAGCGATGAGGTGAATAAAGATTTCCAAACCTGAACCACAGTGATGTAACTACAAAAAAAATACAAAAAGATTGAAATTTAATCTGAAAACTATTAAAAATGAAACCACTAAAAACTAGTTTTCAATTCAGCGCAGGTGCAGTAAAAGTGTAAATCTGTATAATAAATGTTAATATGTGTGAAACTGAAGAACATGGAAAGCAAAAAACAACAACAAAGGACTGTAATTTTGTTGACTGGCTATTTAAAATTATTTATTAATATATTCTGAGAATTCAGATTGCTTTGTTTTGGTAGCGGATGAAAAACTCATCCCAATAGGAGTATTTTGAAAGGACTGTAGTGATTCTAGTGTGCACAAGGGCGATTTTATTGCCATGTGCTGCCCCCGTGTGGTCATTCTTTGGAATGGCAACTCTTTAAAATGACTAAAATCTCATTAATGCAGCTGACTTAGAACTACTTCCGGAAAAGCTTGTGAAAATAAAGTTATATAATAGGGTATTCCAAATAACACAAAATATAATGAAATTACCCAACACATGCATGCCTTTGCTGTAGACGCTGAAGCCCAAATAATGAACGAAAGCATGGAGAAAGCACAGCTGTGAATTACAACTATAACGTAACAAGCAAGACGACCGAAAAGTCACATTTACAGCTACACAGTAAGATGTAACAGCTGTTTGTGTCGATGTTTGGCAACACAGTATACCATTTATGTTAGCGTTTCTTTTTCAAACTATTCACCGGAAATGAAATTGTTATGACTCGCATGTGGTCAAAGTTAGCGTCGATAGCAGCAGGCTAACACTTCCAGTTGAAGTAGTCGTAGTCAAATCTAAATGTAAATACATAAATAAAATAAATAAAAGGCGATAATAACTATAAACTGATTAAATAACGGGTTTTAAATGTAACTTCGAAGCATTACAGAGGAGTATTTAGTTTTCCTTTTGGCCTGCAGGGGGCGGTAATCCGTCTGATAGCGTTCAAACGATAAACGAAGAAGAATTAAATGCTGTAGCAGGCTGTGGCGTTGCTAATGCGGCGTTTTGTTTTGTGTTTTTGGCGCACATTCAAATTTTAATGACTGTTTTAAAATAACACAAGTTACGTAAAAAGAAGAGGAGCTTCCGCTAAACGTGCTGTGAAGATGAAGTGAGTGTTTTACTGAGTACAAACAGACAACATGGGCTTTCAGTGTTAGCGCGTTTCCAGCAACTGTGACATACCTGAGCCAAGTCCACATAAAATCAGAGTTTTGTGGCTCTAGTTTATCCAAATCACTGTTTTAACTTTTATTTTAGATGTCTCGCACTCATTCACACATACTTGGCTTAAAGATAGTCCAGAATGAAGCCTGTACAGCTGCTGTGCACTGTTAACATCGTTGCTGTTTCCTTGCAGGCTCAACATTGAGGGTCTGCTGGTGTATTTTCCCTATGACTACATCTACCCCGAGCAGTACTCCTACATGCTGGAGCTGAAGAGGACGCTGGATGCCAAGGTGGGTGGCGTTAGAGGTTAATCTGAAGGTGTGGTTTTCATGCACAGTGCTCCTATCTACACAAATACCCTGGGTTGGATGACACGTGTGAACGAGAGTAATGAACAGTGGAGATGAGGTGGATTGCATGGAGATGAGTGTTTTGTGACAGAATGATATCAGCAAGAGTGAAAGGCATGGTTTACAAGATGGTAGTGAGACTTGGTATGATGTTTGGTTTGAAGACGGTGGCACCGTAAAAAAGACAGGAGGCTGAACTGAGGATGTTGAGATTTTCATTGTGAGTGACCAGGCTGGTTAGATTACAGTTGAATACATCAGAGGGTTGAGATTGTTTGTAGACAAAGTTAGAGAGGCTGGGATGGTTTGGACGTGTGCAGAGGAGGGATGGTGGATATATTGGTCAGAGGGTGTTGAAGATGGAGCTGCCAGGCAGGAGAGAAGAGGAAGGACTCAGAGAAATGGATGTGGTGAAGGAGGACATGTGATATATGAAGCCTGTACAGCTGCTGTTGGGGACAGAGGAGGAAGCGATACGATAAATTCATTTTGGTCTGAAGAAGATGGAAGACGAGTCATCTTTTTTATCCAGTTGTTATTTCAGTTATTTAGGATGATCATATTTTCTGCTCTTTGCTGTTTCCAGTTAAAGAAAAGTTCACATTTTTCTTCCAGTCATGCATGTATGTATTTTGAAATTTGAGTTACTTTTTTCCTCCTTTTCTTCCTTGGAGGTGAAGAGATGATTCCTAAAGTTACAGTGTTTAGTCCAGATTTTACCTTTTGTGTCATCGTGTCGTATTGTGTTGCTCCTTCAGGGAAGTACAGTGTGTCCACTGACACACAAACACACACACGTGTTTAAAAGTGTTTACTTTCAGCTGCTGCTTTCTGTGTTAACCGAACCTGTTCCCGTTCAGGGTCATGGAGTCTTGGAGATGCCATCGGGAACAGGGAAGACCATCTCTCTACTGTCCCTCATTGTGGCCTACCAAAGGGTGAGTTCAGCCTCTCTCATAAACGGTTCATACTAACAGCTGGTGGCAGATTAGCATGTAAATATGTTCTCTCTCTCTCAGGCTTTCCCTCTGGAGGTCACCAAGTTAATTTACTGCTCTAGAACAGTTCCAGAGATCGAGAAGGTGAGTGGACGTCAAATCAGTCGTCAGTGAAGCGTGTTTCTACTGTGTAACTTTCTTTTTGAGTTAAACAAGAAGAAGCTTTCAAAGCCCCGACGTCTCAGACTGTGTTTGATTCTTTCCGATGAGGTTGTGGAGGAGCTGAGGAAGCTGATGGAGTTTTACACTAAAGAAACAGGAGAGAGCAACAACTTCCTGGCTCTTGCTCTTTCCTCCAGGAAGAACCTCTGCATCCACCCTGAGGTATGAACACCTGCATCCCACAAAGCCAGAGGAGCGATTCAGGATTCAGCTTTCTCCTTTCAAAAGTGACCGACACGCTTGTCTTCACACAGGTGAGCTCTCTGCGCTTCGGTAAGGAAGTCGATGGGAAGTGCCACAGTCTGACAGCATCGTACGTCCGCGCACAACATCACAGCAACCCCAACCTGCCCGTCTGTCGCTTCTACGAGGTAAGAACTCACATCAGATGGTGTTTTTCAGCAGAAGCAGAAGTTATTTTTTGTTTTGTTTTTTGTAATGGCTGATGACATGACAGCATCAGGCTTCAACGTAACGGGTGGGGTTTGATCTTTATGGATTAAAAGTTTAAAAACAAGTTCAGGTTTCTATTCTTTAGTAATCTTTTCATTTCTGTGCTGGATGATTACAACGTACTGGCTCGACATGATTAGTTAGGAGCATTTAATCAGCCTGAAAATCTAAATCCAGCCACTACTCGACACCATCAGATATGCAGATTAGAAAAGTGTTTTTGCTTTCTGGCTGTCGCCTACATGAACTCAGGAACTGATAAAGTTTTATGAGTCTCAGATACAAACTGTGTAGGTTTGCAATGCCTGAAAACTGGGAAACAGGAAAACCTGGTTTGTGTTGCAGGAGTTTGATTCAGTCGGCCGACAGGTGCCTCTTCCTGCTGGCATCTACAACCTTGATGACCTCAAGGCCTTTGGCAGGAGGAAGGGCTGGTGTCCTTACTATCTGGCTCGCTATTCAGTGAGTTACTGTGAAAACGCCAAATCCGTGACCATGTAATGTGTATGAACATGAATGAGATTTTGAGTGTTTTATTACATGTAAAATGCTGTTTGCATGCTTTTATAGGAAAAACATTTTTCTCACTGGCTGCTCTAATTGGAAAATAAATGATAACACGCCAGCTTCTCATTACTGAATAATCCAGAGTTTAATGTTGTATCTTGAAGCTTGTTTCCTCTTGATTTCTCTCAGATCCTGCATGCCAACATTGTGGTGTACAGCTACCACTACCTGCTGGACCCCAAGATAGCTGATCTGGTGTCTAAAGAGCTGGCAAAGAAATCTGTAGTGGTATTTGATGAGGCTCATAATATCGGTGAGCAATTAATCTGAGTCTAATATGCACATTCGGTGCATTTAACTGAATGTATTTGTCTATTTTAGGAATTTGTTTACAGTAATTATTTAAAATAATTCATATTTTCTTTCACTCTCTCCTCAGACAACGTGTGCATCGACTCCATGAGCGTAAATATCACCAGGCGAACGCTGGACCGCTGTCAGACCAACGTGGACACTCTCCAGAACACCATACACAAGTAATGCTTGCATCATCACTTGCAACATGGAAATGCATCCATGTTTTCCTGAACGAATGAAAGATTGCACCAATAATTGGAACGTCTTTGCTCCTCTTACTGGCTGTAATTTTGCAGAACAGATTAAAGAGACAGAAAATAAGGAAATCTTACGAATGAGTATTAATCTAAGCTACTGTAATCTGCCTGTGTTTATAGGATAAAGGAGACGGATGCTGCTAAGCTGAGGGAGGAGTACAGACGCTTGGTGGAGGGGCTGAAGGAAGCCAATGTGGCGAGAGAAACCGACATCTACCTCGCAAATCCGGTGTTGCCTGATGAAATCCTTCAAGGTTTTTCCTTTAATTGTTCTCTCAGCTCAGAGTAAATTTTGAAGCGCTGGTTTAGAAGTAGAGTTTGGTAGTAAGCATTTCAAGTTGTCTCTATTAAGTCCTCCGTCCGCATCAAACTCCAAACATTGGAACTGTAATCTTTCTGGACGGTTTAGATGAAGAGCCGAATCTTATTGTAGACATGAGCACAAACTATCCTCCTCTCTTTCTGTCAGAGGCGGTGCCTGGCTCTATTCGTACAGCCGAGCACTTTGTAGGTTTCATGAGACGCTTCCTGGAGTATCTGAAGTCTCGTCTGAGGGTCCAACACGTCGTACAGGAGAGCGCGCCGCAGTTCCTTAAAGACATTTTCGAAAAAGTCTGCATCGACCGCAAGCCTCTAAGGTCAGTTTCAGCTTCTTTTCTGCGAATGCGAACAGCCTCGCTTAGTCTCTTGGTTGTTTCTGTTTCCCGTCTCTTTATCACCGATCCATCCTCCTTGTATCTCCAGGTTTTGTGCAGAGCGGTTGCAGTCGTTGCTTCGAACTCTGGAGATCGCCGACATCGCAGACTTCTCAGCTGTTACTCTCATCTCGAACTTCGCCACTCTCGTCAGCACCTACAGCCAAGGTAGTAAAAAGTCCCGCCTCTGTTCAACTCCAAGTAACACGGTGGCATTAATAAATGTAGATGCTGTTGGATTATGATCTGTAGTATCTCTCTGTGTCTAAAAAGGCTTCACCATCATCATCGAGCCCTTTGAAGACAGAACTCCGACCATCGCCAACCCCGTGCTGCATTTCAGGTGAGCTGCACAATGAATTCTGAACAAGTTCATGTGCTGCCGTCTGCAGAGGAGATTACCTGTGACTGTCATTTAGTTTCATTCTTTTACACAAAGCGTTTTAACACAAAAGGAGATGCCAGGTTGATATCTGTGTATCACAGGTCAGTGTGTTTGTCTGTTCCCCTCTCAGCTGCATGGACCCGTCTATAGCCATCAAACCAGTTTTCCAAAGATTCCAGTCAGTCGTCATCACCTCAGGGGTGCGTACTTCCTGCTCATTTCAGTCCGGTGACATTTAATTTACATTTTTTATTCATTAAAGGTACAAAAACAATCTGGTGACGTCCGCACAGTGAGTGAAGTAATCAAGTTTCCTTTTTATTCTTTGAAACAAAATTAGGTGAAGTTCTCGCTTCATTTTTTTCCCTGCAGACCTCCGATAATAACATCATAATACTGTAAAACTTCCATTCAACACGTTCTGTCTTGAAATATAATCCTGCTGTTTATTCAACGACACGTGTGACTGCTGAGTTTTTCTTACATGTGCAGGAGTCTGAATTCCTTCTTACAGTGTCTTGTTCTTAGTTTTAAACGTCTAAGTGAAGCTGTTAGAAGCACCTCGTTTGTTCCTGAGTCAACAGACATCAGGTCATCGCCTCTTTGAAGCCTTTGAAATGAAAGATCTGATTCGAAGGATCTAAATGAAAGCCTGATCTAATTTCACCATCTTACCCCTGATGTTTCTCCTCTCTTCAGACACTTTCCCCCCTGGACATCTATCCCCGCATCCTTGACTTTCGCCCGGTTACCATGGCGTCCTTCACCATGACACTGGCGCGCACCTGCCTCTGCCCTCTGGTCTGTAACAACACTTAATATGAAAAAAACCCAACTGTGGTCCTGGGTGGAGTCACAAAAGCAGCACCACCTTGGAGACATGAACAAAAAGAGGAGAGAAACATAAACATTTCCATCACTTTGTTTCTGTCTTCCACAGATTGTTGGCAGAGGAAACGACCAGGTGGCCCTGAGCTCCAAGTTTGAGACCAGAGAAGATTTCGGTTAGTAAAAATAACTTGTGCTATTTGAGCGTGACCTCTCAAATCAAAGGCCGTACAACTACAAATGACAACGCTGTGTTTTCATCAACATGTAACGAGATAATTTTCATGTTTGCTTCTCCAGCTGTGATTCGGAATTATGGTAACCTGCTTCTGGAGATGTCTGCGATCGTTCCCGATGGGATTGTGGCGTTTTTCACCAGCTACGTCTACATGGAGAACATCGTGGCGTCCTGGTATGAACAGGTCAGTGTGTGTAATCCACAAGCATCTGAGTAACTGAAACAACCGCCGTTTTTCTTTCGTGAAGCTGTAGAAATCTGACATATCTTTCTGTAATCTGTGAAGTGGTTTTATTTTAAACATGTAAAAAAATAGAACAATGAAGGAAAAAAACACAAACAAAATAAAACATAAAGAGAAAAATAATCACAGTAGATAACTTTACATGTTCAAAAATGAGCAGGAAGAAGCATTCTCTTATTTAATCCCAGTCCGTTTAGTAACTAATATATTAACAGTAAATTAATTTTGTGTGTTTTTGTTGTTTCTGGGGTCACGTTCGCTTGCAGGGTATCCTGGAGAATATCCAGAGAAACAAGCTGATCTTCATCGAGACTCAGGATGCTGCAGAGACGAGCATGGCCCTGGAGAAATACCAAGAGGTCAGACCCATTATTGTAGTAGTATTTAACTAACAAAGAGACCAAAATCATAAATTGAGCCGTGAACAAACAAACAGATGTTCAGGTCTTTTGTGTTGGTACCAGACTTTGACCTTTGACCTTTCTGTCTCTGCTGTTTAGGCGTGTGAGAACGGCCGAGGAGCAATCCTCCTGTCTGTGGCCAGAGGAAAAGTGTCTGAAGGGATCGATTTCGGTAAGTCATCGAGTTGCTCTGTGCGGCTCCAGCAGGACAAATTAAAGCAAACAGCAGAAGAAGAGTCCTGCGTGGCTGGAGACGATAAGGTGAAGCAAACGTGCGCTTTGTCGCTGACTCGGAGTCTCGTTGTGTTTTCTGTTCAGTGCACCATTATGGCCGTGCTGTCATCATGTTTGGAGTGCCGTATGTTTATACGCAGAGCCGCATCCTAAAGGTCAGAGCCACCTCTGTGTGGGGTCAAAGCTCAGAAAGTTAAATCTATTCATATTTTGTGTGATGTTTGCTATTTAAGGATTTATATTATCAAACGAGTAACAAAACCACACATTTTAGTTTGTGTTCTTTCCCTTTTCTCAGTCTGGATAGTTTTGTCGTGATTCCCTAAGGGTTTTTCTCTCTCTGTAACTCGACTCAGGCTCGGCTGGAGTACCTTCGGGATCAGTTTCAGATCAGGGAGAACGACTTTCTGACGTTTGACGCCATGCGCCACGCGGCTCAGTGCGTAGGCAGAGCCATCCGAGGCAAAACTGACTATGGACTCATGATTTTTGCTGACAAGGTGTGTCTGAATATTTGTCTGATCCTGCCGCAGTACTCCAGGCTTCTACACTCTGCTTCACAGCAGCAGTCCTTCGAGTTTGACGCTGGAGTAGCTGAGCGAAGCCTGTACTAACCTCCTCTGTGCTCTGCAGCGTTACGCACGAGCAGACAAACGTGGGAAGCTACCCCGCTGGATTCAGGAGCACATCAACGACGGCAGTCTGAACCTCACTGTGGACGAGGCCGTGCAGCTTTCCAAGCACTTCCTGCGGCAGATGGCTCAGCCTTTCAGACAGGTACAACCGGCCAAGCATCACAAGCACCACTGCAACGAGTAAACAAACACAGGACAACTCACTGGCTTTAAAAGGAGCAAAGCAGTGGGTTTAGTGATCTTCTCCCCGTGATTGGCTCAAACATCTGTCCTCTTGTCTAAGAGTCTGCTTCATTTCTGAAGCTAAATGAAACTTAATGTTATAATTTAATACCTTAAATGGGGAAAAGTTTTATAATCTAGCAAATTAATCTTAAAGTGTCTGACGAGTTGTTGGTGTGATTGTTTACTGGCACAACTCTGGCACCAGAACAATCAACCCACTGCCATCGAGATCATGAGCCACCTGACTTTGTTGATCAGATGAATAAATGCTGCTGTAAAGCAGTTTGAATTGCACGGAGCTGCACAGCTCTTATGAGCGCTGACGTTTCCGGACAACAGCTGACCAGGCAGCCATGCTTGCTTCTCTCTTTCTCTCCAGGAGGACCAGTTGGGTTTGTCTCTGCTGACTCTCGAGCAGCTGGAGTCGGAGGAAATGCTGCAGAAAATCACTCAGATTGCTCATCAGACCTGAAGGTGACACGAACCGTATGACATTGTCACCACAGCAGCACCATAAACCGAGTCATCAGCTGTCACCAGACTAGGGTTAAATATGGGTCGGCTCTAAAAGGGCAGGTCCACCTTAACTTTAGGAAGGAAAAACTCAGAATTATGTTTTAAGTGTCTGTTTTTCCCCAAGTGGTAAAAATACTGTAAAAGTATTTAAAGTATTTTCAGCTCTGCTGGTGACAGTAATGACTTCTGACAGGAGAGCCGCTCCCACACCAACGATGTGAGCCTCAGTCAAAGCCGCTCATGGGTCAGTCAGTATTTAAGGTTGCACTCGGTCTGCAGAGTAGACCATCTGCAGACCTTTGAACCACTTAAGTACATATTTCAGTACTCTGTTCAGCTTTTCACTGAAGTACGGAGCAGTAAACTGCTGCCATGAAACTTATTTTCCCCTTTATTAATCAAAGGAAGAAGCCTTTGCTTCTGCAGACGCACATGCTACAGAAAATCCAGCAACACACTGCAAAAACTCAAAATCTTACCAAGTATATTTGTCTTATTTCTAGTCAAAATTATCTCATTACACTTAAAATAAGACACAATCAGCTACAGGGCAACATTTCAGTAAGCTAAAGGAACTTGTTTCAAGACAGTGAATCTTGAAACTAGAGAAAAACTAGAGATTTTTCACTTGTTCCACTGGCAGATTTTTTCACTTATTTTAAGCTAAAATATCTTGTATTAAGTGAATAAATCTGCCAGTGGAACAAGTGAAAAATCTCTAGTTTTTCTCTAGTTTCAAGATTCACTGTCTTGAAACAAGTTCCTTTAGCTTACTGAAATGTTGCCCTGTAGCTGATTGTGTCTTATTTTAAGTGTAATGAGATAATTTTGACTAGAAATAAGACAAATATACACTGACTAAGTTCTAAATGTGCGTGTTTCAGTCTTCAGCATTACCGTGATGCAGAAGTTTCAATTCATTTAGTTTTTTTTTTAATTTCTTTTGATTGGTGAAATGTGTCAGTAGGTCAGCGTGTTGCATCAGAGATGTGACACTAACACTGGTGTCTGTGCAGCGTCTGTCATACAGACAAGAATACTGTCAGGTTCCTTTTCTACTGCAGCTGTACATAAATGCTGTTTTATACTGTTTTCCAACCAGGAAGCTGGAATATAAATGTTTGTATTTAACAGCTGACTTGTGTTTTTCTTCTGTGGGAAGTGTTTGAATCGAAAGTGTTCATCCATCACTCGCTGATCTTAATATTTAGACAAAAAAGGGCTTTAATTTATGAAACCCTGAAAACATTTTCAGACAAACAGAGGAAAGAAAACACACATATACAAGGGTTATCGGTGTCTTAGTTTAATTTATTACAGCTCAAATTTGCAAATATAAAACAAATATTCATCTTTTCCACATTCTTACATGTGCTTCACTCAGCTTGTAACAGACTGTCGTTTAACAGCAGCTAACACGGTGCGACTTCAGCCCTTTAAACAGACTGCAGTGGCTGTCTTCTACCACTGTAAATGCAAAACAAGATTCCTACGAGGAGTCTCATGGAATGAAAATCTTCATGGATCAGGTGGTAATGCTGCTTTCAGGGACTCAGTCTATTATCAGAATTCTCAGGTGTTAGGGTTTGTGTAAAACTTGTTATTCAACGCTCTTTGTAACAAATCTTCAGTTCAACTAGTTTAAAAAAATATCTCTAATAAATATCAGAAAGTAGAATGACATTCCACATTATTTGAATCTTTTTGTAGTAGTAGATTTCAGGCATTTCAGTGAAAAGCATAGATGTAACATTAGAAGAATACATCAATATCTAAACATAGGCTACCTCAGTAGTTGATAATGCTACTTCTACCAGCGTAGAGTGAAAGCCTCGAATGCACCATCATATTTATGTATCACTCGGCTGCTGAGCGATCCACCCGTCCTCTCTCATTGCTTGTTGGTTGTCTCATGATTTGATTACTTTCCTGGTTAGACATCAGTGATGTTTGCCAGAAACATTTTCAACTTGGCTACAAAGCTGTACCGCCGCTGCTATTTTTACTACTTGTTCTTGTGCTTTGCCTTGGAAACATTGTATAAATCTACACGGCGGCTTTCAGTAAAGACTTTCATCTCGACCTCAAAACCAGTTTAATATTATCAGGCCAAAGCTGACATTTGGGCACACAGCAAAAAACCTAAGGAGACTTTTACACATCTGAAATTCAAAATGCAACAAACGGATAATCAATAAATACTGAACATAGGCTACGTTCACACTGCAGGTCTTAATGCTCAATTCCGATTTTTTGATCAAATCCGATTTTTTTTGTCTGCTTGTTCACACTACAAATAAAATGTAACAGCAAACGCGCTCTAGTGTGAACGCTCAAAGCGACCCGCATGCACAAAAGAAGACGTCACACACAACGCGCTCTGTTTAGACCCAGAGCAAACAATATTGTTTGACTGATGGCCCTTAATATAAAGACTTCGGACTTGACGTTTCCCAATTTTTGCTTTAAGTTATTTTGTTATTTACATAATAATGTAGATGTATCGGATTCAGTACCACATACGAAAGTGACCCAGATCGGATTTGAAAATATCGGATTTGTGCCGTTCACACTGTCACACCATGATCGGATATGGGTCGCAGAGGGTCAAAAAAAATCTGATTTGATGCGCGTTCGCCTGCAGTGTGAACGTAGCCTTAGAGAATGATTTACATCCATAAGCAGTTAGAAGATATTACCTATGTACATATGTGCAAAAGTACTGACTGTAAAAAGTACTAAGTTAAAAAGTCAAATATTTGCTTTTGTAAAGACAATTTGTTTTCACAAGGTGCAAACCAACAGCTGGAATCCTGAAACTGCTCCTACTTGTTTTTTTTTTTTTGTTTTTTTAAAGTTGTTCCTTATTTTCATCATGTCCGAGCAGGACTTCTGGTCCAATAACGCAGCAGTCTAACAATATAAATTATACATGACCAGCACATTTTAAAGGCAAAATACACGTACCTTTTTTTTTTTTTTTACTTTAAACAGTGTAAACTTTGATAGCTTATCATCTTCCTCGAACGTAAAATTACACTTTACATTTTAAAAATTGTGTAAAGAACTTTACATCCCTGCACTGCTTCTCAAATTACAAACAACTCCATTTAAAAAATATGATCTTTAGTATCAAAGCATCAAGTGAAGTGTCTTAAAATTTCCCATAGTTCAAATGTTAACCTACAGATTGCCGCTTTCCTTAGTGTAACGTGGTCACGTTTGTGTAAAAACACAGTCTGCAGGGGAAATGCATTTAAACTAGATTAAAGTGATTTTAGCACAACTTAAAATTAACCTGCTAAGACGCGAACTCTTTCATGGCATGCATTTTTAATTTCTGTTTGCTATTTGAGCTGATTGGGGAAAAATTTTGTATTGTGGTCTAGACAACCCAAAATGTGATGTCCACATATGTGGACGCCAGGTCCTACGAGTTCAAGATCAAAAGTTAACTGGAAATCATAGAACTGAACCTAAAACCAGGAATGATGGGATTTAAAACTTCAAGTGATCCGGAAGAAAATGTCATAGTGCAATTCCGATAACGTCAAGTTAAAATTCATCACATGACCCAGCCCTCTATTTATGCTTTGTTGTTTTGTTTTGTTTTTTTTAAAAAGAAAAAACTGAAATTGTGCGTTTTTAGAATGAAACAAACTAATTTTAAAAGTCAGATTTTTGGAAGCATCTTAGTCGAGTCAATTATCTTTTTTTCCTTGAAGACTAAAAATGATGAATCCACTCAGGCCTGATGTTCCCACACTGATTAAACACACTGCTCTGTGCCGATCGTCATCTTTGAAAGGTGTTGCGTTTTTAGGGGATATTCTTATTTTTGCGTTAGCTGTTCCCACCGAGTGAGCCTCTTCTCATCAGACTCTGAGTGCTGGAGCTCAGGCCTCGAGTATCCGTCAGCTGGCTCGACTGATCAACAAAAAAAAAAAACACAAAATGTGTCTTAAGAGGTGACGTTTATCTTAAATGTGCATGAGATGCTTGCAGATTTCTGGTTTTCAGACTGTGTGGTTAACAGTCTGCTCACCTCGCTGCCATCCTGACTTTCTCTGACGCCAACGTTCAAAACATTCAGAGAGTTTGCCCTCTTCATCCTGAAAACGGGGCAGAACAAACTGTTCATCAGGTGGCTTTTCAGCATTCAGCTGGAGCTAAAACACCTTGTTTACAGAGCATTTACCCAGCATTCCTTGGGGTTGTTTCCTCCATTCCGACTCCTTTCAGCTTTCGGACCAGTTTCTCGCTGCTTCGCCTGATCGACTCTCTGAGTTTGGTGAAGGAGCCACTGCGCTTAAGTCCGTCCTGTGTGGACCCGCCGTCCTCCACCACGCCGGACCAGCTGGGACGCCCGTCACCTGGACAACAGACATAAAACAAGCAATTGTTTACATTGAAATTTGAAGTTTCTTTCTTTTTTTGGACACAGTTGGACATTAATACGATAAGAACAATATAAAACTGTACAGTATACAAAAAAAATCTAAATAAAACTGTTTTTGCAGAAAGACTGAGACAGACCTACATTTAAAAAATATGAAAACTGCTGAAATAAAACTACAAAAATGACAGATTTCCACAGAGTCTGACTGAGACTTATATGATGAAATAGTATATGAGGCAAAGAAGCTATTATGTGTCATGTATCTGCTGTCAGAGAAGCCCCTAAGGACAAACTCCGGGGCTTATAGGGTAAATATAGGGTATATTTGAATGCGAATCATGCAAACATTAAAAAAGGTACATTAGCCAAATTCAACATGAATACACAAAGACAACACAGAAAGCTAAAACTGAGCAGAATGAATCACAGCTCATGTTAAAATGATAAAAATGAATGTGTTATGCCAGCGTTAGGTAGTTTTCTCAGTACTCAGTGGTGGAACTGATCCCTTGTGGTTATCTCACGCTCTTAAAATGTCATCGTGTCACGAGAACAATTACATAAACATGAGCAGTTACATGAAGTAATCTGTTTGTACCTTCAACAGACCCAAACTCCTTTTCATGCGCTCTAGTCAGGATCTCTTTGTAAAGAGCTTCAGCTTGTCTGTATTTCCCCTGCTTAAGATAACATGATGCCTGAGGGAGAGGGAGGGGGAGAGGGGGGGGGGGTTTAAATGATGATTGAAAAAAATAATAATATCGTAAATAACAACAGCCTCAGTAATCCAGACAACGAGGTTTCCTCTCACCAGGTTGTTCTTGGTTTTAGCCACGTTGGCGTCGTCTGGTCCCAGCTTGCTCTGGTAGATGTGCAGAGCGCGCTCGTAGTACTGCTCCACTTCCTGGTACTTCCCCTGGTTCTGACACAGCAGAGCCAGGTTGTTCAGCTGTTTGGCCACATCTGGATGATCTGTACCGAGAACCTGAGGAGGCGACAAAAAAAAAAGGTGCACGGTGAGGGACGATCAACCAGTTACTCTTTCCATAACACTTCCAGTATGTGATACAGGGGATGCCTGCTCACTCAGCTCTGTGACATCGAAAGATAGAGGACATATTTAGATGTTTAAGTAAATTAGCAAGGGCAGCACGGTGGCACAGTGGTTAGCACTGTTGCCTCCGGAGTTCAATCCCACCATCAGACTGGGGTCTTTGCGTGTTCTCCCTGTGCGTGGGTTCTCTCCAGGTACTCCGGCTTCCTCCCACAGTCCAAAGACATGCAGATAATTTAAAGTTTCCAATTAACCTGAGTGTGAATGGTTGTCTATGTGTTAGCCCTGCAACAGACTGGTGACCTGTCCAGGGTGTACCCTGCCTCTTACCCTAAGACCCCCTCATGACCCTGAAAAGGATAAGCAGCAGAGAATGGATGGATGGAAGTAAATTAGCAAAACATTTAGTCTGTTATAAGTCGGGCATCCATAATCTAGGTTAGATTAAGGTTAAAGTGAGTTATTAGTAGGAATTTGGGATATCTGTTGTAATACAAAGGTGTTTTCTTACCTTCTCTCTGATCTCTAGAGCTCTTTTACAAAGCGGCTCTGCTTCCTTGTATTTTCCTCTTTTCCCATAAAGCACTGCCAGGTTGTTGAGCGTCGCTGCCACCTGCATACACACATGCACGCACACACACAAATACACACCAGCTCACTCACTAAAGTCTAAACCACATGAAATGACTACAAAGGGAGCCAATATTTGCAGGTCAGGCATGTCGGAAGCAACGAACAACAAATGAGGATCAAAATTCTTGTAACCCACAAGGTTTTATGTTTCATGTTTACGCTGATGAAAGAGAACGCTGAAACCAGTTTTAGCCGCCTCATTATAAGTTTTCTTCCAGTGCAGCCGAGTAACTTACAGCCGGATGGTCCATCCCAAGAGTTTTCTCCCTGATGGCCAAAGCATCGTTCAGCAGGTTGGCGGCCTCTTTGTATTTGTTCTGATCTCTGTAGGGAAACAACACAAACCACACTGTTCACCCAGTGAGAAGCGTTTGGCTTGTTAAGGACACTTCCTCCCTAAGAGTTTCAGATAATCTATCATCTATTACAAGAAACTTTTATTAAACCTCAAATTTGCCAGGTATCACAAGCCAGAGTCAAAGCCACAACCAGTCAGAGCAATATAATGCTGATGACAGAGAAGCCGATCCGCTTAATTACTGCACACCAACTGCTTACACGGGACGCTCTGCTCAAACCGGGCAGGAAAAGCATTTATACACCTACCTCAACTGATACAAGCACAACAAACCATTTTTTCCATCTAAAACTGAATAATAAATCACTTTATCTGCAGCATCATTACGTCTTTAACATTTGAAGACATTTAACATTTAAAGTGCATCATTCTGCCGGCAGAGCTGAAGGAAACGACGTGCACCAGCTAGACAAACGGCACTGATGGGTTAGACGAGACGAAAGCCGCGAGGACATTTCTGAACTGAAGGTGAGTCACATGACGTACTCGACCGGAACAAATAAAGCATGAACTCTGAGTCGTCTGGAAGACCTCGAATGGTTAACCCAGCTTTGATAGTGCCACCGCGGTAGCTGTAAATACCAATACAGACGCTTTTGCAATGCTAACTGACATCACCTGTACACCAGCGCCAGTATATTGAGCATGGTGGCTACGTCTGGGTGGGTGTGGCCAGAGGACTTTTCCAGGTCTTCCAAAGCCTGCGGAGACACGATGAGGTCATTTTAAATGGTTGTCAGGCGATTTGTTTTGGTTAGCAACAGTTAGGACAGTGGAAGCCCCTCCCACCTGTTTGCACAGCGGTACCGCGACCTCATATCGTCCCTGGGATGCGTACTGGATGACCAGGTTATGGAGCGTTCGAAGGCGGGCGGGGATCTCGTAGCCGCCCTGCTGGGCTGCAGCTGCTGCACTGCTGTGGTGAGGCTGGGACACTAAACGACAAACAAACAAATAAAAGCAAGACCATGCTGACTTTAGAAGGGCCCAGTTCCATTTTGGATCATTTTAACAGGTCTAACAGAGAGGACCAAAAACAAGGCAGGGTGGAACCTAATATTTAATTTGACCTGTTTTCTATACTGTATGTCTCACAAATAAAGTATGATGAAAACTATTTTTTAGACGAATGGATGGATGGTGTTAAGCCCAAATAAAGATGTATTACATGAAAACTGGCTGCATAATTGCACTGCTATTTAGGCAATTAAGTAAAATTGATCATAATAGAAAAGTTTAAGCGTAACAATAAATGCAGGCGAAATTTTTTAATTTTCCCATTTCATCTTTTCTCCCTGGTCACTCACACTCAACCTGCAGTCGTCTAACCTCTAAAAACACTAAAGTTTATATCTTTAAGTTTTTGTCAGGCTTTAACGCTGTCAAAAAACAAAAGTCAAAGGAGGTAGCGATGCGTACTCATGTTTCACCATTTTCTAAAAGGAAGCCGCTGTCCTAAAAGATAACTTCAGACTGGCGTCGTATTTCACACTACAGAGATTCACAGATCGCTTTCATGCTTCCACCTTCATGCGCTCTAAATTCATGTGTAAGCTGATAAAATGCGTTTGTTGTGTGTCAGCAGTTACTCAGATATCAGGATTAGAAGCAACAGTTACACCTTGAGCTTATCTATGACCAGTGAAGATGTAAACCAGTATCTGCCTCCAGTTTCAACGCTGACACTTCTCAAAGCACTCAAACTAAATCACGATGAGAGTGGCGCTCAATGTATTGACTAATTTAAATTAAAAACAGTTTGCATTTACTCAACACCTCCTCTGTATCCAAAAAAAATCTATCAAAAAAAGGGTTTTGTCATTTTGGAGACAGGGAGGTGTTCAAAACGATAATAAAAACACATTTCAAAGCCTAGAAGAGCCTCACTCGAAGACTGCTCCTCATCCTCAGCAGGAAAGAGGTCATCCAGAGACTCTTTGTTGGAGGAAGTGTCTTTGTCATCCTGAAATAAGAAACACACACAGCACGACTTAGAAGACAGCAGTACTAACGGTAAGCTTAAAAGTTGACTATATGGTTCATCCGTTTCAGTAGCTGCTTTTTGTCAGCGAGCTCTGATAAACCCGCAACTGCACACTGTCCTACACGCTAATTGGCAATGACAGGAAGGCAGCTGAGTGAAGCTAAAGCAGAGAGAGTGAAAACTGGTGGTGCATTCATCAGATGCAAACCAGCTGGAATCCAAATGAATGCTAATGTTGCTCTATGACATTAGAGCTTAAACAGTTTGCCAACACATCAGCAAAAACTTGCTAAACTTGCTGAGATGGGACATGACGTCCTTCTGCCCAGTATATAATTACAACAGCTTTAGTAAAGTCCTCCAAACCTCCAGCTGCAGACAAACTTTCAGCATATTAATTTGATGAATATACACACAAACACCATGGTTAAGATTCCTGTGCTGACACAGCGAAGCGCTGACTCTCCCTGTTACTCATCTTGAAGGGCAGGTTGTTTGTTGTTACTCAAACTCTCAGCTGGCTGGTAAATACCAACAGACTCTTCTGCAGACATATGTGGGTTAGCATGTTTTCTGTCCTCACCAGAGGCGGCTCATCCTGGTCATACTTGCGTATGGAGGACATGAACTGCAGGTGTCTGTTCTGCTCCTCGAGGGTGACCACCTCCTGCTCCGTGTCCTGAAGCCGCTGCTGAGCGCCAGCCAGCTCATCCCTCAACCACTGGTTCTCCTGACAGAGACGACGAACCTGAGAGGGAGGATGCAGAAATGAGAGCGAGGATGATACATAACAAAGAGAAGAGGAAGGAAACAGGCAAGAGAATGAAGGAGCCATGCAACAAAAACGGAGACACTGCCATATCTAAATGCTTAAAGTTACAGTGTGTAACGTTTTCACCAGTAGATATCAGGAGAATGCAGATTGCAGCCAATTGAATCCTGTTTTCTTAGCGCTTCGAGTGCTAATCTAAGCTACGGTGGCCGATGTAGGACAAACATGTTTTAGTCAGCCAAGAGAGATCAAAAACATTACATTCAGCCACATCCCGCCAGCATATTTCTACCAGTTTTCATTACAAAAAAAAAAGCTTTTGTACACCTTCTATTTTAACATATTTGAAAAATATCAACAATAATCAATACATAAGAAACAAAAAACTAATACGTGCCATTTAAATATTTTGCAGTTATGTTTTCATCCAAGTCACTTCAAAAGCTCTTGCCGCTGTTCATCTGTAGCGAGTTTTCTACAGATAGCAAAGTGACCCCAGACTGCAGTTTTTCCCCCTCTGTGGCAGGTTGTCAGTCCACTGTTTACCTCAGCTGTCAATGCCGGGTGTGAAGCATGCTTTTCTAACTACTGTGGTGGAGGGAGTAAAAGGAGTGTGACAAGACAAATCTGCTGACTAAATTAGGACTAGATTAGCATGTTTATGCGCATGTGTTACAGCCCTGAGTGAGATGAGCAGGGAGAGGAAGACAATTTATTAAGACATCGTTTCCTCCTTTGCATTTTGTTTCTTTGGTGAAGAGGACGTCTTCTTCTTCGGCGAGACATATGATGCTTCAAATCTTGAATCTAAAGACGGATATATGAATTTGCCTCCATGACAGGTGAATGCTAAGTTAGATGTTTGCTTTAACAAACATTTAAAAAGGGAGACCAAATGAAGCAGCCTATGATGAGTGTCAACACAAGTATACAGGTCTTTTCAACAAACTCACCTGAGCTCGTAGCTTTTGTTTCTCTGCCTCCAGAGAACCGAGGTGAGCTGACAACGCCATCATCACCTGAAGACAATGTAAAAAAAATGTAAACCCAACAGAAACAGAAACAACAGAAAGAAGACTGCGTGCACCATGAAGGGAGATCAGTGACTTAACGACTATGCTTCAGTAAATGAGCTCAAAACTTGTCAACAGCCCGGCTTCAGACAAAACAAATCAAAGGAAAAACAGTCATCAGTGTCTCGGGACACCAACAGGAACAACAACAACAAAATAAATAAATAAAAAATAATAATAAAAAATGACAGACATCAGATATTTTTATGTGTCAGTTCATTTAAGTTTGTCATCAACCATTCATGACAGAAATGCAAGTCTCAAAATTAATTTTTCTTTTTCAAAATAACTGCGCCTGGCAAGCTAAACACGTTTGTTTGTTCAAATAAAAACACAGTCAGTTAAAATAATTAAAACTAAACGTAAACTCAAAACTATTTCATAAAAAAAAATCACTTTGTTTAATATGTAAAGTACAAGAAGTTCAATTTTAAATTATCTGGGAATGTTATTTTCTTCCATTTCAGCCTTAAAAAAAAGCTTGAAGACAAAGACGTGTGACACAAGATTTCATTGCGACTGCTTGCTTCTTTATTTCCTGGTGGTACCTGTGCCTCACTCAGCCCCAGCTCTATCCTCTCCAGCGACTGGTGGATGATGCTGGTCTTCTCCTGCTCAACGCTGCTGCTCTCTGGCACCGCCCGGCTCTCCAGCGCCTCCTGCAGGCTCTCCAGCAGGCTGCGGTTCTCCCCTCTCAGCGCCTCCAGCCCTGCGATCACCTGCTGCGTGCGACACAGAATCTCCTCCCCCGACAACATGGCTGCTGCTCCGAGGTTCCTTTTCTCACTGCGACCGACCTGAGAACAGCACATCATTACAGCATTATCTGCAGTGGGAGTTTATTATGCATTTATTTAGCAGTAACGGCAGAGTGAGAGCTGTAGGGGGATCAGTGCTACATGCAGCTGAAATATTTATGAGTAAAAGTGATAACAGAAGCTGACAGCAGCAGTAACTGAAGCCGCTGAAGTACTAGAAGTAGAAGCAGCAGTGCAATAGTAAACACAGATGGATTTTCTAAAATATGAAAGGTGGCTTAAAGCATAATTTAAAAGTGCTGTTGGTGAAGTGTATACGTGACACAGCTGGTGGATAAATAGACTACATGGAAGGTCTGTGAAAAATGCAAGCAAAAGTAAACTCTGATAATGTTTGTTTAATCTGAATCCAGCCCCATGAAGGGAGTGACTCTCTGATGAGTCAGCCTCGTGCCTGCTGAAGGGTCCCTCAGTGCGAGGGCTGTGGCAGAACTACAGCAACAAGCTTTGGGACCAACGGAAACAGGAACAACCACTCAGAATCTGACTTATAGTGCAATAGATGATTCATTAAGACCATGTCTGCTGCTTTTTCAGGAAACTTCAAGGGTCACATCACCCTGTAGGTCTCATTCATACCTACATGTTGACATGTGTTTCATCTTCTAGCTGAGATTCCTGAGTCAAAATCGTTTCTGCTATAGTCATTTTATAGAAAACAGTCTCAAAATATTAGACTCTATTTAGTCAAAGAATTAAAACCGCAATAACGCTGAGTGAGGGACCACTAGACATAAATACAGCAGGAACAGACGAGATCTGCAAAGAGTGGTGCGCTCAGCCGAACGCATCATTCAATCAGAACTCCCTGACCTGCTGTCCATCTACACCAAGCGGTGCAAGACCAAAGCTAGGAAGATTATGATGGACCTCTCCCATCCCAACAATGGACTCTTCTCACTGTTGAGGTCTGGGAAGCACTTCTGCTCCCTTAAAGCCAAAACAGAGAGAATGATTTTTAAGCCCCCTGCTGTACTCACTGTACACTTATGACTGTGTAGCCACATCCGACACCACCTCCATTGTCAAGTTTGCTGACGACACTGCTGTTGTGGGCCTGATCTCCGACAACATCGAGACGGCCTACCTGGAGGAGATTAGGAACCTGGAGACCTGGTGCCAGGAGAATAACCTCCTCCTAAACGTCAGCAAGACTAAGGAGCTGATCGTGGACTTCACTACAAAGCAGGCGAGGAATTACAAACCCCTCATCATCAGTGGCACGCCAGTGGAGAGAGTGGACAGTTTCCGATACCTGGGTGTCCACATCACTCAGGACCTGTCATGGTCCTGTCACATCAACACCCTGGTTAAGAAAGCCCGTCAGCGTCTCTTCTTCCTCAGAAGACTTAGAGACTTCCATCTGCCACTGAAGGTGCTCAAGAACTTCTACTCCTGCACCATCGAGAGCGTCCTGACGTCAAACATCTGCACCTGGTTTGGGAACAGCACCAAGCAGGACAGACGAGATCTGCAAAGGGTGGTGCGCTCGGCAGAACGCATCATTCAATCAGAGCTCCCTGACCTGCTGTCCATCTACACCAAGCGGTGCAAGTCCAAAGCCAGGAAGATTATGATGGACCTCTCCCATCCCAACAATGGACTCTTCTCACTGTTGAGGTCTGGGAAGCACTTCTGCTCCCTTAAGACCAAAACAGAGAGAATGAGGAGGAGCTTCTTCCCCCAGGCTATTCGGGCCCTGAACCAGGTGTAGGACTGGACTCTCCCAAACACGTCACTATAAGACTGGACTCTCACACACGTCACCACACGCACCACCACACATTTCCTATAATCCTATAATTCCTATAATTTATAATCCTTATCTTTATAATCTCTTCTGCTATTTGCACATTCTTTACTGTAAATTCCTAAGTTAATTTGTAAATTTTTGTAGTAAATTGTAAATATTGTAAAACTTTTCTTCTGTCATTTAATGGTCGGGCATTGTACAGCTACAAGCATTTCACCCCCATGTCATACTGTGTATGGTTGTGTGTGTGTGACAAATAAAATTTGAATTTGAATTTGAATTTGAGGAGGAGCTTCTTCCCCCAGGCTATTCGGGCCCTGAACCAGGTGTAGGACTGGACTCTCCCACACACATCACATCACCACACGCACTCTGGTTTTTCTTCATGCACACTTCCTATAATTTATAATCTCTTTCTGCTATTTGCACATTTTTTTACTGTAAATTTCTAAGTTAAATCTGTAAATTTTGTATAACCTGTAAATTGTAAATACTGTAAAACCACTGTCATTTAATGGTCGGGCATTGCATTGCACAGCTACAAGCATTTCACCTCATGTCATACTGTGTATGGTTGTGTGTGTGACAAATAAAATTTGAATTTGAATTTGATTACAAAGGTAAATAGAGTAGGTCTTTGTGTCCACACAAAGACCTACTCGTTCTCAGTGAAAGGTCAGTAAGACTGAATAAAAGCAGATCCTGTGTTAACTCGGTCCACTTTAAGGCTTGCTGGTTTTAAACAGTATTAAATGTGATTAATTCTCAAAGCAAAGTGTGTGAGGAGAGTTACCTTTCACAGGTAACTCCAACCTAAAACTACACAGAAGCAGATTTCTTATTGGTTTCACTGAATGCACTTTTTTCAATGTAAAGTGGATTAAAAATGTAAAGAACACTGTAATTCAGCACTGTCAGGGAGTACTTGGCTACTCCGCTACAGGAATGTTGTGGAGAAAACCCAGAAACACAATTCACAGCTGTCAGCAACTTCACCACAAAGAAAAACTCATAGCTTTCAGTTTCCTCTTTTCTGATCTCTTCTGGGCACACACAGAAGCGAAGTGAGCCTCTGGAGCTAAATACGAGGGTTCACAAGCAAACAAACAACATGAAGGTCACTTTAGTCACTATTAAACACCTCTTTTTGCATGTCATGCCATCAACTGCATTAATACAGGATCACACTTTTAAGACTTTTAAGATTAAGAAAAACAAATGTATAATAGAAACAAGTTGACAAGACAGAAAATCCACTTCTACATGGACAAACAAGAGCTGCTTCTTCTTTTGGCGGCTCCTTTCATTGGGCACCAGTGTGTATCATGTGCCACCCTATCCCTCCACAGTGGCAGCCACTGGGGTTGTAGTTCCTCTGCCAGTTCCTCTGGGGGGGGCTCTGACATGTTTGTGCCCAGGGCCCCAGTATCTCATAATCCGCCCATGTGTTTATAACTGGATGTCTGGCCATCTGTCCAAGCAGCCATGATGGATTTAAGTGTCTTTTCCAACCTTTATAAGGACGCTGGTGATAATACAATGCTGCTGGACACAAACAGCGCTGCGTCACATTTCAACAGCACATTTCAGCTGTGTGTTTGTCAACAGTTTTAAAAGTGTCCACTGAGTCTAAACACCACCGGCTGCTGCAGCTACAAGACAGAAACATCTTCCTGCACAACAACACAATAAAAAAACAAAAACAAAAGATGTCTCTCTCACACAGACTGCTGCGCCTCATTTCAGATCCACAACAACCGACAGTTATTTATAGCCTACCTGCTAAGTCCAAACTCCCGCGGCGCGCTTTCGTGTTGATCCACAGTTTGAATGAAATAATGGTTTTTATGTGTAAACTGGAGCCCGTCAGTCACTGCGGAACATCTCCGCTCACAGTAATTTTCAGTTTATTTATTTTTAAAGAGGCGGGACGGAGAAAAGTGAACGCTGTTAATCGTTCACCTGCCGCCTCCTCCTGTCATTACGCAGCCAATAGCATCAAGCTAGCTTTAGCAGAACTGAACTTCCGCTTATCGACTTCAAAATAAATGTTGTACACGGGACCCTGTACTTCTTGATTTCACTTGTACTTCTATGATTGTTGTTTAATCCATATATATTCTTAATCAATGGATCTATTTTCAGTTTAAGAATGTTAAACTGCAATTATTAGTGATAAAATAATTAATGACTGCATACCTCAACAATGTGTTGGACAAAGGATGATGAACATGGAGATGCCAGGCAGAAGGAAAAGAGAAGGTATTGAGGAGGGACATGCAGAGTGTGTCATGTTGATGTGACAGAAGAGGATGCTAGTGATAGGGTGAGAACGAGACAGATGATCCGCTACAGTGAGTCATAAATGGAGCAATCGAAAGAAGAAAAGTAACTGGAAACACTGAGAAAAGTGAATTCCTGTCAGATGAGCTTGATTTCTGCATTCTGTCACTAGATGAATGGATGGATTAATATTTTTCCTCACAACTATTTTTAACACAGCTTGCATTTTATTTCTCCCTCAGGTAAAGTTATTAATCAGTTAGACTAAATTGGCACAAGGTGCTCGCCAATTCTGAAGAATATAATTTGTCTTTCTGTTCCTTGGTATCATGTTCCATAAAACACATTTATGATGGGCATTTCTCAGCACAAGCAAAGACACATAACATGCTGTGTTTGACCCAAGGGTTCCACAGTACGATGGACAAATGAAGCTGTATTATGGCTCCACATTACTGTAGAAATTGCACATCAAGAAATTGTATTCCCTGATCCCTGATTCTAAAAACCCCAATATTAATCGTTTTAGGAAGAGAAATCCATAATGAAAGAAAGGCTTTAATTTTGAAGGTAAACTCGCATGATTTCCGGTATTTGTCTGTTTGTTGTGTCCGCTCTGCTGAACGACTTGCAGAAGCTTACCTGATCCCAAATTTCCCATCATACACCGCGACTGTGACGTCCTGTCCCAGGACAAAGCCACCTATCTGCAGAAGAGACGAACTGCCTATTTATCTATCTATCTATCTATCTATCTATCTATCTATCTATCTTTTTTCAGCTAATATGAATTAGTCAAATATAACTCTAATATTAATATTAATGGTAAAATATTGACAATAATGTGTATTTTAAAATTTGGTGTCTTTATCTTTTGTCTTTAACTTTTAAACGATTAAAAATTAAAGGTAAAGGTAAAGTGAGGATGAATGCACATCTGAGGCTAAGTTTAGCATCATAGTGTTATTTTTGAAGTAAAATCAGTCATATGTTCACATAACATTTCGTTATATTTACGTCATCTGTTTGTTCTCTGCTCTTAACTTTCTCTTCTTATACCTTACGAGTGACAACTGCGGGTGTAAACTTATTTATTTATTTAAATAAACAAACAAACTTGGATCTTGGTTTCTTTATCATTTAAAATGCAGACTATTTGCTGCTTAAAACAGTCCCGTGTTTAAAAAGGTTGGTGGTTGTAGCTTTGCTATGTATCCATGGAGACGCAGTTATATTGACAGCCAGGCTCCCTTCGGTGCTGTGGTTTATTTAAGTTCCTGTTTGCTTCCTCTGTTTTCTCATTTTGTTGTATTGTTGCTGCGTTGTCAGAGATTAGCACGTCCTTTCAGTCAGATTAACTGGGTGGTCTGTGCGTGTGCCTGTGTGTGAGAGAGAGACCTAGAGGTCACTGTTGAACCAGCATTAGTCTTATTAAAGTCAAATGAGCATTACAGCAGGTCTAATGGGAGTCACCGGGGCTGCGGCTCAGCAGCTTAACAACAGACAACTGCAAACAAACAGGATCTGAAAAATGTGTATGTGTGGGTCTGTGTGTGTAGAGGGAAGTGTGAGACAATGTAAAATTCACACACCCTTGTTTACAGGAGCAAAGGCAGACTGGGTGAGAATAACTAGAAGCAGTCTCTTTGTTTGTCTTTCGCTGACATTTTGCAGGTAAACGCAGGTCATACGTCTTAAAGTAGAGCTAGTCAGTTCCAGAATTAATTTAAATAGTTTTACTAACATCACTGGCTCCTAACATAACTTTAGGTTCAGTATTCTGTGCAGCTGTAATAAAGAAATAAACTTTAATACAGGAAGCCCAGTAATCACTGAAGTCTGCAGTGCATCCTGGAAACTCATCAGCCTCAGAGGAACAGCAAAAACTGGAAATTTACTAAAATTAATTGATTTTATTAGTTACAATGGACTTTAAACCACATTTGGTGTTTGTCAAGGTGGAAATGATGTATGCAAACTGTTTACAGCTGATCATCTGCAGGCAGCACAGCTAAACTTAACCATAATATCACAAAACAATACAAGAATAACCACAGTAACATATTATGAAAAATAAAGCAAATGCTGATAAATGAAGGGATGTTGATGATGAGTTACATGTATATAACCACAGCTGTTTAGATGAGTGATCAACCTTTAAAGTCGCCCTCCAGAGACCAAAGAAATCCCTCAGAGGAGTTACACAATGGCCTTAATGATCGACACTATTTTGGTCTTTAGAAAGTTCCACTCAGCCTTAAACACAATAATAAAGAGCAAAGCTGTCCTGCCTCCGAAACTGAATCAGTAAAGATCCGCCGCCCACCAGCTGATGGAGGAGTCAGACTGAGACGTTTAAGTGTCTTTTAATGTGTAATTCAAACTGTAGATTGTCACTTAGATTTACCATGACTCACAGGAGGACCTAATGGGCTTAGTCATGCACATCTGGAGCAGCAGAGGTAGAGAAGGATTGTGGGAAAGTGAGTATTTTTATTAGGCCATATATTTTCACATTTGTAAGTCCCCAGACAAGGACTGGGGGTGAGGCAATAGTCAAAAGCATGAAAAGAAAGAAGTCATATGCAGCAGTTATTATTAATAATATACTTTTATTACAAAGGTCCTCCAACGACTGAAAACAAAGCAATCATTTTAAAGTATATACTTAAGAAACAATGAAAATGATTGCTTTATTTTCAGGGCAGCATGGTGGTTTGGTGGGTAGCACAGTTTCTTCCCAGGAAGAAGGTCCTGGGCTTGACTCCACCAGGTGATTGGAGCCTTTATGCATCTTTTCCCCATGCCTGTCTAAAGACATGCATGTTAGGTTAAATCAGCTGTAGGCGTGAATGGTCTCTGTGTTAGACCTGTGATAGACTGGTGGCCTTTCCAGTTTGTAGCCTGCTTTTTGCACCGTGACAGCTGATGGTTGGTTAATTTTCTCTCCTTGGTTCATGGCTTAGCTTATGAATAGTAACTGTTCTCTGACTGTAACTGCACTGGAACCACTGGTGTTACCTTAAAACTATACACTGAGGACCTGTGGGGACAAGCACTGCAAAGGTTAAGCCCCACCGAATCAGTTCAGCCCTCTAGATCTTTCTATAAACCAAAATGACCTTCATAATAATGTGTTAAGACTTGGCTGCTGAGTCAGCGAAACGTAAAGTCATGCCAGCTTTAAGGCAGCAGTTTTTACTCATTGCCTTATTTCTTTAATGTTCTGCAAAGTGTTCCATTTCTAATTGGCATGTTTAAAATTTGTATTTATTAAATCATTTAATATAATGTCAACGAAAGCTTTTTTATTGAGGGGCTTAATCTTCAAACATACTCATACGCACACATCTCTAATGAGACACACTTTACTTTCATGACTGGATATCCTATATCATTTCATTTTGCTGTCACCTCACTGTGACTGGCTCTGAGGACACATTAGCAGCACTGCCTATCATTACAGCCTCAACACTAAAAATACCAACATTAAAACTCTGCATCCTTAATTATTTTTCTACACTTTTTTAACGAACACATAACATGCTAAATATCACATGTATGACAGATATGGAGTCGCCTGTGACTGCGACACAAGACAAGAGATGTCTGAATATTTTTTGAATGCTATTTTCTTTTCTTCTTCTTTTTGCGGGGGTGGGGTTGGGTGCAAAGGCGAGGTAGATGAGAAACTGACATCAAAGCTGGGATTACAGAGGTGCTGGTATTTTATGCTGGCGATCCAACTAGCAGCTGACAGGAAGGAAGTCCCTGCACCCTGTTTGCATGCACAGTCATGGACAAGGACACACATTAAAACACTTCAGGGATTCACTATGTAAACGAGCATGCTCAAAGAATTATGCAACGGACACACACGCACACGCACGCACACACACACACACACACACACACACACACACACACACACACACACACACACACACACACACACAGCGGTCTGGCCAACACTGCTGATTTAAAATGAGAAATAAATGATCGGGGGTAGACTAAGACTAAGGTAGAGAAAAAAAAGTTCAGCATGCAGATATTCCACAGGTATTTGGTGTCTGTACATAAAAGATAACATACATTCAACTCCAATTAGGGCAGTAGAGTTGTTTTCCTATGGACTTCTTTGTTCTTTTGCAGCCACAGCGATTGCCCCCTGCTGGTCATCAGAAATAGTGCAGGTTCATGGGGATTTTCCCAGCAGGACATAGCAAAAATGAAAAAAGTAATTCGATACCATACAATATACTTTATTGTCCCCCCATAAAAGTCCCAAAAGGTTCTGTCCATCTGGACGTAGCGTTTTCAGTGGGAGAAACATTTCGTCACTCGTCCAAGTGACTTCTTCAGTCTCAGCGTGAACGAAGGTCAGGGCAGAGCATTGTTCCCTCAGAGATTGCTATAGGAAGTCTTTTAGGAACCACACGTGTCGCCCCCTGATGGCCTTTAAAAATGCAGCTTTAGAGCACTTTAAATTAGCATCAATTTGCAGACTCAGAGCAACTTCCATGTTTTTAGAAGCTACATCGCTCTTCCCCCCTTTCTTATTTTAGATTAATTTTTACTGATTTTTGAAGTAGTTGATTATGCAAGAGCATAATGTACGAATTGTCTTTGAAAATGTTAAAAATTCTTAACCTTAAGGGAGACGATCGTGGGCAAGGCCAGAACATATGTGTCAGATCTGCTCGCTCTACACTGAGGGCATGTTGAGGCTATATTCCTCATCTCATTTTAGCATGGTTGTATAATTTGTGTTAGTAAGCACTGGGCAGAAATATGTTTCATTTAGTTGGAAACCAAAGAGCTGGGCAGATGAAATGTAAAGGACAAGATCATCAAGGTCAACATGATTCATCTTCTGAATATCAAGTTTTACTGCAATCCATGAAGCAGGTGTGAACCAAAGAGGTGGCCTGCTCACCCAACAGGGCTATCCCTGTGCTGCTGGCATGGCTAAAAAAAAACAAGATGCAGGTGCCTAAAAAGCCTTTTCAGGTTCATGATAGTAAATAAAGACATACATGTGAAGGAAAATTATGAATAATAAATACTGTGAGTTAATCCCAGATAAATCGTCAATGTCTTTTACAACAAAACTGTTAAATATTAACTGTTTCCTGGTGTGTGTCTGTTAAACCGTCTTCTTCTCCGTCGACTCAACTGACGGCGAATGAATGAACAGAGCGAGGGAACGCCTGACTTACGGCTGAGTCAGTGCAATTCAATCAGGAGAACTGGCACTGGAGATCCGAGGGCCGGTCAGGCGGGGCTAAAGATAGACCTCCATGGTTCACCCTCGAGCTCCCCTCACGAGCAGCTCGTGTTTCACTGAAGCTTCACCTCCACAGCCTCCACAGGATTCACACCAAGATCACAGACAGTCGCAAACTGGGATCTGAAAAGCGTATAAACTAGTTGCATGATGTTGTATTCAGAAAAACCCCTCCCACTGTGTTCCTCACACAAAAGTGATGCTGCAGTGATGGCTCATCATCTTCCTGTCATTCTTCGATAAATCTCCCTGCTTTGTGTCCATTTTCTGTTGGTTTTGATATCACTTACTGATCACTGAATGTGGACACTAGACTGACAAACACGCTCTGAGAACCGGTGATGCTGCATGAGGGCACATTCAACCCCTGATAGCAGTGACTTACATAATTTTTCAGGTTTTATTTTCGTGTGTTTAAAGTTTAGGCAAGTTTAAGAAAGAAATCTTTTACTTTCTACTGTTAAATAAAATGAAAATACAAAGACATATATTTAATACATTAGCCACAGTGTCAGGTTGGACTATAAGGATTCACACTTCCAAACATCTGGACAGACTTTGATTTACAAACACAGACGAGTCTCTTAAAATCAGGAAGAACTTTCTGAAAAATGTTCTAATTTCAACCAACCATACATGCAAATCATCTCCTTACTGAGAGTAAGTTAGTGCATTTGACTTTATTAAGTTTAATAAATTTTTTACTTGATTCAAAATGTATTTACCTTTACTTCTCTCACCCCAACTGGACACGGCAGATGGCCCCACCCCTCCCTGAGCCTGGTTCTGCTGGAGGTTTCTTCCTGTTAAAAGGGAGTTTTTCCTTCCCACTGTCGCCAAAGTGCTTGCTCATAGGGGGTCATATGATTGTTGGATTTTTCTCTGTATGTATTATTGTAGCGTCTACCTTACAACATAAAGCACCTTGAGGTGACTGTTGTTATGATTTGGCGCTATATAAATAAAATTGAAATGAATTGAAAATTGAATTTATTGCGTTTTCTGCATTTTGCGGCCACATACGTATTAGTTTAGTTCAGCATCTCTACTTTTGTTTTTCAATAATGAAACATTTCTGCACTGATGTGTAAAAATTCATCACAGTTATTTCAAGAAAAATATTTTCTTTGTGATTGTGATGATTTTTTCCACTCATGTTGTGTTCAGACTTGAATTCGTCTAAATGTGTCAGATAGTTTCTAATGTTTTTATTTTATTTTTGTAGGACAGCGTATTAACAGGCCACCACGAATGCAACTTCTGCAATGATCAGTGACTGTTCAGTGCTGCTCTTCAAATGTTAATAAAGCCAGTGTTCCTGTAAGTGTGCAGTCACTGGACACATGGATAAAAGAAAAAACTAAGATCTCATCTCCTAACATATGGAGTAAATTCTGTACTTCCAGTTTATTTTAAAAAAAGAGCTAAACTAAGATTATAGAAATTAAATTAAATTAAACATGAATTTTATGTGAACATAACACACACCTCGGAAGGTGACATTACTCACGTGCAGAACTTTTTAAAATAACCTAAGTGCACCTAGATAAAGAAAAGGCAGTTGCTTTTCTTCAGTGCACATCTTGTTGTCCTCATCAGTGTTTTACCCTAAACTAAAACATACATATACATCATTCTTCTTCAGTGAGCCCGGCACTTTCCACTGTGTAACAGCCTTAACCTTCACACAATCCACACAGGTCCACAGAGTTGTCTTACAAATGCCCGAGTCTATTTGCAGGCGCCGCAAGCTGCTAACATAATTTTTTGCTCCTCTGGCTCAGGACTTGTTAGTTCGAAGCTGTTAGTCCAGATCAGAAGCTAAGAAGGCACGAGCATCCCGAATCCTGGCTGCTGCCACTTCCTAAGATTTCTAACATCTTTCATGAGAGACTTAATGAAGTTATCCCAGGGATTAAGAGGTGATTTTGTTTCAGGTTAAGTTCGAAACAACACCACGCCTTTGAAGCGTCACAAACTTTCAATCCTCTTGGTTTTATTTATCTCTCTTCTCTGAATACAAGTACCACAACAGCAAATTAAGAAGCTGTTGTTTAATAACGTAGAAAGAAATATCACAAACATGCATCAGGGGATGCCATCAGTGGCCTAGGCTGCCAGCTGTTCCTGGCAACACCCATGTGTGAATGTGTGAATGCTTGTAGCCCTCAGCTGCTCCCTGAAGCCTTTGCTGTGAATAAGAATCTACTATCACGCTGAAGCCGACCCAAACAGAGTTTATGAAATACTCCGTGTCTCTTGCCTTAATGCTCAAAACAATGTCTGGGAATCAGGAAGCATAACTGCTCAAAAGCACAAATAAACCTGCAGTGCTAACAGATACATCAACATAATGGTAAAGGCCACATCCTTGATTGTTATGAGATCTTGCATGTTTGTATGAATGCTTCGCCCACAGCTGTTATATTGAGTGTTTTTTTTTTAATCAGTTTTTATTTTATTTTCAGTCCAGTTTCAGATGGATGGATGTTAAAATTTTTTACTTTTAATAAGTAAACTTTTAAGTGTTAGTCTAAAACTAGGCAAAAATATAAGCCTGTTGTAACTGATTATAATAAGTTATGCAACTATGCATGCACACGTTTGCACACACACACAAACTGAATCTGTGCAGACTATTTTATCCTGTTGCTTCATGAGTGTCAGAGCTGATGTACAAATCTTTTAACAACACAACGCTTTAACATCAGGGGAAAAAAAACGAACAAACTTGGATTATGTGCTCACGTGAATATTGTGTTATTCGGTATGTAAGTGCTTCTGAGTTTCAGATGAAAATCATTACAAATGAGTCACACAGTGTTCCTGGTTTACATAACTGTCCTTGGTGCCCGTTTCCCCCAAGGCAGCTGCATGGTTCTGGGGATGTGTTGGAGGGCGGAGAGGTGGAGTGCAGTATGGGCGAGTGCTGGGGGATAGGGTGACAGTCTAAACTGGGATGCTGGAGCTGTGCCACACACACAGCAGATATCACACGTCAGTCAGCCTGACCTTTGAGTTTTATTGAGGAGGATTTATGTTGAAAGGATGCAGTGGAGGGTAAAACTGCACATTAAAATGTGAAATAGAGTTTAGAGACCAGTTATGGGCTGCTAGATATTATATTATTCATGCAATTGAATCAGATATGAATGGGTATCCCTTTGTTTTTCATGTTAGAGGTATGTAGGGGATACATTTATTTGTTTGCTGACTAATTAAAAGCTATGCATGAGTGTCGCTGTTTATATTAAAGAGCACACACTGACGTCCTGTTACTGGTTGTTATGGTAATAAGTGGGTGCACATTCATTCATGCGAGCGCGTGTTAACAGCGGGCGAGCAACATGCAGCGACATGAGGGAAAGACTAATTTGGAAAGCCATGTCTGTGGATGGTCAGGCCACAGCTGTGAAACTGGAGCCCGTTGGTTGATTTAGAGCAAAGGAGCAGAGACTCAGGGTGACTCTCTAAAGTCCTGCACTCATGAACACAACACTCTTGCAGAAATCTGAAGCCACAAATGTGCAGAAACGTGTTGTGTGAAGACAAAAGTTGTTCCACACTGACTGTGAAAGTACACTGAATCACAGATGATCCATTTATATTCAAGTGATAGCAAATTTTTAGAAAACTGGGCATTTAAATGACCGGTGGACCGTTTAACCTGAACACAGTATGACGTCCCTGTGACGGTTACTAAACAGAAACGTCTTTTGTTTCGTCTTTGGTTTTATTTTCTCTACAGGTTTGAATGTCAAACTTGTTCTGCTACAAAATAAGCTGATTTAAATGCTCCACACTCTGGGCTCTACCGTGCATTCACTGCTACTCACAATGATTTCAGAGGCACAAGTTAAGGGTGACCTACTATGCTCACTTCCACTTCCAAAGACTCAGTGCCCAAGAAGACCATATAAGGAAATCTGTGCCAAGCTGACATCAGCTTGATGCAAAGGTAGCACAAAAAGTTGTTGCTTTCATCTGACAGGTATCACTTCTAACTACACAGACAAGGGCAGTTAACACTTATAAGTGATTTGCAAATCTCAGTTTACTACAGGAACCTCTCTCAGGACAACAAGAGCTGCTTCTAAAACATGGAGGTCAAAGAAAGTAATGCTAGAGATGTATACATAATCTACTCGTCTTCTAAAACCAATGTCCGATTCTTCAAAGAGAATAAGAACACAGACAAGAAGACGGCAAGTATCACGCATTAAATGACACTTATTAACATTTATACACAGCACACAGTGTCCGGTTAGTTCACTGGGAAGACGGATGTCCACAGGCGGACTGTGCGCTCTGACGGCAGGTCAACATTTGTCCTGCAGGCTGGAACACACTGCATGCTTACGCTTAAGCAACCATGGTACAAGTGACATACTTACAAGTATGCTACAAGTAATTTCTGTGAACAGTTAAAGCTGCAGCCAAAAAGAGTTTAGAGGAAGGAACATGAGCTATGACTGCCACAGTCTCAGAGACGTCAGCAGAGCTGTGATTATTGTCAGATGCAGGGTCGGTGTTCCTGCTAACATGTAATCATGCTGATTCCAAACCGGTTCTGCAGCTTTGTACAATCTCCTTCTTTTGTACTAAAATTTCCTCCAGGCTTTTTTTTTTGCACTTATCTGTTACATATTGCACCAATTTTTATTCCCATCACTCTGATTATTCATTTAGTTGAGAAGATAGGAGGTTTATTTGGTGAGATTGAAGGGATAATTGTAATCCATCTCTTGATATGAATGCATAGAAATATGTGAGATATGAAATGTGGCGTAATCTCAGTTATTGCTGGATCTTACCCGAGACTGCCATTTGCGTCACAGCGCCTCTCAGCTCCACCCCACAATGTCTACTTTCTGTCACATGATGTGGATGATTTAGCATCTGTCTACGTGTAGATTACCCAGATTTATCATATTACTGCTGGGAGGGTAATGATGCTGGCGCTTGTACATAACAGAGCAGGACCTGAGCAATCTGAACCACACGAGACAGGATACTGAGTGGAACTGGTTAAAATCCAGAGGAGAGAACAGGAAGCAGACAGACGCTTAACTTCTCACATCTTCAGAGATAAACATGTAAAGAGGTTTTCTCTTCTCTGACTTGCCAAATGTTTTGAGTTTGCACAGCCTGTCACTATGCATCCCTACATCACACAGGGGGCTGTACCCCATATCTAAAAGTCACACATGGAGACTCCTCCACTTAGCAAATTGGTCGATGAGAGGGCCACAGCTCAGTGAAATCCAATCTGTAATCCAGAATATCACGGTGATGTAATCCAAGACAAAGTGGTTATTTTAGCTGATAAATGTGATAACAGGGAGAACTCCGGTCACTCTGCTCCGAGAACACTTATGAAACACGAAAGCAGGGTTCAAATGCCCATCAGAGTCTCCCACTCTTACTGTAACAAGTGACCATGTCAAACCAGATTAAAAGCTTCATGCATGATCGACACAAGGCTGCACAGTATTAGCCTGAACATATTTGGTGACAACAAAAATTACTTTTTAGTATGTTTTTAATTAAAATCATTTATAAAAATTGATGTTCTTCCATATTTTAAGGGTTGAACTAAGGAATTTCCTCCTCCCACTCTTCCCCCAAGATATATTTTAAGGACTGGTTAACATAAAAAAATGTTAAACATAAAAAATAAAACAACAGATGAGGCAAATGTTCTTCTAAATTAGTATTTCACAGTATCTTACTAAACGCTAGATACATATATTCCTGCATGACTTTGGGATTTTGACATTTGTACCTTTTATCTAAATTCAATTACAGTTACTCTGTAACCAGGTTAAATAACTTGGAACATGTGGACACAATTTCCCTGCTTTGCATGCATATAATACACAGATATTTCCAGATAACCGTGTCCTTTCCTGCAGGCTGCTATGAAACAGTTACATGCAGACAGAAGGTGAAGGGTTGGACCTCCCGCTGCAGCTGTTGCCTTGTCTGTCCCTTGTCTCCAGTGTTGTGTGATCTCGGTTCTTGCCTTTTAGAAACTCAGCCGGGCACGGAAAACCCTTTCTACCCAATCAAATGAGGTGACCCCAAGTCCAGTCAGCCAATAGCAGCAGAGGTCTGAATATAAATACTTTAGTCCATCACCTGGTAGAGCTGGGCGACCCCTATATTTGGTGGATAGGATCTGATCCCGGGATCTGTTACTTCTTTCTTTTCTCCTAAGCAGGTAAAAGAAAAAAACAACAACCCTGAATGCAATGTTTCAGTTTGACTTTTTGGTAAATGAAAGGGAAATATTCTGATGTTTTTCCCATTTAAATATGGATCAAACCTTTTGAGAACAAAATTGGTCTGAGAGGGAAACCAGAAAACTGAATGGTTCCGCACCGCTGGCGAACACCGAGCCGTGAAAACGTACTCCCCCTCTGCATTTCTGTCTTGGATTTTTGTGAAACGTTTTTTCTGGGATGGAAGCTACTAAAATAAACTTTAAATACTCTTCTACCGATGCACACTGTAGCCTGAAACGTAGGCATTTCTTTGAAAGATTCTTGGACGTGAGCAGCAGTGTGGGGTTGAGGGCATATCCATTTGTAGTGCTGTAGTGTTGCGCCAGCAGTTGCGTCTATCTGTCATCTGTTGCTGACGCCTGCAGCACTGGCTTGAGGTATGTCTTTGAATAGTTTAGGAGCGCTTGATATAGTCATGGAACTTGCACAGCCGTCTGTGAGGCATGCAGGCTTTGACCTTTTCGCTGCACCAGGTGTCATCATCAGTTTAATGCACCTCCACTAACTGAGCTCGGCCTCAAGGAAAGAGACACTGACAGCAAACAGAAAAAGAAAGAAGTGAGGAGGAGTTGCATATTTATTCTTGACAACAACCTGATTGATTATGAAGCTGCAGCGCCGGTTGCCTTTTCAGATTCCTAAACTGTTATTGAATTAATTTCTGCAGAAGTTAAAAAGGTTATGTGACCAAAGTAGTTTTCTTCTTTCTTACTGCTTTTTCTCAGCTAAAAAGGAATTAAATGAAATAAACAAAATAGATCATAGAGCATAGAAAAATAAAACTGTGAACCTCATTTATTTCTGAGAATTAATATTTTCTGCTGTTTTCATTTTGTTAAAGCTATTTTAAAAGCTGAATTACTTCTGTGGAAAACTACTCCATGCAGGCTTTCGCCTCCCTTGGAAGCTGACGTTACGTTGAATTGAGTGAGATGGGAGAGAAAGCCAATCATCGTTATGAGCTTGAGGTGGGACGGGTGCAGTGGAGGAGGGGGCATGACTATGCTATTAATAATGTTTGCTGTGAGGGGGAGACAGGTGGTGAGACGTCTGGGAGAAAGGAAGAGCAGGGGGGACATAGCACAGCTGACAAAGAGAGAGGGGGGGGGGGGGGACGTTAAGGGAGAAGTTAAAAAGTAAAAAATAAAAGATCAAAGAGGAAGACGGACTTTTCTTATATAACCACACCAGATAGACACCAAGTGATAACTGGTAAATTAAGTAAACACATTTTTTTTCATGGATGTCATATTATTCTGATAAGGGAAACATTGCATGATCCCGCCTAAATAATTAAAACAGCACACTGTCCTCTTTCCCCCGTCTCCTGTCAGGTGGAGTAAGAATCACAGCCATGACGAAGAACTGCCACAACGACTACAAAATGAAGTTCTCGGTGGACGACGAGTACCCCGATCTGACCAAGCACAATAACCACATGGCCAAGGTACAAACCCTGCTCTGACATGGTCTAAACATGGACACTTTACTGCCACACACATGGGCTTAGATGCTATTTCGTTTCAACGAGACATGATTCAGGGTTTTGTGAAGATGCATGCCACAAAAATGCGGTGATTACTTCTTTCGGGATCTCTTAGATTTCCCGGTAAAGACAGGTGAGTCACATGGCTGACCTGCGTGTGTTATCTGCTGTAGGTGCTGAGCAAGGAGATCTACGGCAAGCTGAGAAGCAAGTCCACCCCCAGCGGCTTCACCGTGGATGATGTCATCCAGACCGGTGTCGACAACCCTGGTGAGAAGCAAAGGCAAACAGGCACCACGAGACATGAATAACTGTAGCACAACCTGTAACCAAATACGACCTGTGATTAGGTTACTGACATTATAGGTTTTACTTTTATTTCATTCCTAGTTTGACATTTTTGTTGCCGGTTCAGGAACGATTCACTTCATTTTCAAAGGCATTTAAATTTTTGTTTCCTTTTAATACGGGTGGTGTTAGTCAGGCTGTAAGATTGAAGAAGTTCACACCTGTACAACAACACAGCACAACATCCCAGACTCGTCAGCATCTGCTCGTCAGGCTGGTTGTGTTAATGAATTTGACCAAACGGACAAAGATTAAGAGTGAAGACATTTCCTGTATACTTTTTATTTTACTGCTACTTTATTTGATATACAGCATGGTTAAAATCTTTCCTACTCTCCTTCTTGTCCCAAGGTCACCCCTTCATCATGACTGTGGGCTGCGTTGCTGGTGATGAGGAGTCCTATGAGGTCTTCAAGGACCTGCTGGACCCAGTCATCTCCGACCGTCATGGTGGATACAAGCCCACCGACAAGCACAAGACCGACCTGAACTTCGAGAACCTGAAGGTGAAGAGTCAAGTGTTGTTCGATATTCCACATTTACACCAGCCTAATCACATTCATTCCCTAAACTGTGTTAAAGCTGATGTACTTGAACTGGACTAACTTAGAAGTTAACTTCCACATCCCTCAAAATGTGGGTCCACATTTCATTTCTTTGAGTTTGTCAATGAAAGACACATTAATTTATTATAGAAATGAAATCAAAATATATATACTATGAAATACTATAACATAATTATAATGTCTGCGTTGTGTTCCAGGGTGGTGATGACCTGGACCCCAACTATGTGCTCTCCAGCCGTGTCCGTACTGGCCGCAGCATCAAGGGATTCACCCTGCCCCCCCACAACAGCCGTGGAGAGCGCAGAGCCATCCAGAATCTGTCCATCGAGGGTAAACGCTAAATGTCAAACCTATAAGAATAACCCACATGTTTATAAAACTCATTTTATTCACAGACTGACATCTTTGTGCCGCACACCTTCCTTCCTCAGCACTGTCCAGCCTGGAGGGTGAGTTCAAGGGAAAGTACTACCCCCTGGATGGCATGACTGATGCCGAGCAGGAGCAGCTGATCGCTGATCACTTCCTGTTTGACAAGCCTGTGTCCCCCCTGCTGACCTGCGCCGGTATGGCCCGCGACTGGCCTGACGCCAGAGGCATCTGGTGAGAAACAGAAATGGGAAATCAATAAATCTGAAGACAATTCTATTTTTTTCCTCCTCTTTAAAAAGCAGGGTGATCAGATACGTGCTGTAATCAGCCGAGACAGCAGCTTTTCTCCGTTTATGAAAACACAAACACATTAGAAACATCTGAGAGAAATTCTCCCATCTGCCCTTCCTCAGCAAAGCTTTGACATCATTACCATCTGTCTGCATAATATGAAGAAAACACCAATTATTTCTTCTTTTAAACATCTCTTAAAGCGTCTCATGTTTGCTGAAGCTGCAGTTTAAACTTACATCCTTTACAAATGATGTAAGTCATTTGACTATATCCACAGAGATCTTCAAGGTCAACTTAACAATTTATTGGTTGAATATAGAGAGAAAGCCTGCAAGTGTGGCACAAATTTCTTTAAGAAGTGCTGCTTGTTGCCTGTAAATCAAATAAAACTGAGCTGGGTTTTATTCCTCTAGGCACAACGACAACAAGACCTTCCTGGTCTGGGTGAACGAGGAGGATCACCTGCGTGTCATCTCCATGCAGAAGGGAGGCAACATGAAGGAGGTCTTCAGACGCTTCTGTGTCGGCCTGCAGAAGGTAATACTCACAAACAGGACTTTCTATGGTTTCCTTTTTTGGACTCGCTGGGCTCTTAAACAACCGTAGGATGAATAATTTCTTACTCTTCACCGTTCAGATTGAGGAGATCTTCAAGAAGCACAACCACGGCTTCATGTGGAACGAGCATCTGGGCTACATCCTGACCTGCCCCTCTAACCTGGGAACCGGCCTGCGTGGTGGCGTGCACGTCAAGCTGCCCAAGCTCAGCACACACGCCAAGTTTGAGGAGATCCTGACCAGGCTGCGTCTGCAGAAGCGTGGCACAGGTGCGGAAAAATGCTTTTGAAGCTATAAACAGACATATTAAGCATTTAGTGTACAAACAACCACCTCAGTGTCACTTTTTTGGGACGGATGGTGTGTGTGTGTGTGTGTGTGTGTGTGTGTGTCTAAGTTCCAGTAAAATTACTTGATGTGGGAATGAGCCTTTAATTTCACATCATCCAGCTGTGCCTCTGAAACAAGCTGATAAAAGGGAATAGTTGTCTTTGCTGATGGCATGTACTACGTCAGTGGCTAAAGGGTAACTCCTCCTCCCCCTACACCTCCTCTTGAGCCTTCTTGTTCTTATTGTCCTCATCTTTTGACACAGGCGGTGTGGACACAGCCTCTGTGGGCGGCGTGTTCGACATCTCCAACGCTGACCGTCTGGGCTCCTCTGAGGTGTATCAGGTCCAGCTGGTGGTCGATGGCGTCAAGCTGATGGTTGAGATGGAGAAGAAGCTTGAGAAGGGAGAGTCCATTGATGGCATGATCCCCGCCCAGAAGTAAAGTGGACAGACATCCCACGATCGAATGACTGTCGGAGTTTGTTTTGTTTTTTTATTTTATAAAAAAATGAAGCGGTAGCCTTGTTGTAAAGTTATTTTACTGGTTTCGGCCAACTGGCTACTTTCTGCTTTCTTCTTTCCGTCAACAGACACTCCACTTCTCTTTATCCTCCTTCCTTTCTTACTTATTTCTGCCATCATTACTCCTCTCATCCTCTCCTCTACTGTCTTTGGTTTCTTCTAACTCTAACCATCTCTCTTCTCATCATCTTGGTAACATCCTGGGATCAATCCATACATAGTCTGACCATGGCTATGTACACGCACACCAAAGGAATTTTTTTTTGGTTGTACAATATAATGGACTATTAAATGATGCCCCATGTGACAATCAAGCTTCCTGGTTATGTCATCTTTTCTTTGAGATCTCCTGAGAAGAGAACATTAATTTCACTGGCAGCAATCACAAAACAGACATAAAATAAGAACGAGGTTGAAAGTCTTTATTTTTGTGTGACACATTATTTCCAAGGAGACATGCAGGATTGCAGGTCGATCATTTCTGTAATTTCAGCCCATAAGTTAAGTTTTACTGATAACAGCGACGGCTTTAAACACACTACACAACAGAACTGTAGCCTTAAAGCGCGGCCCTAACCGTATCTAGAGAACAGCCCCACGGGGCGAGGCTCCGTTATACACGAAATAAAAAAATAAAACAAACAAAAAAGAAATCTGCAAAACTAGCCCTAAATCACAGCTTCACATTATCAGACAGCGGTGGAGACCTGCCGCGGCTGAAATCTCCCATGAAACAGATAAATTGCTGTAGTGAAAGATCACAAATCTGCTCTAACATCCAACATTTCCATTCCCAGTGTTTTGTCAGATGCTGCATACTTGAAAAGGACAAGTTATAGTTGCGTAGCTTTATAGAGTTACAATAGACGTACAACAACCTTTTGATTTTGGAGTTATCAGTGTCCGTGCACCAATGTGTGATCACCGTAGCGCTAAGCGGAGTCTCTGTTGGTATAATTTTGGTAACTATGATCTTTAATGAGCAGCAAAGTGTTGTTTTTATAAAAGAAAAATGAATTCTTAAAGGTCATTCAAGGTCACATTCCCCCTTTAAACTACTGCCTCATCAACGCGCACGCCACAAGCTTTGATAAAGCAGGAGTTCGATTGGTTAACAGTCAAAAACCTCTTACAGCAATACTTAAGTCTGGTTGGTCAACAGTCATACACCTTCCAGCAGTGCTGCAGTCTGATTGGTAAACAGAGGATAAAGTCTACAGTTTGGTAAAGATGTTTCAAAGAAGAAACCAGTGTAATAAAGCACAAAAAAAAAAAAGACTGATGTAAGACAGATTTTCATTTGAGTTGAGAGTTCATCAGAAATTTGGTACTTTTTAAACGTACCTGTACATCGGTTCCCTCTAATTTGGTTACAGTAACGTCACTGTAACCAAGTGGCACATCTACCTGGAAACCTGAAGACGTCACAGCTGGTTTTACCATGTAAAGTCAAGCAGCCATATAAGCAAAGAAAGACATTCAGGATGATTCTTAGTATTCTTTGTAGTGGGCTTTAAATGGGTGAAAGAAAAAAATGGGATGTTAAAAAGAAAAAAGGGGAAAAAGTTTTTAAAAATAGAAAAGAAAGTGCTCAACAAAATTCAAAAAGGTTACAGCAATAAAAAAAAAAAAATAAAAAAATAAAACAAACAAGGAGCCCTGTTAATCGTAATCGGTGCTTATTCAAGTCTTGATTCTTGGCTTTGTGTCTGCATTGCACTACACTCAAGTGAAGCAAAAAGCTGGGATACTGTTTCGTACTGTTAACTACCCAGTGAAGCATCAGCTCCTACACTACAGTATGTTTGGGGATAAAATTATGACGAAAAAAACCTAAAGGTCTCTTTCTTCCTTTTATGAATGTTTTTATTAAAAATATGAGTCATCACTTTTGGAAAATGGACCAAGTTTTTAACCTCTCAGCATCTGCCAGCTCAAGCCTTTATGGTTAGGTGAAGGGAAAACAGCGATTCCAGGGTGAACTGATAAGACTTCGTGTGGCATGTGGCTAAAACAAAACCCTGAGCAGGTCATGAGTGATCCAGGAGACTGTCAGAAGCAGGAGGTTAAATCGTGTTTGGATTAGCCTGGTAAAACAGGAAGTGGATTTTTTTAGTTGCCATTTTTTTAAAGAAGTATTCCTTTTTAAAATTTTGATGGGCAAAAATGTATTTTCATTAAATGCATTTTACTCTTTATTTACTGGAACTACTTTCATCAGGACCAGTGCGTAGGAGTCCCGAAGCTCCATTAGCAGAAATGTATATGGCATTCATAGTTATGTTTACATTAGTGTATAAGCACATGTAACTACGCATTGCACATTTTTAGCTTAACTTTAGCCATTTGTATCTACACAGTGAGAGCTTGTCCTGCATCCAGAGCATCGAACCGTCAACTGGGTCAGACTAAGAAACCCAAAGACCGGCTTAAGAGAGAGCCTAACATGTGGTTGTAAGGATGTTTTCCCCAACCTCACTCTTAGATGCTACAAAATCCTACACACTGGTTGTTTAACTTGTGTGTCTGTGTCACAATAATGCACTCCGATTGGCTTGTTGTTTTTGTTTGTCTTTTTAAGAAAAATACAACATAAAACTGATGAAACCAACATGGATACAGGAACTTCCTGTTAGGTATTAAAATTAATTTCTTCTATTGCAAGGAACACATTAAACTTAGCACTTTAAAGGACAAACATTTGGTGAAGTTGTATTTGTTTTTAAGGATCAGAGCGAACGCTTAAATAATCAGGTTGGTCCTGTATTATTAGGCAGCTTTGCTTGTCTGTAAGCGCTTCACCTGCCAGCTATGAGCCCAGCAGGCAGAGAAGCAGTTTACCTGAAATGATACAAACACGTCAGACTCCCAAATGAGCAGAAACACCACTTTTGTTCATGGATGGGCAGAAATTCTGCAACGCTTGTCTTTGCATTTCTGCATGTCTCCCTCTAGAGGCCGGAGGTCACACTACGCCCTCACTTAAATATGTGACGTTTGCCAAATGTCTGCCCGTTTTAAAAGCACTAAAGAAAGAAAATAAACTTAATACACAAAAATGAAAACATTTCTTTAAATAGCAGCTCTTTAAAAAGGAATGACAACAAATATGATACAAAAGGAATAACAATGTCAACAACAACAACTTATTCAGCTCCATCATTCGCACCATCCCCATCATCATCATCAAATATGAAATCATGAAAACAAAAACAGTCTGACTCTATGGGCTCATTTTTTTATAGTGGTGGTGTTAAGCAGGGATTGTAGGTCACTGACAGCTCCAAGGTCAAGGGTCATCATAAGCCTGCAGCGGTGGGCTATCCACATCTGTGTATCCATTTGTCTGCCTGTGACTGGTGGCATCAGAAGAAGAGGGTCTTTGGCGGAGGCGAGGCATCATTAGCCACGCCAGCTGAGGTGGAGCCCAGGGATGAAGAGAAGAGGGCTTGTGACCCTTCTCCTCTGCATCCCTCATCATTCATTAACCTGTCCTGTGCGTTGTCAATCTGCCCCACCCCCGGTTGCCCTCAGAGCTCCAGCTCCTTGGACACTTTGGTGGCAATGTCTCTAAAGGCTAACGGTGCCCCCCAGAGGCGCTTGAACTTTACACCGCTGCTCTGGCCCAGCCCGCTGGGCAGCTGGCAGACCTCGGCCTCGAAGGCCACGCGGGCCCCGGCTGCTCCGTGGGTGCAGGACAGGAGGAAAGGCCCGGCCAGGTGGACCTGGCAGCCGCAGCCCTGTGCCGCCTCACGCAGCGCTAGCACCACCTCGGCCGGGTCGCGGGGGCTCCGTACCCTCACATCCCAGCCGCATCGGGGGGTCCGGGGCTCGGCCGCTTTCTGATGCCCAGATAGATGGCGACTGAAAAGGGAGGGGTGATGCAAATGGAGGAGATAGATGGAAAGTTTTTAAGAGAAGAGCAAAGGCAGAAGAAGAGATTTAAATGTAGGATGATGAATGGTAAAGTGTGAAGACAAGTGATTGAATGTGTGGTTGTGTGAGAATATGAGTGGTTAGGGGGAAGGGAGGAGAAGAAAGACAATTAATATCACACACATCACTGGATTTTGATTCTGTTCCTAGGACACAGATGAGTCAAAGTCTATTTTCTACACTAACACATAATTGCTGTTCAAATAAGATATGAAAATAAACATTTCTTCTTTAAAAATGTTTTATAATGAGTAACATGAAAGTGGTCAGTGTTCAGTGTAATCAATAATTATCGTCTGTAATGGACTTCTTGTTCTGGAGCAACAAGTGACAACAAACAGCATAAAACCTGCTGGTAAAAAATATAATTTAATGCATTTTCTATTAGTCCAGCATTATAGTTCTATTATCTACCACAGGGAGACACACTCAGCATCTACCACCACAGTCCGTTTGCTAATGTTAGCCTGGTGTAGCTGGTTTACCTGCTGTTTTTAACCTGAGACTGGGCTGGAGCAGCTGAGGCTGAGAGGGAGCGCACACCAGTTTGAGTAAAATAAAGAGAGACCGAGACTCAGTTTACAGAGATTACAGTACAAGAAATGAATGCGACCTCTGAGCTATGATTCAGTGGTCTCATGTGGCTTTTGATTACTGACAAAAATATTTTTGAATTTCATCCAGAGGTGAAAAATATCTCTGTGTGCTGTATGCTGGCCATGATTTCTGTTAAAGTATGTCTCATATAAATAATATGAAACAGCATGAGTGTGATTTCATCTCTGTAGCCTCTCAGTAACAAATAAATGAAGAAAAGAATAGACAGCAGTAACAGCCATTTATAGCAGGTCACATTTCTGATACAGAGGTTTACATACGTCTTTTTATTTTTTATTTAAGATGCTTGCAAGGAAGAGACTTTACATGATGTATCAAGTTTTGTATTTGCCTTTAAACTTGACAAAGACTTTAAGATGATCTAGATGTGCTATAGCACATTATAGAGACTGTAGAGAGGGAATAGAGCAGGTCATTATACAATACACTGAAAAAAACAACCCAAATTTCAATTATTCTTTATAGTGCTGAGTAACTTAATCTATACCTAACAGTAAAGCCTAAGATTCTCTCCTTAATCTACACTACATGGATGGGATAATTTCCTTAATTAATAATTTGAATTTGAAAAATAATTGGTAACTAAAGCCTTAACAAATGCAGCGAAGCACCTTTTATCTGTAACAGTTCACAAGCGTTGACCTTTGGCGACAAATGTGACAGAGGCACTCACACTGCTGAGCTTTCTTATAAATAGCCTGATGCGTTTCATTATTCATGACCTGTTTCGGCTGCATAAGGGGAAAAAAAACACTTTGTAGGGTATCGAGGGTTACTGCTGCAAACCTGCATCACATGTGAACCTGTGATTGGTGAAAACATGGCTCTGCTAACTGAACCCTGAATTCAGTGAGTGTGCACGATGTGTCTTTCTGCCTCCAGCGTGCTTCGACATGTTTCCGTGTGAAAAATAGCCTCTGTTGGAACTTTATTTCCTGTACTGGTTAAAACATGTTTACTCACCTTGTGACCGGAGATCTGCTGATTCTCTCAGGTTCGTCTGTGACCCTCAAGAAGAAAAAAAAAAATTTATCTGTTAGAAATCAATCGGCCAACCGCTTTCTCACACAACCCCTCCCCTTCTACACCCCCCACCCCCATTTCCTGTCAATCAGCAGCACAGCTAATGGACCAATCCACTAAACACGACACAGAACATGATCTTCAAATCACAGATGGATCACCGACCTGCACTCACTGCACTGAAACACTGGATGGATGTGAAACCACAAAAATCGACAAAACGAGTGAGAAGGATGAACAAATGCCGAGGGGGTGAATTTATGGCAGCAGACCAGGTCTCAACACATAGTTTGTGTTACACGACTCACGCAAACGCAGACTTTAATGCTGGTAGAAGCACAAATTAGTGAGTTACAAGATGCCAGCAGGGTACTCATGAGATACATTTGTACTGACAGCTTTTTCACAGGCTTTACGACTGCATTTCACGACTTTTGTTTTAGCTTATACTGGACAAATAGACTGCCATTTTCTACTCCTACTGCACTGCGAGCGGTCGTATGCATCCATTCACGCACACTCATGCAGACCACACATTCAGACAGTGCTCTATTCTGTGAACGCTCTTTTTTTATATGATACCCACACTCTCACGCTGATGGATGCATCAGCAGCAATTTGTGGTTCGGCGTCTCGCTGAGGACATTCAGACTAGAGGAGCCAGGGATTGAACCACCGGTCTTCCGGTTAGTAGATATAGGACACTATGACATAGAGCCTTCATCTGTAGTTCGGATTCAGGAGACCAAGCCCTTTCTAATTTTAAGATTAGGATTCAAACTTTCCTCTTTGATGAAGCTTATAGTTAGTTAGTTCCCATGATGCACTGAGCACTTCTTCTTCTCCTCCACCCTCTTTAATAGCTGCATGTCATTGATTTTCTGTCTGCTCTCTCCTGTAGTTTGTGCCGTCTCCAGGACCACATGATTTGCTACGATTACACTCACACAGACGGGCTGGTTAATACAGATCCCATCTGTGTCCACCGGGGGCCACTGTTGCTATTCACGCACTTGACTGATGGCTTCCTTCCCGCCAGCATGGCAACCTGATCTCTATTCCTGGAAATGGGGGTGACTTTGAAGGAGCCAGCAGTGAGTTTTCACTGACAGATTAAGTTTGAAAAATGAAACCTAATATGAACTAAGATGACCGTTGCTCTGACTAAGGAGCTGTTGTGGTGCAGAGGTTTTAATCAGGGCTAAACAAATGTTTAGATTGCGTAGCTCAATGTTTTGACTGCGTCACACAAAATAAAAAGTAGAGAGCGATCTGTCCTAATCCCCAGGAATAACCACTGGGATACACCTTTACGGGAAAAAGTTATCCAAGTAATTATTGAGCAAATATCTCGAGGGGAATTCTTTAGGTTTAAGAACACTAAACTTGACCATTATAATTGAAGAGTTTTGAGGTGCTCTATAAAGATTATGACCTTGACATCTTGTCTGTGTAAAGAACGAGAATAACACTCCTGCTCCTCCAAAACAAGGAGCATCGCATCCTCATGAAGGAATTCAAGTGTTTTGTGAGCAACGAGTGTGGAGTGGCAGACTGACCAGACTCTGCTGTGAGTCAGTGACTGTGTGCAAACGCTAAAGTATGTAAACTGCAAAAAAACAGATTGTGTGGGGGAGAGAGAAGCAGAACAAAAAGAAGAGGACAAGGACGCAAAAAGGGAGAGGAAAAAAAGACCGAAACTGGGACGAGAGACAGACAGACAATTTGCGGCAGTGTAACAGAACAATCTGCTGGTATCGTGAGGGAGAGCTGCGCGCAATCCCAGTTTAAGACACAGATAAACTGTGGTTATATAACTAATCCTGGTTTAAGACGGCAGTGATGCTGGGTCAGTCGGTTAGGATGACTGTAGCAGGCCCAGATGCTTCTTACAAGCCTCTTCTCCTGCGGAGCGCTAAGACGCACGCTGGGTACATTTACAGTCACGGTTCAACATATTTGTTGTATCGCATTAATTGTCAACAGTTACAGCATGATCCATTAGCTTTCTGCCACCTTGTATACCATTACAGCAATCTCCACATTGCCTTAGTCTAAATTAAAACGTCCTGTGCATCCTGTGCACAGCCTTCTAGTCTCCTAATACCAACCTGAAAAACCCTTCAGACCTTTCCTCAGTTTGTTTGCTCTAGAAAGAATCCTTAGCTGTGGACTGATGTCAAAAATATCTTTTTAAACACTTGAAATAATATTTTATAACATTAGATGTGAAGAAAAAATCAAGACAGTTATCTAGAAGTGGATAAAAGTGATATTTTTGACATACGTTGCTGCTAAAACCCATTCAGGAACGCACCATATGTCACACTTTTCAGAGGGATAGAACCTGCCTGTCTTCATCTCAGCTCTTCTTCCTTCACCCCCTGTGTCTTTCGTGTATAAAATACACTCCCCTTCCTTTCTGTCCTGGTTTCTCTGCTTTCTCTGAGAATCCAAAGCCCTGCTGCTGCATGACTGATGATTTGTTAACAGCATGGACAAACATATGGTGTTGATTTTGTGACTCAAAGTAGTGCAGTTGATCTGCAATAAACTCATACTCCAGGGAACGCACAAACATACACACACATCTCCATAGTGTTGTTTATTCTACACTCTGCATGAACAAGAGTGTGCGTGTTGTCCATGCGCTTGTTTGTGAGTAGTGATTTCTAGCTATAATAGCTAAAAGACCTAGCATCCTACCTGATGGTAACATTTAAAGCCATACTACAGTAAAAAGGAAAACTTAAACATACATTTAAAATAGAAATAATTCACATTTTTGTTGCTTTTAAGTGCTTTGCTAGAAGCAGGTAATGGTGCTGTGCTGTTTACAGCCTGTAGTGAGTGCTACAGCCTAAAGCTGAGCCACTGGAGATGGGAGGAGTGACAAAGAGACACTAAAGCAGACAGCAGCTGATCAGAGTTTTAGAAACACAAACATGCTGGTTTTGAGATAAAGCTGCTCTACTGGAAGAAGCAACCATCAAACATTTCATCAGTGGACTTGGCCACAACTTTAAGTCACACATCTGCAGAGTTTAGTCTTACTGCATTTCAACTTTCTAAAGGGAAGTTTGAATCCTGGATTTTTATAACCTTTTACGTCAGTTAATGGAAACATAAAACCGAGTGTGTACAAACAGTGACCGAGCATGGGTGAATAAGCACATCAAGTAACATAAAAGGAGAAGATGTATCACAACAAATTTCTGCATGGTAAGCAAGTTAAGCGTGGGACTTTTAAAAAACCTTTTAATGCAGCAACAACTGTTTTATCCGTTTTATGTATGAATGCACAATGAGTAACCAGAAAACACAACGTAGCCCAAAGTTATGCACTATTATGTTTTGAGTACTCATTTATTTAAGTAAAAGATTTGATCGGACTTGATCCAGATAAGAAGATGGATGTAATGAAAATAATAAATAATAAAGAGATTTTACAAAAATAAAAATGTCTTTAATAAATCGAAGAACTTTTGAGCAGTTATGTCGATGCTGCAGATCAAATAGTGCTGACCAACATAAAGAAAGGCAGCATTTCACATGCACACTCAATGCTCACAAGAACCCCGCGTTTAGTCTATAAGCATATTGTGTATTTTAACAGCCAAGATATACAAGACAAATATGCTTTATACCCAAATTCCAACTGCATATTAGGCTTTTTCATATTTTCTCTCACACGTATCCTGCAAACTGGTTCTGGGTTTGAATCCACTGGTGGGGCCGGACGTTTTGCATACATGTCTTTGGATAGTACTTCAAAGGCCATCTAAGATTTTTTTAAGACCTGCTTATGTTATTTCCTTTATCAACTATTCTTCACTTAAAAAAAAAAATCAAAATTTTGATTTTACCACCATGAAGCTAAAATATAAATTTTAGTGGAAATATTTGACTGAGACAGTTGACTTATTTATATTAATTACTACCTTTAGAGTAGCTTTGCCTCAGATAAAACTTCATATAACTAAACTCTGACCTGCAACAGACTGCAACAGTGAATGAGGGGTAGAGGGGATGACTGAGCACTGGCAGGCAGACAGACAGTCAGATGGACAGAAGCAGCCAGAAAACATGGGAAAGGAAGACTTACTAACTGTTTTTGTTCCCTGCGGGAGGGTGCAGCCCGACATGGACTTGTTTGAGCTCTGACGTTTAGAAGGGTCAAGAGTGACCCTAGGAGGAGAGAGGAAGAAGAGAAGGAGGTGAAGAGAGGATGAGAGGAATGGAAAAAAATGGAAAATTGAAAGTTTTTGAAAGAGAGATGTGAGTGGAAGAAAAAGCAAGTGAAGGGGTAGACAACACAGAGTGACAGTAAGAAGCACAGGTAGAAGAGGTGAAGAATTCAACATCAGGTACTGTAGTTCAAGAAAAGAAGGATAGAAGACTGGAAGGTGACTGGCAAGAAAAAGCCAAAGTGGTTAAAGAATCAAACAAACAAACAGATAAAGCAACAATAAGCAGCCAAGAACAACCGTGAAAGACATACAGTGTGTCCACCTAGCGCGCAGACCTGGGTCAGATAGGTTATCATTTACCTTTTTAGCTTTAATTGCCACTAAGGTGCAGTAAGGCGGAGGTGCCTCAGGAATACAGTTCATGGGAGGAACTGAAAAAAGGAGGTAACCATGCTGAATAAAATCGAATTTTTATAAATTTAAACTGGTCTTCATATACTGTCCATCGATGTCGCAGGATTGTGTGGATGTGTGTGTTTACTGTTGGTTTACTGTTACATGCAGACAGCTTTACTTCTTCAGGACAGAGTAATTCATATTTTGTCTTGTAGTGTAGTAAGATGTACACACTTGGAACATTACACAGCCCCCACAGTCAAATCTAAATAACTAAAACTGAATTAGTGCAGTAAACGGTAACTTTAGTATTCTGTGATGTTTGAATCTGTGGTTAGCAGTGGGTGGATATTTCCATGAAGATGTGGATGTGGCGAAAAAAAAAGACTGAGAATCTTGAATGTGAGAAAATTAAATTGGCGAACAATATTTGAACACTATTAGACCCAGGTCTGACACTCCGGAGGACAAGTTCTGAAGCCTGTAAAGCTGAATTATTAGAGAAGGAAGGCTGGTAGGTTAGTACTGGTTAAGGAGACGTGACAGGCAGCAAGGTTATCGAAATGATCTTCATGTGCAGAACTACACTGTCTAGTTGTAAGCTCATAATCAGACAGGCCTGTACTGTCACTTTACCACAACGATTAGCAGTATTACTAAACATTTAACAAAAATACGTGCAGATTTATTAACAAGCCACTGTGTTTCTACCAGTTAGCCCCGTCCACTCCCTGTTTCTTTGTTACTTAAAGCTTTCAAAAACAGTAAGACTTGACATTCAAACATCTAGCTTCTCCTCTTACCTGCGAGTCAGCTTGGAGGTGATTTTGCTGAGCAGGTTGGTCGTACCCCGGGTCCTGGCATGGGGCAGTGGGCTGGCATCGTGGGACAGCGTAGGAGACGCTGGAGGAGCGTGAGAGGGAGGCCGGCGGTCTCTAATCTGCCCTCCGTGAAAAGTGCTCCTCACTGTGGATCCCCGGGACAGACGGGAGGAAGGCGTGGAGGATGAGGAGGAGGTCCCAGAGGCACCTGCAATGCTGTGGGTAGAGGGGGAGGCAGGGGGGAGGCGGTGGGATGTGGAACTGGAGAGGTGGGTGAGGGTGGAGAAGTTGCAAGTTAGACTATTAGAACAAGTGCAACTGTTCAGGAACCATACAAGCACCAAACCATTTATACATATTTGATTACGGCTTTTCCAAACATCTGGAAGGAAGCGCGTTCAACATAAACAGAATCAAACCAGAGAAGTTACATTCACATTATAATTGCAGCGTAGGCTGTTTGAGCCAGTGTTAGGCAACAATCGCAAAACTGCGCATTTTCACTTCACTTTCAGACCCCAAATAGACCAGTGTGACCCATCTTCACTGAAAAAACACGCCACCTCGAGCAGTGATGTGACTCACTGATGTGTTTGTGACAAACAAAGGCTCGAATGAATCGGTGGCAGAAAACACTCGATAGCAAAATAAGTATTTTTCATCTTTCATTTGGATTTTTTGACATCAAGTGCAGATTATTAGCAGACTTATGGCTTTAAGTTGGATTTAACATGCCAAGTGCATTTAAAAACACTTAATCAATCATTACGTAACTGGGTTTCTTCATGGCTTAAACTGGGGTTAAAGACAAGCTCCATCATTAGTTTGCAGTATTAAACAAAATCTATGGACACTGATAACTGGCTGGCTGATAAAAGGTGAATTATCCTTGAGTATATTTAACAACCTAACAATTTAAAAATAATTATTTGTCCGGTTTGATTTTACAATTCAAATCAAAGACGTCAACAGGTGAAATTATAATGAGCTGTTCGCAAACAGACTTTATTTCAGACTTTTCAAGAAAAATGAAAAGTCTGAAATAAAGTCTAAAAGTAAAAGACAGAAAGACCAGCAGAGCTAGCTGTCATACATTTCACACAGGTTGTTTTCTAACCTGAAAATTAACCCAAAATATTCTCTCTCTTGTGAGCGCCTGCATGCCCCACTACCTCATGTCCAGTTCCCCTCTCCTGTCACACATTTATGCACCTACGCACATAAACCACACACACACACACACACACCTCTCCACCCCTGACTCTCAGGCTGGCTGGTGGCCTGAGGCTGCTTTTCATAACGCTCTAGATAACACCCACACACAGGGTTCAAGTGGGACAGAGCCATTAAATGGGTTAAGCTGAAGCGCAGCCGTTGCAGAGCAAAATCGTTTAGCGTCAATGTGAACTGGCTGCCTACTGAGACTCACCTCAGGGGGCACATGGGGGCTGGAGAGAGCAGAGGACAGCGGGACGGGGGATGGTTGAAAAAAATAAATTTTCTGTTCTGTAGCTGTGTGTGGTTTTGTACACAAGTTTCACCAGTGCCTCAAACTAATGTCAGTGCTTGATTAGTTAAAGCAGAGATGTCAAACTTAAGGCCCGGGGACCAGAATGGGCTTGGCAAAGACTCCTATCCCACCCAGTGGATCGCTCTGGAAAATAAACTTTTTCTGAGGTTTTAATAGTTTTCCTACTGATGAAGACCTCCCCTCTGGCCATTGGTATAATACCAACGTAATTAAGAATTAGTTAAACAATTAAAGGTTTACAGATATCTTAATCGGTCACAGACATTTCAGTTTTTTTATAATAGGGGTCACCATTAAAAAAACAAAAACAAACCTGAGGCATACTGTTGAAAATGTTCCCTCCTATATTGAGATATTTTGAGGATTAAACGTGTAATTAAGCTTGTTTACATTGACAGATAGGGGAGTTTTATTGGTCTGACCCATTTAAGATAAAAATGGGCTGTAAAATGTAAAATGTAAAATAAGTTTGACATCCCAGAGTTTGAGGAACTCCTCTGATTTCTGTTTTTAATGTATACATGGATTATTACAGCTGACCCATTGCTCTTTTCATATACCAAAGAGCATCTGCATTATGTCCTGATAATGAAGTCCCTTATCTTCCAGTCTTATCACAAGCTGACCTCAAACATGAACTTTGGACAGTGTCTGAGGAATCCGGGACACAGCTTCCCTTTCTCACATGTAGCACGCCCCAGGAAATGACCCGCCTAATGCTTTGTCATTACTGCAAATACTTTGTGTGCTTTAGGTAAGGGAGTTGCCCTGGTAGAGCGTGCAGGAGGCAGGACACATGATGCCCACTTGCTAGCAGTAAATGCACTCAGCTATTACCCGCCCTGCTCACACATCAATCCCCAGAATCCGATGTCCTAGGTTGCTGGCAGGTTAGAAATCAGCTAATATTCGATCTGACTGCATCAGATATTTGTGCTCTCACGTGCACTTCTGTGTGGTGAGGCCTTGAAATGTTCAGGGCTGCAGCGCATTTGTGAAAACAGCTTCTTCACACATAGTTTGAGCTCAGCGGAGGACCTGATGTAGGCAATCAACAAACGAACAGTCACGTAAATTCAAGTACCGAACATGCGCAGTGTTTTGGGCTTTTATTCTGATCTTTTAGGACTACAGGTTAGACAGTTTTCATGTACAATTTGTGCGTGTGTTTGTTCTTCCATGCACGTGATTTTCCCATCAACCACTCTGGCATGGCATCACATTGACAAGGCCTCTGAGGCAAATGGAGGGTTATGTTGGTGCAACGCCAGTCCTCACTTCATCCTGCTGCTCCCTCCTGTTCACCTCCTCTCCCGTTTCTTCCTCCCCCCTCTGCTTTCTCTTCTCCTCAACCTTCCTTTGTTTAGAGCAGACATTTATCCTGCACGCTCTAACACCACCTGTTAAATCATAACAGTGAGCTACAGCAGAGGATGCTGCCTCGGTGCAATGCCTAAATCGAACAGTGTGGGGTGTGTCATCTTCTCTGCTCACAGGAGAGTAAGCGTCTCCTGAACAGCAGTGATTCAGCGTTTCATCCAAATCACCAGTTGATGTTTTTTGTTTTTTAACCCTCTTCCTCGTATCTATTTTGAAAAGCATGATGGTAGGTAGACACGTTTGTGCAGTTTACTGATGTCACACTGTTGGCATTTTTTTCATACCAACATTCACTACTTCTTTGTCGCCATCATATGATACCCCCTCCTATCAAAAATGATTTGCACAAACACTTCATTCATTTTTTGTGCACTGATTTGATTGACTAAGATCTGAAAACTTGTATGCACTTGATACACCCTTCGCCTGGCCTACCCCTAACTGCCCCGTGTGTGCAAATTTGTTTTTACTGGAGGTCAGACAGCAGACAGAAACCTTCAGGCTCTCCCTCTGAGAGACAAAATTAAAGCGTGATAAAGAGACAGAGGCGCAGAAAACAGGGCAGACAGACTGAAAGTGAGACAGTGACCACAGGAAAAGAGAGAGAGAGTGAAGTAGAGTGAGACAGACACAGCAAGAGAGGGGACGTTGACTGCCATGCTCAGAGACCGACAAGGAGACAACCATCTGTCGTAACAACAGACAGTTCACACTGGGTACACAGAGCTGCACACAGAACAAAGACAAAGCCACTGATGTGCAGTGTTAAGCCCTTCATCCTGTCTTGAAGAGACAAAATGTGTGTGTGAAACATGCTAAGCTTTGTGCTAAAAGGGGACAAGCTGTACCAGTCAAACCGGTCTTTACAAAACTTATCACAGTGACATGTTCCACTGTACTTGCAATTAATACAAACGCATTTCCCAAAGTGTTGAAAATAGTTAAAATAGATGCAATGTGAAGATGCAATGTGCCGGCGAAACCAGCCATTTAATCACCAGCCTGAGCTTCAATTCTATACTTAACTCACTGCCTTTAAGGCTCTTCAGGGACAAAATGGGTGTAATTTAGAGCTGTCTGAACTGAGGTGAGGGTGTAGCTATCCAGACCTAACAGTGTGTAAATGGAAGCCAGAGATTTTTATCATATTTAAACAAAATTCTGATCTGAGGTTTGAAGTGCGGGCGATTTATTGGGCTGTGTTCTACTAATAAATATATTGATATACATGAATGCTACTGAATGTGGTCCAAATTCACGCAAATAAAGCTAATCTGCCCCCTTTCAGTTTAAAATGATTTCAGAAGAGGCCTCTAGGGAAATAGCGAAGAAACAAATTGTCTGCTTTTTGAAAGATCTCATTAGTACCTGCTGGGTGGATTTTATACTTCATATACACATTTGCAACTCTCACCTGTTTTCCTTGCCGTTTTGTAGCAGGGCGTGTCTATCAGAGTTGGATCGGTCTGTGCACACATACGTGTTCCTTCGAGTCATAGCACTAGCAGGGATGTTATTCTGGAGGAGAAGAAAAGCCTGTAAATTATGTGAGATTATGTGAAAACAAAGATTGCCCTGGATTGACCTCTGAGCTCTGCCTGTATCTGCCGTGGAGAACATTAAAGAGTTAATCTCAGATTATTCTGACTGCAGTCTTCAACCCTTTGCATGCAAACTATGCTCTTCATTTCTCATGATTAATTTCTAATTTGATGATTTATCTCAAAACATGTAATAGTTTTACTTCTCTGATTGTCTCCAGTCTGTGGAGGATATTTTATTTTTGGTTCCCATTATATTTATTTTAACGTAGCCTTAAAGGGCTGTAATCTGAGGTAATTGGATTAGGTGGGGTGTTAGGGCTCTGCCATCTGTTGTATTGATAAGGGGGTTAAAAAGTGACAGATTAGATTCACTAGACGGTTCCTCCCACCCGCACATAAACCTTTTGGGCTTACCGTGGTTGAGTTAACCTCCTTACGCCGGTCAGGTATCTCAGATTTATTTGGGTTGTGAGCAGAGCTAACCATGGGACTGGAGGGGGTGGGGATGCTACGGGAGCCAACAGTGTTGGTGCTTGGCTTGCGTATCGACAGCCGCTCCTCTCTAAGCCCCGCCCCTTCAGCTACGCCGCTGGGACTTCGTTTTGGGTGTGTTGATCCTGGAACAGCTGGACCGCCTAACAGAGCAAAGGTTCTCAGTGAGCTAAATTTATGCAGATTCAAAGTCTCAAGATGAATAGAAACAAATAAAAGTCATCAGTAGTTTGCCTTACAGAAATCAGAGTGTCGTCTCTGGCGGTGGTACGTGGAGGCACTGCGCTGTGCCTTATGGCCAGAAGAGGAAGACTGTGCACCCGAGGAGCAAGAAGAAGTGGAGTGCTTGCTTGTTCCGTTGGTGATGCCGCCGGGCCGGATTCGAGCCAGACTTAAAGTGCTGCTAGACCGAGAGTCAGTGACCTCCGTCTGAGATACAGACATGCACAGACACACAAACGATATAAAATTACAACTGGACTCGATCATTGATCTTCATCAACCGAGAGCAACGGAGGCCAGTTCATATGTCAGTCTTAATTAGTCTGGGTGTCATGACTGTAGCACATCACAACTGTAAACAAATTAGGAAGCGATGGCACCAAAACTATCTTCTCAACCCTGTTTTACTGCTATGTAAGCATAATATCTAAGTATTAACCATGACAGCTTATTAACAGCTTCATCGTAAGGTCAGGAGCAAAGGAAACGATTTACCTCCGTCTTGCGTCCCAGCAGCAGGTATGTGGCAGTGAGCTCATTGTATTTTCGATTGGCCAGCGCATCTCTGATCTCTTCTCTGGTGAATCCCATCCCAATCATCACATCTAAAACAAAAAAATACTTCAGAACTTCTGTACAACGAAACGTTCTGGACAGTTTAAAATTATGGTGCTAAATGGTAACATTGTACTGACATTTTACTTAAGAGGCTTAGCCTATAGTATTCCACTTTTGAACATCAAGGCACCCACTATTATTTTTTATCTTAACCTCCCACTGAATAAAGAGGAATGCCTCCAAAGGTTTAGGGATAAAAACTCTGCCTATAGGACCTTACTGAATATTTCTTTAACCCTTCATTTCAGTAACCTCATGAAAAGATATCATTTAATGTTAAATTATTAAGAAAACATTAGTGATTAAGATATTTCTCACCAATGCGGCCGATATCGTTAAAGTCTTCCACAGGCTCCATGTGAGGCTTCAGCTCATCGCCATCATGGCCAATATTAATCCACTTGTCTTTCATTATTTGCTAGTCATGAAAGAAAATGAGAGAAAACACAGAAAGCTTAAAACTGCCATGTTTGATTTAAAAAAAACATCACAAATCTGACATTTATATTTTCTTTTTGGATATTTTCTGTGTATGCGCCTTGGATTTATTCCACTAAATGTGCAATAAACCTGTCTTCACCTCCAGCGAGCAGCGCTTGGTGGGGTTGAGGACCAGGAAGCGGCGAAGGATTCCCTCGCAGTCCGTTGACATGTAGAAGGGCACGCGATATTTCCCCCTCAAAACACGCTCTCTCAGCTCCTGAACACAACACACATCCGGACACCATTAGTTTAAACTACAGGTGCACTAAGACATCAACAAAAAAAAACAATAACACAATTAAATGGAAGTTTATTGTTTTTCAGAATTGTACATTATGTGATCCTGCAGCTGTAAATGGGCTAAATGTAGAGAGAACTGAGATTAAGAGCTATTTATAATGACTTCAGACAAATTAAAACTAGTTAACATTGTAAATGTAAACTACAAGGTTAGTTTTTGCGAAACTGTTTAAATTTCTCCTATAATCTGGGCTTCAGAGGCACGTGACTGTATCTAAATTAATGCACAAAAACATCTCCGTGATGGATTATTCTCAAAAAATAAAAAATAAATGAAAAAAAAAATCAAACAGATAAGGCTGTAAGCTCTGAGCCACCTCAAATGACATTTCAATCTGAAAAACCCTGGCCTGATGTCACCCACCTTTAGGTTCTGTCCGTCAAAGGGCAGGGACCCGCTGACAAGCGTGTACAGAATTACCCCCAGGCTCCAGATGTCCACCTCTGGACCGTCATACTTCTTCCCCTGGAAGAGCTCCGGGGCAGCATAGGGCGGGGAGCCACAGAACGTGTCCAGTTTATTACCCGTCATGAACTCGTTACTGAAGCCAAAGTCGGCTATTTTAATGTTGGAGTCGGCGTCTAGAAGCAAGTTCTCCGCCTGCAGCAAACATGGTAGACAACAGAAAACTCTGAATACAGACAAGGTTCATAAACTCAAGAATAACTGACTATTATTTTGAATCTATAACACACTTTGGGCCTAAATTAAGCTTTGTAGCTTTGAAAATGTTACAGGTAATTCAGTAAATTCTGTAAATAATTTACACTTATCTAAAAGGAGGAATTTTTAATATCTTGTGCCAAGATTCTGGGTAATCACCTTCAAGTCTCTGTGAACAATGTTCTTCTGATGACAGTAGTGCACCGCTGAAACAATCTAAGGAGACAGAAATACAAAATGAGCTCATACAAGAGAACATAACTGAACCTAATGTTGTCCTTCAAATGAATGGCTCCTATACTACAAGCTCAAAGATGCCAATGCCCGCTTTCTAAACTAAATTCATAAATAAATTGATAAATCCTTTAAAACTGAAAGACTAGCTGTGCATCAGGTTTAGGCTGTGACACACTCAGACATACGGTTGAGGCCAGCTGTGGAGTTTCACTGACCTGTCTGAACTTGGCTCTGGCCTCTTTCTCCTTCATCCTGCCATGAGCCACGAGGTAGTCGAACACTTCCCCTGAAAAAACACAAAAACATTGAAAACTTCCTGTATTTAAAGTGGGCGTGGAAGTCACCAGTCGGACTGTTAAATTGTTGGGCGATCGTGGCTCAAGAGTTGGGAGTTCAGCTTGTAATCGGAAGGTTGCCGGTTCGAGCCCTGGCTTGGACAGTCTCGGTCGTTGTGTCTTTGGGCAAGACTCTTACTGGTGGTGGTCAGAGGGCCTGGTGGCGCCAGTGGGGTCCTTAGGGACTAGTAAAGCGCTATACAAATACAGGCCATTTATTGTTCTTATTTAATGAACCACCCATTAACAAAGACTAAGAATGATTTAAAAAAAAAAATTAGCAGTACTTAAATAATTCTCAGTTTTTTCAACACTCAATCTACTATCATTGGACTGCATTAAAATTTGAGGATTGTAGTGAGTGGGTTTACAAATGTGCCAAACAACATTTGGTTCAAAATCAGAAGGAGACAAAAATCTCTTTAGCGTTGCATCAGGAGGGGAAAAGATTTGTAAAATTTGTCAAATCATATGTGCCGTTTCCTGCTGTAGTGACTCCTTGAGAATAAGGGACCAAAAGCAGCATCAGTGCATTTAAAACATCACAGAAGTTATTAATTCGACTTATTAAATTCAGCAATTTTCACAGATTGCGGATCCATCCAGAGAGCCCTTTGGCAGCCCGGCTTTGGACCCTGGGCCATCTCGTGTTTTAGAGCATTTATGGCCATCGCGGCCTTGCCGTATTGGTCCATTTGATCGACCTTTGTTGTTATTATTTATTTTATTTTATTTTCAGTTGTTACAGACGGGACAGACATGACTGAGGGATAGGAAAGGGAGAAAGAAAAAGACAAGAAAACAAGCAAAAAAAACAAAAAACAGAGCAACATACTAAGCACAACACCATCGCATTAATCTAGCTAAGTGTAAACAGCAGTAAATACTAAATATTGAATGTTGTTGTGCAGCACGCAGGACCGACAGCGCACAATGTGCCTTGAAGTAGCAGTCAAGAAAGGTGTAGTTTATGTCTATGAACAGTGAACACCCGTGTGCACACCTGTGTGGATCAGCGCGCTTGTATTCAAAAGGTTTCCCCATGTAATGATCTGCTAGAGGGTGTAGAGAGCCATAGCCCTGTCCCCCAGGGCATGAAGCAGGCATGGAGGAGATCCAGGCTCCAGACATCCAGAGGCCCCAGAGTGCGAGAGCCCAAGGAGGACCACCGGAGGGGCAACCGTGCCACCCTCCTGGGAAGAGCTGAGGAGAGCCCCAGACGAGGGGTCACCCAGTAGCCACGGAGCAGAAACCAGAGGGGGCTGCACCGGCGTGCCCGCCGGCTCTGCCGGCAGCCTGCTGTGCCAGAGTGAACCGAGCCGCAGGCCTAGAGGCCGGAGGCCCGAGGGCCCCCTTTGCCTCGGAAGAGGCCTGACCGAGCAACAGGCGCCATAATATAAGCAAAGTAATTGGACACACTATATTCGGGAAACAAAGTATGAAATCATTTTGTTTACCCGTCCTCCCTCTAAACATTTAATTTGTTAAACAATGAAGCAGGCTGAGCTGATCTGAGCTGCATGTCTGCTGGTGAGCTGATGTCTCCTTATTAGGCATTGTAAGTAAGAGATCACACAACATACAGAGAGAGCAGGGAAGAGAGATTAAGGGATCACGAAGACAGAAGAAAAAAAAATAAAGACGCTGCAAAAATAGATTAGTGCCTGGGAAACTGCTGAACAATGGCTGAGTGCAAGATGAATAGAGGAACAGCTCCGAAAAAGACGGAGGAGAAAACATTAAAGTAGTGAAGCAAGACCTCACTAATGCAAATGGAGTAAATACTCTAAGTTAATTATCTCTTTGGTTGGACTGTACAGTTCAGAAGTAATGAAGCTAATTGGCACAAATCTATACTTGGCAATGCAGATGAGGGAGGTGATGGTGTCACTCACCTCCGCTAGCGTACTCCATAATCAGGTAAAGTGTCTTCTCGGTCTCAATCACCTCAAATAACTGGACTGTAATACACAGAGAAAGATTTCAGCGCAAAGGCCATCGTGGAAACATACATATAGAACAAAAAGTTGTGTGAGTTGACTCACCTATGTTTGGATGGTTCAGAGTTTTCATGATGCGTACCTCTCGAAACACCTGAACAGGAGAGGAAGAAAAAGAAATCTCAAATGGATACATGATGCAAACGTATGTAAAGGATGAAGGTCATTTAAACTGCTGCTTTTGGTCAATCGTGCCGTGAAAATAACACCAAAGTAGGAGCCGTTTATTTGTGGAAGAACACAAAATCAAAAAATGCTTTTATTAATTTTAAATGAACCGTTTAACCTGTCATAGGGACAACACACACTTAATGAGGATACAGAGGAAACTGCCAGAATCGCAGCTATTTTTAATCTGGCTATTTATAGATTTCACAATAATAAACTTATAAAAGAAGACACAGCAATTAAAACTACATCAAACTTGATGAATTTAATCTACATCTGAATCTCTTTCAAAGTACTACTTTTATTTTGTTTGTAGCTGAGGTCAGGTCAAGAAAAGGGCAGGAATTCAGGTATATCCATCATTACTCTAATTTATTCTCCAAATGAACAGTTAGTTCATACAGTTCACAGCTGGTGTATATACTGCTCCCATCATTCATCTTATCCCTCCTCACCCACACCCACACACACAGACGCTCATCTTTCTGACCACTAGTGCTCGGGGTCACCCAAGGGAGCATCCCACTGATGCTAGGCTGACAATAAGGCCTCCTCTCCAGGGTGGCTTTCCCTGAGGACCCTCCCTACCCCCCTCCCAATCCATCACTGAGCTCCAGACTGCTGCCTCATCCTGCCACTCTTATGCAATCACCCTCTCTCTCTCTCTCGTTTTCCTTCCATCTCATTAAAGTAATGCATTTGACTGGGAACACCATTTAAAAGATTACAGAGAGAATGTGCCAGGACTCACAGTGAGACATCCCAATGGCGAGTCATAAATTTTTTTTTAAAAACACTCATTTCACCACAGAAATGAGTCAACATCAGAGAAAACTTCAAACAAACCACCTGCACACTGAACAAATGCAATTAACTCCATTCATCAGTCAAGTTTCATTTTGTTATTCGTGACAAAATGAGAGATTCTAACTATGAAGGGGGAATGGGGCTTCACTGACAGGAGTGTTTCAGCGAAGCTAAGAAAACATGCTAAACTAAACAGAGGTATAGAAACATATATATTACTGTTTGTGTCATTTTCCCTATTCAGAGCGCTGCCGCAAACCTGCCTCATTAACAATTCTTTGAGGAAAATATTACACATGAGTGAAAAAAGTGAAAGCATGGAAAAAGAACAAAAGACAGAGAGCAAAGCCAGTGAAAAGAACCAGAATACAAAAACAGGAATGCTCCGATGCCTTCATTCTGGTCGCAGAACCTCAGCTGCCCTGGGAAACGCGCTCCTCCCTTATCTCGCCCTCTCACTCTCTGACTTTTCATCGAACAGAAAACCCAACGCCACTCATGTTTTCACGTCAGCTTCAGGCTTATAATTCCATTTTGAATCTCAGCATCTTTTCATCTAACAATACATAATTAAACGAAGGATATTTCAGATGGCATACCGGCTATTTTCTGCAAGTATGAATACACGTATAATTTGACATTTTGTACTGCTTTCTCCACCGTTCCGTCATATTACACACTAAACAATGGGTTTCTACACATAAATCTTTAACAGACATTTGCTTACAAGAATTAAAAAAACAACAACACATTTCTCAATTTAAAACCATTACTTATGCAGTAATCCTGGGATTAGTCTGTGTACATTTATCTACATACGCTGCAGATTCACAGAAATTCAATTTTACAGCAGGCTGGTTTACTGCTAAAAACAAATCATCGAGAGTCTCAAGTATTTAGCCCGTGGTCGGGGTTGTCCCCTTTAGAGGTGGTCCTGAGGGTCATCGACCCATTATCGATCATCCGAGTCTTCACATGAGCCGAGGTGTTAAGCTCTCAAGACTACTTGACCTGGTAGACTGAGAGGTTACACAGACATGCATCCCAGGAATTTGCTTTTTCACATTGCGATAAAAAACGTTCCCCGACGACATTACAGTCACCTGAGGCAGCAGTGCTTTACGTGCCTGTACCTGTGTCGGAGAGATTCCTCGTAGCCAGTGGACCCAGAAGAAAATAAACACTTTGGTTTGCCTACATAAGAAGACGTCCACTCACAGACTGATTCGCATTAGAGCAGCCAACACAGAAGCTTCCTGTTTGTTGTCGACTGGTCAAAAGTGTGACAAAGAGCTAACAGCCAAGATGCAAGAAGTGTTAAACTAATTTAAGAGTTTACGCTTTGACACACAGGAAGAACTGGATATGAATGTCAAACATGCAATGACAGTAAACAGAGTTGAAAACAACAGGAAAAGGAGACATAAAACAGAAAGCATTAATATGAATAAAAAGCAATAAAACACCTAACAACACTAAATCATAAACACATCTGAAATTTCACTTTTTTTGAGTTTTGGATCCTCGGTCACACAGAATAAGTCACCTTAAGATAAAACCAAGGCTGTGACACTAACTGATTGGAAAAGAAACATGACAGACTAATCAATTGATAATGAAGTGCAACTGTTAACAGATTTGTATTAATGATTCGAAGAAACAGCTCTCAGATGTGAACGTGTGTGGCAAAGAGCCACGCTGTGTAGGAGACGCATTCACACATAAGAACCACAGAGGATGTTCTCTAATGTGTTATTAACACGAGTTTCTCTTCTTCTGTTAGATATTTTATCTATCCTGTGCTCCTAAAATGGGAAGCTGCATTGTCATAAACACAGACACAGTGAGTCCAGTGGGAGTGTGTGTAATTGAATTAGGTGCACCGTGCATCAGCTGTTCATCTGAGCTTTAAGAAGTATTATCAGTTAAGCCTGTCCTCCCTCACCGGCACACTCATTCACCTCTCTCCTTCTCCTCCATACTCAACTAACCCTCGCTCTCCCACATTTTCTCTCCTTTTTCTTGCCTGCTCGGTCTTCCAAGTGAGAAATCAATCTGTGAGCGCTGCTTGCTGAGATGTTGCATATTTAAAGATGTGAATGACATCTGGGAATTGTTTCCAAAATGGGGGTATGTGTGAAAGGAGACTTTAGCAGCTGGCCAGGAAATTGCTGAGTCACCAGTATTGATCCATTTAATCCTCAGCTGTGCTGCTGTAGAGGCAATAATGAAGATTCTTATTGCACTTTAGGTCCATTTTGAAAATTACTAAGAATTAGCGTAATGTTATAATGGTTTTTTTGGATTGTGATTAAATGCATAATTAATTTCAATATTTGTGTGCCTTCTTAAATTCATACTCCATTTAATCACTTCCTGGGTCTCTCTCACGGTGATGGCTCCGCGTCACAGTTGCCATGCAAACCCAGGTAATAATCCCTGGATCTCCTGCTGCCCAGGGGATTGTGGGAAGTCATGAAATGCCAAACACATGCGAAGACACAGACCCACAGCTACTGCCATATGGTCCTTTTATAGCAAAATATTGATTTTGGGTCTAAAATTTTCAGGTTTAGAAAGCGAATTGTTCGCCAAATGCAAATATTTACACAGGAAATTAATCTGCATTCTGAATGCAGCCTTCACGTTCCCTGCCTTCTCCTTGTGTTTTTTTCTAAGCAGCTTTATTTTCTTCTTAAATGCATTTCTGCATTTTTTGTCACCCTTTATTTCTCTCTCCTTGCCAGGACACAGAATTCAGTGTTGCTTTTCTGAGGATTTACACTAAGCAACTTAATGACCCACTGCTACAGATTTTTACTCTTTCTCATAATGTGAGGAGTACTGCACACTTTTGATTAATGTGTCTGGTCTGCCAAGTCTATTAGCCTTTGACCAGTTCATCCATGCTGGGTGTCTGTTTTCTCCCCCTAACCATCCGGACAAGTATGCTCTCACAAACACACACAGAGTTAGCGAAGGAGCAGAAAGAAAGCAAACAAGCTGAAATAGAGAAATGAGGTATTGATAACTGGCCCCTTCAAATATCCACCGCAGGGTGTACAGTTTAACACACTAAAGAACTCAGACCATGAAACACACTTCCTCTCGTCAGCTGAAGCCAATCACAAGACCAGAGAATCTGAGGGGAAAAAAGGGAAGAGAGTGAAAGACAAAGAGCAGCAGAATGATGGTGACGAATAAACTCTCCACTCCCACGTCAGAGTACTTGCTGTGAATAACCCTCTATCTGTGAGTGTGTGAACACTCTGAATGAGAGAGCCCCGCTCCTGAGCCCATGAAACATGGACGTCAGTCTGTTGTTGGGAACTATTCGCTCTAAAACTTAGCACGATGCATCGTCTGTGTGTTTATGTGCGTTCTGTCGTGTCCCTGTATATTAACTGTAAAGCTTTACGTAACCCACAGTTCAGCTCAAATTGGCATGTTTACATCGTATTATTTTATACTGAAATCCATTACCGTGAGCTGTCCGCGTGAAATAAACACATTCAAAAACTGCATTTGTGTCACGCCCACAGGCTTTTAGGCACCAGCCCTCTTCAAACAAAAACACACAATTAATGCCATTTTGCCCTTCAGCACGGCACAGTTCGATCAAAGGCGGTCCATGTGCACAAAACACTACAGATCATTTGGTGTTCCTGATGTGTTAGCAACAGTTTGTTGAGATACTGTTGCTGCTGATGTATTAAAAAGACACTTTAGCCTTGTAGCTTAAGGGGAACTTCTTTCTCTCATGTCCAGCTTCATATTTGTATTTTCTGATTGCACTGAAGAAGCTTTGCATGATTCACAGTTCAAAATAATCATTGTTCATCTTGTACTGGATCTTGGTGCAGCTCCTCAGTTCAGAACAAGGTGTTTTAGTTTCTTCCCCTTTAAGGCCAAGCTCTTGTAACCACTTTAATTTCTGATTAGCTGCCCCTCGTTTACAAAATGTTTGGTCATTGTACGAGATGAAGTTGGGTTTTTTGCTTTAAAGGCTGAGGTAACAGCTGATGTGTGTGGACTCCAAGTGTTTTCTCTTTCAGATGAAGAAATAATAATAATAACAATAATAATAATAATAATAATAATAATAATAATAATAATAATAATAATAGCAGCAGCATCATTTCAGATCTGGATAACTAAACATGTCTATAAACAATCTCAACTTTGGACCTGATAAAGTGATTTGCTAGAGATATTTTAAATCAAGTTTGTCCAGGCAAACATCTGAGAAAAAGCCTGAAGCTAATGAAGCACTTCAGCATGCGTGGCTGCTTGTGTAGCACGGTTTAAAGCAAACACAGTCTAATAAGCTGCACTGCTAAAGGGTTTTGCTTCTTTTGCTCATTGCCAGGGAACATTTGCATACATGTTTGACCTTGCGTATCATTGATCCTGAAGGAAAAGCTCCCACTAAACTCCTGCTAAATGAGCACCTCCCAGTCCCCCCATTCACTGAATGCACAGCAGTAATAGGAGCTCTCAGGGCTGTTGATAAGAGAAGATGAATCATTAATGAAGAGACGCTGGAGTTAAATTCTGGCCTTTTACTGCTTGGTGTTTGACCCAGATCACAGGAATCCTGGCTCAGCTCTAATAAAAACAGAGACATATAGTTTTATAGAGGTTGTCTAAACCAGACACAGTAAGCGGAGGGAGAGCACTTGTGAGAAAACCTTCTGCTTTTGGTCTGCCCGCCCTCTTGTGCCTTTATTGTCTAATTATTCCCATCACAGACCGGCACAATAACAACAATGCATACAGCAGCAACAATATGATTATGCGCAGACACCCACACAGGAACAATATGCAGCGTAGCAATCCAGATAATGGCATTACACATGCATACAAAGGCAGAGCCGAGAGTGTTTTGGACAGTGGCTTTATCTGCTTGTTATAACCCATGTAGTCTTATACAAACACCGTCTGTTGTCTTCAGTTGCGCTCTGTATCTTGTCTCTCTTAGGGTCCCTGCTCCTGCTCCAGTGCCCCAAAGCCACCCCCACCTCCCCATCCCTACATGACGGCCTCTTTTGTTTGCCTGTCTGGAATTTAGCTCCTGGCTGAAGGGGCCTGGGCAAGGGACAAAACATACTTCACAGCATTAGATAGTGGCTCAAACAGTTATTTTACTTTTTGCACACTCACAAAGTTGAGCGGCTGCCCACAAAATTCTCCTGTTCTTAAAGTAACACCAATCTTTTTTGTGGGGCCCTGCATAGTCTGGGTGATTATCCAACGACACACACCACAGGGGAAACAAGGACAATGACATTTGTTCCTGTATGTTGCTATTAGAACTCAAAGATATGAACACAAACACAAGACTGTTTGGAGTCCACAGCCAAAAACTCACAAGGAGATTCATCTAAAAATCATTGGAAGACCTTCTTTTCCTGCCAATGTGCAGTTTTAAATGTCAGTAAATGTTCTGCTACACTCAGTCTGGCATAGAGCTGGGCGATATGAGATTTTTTCATATCACGATATGTTTTTTTCATTTCAGGCGATAACGATATCTATCACGATATAAGCCAAATAACTATATTTGTAAGATTTAAATGTGCCGTTGCTCACAAGTAAAATGTGAAATAATCAGCAGCTTGTTTTTATTTAAATATTTATTTCCCATAATAAGTTCAACAGGGTAGATGTACTTAAGGAACATGAGACTTTTTCAGATAAATAAAGGCAAATATTGCAAACTACACAAAAGGCAGCCGCTAAAGCGTTTAAGTTTCAAAAGAGAACAAACGAAACAGACTACTAAATTGTCAATTCCACTTAGAAACAAAATATTAATTCTAAAAATAAATCTTAGTTTGTTTTACAGAATAACAGACAAAACTGACTAACTTTTGTCAATATCAAATAAACTGAGAACTAAAAGGAAATTCTCAATCTCTCCTTGTTGTATAGCTTAGCTTTTCAAACAGTTTTAACAGTTACTTTAGTCTGACAAAAGCCGAATGACGAATTAGCGCTTCCAGTCAGAGACTGAGGCTACGTCCACACGTACACGGGTATTTTTGAAAACGGAGATTTTCCGTTTTAAAAAATAATCCCGTCCACACATAAAGGCAGAAATGAAGGAAAACGCTGCTATGAACATGCCAAAGCAGCAGGTGGCGCTAGATTCCTAACCGTGCAGAAATGTTGGCCAATCAGAAGTCTAGAAGCCTCGGTGGGAAAAAGTAAACAAAGCTGCGGCATAGAAGCAGAACAGAGTCGTATGTGTGGACGGACAGTAACTGTGTGTATATGTAAGCATTTAAACACTGCAGAGAGTAGAATTAACAGTATTGTAGAAATTCATTTCACCGAAACAATAACGTGGCGCACAGTGTGACGCATGCACCAGTTTATTGTATTTCCAGACTTGCTTTCGGCACAATTTACAGTGCACGCTACTCTGTTTTTGTCAGACTTGAAATAGCCGAAATACCTTCACACTACGGAACTTCTATGGCTCTTCCGTTCGACAATCTCTCCGGCATTGGAACCGTCATCTGTTTTCTCTTCGGTCACGCTCGGTTGATTTTTCTAGTCGGCACACTCATTTCCTCCATTACCCGCTGGCTGCTTCCCAAACAAACACACGTGCGGCTTGGCACTTGTGCTGTACCTAACAAGTCACGCGACGTGACGCTGCGGCTGTGATTGGTTCGGCTCTGCGCTACTTAGTTTGGATTGGCTGACCTTTTTTTTTATTTTTTATTTTTTTTATTTTAAGAGGACAAGAGCGGCGAGGTCTATCGCGATAGCTTAATTTCTCTATCGAGTAAAAGTTATATCGCGATACATATCGTTATCGTTCTATCGCCCAGCTCTAGTCTGGCATCATGATTTCCACCTCATTATACGATCTCTTCTAAGACCATAAACACCTAAAACTTTGAACTAACATAAACTGTTTACAGAGGGTGCAGCTTTGTAATTTGGAAAAGCTCTGCAGAGAAGCAACACTGGCAGAGATCTGCAATCTGCTGAAGGCCACAGCCTGCGGGTACAACAACAGAAGATAATACCTGGATTTATAATATTAACAATAACCACACACTTTATTTATACAGCACTTTTCTTAAAGTTACAAAATGCTCCACAGAGAGTAACTGAAAATAAATAACATCTACAACAGTAAGAAGACGCCCTGAGATATAACGGTCTAGGACGCAGTGCTTAAATGTTTTTTGTCTAACTGCACATTAATATATCAATGCCACTTCAGGTAGTTGGACAGATATGCATCTGATTTTGATGAAATCTGAAGCTGTTGCTTTAATCCTTTTATTTATCACGCCTGCATCAGTCATGTGGTTGATCTGTTGTGTGTCAGCTGCAAGTGAAGGTGGAAATTTGGCAGTTCTCTAGAGGCAGGATACGCTTTTTAAAGTCTCATAACATGACAGTGCCTGTGTCCCTGTAGCTTTAAACAAGTGTACTGTAGACTACAGATGGCAAAGAGTACAGCTGTGATTACAGTAGAGCTACTACTGCAACACACCGCCCGGGGAGAAAGGCAGGAAAAGTGGGACGCAGTGTTACAGTAAAGAGAACAAAATAAAGAGATGACGAAGAGGAGAAAAAAGAGAAAGTGGAGCAGCGGGGAGAAGAGAGAGGTAAGTGAGGCATAAAGCTACAGTTGACAAAACATAGATTGAGGCACCGCAGCGTGAGCTGCTAGGAAGACCGAGATGAAGCGAAGAGCTTTCGTGGAGAGAATTAAAGCGTTGGAAGAAGCCCGTGCGTGTTTCTATTTCAACTCGACTGTGAAGACGACAACTTTTGAATATTAATTCTGTCAAAATTAAAATGCAAATTGTGTGCTTTTCCACTAGGTACACTAAAGTGACTCAATCAATCTTCCATGGAAGACAAAAGACTGATTAATATTGACAAATATTCTTCACTCTGAGCTACGGCTTTACTTCTTATTTTCCTTTAAAGGATGACATATTGGTGAAGGTTCTGACATTTTCTAGTTTCACAAGGACATTCGCCAAACTTAAACCATGTCAACTGATGAACCACATTATTTAGCTAGTAAAATGTATTTTTATCCACAAAAATAATGAAAAACATTATTTACAGTGTTCCCATTTTATGTGTCACTCCATGGAAAATCAATCAGGCCCTCCCAACTTGACCTCTTCAGAATCAGTAAAACCACTTCAAGTTAGATTCTAAGGCCAAAATCATAACCAACTCTGAACATCAATATCATGAACATAGGGGAGACCGGGGATAGTTGTAACATTTTTGACATTTCTGTCTGTAAATTGAAGCTCTTTTAAGGTAGTGGATTCAAAATGTAATGCAAAGTATTTACATGTCTCTGCTATTAAATAGTGCAGCTATTTTCTCTGCAGCACAATTACCCATTGCATGGTATGGTCTCAAACACAAAGAGTGAAATGTTACAATTAACCCCATAGTCTGGGTTAGTTGTAACATATCCTGGGGTGAAATGTAACACAATGAAATAAGGGTACTAACAAAACATTAACATGTAATCTTTGTTTATTCAACACATGAATGCACTTAGAGCCATTTATGTAGCTGTGTGTGTGTGACAGAATGCAGAAATCCAGCTTTTGAACATATTCCAACCCCCCAAAAAGACAAATTATGGAATTTTCTGCAACTGAATATTTCATTAATTTTGGTTGGTCTTCCTTGAGTTTGGCCTCATTGGCTCATTGGGCATTATAACCTACAACTCTTGCACCAATTTTGAACATAACAATGAAGCTGAAAAAATGTAGTTGTTCACCAGCATCGCAATTCCATTACTTTTTATCATGGCTTACCTTGGTGTGGTTTGCAAAGTGCTTCAGAAAGATGAGGAAATCTGTTTCTTGCACCCATCCTGATTTATTTCCACTACCAGTACTTCCTACTGGTCCATCTCTGACACAGTGTGAGAATGTGTATGTGTGGGAACACAAACAGTGGAGGAATTGTGTTGCCAATGGCATTAACCGCATATACAAGAGCGACCAGTGAACCTCTCTCTGCTGATGTCATTGCCCCAACTTGTTTAATATAAGTTAAAGTAATATTGTGGTAAGTTGTAACATCTGCATTATTGTTACAACTAACCCAGACTGTTGCTGTTACAACTGACCCAGACTCCTATAGCCATGAACTAGCTAACATTACAGCCAACGGCTAAAACACTAGCACTAAAGACCTACACAGAATATATCCCCATAGACATACAAATAACATAATTTAAGTTTGATGAGTTTAACTGCAAAGCAGATAATGCTATTAGAAATTGAAATAAAGTAGAAAAAATTACTTTTTGGTATACAAATTACTTTTTTTCATGTTAAATTGTCTGTGTTTGACAAAATGTGCTGATTTTTCACATGTGATAGCAGAACTGAGTTAGGCATGCACAGGATGAGTCACATCATTTGAAACTTAGCCCTGATTGGAGAAATTGGAAGTGTTACAACTGACCCACGTTACAACTATCCCCGGTCTCCCCTACTATAGTTTCGATTTAATGCACCAATTCAGTGACGTAGAGTAACAGAAACCCCGGCACCCTGAATGTTTGATCTGTCTTCATTGGTAAAAACGCCTAAAGAGCCTACCACCAGATGTGATAACTGGCTGATCAAAACAAGTTACAGCACATAAAAGGCCTTTTTTAAACCAACATTTTAATACCTGTGGATATTTGATGTCTTTAGGAATAGGGCTGCCACAAACGATTATTTTGATAGTCGACTAGTCACCGATTATTTTTGCGATTAGTCGACTAATCAGATCATCATCCATTGGACGTACAGCGTACAGCTTATTGCACCAGCAGCATCTGCTCTTATATAACTGTCATTAGCTTACAGCTTGAAGTGTTTGTGCTAACTAAAAATAAAGACAAGATGGTAGTTTATTAATTTTTAATGAAATTTGCAGATTGTTTCGGTGAAGTTTAATAAACTCCTTGCTTTCTAAAATATAACAGGACACCGGAGTATATTCTCCAGCGTCTCACACTTCTGATAATCAGCTGTCTGCTTGACAGTTTTAGCTGTGCAAAAACTATAACTTTAATCTCAGCCAAACCGATTTACTCAGGAACAAATAAAATACTAAAGAAAGCCAAACAATAACATTTTTAAGTTATCTAAGTGACTTATATATATATGTTTAACCTGACTAGCGAAAGACGGCGGTGGGTTTGAAAACGATTTGCCGGGAGTCCGGTGTTCTCACGGCTCCAGTTAGCCTTGCCCCCGCCTAGCTAACGAGCTAGTGGGTAACAGACGTCTCCGAAAACGTCGGAGCGCTTTTGAAAATATGTGGTGTCCTGATAAACTGAGCAGATATTTGAGGTTTACACAGCTACATTCTCGCCTGAAAATATGTTAAACGTTTATTTTGTGACCCAGAAAGAATAATAAGAGTAAAGTTAAAACTAACTAGCTGCCGCCATTGTCGACAACTGCACTGGGCTGCGCTATGAATTCTGGGACACAGCTTCTTCTTCTTCGGGGTTTAACGGCAGCTGGCATCCTTATACATGCAGTGCTGCCATCTTCTGTTTCAGTCCGTTATTACACTCTTAAATCCTACTACTCATTCCTGCGTCCTTTGTGATCTTACAAAGCTTCAAACGATGCGTCGACTATTAAATTAGTCGTCGACGATTTTAATAGTCGACATAATCGTGACTAGTCGACTAATCGTGGCAGCCCTATTTAGGAAGTTATGAGGGGTCAAGAATGTTGAAAAGTACCAAAGGTTCTTCCCCTATGGTTATTAAGACCTGTAAATGTTAACAGTATAATTTTATATTTGCTAACAACACAACTGTCCAACCCAAACAAAGTTCGACTTATTACTAATTTATCATAAGCTGGAGCTTTATATTATATAAACATAACATTGAAATTGATTTATAATGAAATTCAACACTTTTTCAGCACACACAGAAATTGATAACTGGAGAAAGAGACGGGCAGTGAGTGAGTGAGGGGGAACGTGGCAGACAGACAGAGAAAGAGATTGAGAGATATCGTGACAGTGTCACCTGGCAGCATGCATATTGTCCTACACCGGCTACAATAATGCTGACAGGACGTAACGGGCAGCCCCTGCCCCGATACAGCTGCGCTATGCAGCACTACACCACAACCAGGCTGCAGAATACACACACACACACACACACACACACACACACACACACACACACACACACACACACACACAGCTCTGAACCACGCCTTATAAAACCAGGATCTGAGATTCAACACTTGAAGAGCAGATAAATGGTGTGATTAAGTCGGCGTATCACCACCGGAACCGAAGGCAATTTCTGTTCTATGAAAGCCCGGCCATTCTCATGACTGCTGTTCAGCAAAACCACTGTCTGTGTTCCCAGCAGACACACACAATCCACAAATTCATCCCCCAGATTCACACACAGTCTTTTTCGCTGCATTGAGGAATTATTTGCAGCCCCTGAAAAAAAGGTTTTTGTCAGAGGCAAAAGGAAAGCCACCAGCAGTCTAATAAAGTTATTTATCTTTCACCAAATACTAATGTACATTTTTGAAAAACAAAAAAGAAAAGACACCAATTTTTGTTAATAAATTGGTGAATTTTACAGAGTAATTGCCTTTAATTACTGATAGGAGGACTTGGATTGGGATACCAACTAACTTATGTTTTCATTTTGTTGACAAGTGGAGAAGCAGCGTCATCAATCAGTCATCCTGGCCAGAATCTAGGCCAAGTGGACCAATAGTCACGGACAACCATACGTCACCAATAACACAACTTTGTGTTATCAGTTGAGCCAAACCTAGCCTGGACTAGTTACCTAACCAGCTGAGAATTCATCAATAGGCCAGTTTGTATGTGTGTATGTGGTGCAGTATTGATCCAGATGAGGTGAGAGAGTGTGCTTTTTGTTGTGCACGATAAAGTAAAGTCATAATTGAACAAGGACAAAGGTTGGTCAGCAGGGTTGAGGCTATACAAAGAAATCCCTTGTTAAACTCTGGGAACGGTTCTTACAGCTGTGAGTCCATCACACAAATACACAAGGTTAAACCTGCAAATGACAAAATGAACAGCCAGAAAAACCTGCTGCCAATCTGGGGAATAAAAGCTTGTGGTACAGCTCTGCTTCTTTAGTCTATTAAAACGATTTCCTACTTCAGATGTCTGAAGGTGAAGAAATAAGTAGCACATTTCTTTAACCAACTAACATTTCCAGAACAGAGCAAACAAAAACTAGCAGCACGTTTTACAACCCATAGTATTTTTTTTATAGTACTCATTGTATTTTTTAAATTACAAACGTTTAATTAAGCAATTTTTAGACATTAAATGGTGAAGCTGCATGTGAGACCAGACAGTCAACTGTCTTTAGCCTGCCAGCTTCATACTACTAAGTCCATGTGATGTCTGATTGATTGTCTGGTGAATTCACAGCCAGTGGTCCTAAAATAACCAACACCTAAATCAAACTGTTTCCATTAGTGAGAAAAGATCTGATGTTAACTATCTGCTGGCTAAATGTGGGAAAGCAAAGCTGATTCAGCTGCCACTGTCTGGAGTTCACATGTGAAAACCGCATATTAGTACTACATGCAACCGATAACCGAACCAATGTCTAAACCACAGTCTAGCTTTGACATTAGCATAGGCAGTAAAAAATATGGACGCAGCCTCTGGGTCTGGAAAAATAGCCAATGCTTAAGTGTTTTAAATCTGCATTTTGATTTTTTTAAAGTGACCAACAGGGGGCGATTGATGTGGTAGCACAAACACTTGCAGTCATATAGAAATCTATGGAAAAACAGCCCTGGGCTCCTTTGCTCTCTGACCTTGGTAAACAGTCTCCTGATGATTTATGGGCTCAGTCACGACTTTCTGGTTTTACTGAATAAAACATGAAGCTAATTTTGTAAATTAAGGTCATTACAGGAGTCAGAAAGGAGGAATATTTCTGTATGCTGATTGGTTAGTCAACGGTGAAAGTTCACACTTTATTAACCACTGGGTGACGTCACAGCAGCTACCCAGTCAAGCTTTAGATATTATGACAATGGAGGTATGATACTATAGTCCAGTGAATAATGATTAACTTTACTGCTCAACTATCTAAGAGGTCAACACCACAATAAAATCACATGGAGCAAAATATAATAAAATCATGCACTCAGTGAAGACATTAATAATTCAGTGCTGTATTATTAAACACCATCATAGCTGAATGAGAAAATACCGCAACTTTCACTGCTTGAAAACAGAAGACAGCCCTGAGGCAGTGGTCGATTCTGTTTCATTAGATTGTGCTCAATTAACACATGCACCACACACAAAAACACAAATAGATGCAAGCAGTCTGAGCTGAGACAGGAAAGGGTTTAATCTCATTAAGGACACAAATGCAACGCATGTAGTTAATACATAACCCTAAATGTCACCACAGAAGCATACGGTGACGTACGTTACTCCAAGTCTTTGTCCGGCTTTGTTCTGGAGGACTGAGTGCACATGTGACGGATGCATTACAATGACACAAAGCAAAAGTCACTGCTTCGCTGGCTTCTTTGAATGAATATACTATACCGAGTTCACAAAAGATATAAATAACCCATAAAACTGGACAGGCAAGCCTTTTATCAAGCAGCACTGCAAGAGCTGAAGATGGAGAGATGAATCTTCCCTGCAACCACTGACAAAGCCAACGCAGATGCCTCAGTGCTTAAATTCTCCCCGAACTGTTGCTTTTGTGTTTTTCACATTTTAACCGCATAACAACCAAAAGGTAAAAGGTCAGATGACTACAACACACAAAGCTCAACTGAGAGTTTTAATCTAAGGCATCACAAATAAGCACACACAGGATGCCACAGGTTAAAAAGAAAAAAAATCCTGCACTCTTACTACAACAATTAAATCTAGAGTTCAGTTGAACGTTAAGTGGCCAGCTCATTAAACTGATATACACCGGCTGATCCAGTAATGTGTCACTCACCTTCTGAAGGCTGGTTGGGTTCAGTTGTGTTTTATCGATGATCTTTATTGCAACCTGGGAGAAAAAAACAAAAACAAAATAAATACAGAGAATTTATCACACTTGCCCAACAAAAACTGGCTTATTTAACACCAGCATAGCTCACTGGTTGAGTAGGTGATCGCATGCCACACGGCTGAAATGTAGCAGTTCGAGTCCGATCCGTGGCCCTTTGCTTTTCCCGTCTAATTTCCACTGCTTTCATTTTTTAATCAATTAATTTGCTGTTTTTTTGAGTTGTATTTATTATCAGCCACTTCAGTGTCCATATTGACAGTCAAGACAGTCTGACACTTGATGGCTACTGAAAAATATGCTTAGATGATGAGTTTACTCCAGCTTCCGGACTAAATAAACCCTGAACTAGAATAATCTGAAGAATCTTTAGCATTGGGTAATACTACTAGCAAGCACAACACAATCCAATAGTCTTAAATGAGAAAATACAAGTGAATCAAAACAAACTGTAATGAGGCCAAAGAGTTCAAACCACGCCATGTTTTACAACACAGAAAAGACATAAAAGCTAAAACTTACTTAATAAAGCAAGAGGTTTAACAGCATGTGTTGACCCGGACATACCAGTACAACTTTAAACCACCATATTTGTCTTCTGCTTTATGTGGGTGGAAACAGCAGCTATCACATGATTAAGCCAGTGGCAGACACACAAAGTTTCTTGAGCCCAGAGTTATCAACTGAGCTAATGTAGGTCAAGGGTTTTATGAGAAGAAAGACTACAGTGTATTTAAACACATGGACGTACACCCACACACACACACACTGTCTTTCTTCAAAAGGTTTAAAGGCCTTGACTGCGCTACAAGGATCTGCAGTATTTACTTCTGCTCCAACCCCTAAACTCTTTTCTTTTAGCCTCATATGAGCCACTGTGCACGGCTGCCCTTCAGCGTAATAATTATCAGGATTTTTTCTGCTTTTTGCTTTCTGTGCATTGTTTTTCTCTCCTTCTTGTTTCTTTGAACTCACCTCTCTGCCGGTCAATATGTGTCGCGCCAGTTTAACCTTGGCGAAGTTGCCTTTGCCGATGGTTTTGAGCAGTCGGTAGTTTCCAATGTGTGGCTGTTCATCTGAACACAAGGCGATGGAGTTACGACATCTGGCACCAAGTGAGCGGCTTGACCAGCCCGTGCCCTTCTCTGAGCGGCTGGCCGACAGGGAGGTATGCTGAAGAAAGAGAGAGATAAATACATAAACTACTGTGACTGACACCATTCATTCTTAATGAACAACACAGTGGAATCTTAAGAACTGTATCCAATGTGAAATCTTAGATGTGATACTCTCTAACTGTAAGAGAAAACAAATTTTGCTTGAAAGAGGACTCCCACTCACAGTTCGTTAAATAAAAACAACATTAGAGCTGAATGGTTAAAAAAAAACCAAAAAAAAAAAAACCCTAAATTTTTCAAGCAAAACAGTTCAGTTGTGCAGCTCTCCCTTGAAAATAAATCATAGTAGATGGAATATACCTATTAAATTTTATACCTATTGATTTTTTAAGTATTTTTTTCACCTTTAATTGGCTAAATTATTATTTAAGTGGAAATTTAACTAGTAGCAGACCGAACGTATTTAAAATACTTGCACCGATGTTGAAAGAGTGAAAGAGAGTCACAAGCTCCAAATGATTTGCATGCCTATAGATACCTTGTGACACTGACTATGTAACTGCAAGCCTGTACCAGACACCAGAAGTTGAAAAGAAAGAGCACCCAGCACCCCTCGATGTTTTTATTCAGCACACTCGTGTGGCTGCAGGGTCAGTGACGTTAGACTCGTGTTCCTAATGATGGTGGTGGGAAACCGATCTGGCCTTCATACCTGAGCGTCTGTTGATACTCACAACATGCTCATATCTAAAACTACCACAACAGTCTGAATTTAATCACCCTTTAAAGAATAGATTGGTGAGTGAAACAGCAGGGTAACTGCGACAGCCAACCAACCAACCCTTTGTCATTTTCTCACAGTGATGAGGGAGAGACAGGTAATATAGGTCTGACAAATGTTACGCTCTGTGTGTCAGCCAGACCCAACTCTACTCCAGCAATATGAGTGCAGCGCTATTCTTATTATCATTGGCCTTTTGTTCTACTGACTTTACATTGATCATGTTTCATATTTCAATTGGAGTCAAATGTATTCTGATCATTTATCTTTATTGTTTTATCTCCCAGACTTGACTGTCGGTTTTATTTGACCGCTTTACTTCAAGTTTTAATCTCTCCATTTGCTTTCCCGAGCACTGAATGGACACATAAATACCCATCTGCAGTAAGGATGACATGCGGAACAAAGAAACAAGAAAATAGAGGAAGCTTCAGGTACCTGACCTGACTACAATGAAAACAAACATCTGGAATGAAGGGTGAACATTACTATTGTAAAATCTCAGCATTAAATGTTGTTTGTTAGCTACAAAGTACTTTCACAATCAATTAATGATGCAGAACCTTGTTCCTGACAGTTGTATCAGTTTTTACCTTGTAACTCAAAGGCGAATGAGATTCAGTCCTTCCTGCAAATGACTTGCTACACTTTTCACTATATTTAGCAAATCACCACTTTTCTCTGTGAAAGCCATCAGGAAATGTTCCAGCTATAGACCGCTTCATTTGGAAAACTGTAAATAGCAACTAAATGTTCATTACTCACTGTGTTACAGGGTGATATTTCATGCAAAGCATGAATAATTAGCATTATTTTCAAAGGACGAAAAAGTGCCCCGTCATTGCAATCAATTAAAAATGAAAAAGCTCAAATAAATTGCATAGTACTCCATACAGATGTCAAAGTTCAGCATTAAGATCTGTTCACTCGTCTGAGACAGCAATTCTTTTCTCCCACCTGATTTCTTTAAATTCAGTTGAAATGAATTGCTTTCATTTCTACCCCAGATTAGCGGCGTCTCTGCCTGGACAAGCAAAAAGTAAAAAGTGCCAGAAAAAGTTCATGCCCAGCCCTGTCAGATGAGACCTTTTAGAAAAATGAGAATTACTCAATATTCAAAACTACATGTCATAAGAAACTGCAGAGACTTGTAGCACCATGGATGTTAAGTGATGTAGAAAAAGAAAAAAACAAAAACCCAAAGATTTCTACAAAAATCATGTCTGTTTTTTTAGATGACTCAACAGCCGACCCCATTTCCACCAACTCAGTAGTGCAGGAACATATTTGCTTCTCGTTTCAGGAGCCAACTCACATTTCCATGGGTTTGAGAATAATTGTTGTCTGGTAAATGTTGCCGTGTTAGTATATTTCCACAGAAGCAATATCACGATTAACATATTCTGTGAATCACTGGTAAATTTCTAGATTAGGCAATATCACTGGCAGAGTGTTGCCTAAGAAGAATCTGCAGACAAATGAGGTTCAAGTCAAGAAGATCTGTGATTCCACCTCAGACTGTATCACCATTTGCGGTTATTGCTGTTAGGACCTTTTAAACCCAGCCTGTTTTACCCGTTTGCATCTCTCAGACATCAAAAAGCTTTCATCGCGCCTCCTTTTTGTCGTTCTCTTTGTGGACTTCCATTCTTAGAGTTTATTAGCTTTCCAAAATGCATTTTTTTGAAACACTTGAGGCATTTTTCCATCATATTTCTAATACAAAACAGCAAAGACAAAGAGAAAAGCAGGTTTTTGAGAAATGTGCTACATCCCTGGGGGGCATTAACTGGTTGTAAATGAAGAAAGGAGATGTTTCTAGCTCATATGCTATGTGAAGAAATTACTATTAAAAGCTAAACTACCATGTAAAAAAACAAAATGTCGAGTTTATTGTTTAGAAGAATAAATTTGATTGTGGACTGTCTGCAACATTAATCAGTACACCAGAAAACAAATAAAAATCGCCCTCAGCTGATATTCTTTCATCTCTCTTTCTGAAGCTGATCACACATCAAGGTTCGGACCAAAATAGTACAAACTGAAACTAATATTTTATTGAAGGATTATAACTAAAGAGTTGGAATATGATATTTAAAACGCCATAGCCACCAAGCAAATGTGTTCCTTCATTTTCTCCTCTTCCTCTCCCTTCCCCCCTTTAATTTCACCTCCTCTCTCTCCTCTGGTTCATCCCTTCCCCCAGACAAATCAATTTGCCTCCTTTCCCTCTATTCTCCTCGCCATGCCCGGACACGCCCTCTCTTTTGTCTCACGACGCTATCTTCATTTTCAGCGACCTCTCATCATTTTGAGCATCCCGGTGGCCTCCATCACACTACTCCCATCTCGCCATCTCCCCATCTTCAGGGAGTGCAGTCTATCGATTCACCCAATCCTGCTGATTACCACGCAGTTTCATTCACAAGCAGGCCCGTGCATGTGTGTGTGCTTGAGCAAGATGTGATGGAGTCTATATTGCTGGTAGACTGCAGCAGCAAAGATATCATAGGGTGGGGAGTGGGGCGATTAATGCCTCCACCCTCCCCCTCCAGTATGGGTGTAAGGTGACATTTGATATAGAAGATGGATGAAGGGCTCCGTGTGTGTGTGTGTGTGTGTGTGTGTGTGTGGTGGTTGTTGCTAAATGATTTGCACATTCAGCAAACAAGCTGCACCTTGTCCTTGTAGACTGAAAGCACTGAGATTTGGTGTCCATGTTCTGCATCGTTAAATCGTAGCAAGAACGTATGCGAGGTTAAACCAATACAATGTTTATCCTTATTACAAAATCAGATTTTGCTTCTGTCCAGTATGCATACTCCGGAGCTGAAAAATGATAAAGTACCAAAAACACCACTTCCTCTAATGATCCTTAGGGTAACTCCTTAGGGTATCCCCAGATCCCAGTATTAAAATTCCCAACTTTGAACCATTAAAAGCACATTTATGGTCTGGTTCAAAAAAGCGTTGAACCCTGCTGATAACAGCTGCATAGTGGGAAGCTATTTTCAGAACTCACTCCACTTGGATGCTGCTAAGGTGTAAAATTAGTCACTAAAGTGGACTGCTCCACTGTGTACTGTTGGTGCCTCTTGAAGCGTTTTTAATTAAATTATCCGACAATACAGCTTGTTGACTCTTAAAGACCACCAAAGAAGTTTGTGCTTCAGTTTCCTTGAGTGAGATTCTGGTGTTTTGTTAGTCTCTCATTTTACAGTTTACACTTTAGTCTCTATGAAGAAAAAACAAGCTGAAATGTTCTTTGTTACTTTCTGAATAATTCCTTTGACATCATCTTACAGAGGAACACACTGTTGACAGGCAAAGCTCCTGTCAATGACTCAACAAAGGAAGCATGCCAGCTTTTTCCTATAAATTCATGTGTGGCTTACACGAATGACAGCTTGATGTCAATTAAACAACAATGCGCTGAAGGTGTGAGCGTAGCTGCCAAAGGGCCTGACATGATGCCGAAAGATCTGACGCCGACTTTTAGCTTGAAAAGTTGCCAAAAGTTGTTTAAAGAAATTTCTACACTTTATGCATAGTCATCCACGTCTATAATCAGCTTATATACACAGGTGCAGGACATTTTCCCCACATCAGGCAACACCACATGTATGTCCGAGCACCTTAATGGTTTTATTCCAAACCTGCAGTGCTCATTACACTTTACACTCTCTGTTCTGACACTTTAATATGATCTGGTGTTTGTAGTTTTCTGCTTTACTCTCTAATTTACTTCATGTAGCCATTTTATTGTATAGAGTAATTTGATTTTGTGGAGCTATTTGCTTTTGGCTGATGTTTTCTTATTAGATTTTGTGTTAGTTTAATATAAGCTTGCTGCTATAACAGAATAATTTTTATCTTATAATTAATAAGATAAAATAAAACTACAGCCTCTTGTGCAGTTTCTCAACATTTTCAGATCTTTATGATGGCGTGACATGCCTGAAGGATGATGATCATGATCAGGTGTCAACAAAGCAGACAAAGATCTGTTCTTAAACCAAGAGCAAAAAATGATTTAACACTAACACATTTAACTGGTTTTTCTAAGCAGATCTGCAGCATTCTGGTCCCGTCTTTTTCTGTGAAAAACTACAGAGATATGAGCTACAAATCACAGGAAACCACTTTTAGTTTGCAATAAGAGGTAAGTTTTCGCTCAGGTATGTGGTGGCATTGCGGTGGCATACACGTTTGCATGTCTGGCTTGGCTATTGTACAGCACAGGAGTTATCTTCCATCTGCACTGATCTGTGTGGGAGTAGAGCCAAACAAAATGGATATGAATCGATGAATGGAAACTCATGAATCTCATCTACTCTCAATATGGGCCTAATCTGCCTGAGGAACATTTTCCTCTTTTATACTCCGTGGAACATGCCTGTCATCTTTTCTAGTTTATCATTTCTCTGGATGCTGTTTCTCTTCTGTAAATTAAACTTTTGTTGTTGTTGTTATAGGGATTATTGCTTATATGTTGTAGCGGGACTCATAAATAACTCAAAAGACTCAGCTCATTGTTGCAAAGGCAGAATTAAAATGTGATTTTTCTGTGGTCTGTTATATTAGTTTTAAATTAAACTGGAGGAATGTAAAGGAGAGGCAGGCAACACTACGTCAAGACACCCACTATGACGAATACAAATGTGCTTCCACACAATGGACCACACCCTGAGGGAGGTGTCTTGGACTTACTTTTGCTCTGAGTGTGTGTGTTGGGTAGGGAGGTACTAAGTAAAGACAGGATGTGTGACCTTATGCCCAGCAGAGGAATGGTGTAACCTTCAGCCATCGTCACAGACACAGTGACCTACACTACAGCTTCCTCTTCTGCTCCAGAGGCTCTCGGCCTCAGACTGGTACGTCACTGGCTCTATTACACATGACTGCAGACACGTCATCTCCATAACATAACAGAAAAAAAACAAAGAGATAAGAAGGATTCTTATCTTATGCTAAAAAAGGAAAGAGAAATTGCTGTCAGTAACAGTGAGTTGGATATGTTAGATTCCCTGTCCTGCCCGAGAGGTTAAAGCATGTTCAGCTGTAAACTATGTAGGAGGGAAAAACTTAAAGGTATTTAAAGGGAAACAAAGAAACAAACCAGTTTAGGGAAATACATACTTATTGCAGTGATAGGAAAGTCCCACAATGACTTTATTCCAATAGGTTGTTTTGAATGTAGCCGACCAGGTGCTAGTTTCACCGAGACAGTTTTGACTTTTCCTATGCATTAGTCCAAGGCAGTGCTTTTCTCTGTGGATAACTGAGTCACAGCATGTGGTCTACACTGACCTTATGCTATCATTTGTTTCAACGAGAATTCAACTGGGGGAGCACTGGTTTCTGGCCACTAAAAATAAAGATTGACTTATTTTAAGCCAAGCTAACTATATCCTTACATTTAGAAGAAGCACCCCCCAAAAAACCCCAACATGACTCATCATGTGTTGCTAAGAATAATAAACACATAACAAACACTACTTTGTTATCAAATCCAATTTATGGTGTTTACTGAAATAAGCTGCTTTAAGCTGCGTTAAATGATTAGTCAAGCAGCTGCACCCAACATCAAAATTAGCCTATATAAACCACTCGACCATTAGAAAGTACCAACACGAGGGTTACACTACCCACTATCTCAGCAGCATTTTTTAGGCTTCTTAGTCCCTCTTCCTTTTTTTAGACTAACAATTTCTGCAGAAGCTACTTAGTGTGCCATTATTTTTGATGTAAGTATCTTTATTTACTTATTAATTGTGCTCCTGCTTAAGAAAGTTAAGGTCTTAAGGTCTGAATTTACACATCTATTTTAAGTATATTTCCCTTATCTAAGCCATAGTAAACTCTATTATTGTGAAACTGGCCCCAGATCATATAATTTGAGGTTGACTGGCAGCTCTACATTCCTCTCATGCAACCGGCAATCTACACTTTAAGTCTAACTGCTAGTGGGAGTACACATTAAAGATATTAGCTTTGTCCACGCTCGCAAGACAGTCTTCCTCTTCCTCTCTAAGAGCTCAGGATCCCTGTATAAACCTGTCACATCTCACTCATCCATCAGGAGTGTGTGTCAAAAGCAGCAGGAAGTTGCATGAACTTAACCAGCATCACATCCTGTTCTGGAGACAGAGATGTCACAGCGATGACAGCAGACGTGTCACATGTTGAGCTGCAACACTCAGCGAGCATTTCCTGGCAGGCCCCAAAAGGAAGAAAGAGCTGAAAAAAAAAAAAAACCATGCCAGTGACCATAACAGACAAGCTGTCTGATGCAATGGAGCTTCAGCTCAACCAGCTGCTGGAGCTTCACTTCCCTCATAATGTGATCGGATTTGTTTGAAAAAGCAGGAAGCATTTTGTGTGGCTTACAAAAAGGAGCGAAAATCGAATTAGTCATCTTGCATCTATTTCTGAGAACGAAAGAGGAACCAGTACTTTAAAGCCAAAACTCCAAGATATTGCCGTTCATAACAGTACTGCACTAACAGATGACAATCTCAGGGACCATACACGTTGACATATGAGAGTGTGATAAATAAGAGTGTCAACCAAAGAGCTAAAATCAGCTAGAAAATGATGCAAACTGCAACATACATAGAGGGTGGTTAACCGTGGACTTGCAGAGACAGTCATTTACATCCTCTCCTAAACATTTTTGTCTCACGAGGCATAGATATCTGTGCGTGAAAGACTCAAGTCTTGGTGGCAAAGGCACGGTGAAGAGTGGAGAAGGAACAACACAACCATTTTATACGCAAATATAAAAACAACATGGCAAAGTTAGTAAAACTAAAGCCCGGAAGAATAAAAGTAAAGAAAGTCGAGGCAAATGTTGTCGTTTAGCTGATGTCCATTCAGTGTTGGTTGCCAGTTAGGGTTAAACACCCTCATCATGGATAAGACTACCCAGCTCCATTTTATAAAAAGCATATATTAAGTCTATATCAATATACAAAAGAAATCTCCTAATGGCTCATCTATTTCACAACACTCAAAGCTATGCTGTAAAGCTCAAGAGTTCTGTTCTAATTAACTTAATACTGACAGTATTTATGTAGCGTAATTATCAGTCCTTACTCAAACATTTCAGCGCTTATACTGTGTCACCACCATCGTGTTGTGTTCATCGCAGGAAATAATCTTTTGGAGTTGATATTTCTTCATGAATCATTTTGTAACACTTTCTGCTGTACTAGTAAACAGATGATAAAGAGTGGCAGGAAATGTGTGAGAGAAGAGTATGATGAATAGATGAAGGTCAAACTGGACTAAAATGTGTGTATTTTTGGAATAAATGAGAACGGAAAGAAGAATTGACTTTATTTCAAAGGGAGTCTAAATAACCCACAACTATTTCACGCTGTGACTAATAAGCATTGCTTCCACATGTTGCCCCTTAAACAACATAAATGACTGATATTCAAACAGAACATCCCTAAAGCATTTTTTGTGTTTCAGATTATCCACGGATGACTAAAGCAAAGAAGCAGATAGACATTGGTTGGCTTCTGCCACAGTCACTAAAATTCCTACCAATACCATTAGCCCAGACTTGAGTCAGACCAGTGTTGCTCCTCTCCCTCTCTGTCTTTTATGGCAAGTCCAATGTTAACCTTCTGATTTATGATCAAAATACAATAATACAGCAAGGCATTTAGCAGTCTCACTCAGAGCAGCCTGATTTGATTCCACTGAGATTTGCATTTTCTTATTTTTACACGCTTAAAACTGGTTCTTTGGGCCCTCGGGTCAGGCCAAGTACATTATAGCCAGGGGTGCACATAAGTGGTCTGCAGGTGCACATTTGCTGTCTTAGCTGTCACCAGATAAGAAGTTGCAATGCGCGTTCGTGTACATAAGCTTTTCTGGAGGAGGACAGACATTTGGTTAGAACTCTTAAAGATGTCAAGAAGCAAGCTCCTTTAAGCAACTACTTTGGTGTTCCTCCACCTCCAAAGAAATGTCAGAAGGAGTCCGAACCGCAAAAGAAGCACGTATTCTCGGAAAAGTGGATGCAGGAGGTGAGCTGGCTTCAAACAAATGATGAACGCACAGAGATGTGGTGCAGAATGTGCCGTGAAAATCCCACTCTAGCGGACAAAAACAGTGCCTTTTATATGTACGCAAACGCACGTTGCAACTTCTTATCTGGTGCGCATCTTTTATTTTGACAGCGAATGCGCACCTGCGGACCACTTATGTGCACCCCTGATTATAACACTTATTAAGGCTTAAAATCATCATTAAATTGACCTTAATTTGAAAAATCAAGACAATGTTAACTACCCTGTTAAGTGTCAGCTACTCTGGCTGTTATTAAACACCCCATTTAAAAAAAAAGTCATCTTGTGATGACCAAGTCTTCACTAAAAGCAGTAATTGTGCTGAAAAAAAATCAAACCGAATATGAATAAATTACTGTTTTCTGCACCACAATGCCCCTTTTGTTAAATCCATTACCCTCTTAGGCTGAAATACCTCGGAGAGGTTTTAAGAGAAGACATTTAAATATCATCCCCTACATGAAGCGGACAGCACAAATATTAAGAGGACAACTACCCAACACTGTGGGTTAAATGCAGCCTCCTTCCTCCAGTGTGACATCATCTGACCCCACAGTATGCAAAATGTAACTGGATTCCTCTGTCTGGACAAGGCAGGACTGCAAATGTACACACACGCTTTCTTTTTGCCTCTGGAAATGTGCCACATTACTCAGCATATCATTCGCCATGGCTCTGTAATCATCAGTACAGGCTGAGTAAGGGTCAGATTTATTCTGTTTGGATCAACAGCAGCGGATTAAAGAGATGAGTCACTCCTTGGCTAGACCTCAGCTCCTCTCTCTCTAAACCCTGCATCACTGTATAAATTTACATCAATAAATGCAAAGAAAAGGCACAATTCCCTTTGGGAAAAAATTTACTGTCCATTTCAGTCATGTCCTCACAGTGTCAGTCTCTCTGCTGCTTTTTGCAGTCATGTATGATCTCATTCATTTCTCTCATAGTTTGTGGTAGGACTGAGGGATTGAGCATGCACAGTAAGGGAGGTACAACGGTGAGATGAAAACAGCACATGGTTCATGACAGCCTACTGCAAATACATTGAAAACTTCCCAACATGTGTTAATTAATCTAAAAGTGTTTTCAGACAAGTCGGCATCTTCCACGCAAACGACAGCCGCAGCGATCTGCTAGTGATCACAGGAATCACAAGCAGGTTTATGGTACAGCAACCTCTTTGCAACCAATTTCACCTAGCAACAGCCAGCAACCACTCACCAACAGGTCAGAGAATGCACATTTTTCCATAGCAACCAGATGTTACCAGGTGGCAACAGAAGAAACTTTTGTATCATCTGTTTTTTTGTGTACTAAATAGAAAAGCTGGGGAGCCCCCCACCCTCACCAAAGGAATCACCCAAGTGGAAACACTGACTACTAAGATTAGTTTTAAGTATACGGCAGTATTCAGTATTACTCAAGCAAAAACTGTGGACATGTAATAATGGAAGGTTCAGTACACAGGGTGAAAGTCAGAATAGAAGTCAAACCATAATAATAGTTTCCATTTGAAAGATTTTTGTAATAATGTTTTAATTTTTAATTCATTTTCTGAGCTAGCGGCTCATCAGGCTTTTTTTCAGTAATGTCAGAGATGAGTGCGATCGAGTGTTATCTCTGGTAAAATGGTAAATGGCCTGTATTTATATAGCGCTTTTACTAGTCCCTAAGGACCCCAAAGCGCTTTACATATCCAGTCATCCACCCATTCACACACACATTCACACACTGGTGATGGCAAGCTACATTGTAGCCACAGCCACCCTGGGGCGCACTGACAGAGGCGAGGCTGCCGGACACTGGCGCCACCGGGCCCTCTGACCACCACCAGTGGTGGGAGTGATAATTGCTAAAACTAGGCAAATCGTATGAAATATTTACTTCCTTTCATACATAAAACTTATGATGCTGATCATTACTGGATTAGTCAAGACAACTTGTAATCTGAAACTAGCAGCCCGTCTTACTCACAGTTTGCGGCATACTTCCACATTCATACCAGTCTATGTCAAATAAGCATACACTTTTGAGTCAGGTCCTCTTAATCATTTGACAGTTGACCTCTTAATTTCTGTTCAGTACCTTCTACCCACTCCCTTTTCCATCATTCCCACAGCTCAGTCTTTGTTTCTGGCCTTTTTGTTACCTAATGTAAAATTACAAGACCTACACAACCTCTCACAATTATGTTTGTTCCTCATGCCCAAAGCAATTTGTCTAGAACACGAAACCATGCACACTGATCGGAGAGAAACATGACCTGCTTGGTAACATCTCTTAAATTAAATGTAATTGCTGGTTTGGCTTCACAGACAACAATTTTGCAGACCCTCTGACTAAGCGGGTGAAATAATGGATGTCAATGTTAGTAGTAGTGTTCTTTGAGATTATGGTCTGCTGCAGGAAGCTATTAACCACACTGCCAAGGGGAAGTCATACTATAGTTATTGACAACACTTGCAATGTACTTCTAGCTCTCTGTCTATAACCAGATGATAAATGCAAAAAAGTCAGCTTAGCTCAAACAAAAACACACAGAGGAACAGGAAGTATTGTGACAAAGCTTGCATCACAGGCTCTGCGTTTATACTGACCACAATTTAAAAAAAAAAAAAACCAACTACTTTTGGTATGAGCTAGAGATGTTGGACTGCTGAATATTTTACTTTAGTTACTAAAACATTATCACATGCACACACAAATCATGTGATTCCATCATAATCACATACAGCTTTTAATAACTTTAAAAAGTTGGTAAGCAGAGTTTCATCTGTAAACAAGACATCATAGCACACACAGAGTTTTTGGCCTTCCACCAAAAAAACCACCAGAAATGTGACAGATATATTTCTCACTTCTCTTAACTGAAGCACTAATTTAGGGCCAGAACTATCGGGAATAGCCTCAGACTCCTTGCCTTAAGTACATGAGGACCAACTGTTGTTAGTTGTGTAGAAACCACCAGAGTTTCATATTTTAGGTCTGATATTTGACCAGGCGTGGGAAAAAGATGCCAAAGAAGGCAGCTGAATGACACATCACACGAACCTTCACTCCCAAACATCCAGCTCGCTCTATGGCTCCTCTCGAACACCCAAATTGGGCATGAAATTATTTTTTTCAAGGGGCACACAAGTTTTGCAAATTTGATGAGACCTCCCAGCGAGCACTAAAACTGCAGTTATAGCTCATGGAGAGCGACCTGGTCTTTCTGGTTGAAAAACACTGGATGGCTGTTAACTAAAAGGGCTTTTGGTTAAACTGCAGCAGCTGAGGCCTGAGGAGAAACACTGAGGACAGTAAGTCGACACCTGACAGCCGAAGAGGCCCTCTACACAATGAACACAACAGCCTGACTGTGTGCTCTGACTATGAATATCTGAGTGTCTTTTCTTCTTGTCTCCTGGTTCAGATTTTGTAATTGTGCAAATCTGCTTGTCTCGTTTTGTGAGCGTTTGGCAGTTAGCATAGGCTCCGTGAAAAGTGTCATTCTGCACATGGTAGCCTGATCTCCAGAAAACGCCACCTGTTCAGCGTTTGTTGCCTAACCACTTAACTAGAATTACATAATTGCTGGAGAGAAAACAATCTGTGTTGACAAAATGCCAAGACAGTTAATTTTGGATTTGGTGCCAGCAAAGTTTAATCACTGTGTTTATTATTTTTGGCTTAGGCTCTTTAACCTGCATCTAACACAGCGTCCCTTCTTTGGAATGATCATAAAGCTAATCCCAATTATTATCTCCCCATTTCAGCGTTAATTTAAGACCTTTTCAATGATGATCTTCAATGCATTTTTTTTAAATAACTACATTTCTATCAGACTATAGGTAGCTTTTGTTGATTTTACATTTCTAACAGTAGCTATGGGCACAAATGAAACCCCAAAAAATCTTCAGAAATTGCTCAAATGAAACCAACAGGAACCATACGGCCCATTGAATGGCACACTGGGTGTTTGAAAAGTAATTTAGAAAATGCAATTCAAAAACAACAGATAAATACTATTGACATTAGCCTCTAAGCCGGTAATGTGAGCAGGGAATGCAAATCCTTAAATTTTCCTTAAAAATCTGCCACTGAGAGGCTCTTGAGCAAGCCATTTTCAGGAAGGTCCAGTAAGCTCTTAAGCTCTTTTCCTGATGCTGCCCTGCTTTACACTCATGCTTCTGCAGTTTCACTGTTTACTACTGTACGCTGTAAAATATAACCAGGGAAACTGGGGGCTCTGTGACCCGCTCATGGGCAACATTGCTGTAGCTGTTAAGGCTAAACAGAGGGTAACTCAATCACGTCTCCAGGGATCTGAGCTGGAAACTTCCCTCCAAGTGTTCTGCTTCTCTGACCTTTTGGGTCCGCTGTTGCAGCTGTAATCCAAAACGCCTTTAAGTTGGATTCAGTTGGCAAGGTTACAAAAAAGTAAACATCAGCAAGGCACTGCGATCAGTACAGAGTTTCAATGCACCTTGTGCTATAATCACAAGCTTTCATCTGCAGATTTGTATTTCTGGGCATGAATTTTCATGTGTACTAATGATGTCTTCCACTTTTAAAGGGCAGAAAGGTCCACATGCGGAGGCTTCGTGGGGTTTTGCTGCTCACACAAGAAACCTCAGTCAAAGTGCTACAAGAATAACAAATCTTTCCATTTCATTTGTTTTTCATTTATTTTTAAAGTGTCATTAATTTCAAATATGTTACTGTTGGAAGCGGCTCAGACAATAAAAACAACTATGTCAGGGTCAGGCTATTAAAGACGACTCGTTTTGGTTGGGAATTAACTTGATTAGGTTTAGAAAAAGATTGTGGTTTGGTAAAAACAAAAAGTTTTTCGTGACTTTTAAAGGTCGGTTAGCCTCAGTGACACGTCTTGGCTGAAGAATCTAGGCAACATATGTGCTACGTGCACAAAATATACCTCCTATTGAAAAATTTCAGTTTCAGAGTTGTGCTGTCACAAAACAACATGACAGTTTATATCTATAAGCACAAACAAATAGTTCTCATGACTATTTCACATTTTTCTATAAAACTGGGCAAGCAATTTAACAGCAGCCCGCTTAATTTCATACCCATCATGCATGGTTCGGCTGGCCTCGGCGGACCAGATAATTTAAAGCCTAAGGCTGTTTATGACTGTATCTGGAGTGTTTCTAGGTGAAATGAATGCCAACGTGGGCATCAAAGGAGGGTGCCAGTTTTTGGGTAACATGTCTGGACAGCAAGTACTTGAATCTTTTTGCTTGTCCAGGAAAACACAAAAGCCTCGCCGTGCCCTGCAGTCGTGCACTGAAAGACATGTTGGCCTTTTTGTAAGAAAACACAGCTGTGCATGTGCACACAAGCACTCACCCACACCCTCTATACGACTTCCTTCTCTCTCACACACATTAAAACCTTATGACTAGCCCCAAGCAAAAAAGTGTGCCCATTCCCACAGTTCAGCATTAAGAAGAGCAATGCAACCTGTTTATTGTTTATTAAAACCCGTTTATTACACCTGTAATTACCTTTCGCTGTTGAGATTTTAAAATATTCTAAACTCAAGAGATAATCCCACGAAACCTTTTCTTCTAAAAACACAAATACACAGCAAAACAAAGTTAAAGAGGAGAAAAGATCCTGTGATTAAATAAAAAATTTAAGATTCTATGAAAATTCTCACAGGCCGTTTGCAGATGCAGGTTTAGCAGGTTGGGTTAAGTCACCCGCATGTGGAAACAAGGAAACTACAGAGGGAGATGAACACTGACACAGATGCAACTTCAAAACAGATCACGTTGATTTATTGGAACGTTTTAATAACACCTCATATAAGTTTAACAAAAATATTAGTGAAAATATTAATTTTCAATTTAAAGCTTTGTCATTTCCTTATTTCATTTAAATACAAGCCTATAGCAAGAAGGATTTGAATCCTGGCAGCTTGCTCCTGCATGTTCTGGCTTCTTTGTACTGGTCAAATACATGCATGATTGCCTGACTGGGGAAAAGTGCTATATCAGTGCGTTTTTGCTTCACGTCGTTTTATTTTTGTACCCTTAGATTAAAGATGTAAAACTGTCACAATAAGCTCAAGACTGAGCTCAGTAAGTTACAAAGAGATGTAAAATATTAACAACGTCCTTGAAAACAATTCAATTATCCATAGCACACAAAATAAGAGTGGAAGTAAAAAGCAAAATGTAATTTATTCATTCGTCCTGAAAGGTGACCCTAGAAATTATTTGCTATTCATGTCGCCTACTGCAAACTGTTGACGTGCCTTCTGTCAGTTATTCTTTACTAAAATGTTCACAGCCTACAGAGAAGCATAATCCTGCCCTTATGGATATTCTGGTTTGGTTTGTTCAGGTTTGAAGTATTGTACAACTAGCAATTTTCTGATTAAAAAAAAAGCACAAGACAATAAAATACAGAAGAGTAATTATAAGGACTTACAGCAGTTAAAGAGTACAAAAAGCAGCAGGGACTTTTTTAACTTTGGGGTATAAAGGTGAAAAGGATGGAGGACATGTCAGGTATTAGTTCTGGTTTCGGTGACTTTTGCGACAGAGTCAGAAATATACACGGGGAGGTTAAAGGAAATGACAGGACTGAACAAGAGAAGAGAGCAAAGCAGAGAACAGAGAGTAAGAACATGTAAATTGCAGAGCGTGGCGTGAAAGTGCAGACTGTCGTGTCATGTGTGATGTGACTGAATGATAAGCCAATGTGGTGTTGATGATCTCAGAAGACGAAGCCACAGCATGATAATATCATGCGCTGCGCATTTGTGATGGTCTCGGAGCCTTTTGCATGTGAGACTTTCCTGTCTTACATGCAGAACACACAAATACATGCACCAACATGTTCAACCACATGTGTGCTGCATTCAAAACTTCCATTTACTTTTATTTGTCTTTCTACCACCATCTGTAACTACCCTGTAATGAAATCTGGCATTCAACGTGAAGATCCGAAGCACAAACAACATTTCTAATTAATCAGTGTTGGAAACTGTTCTTGGGTGGGTTTAGAGTTCTGCATCAAAGCCCAGCAGCCCCTACACCTACTGAGCAACATCACTGCTTGCGTTTATACTTGTGCGCTGGTGCAATCACAAGTGAAATAGGGCTAATCCTGTTGGACTTGGAGGTAATAAATATTGAACAACAGTTTTACTACAACACAGGAAGGAGAAAGACTTCAGAGGTGATGGAGCTAAACTATCAGAGCGATGAAAATGGGAAAATGGCATATGTCTATATTGGAAGAACGCTAGCTTGTGCATTAGCTTTGTGAGAGACACTTACTGCCAATTACCTTGTGTTGAACTGTGATTATGTTTGTGCTAATCAACATATTGTGTTTGCACTGCATATTAACACCAAGCGGATCTAGTTGTAGGCAGCTGTTTTTGATTTGTGTCGACATGTAGTTACTTTGCTAGGAAGGTGCACCAAGCACAATAATCGAGCATCATTCAGCAGATTTGAATGATGATTCTAGGGATTTTTTCTATAATCGAGCAAACCCGGGTGACTGCGAAGATGCAGTGAAGCCTGAAATATAAGTTATTGATGTCTGACCATTCATTTAGATAAAGGCCTTAAAACAGCTGCCAGGATGCACTGTCGAGATATCTGCCAAGTGGCTAAACTTGCTTCCGGACGGACGTCGCTATAAATCAAAATGGGATAAGGTCTGTAAGTTGAAGGCACAAAGTCGGCGAGTGAACGTGTGTGTGTGTGTGTGTGTGTGTGTGTGTGTGTGTGTGTGTGTGTGTTAAAATGGACAGGAGAGGGTGAGGAATAATGGGAAGGTGGGGGTGGGGTGTGCAGGACCCCATGTTGTAGCCATGGTGAGGTTACTAAGACAAAAGGCTTGTGTTTGAGCAAGGACAGCAATCATTCTGGTTTATTCCCTGCAATGCTGAGTTCTCACCAGCTTTAATGCTACATATGCATTTCTACAAGGATCATTTTTGACAAGAGTAGACTGCATCAAGCATTTAACAGGCTCTATTATTAGTTTACTGCTCTGCTTCAGGAGAAATCGTTTTATGACTCTTGCAGTTATTAAAAAACAGGGGAAAGAATCCACCAGTGGCTCTCGCTTTTATTTGGTATCTCACAGTGTGGACAAAACAGATTCTCCTCAATGTGAAGACTGAGCTTCTTTAGTCTTAATCTTTATTGTAACACAAGCCTCGATCTAACTTTAATGTTTTTGAATTTTTATTATTTGGATGTGGTGTAAATGTCCAAACCAGCTACAACAGGTTTGCATAAAAGTCAAAGAAGATTCTGCCACCTCTAAAAGTACCTCAGCGTTCCAGCAAGCGGTATAAACAATAAACACCTAACTGCTACAATCCAGAATGAGTTGTGCAATAAATTATCGTAACCAGAGTGACCTAATGAATGAATGAATGAATGAATGAAAGCTTTATTTGTCACAAGCAGTCGATCCCTTACAGCAGCGGTCCCCAACCCCCGGGCCTCGGACCGGTACCGGTCCGTGAGTCGTTTGGTACCGGGCCACGAGAGTTGAGGCTCAGATGTGAAATGTATGGTTTTCAGGGTTTTTAAATCGGTTTTCAGCGTTATTTTGTTATCGTTTTATCGTTAACTCGGTTTTTTCACGTGTGTTATGATTAAATCTTCTTTTTTTGGTACCGATACTAGTTTTATTTTGTTGTATTTATCCGCGACACCTTAAAGGCCGGTCGGTGAAAATATTGTCGGGCATAAACCGGTCCGTGGCGCCAAAAACGGTTGGGGACCGCTGCCTTACAGTGTCTGAAATGCTTCTGTTCAGAGAATGGTTTATCATTTTTAATCTTCTTCTAATTTTTAAACATTAGCAAGGAAGTATTTCTAGACACGTCTCGACACAAAAGTACTTTAAGATGGCAAGAACAGAGGAAGTGACATTTAAAAGCAACACTCCCTTGGTTCTACATTGCTACATCAGTGTTTCCCACTGACTGTACTTAGATAATTTAATATGCTATAAAATGATATATAAACTGGGGCAATAAATGATGGAGCACTAGTCAGCTGCTTCTCCAGTTAGTTTCTTATCCAGTCTATGGACTCAAAGTCCATGGTCCTGGACTGCTGCTTGCAATCGTGGTACTCTGTGAACTTAGTGTAGTGTACTATCTTTCTATATGGTGCAGGTTCCAGATTACTGCCGGCAGCTGCAATCCAAGACAATGGACTTCAAATCTGTCTGAGCAATGGATCGGACAGTAAAGACAGCTCAGAGCAACGACATCCTTACAAGCCACCCAGCAGGGAAAGACTAGACTGGAGACACTAGCAAGTTCAATTTAGCATCCTCTTTTAAAATAAGAGCAAGAGGACTGCATAATTATGAATCAATAACAGTGTTGTCTTGGATGGATTAAAAAAAATGCTACTAAAAATTAGGGCTACAACGATTCATCAACATACTCGATGACGCGGAAGCAGAATTTTATTGTCGATGCGTCATATACTATACCACATAAATGTGTTTTTGTAACTGTAATATACTGCAGGAAGCTATGGTGGCCATTATCGCCCTTATCGTCTGCCAAGAATGCGCTCAATACCAACGAAGAAGAAGATCTTGATGCATGCTCAATGATCCAGGTAAGGAAATCCCAAACAGTTAATTCTGTTCATCAGGACAGACAGTGCAAAGCAGAGACAGCACTACTGCAGTGCACAAGCATTTAAAAACGCCGCTGTTGTGCCAAAAAATGATCATCTGCTTAAAACTGATTTCCAATGTTTTTATGTGTCATGTCTTTACTTATATTGGTAAATAGGACTTTGGTGAACATGATTTACAAAGTGATTATATATAAAATGTAAAAATTACCTGTTTTCCAAGTATCTTATGACTTTATGTGTTATTGTACCTACATTCAAACCAATCCGGTTCTTTTTGGCCACATAAGACATCTTTTTAAACCTATTATTATATTTGTTGCAATTTCTGCGATCCTCTTGGTCAGATTACTCTTAAAAATATTTTTTTAACGTCAATGAGACATTTTAACTGGATAAATAAAGGATATAAACGTCACTTTTGGGCTTCCACCTTTTGATAGGAATGCTGTTTGTGGCTCAAGATGACTTGATAGGTCATTTGACATTTGTTTCACAAATTATAGGCCAAAACGTTATTTAGAGCAGTTTAAATACGGGCAGTTAATATTTGGCAAATACTAGAAATCAGTTTTTGGCAGAAAAATCTCTTTTTGGCAGCTAATGAGTGAAATGCGATTGTAAACCAATAAACAGAGATAGCTACACTGTCTCCTAGTTTGTTTGTTTAGTTTTTACACACATTAATACTATAGCAAACCTTTTCCACCTAACATTAAGTAGCTAATCTGTGGGGAGAGAGAGAGAACAGGGTGATATTCACAGGTGGGTAGACTTGGGGAGGTGAGGCACTGGAGCCTAGAACAGGTTTGCCCACAGGAAGAGGAGATAAGAGTTATTGAAATAATTGTTGACTAATCGAAGAAAAATTGGCAGATTAGCCGACTACCAAAATGATCTTTGGCTGCAGTCCTGCTAATAATGCACTTGTTGTCAATTCATAGAGGCACTGCATCTAAGTAAAGTCTAATTCGCCCATTGAATGCTCGAAGATTTGTACACCTTCACAGGAATGCTGTTTGTGAGCCTAACTTCAGGTCTTAAACTGCCTAGATTCCAGTATATCATTCTCCACCAACTTCAGCATCATATATTTCAGCTCCTTTCACTGGAATGAGTCTGATCCTCTGATATATCCTGAGTCAGTTAGGCTAAAGTTTGTCTATTATGTCTGAGTGTCCTGAGGATGGATGCTGTTAACATTAACTTCCTTGGGATGTCAGTTGCTGTTTCACTAAGCAGGTTTCTCATCAGTAGCTACTGATACACGTCTGCAACCCTTCAAGTTTACATGTTTAAAAGCTGTCGTTTGTTAGCTACACTTCTAAAGGTCTTGCATTCTTATTGTTGTAGTGCAGCAGTCCAAATCTTCCACACGTTTGCAATAATTATTTATTACCAATACCTACAATCCCTCTGTGAAATGTGGGAAACATTGTGTATGCTTTATCATTCCTTGTTACTAAGGGCCACCACCGGCCTCGGGTCTGCACTTTGAGAACCCTGGATGCAGGAAAATTCAGTGAGAGACACTACTGGTATTGGAAATATTTGCACCTATCTAAACAAAAGATATCCAGGGCCTGAGGCAGTGACAGCATACACTTTAAATAACCTTAAAAAGCAGGAAAGGAAGTATTCAGTGTTTTGTTAGCTGCACTAAGAGGAAGTGGTCTTTGTTAGACCTTCACATCCAAAAAGAGAAGCTGCTTTGAGCTGGGTGCCCTTGAGACAGAGGTGGGGATATTCTGCACAGCTGCTCAACTGATGTCATAGGACATTAGAGAGGTTCACAGTAATTACAAGAATATTTACAAACACTAAAAATTGAATCAAGAACAACTCAAACACAGTCTGCCAAAATCCCACGCTGCCACAGACACAGAAGGCTATCAGCAGGATGGACCAGGCTAGCCTGACACAGCAGATTTTGCAATATTGAGCTGCCCACTGAGCTTTCTGTCGCGGTTTTATTAAAGTGGAAACTGGGCGGGCCAGACAGGGTGGAGGTGATGGAGTGGAGGTGAGGGTTGGCTGGGTGGTCTTGCATCAGATGCATTAATTATTGATCAGCTGAGAGCTGAGGGGGGGTAAACATGCGCAATGAAAACACCGGTGGAGGTGAAAGTCTAATCTTCATATCTCCATCCTGGACAGCATGTGTGTCCAACTGCACCCTGTCCCAAATGAGCTAGGGGAGATTAGCGCGTCTACGTCGCCTTGCTTGATTGCAGCTGCTCTTTGCACATGGCAGACTAATCTCTGGGCCCGCGGGCTGACGGGGGTTATTATGATCAGCTCCTTGAAAAGCATAATAAAAACCTAAGTGCAACCTCTCACAGACAGACGCCTATGGTTTTTAATTATCTACTTACATGGTCCGGGTTCCGCTCGTTCCCAGGCAGTGCTGTGCGTAAAGACATTTTTTGTCCCTGAGTGAGCTTCGCCGTCCAGGAGAGAAAAAAAAGTCTGGGTTGTGTTCACACCGGGTGAAAAAAGAAAGAAAGAAAGAAATGCCACCCCAGACTAGCCTGGCTGTATGTAGATAGAGGGGGAAAGGCTTCACTTCTCATAAAATCCTCATTGTCACAGTCCGTGAAGGCAGCACAGATCACCAAGACAGTGATCCAGCTTAAACTGATGCTTAAAAAAAAAACTGAACCGGTTGGCTACATCCACTTCATGTCTTTATGGTGTGTCTGCCTCATCTGAAGAAGGAAAACCAACACTGAACCCCCCACTTAGCGCTTCGCTTTCCCCCAAATCCCCTCCCAGACGCTATCCTCTCATCTCTGTTGACACGCTGCTGGATAGTTAACAAAACAGCCCCTGTGGTCACCGGTTTACCTCCACCTGCATCGTCTTCTGCTGAGAAAGGAGGAAAGCGCGCACAGCCGGTGGAAAACACAGCAACCGATAGGGGCTGATAAGAGGAAACAGAGGCGAGGACTCAGTGTCCCTCTGGCCACCACGGTCTGAATTCAGAAGAAAAAAAGCAGGGGACTTTGTGTGTTCCTGTTAGCTTGCTGAATAATTCTGGGGACAGTCCACGAAGACGCAGTCAGTTTAAAAGGAAGCAGGAACCGGCTGAGGCAGCACTTCTGGACGCCGGGAGACGTTCAGGGCCCGGTTAAATAAATCAATGTATTGAAGAGAGCAGGCGGACGTGCAGCCTCCCAGTGTGTGAGTCCTATGGTTGGTTCTTCCTCTCTGTCCAGTCCGCCCTTGGCTCCTCTCCTCTTTGATTTGGTTAAAAGTGCTGCAGCGGTAATTGAAGAAGTCGCCGGCGTGTGAGGGCGAAGATACGTCTCCGCCGGGTCACGAACACACCATCTGTTTTCTAAGAAAGACGAGAGAAGAGCGGACCTCTCCCCCAGTTCGCCTCCCGAAAAACAGTGACAAGAGAAAGAGTGGGGAACGTCAACGGTAGGCAGGGCTGCTGCCTTCCACGCACGCGCACACAGACACGCGCTATTCTCTCATCTGTCGAGCTGCCTTCAAGACCCCGCAAAAAAATCTGTCTTCCGGCAATCTATCAGAGCTCGGAAAATAAAGATACCCATGGTAAACTTTCCAGGATGAAGAAAAGCTATCAGCAGGATTTAAGAAAACAGCCGCTATGACTTTATGTCCCATACAGCTATATATTGTGTTAATAAAGGTTGATTAGAAAAGGCCTGAAAAGTGTCTTTTATCTGCATTCCTTGTAATGACCAGCAGGAGACAACCCTTACCTCAGTGAACTCTTTCCTGGTGCGTTTATGGGCTCCGTCGCTATTTTCATCTCATATTGCATAGAAAATTAAAAGGTTTGGCCATTCTGTGTTTCACATAGGCCCACGACTAACGACTCACTGATAGTGGAGTTTTACAATCAGGTTCACCACTCACATATCACATCCAGTTTCAAAACACTAAGATGGCAGTGGTGAAAATGCTTAGCTCTGGGCTTTATAAACCAGTGGGTGACTTCATAATGCGTAGATACATCCTTTATAGCGTCTTACAAAATGAAAAATAAATAAATAAAAGTTCCACCATTTAAGTTTGAAACAGAGCCACGCAAAACGTACGAGAAACTCTTAAAAGTAACTCGTGAGCTAAGAAATGACATCTTTAAGTATATATAATCTAAACCTTCAAAACAAAAGAGAAGTCAGAAAGAAATGTAAAAGTTATTTAAATTCTTTAAAGCAATATGATATGATAATAACTAATAAGTGTGAGGTGGGAAATTAAGCAGGTTTCTGGCTGAAAACCTCTCTTTGTTATGGAAGCAGCAGGCAAGACATGCGGTGTTTTAAATGAAACAAGTAAATTTTTAAAATCAATTCTAAAAAGAAAAAAAAAAGAAAAAAAAAAGAAAGGGCAGCCATTGAAGAATAATTAAAACTGCTGATAACTGTGGAAGAGTCATTATCGGTACTTCTGCTCATTTATACTAGAACACGGTGCAGCGATTCAATCAGGCAAGTCATTATGAAAAAAGGCAGGGCTAAAAACTGAAAGTCAAAAGCACACCTGTGAAACACCGCCCCCTGGTGGTGGAAGATCGGGTTAAATTGTATAGATAGTATTTACAAAAAGTACCTTTAAAAATAACATTTATTAGATAACAAGTATATTTAAAGTAAGTTTTAACAAATTACACACAACATACAAAGGGCTGTTTTATGTGCATGGCCCACAGACACACTAACTAATGACTATAAATCAATAGTGAGTGAATTTGTTGCATTTCCAAGCCTTTCAATGTGAGGCACAGAAATGTGTGTTTGTTTGGCACAAGTGAGAGGACACTGGTGGATTTGTTGTTTTCTTGAATATCTAAATCTGCAGCCAGCCTCTGTGAGGCAGAGGGAAACACTTGAGAAAGGACTGTGAAAAATAAATAGGGATAAGGCAAAGTTTAATCCCTCTAGCCTGTAGTTTTCCAAAAGCCAGAGCTTTGCAGAAACTGGACCCTAAATTTTGGGGACCATGTCGAGGATACGGCTCCTAAAAAGTCATTGAACCACATTATGGTGACTGACCTCTGATAAATTGAGGTCACCATCCTATACACTAGTCCTGACCTATTATGCCCCTTTCTGGCTGTAAATGAGAGCTCGAATAATACACCAGCCTTATTTCTGTGGTTGCTTGAAATTTGAAGACACTGATCATGCAGGCTGAAATATTTACCCAGATAAGTTAAGCTCTGTGTTTCATGTGCATGCAAAGCTAAAACAAAACACCACGTTTCCAACAGCATCAGAACACAACACCCTTCCCCCCCAGTGTGCATGAAGGCACAATTACTCCATTCATACAGACATGCTTGTGTGTGTGTGTGAGTGTGTGTGTGAGACAGAGAGAGCAGGCTAATATTACCAGAAATCTGTTTCTGCTTTTGCTGAAAATCACAAAGGAAGTAACATTTGTTGATAATTTAAAGTATGAATTAAACAGCAGGTCTGCTCATTGTTAAAAACAAGTAAAAAATAACAATCGAAAGGAACAGCTGCTGCACGTCTCCTGTTATATCTTTGCTGTTATTGATTAACAGACAAGAACTATTAGCAAATAAAACTGTTTCATACTAAACCTGAAAACATGCCCCCTTTAAGAGCTCATTGACAGATAATCAAAACCCCAGGAAATCAAATATTATCACTTTCTATGTTATCCTCTACATAATCAAGCTGCAGTGCACTACAGCATTATATTGATTCATTACTGGTTTTGAGGGCATTTTCTACCCCACAGTGGAGGCTTTGAATTGTACTGCAGACCTTTTATTGTCATCCCTATGATGTAAAAATGTCATATATGCACAAATAGTAGACAAAACTTTGAATGGGAGATCTGAGGAGTTTTTATGCTTAGAGCCAGAGGTAAGCACGCCAGGATGCCTCCAGTATAAACCAAAGCATCTAAACCTCTTGGCTCACACAGTCTTTAGAGGACATGACATGGTCATCGCCCAGCTCACTTCTGATCACACGTAGAGAGAGAAGCCCATCTTATGCTTCTCTACACTGAACCCCAATGATCACCAGTACACTGTGTTGTTTTGTTTTCAATTTAAATTCACATGTTTTATCTCGTATCATGCTGATTCAATCAAAGCGTCTTTACCTCCACTGTGAATCGTCTCTACCACCGCAGTTATAATGAGGAAAGATTTGCAAAGAGAGGCATCTGCAGCAGAATTCAAACCCGACACTTTTATGGAAGCTTGCAAATTAAATATGAAAACAGATATATGCACCAAACAATATAATTCAGGATTTAATGAGCTGATCTGCCCAGGAGGGGGATGTGTGCAGTTTAAAGCCGGTTACTGCTGTTTGTTTTTGCTAAGCAGATTTATTGCTGCAGTGTGTTCACAGAAAGAGCCCAAACACCTTTTTTTCTAAAGCTAATGCAGACTAAGTCCTGCAGCAAAGCCTGCATTCATGAAGGTTGTAAAGTTCAGTTTTTGGTAAAGCCGTTTAAAGGAGTACTCTTTTCTCTCCTTTAACACTTTAATCTTTACTATGACCTTTGTGTTGTAGAGGGTGTGGATGGGATTGGACAGAGTATTATTTTTCTATTTTGATTTTATTTTTTTGCTGATGTTTGTACACTTTAATCAGGAGTTTTCTGAATAGTCTAATAGCAGCGCTGACTAAAGCTTGTAGTGTAATTTGTCATTCTTTTGAACACTCCATTAAACTACATTAGTTATTACTCTAATTTAAGACAGTTAAGACTATCTTTATCTCCCAAGGTGTCACGTGTTTACATTTTGAATTAGAAGCACAAACCTTACCTGGACTGATCTGGACCTGTTGGAGCGAACCCAGGGCCTCATCCTTCCTCAGCACTGCTCCTTCCTGGTTGAGACTGAGCGCTTCAGTGACCTGAGCCCCTGCAGACTGAGGGCCTGATACTGTAAGGGAAAGGTGAGCAGCACACAGGCACATTCACTGGCATCCCTCGGAGAACAGAGGCAGAGCTGCTGCTGCAACTGCACGCGAATCGATGCTGGAAAGAACAACCAGAGCAGCAGTCCGTATTTCCATGGAGAGCCTGTACTCAACGCAATGTCACAGAGTATACCGGCAGCATTAGTGTTACTGCTCGGTCAGCTGTGCATAAACCTATTAGAGCAAAAAAAAAAAGACAAAAACAAAAGTGAATGTGGAATTGTCGATATATCTAATGGGCTACAGAAAAGGTGGCGGTGGTGGTGTGTGAATGTGTTTCTGTGTGGCGTGATGGGCTTGTTTGTGTGTGTGGATAACAGCTAGTGATTTGTGCTGCTCTGAGCGCGTCAGCAGGGATCAATACAGGCGGGGACTCATGCTCGCCCCGAGGGCATCAGAACTACCACAACATCACTCATAACCCAATTGTTTCTCAGTCTTTAACCTACTTCTTATCTTAATCCATAAACCAGTAGATAACCCCCAAGATTTGGAGTCTAGGGTCTAAAGCAAGAAAAAAGACAGAAGGACAAGATAGAAGCACAGTTCTGCAGTCATACAGGCTTCTTTTTGATCCCAAAGGTTAAAGGTGAAATTTCTCATGTTTATATCATCATGGTACGATATCCTTTGAGGAGCACTTTGCAGGAATTCCTTCTGCAGGTGAAGATTTATGTGCTTCTTCTTTTTCTTCTTTCGGCTGCTTCCTTTAGGGCAGGGGTGGGCAACTCCAGGCCTCGAGGGTCTGGTGTCCCTGCAGGTTTTAGGAATTTTTGAACCAACACAGCTGATTTAAATGGCTAAATTAGCTCCTCAACATGTCCTGAAGTTCTCCAGAGGCCCGATAACGAACTAATCATGTGATTCAGGTGTGTTGACCCAAGGTGAGATCTAAAACCTGCAGGACACCGGCCCTCGAGGCCTGGAATTGCCCACCCCTGCTTTAGGGGTTGTCACAGTGGATTATCTATGAACCTCCTCTGAGGTCTTCCTCTTTTCCTCCTGCGATGCAGCTCCATCTTCAACATCCTTTTGTCCCATAAATCTCCAACCTTCCTCTGCACATGTCAAAACCATTTCAGCCTCACCTCTCTAACCTTGTCTCCAGCCTCTCAGCCTGAGCTGTCCCTCTGATGTACTCATTTCTAATCCCGTCCTGTTCACTCCCAATAAAACATTAGCATTTTCATCTGCAGCTCGACCTCCTGTTTTTTTGTCTCCAAATCACACATCATAGCAGGTCTCATTACCATCATCTCCTTCACTCTTGCTGCTATCCTTCTGTCACAAATCACCCCTGACACTCGTCTCCACCCACTTGATCACCTGTCTTGTGCATTGCTCATTGCTTTGTTGGTTGACTCCAGGTATTTAAACTCCTTTAACTTTCTACACTATCTGTGCTCCTTGCATCTCCAACTTCTTCTCAGTCACACATGTATTCTGTCCTGCTTCTACAGACTTTCATTTCTCCTCCCTTCAGAGCATACCTCCACCTCCCCAAACTCTCTTCCACCTGCTCCCAACTCTCACTAAAATGTGATCTGCAAACATCATAGTCAGGACTTTTCTAAGATTAAAAATCAATCAATCAATCAATCAAGTCCAAATTATCTCTTTGAACTTTAAGGCAAAACAGTGTGGAGTTCTTTCTGCAAACCTAAGACTCATTTATACTAAGTACAAACATACACTTTTAAATTAGTGAAAACTGTTTCACTAAATTTGATTATTGTTTTAAAAGAACCCCTAAAATCCACATTGTAACATATAAAATGTATATCATGTAATAACATGTATTATATAAGGTGTATATTATAATATAAATATTTGTTCCTGAGGTGTATTGACAGACTGTACAAAAAGAGAATATTAACAAATGATCAAAAATCAATATTTTAAAAACTGTGAAACTGGGAGGTGTGATTTCTCCCATGTGTGATATGAAAAATATTCAGCCTTCTTTAAATCAGCGTATAAACATTACTGAATAAAATATTTTCCTAAACCTGAAGGCGTTCAAAAAAAAGAAGAAGAACCCAAACATGAGAAGCAAAACAAACAGACTCTCCTTATCTCCTCTTTGGTAGGAAGCCAGCTGTAACAAGTTGTTTCTCTGCCAATCCCCCACACTTCCTCCCACGATACCCTGGACTGTAATCTGGAAGGGATTACAGCCAGTCTGACCTACTGTACAGCCCTGTGGCTGCTCAGGCAGTCGGTGCAGCACGGAGCTCATAGCCAGCTGCTAAATGTGCACACTGACGTCATTTACATGGATTTAAAAGGAGGTACCAATGAAACAATGAAAAGCAGCCACCAGGGAACAACACTGGTCTTTCTCAGTAAATTCACAGAAAGAGCAGTTTTTAACAAGCAGTCACGACAGGCTGAATGTTCTTGTCTGTGAAAAACCCCAAAGAAACCCTGATGATGTAGCTAATGAAGCCCGCTTTCTGCTTTCCCAGAGGGTTAAACAGTTCAAATGTGTTGTGTAGTCTTTGTTTGCAATTAAACCTAAAAGCTAGAGATGAAATGCTGGAAACGTAAGGAAGAATTAAACAGAAAGACACCTCTTCACTCATTTAGGAAAATAACTGAAAATAAAGTTCCCCTCAAAAAGGCGAAAGAGAACTGAAAAGGAACTTTGGACCTACTCTGCAACACTGAGGAGAAATGAGTGCCATCCAAGAAGCTCCATAGATTTATCTGGACTATAATATTAGTTTGTAGCGCCACCTCTTGGCAAAGAGGTGAACATAACAACAACAAAGCCAAACATCTTGAGGATGGTGCAGTTTGCAGCTTTCTTCTAAGTCTCATTGCTCTGTGACGTCCTGCCAGGATAGACAGTAAAAAAAAAAAAATTAAATCTATTCATGAACAGATTAGATGACAGCACAGTTATAGTAAGGCCCAGCAGAGCAACGTGAACATCGGCTTAAATTACTAAATATTGTAATTATTTGTGGGATACCACATCAGCTACACACAAATCTATTCATGAACAGTTAAACTGGATCAGTGGGGGATTATTAATTAATATGACTTAAGACTAAGAGAAACAGTTTTGAATTGATCTCAGATCTGTTTTGGTTTAAGAAACATTTCTTCTGAAAATTATTATATATAATTATTTTCTTTGCATTTCCGCTCTTGACTTGAAAGTATTCTTGTTCAAAGGCAACAGAAACTTTAAATTGAATACCTCTTTCAGTAAGGATGTGAAGGCGACGCATGTGTTCCTGTAAAACTGTTTTTTCTGATCAAAAACAAACATATTTCAAGCTCTTTAATCATTAAGAAAGACAAAAAGGAAGCATGTTTACATTTCACTGTTTTATGAATTGAACTCAGTTACAAGGTTGAGTGAATATCATCTCCACAAGAGAAGTTACAAATAAAGTATTTTCACAAAATAATACTTTCAGTCTGTTATGTTCTCAGCACATCGGTTCTTTGTATGCATACAAGGCATTTACGTAGTAACGGTCATCATGTGAGATGATGTTAAAAGAGAAAAAGACAGAAAAGCACTCTTTGAGTTGCACCGTTATAAATATCAGCCGCACAACGAGATCAGACGTCCCATTTTTACACATTATACAGCCCAGATGAGGAATATAATGTAACAGCTGCCCACAGATTACCGCTATACCGAGCACAGCATTTTTTCTAACAGGCCACAGAGTCAAACTGAATGCCTTTAGGCTTTCCATGTATATGTGCGGAAGGACGGGAAGACCTCAAACAGAGCCACAGCGCCAAATATCAATGACTTGCGATCCTATTTCGACAGAACTGTAACTGTGGAAAGTAAAACCGTTCATGCTACCTCTGAAAGCACGAGCACGTGTTGCTCATGCATAGTGAAACTTGCTTGCTTTCACACGTGTGAAAAGGAGCTGTGGTGGTGCTGCACGTGATGCAATGTAAACACAGCCCATCCTCATCGCGAGCACTATCGGTGAGTTGGTACAAATTCACTCACGTTTCAATACAAAATGTGTTCGCTAGGTAAGAAAAGCCAAACTTCAGTCTCCCTGGCAAAGAGCTTTAAATGTTACACTGAGCTGAAGCATCTGGCCCGTCCATCTGCGAGTGAGTCGCGATAACAAGAAATCATTACCAAAGGGCAAAATGCTGCAAAATGCCTCGTCTTTAATAAGGATCAGCTGTTTCTGTGGCTCGTTAATACCAACTGTGGTGGTAAAAATCTGCTTTTGGCTTTTCAGTTACATCACGCTGACAAAAGGCAAGAAGCTGAAGATCATTTTGACCCAGGCTTTTCTTAGTTCAGTGATAAATGCACTCACATCAGGAGCTAAAACTCTCTCTGTCCGTTCAGTTTTAACGTTGGAAATGCAATTTGTCAGCTATTCTCACAGACAGATGCTGTAACACTCTTCACATTGTTTTTCCACCATTACAAATTCCACGCCGTATCTACCTGCATCACTTTCTTGGCAGTGACAGAAGAAATCTGGGAAAGCCAGCTTTACAATCACCAAAATCGCTTTCAGTGTTAACTCGGTCCCAGCTAACCTGACTGCAGCTTACAGGAGCTGACATCGCCTCACAGATTAGCTTCAGACATAGAAGCACTTGTGGTCTTTCAGGTTCCTCAGGTAGGAGAAACTCTTGCCGCACTTGTCGCACATGAACTGCTTCTCCCCGGTGTGAATCTGCTGGTGCGCCTTCAGGCTGTTGCCCTGGTTGAAGCTCCGCCCACACGTGTCACAGCTGAACGGCTTCTCCCCCGTGTGGATGCGCTGGTGTCGGTTCAAGTTGCCGATGTTGCTAAAGCATTTCCCGCAGGTGTCGCAGCTGAAAGGTTTCTCTCCTGTGTGGACCACCTTTGGCAGAGAACATTGAAACAACATGTTTAAATCTTTACTAAATTACCCACAAGGTTCTTTCCACTGCAGCAGACGTGTTCAGCTACAGCTGCTGCAGAAGGTGGAACTGCAACACATCTACACAAAGTGTACTCATAAACATACACATGAAGTTAATCTCAGACCAGGTTGGTATTGCTTAATTCTAACAATCATCTGTCACTTTACGGGGTTACTCAGGGTGTAGCATTTCAATCTGGGCCTCTAACCACACCTTGATTACTGGACCACAAAGCAAAGAGTTATTTTTTATCTCCATCATAACTAATGAATAATGAGCTTCATTATTCTGATGCAGCTGCAGTTCACCCTCGGCTCAAGTATGGGACAAACCATAATCCCAATTATACTTATAACTACTGCAATCTCAATTATTTAACAGCAAATGCACATTTAATGAACTCTGAAAAGCAAAGGGAGAAGGGAAAAATAAGGTTGGCGCGGGTGAAGTTGTCTGGTGGGGACTTAGACCCAGAAGAGTGGTTGTTTTCATCCACAGAACCCATCTCGCAAGGGGCAACCACTGGTCCCTGCCAGCCTGAGATACCACACAATAACGGAAGCAGCAAACCTGCACCTCAGGAGACTGGCACGTTAGCTACGACGAGTCATGGAAAGCCGTTAGTTAACTAGTGCCTTGGATCTGCTGTGCCGAAAGCAGACCATATCAGAGATGTTTAAAAGCAGCTGTTAATGATAGCTCTGCTTGGAGAGCAGATTTTTTTTGCAAAAATTAATGCAAAAAAGTAATCACTATATCCTGATCACAGAGTTTTTATAACAGCTGGAAGCCAAAATCATCAAGCACTACTCTCTATCTGAACACTCTTTGCAGCTTAAAGGGCTGGAGTCTGGGTTTCAGACACGCTGACAGATTGCTAAGGTGTCCGTCCTAATGTTGAGGACTTATTTGCATGAATGAGTTTCACCTTGTGCAACAAGCAGCAAAAACCCACCTGATGGGACTTAAGGCTGCTTTGCTGTGTAAACATGCGACCGCAGATGTCGCAGGAGAACGGCTTCTCCCCGCTGTGCGTTTTCAGGTGAATCTTCAGGTAACTGGACGACTTGAAACTCTTGCCGCAGAGCCCGCAGCTGTGAGGCCGGTCCACCGTGTGATGCTGCTGGTGCGAGCGCAGTTCGGTGATGGAGCTGAGCCGCTGGCCGCAGAGCACGCAGGTGCACGGAATAGTCGCCGCGTGCGTCTGGAGGTGTTTGCGCAGCGAGTCGACGCAGGCCACCGTGGTGCCGCACGCGACGCAGGCGAGCGACTTCTCGTCCACGTGAGAGGTCTTCTGGTGCATCTTCAGCGCGCTCTTCTGGATGAAGCGCTTGCCGCAGGTGTCGCAGCTGAAGGGGCGCTCGCCGGTGTGAATCCGCTGGTGGCCTTTCAGAGTGTCGGCCTGGTTGAAGCTTTTGCCGCAAGTCTCGCACCTGAACGGCTTTTCGCCCGTGTGTATGCGCAGGTGGCGCTGCAGGTTTCCTTGTATTGTGAAACGTTTGTTGCAGTACTGGCAGTTATAGGCACGCTCCCCAGTGTGGACCATCTGGTGCATCTTCAGGCCGTGCGCCCGGTAAAAGCTCTTACCGCACTGCTCGCAGCGATATGGCCGCACGTCAGCGTGGAGACGCTGATGGTTTCTCAGGAGCTGCTTCAGGGTGAAACCTTTCCCACAAACATCACAGGTGTGTGGCCTCTCACCTGTATGCAGAAAAGCAAAAACACGCTCACCAACAAACAACGATGAGTAAATTCTGATGTAATTTAAGCAGATTAACCGAATAAGTCTCATTATTCTCATCAGTGTAAAGAAACAATTTTCCAAAAACAGTCACGTGCTTTACATGAGGCATGACCAAACATTTCTGGGAGTCCACAAAAATCAACACACTGATTTAAATTAGCTGTCTAGCCTAGCAACTCCAGTTAAATGTCGGCTGTCTTGTTGTCTCCCTAAGATTTTCTTGATTTTGTAAACTAGCCAATATTAGTTTAACTTAACTTTACCAATACATAATTTCACCAAGAAATAAGAGTGTGTTAGTGATGGACGTCAGTCAGCTTGTGGATTCTTCCTGCTCCAAGTTCATCAACAAACCTGCCTTCACGGTGTGCACGGGTACGTCGTACAGACTGTGCCTGCTTTAGTATGAAGGATAAAGCTGGAGCTCACCTGTGTGCAGTAACATGTGAGCACTGAGGCTTCGCTGGAACGCAAAGCCTCGGCCACACTGAGAACACTGGAAGGGCTTTTCCGCGCTCGCCCCGTGGACGGCCTGGTGGGCTTTGAGCTGCAGCAGCTTGGTGAAGGTTTTCCGGCAGTGTTTGCAGCTCAGAGGCTGCTCCTTCTGACTCTCCTTCTTTGCTTGAGCTTGGTGGGACTTTCCCTTTGCAACACGCTTGGATCTGGTGGTGTATCCTGGGTCAGCATCATCTGGATCGTCTGGTTCCGCCTGCCAGAGAAGAAAAGGGATGATTAAATGTTTATTCGTTTAAACGTTGTTGATTGTCAGGTTTAGCTCATCAAATGTTACCTTAGCTCATTCAATTTTATGGGCGATGAATATTGCAGTGAATAAACTAATTGTTTCCAGTGCTTGAAAGGTTTCTGGGTATCATAAATTCTTATTTAAATAAAAGGGTGTTAGTATAAGTGAAGAAATATGCCAAAAAACCCAACTCTGTCTAAAATGTTCATCAGCTGACATTAAATTGGACTTATCTCTTACAGTTTTTCTCAGTCGCTTTGGTGCATTTCTCACAACAGAATTAAACATTGCACAACAGTTAGTTCAACCACCACAACATGTAGTCGTTTTGGCACAACCCTGTGGCGGTTTCACGTTCACTGCGTCCAAAGGCAAATGCCTTTGGACATGAAGCAGTTGAGTGAGTACAAATATCTAAAGAATGGTCACGTTTGACTTCCTATTCATCACTATCTCCTTTCTTTCATCATGAATGTCACAATTATTCATACTTGTACCGGCTGAATAGTCATTGTCCTTACAACTAATAGTCTTCATTGCATTGCTTGTGTCAGTGCACTCAAAATTGCTGAACAGCTTGTCAAACGATTCATACACCCATTTTGAAAACCCTATTTTGGAGGAGTTCCCATGAAACCCCTGCACACGTTTGTATATCTTGACGAAGCGGGATTCAATCTTGCAAAAGGCGTGAACGAAATCACATTGGAGAAATAGCCACCATTGATGTCCCAGGCCAACGAGGAGGAAATATTTCAATGTGTGCAGCAATCTCAGAAAATGGCGTTCACACCCATATTCCTCGTATTGGTGCATACAATACACAACACCGGTTGGCTTTTCTGGACGCTCTTTATAGGGACCTAATCCCACAAAATGAAAGGGATGATCCTGGTGACAATCGGACAATGTATGTAGTGGTTTGGGATAATGTTAGCTTCCATCACTCTGCTGTAGTCGGGCAGTGGTTTGCAGCACACGACAGGATACTTATGGAGTTTCTTCCTCCTTACACTCCATTCCTAAATCCAATTGAGGAGTTTTTCTCTTTCTGGAGGTGGAAGGTATATGACAGGCATCCACATACCCAAATGACCCTGCTAGCAGCTATGGATGCAGCTTGTGATGACATCACAGCAGAGTCCTGCAGAGAGTGGAGTTGACACTCCAGAAGATACTTTCCCCGATGCATCGATAGAGCTGACATTCGCTGTGATGTTGATGCAAATATGTGGGCAGACAGACGGGAGCGTCTAGATATCAATGATTGATATGCAGCAGTGTCTGTTTTTCAGTTTTGTTTTTTTGTTTCATAACCACTGGAGTGAGGTTTACTGTCTAAGTGAGTTTATGTTTGCTGTAAAATGTTTGATTTACTGTATTTCCCCAGTTTGCACAATGCTGTGAACAGTTTCAATTAAATATTATCAAGAGTGCATATGGAGTGTCTTGATTTTCCTTTACAATTTATGGTTTTCAACATGCCATGCATGCTGTCCAGACTTGACATGTCATTGGGAAGCACCTACAAAGAAATCCGTCACAATGAGAACATGTTCAAACCATTTGATTTTGTGACCAAAGGTGCTGGTGTAATGACTTGTAATTGTGACAGCCCTGACACTTTGATTGATATAAGTACTTGCTTTTGATGAATGTATTATCTGTTTTGCTCAAGGGATTTGTTGTTGATGCATTGACAACTTATTTTGGACACCTGACTTTTCTTTTTGATGGAGTGACTCACTTTTGCAAGTTATCCACCATGTTTTGCAGTTTGCACTAATTGTTTTGAGAAGTGCCTTAGTAGTGGTGGAGAGTTCAATTCTGTTGTGAGAAATGCACCAAAGCGACTGAGAAAAACTGTAATACAGTACAACAAAATAAAAACTTGTATCTAAAAGCATATATAAAAGTTATTTTTAAAAGCACATGCAATGAAATAATATAGCTGCAAGGTGAAAAAAGAAACAAGTTAATATAAAAACATATTAATGAAGCCAACCTGGTAGTCAGGGTCGTCCTCATCCTGCCAAAACTCATCTCTGTACTGACCAGAGTCAGACGACATCCGGTCGGCTGAGCACTCAAACCCTTCTTCTTTTATTATAACAGGCTGGATGCTGTCCTGACCAGAAGAAAGGATGAGGACAAATTTAGGTTGGCAGGATCCCTCCACACAGGATGTTCAGCTCTGCTTTATTTTTAAGTTGGTCAGATTTTCTGACTAATCTATGCAATTTGGAAACAGTGAATAAACATGTTCAAGTGATGCGACGATGAGAAACAGAAATGGGAAGAAGAGGCGGGACAACGCAAGACTTTACATCATATGTTCTGCCTTTCCACAGATGAATTATGGGCGATCTCTTCACTCCGGCGTCCCTGCTAACCACACCTACACAGAACAAAAGACAAACATCAGAACCGGTTTGTGGTCACCTCTGCTTCGTCAAATACAACAGGGACAGAGTGGAGACGGCAAGAGAAATGACATCAGGGGGAAAAGGTTAAAAATATTTTCCTTTCAGTCATGAAATTTGAGTTTTAAAACAACACCACAGCTGATTTTGACTTGATGCAGTTTGATTTAAAATATTTTTCTCTAAAAACTTGTGGAATACAAAAGCTAACTAATGTGTTTAAAAGGAAGAACTCCTCACTTCTGCGACTCTTCCTCCCTGAGCGTTGCTCAAGCTGAACAACCTCAACGTCCACCCTCCCCTCCTTTTGCCCGCTGCCTCCCTCCGTCAGCTCCTCCACGTCCTTCTGACGTCCGCTGCCCTCGAGCGCCAGCTTCAACGCCGTCTCCGCGACCTCCAGTCTCCTCTTCAGGTCCTCGATCTCTGCCACACCCTGCGTCACCTACAAAACAAGGACTACTTTAGGATTTCTTGCTGGACTGTTAGTGGGTGGATGAATTAATAAAGCATAAAGGTCGTGTACTTCTAGCCGCAGCGCAGAGGAACATTCATGGAAGAGCTGGCAGATCTTCTCCACAGCTTCTTGAGCCAGAGACGACATGAAGACGCTCAACTGGATCACCTGATGGGAAGAACACAGGCCACTGTCAAATAATGAACCTGATTTAAACTCATTCTGGAAGGTATATTAAATATTCCAAGTTGAAAGATAATCAGAAAATCTGAGACAGCGTTGTTCAGTAATGTAATGAAGTGAAGAGGACATTGCACTTTGTCACGCTGCAAGATGGTAAAACTTTTCCTGTCCTGACCTGAAAAAGCAGGTCTAACACTGATGTGATATATTGATCAGCCAATCAGATCCCGGGATCACAAGTATACAAGGAAAACCCCAAAACCGCACAACAGGGTAACACTATGTGGCAGTCATTATGATCACAGAAGAGTGTGTTATTGATCAGATATCAGCTGATAGATCGATCCTGCGCTCTGTGGAAACCTGTAGCTGAGGCGCTTCTAGACATACACTAGATAGATAAGCCCGGGCCTGCTGCCCAACCCAAAATGGCGCCCAGAGGTGGATTCTCCCAGACTTCGTGCACCAGCCCCTCATATTTACGCGAAGTTTAGCCTAAACACATGCTCCATACAGCAGGACAGCGCGGCACCCTGCTGCCATTTCACAGCTAACCGGAGCTAACTGCTAGCTCTTCTATTTCTATGCTCGGCCGGTTGTCTGGACGACAGTTGGAGGAAGCGTCGGCTCGGGAGAAACCGGGACCAATGCGGGGACCAGAACCGGCCCGGATACCTGACGACCGTAAACCACCTTGTACCTTATCCTGTACCTTATCCTCCGGGGACCCGTGCGTGTCTTCGGCCACACACGATGTCTCTTGTGGACGCGGAGGATCCGAGGCGCCGATAACTTTGTTCATCTCTGACACCGCCGCGTTCACCATTATCTCCAAAATGGCGCAAACCTGCGGCTCCAGGTCCGCCATGCTGACTGATTGTGATGTTTATTTCGCATCTACAAATGCGTCATAAAACTTCTGCGCTGCCGCACTGTTGTTGTTATGGTGAAAAAAAAACTCATGCCGATCATTCACAACACGAAGCCAAGTACTGTTTCCTAGTTCATACTTTTCAGAATAAAATCACACGTTTCTAATTTGTCTTTTCAGTTTAAATGCTAATGACTGTATATAATTTATCTTATATTGTCAGCTTTAACTGCATTAACTTGCAAGAAACGTGCCACACTAATTTTGTTTGTTTGAATTGTGTTATTTGGATAAAAAAAAAAAGTAACAAAAATGTATCCATCCTATTTGTTCAATATACCGTATACCATGTTTGATTCTATTGCGAAAAGCCCTAACGGAAACGGTATAGCATCGAGTTTACATTGAACCTCCCTCCAGTGGTCAAAGTGAGTAACTACAACACTTACAATTCCACGATCAGCAGAGACGTTAAAACGTTAAAATTACCCTTTAACAGTCAGAGTATTCACAGTCTGAAGTTAACAGAGTTGTAAACATTTATATAATTCCATGTTATCAAGCTATATTAAGCAAACACGGGTAAGAGGCGGTGGTATGTGCTTCTGATCACACTGTTTTTAATTTCAAAATTAAAAAAAAAAAGTCAATTGAGAGATTTTTGTTGTCTTGACCATTTTATTCAATACTGTAGGAAAACAGACTTTAAACCAGGTGAAAATATAAATATATAATGTATAAATACAAAATTTTCATATTTTAAATCGTGCTGAGAGATCACTAAAAGACTGCCAACTATATCACAATCACTGGAAGGCAAAATGGAAGAAAATACAAATCTGAATAATGGCCCAGCCTTGAGCAACGCTCCCAGAATGCATCACTCATCTGGCTCTGTGGACAATGACTGGTTTGCTCGAGTCGACGCCATCAGGACGCTGTGAGTGCGTCCCCCAAAATTTTCTGGAATTTCTCGCTGCAGTTGTGTTTCTTCAGGAGCCTTGAGTCTGAGAATCCAAGTCCACAGCTGCTGCAGGAGTACGGTCTTTCCCCCGTGTGGGTCTGCATGTGAAACTTGACGTGCCCGAGCTGCCTGAACCTCACGCCGCAGACCTCGCACTCATACGGCTTCTCTCCGGTGTGGATCAGCTGATGTCTCTGGTAGTTCGTGTACATGCGGAAGGCCTTGCCGCATTGCTCGCATTTGTGCGGCTTTTCTCCAGAGTGCTGCAGCTTATGGATCTTGAGCGCCTGACGGATGATGAACCTCTTCCCGCACACGTCACACCCGAAGGGCTTCTCTCCCGAGTGGACCCGCTGGTGGTAGTCATAGGTGGCTTTGTAGAAGAAAGACTTCCCGCACGGGTCGCAGCGGTACTGCATGTGACCCGTGTGAATGAGCTCGTGTTTCTTCAGGGAACACGCAGTGTCGAAGCCCTTGTGACAGGTGCCGCAGCTGAACGGCGTCACGTCCACTATCGTCCTGTCCTGCCGGTAGATTACTCTGCGCCTGCCCTGCTCCCGTCTCCTCGTGACCTGCCCGTGCTTCTCGTCATGAGTTACGCTCTGGTGTCTCCTCAGGTGGCAGTTGTACAGAAACGTCTTCCCACACAGGTCGCACATGTACGGCTTTGAAGCGCCGTGAAGGAGCATGTGTGCTTTCAGCTTGTTGGCCTGAATGAAACCCTTCCCGCACACCTTACATTTGAACGGCCTCTCGCCCGTGTGGATGTGCATGTGTCTCTTCAGGTTCTGAGGCAGGGTGAAGCCAGCACCGCACGTCTCACAGGTAAACATCTTCCCTCTGTGGACCGCCTGGTGCGTCCTGAGCGATCGTCTCTTTATAAAAACCTTGCCGCACACCGTGCATTTGTACGGGTGCTCTCCAGTGTGGATGCTTCTGTGACACTGAAGGGTGAAGGCGTATTTGAAGCTCTCTCCACACTCGGAGCATTTGTGCGGCTTCTCAGCCGTGTGCACGAGCTGGTGGGACTTTAGGCTGTATTTGGTCTTGAAGCCCTTCCCGCAGGTGGAGCAGGCGAACGGCCTTTCATCCGTGTGCACCACCTGATGCGTCTTCAGCCCCATTTTTGTTTTGAACTTCTTCTGGCAGAGCTCGCACTCATAGCTGGCATACTTCTTCTCTTCGTGTCGCAGCAGGTGGTACTCAAAAGTCGCTGCGTTCCTGAACTTTCTCGGGCACTGGTCGCAGGTAAAAGGCCGCTGCTCTTTGTGGATGTTCATGTGCTTCATCAGGTGGAAGAGTCGGTTAAAAGTCTTGTTACAGATGTCACACACAAACACTCTGCCTTTCTTCAAAACCTCTGCTTCCAGACGCTTTTGGCTCTCGGTGTATTCGGGCTCCGCTGAGTCCGCGCAGGTACAATCTGCTGTGGCGTCTAAACAAAAGGAAAGATCGAAGTTCACACATATGATGCAGGAGAAGAAGCTCATTTATCATCACTTCTTACTGTGAAATCATCACGGCCAAACATTCGTGATTGATTTGTTAGCTAATGAGCAGACTCTGTATAATCCTCCTGTCTGACGGCAATATGTCTGTGAAGGTTCTCAGTCATCCAGGTCATCGTAGTCTAAGGAGCTTGGAAAGAAAAGCGTCTGGACTTCTTTAAGTTGCTTGAAGACGTTTCACCTCTCATCCGAGAAGCTTCTTCAGTTCTAGGGTCAAATGGTGGAGACGCTTTTCTTTCCAAGCTCCTTAGGCCTCCCGTCTGACTTTAATAATGAGAATAATTTACAAAGTTACCTTCATTTTCTGACCACCTGAAGCTCATAAACGAGGACTTCACTAAAGTCTTTACAGATGTCACAGAGCGGGAAACCCAAGTTTTCCCATTAAGACTAAGTTTTAGCAGCTTGCACACTGGCTTTACTTTTAAGACCCAAAGGCTAATTTAATGCTGTCTAAGGTTAGGATGCCCAGCCCCACAGCATTACAAGTCATCCATCCAGCCATCTAACCATCTTCTACCACCTATCTGGGTGGTAGATAAGCCCAACGATATCCTGTCAGTATCTCCTGACATCATGCACATGCTCCTTTGCTCAGGAGTTGATGTTCCAGGTGCCACAAGGTGATTTTGGAAGCCAGGGATCAGAGAGCCATAACCTCCACCTCCACCCAATCCACAAATCACCAGACCCTACAACCCTTCCTGTCGGCCCCATGGGCTAAAACCAGACCCCTCTACCCCACAAAGGCTCGTGGGTAGGACCACAGTAAACAGGTCCCATGCAGGGTACGCTGGACCTTTTTATACTCAGCACAGGGGATGTCTGAAGATCTGATCTGAACTGCTCTTAGTGTGAACGCTCACCCACGACCAATTTGTCATGTTTCTGGTTATTTTCTAATTTAAAATCTGAAATCACACATTATCGGAGTCTTTGTTAGTTTGTTTTACTGAAAATAATTTCTATATTAACCATTTAAGTTCTCACCCGGTCCATTGCCTGGTAAAGAAACTGCTTCCATCAGCTCCTCCATCGCCTCTCCACCTTCTGAACCTGAAGAATCTATACAGAATGAAAACAAAGACAGATTAACCATGGCTGAAATCAGCTGCAGGTTGAAAATTTGTTTTCCTTTCAAACTGAATTTGTGCAGGAAGCCCGTCTAGCTGGCAGCTGACGAGAGTTGTAAGATTTTCAGGGCTCGTATTTACACCTTGAACCAGGATTTGACACAACAGGCGGCTCAATGTATCTCATCAACAAATGTATCCACCGATCAGCTTTCAGAATGTCAACTGTGAAACAAACTGTCTATTAGCAGGCAATTTCTTTCTTGCTTCACTACCATGTTTTCAAAATAAAATAACAAGGCTTTTCTTGGTGCAGTGGAAAGCAGGAAGTCTGCGGCAATGGTGCAGGACTCCACAGTGCAAGCATTTCACAGGGATTTGTGACTAAAATAGATGTGTGTATACTGGGAAAAGCATTCAGGACCACTTAAAGCTGTGATGAGACAGTGAAGCCTTTTATTGAAAGGACAGCAGCAGCACTTGTTACTGTAATCAACATCAATAAGACTACTTTATCAACGCACCTGTTCAGCAAGTTAAAGGCAAAGCTCCAATCCACCACTGGTCTGTGTCACACAGTGACAAAGCTACAAAATAACAAACAAATATAAAAAATAAAAGCTATCTGATTAGAGATAATGTCCCAACTTACTTTGCTAGGATATTTAAATTTGGGAGATTTTTTATGACCCTTGCTGCAGGCTGAAAACCGCTCTGTGTTTCTAGGAGAGACACCTGCAGCATGCAGGGTGAGTCTGAAGAGCAATATGGGATGTACCACTGAAAAAAAGAAATAACCCATATTTTCATCATCTGGGACCTTTCATGGAAACTTACCAGCATCGTGTCCACCATCCACTTCAGCAGCAGGAGATGATGTGGAGACGCTCTGCACAGCAGCATCAGATGTCTGGTTGACTCTTTGCACTCGTGCAGCAGCAGCAGGAGGTGGTGGTCCTGTGAAACCCTGCACCCCTGGAGGAGCTGCAGAAGCAGGAGGACATATATGACCGACTCTTTGAATTCCAGCAGGAGCTGGTGAAGAACCACTGCCTCCCTCTGCTACTTTATCTGTCCTTATGTTTAACTTCCCCAGTGGCTTCAGGGTAAAGACCTGCCCGCTCTGCTTAAACAGGACTGGGCAGCCATTCAGGACGTTCTCTCTCCACACTCTGGCATTTTCAAAGCTTTCAGTCACGGTCTTTAGCTCACTCTCCAGCTGTCCCACTTTGGCCTTCAGAGTCCTGTTTTCAGCGAGCAGCAGCAAAGACACCTGGGAGAAAACGGTGCTGATCTTTCTTGTTGCCTCACATGCTAACATCTCCAGAGTGCTGTCAAAATCCAGCTGTGAGGATTAAAACAGAGGAAACAAAGTTTATTTAGGAACTAAACCAAAGCACATGTTATCAGTGTAAACACAACATCAGTAGAGCTTGTATGAAGCGTCATGATAAAAACCATAATCACAATTACTTCACTACTTATCCCTGACTGCGTGATAAGTAAATCTTGAAAGAAAAGCGAGAATTATCGCAGCACATCACTGTTTAATCACTACAATCTTGTTTTAAAAACTGCCGGAAGTTAAAGCTAACTGCGCAGCCCTGGAAATATTTGAACAAAGTAAACGCAAAGATTTAAACCTAGTACTATAATCCGGCTCCTGTAATCTTACGATAACATTCACTTTATTTAAAACAAAACAAAACAAAACAAAAACAACTTTGAGGGCTTTTTTTTTTTAGCTAGCTTCAGCTTGACGAACGTCCGCCATCTTTGTTTTGCTTGGCGTCGTTGCCCTTCGTGATTTTACTCCATCCGTCCACTCTCACCCGAGCACAGCGTCTCTGGCGTTTTTAGCGTATCTGGTGTGCGTTGATAATAAACTAACCGCTGACTTACCTTACGGTTCATAGTCTGTTCCTCTGCGTCATTTTCTACTTTGGAATTTCCAATAACATCGACAGCGACCCGGATAACAGTCTCCATGATACACTTTGTTTCTGAATAAAACACCAAGTTTTCTGACATTTTCCCTCTGAGGATAAAAACTGTTCGCTACAAGCGCAGAGAACTTGCCTCTGTGTTAGCCCCATTCATTCAGGAAATGGAAGTAGTGCAACTGTAGAATTTTCAAAATAAAACTCATACAAAGCGCTTTGACTGCAAATGTTATTTAATTGCAATTTCGAGCAAGAAAAATAGACATATCTCAGAGAACTGAAATATAAAGTTATTAGAAAGTCACTTTACACTTCGACTTCTATTTTAAAAATGATTACACCTTTCACTGGGATTTTTGGGAATTCAAAAAACATAAATTACTACTTTAAGAATTCTTAAAAAAAAAAAAAAAAAAAAAAAAAAAAAAATCAATTAAAATGCCCAAATTTTCACTTAAATTTCAACTGGCAAACTCCCACATTACCTTCAGAACATTTGAAGATGTAATCTACCTTAATATCTCAAATTTTAGGTTTCATACAAGTAACTTTCATGTTTCACCAGATTTTTAAACAGCTGAGGTTAAAGAAACAAAATAATAATACAAAACATAAATGCCACAACAATACTGCTAACCTCTACTGATAAAAAAAGCTGATATCGTATTGACAGCTATTAAATCACGCTTAATCATTCCCTTAACTCTAACATCTAAAGGGTGAGAGGTGCCAGTGTTATAGCTGTTTTTCACACCCACTTTCCCCACATCATAAGGACGAATGCACAGATCAGTATCAGCTGATATCAGCAAACACAAGGACAATTATCTACATCAGTGTCTGTCTTACATTATATTAGGCTGGCATAAACCTTTAGTCAAGTTATTTGTTGATGCCCAGATTAGTTAACATTAGTTGGTTTTAACATAGTTGCTGGTCCAGGATTTCACCAAAACTTTAATACCTCTTCAATCACAGGTAACCCTACCAGCTCTCCCAGTACATTTTATTAAGTTATTTCTGTGTCACACTGGAGCCGTTTTCATACATGCACTGCAGCTTGCAACTGATTTCCTAGTTGATTAAACTCGAGAATAGAAGACAACTAGTCAACTAATCTGATGGATGAATATAAACATTAATCTTACAAATGTTGTATTTGTATTAAAGAGCCATTTGAACCAATTAACAAATTATTTAAATGCCACTGAAATGTGTGACACCGTACACCGTGTAAAACTCTGCTCAGTTTTTTTGCAGACTTGCTGCATAAGGATAAGTCAAAAGTTCCTTAACAAAAATTAGTGGGAGGATTTTGCAAAGCCAGAGGTCCAAAGAGCCAATCAACAGCTGTACACCAGCAGCCACATGTGTTTACTCATTACTGTAGCAAATATGTAGTTTAGCATACTTGTGAGTTATATCTAGAGTTACTGTTTGCATTTTGAATCAACTCAGAGCTGTCTGGTAGCAGAAAACAGACTCTGGCTTGAACCCTTGAGCAAACACCGAGCTTGTAAAGCTTTTTGTAGCAATTTTTTTAAAACAGATTTGACAGGTGAGTCAATAAATGTACCTTCAAAATAAAAGCCCAGATTCATCCAGAGGTGGCTGTGAAACCTGTGAAACCATGCCTGTGCAGAATGTGCTTATGCATCGCCCCAGTGAAACAGAGTTTGATCTGACACAACATATAACCGTTCCTGTAGTACAAAGTCGTACAGCACTGTGCTGATTAGCGGGGCTGCCATCCATCTTTCAGTCATAGAGAGACGTCGAGAGCTGAAATACAGTGCCGTGTGAGACCCAACAGCTAACTGGCATTAAATGAATAAAAGATAACGTTAGTTTAAATGATTAATATTGCCGGCACCATTTAGAAAGAGCGGCAACATTCAAATGTCTACTCTATTAACCAAGGACATGCCAAGATCAGTACCTCTTCTGGGTACTTTTTGTTATACCCATGTGCAAATTGTAACCAACCTCCAGGGGGCACTGTCTCACTATGCTTTCAGACGTGAGCTGCTCTTCTTCTAACTTTCGATATTTCACATTTTCCTCAAGAGGCTTTGCACTTTCAAGGCTGCCACTGCCTCATAATGATTTGCCTGGTTTAGTCGCTGCATCGGCTCATGGTACAAATTCACACTACACAAAAGTACGACCCCAGCTGATCCCTCTTTAACACAGTACTCAGATGTTTCAGACATGAAGTCATAACAGCTGTTTTTTTTAACATTTTGTTAACTGTTCTAGTTGATGTTCGACAGTTTTAACCAAGAATTTACAGAGAGGGCGCTGTTAAAAACCACCAAGGTCACCGCAGAGTTATTTAGCAGTAGGATTAGGGTTAAGCTGCACAAGCATACAGATGTTACAAACTTCAACCCTACCGCTAACCAAAAGCAACGACCAGGTGGTTGAAGAAGAGGTTAACTGATGGAGGTGCTTGATGCAGTCTGTGCAGTATAGAGTCCACATGATGTGTGATGGGGTGCATGTGAGAGAAGAGCAGACAATTGTCCAGTGAATTCACAGCGAGTGAATGGAGGTCAGGCGTCCGGTCTGCTTCACTAAACTGCGAGTTTCTAGAAAAGCGAGGCAAATAATTTCCTGCTCAGTGCTGCAGTTAAACTACAGATGACGCCCCGCCTGATTCTCTGGACTTCATGTATGAAAACAGCTTTGTTCAGCTGAGCAAAATTGTAAGCAAAAAGGCACCGGGCCATGGGTAACTAATGCCTCCATTTCATTTATTAGTCCTACTTGCTATCAGGTGATAGCAGCCCCACGTCACCTACGACCCGTCACAGCTGTGCTTCTTGAGCTGCCGTGAATCAGAGAAGCCTCGGCCACACTGCTGGCAGGAGTAGAGCTTCTGCCCTGTGTGGATTTGCAGGTGGGACTTGAGCTGATTGGACTGGTGGAACTTCCTCTGACAGTACACGCACTCGAACGGCTTCTCCCCCGTGTGGATCCGCATGTGTCTGTAGAAGTTCCCGTCCGTTCTGAAGGCCTTGCCGCACTGGTCACATTTGTACGGCTTCTCACCCGTGTGAATGCGCTCGTGCTGCTTCAGACTCGCGGCGTGGAAAAACCGCTTCCCGCACACGTCGCAAACGAACGGCTTCTCGCCCGTGTGGCTCCGCTGATGATAGCTGAAAGAGTATTTGTTGTGGAAGGACTTCCCACAGATGCCGCAGTTGAACTCCTTGTGCTCGCTGTGGCCTTTTTCATGAAGTTTGAGCGAGCACGCGGCGCTGAAACCTTTCAGGCATATTTTGCAGCTGTACGGTTTAACCAGCGACTTGTTCTGCCGTCGAGTCTGGAAGAAATTCTGCGTGCCGTCCGACTGCTCGCTCCTGTCGGCGTGCACGTACCTCTGGTGTATCTGCAGCCTGCAGTTGAAGAGGAAGGTCTTCCCACACAGATCGCACATGAACGGCTTTCTGGCGCCGTGGATGAGCATGTGGGACTTGAGCTTGTTGTTGTCTGAGAAGCTCTTGCCGCACTCCTGGCAGCTGAATGGCTTCTCTCCTGTGTGGATACGAAGATGCCTTTTCAGGTTGTTATTCAAGCTGAACCTCGCTCCACATATGTGACAGGTGAAGGGCTTCTCTCCCGTGTGGACCACACTGTGTCTTTTCAGAGCCGTGCCGGTCCTGTACGACCTGTTGCACACGGAGCACACGAAGGGACTGTCGCCTGTGTGCTTCCTCTTATGCACAGTCAGCGAGTGGGCATATTTGAAGGTCTCCTCACACATTGTGCATTTATACTTTTTGGTGTTTGTGTGAACCATCTGGTGGAAGCGAAGCGTGTCTTTGCTCTTGAACTCCTTCCCGCATGTCACGCAGCTGAAGGGCCTTTCTTCCGAGTGCACGGCCATGTGACACTTGAGCTGAACCGACGTCTTGCAGGTCTTGTCGCAGAGCTGGCACTTCAGCAGCTGCTTCCATTTCTCGTGGCGTAACAGGTGGTTTTCCAGAGACTGCTTGATTCTGAACGTTTTCCCGCACTGATCGCAGGAGAATGGCTTCGGAGGCTTCGACCGCTGGTGACGCTTGAGATGGTTCTGAAGCGACTCCTCTTTCCTGTACGATCGTTTACACTGAGGGCACGGGAAGGGCAGCGGGGCTTTAGTTGCCTCGTGGCGCAAAACGTGATTTTCCAGAGACGCCTTCTCTAGGAAACTCCTGCCACACTGATCGCAAGGAAAAGGCTTCTTGTGGACCTTCATGTGTTTCTTCAGTTCGCCTTTCCAGTGAAAACCGAGGTCGCAGTGCTCACAGAAGAACCGCCTCGCTGTCTGCGAATCCGTCTTTCTCAGTCGTCTGCCAGGCTCTTCAGCTGACTTGCTTTGTTTCTCCTCGCTGCAGTTGTCAACGGAAACTGGAAATTAAGGCGCAAATGTATAGATTGTTATTATCCATTTCCACCCACACAACCCCCTCCTAAATCTCAAATCAACATGTTTATAGTCACATCTGAAAGCAACACCGGTACCTGTTTCACTATTAGCAGGTGCTCTTCTCGTTCGTCTTGTCCTCCCAGAAGCTCCTCCTTCCAAAGACTTCTGTGACACAACAGAATAAATCTGAGTTTGCATGAAAAGACTTTCTAAGCATCTCAACTAAAACATCCTAACACGCTGAATCTGTGAATGCAACTGACAAGCCTTAGGATCTACTGTTTTCCAAATGGAGACATGAATGTGTCAAACAGAAACATCCGACCTTCTCCTGTGTCGAGTCGAGACCGCTGACAGTACTGGAGTCGGGACTGGGGACATTTTGAGGTGTAGAGCCCGGCGAGGCCGCTGGTTTGAGCACGATTGCTGCAGCTCCCGTCGTTTCTGAGACGGCCGATGACTGCGCTACGATTTGGCTGGCACCAACCAACAGCACCGTGGGAGCGGAGCTGACTCTGCCCACGAGCACCATGGGGGCGACCGCAGGTTTGGGGACGGTCACCGATGCAGCCGTGGAGGTGGGGACAACTTCAGCAGCTCCTGCAGAAATGGGCAGCGGGTCTGGATTTGATTCTTCTGCAGCCGATTCTGGGGCGTCTGGACTGGTGGACACTGACAGCACAGGACCTCCTGCATTTAAAGACAAAGTTACACATTGTTATTTAATGAACTCACTTGACTACTTGGCTTCTTCTTCTATGAAATATATGATAATCGACATTATGTTTAACATGTTTATCATCATCCCAAAAACTCTAATTTATTTGTAATTTAGTTGAACTCGAGCTGAGATGACTTGCTAAAGAGGTTCGATCTAGAAGAAGGTTACAATAAGGTTTCCACATCAGGAACAGCTGCCCTTGTAGATGAGCTTTAAAATAAATGTTTACCTACATGATTAACTGGTGTCCCCTCCAAAATTCCCTTTTTCCAACCACATGTTGAGTTCAAAGGGAAGAGACATGGTTTTAAATTCATTAACAGCATAAATAAACAGGCAGAATTATAATCCTGAGATAAATAAACACAAAAAGGAGACAGAATAAAGCCTCGCTACTAAAACTGTGTCTGAGTGGATCAGATGTACAAGTGATTCACTTTTAGAAACCGAATCACTTGGCTTATTGTAAATTGCCATTTTACTGCATATTGCACAATTAATCAGCACACCAATTAAAAAAGGACTCTGCCTCGAGGCCCAGTTTGAAGCTCGTGTGCTAAACTAACAGCATGTGGGGTTAAAACTTTAATCATATGTACACATTTTCAGCTATATCAACTTTTGTAGCAGGAAATTAACTAGACATTAATTCTTTTCTTTCTTTTTTGCCATAATCTTAACCCTATATTTGACAACAGCAAAATAAAACTGGAAATTATGTTTCTGGTGTGCCACCCCAATATTTTTAGTGGCCCCCATCTGGAAAAACGAAACATGAAAAAGAAAATGAGAATGCGTAGCGTGTGTATAGTCATATATCTGGCCCTTGATGTGATCTGAACTTCCCGGGTGAATTTGAGAAAATACCCCCCAACTCAAAGATGATCCTTCAGAAATCAATCTCGATCAGAATGATTGATCGATTAGTTGATATGTGACTGCTTCTCACCCATCACTGAGCCGTCTTGCAGCAGGACGTGAGTCGGGCCCTCGCTGATGGTCTTCAGCTCCTTCTCCAGCTGCTTCATGTCTCTGCCCAGCTGCCCCACTCTGGCCTCCAGCTCCTGCTCGAGCTGCCCGGCTTTCCTCTGGAGCACGTCCTCCAGCTGCTCCACTTTGGCCCGCAGAGCCTCGTTCTCCTCGAATAGCTCCGAGGAGAACTCCGTAAACACTTTGTGGATCTGCACCACCAAAGACTTCTCTATCTCTTGGATCTCACCCATCCTCGCCTTTTCCCACTCAGTGTTTGGCGCCTCTTTCGCCAACACATCCCTGAAGACAGACAGAGTCGCCTGGATGGCCACTTCCACAATCGACGCCACTTCGCTGCCGAATCTCGGCTCCATGTTTGTTCACATGAACTCTCCGCCTGCTGTGTCCGAAACTCCGCAGCGCATTTTGAGCCCCAGTGAGGGGTTAAACCGGGTCCAGCTGGACTCAAAACACAAAACTCCTTCTTCCGTATCAACCGTCCCGTCCTTTCGTTCCCTGTGCACCTTTGAAAACCTTCCGTGTTGCATTTCCGCCTCCGGGGCCACACACGCTTAGAAAATAAAAGCCCCTTCTATCTACTTCTCGTTTATTCAACTAAGATTCTAACTTAAAATAACTAAAATAAAAAGTAGCAGCTTTTTTTAATTAAACGTTTCAGTGAATTTCCGAGATAATGCTTTTATTAATTCATAATATTCAAGTGAATGTTTTACACTTTTGTGCATAAAAGCCCCAAACACATTCAAATTGAGTGAATGAACTAACATAATTAATCTTTAAAATTTTAAAATAATAACTGTGGGTTTTTTTCGGAACGGTAAAGACCCGAATTCTTAAGTGTATAAAGCATAATCTGTAGTTTCTGATGCCAAAATACGTCTTTTATTTGTATTAGGCTAGTACTCATATTTGTGCATTTTAGGATCTCTCCAAACACATTCAGATATAAAATCATTGTCGAATCACTTACCTCATTTACATATCTTAAAATGATATTTCCTTTTTTAATTCATAAAAAGCACTTTGAAGGCTTAAATTCTGACCACGTCATATTTCCCCACTTTTCCCTTTTCTGCATCAATCTTAGATTTAAAGTGAACTGTACTCATTGATCACTGTGCAGAGAAACAATAAGAAAACCACATTTGGGTCTGTTAACAGTTAAACTTGTTGTTGATGTAAATTTCAAAGGGACACTTAGGGGAGAGCGGGGTAAGTTGTCACACTCTTCACACTGACTAACTTTTACTGAGCACCATACATCACAACGTAATAAATGTTTCACCAAATGAAAGACGGAAGTCTCGGGCACATATGATGTATTGATTACATTTTCATATCTTATCTCATTACGGAGTTGTAGACTGTTGAAAGGAGAATGTGCACTTGTGACAATTTGCCCCATCGGCAGGTAAGTTGTCACACTAGATTGTGACAACTTACCTGTAATGACTTTCTAAAGTTCTTTGTAAACAAGATTTCCTCCCTGCAGTCTGTCATTCCATCTTCACCTTCCAATCCCTGTGTTTTGTCTTTGTGCCATTCTGCCTTTAATCAGTTCGAACCAATCTCTCTCTCTCAGCTGCATGAAATAGTCTGCAAGGTTAAGACTACCAACTGTTCCACCGATGCTATCCCCTCTCGGCTTCTGAAGCAGGTTCTGGACTCAGTCGGACCTTTCCTTCTGGTCCTGATCAATGCCTGCCTCAGTTCTGGTTGTTTTCCAACACCCTTCAAGCACGCTGTTGTTCAACCTCTCCTTAAAAAGCCTAATCTAGATCCATCCCTACTCTCTAACTATAGGCCCATTTCCAACCTCCCTTTTCTGTCTAAAGTACTGGAACGAGCCGCCCTCACGCAGCTCCAGCTATTTCTTGACAATAACAATCTCTATGAGAAGTTCCAGTCTGGTTTTAGAGCTCGGCATAGCACAGAAACCGCCCTTCTGAGAGTTTTTAATGATTTGCTTTTAACTGTTGACTCTGGTTGTGCTGCTGTCTTAGTAACCCTGGACCTGACAGCAGCCTTCGACACTGTTGATCACAACATACTGCTATCCCGCCTTCAACACTGTGTCGGTTTAAAGGGCACTGTCTTAAAGTTTTTCCAGTCCTATTTGAATAATAGGAGTTTTTCTGTTCACCTTGGTGAACTGTCATCTCCCAGAGCTCCTTTAACCTGTGGCGTACCTCAGGGGTCCATACTAGGCCCCCTGTTGTTTATTCTGTACTTGCTCCCTCTGGGCGATGTGCTCCGTAAACATAATGTGTCCTTCCACATCTTTGCCGATGATATTCAGATCTACCTCCCTCTGAGGTTGAACTGCAATGTTTCTTTGCAGCCGCTACTCTCCTGCTTGTCTGACATTAAGACTTGGATGACTCTTAACTTCTTACACCTTAATGAAAGCAAAACTGAAGTCATTGTGTTTGGGCTTCCTAAAGATCCCAACTTCTCTCTTGACTTTTTGGGACCCCTAACCTCCGATTGCACTTCTTCCATTAAGAGTCTTGGGGTTATTTTTGACAATGCTTTTAAACTTGATAAACAAATCAGCTCTGTAGTTAAGGGATCTTTTTATCATTTGCGGATTTTAGCCAAAGTCAAGTCTTACCTTTGCAGGAACGATCTAGAAAGAGTGGTCCATGCTTTTATTACTTCACGGCTAGACTACTGCAATTCCCTCTATGCTGGCCTAGATCGTTCCTGTCTACATCGCCTTCAACTGGTGCAGAACGCTGCCGCTCGCCTGTTGACCGGTTCAAAAAAAAGAGACCACATCACTCCGGTTCTCTGCTCTCTCCACTGGCTCCCAGTTGCCTTTAGGATTGATTTTAAAATCTTATTGCTGGCTTTTAAGGTTTTAAATGGCACTGCACCTTCTTACCTGTCAGAACTCCTTAGTACTTATCGCCCCAGGAGATCTTTGAGGTCAGCCGACCTGATGCTTTTAGATGTTCCCAGGTATAAATTAAAGACAAAGGGAGAGAGGGCGTTTGCTGTGGCTGCACCCAGACTGTGGAACAGTTTACCTCCTCACGTCAGACTCTCCAAAAGCCTAGAAACTTTTAAAACCGCTCTTAAAACTCACCTCTTTTCATTGGCTTTTAGAAAGGTTTAATTTATTTGTTTTATATATTTTTATTTTATTTTTATCAGCGAGGTGTTATTACGAAATTGTGTTCTATTGTATTTTTATCTGTATTTACTGTACAGCACTTTGGTCAGCCTTGGTTGTTTTTAAATGTGCTCTATAAATAAACTTGACTTGACTTGACTAGATTATCTTAAAATATGAACACAAATACTTAATTATGATTATTGATTTTAATTGTTAAATTCAAACCAAAACTGGAAATTTGAACAATTATGCCAAGAGAATTTGGAAAAAAACAATTATTTCAATCCAATACACATTTTAATCAAAACATTAAGTAGAAAGAAAACTTTAGTTTGAACTTTAAACTCAAATGTTCTCTGGCTTGCACATAAGAGAGATAATCCCATACAGCTTATGACAAAATTTAATCCGAAGTGATTGATGGCCCTAATCACGACCTTTTGACCTCCCCCCTCCCCCCCGGAAGTGTGTAATGAGCGTGACGAATCGCATCCGGAGAAGGGGGGTGAACCCCGGAAGCGCGCCATCTGTTGCTAAGCGTGTCGAATTGCATCCTGAGAAGGGAGGGGGGAAACCTCCGGAAGAGCGCCATCTGTTGTTGGGAAAAAAAGTTTTTAGTGGGAGGGACTGCAGCGGGGGAGGAGAATAAAAAGCAGAGAGGAGGAGTCCGTCACAATTTCTAAGTCACAGACACACAAGATGGAATCTTTCATTCTGCAGCCCAGCAGCGTTCCTGTGTCCGATGAGATCTGCTCTCCCAAAGAAGAAGGCTTTGAATATGACATATTCAAATACAGCATATTTACTATGGAAGGCCTCGATCCGGACCTTATGACCCTACCGGAAATACTCCGGAAGTGTCTAGTCATTTTCAGACCTGATGCGTCATGTTCCCTAAGCACAGCGGTGATGCAGCAGATGATTCTGTGATGTATAGAGAGACAGAGCGGATGTAATTTTACTTTCTTAAGCTGCACCGGCGTTTGTAATGGAAATAAAGAGTGACTTCCTGTAGAGATTTCAATAGTATTTTATTTTCCTATAATACAGACGCTGTAAAAAACCTTTAAGATACACCATAGCTTGTGATGAAAAGAAGAACTTTCTATCCGCTTGTAACCTACAGGCTGTCTATGTGTAAAAAACGAATAACTATCCCTTACTGAATACTACTTTTCCTTTTGAGAGACTGAAAAACAAACCATAATTGCAGCGACAGGCGATCTTGTTTCACACACACACACACACACACACACACACACACACACACACACACACACACACACACACACACACACACACACACACACACACACACACACCGCGGGTCAAGGAGGAGTTTTTTTCTTCAATACTTTAACAATAAGTTTTCTCAATAGATAGAAAATGATGACGCTGAGGAGTCAACATCCGATATTATCATTGCTTGTAACCCGGTAAATAATTTCGTACATCTCCCCATAAAACAAGTCTTAGTGGAAAAAAGCTCATATTCGAATAAGTTTATTAAAGCACCCCCCTCTGTGGGGAAAGAGTCAACCATGAGGCGAGTTTTGTCAACAGCAAGAACAAGGTCAGACAACTGTTGCCCATTTGGTAAAACAAATACCCATCTCAAAGTCATATTTTACCGTTGCAGAATGTGGAAAACAGACGGCGTTCGCAAGAAGGCAATCAAAAAAAAAACAACCCTCTCTAACTATTGGTATTGTCAAGAGAAAGATGCGAAAAACAGATGCTTCGCTAGACTAGGATAAAATGAGAGAAGAAACGGGAGGGGAGTCGATATCTGCTCAGCCCTACTGTGACAGTTCTACCAATCGCGAGGAAGAATCCGTGAATATTATGTCAGCATTCCGTTCAAACAACGCCGCCGATCACACACACACACACACACACACACACACACACACACACACACACACACACACACACACACACACACACACACACACACACACACACCGCGGGTCAAGGAGGAGTGAGACGGCAGAATAGTTTTTTTCTTCATTACTTTTACAATGGGATTTCTCAATAGATAGAAAATGATGACGCTGAGGAGTCAACATCCGATATTATCATTGCTTGTAACCCGGTAAATAATTTCGTACATCTCCCCATAAAACAAGTCTTAGTGGAAAAAAGCTCATATTCGAATAAGTTTATTCCCCTCTGTGGGAAAGAGTTTTTTTCTCAGAGTCAACCATGAGGCGAGTTTTGTCAACAGCAAGAACAACTGTTGCCCATAAAGTAAAACAAATATCCGCCTCTAAGTCGTATTTTACCGTTGCAGAATGTGGAAAACAGACAGCCCTCACAGGAGGCACCATAGTTAAAATATTTAAATTTCAACTAAATTTGTAGTAATGATCGGATTTCCTCACTTATCTACACCACACTCCTTGTCCTTGATTTCTTATCGTTTCTTATCGTTCCTCTGTCCCTTAATAGAAACCACATATATAGAAACTATCCTCCCTTTCAGTTGTCTTTTGCACTTCCATATCGCAAAGCAGTTACTGTAGGTTATTTTCTGCTTATGCATTAATGTAATTAATTAACTTATTTATCCTTAAGTAAGGTAATGACTTGAGTTCTAATGCTTTTTGTCTCTTGAGTTAGCTGTCAATGTGGGATTTTTTTCCCCTTTTGTCCAGTTAAAGCTGCCTTTCATTCTTCAACACAGCTTAAACTCTAATAGGTAAGCTTTCTTGTAATTTCTTAGTTCTGCAGGCTTCTTGAAAGACATCCGAGACTCTTCTTTGGATGCTGGCTGCCTTTTGTTTTGTTTTCTGTCAAGATGATCCCACACTGCTTCGATTATCTTGAGGTTCGAACCCTGGAGAGATCAATCCATGACTGATGCGTTGTTTCATCCAGGCATACTTTGACTACATTGGCAGTATGTTTGCGATCATTGTCGTACTGAAAAATGAAGTTGAAGCCAATCAGACACTACGTGGTATTACATGGTCGATCAAAATCTGGTGGAACTTTTCTACATTCATAATTTGATTAATTTGGATAAGAGCTCCAACAACACTGGCTGAAATCCAGCCTCAAAGCACGGTAGAGTATCCACGCTGTGTTAAAGACGGCTATAGACATTCACTGTTGTATCTCTCTTCGGACCTCTTCCATGCATATTTCAAATTTGGATTCATTACTCCATAAGACATATTACAGCTGATTTCTTTTTCCAGTCAATTTCTTGTGTAATTTGGCACACCTCAGCCTTATTTTTCTCTGTTCTCCTTCCTTAAGAATGGCTTATTAACAGCCACCCTTCCAACTCAGATAACTTTTGATGAGGTTTCATGAAATGTTTACAGCACTTGAGTTACTCGCCACGGCCATCCTAAATGCTAAAAACACTAAACTTTAATTCTAAATTACGTAATTAACGTTAACCAGAAAAAACAAGCCAAAGTCGAAATGTTGCTGAGCTGACCTGTGGTATGCTATGTCTTCTAAAGCACGTATAATGTAAACAGAACTGGTCTTTGCACAGAAGCCTGTGGAGCTTCATAATTAACCTCAGTGTGTGAAGAGGACTCTCCATTTAATAATAGCTGTAATAAAATGTTATGGCCGACGGTGTTAAACGCTGCACTTGGGTCTAGCAGGGAAGATTTCAACTTTTCAATATGAATGAAGGCTGAAAACTGATTAGATTAATGTCTGATGATCTTTTCTGTGCTTCTTCAAGTTTGTAACACCAAACATATTAAAGGATGATGTAAGGCTCACAGGAAGAGTTTAATTAGACACACATTTACTATTTTCTTTATACTCTTTCTTTCTTGACATGTTTAATATGATTACTATCAGAGGAGAAAATGAACCTTGTGTAGTCTAAAAACTTTTTTATTTAATCAAACTGTAATGTTGTTGAACTCTGACGGACGTGTCTTTTAATCTTGTCAACAAATCCTTAATCATCTAAATCTGCCATTTATCATCTTGTAAAATGTTTCCTCTGCTTCTGTTGCACATCTCCCCCCGGACACTCTCTGCTTCACCAGCCCTGTGCAGGTGGTCCAACCCCTGCCTGCCTCCTTAAACTGGGGTGTTTAAATCTCTTTACCTCTGTTGTGAACTTCACACAAAGTTTGTGGTAACAAAATCAAACTGACGAGGATCTCGTTTGAAAAACACACACACTCACGAGACAAAATAAAAACAGACTGCTCAAAGCAAAAGCAGAGCCCTCACAGCTGGTAGTACAAACACAGTGACAACATGCGTATTAGATACCCTCAGTGCCAAAAGCATAAATATGAAAAAATGTGATCACCAAGAATATCCTAAAAATGGCATTGAGGTGCATGTTACAGTAAAGAAAAAAAAAAGTAGCCAAATTTTCATCGGAAAATGTTGAATTTTAGTAAAAACAATGCTCTGTAGTTTGATACTGTCGTTACAGACAAAGCAGATGTTTAAAGCCTTTGGACGCACATTTGAAATGCACTCATTCTCCTTATCAGCTGGAAACATTAAAGCCGTAAAATGACTTTTTCAAACGGATAAAAACTATTGAACAGCAGCAATGTTGAGCCTGTTCCAAAATTTGAATGTACATGTGTTGAAGGTGCGGGTCTTGTTGAATTATTAAACATACTTTCTTTAATTTTTCGAGCCACAAAAACAACAACTTTTAATTTTCTTCTGCTTGAGTCTCGGCCTCGGGTAGCTCTACTTATCATTGCTCAGTCAGTCGTCTGTTTGTGCTACTTTTTTTCAAGGAGCAGTGGATTATTGGTAAGGGTGACTTTATGTGTTTAGCTACTTAAGTGGAAGTACTGTGGAAAGTTTTACCTTACATACATAGATCTACCAGTACAGCTTCTGAGGTAACTGTTTACAAAATGTTATAATCTATTCAAAGGTTCTTTGCAATTTTACATTGATAAACATTATCCTTAACACATTTGGCCCACATAAAGTACTATGGCCATCACACTGTCATTTAGAATTGTTTAAATAACTCGTGTCTTAAGTCCTTCCATCAAACAGAAAATTTAAAAAAAAAAAAAAACATGGTTCACTTTTATATCACAAAATGTTAGAAATATAAGCCGTTCATAACAACCTGAAAGGTTGGGAGTTTAAAATGCAAACCGATGGAAGCAGAAGTAGAAGACTATAATGTCTCAGAGCACACGGTGTCTATTAATGTGTAGACATGTATAAATAAGAGCTTAATAAAGATGCTTAATTTCTTAAGAAATAAACAGGTGGAGTGATCTTTATCAAAAGTGGATGTTGCATCTGTGGCTAAACCACTGTACCCAAAAAAACTTTAAAAATCTACTGTGTGTGAGGCTGTGTAAGTAAAGCTTGCCCTTCACACCTGCGTGTAATAAACCATTTGTTGGGGGTTGTGGATTTGGCACCTCAGCATTGTGAAAGTGGGGAAACATGTTTCTGGCTGTGCATAAGATTCCTCCTTACAACTTAGAATCTCAGTTCTAAATGAAATTCAGATGTTTTTTTAAGTATGGCTAATGTATTAATTGACTTCTAAGGCACACACACACACACACACACACACACACACACACACACACACACACACACACACACACACACACACACACACACACACACACAAGAACAACACAGAGAAGAAGAAGAGGGGGTCGTTTTACTACACATCATAAAAACGCAATCATTCATCTTCCAACTGTATCTTTCTGTTCTGGCTTTAGAATCATAGGTTGTTTACTGAGCCGTACTTTGGGAGTCATACTGTTGTGATACTGAGGAGAAAAGGGTAAGGTTTGATAGACTAAACCCTTACACACACATAACTTGAAAAACCTAAAGAGTGTGTGAGACTGCTAGCTGTGTTGTTCAGCATTAAACTCATCTACAAATGTGTTAGTAAAGAGCGACTTGTACTTCTGTCCCATTAAGCAACGGTTTAACAAATTTCACTGCAAACTATAAAAGGAATCTGGATTTAAATAGAACATAGTAGTGATGGATTAAGTGCAGGAAACACTAGTATAAGGTGTCTATTGAACAAATCTCCTTCAGCGTTCAAAATGACCAAAGTGAGGCCTACAGGCGTTTCTCTCAGTTGGTTGTGTTCAGGGAAAAAGCAGCTAAATACACTGAGATTGCTCCCCATTGTTAGTGAGTTAACTCTGGATATCTGTAGGTTTTGTCAAACTTGGAGTGAACAAAAGCAGAAAAACAGTAAAAGATGCAGACAGTGAAAGTCTGGTTTATTTCATGAACACAATGAAACATTTTACAGTCCACAGAGCAAAGTAGCATACATGATAAATAGATACACATAACATGAGAAGTAAAACTCGTCGTCTTACCACATGTTATATTCTGTAAACTTAAAATAAACCACAGAAATTAGAGTTTAGTGTTTTAAAGTCATTATTAAAAACATGAGTCAACATTACTGAAGTGACGCTTTAACGATGCGTCTTATCACCGTGTTTATGATGATAAAACATGTCCTCTCGTTAGTAGATGTCAGCGCTGTCACTTGTCATGAAAATGTCCAGAGCCAGGGTTCCTCTTTAATCACCATTGATCATTAATAGGGTCACAAAAGATTTGTCACATTATCCCCATAAACAAAATGCTTTTATAGAAATCATTGTGATACAAATATTTAGATTCTTGATTCACAATGTGCACGAACTCAAAATCTTTAGAGGTTCATATTTATAAAGTATCGCAAATAATACATTTATACCATTGTATGAGCTACACTTCTTGTAAAAACTGATTGAAAAAAGCTCCTGTCGTGACCTTCCTTCTGTGAGGACACACACACACACAGAGAGAGAGAGAGAGAGGGGGAAGATCATTAGGATTGGAGGCGTTTTTGGATTTTCACTTATTGTTGGCTTTACAGTCACATAAAATTCATTCCAATTTTTTTGCCTTTGCTTCAATTAAGGTGTTTCTTTAAATCTACAGCAGCTTCCTTTTCAAAAAGTTTACTGACATAGTAAGGAAGTAGCTAGGGAACTCAGTAAGTATGAGCAACAACAGCTTAGGGACTGTTTCTACAATAAAGAGGAATTCATCATCATCTGCAGTTCATCAAAAAAAAAAAAAGTGCCATTAAAAACAATTCAGCAGATCCTCAAAGTATGGATACAATCTGTTTTCAGCTGTAGAGGTACGCTTCATGTACTTATCAACATGCAGTTTAGAGGCTTGCATTAGAGTGCTTTGGTACTTGGGCCTCTTTTATTTAGCACGGTTATACCATTGTGTATTTAGCTATATAAATATGCTCAAGAGTCTATTGTATGTTTGTCATGCAATTAAAAATTCAAAAATATAATTTTTAAATCAGTAACTTTGCAAATTTAGCGCGGACCCTCACCCCTCCCTCCGGCTCCCACGGCCCCGCTGTCACCGTAAGACTCATACTCTTCCCCCACGTATGCTGCTATTTCCCCGCGCCCCAATAATTCTTGTCCTTTTTCTGTTGCAGCCTCCCACAGTCCCGTTTTCGGCGTTCCTGCGCGACTCATCTCCCGGTCCCTTGGTTTCTCGAGTTTCACGCGTGTTTTCCTTCTACCCTCCCGGGACACCTTCAGTTAAAATAAAGTTTATTTTCTCGTACTCCTGTGTGTGTGTTGGCTCTGCTTCTGGGTCCAGCTTGTGCGCTGAACTTTGGTTCATGACACTAATAGTTTTAAATAGAGCACCACAAACAACAGGTATTCCTTTAGAAATAAACTTTTCTTGTGTTACTTCTAAAAACTACAGATTCTTAACTCTGCAACAGTTAGACAGAGTTGGTTACAGTTAGGCCCTCAACAGTCAGCAAAACAAGTCATAAAACAATAAAAGAGGCTGCCTTATCAAGAGCATCCCAGCACTGTAGTTCCATTACAATCAGTTTCCTTTATTTTATCTTATCATGTCAGAGGCCAACTGAAACCAAGTCCACCTATATAAAAACACCCCATCAGACACACAGTAGTTTCCTCAGCACTTCACAACTGCCGCAAGGTATAGCGTTTTAACTTTTTTTTTTCGGATCCCAGACACAGCGGTTAGCACACAGTTTGGACGTGTAGAAAACATTGCTTGTTTGGAACACATCAGCAGAGAGGTAGAGTTCATAGCTGTTCATAAGAGTTTAATTTAATCAAACCTCATTTTACGGATCTAAGTGGCTCCTCATCACTAGCCAATTCACCATTTTATTTAAATATCTGAATTTTCGGAATGAGGAGCCACTTAGATCCGTAAAATGAGGTTTGATTAAATTAAACTCTTATGAACAGCTATGAACTCTACCTCTCTGCTGATGTGTTCCAAACAAGCAATGTTTTCTACACGTCCAAACTGTGTGCTAACTACCTCACACCGCTGTGTCTGGGATCCGAAAAAAAAAAAGTTAAAACGCTATACCTTGCGGCAGTTGTGAAGTGCTGAGGAAACTACTGTGTGTCTGATGGGGTGTTTTTATATAGGTGGACTTGGTTTCAGTTGGCCTCTGACATGATAAGATAAAATAAAGGAAACTGATTGTAATGGAACTACAGTGCTGGGATGCTCTTGATAAGGGAGCCTCTTTTATTGTTTTATGACTTGTTTTGCTGACTGTTGAGGGCCTAACTGTAACCAACTCTGTCTAACTGTTGCAGAGTTAAGAATCTGTAGTTTTTAGAAGTAACACAAGAAAAGTTTATTTCTAAAGGAATACCTGTTGTTTGTGGTGCTCTATTTAAAACTATTAGTGTCATGAACCGAAGTTCAGCGCACAAGCTGGACCCAGAAGCAGAGCCAACACACACACAGGAGTACGAGAAAATAAACTTTATTTTAACTGAAGGTGTCCCGGGAGGGTAGAAGGAAAACACGCGTGAAACTCGAGAAACCAAGGGACCGGGAGATGAGTCGCGCAGGAACGCCGAAAACGGGACTGTGGGAGGCTGCAACAGAAAAAGGACAAGAATTATTGGGGCGCGGGGAAATAGCAGCATACGTGGGGGAAGAGTATGAGTCTTACGGTGACAGCGGGGCCGTGGGAGCCGGAGGGAGGGGTGAGGGTCCGCGCTAAATTTGCAAAGTTACTGATTTAAAAATTATATTTTTGAATTTTTAATTGCATGACAAACATACAATAGACTCTTGAGCATATTTATATAGCTAAATACACAATGGTATAACCGTGCTAAATAAAAGAGGCCCAAGTACCAAAGCACTCTAATGCAAGCCTCTAAACTGCATGTTGATAAGTACATGAAGCGTACCTCTACAGCTGAAAACAGATTGTATCCATACTTTGAGGATCTGCTGAATTGTTTTTAATGGCACTTTTTTTTTTTTTTTTTTTTGATGAACTGCGGATGATGATGAATTCCTCTTTATTGTAGAAACAGTCCCTAAGCTGTTGTTGCTCATACTTACTGAGTTCCCTAGCTACTTCCTTACTATGTCAGTAAACTTTTTGAAAAGGAAGCTGCTGTAGATTTAAAGAAACACCTTAATTGAAGCAAAGGCAAAAAAATTGGAATGAATTTTATGTGACTGTAAAGCCAACAATAAGTGAAAATCCAAAAACGCCTCCAATCCTAATGATCTTCCCCCTCTCTCTCTCTCTCTCTGTGTGTGTGTGTGTGTCCTCACAGAAGGAAGGTCACGACAGGAGCTTTTTTCAATCAGTTTTTACAAGAAGTGTAGCTCATACAATGGTATAAATGTATTATTTGCGATACTTTATAAATATGAACCTCTAAAGATTTTGAGTTCGTGCACATTGTGAATCAAGAATCTAAATATTTGTATCACAATGATTTCTATAAAAGCATTTTGTTTATGGGGATAATGTGACAAATCTTTTGTGACCCTATTAATGATCAATGGTGATTAAAGAGGAACCCTGGCTCTGGACATTTTCATGACAAGTGACAGCGCTGACATCTACTAACGAGAGGACATGTTTTATCATCATAAACACGGTGATAAGACGCATCGTTAAAGCGTCACTTCAGTAATGTTGACTCATGTTTTTAATTGGTGACTATAAAACACCAAACTCTAATTTCTGTGGTTTATTTTAAGTTTACAGAATATAACATGTGGTAAGACGACGAGTTTTACTTCTCATGTTATGTGTATCTATTTATCATGTATGCTACTTTGCTCTGTGGACTGTAAAATGTTTCATTGTGTTCATGAAATAAACCAGACTTTCACTGTCTGCATCTTTTACTGTTTTTCTGCTTTTGTTCACTCCAAGTTTGACAAAACCTACAGATATCCAGAGTTAACTCACTAACAATGGGGAGCAATCTCAGTGTATTTAGCTGCTTTTTCCCTGAACACAACCAACTGAGAGAAACGCCTGTAGGCCTCACTTTGGTCATTTTGAACGCTGAAGGAGATTTGTTCAATAGACACCTTATACTAGTGTTTCCTGCACTTAATCCATCACTACTATGTTCTATTTAAATCCAGATTCCTTTTATAGTTTGCAGTGAAATTTGTTAAACCGTTGCTTAATGGGACAGAAGTACAAGTCGCTCTTTACTAACACATTTGTAGATGAGTTTAATGCTGAACAACACAGCTAGCAGTCTCACACACTCTTTAGGTTTTTCAAGTTATGTGTGTGTAAGGGTTTAGTCTATCAAACCTTACCCTTTTCTCCTCAGTATCACAACAGTATGACTCCCAAAGTACGGCTCAGTAAACAACCTATGACTCTAAAGCCAGAACAGAAAGATACAGTTGGAAGATGAATGATTGCGTTTTTATGATGTGTAGTAAAACGACCCCCTCTTCTTCTTCTCTGTGTTGTTCTTGTGTGTGTGTGTGTGTGTGTGTGTGTGTGTGTGTGTGTGTGTGTGTGTGTGTGTGTGCCTTAGAAGTCAATTAATACATTAGCCATACTTAAAAAAACATCTGAATTTCATTTAGAACTGAGATTCTAAGTTGTAAGGAGGAATCTTATGCACAGCCAGAAACATGTTTCCCCACTTTCACAATGCTGAGGTGCCAAATCCACAACCCCCAACAAATGGTTTATTACACGCAGGTGTGAAGGGCAAGCTTTACTTACACAGCCTCACACACAGTAGATTTTTAAAGTTTTTTTGGGTACAGTGGTTTAGCCACAGATGCAACATCCACTTTTGATAAAGATCACTCCACCTGTTTATTTCTTAAGAAATTAAGCATCTTTATTAAGCTCTTATTTATACATGTCTACACATTAATAGACACCGTGTGCTCTGAGACATTATAGTCTTCTACTTCTGCTTCCATCGGTTTGCATTTTAAACTCCCAACCTTTCAGGTTGTTATGAACGGCTTATATTTCTAACATTTTGTGATATAAAAGTGAACCATGTTTTTTTTTTTTTTTAAATTTTCTGTTTGATGGAAGGACTTAAGACACGAGTTATTTAAACAATTCTAAATGACAGTGTGATGGCCATAGTACTTTATGTGGGCCAAATGTGTTAAGGATAATGTTTATCAATGTAAAATTGCAAAGAACCTTTGAATAGATTATAACATTTTGTAAACAGTTACCTCAGAAGCTGTACTGGTAGATCTATGTATGTAAGGTAAAACTTTCCACAGTACTTCCACTTAAGTAGCTAAACACATAAAGTCACCCTTACCAATAATCCACTGCTCCTTGAAAAAAAGTAGCACAAACAGACGACTGACTGAGCAATGATAAGTAGAGCTACCCGAGGCCGAGACTCAAGCAGAAGAAAATTAAAAGTTGTTGTTTTTGTGGCTCGAAAAATTAAAGAAAGTATGTTTAATAATTCAACAAGACCCGCACCTTCAACACATGTACATTCAAATTTTGGAACAGGCTCAACATTGCTGCTGTTCAATAGTTTTTATCCGTTTGAAAAAGTCATTTTACGGCTTTAATGTTTCCAGCTGATAAGGAGAATGAGTGCATTTCAAATGTGCGTCCAAAGGCTTTAAACATCTGCTTTGTCTGTAACGACAGTATCAAACTACAGAGCATTGTTTTTACTAAAATTCAACATTTTCCGATGAAAATTTGGCTACTTTTTTTTTTCTTTACTGTAACACGCACCTCAATGCCATTTTTAGGATATTCTTGGTGATCACATTTTTTCATATTTATGCTTTTGGCACTGAGGGTATCTAATACGCATGTTGTCACTGTGTTTGTACTACCAGCTGTGAGGGCTCTGCTTTTGCTTTGAGCAGTCTGTTTTTATTTTGTCTCGTGAGTGTGTGTGTTTTTCAAACGAGATCCTCGTCAGTTTGATTTTGTTACCACAAACTTTGTGTGAAGTTCACAACAGAGGTAAAGAGATTTAAACACCCCAGTTTAAGGAGGCAGGCAGGGGTTGGACCACCTGCACAGGGCTGGTGAAGCAGAGAGTGTCCGGGGGGAGATGTGCAACAGAAGCAGAGGAAACATTTTACAAGATGATAAATGGCAGATTTAGATGATTAAGGATTTGTTGACAAGATTAAAAGACACGTCCGTCAGAGTTCAACAACATTACAGTTTGATTAAATAAAAAAGTTTTTAGACTACACAAGGTTCATTTTCTCCTCTGATAGTAATCATATTAAACATGTCAAGAAAGAAAGAGTATAAAGAAAATAGTAAATGTGTGTCTAATTAAACTCTTCCTGTGAGCCTTACATCATCCTTTAATATGTTTGGTGTTACAAACTTGAAGAAGCACAGAAAAGATCATCAGACATTAATCTAATCAGTTTTCAGCCTTCATTCATATTGAAAAGTTGAAATCTTCCCTGCTAGACCCAAGTGCAGCGTTTAACACCGTCGGCCATAACATTTTATTACAGCTATTATTAAATGGAGAGTCCTCTTCACACACTGAGGTTAATTATGAAGCTCCACAGGCTTCTGTGCAAAGACCAGTTCTGTTTACATTATACGTGCTTTAGAAGACATAGCATACCACAGGTCAGCTCAGCAACATTTCGACTTTGGCTTGTTTTTTCTGGTTAACGTTAATTACGTAATTTAGAATTAAAGTTTAGTGTTTTTAGCATTTAGGATGGCCGTGGCGAGTAACTCAAGTGCTGTAAACATTTCATGAAACCTCATCAAAAGTTATCTGAGTTGGAAGGGTGGCTGTTAATAAGCCATTCTTAAGGAAGGAGAACAGAGAAAAATAAGGCTGAGGTGTGCCAAATTACACAAGAAATTGACTGGAAAAAGAAATCAGCTGTAATATGTCTTATGGAGTAATGAATCCAAATTTGAAATATGCATGGAAGAGGTCCGAAGAGAGATACAACAGTGAATGTCTATAGCCGTCTTTAACACAGCGTGGATACTCTACCGTGCTTTGAGGCTGGATTTCAGCCAGTGTTGTTGGAGCTCTTATCCAAATTAATCAAATTATGAATGTAGAAAAGTTCCACCAGATTTTGATCGACCATGTAATACCACGTAGTGTCTGATTGGCTTCAACTTCATTTTTCAGTACGACAATGATCGCAAACATACTGCCAATGTAGTCAAAGTATGCCTGGATGAAACAACGCATCAGTCATGGATTGATCTCTCCAGGGTTCGAACCTCAAGATAATCGAAGCAGTGTGGGATCATCTTGACAGAAAACAAAACAAAAGGCAGCCAGCATCCAAAGAAGAGTCTCGGATGTCTTTCAAGAAGCCTGCAGAACTAAGAAATTACAAGAAAGCTTACCTATTAGAGTTTAAGCTGTGTTGAAGAATGAAAGGCAGCTTTAACTGGACAAAAGGGGAAAAAAATCCCACATTGACAGCTAACTCAAGAGACAAAAAGCATTAGAACTCAAGTCATTACCTTACTTAAGGATAAATAAGTTAATTAATTACATTAATGCATAAGCAGAAAATAACCTACAGTAACTGCTTTGCGATATGGAAGTGCAAAAGACAACTGAAAGGGAGGATAGTTTCTATATATGTGGTTTCTATTAAGGGACAGAGGAACGATAAGAAACGATAAGAAATCAAGGACAAGGAGTGTGGTGTAGATAAGTGAGGAAATCCGATCATTACTACAAATTTAGTTGAAATTTAAATATTTTAACTATGGTGCCTCCTGTGAGGGCTGTCTGTTTTCCACATTCTGCAACGGTAAAATACGACTTAGAGGCGGATATTTGTTTTACTTTATGGGCAACAGTTGTTCTTGCTGTTGACAAAACTCGCCTCATGGTTGACTCTGAGAAAAAAACTCTTTCCCACAGAGGGGAATAAACTTATTCGAATATGAGCTTTTTTCCACTAAGACTTGTTTTATGGGGAGATGTACGAAATTATTTACCGGGTTACAAGCAATGATAATATCGGATGTTGACTCCTCAGCGTCATCATTTTCTATCTATTGAGAAATCCCATTGTAAAAGTAATGAAGAAAAAAACTATTCTGCCGTCTCACTCCTCCTTGACCCGCGGTGTGTGTGTGTGTGTGTGTGTGTGTGTGTGTGTGTGTGTGTGTGTGTGTGTGTGTGTGTGTGTGTGTGTGTGTGTGTGTGTGTGTGTGTGTGTGATCGGCGGCGTTGTTTGAACGGAATGCTGACATAATATTCACGGATTCTTCCTCGCGATTGGTAGAACTGTCACAGTAGGGGCTGAGCAGATATCGACTCCCCTCCCGTTTCTTCTCTCATTTTATCCTAGTCTAGCGAAGCATCTGTTTTTCGCATCTTTCTCTTGACAATACCAATAGTTAGAGAGGGTTGTTTTTTTTTTTGATTGCCTTCTTGCGAACGCCGTCTGTTTTCCACATTCTGCAACGGTAAAATATGACTTTGAGATGGGTATTTGTTTTACCAAATGGGCAACAGTTGTCTGACCTTGTTCTTGCTGTTGACAAAACTCGCCTCATGGTTGACTCTTTCCCCACAGAGGGGGGTGCTTTAATAAACTTATTCGAATATGAGCTTTTTTCCACTAAGACTTGTTTTATGGGGAGATGTACGAAATTATTTACCGGGTTACAAGCAATGATAATATCGGATGTTGACTCCTCAGCGTCATCATTTTCTATCTATTGAGAAAACTTATTGTTAAAGTATTGAAGAAAAAAACTCCTCCTTGACCCGCGGTGTGTGTGTGTGTGTGTGTGTGTGTGTGTGTGTGTGTGTGTGTGTGTGTGTGTGTGTGTGTGTGTGTGTGTGTGTGTGAAACAAGATCGCCTGTCGCTGCAATTATGGTTTGTTTTTCAGTCTCTCAAAAGGAAAAGTAGTATTCAGTAAGGGATAGTTATTCGTTTTTTACACATAGACAGCCTGTAGGTTACAAGCGGATAGAAAGTTCTTCTTTTCATCACAAGCTATGGTGTATCTTAAAGGTTTTTTACAGCGTCTGTATTATAGGAAAATAAAATACTATTGAAATCTCTACAGGAAGTCACTCTTTATTTCCATTACAAACGCCGGTGCAGCTTAAGAAAGTAAAATTATATCCGCTCTGTCTCTCTATACATCACAGAATCATCTGCTGCATCACCGCTGTGCTTAGGGAACATGACGCATCAGGTCTGAAAATGACTAGACACTTCCGGAGTATTTCCGGTAGGGTCATAAGGTCCGGATCGAGGCCTTCCATAGTAAATATGCTGTATTTGAATATGTCATATTCAAAGCCTTCTTCTTTGGGAGAGCAGATCTCATCGGACACAGGAACGCTGCTGGGCTGCAGAATGAAAGATTCCATCTTGTGTGTCTGTGACTTAGAAATTGTGACGGACTCCTCCTCTCTGCTTTTTATTCTCCTCCCCCGCTGCAGTCCCTCCCACTAAAAACTTTTTTTCCCAACAACAGATGGCGCTCTTCCGGAGGTTTCCCCCCTCCCTTCTCAGGATGCAATTCGACACGCTTAGCAACAGATGGCGCGCTTCCGGGGTTCACCCCCCTTCTCCGGATGCGATTCGTCACGCTCATTACACACTTCCGGGGGGGAGGGGGGGAGGTCAAAAGGTCGTGATTAGGGCCATCAATCACTTCGGATTAAATTTTGTCATAAGCTGTATGGGATTATCTCTCTCACATAAATCCATCATAACTGAATGGAATGCTGCAAATAACTTGCTTTACTTAACATGTTTATACTCTGAACAAAACAGATGCCTTATTTCTGATTAATCAGACTCAACTTCATAGTCACAATTCTGGCACACATAAATTGCCTGGCCTGAGGTGCAAGCATCATGGGCCCATTTTACGCATTTTACCCAGGTCTCTTTTGGACGACTGTTTGAAAATGGCTCCACACAGACAAGGCAGAAGCACTCTTCATCATCTGATGATGACTCTTGAATTATTTTTCTTCTTTTAGCTGCGTTGTTCTTCATAGGTCCAGATGTTTTCCCCCCTCGCGTCCCTCTCTTTTGAAACAGCTTTTTGCTAGATTCAGCCTTATTCTTTTCTTTTTCTAGTTGCTGCTTCACTGGCGTGTCGGTTAGAATTGCTGATTTGCGTCGTTTTCTTCCTTTGCTGGATGGTTTTCGGCGGCCAGCTTTTGGATATGGCTGGATGTCCTCTGGAGTTGGTAGTCCGCTGTCAGTAATTGCAGTGCGGTAATTTATGTCAAAATCCTTTGCTGTACTTGTGATTGATTTGTTCTGCATCTTTACCTGCCTGACTGCCTTTAACATAATGTCAGGTGGTGTTCTGCCACGCTCTGTCTTTCGTTGATAATTTCGAACCATCTTACTTTCTTCCTTCCTTCCTTAATTCCTGCCTCTCCTTCCTTTCTTCAAAAACCTTATTACAAATACAAATGAATTACAATATCACAATTTTTTGGAGCATTTATTTGTACTGGGGCAAGTTGTCACATGTGACGACTTGCCCCAAAGTTAATGAGACAACTTGCCCCAAACTGACATTTATGCTAATTTTGGCTAAATGTCAGGGTTAGCTCAACATAGCACATCAGCTGAAGTATCAAAAGACACGTTAATGTCTCCTCTATTTTGTGTAAAATAATAATCTGTAACATCTATACCTAACAAAGTTGTACTGAAGAAAATTTAAAGTGATTTATTTTTCCTTTTAGGTCAAAAAAATAAAAAAGATGTGCTCACCTCAGATTAGAGCAGTCTTGACCACATGTGAACAGGAGGTTGACTATAGAAGAAGAAGTCACACAAAGTGGCTATTTCATTTTTGAGATAGAGCCTCTAGTGTTGGAGTTATGAACAGTGTGACAACTTACCCGTGTGACAACTTACCCCGCTCTCCCCTACATGTAGTCACTGAAATATGCTGAAGTTGAACCTGAACATCAGAATGTGTTTGGGTGATTTACGTGACTCTGAACATGGCGTGGTTGATGGAGTTAGCTGGGCTGGTCTGAGTATTTCAGAAACTGCTGACTTACTGGGATTTCCCCACACTACCTGCTCTAGAGTTGACAGAGAATGGTCTGAAAAGGAGAAAATGCAGTTTTCTGGGCAAAAATGCCTTTTTGATGTCTGAGGAGATTGGCCAGACTGCTCTGAGCTGATAGGAAGACAACTATAACTAAAATAACCAATCATTAAAAGCAAGATATGAAGAAGAGCATCTATGAATGCTTGGAGCAGATGAGCTACAGAAGCAGAAGACCACACTGGCTGCCACTCCTGTCAGCTATGAACAAGAAACTGATGAAACTGAGATTGGAGAATGATGAAGTCTGATGAATCTCAGACCAGGTGATATTCAGATATAGGGTCAGAATTCGTCAAGAACACTGTGATGAAAGTGTAGATCCATCCTGCTTTGTATTAATGCTTCATGCTGCTGCTGGTGTAATGGTGTGGGGGATATTTTCTCGGCACGCTTTGGGCTTTTTAGTACCAAGTGAGCATTATTTAAACACCGCAGCCTACCTGAGTGTTGCTAACCATGTCCATCCTTTTATGATGACAGCTTACCCGTCTTCTGATGGCTGCTTCTAGCAGGATAATACGTCAGGATGTATCTCATATCATCTCAAACTGGTCACTTGAACATGACAATGAGGAACTTTAGAAATGAAATTAGTCAATATGGCTTTTTTTGTGTCTATAAAACTGACTGACACAGTAGGTAATGCGAATTATACTGACCCTCAGTCATAGTGGAAATAAAATAGGAGCCCCCAGACCTGCTTAAATGACTCACAAAAACACACACACACTCACACACACACAAAAGATTATCTTTCAATCTGTACTTTTCAATTCAAAGAAACAACTGTACAGAGTCAGTAATTTGCAGTTGGTTGTGATCATTTTGTACATTTTTTCACCTTTTTTCCATGTCGGTAGTTTGTGTCACCCCTGTATGTTACAGTGATCGTAGAATGGGACTCAAAGACATGCACAGCAGTACTGTAATAGAGACTATGTCATTCATGCAACCTCTTTGTCCTGATCTGTTTGTGTGCAGGAGGTGTACATCACTTTCATCTAGGCTTGTGGCACAAATAAACAGTCACACTTCAAGACAGACTCAGACTCCAAGATTCAACATAGAAAAAGACAAGGGGCGGTTTTCCCAGTGTCACCATGGATAAATTATTTTCACGTCTGTTTTTACAGAAAATACTTCTGAGCAAATAGATTTGTACATTTCCAGGCTGCAGGTTGCAGACAGGCATACAGAGAGACAGGCAGGCTGAGGGCAGACAGACAGTGGTGCTCAGGGGCTCCTGGGAGGGGACACGCTGTGGCAGCAGATCAGCTAAAACACCAATTTATATTCAGTATTTATTATTTTTTATCTTTGGCTGGTGATAAAAAATGTCACCACATTAATGAGGTGGTCAACAGCACCAAACTAAAGCATAATATTATTCATGACGTGATGATAAAAGTGATCATTTCTAATGAGTATCCCTAAAGAACATCAATAAATTCAACCTCTCGTCCCACCTGAACATCCACTGAACTTAGCAGCCCTGATTGTCCCCGTTTGTGTCTGAGAAAATAACATTTCGCTTCAGTGTACGAGCCCTTTTAATGTCTGCGAGTTTTCTTATGACTTTCTATTCAGGCAGTGTGTTCACGAGGTCCAATTTTTCACCGCTCCTGACGTGGAAACAGAAGCATCAGTGTTTTCCTATCAGAGGCAACATATCAAGATCAACAGTGACACTAGTGGTGATTTTCACCCTTAAAACAATTAATTGTTTGGTCAGTAAAAGACGAGCAAATACACAATCCTCATCATTGTTACTTTGACAAACTTTCATATATTCAGTTAATCCTGTAATAAAAATATTTAAGAAATTTGAGCAAAAGCATGATGGTAGTTTTTTGGTTGTATAGAGAATTAAGACCTAAGTTATAACAGGGCAGTGCAGTGAAGCTAAAGAAAGAAAGAAAGGCGTGTCCAGGTTGGGTAACAAACAGACCATATAAAAGATGGACAAAGCTTTAAACCTGCATTCTTGCTGATGGCCAGCAGAGGGCGACTCCTGTAGTTATAAAAACAGGTGGAGTTGCATGGAAAATGTCCCTCAACTCGACTCCTCTGTGATCTCACTTTCCCGATTAGATTATGGGCTCAATCACTTTTTTTTTCACTTTTATTCAACACAACAAGATGCCTTTTAAATTTTTTGTGAATTATGAATTATTAAAGTCACAAAGGGGGACCAGTCCGAGTATGTCCAGTGTTGGTTTCACAGCGAGATCCGCACCCCTTCTGTGACATCTGGTTTCAAACAACTAAAATAGCAAAGGTTGAAAATATCTTCAGGCTTCAAATCAGAACTTCACTCACTAGTGGCAAAGTCCATCTGTTATATACAGTCTATTTAATAAGTACATAGCACAGTGTTATGTGTCGCTAAATATTAGCTTCTGAACGAAAACAGGACTTCTTCCAGGTTTAATTTTTGCAGTAATGTCACTGAACTTATGTTTCAATATTAATTACAGTCAGTGCTGTCAAAAGAAAAATGTAGTATAACAAAAGTAGTGTTTGTTTAAAGTTTGTTTATAGATTTTTCTATAAAAGGCCGGCTCTGCTGAGAAGGTTCTAGGACCACTCACCAAAACGACGAACTGATTATTAAGCAGTTCGTTCAGTTAAAGGTTTTAGCTCTTGCATAAATGTCCATAAGCTGTACACGAACTTTGAAGATCAAAGTGAATTTCACGCCCTTCTCAAAGCCAAACTGCATGTGACTGAACCTGAAAAGGTCACTCATAATACTTTAATCTTCTCATTTTGGTAACTTTTAACTTGTCCGGGTCTGACGTCCCTCTGCTGGATCCCCAACACCAGTGAACACCAGCCCTCAGCCCTGCAACAGGCCAGCGTCCCTAGTGCAAAGAAAAGGTTGCATAAAGTTCCATTGCTACCACGGACATCATCCTCACCATCATCGGCAACATTAATCCCTGAACACACCGCTCTACAATCCTCATAGACTTCATAATACTGCATACTACTGAGTGCTTTTGGTGTACAAGATGCAACATGTCAAAGTCTGAAGTGTCTGAATGGCATCAGAGAATCTGCACCAGTGTTTCCCTCCGCTTAAAAAACAGTGCGTTTCATTTTTCGGGGCTTTTTTGGCCCCTGATCATGTAAACAGGAGGAAACACTGATCCAACATGAAACATTTTCAACATCAATGATCTACATTCATTTCCAGGCAGAAAAGAAAACACTTTCAATACATTAACAACAAACCAAAAGGTATTTTTATTTATTACTTCGCGTCTGCCGACAGAATGAGGCTGATGTGAGCACAACAGACAGACGGGCAGGGTATCGGCACACACGCCCAAACCGTCGAGCTCTCATTTGTCCCAATGTTTACCTTTCATATATTATCTAAATGTTTCTGCTCTCCAAAGTGTAAAGTTATTTGACTTGTTATTGGTTCAGCTGTACCCTGCGCGATCTGTTCTGTGTGTATCAGCAGAAACAAATCATGGAGGTTTATTAAGATGCTGGATTCATAATCAGTCAGCCAGCTGGCTCGGTGTCACTTTAAACATGGAACTCTTTTCACTCTTGGTGTGTTTGTTGTGTCTGACATGCATGCAAATGATTGCACTCATGTGGCATTCTCATGAAATAAATTACAAGTTCTAAAGACAAATTTTATGAGAAACAGAAACGAGGTCTGTAGGTCAGGAGGGAATTTAAAATCCAGCAATGAAAACCTAAAATAAATAAATAAATAAATAAGACCCAACACAATCAGCTGACCGATAACCATATCTTTAACAAGCCTTAAATATGAACTCTATCCTAGCAAATATAGACACGAGCTGGATTCTTGGGCTTTACAGCCTTCTTACAAATAAATGTAAATGTTTTCTTGTAAAATATTACTGAAGTTATGTGAAGTCCTTCATGTTTGAGTTAAAAAATAACCTGGTCTATGATTTTAAAAATGTAAGTATTGGAGTGATGCGTCTTTGATGAGCTGGCAGACTCTGTGACATGCAGCAGAAAGGTGAGAGAGCAGGTAAAGTCCATGGGCAGACGGTGTTTTGAAAAGTAAAAACACCAAAAGGCTGCATTCGAAGCTCTGTGAAGCAACTGTGCACTGACCAAAAAATTTAATCAAAAAGAGAAAACACCTTAAAAAAGACAACCTGTTAAGCTCATTTTCAGCTCCATAGTTTTACTCTTGGACTCTAACAGCGTAGCTTTGCATGATTTACATTTATACCGAGCCCCGGTGGAGCCCCTTAGTTTATCTTCTGTCTGAAATAAGCTGTTGTAGCTCTTCTCCCTAAAAGGCCATGCTCTCTTTAGTCCTGATTTCTTTTGAATGGCTGCCGCTGGCAAACAGAAGATAAACATAAGCATTATCTCGATGGCTGAACACAAGCGCTTGTGTTTCCTGTTCTCCACTGTGGCTGCGGGGATTTTTTTTATTTTTTATTTTCTCTTGCATCATTTCCACTTTAGAAGTCATAGTTTGATTGGTTCTAGGCCACAGGTGTGGGTTAAAATGCACCACATATCCTGAAACTGTGCCCACAGCATCAGGGAGCATCAGGAGCTAATGCTCCAAGAAACTAACTTGGACGTGTGCCCTACGAATGAGGCCTTTCTATTTTATCTAGCTTTCTGTTTCACATGCAGTACAGGAGCTGCAAATAATTAATTATTAAAAATAAAATAACAATTATGCAAATGCATTTCAGCTGAACTTTAACAGAGAGCATCAGAAACACGAGAGCTGGAATGAGTTTTCATACAGCAGCGGTGACAATAACGCACTTTAAAAGAAGTTTAAATTCAGTCTGGCCCGCATGCATCTAACGGGGCAGGAAATTAATGCCACCATCCACCGCTGGTGCCTCACAAAGCTGCATTTACCAGATAAACCAAACCGTGATGATTCTCATTTCCTGCTGTTTATGGCATTGTGGTGCGTTACCATGAAATGAAACATATACTTGTAACAAGGATGCTAAACTGCAAAGACGAGCTTCTTTAGACGAGTGATTTCTCTCCAAGAAAAGCATGCAATCTCTCACTTATGAAATATTTTGTCAGTGCCGTGTCAGCTCATTCGCTTTTTTAATTGATCGCTTCAGTCATTTCCACCTGATGACTTTTAAGACTCGTTTATAACCTCTAACATTTTCAGCCTGATGGGTTTTATGTGTGCGTGCGAAGATGTAAGTCTATCTTTGTGAGCGAGGACATATTTCCAGGACCTGAATTTGAAAGACGCTCTGAAAGGTTTATTTGAAGGTTCAGAATCAGGGTTAAATTAAGGGGTGAGGGAATGTAGCATCACAAAGATAGAAGTACAAATGTGTGAATGGGGTGTGTGTAGATGTGTGTTGTGAATGGGACGTATTGTATCCGGAAGACTGAGGCGGCATCTGAGGGGATGAACGTACTGACGAGTGTGAAGCACACACCAACACAAATAACCTGAGAGCTATGAAGACCCTGGGAGCGGAGAGCAGCAGCGCGCGCACACACACACACACACACACACACACACACACACACACACACACACACACACACACACACACACACACACACACACACACACACACACACACACACACACACACAAGATTTTGTTTTAAACTCTGTATAAAAACAAATTTGTATGTATAATAAATCAAAGAGAATATCCAGTAGTTTGATGTTGTAAGAGAATAAAAGAGTAGATGAGGCCTGTTTTCATCCCTGAAGGCCTCATTCATTAAAAACATGCAGATTTTGTGCTTATGACCAAATCATGAAAAACTGATCTAGATGGTAAAACAAGCAGATGACAATGAATGGTTTCATTTTTATTAGAAATATCAAAAATAAAGATTTTTTCCTATTTTATTCATTAATTTAAGTGGACCTCTTAAACTTAAACCACCACCTGGTAAGGCCAATGATCATACTAGGAATACCCACCTGCCCCGTGTTTAATATGAGCATTTATCTACCACTGTAAAAGTCTATATATGACAGAATATAAATAAAACTACAAGAGGTCCACTTTTAAAATCGTTTTAATGAATGAGGCCCCTGGGAACAAGACTTTTTATTTCTTCTGACCACCTACTGCTCACTAGAAAATCTATAATGCTAAAATAAAATCCTACCCAAGGGAAGGGAAACTGCTGTGTATGCCCTGGGATCTTGATTTGATACATTTCTTCTTGTTTTTTGTGTGCGTAACAAAGTTCTGAAGACCGACGTCTACTCTTCTCTTCTCTTAAACAGAGTCAGCACAAACCTGGAGATCAGTGCTGACTCATCCAGGGCAAGTGCACGCGTGTGTTTACAGTGCAGTTTGTTATCCAAGTAAAACTATTAGAATTTCTACATGTTTTCATGGCCAGACCTCCAGACAGATGGGATACAGCGGAGAAAGTAAAAGAAGGTCTGTAAAACATTTTGGCATAATTTCATTCTGTTTGTATTTCCAAGGAGTAATAAGACGTAGTGTAGGATGTCTCGACTTACAGACAGATATATACAGTAAATAGGACACACAGACGAGAAATACATACAGACGGAGCTCGTCTCATAGAAAAAACAAACATGGAACAGCATGAGCTACGTTTTATCGCTCTACCAGCCGTCAGCCTAACAGCCTTCCCGTTGACTGTGATGCGCGTCCCGTCTCTCTCTCGCGGCGACGCTGCCCGGGGCTCCGCAGCACAAAACGCCACCCTGCTCTCAGGCAGTTCTCCGAAACAGCCGCCAGGGGGCGTCGGTGACTCTGTGCGTTCTCACAGAGACACAGAAGAGAGAGAGAGAGAGATAGAGGGGGAGAGCGAGGGAGGTGTCTCCTGCTCCAAATCAAATCCGTCCCGTCTGTCCTATGAGTGAGCCCGGGTCAAACCTTCGATTTCCATCCAAACACGACTGCTCTGTTGACAGTGTTGGAGGCGAAGAGGAGGAGGGGGGCGTTCGCAACCAGTTTATGGCCCCGCCTCCCAGCCAGAGTTCATACTGTGAGCTTCAATCCCAGCTCCCGTCCAAGCTCATTTTTTCTTACTGGACTTTTCTGATCGTTTTGCGTCCGACTTCCCAGCCCGTTCTGACCTCTCCGACCGTTCGCCCCTCTCCCTCTCCTTCTCTTTATCCCTCTCCTTCTCTCTGTCCCGTTCCTTCTCCTTCTCAGCACGCTCGATTCGGTCACCCCGGTCCGAACGCTCGCCACCGCGCTCTGACCTGTTGTCCACCTTGCTCCCGTCGCGGCGCGTGCCCTCGTCGGTGGATGAGGTAGTTGGTTGGGGCTGACCCCATTTGGCAATCTCCTCGTGCTCTGAAATACTGGCGGTGATATTAGTCACCCACGTTTTGAGGTCGTCCTGCGATGGGAGAGAGGGGTGCACAGATGTCAGCTGGCCGGTTCAGTTGTTAACATGAATGTTTTTAAGGTTTTCGATGACGTGCAGATGCACAGTTACAGCTGCTTTCACTATTCTGAGGCGTGCAGGAAACAGAAAAAATGTCTCACCTCATCTTTTGCATGAAACAAAAACTCGCTGCCGTCCTTCGTTCTGCAAAGAGAGAAGAAGAGTTAAACTCAGCCTTAGAGCAGTGGTCCCCAAACTGTGGGGTGGGCCCCATCTGTGAGCCACAGAACTACAGTTACATTCTCTGCGGCCTGCTGGAGCGGGAGGGCTAGTAGGAGGAGTTGGCCGTCCGACTGCGGTCTGGGGTGTGGGGCCTCCCTGCTGCTGCGGAGTCGGGGCGGTCTGCCTCTCCCCACCGCAGGGAAAAGGGTAACACCACCTGGGTCTGGGTGCAATTCCCCCCTCCAGGGGCAAGGGTACCTAGACCCGGTTTGTAGAGTACGCTTGGGGAGTGTGATTGTGTGTACAGCGTCTCTTTATGTCTGTCTCCACGTTGGTTGAGTGTGGAGTGAGTGCATATGAGAGCATGAGGGTGGGAATGGATGTTTGTATCTGTGTGTGCCTGTATGTCTGTGTCTATATGTCAGGTTGGGTATCAGACGCCACCTCTCTGGGGACACCTCAGGCCCTCCAAGGTTTGGAGGCCTATCTCCACCCACCACCACTTCCCCTGCCGGTGGCGGACTCCCTCAGGTGTCGGTGTGTTGGTGGTTCTTTGTGTCTGGGGGTGGGCGTCCGGGTACACACCGGCTCACTCCTTGGCGGCCGCTTGTCGGGGCCTGGGGCCTGGGGCTCGCTCGGGCCCCTTTGGAGGTGGGGTGCCCCCGGCCTCTCGGCCTGGGGCTCGGTCACTCAGGCACAGCTGGGGGCCGGCGGAGCTCACGGGCGCGTCACTGCAACTCCCCCTGACTTCTGCTCCGCGGCTGCTGGGCGAGCCCTCATCTGGGACTCTCCTCAGCTCTTACTGGAACAGTGGCGCGGCTGCCCCTCTGTTGGTCTTCCATGGTCTCTTGTGTTCTGGGGGCCTCTGGATGTCTGGAGTTTTGATCTCCTCCATACCCGCTTCACACCCTGGAGGACGGGGCTGTGGCCCCCCCACACTCCCTAGCAGATCATTACATGGAGAAACCTTTGGAATGCAAGCATGCTGATCCACACAGGTATGCACACATGGGTATTCACAGACGCGGATTAAAGCTTTCTTGGCTGCTGCCTCAAAGCACACTGTGCGCTGTCTATCTTGCGTGCTGCACAATATCGTTTATTATTTAGTAAATATTGATATCTATGACTAGCTAGTTTATTGTGATGGTGCTTTGTTTTCTCTATTATTATGTTACTCTTTGTTGTTTGCTGTCTCCTCTGTTTGTTTTTTTTGTTTGTTTGTTTTTTTTTCTCCATACAGGTGACCCAGGAGTTCTTTTTTTTTTTCTCTCTCTTCCCCCCCCTTCTCACCGTCTCTTCTCCCCTTTGGTTTTCTTTCTTTCTCTCCCCCTCTTTCTCTCATTCATTCCCCCTGTCCTATTTATTTAAAAAAAAAAAAAAAAAAAAAAAAAAAAAAAAAAAGAACTACAGTGTGGAAAAGAGGAAAAGCGCGAGTCATTTGCTACTGCTCTGACTTTTACTTAACTAAAATTCAACTTAGATCAATTTGGAAATCCCCGTGTCTGTGTAGCTTAGACTACTTTAAGTTCTTCTTTAAGATTTGGAAAGATGTTTCACCCTCACTGTATCATGTGTTCTATTTTTAGATTTCTATTTTAGTAAAATATCTTTCTGTAATTATTATGAGGTGTCACACACTTTAAGGCATTTGCTTTTTTAATTTCAGAGAAGAAGTAAACAGCCTACTGATCTCAGTCACCTTTAACCAGCTGCTTCTTAAACACGACTCTCAGCTGTGGTTTAACTACGCTTCTAACGTCTAGTTATCGTCTGTAAACAGGTTCCATCGAGGGAGCTCATCACATCGTGAATCCTTAGCTGACCAATCAGCATGCATCAGCAGGATGCTAACGATTCATGGCCAAAAAAATGGAAGAAAGCGTTGTTTCGTTTCAGTTTGGAAAGATTATAAGTGTCATATTTTTGAAAACTAAAAGAAAATGTGACCTTTTTTGTCTAGAAGCAGGTTTTTAGCTATTGGAACACCAGAATTATGTACAATGGGTTTACTAGATCAAATCTGGGTTTGTGGTTATGACCAAATAAATTACTCACACTGTTTATTTTTACAATGTGCCCAGGCCCTAAAGAGTGAAAACACACTAACGTGAAGCATGAAAGTGCCTGTCTGCAGTACATGTGAGTGCGAAAACAGCCGATTACTTGAGCGTGAAGACGTTCTTCTTCTTCTTGTAGCCATTGGTGACGTCGCAGTGGCAGTGGGAGAGGTTGAGCAGCGGCTCGTTGTTGTAGGGCGTCGTGGTGTTCTTGGCGTCCTTGTAGAAACCCAGCTCCCCTTTATTCAGCACGCAGTACAGGTTGACCCATGATCTGCTGTGGTGGGGGGAGGCGGGAGAGGAAGGGAGGGGAAGAAGAGGAGGGAAAGGTGAGAGGAAAAGAGGAGCATGGGGAAGGAGGTTGGGTGGAGGGGTGGGGGAGGACAGGAGGAGTCAGGAAGAGCTGCAGAATCACAGTCGCTACACTAACACCTCACTCACCTGACCAGAGCAGACAGGTAGGTAGGCGGGATGAAGCAGCCCCAAGAAGGGAAGAGGAAACACACTGCTGAACAAACGCAGACGGACGGACAAACAGACGGAGGAGGTGGGGGGATGGAGGTATGGGGAGGAAGGCTACGTACAGCTTGTGTGCACCTGTGTGCGAGGCTTACATGTGACTTACCTTGGAGGAGACAAGAGGAGCAGCCAGCAGCACCGAGGAAGAGAGGAGAAAAGAGACAGAGGAGTTTGGTTAAAATGCCATTTTGGCAACAACGCGGCTTAAAATCCAGACATGCTCGTTTTCCCTCTGTGAGCGTGTTTACATGCACACAGCATTCCAGTTAATAGCTGACATCGGCAGTACTGTGCACAAGTTTCAGGAACTTGTTTATATTTTTATCTTCAGTCGCCCAGACACACAGTCAGAGTTCTTAAGGGCAACTTTCAGCCACAAGAAGAACAAAGAGTTCTGCAGCAGATGGTGTGGAAGCCAGTGTGAGATTACATAAAGAGACAGCCAGGCTCCACAGATGATCTGTGGCAAATCTCCACAGACCTTAAAAAGAAGTTTCATTTTTGTTTACTTCACTTTGTATTATTTTATTTTAAACATTCTCCTTTTACTTTTAGCAACTAAAACATTTGCACAGTACTGCCAGTATTATTCAGAGCAAGTTTCCGTGTGCAGCTTAATATCCTGATTTCAAACTCAACAGTAGATACACGGGTAAAAAAAACAAAAAAAAAACAATGGTGCAAGTGATAAGTGATGTCTGAACTGCTCACAACACCCATTAAAAGTTCATTCTTGAAATGTTTTTCTATTGTTGGCTCTGTGTGATGGCGGGGAGTGCAGATATCCCAGACGTGGTCATCTCCAACCACATCCAGAGCTTTGCTTTGCAAGGCAGAAGAAAAATGGCTTAAAGGAGCGGTAAACTAAAGAGTTAATAAGGAAGAGCCAAAACTGTTGGGAAGAGTTGGAAATGAGCGCAACAGGTTCCCTTTAAAAACACTTGAGCTAAAAAAAATGTTCCTTTTAATATCTCTGTTCCTTGGTGTGGGTTTTTTAATGTATTTTCCTAGTTTACAGTAGCAGATATTACTTTTCTCTTCCTGTACATTATGAACAGGACACCTCGGGAAGAAGTTTAAACTTTTTCAGAGGAAATTTGACATGTGAATGCGCTCACAGCTGTAACCTCAATTTAATGCGAAGCATAGATGTGGAAGTTTGTCGTCCACTTTCATACACCTTTCACAGGCACCATACCCTAACAAGGTACCAGAATATTAATGTGCACATCAACTTACTTAGTGTCTCATCGCGTAGAGATGTAACAGAGACAGGTTGAATCTCAGTCCTTCCCTAAATGCATCCTCGCTTTCTTTCTCGGCATCAACCGCTAACAACGAGGAGCACTTTGGAGATTCACACTTGTCCGGATTTAAGCCATTCGACATTGTGCTTTACCTTGCCATGTACATAACAGGGCATGTACATACGACACACTCATCCATTGCCTTGAGTAGGTGCGTGAGCGGGACTCATCCACAGCTGGGAGGGGATGAGCTTTTAGCTGTGCAAGGTCAGCCCAGCCCTCAGGGGGCAGTGCAGAGAGAGACTTTCTTGCTGGTGTCTCTCTGGAAGAAGCAGGGTGGTCATCAGTGGAGGGCAGGCTGTGTGCATAAGTGTGTGTGTTTGACCAGCAGCTCCATCCCACAGCATTCCTCAGCCAGTCAGTCAGTCTCCTGTGTTTTATTCTGTGGGCTCGCGTTAGATCAGGAGGCATCGTAAGCGTCATGCATGAAGTTTTCACATGCGGTGGGAATCCTGCAGGCCTCTGATCTAATAAAGTGCTCTAATTACATCCTAATAATCAGCACTGACAGACATAATATATTCAGAGGCTGACATAAGATTTACATTAGTGAATCCTTTTCCTGCTTCATGTACTCATCACTGATTTTCTTACTCTTCAGTACAAATTAACAACTGGAGGACTGGGCGATATCTCAGTATCTGCTATGAACGAAGATCTTTATAGCAGAAATGTGCAGTAAGCCTTCAGGTCCTTCACTACATGTGCAGACTTATCAGTATAAAATGCATTTACAAACCATGTCGGACATGGTCATCAGCAAAATGTAAAAGAGCCAAAGTTAGTTTGTATGGTATATTCAGCGTTGGGGAGTAACGGAATACATGTACCTGCGTTACGTATTAAAATACAAAATATGAGTAACTGTAATCCGTTACAGTTACCATTTAAAAAGGTGGTATTCAGAATACAGTTACTTTGTTGAAATAAAGAAATTACACAGCGGTCTTCTCCTGTTTCATATGTTCGGCTATGCCCTCTCTATTTCTGGTAATTCCACGCTGGCGGAAACCCAAACAAAACACGCATTAGGAGGCTCTAATGTCTGTGTCTCAATCCTGCGGCCCATGTCAGCTCTACTTGAGGCCCGCATAATGACATGAAGAAATATTTTTAAAAATTATTGTTCAAAAATTATTTAATATAAAGGCAATAGGCAGAGTGTTCGGAGCCGCAAACCTGTTTTATATACACGCGGAATAGTTTTAATACGAGATCGCTGCTAAAAGTGCAGCCTTACCTAACGTCCACCCTACTGTTACTCATTTATATTAAGATTGAAACATCTAGTTAGTATTGGTATGGAGAGTAACCTGCAGTAATAGTAATAAACCACACAGCAATAGTACATTCATGTAGTTGTAAAAAGTATGATAATATATTAAGTATTCAGAATACGTTACTCTCATTGAGTAACGTAACGGAATACGTTACAAAATACATTTTGGGGCATGTATTCTGTAATCTGTAGTGGAATACATTTTAAAAGTAACCTTCCCAACACTGGGTATATTTAACCTCCTAGGACCTGGCGTCCACATATGTGGACATCACATTTTGGGTTATTTAGACCAAAATAGTCAATTTTGCTCTACATGGTCCTGATATCCACTTACGAGGACATTATACTACTACTGCTCTATCAAAATTTTAAACAAATATCCTGATATGTGGCTCTTATTTTTCTTAAAAACAAAAATAAGGTAAAAAAAAAATCTTGTAATTCTTTGTTTTTACATTCATTGGGCCCCAATATGCCCAAATATCAAATAGAAATTAAAAATGCATACTGTGGAAGAGTTCGGGTCTTAGGAGGTTAATACATTTTCACCACTATATTTCCAACCCCAGGGAGAATAGCTGCTGTGTTGCTGCAGCTAATGGGGATCTTAATCTATTACACTAAGCCATACCTGCCTTCAGACAGATGTTTCCAGCAAAGAACTACTACTCTTTACCCAGCTGCAATGACCAAAACAGTTATTTACCTTGCAAAACATCTACTGCTACCTAAATTAATTTGTTAGTGTAGCTGTGTGATTATTCTAAAGCTGTAGCTCAGTTTGGCCTCAAAAAGGTAAAAACCCTGTTTTTGAGGTTCTGAAAAGAACATTTTATTGCATGAACTAAGAAGCTTTGATTTGTCTCACATTTTTAACCTTTAGTTAAATAACTCCTTCAGTTTTTATTTTATTATTCATTGTTTGGCAACGCTAACATGACTTCTCCTCGCGGCAGGAAAACCTTAGGAGCAAGCAGAGGTTGCATGCGCGTGCTGACAGGTTAAAAACTCGATATATCGCCCAGCCCTAAACAGCTGTAATCTCCCACTGCCAGGCACAGGCAACACCACAAACTGTGACTACCTCCTTCTTTCCACCACATACAAACACAAGACAGTCTAGAACTTTTTTATGTCAGAGAAAAAGGTAAAAATTCAAACTTCATCTCAATAAAAATATAAAAAGGTAAGATTTCCTGAGAAACGCCAAAGCTCTTCTGAGTATTTTCATGTTGAACACACGATGGAATCAACCTGTGAGCCTGTGTGTGTCATGCATCTGTTCAACATGTCCGTGTGTTAGCCTGTTAGCTCAACATGCTAAAGTCATGCCTCTGTCACTCCTGTTGAATTATTAAATGGAGGAAGCAGCAGTGTCATGAGAAAGTGGTACTTAGAGGGCTGGAAATGCTTTGTTCAAACTAATATTTAAGAATAAGTCGATGAAACAATCATTTTTTCTGCACCTCAATAACCCCTGTGGAACATAAATAGCTTTGAATTGATTAACTGGAATCCCTAAAGTTTGATACTCATGACATCACTGTCCATCCTCCTTCTTTATAACTCCTATCAGGTATCAGGTATCATTATGACCCTGAACACCCACCTATTGGTGCTCTTCTTCAGGCTCTCAATGTCCAGCTTGCGGAAAAGGAAGCCCTCGTGGTGTGCCGTATGTGTGGGCGGTTGGGGGACGATCGGGCTGCTCTGGGCTGGTGCAGATCTGGACCGCCGCGTCGTTTCCCCGGGCTCTTTGGGTCGTGGCCGGCGTCGTGGTTTGGGTCTGTCCCGAGCTCGAGGGCGGTCGGGACGGGAAGACTTTTCTGGTATCCCATTAGGCAGTCGGGGCACCTCACCGCGGGCCTAAGGGTTGGGAGAGGCGATGAATTTGAGTTATGGCTCAAAAGTGAAAAACGTTATTACTTATCCCAGTTTTCTCTTTTTAGGAAGTTTGGTCAAAACTTAGAATTAACCCCTAAACGCCCCCAAATATCACACTCTTTATTTATAAAGACTAAACCCAGACCTGCGCTGCTTCTCTTTCTTGTAGCTGCTCTACGATCTCTGCCATGGTGGACCTCTTGTCTCTGTGGAAAAATACCTACTGTTCACATCACAATTGATTCAACTCCAAAAACTGACTACAATAACATTCACTTCTTTTCTGCATAAATATCCACATCCAGATTAAAATGCACTGCAGTACTCTCAGTCTCACCCTCCTGCTGAGCGTCTGTCTGATTGCTCCTTCCCTGTGTCGTGCTCACTGGATTCCTGTCTCTCCAGCCGGTGCCTGTCCCTCTCTCTCCGCCGGCCCTCGTGGCCCCCGTGACCTTCTTGTTCGCTGGAAGTTTGCCTCTCCAACGTCCGTCTCTCCCGCCTCTCAGCCTGTTCCCTCCACACCTCTTGAGGCAGCTCATCCCTGCGCGCCTGGATTAGCTGCTCGCTGGACAGCTGCCGTTCTATCCTGTGGTGATAAGTGTGTGTCTGGCCCTGAGGCTCAGCGTGGCCCAAAGGGTCAGTCCTGGATCCTCGAGGCCCTCTGGTGGGCTCGCTGTGCAGACGCTCCCGGCTCGGCTCCTGAAGCACCACCTCGGCCATCACTGCTACCTCTGCTCTCTCTGTCCCCATCATCATATCTCTCTCCCTCCCCCGCTCTCTTGCCTTCTCCAGCCGGCTGGCCACAATCAGAGGCGTCACAGCATCATCTAAGTGTTTGATTTTGGGTTGCCGGAGATACGGGGAGGATTTTGCCTCAATTTCCCTCGCCGCTTGTGCCGGATGCAGGTGACTCATCACCTTTGCTGTCTGTTCCCTTGCTGTGCTGGCACTTTCTCGTGCCTGGTTGGCTGACACTAGCATCGCTGCTGTGGCTATAGATGCAATCGAGGATGCAGCCGGGCGGCCTAGACCTGCAGCCACACCCACTACGCCTCCATCCCGGACATCCAGAGTGTTTCGGTAGCTGGAGCCGTTCATCACAGGGGTGTAGTTGGCGACTGTTGATCCCAGGCGCCGAGCTGCAGATGACGGAGAAGGTGTTGGGGTGGCCGGCGAGGGAGATGGAGGAGAGCTGGCTTCGTTCTGTTCATATATAGTCTGCCTCATGACGGGGGAGACTGGGAGGCGGGGGAGAGTGGGTGGACTATGTGAGGCATCTTGGGGATCCAGGAAGACTTTACGACCCAGGAGGGGAGTTGGGGGCAGTTTACTTTGCTCTGCTTTTAGCTTTTCTACCTGCAGAAAGAAAACAGAACCAGAGATGAAACTACCAAGTCTTCATCAACAATTTGAGCATGTTTGGAACGTGCTACTGAGTTTGTCTAAACTGAGGACATATTTGCACAGTGAGGATGATGATAATACCGTGGTGAGCCGCCGCAGTGAGCTGAATCGCTCTTCCCAGGTGGCAGCTGCTTTGCGGAAGGCTTCATGTCGACGAATCAGCTGTTCCACCTCATCTACGCTCCCTCCAAGCTCGTTGCTGTTGATAAACGGCTCCTGAGCAGTCAGCCATGCCTCTGCCACCACCGCCTCCTGGGCAAACTGGTGAACCTCCAACACTGCAAACAGGACAAATAAGAACACCAAAAAAGAGAGAAAGCATCTTAATTTACTTCTAAATGCCAGATTCCTGCACATCCCTGTCTTTTTTACTTTTTAAGCCATTGCATCCACTCACATTGCTGCAGGACTTCCCAGTGCTTGTCCCACTTCTCAGACAGCTCACGCTCCTTAGCGATCACTTTGTCCAGCTTCTCTTTGATCTGAGAATAAAGATATCACAATTACATCATGGGTCTGTTTAGCTCTATGGATGCTCAGAAAAAATTGAAATATTATAGGGAATCGATTCCTTCTCACACATAAAATATAAAACCTTATGTTTCTTAACATGCATCTCTAAAGTTTTCTGTCATGCATATACTGTCACATGGGTGCAGTGAGATCAGTGTAATCATTAAGAGGAAAAAGCTCAGGCTTCATTTGGTTTTCCACACTTAGTTTCATTGTATAGCAGGCACATCCTTGCTGGTCAAACCTTCTGTTTGCAAGAGGCAGCCAATTAGAACAATTTTTCCTTAAAGGGGGAGGAGCTATAACAGAGATACAGGATGAATTGAGAAGCTGCACCAAGCCCCAGCACGAAAAACAAGGGTGATTTTAGTGAATCATGTAAAGCCCCTCTAGCAATATGACTCTGCAGAGGAGGCTAATCGACTCGTGAGCCCACTCAACCAGAGTCTTCAAAGTTATAAACAAACTGAGGTTTAGATATCCGTGTTTAAATTGGACTTAAAGTGACAGTCTTTATCATGTTTACTCATCTCACCTCTTCAGCTGCAGGGTTTCTAGCCGCCAGCAGGGTTTTTCCCATCTCAATACACTCCAGGATGCTCTGACTGCGAGCCTCTACTTCACTCTTAAGACTCTGGTGATAGTTCATCAGCACCTCTACTGAGGACACGTCCCTGCAGGAACCACACAGAACCTGAACTCACTGAAGACTTTCACTATGCCCACGAATGCTGACCATCACATGCTATTATAATGAACCATAAAAAGCAAAATGATATTTCATATGTACATTTTTTTTAAAAGAAAATAAATGAGTTTGATCTTAAACAGTGCATGTGGTGAACAGATATTGAGGCTGCTATGCAGGGTGCCACATGCATATGTAGAAGGTATTGTAGATACCTGGGCTTCTCTCCTGTCCCTATCTGACAGATGATCGAGTCCATCCACATGATCTGATCTCGGACCATGCCGAAGAACCTCAGCTTGTCAGTCTCTGTGGTGATCTGCACCCGACACTCTTCGCAGGATGTTAGCAGCTCTTTCCAGCACTGCATCACTTCGTGCTCACGGCACGCGATGGCTTCGGCCTTCTCGCCAGCGTACACCGTCCTCAGCTGGGCTGCGCTCTCTTGCAGCTGACGCACCTGGCAGAGCGTGAAGGCAAGCTTTAGTAAACAGCTCAACTGAACAGGGACGAAACAGAATTGAAAAAAGGAAAGAGAGAGTTTGTTTTCCGAGTGACGCACGAAACACAGCTGCCAAGACAGCTGTGTTTCGTCAGGGCCAAGTGGTGCAGGCTCTGTCACCTGAGTAGGCACAGAACATCTGTGCTTTTGCATCTTTCTTGAGTAGCACTGTTCCTGCTGCCCAGGTGCACGACAGAGACTAGATCAAGCAAAATTAAATGCAGAGTAAGAAGATGGTGTTGCCATGAAAATGGCAGACTCACAAAGAACCAAAAACTTTACTATCCAATGAAATAGATTTTATGTGAATTTGATTTAATTTAAACAAATTCACATAATTTAGTTCAGTTCAGTGTTTTTTATTGGTTATAAAAATGCATTAAAGTCTATCATTTCTGGATTCAGTTTCTGATATACTGATATTCTTTACTTTTTAAATCCACATGGGGGGTCACTGCACCAATTAGGATTACTCAGTTAGCCAGGTAACTTCTAAAATAGCATGCAAAAAATGATTTACACTTTTGTAATCAATATTAACAGTCAATGCTAATGATTAATTTTTTTTCAAATTCCAGATGTTATTCCTTTCACATTTAAACTGTTTGCAGTCAGTAGCACAACTGGCTGTTAGCTACTGTCACGGGCTGCCGGGGCAGACCATGTGGAGAGAGTAGAGGACCCAATTGCAGACAGAGGCGAGGAGACAAAAACTGGACATAACGAAAAGCAAGCCTTTATTTAGGGCTGAAAACTCACGAAAATACAACATGGCTAAAGTGAGGAAAAACCTGAACATAACCTGGGAAACTATGACTCTCACTGTGACTTTATACTATGACGAGACAAGATAACAACTATGACTTGACTGGGAAACTGTGACAACGGGTAGGGAAGGTAACACAGACGATGCGACAATGAACAAAGGGAGACAGAGGACTTTAATACACACATGAGGTGATGAGGGGAAGAGGAGACACACGAGGACACAGTTGACTAGAATGAGACATAATGACAAAGGGGAGAGTAAAACTAAACGTAAAAAACCAAGAACACAAAACTCTTTCAAAATAAAACAGGAAACGTGGACATGACATGAGCAACATGAAAACACACAGACAGAAAATACATGACACAGAAAACTGGGACAGACTCATAACTAAGGCGACGTAAAAGGACCTAAACTATACTGCAACTCAAGACGATAACAAAGCAAACACTTAATATAATTTCAGAATTTCATGAACAGAGCACAATGTAAACATAAGAAAACAATACAAAAATAAGACAAAACGCTGGTTCAGAGACCCAGCCCCTGACAGCTACTCGCCATATTGCATCTGTTATGGATTTACAAATAAAAAAAATCACTAAATAAGTTTCTATAAAGATTCCTGCAGACCAAATATAGATAATATCAATCTTCTTCCTTTAATTCTCCTTTAATTTTTCCTTAAATGAAGATTAGAGGAGGGTCTGTTGATCGATGTGCAGCTGTACCTGTGTGACAAGCAGCTGAATGTCCTGCTCGAAGGTGTGCAGGAGTCTCTGCAGGGTGCTGGTGTTGGAAGTGCTGCCCTGCCGAGCCCGAACCTCTGGCAACCTTCGATGTTTGTCATCAATCTGGGCTAAAACCTGAAAAAAGGCAGTGGAGAAATTTTGCCTGTTTGTAGGGCAGAAATGCTCTATCGGCACCTGATTTACATTTTTCCTATTTTCTTTCTTTTTCAAGCTGTTCTCATCACGAAGGCCAATGTACACTGTGGTGACCCGACATAAAAGAAGATAAAAGTGTGAAATTAAATTAAATGAATCTGCTCTTTATCATATCCGGCATTATATGTGTGTGTGTGTGTCCTTTGGTTTAATTTGTGGCCCGTCTTGGCTTTGCTCCTCTTACCTCTCTGCAGTCGAAGAAGAATTTGTGCAGCTGGTGTGAAGCAGCGAGCATCTGACCGCGGGTCTCCATGAGCTCCAGCAGGTCGGCCCAGGCTTCGTTCACTCCGTCCTTCCATTCGGCGATGGTGGCTGCTTCTGAGTGGCCGTAGTCGATGAGCTCATCCACCATCTGATTGACGGCTGTCACTCGCTCCTGGCCCACGCTGCCCGTTTCTGACGCAAACTCTGTAAACTTCTCCTGTAGGACCTGGAAGTGTGGCATGTTTTATTTACTGCAGCAAATCGGTCTGCTAATTTTAATGTATTCATTCATTCATTCATTCATTCATTCAAGTCAAATAAAGAACATAATTAGACATTACAATCAAATGAAACCCCTTTTGAGATTTTACTTGTAATATTTAAATTTCAGGTAATAAAATCTGTTACCTGAATCTATTATTCATGTGCAGAGGCCATCTGTCGACACACTTACTGTGACATGCTCATAGTCTTGACCCAGTTCAGGCGAGCTGGCGACCACCTCCCTCTGAGCGATCCACTGCTCCAACTCATCCACCTCCCTGTTGAGCTGGTACAGCCAGTACTGCTGCTCCAGACGGCTCTTCCTCTCCTCCACCAGGTCCTTCAGAGACACGTACAGACGGTCTATCTGTGACTGACGCTTGCTGATCTGTTCGCTGTGGAAGAGAGGAGGAAGAGTGTAAGGTAAGGCACAAAAAAAAAAAAAGCTAGGAGGAGTGTAGCAGTAACTGCTCCCCCAGCTCGAGAGACAGACATCGCTTCTACTTTCAGGATTAGGATTTAAACTTTCCTTTCGGATTATTTATGGATCAGGATCTCGCCATCAGTTAGTGCTTCCCCACTCTCCTCTTTTTCTTTCCCCACGTGGTTTTATTCCATTACTGCAAGTCATTAACGTCTACTTTTTGCTGATTGTGTCTGTCTTTTCTCTGCTTTCCTCTCACACCTCCACACGGTGGCAGCAGACGACTGCCCCCGAGCCTCCTCCTTCCTGTTATAACAGAAATCTTTCTCCCCTTCAACAGAGACGATCGTTTTAAGGTTGGTTTTCTTTCTCAGGTTTCTTTACCTCATAACACAAAGCTCTTGTTGTGAAATACTGCTATAAAAATACAACTGAAGTGAATGATGAAAAACCTTTTATAATCCAGAGATTCGGTGCTTTTCTGTATTTAAGATGTTGTGACAGAAATTTCTGTCAGATTTTGTGCATGTGTTTAACTGCTCACCAGTCTGGATGTCCCATCTCCAGCAGCTGCCGGCACTGCTGTGAAAGCAGGCCGATGGTCTCAGCGTAGTCTTCGATGGTCTGTTCTAGGACCAAATGCTTCTTCAGCAGCTGCAGCGTGCTCTGCTCATCCTGGCAGGAGGAGGAAGAACACACGAGAAATGACACTTTAATTTCAGTATACACACACAGAATAAAACTGCATGTAAAAAATCCTGCTCACATTAGAGTCCAACAAACACAGTATCACATATTCAGATGACAATCGCATATTCTGCAGAGAACTGTGTGTGTAAGACGGCTCCTGTGATTTTAAAGAGTTTTTTTTTTTACTTCAATGATAAATATTTCAGACAAATAATTTTACCTTTCCCTTCTCCTCATTCATCATGTGCAACTCCTGCTCACTCAGCCAGGCCTCGACCTCGGCTGTATCGAAGTAGTACTGCTGGGCCTGGTACATGGCATCCAGGACCAGCTGCCTCCTCTCAGTCTCGGCCCAAAGCAGAGCCCACAGCTGGGACAGCTGGTCGTGACCTGCCCTGATGCAGTCTGCCTCAGGGCTGCGTATGGAGCCAATGATCCCCGCCCTCTCCAGGACATCATCAATTCTGCTCCTGTGGCTCTGCAGCTCCCTCTGAAGATTCTACAGCACAGGCAGAAAGAGCTATTTAGATGTTGAGAGTGTAAACGGATGGATCAGAACTCAGAGGCTGGACATTATCTTTATCACAAGTCATCAGTTATTTAGTGACTTGAGCTCTGCGTTTAAAGCTTTAGGGTGCAGGGGGTCTATCGTGAAGAGGAACGGGACCTCTGTTAAGGTTTCAGGCTAAGGCTGCAGTTTAATTAGCAGCTATTCAGGTTTTCTTACCTGGTTCTTCTTCATTAGCTGCTGCACAGCCTGCAGAGTAGAGCCGTGCTCCTGAGACATGGCCATCGGGAGGCGTTCCTGGACCCACAACTTCAACCGCAATGGTATGACGAAAAGAAATGAATATTTGTACATGTATGAATATGTGAACATGCATGTCCACACCTCATGTACAGATTAAAGAGAAGCCTGGTATATTTCACCTCAATTACAAATAGATAAAAAAGTAACAATAACAAAATTAGAACATGCAATAACACGACTCCTGTGTTTTGTGTAGTGAGTGTGAATCTGGTTGTGTTGTCAGCTCACAATCTCATCCTCCAGGTCTCGCCCAACTTGATGAACTTCCTTGGACGCCAGCAGGATGCGTCGCCTCTCCTTCAGCGGCTCGATCAAACGCACCATCCTGGCCTCCACGGCGGCCTGTCGCTCTGCAACCGTCTCCTTGACCTGCGTCTGCTGCGGGATGGAGGATGCCTGCACCTGAAGCTGCCCTACCTCCTTATACCATTCCTCCATCTGGGTCTCCAGGGTCTGAGGAGGAGGAAGAGGAGAGGGTGAGTGTAGTTACCGGGCAGAAGAATGTAACTGAGGCAGGAGAGAGGAGACAAGAGAAACTGGATGGAAGAAACATGTCATCATGTGAGAGAAGATAAAAATGACATGAGTGAGATGAAAAGAGTGTGGCAGGAAACAAAGTTTACATGATTTTAGTTTTTTTCACTTTAATGTAGTTGTTTTATTCCCTGTAATACTGATTTTATTTAACTTTTTAACTTACCACGTCAAAGTTTATAAAACATCTTTTTAAAAACTGTAATAAATTCAGTAGATTTATATGTATTAAGCAACAGATGGATAAGATGAGACTGAGGATAACCCAAAACAGCACAAGAACAGGTGGTTAACAGACATGAAGTGTAGTGAAGGTTACTGTACCCCTTGCCAGGATGGATGCTGGGTAGTGGAGTTATGATGATGTGGTAAAGCAGTGCTAATGGCGGCCTGTTAAAGGAAGCTTTAAGCGGCATGCTGTGGGAGAGGAGAGCGAGAGATGTCTGGTGAAATGATGAAGCAATGAATGGATGAATCTGTGCGTCAGCCCGGGTCGAACCTGCTGTATAAACGAGTTCCCGCCTTGCCCAAACCACCACGGCTGGAGGGCAAATTGCGAGTTACATCCCAAGATCACACGTTGACTGGCAGATGTAATGCAAGTGTGCCCAAATTTGGATTCTTTTATTGAGGTGACAGACCAAAAAAAGAAAGAAATGCATATTCATCAAACTAGTAACCCAGCTATTTAAGAAGCTCAGGCTCCAGACTTTTCTAAACACTCAGTTTTCTTTCACTCTTGGTTTTGTATGAGGGAATATCTCTAATATGGTTAACAGGTTGCTGACCCCATTTGCAGTTCCTATCCTAAAGGGAGGGGAAAGGAGCTACAACAGTTTTTCTTCAGTGACTAGATGAACAGAGGCGCTTCACCCAGGCCCAGTGTAAGATAAAGGAGGACACATGCAAAGCTTTAACCTTGATCTGATGAACGTTCAGCAATTTGTTCTCTATGCAAACTGTCATGCATGCAACAGGCATTTTTTTTTTACTAGATCTATCGACCAGTCCACAAATGTGAATAAAAATGAGTCCAGTGCTGTAACAGAGACCCGTAAACTGTCTGACTTGCACAAATCTATTTATTTGCGATGTTCCAAATATCACCTGGGTCCTGGTTCATTGACCAAGCGTTTTGGTTTCTTGGGTTTTGTTTATTATTAATGATCCTCGTGGCGATGCTTAGGTTGTTTATTTTTTGCGTACAGCTTTGCCCTGTGTCATGCCTGTGCTCAACCTGTTTTATTTTGGTAGTCTCACGTCTCTTGTTCCCAGTATTAAGCTCCAATAAATACTGATTATGATGGTGTGTCTCCACTCCACACAGGTGTCTCCACTCTGGCCAAATCGCCCTTCAGTGTATTGTATTGTATTCTATGTATTGTATTATGTACTGTGTACTGTTTGAGTCTCCTCTTGTGCTTTGTCGAGTGGTCCCTCATTGCTGTAATAATAATAATAATAATAATAATAAATTTTATTTATGAGCACCTTTCAAGTCACCCAAGGACACTTTACAATAGGATAAAACACTTAGTAAAACAATGGCAGAATAAGAACAATAAAATAAAGCACAAGATAAAATGAACAAACAGTGGATTCACAGTGAATATGCAGATTTGAACAGATGAGTTTTGAGTTGGGATTTAAACTGGGGGAGAGAACCAATATTTCTTATTTCAGGGGGCAGAGAGTTCCACAACCTGGGAGCAGAGCAGCTGAAAGCTCTGCTTCCCATGGTGGTGAGGCGGAAGGAAGGTACAGTAAGCTGGACAGAAGAAGAAGAACGAAGTGAACGGGCAGAACAAGTGGTGGTTAACAGGTCAGAAAGGTAAGAAGGAGCGAGGTTATGAATGGCCTTGAAGGTGAGCAGAAGAAGTTTGAAAATTATCCGGAATTTCACAGGGAGCCAGTGAAGTTCCTGAAGAACAGGGGTGATGTGCTGGTAGGAGGGGGTTCTGGTGATAATGCGAGCAGCAGAGTTCTGAACCAGTTGAAGCTTATGGAGGGATTTTTGGGGGAGACCATGCAGAAGAGAATTGCAGTAGTCAATACGGGAGGTAACAAGACTGTGGGCAAGAATGGACGTAGACTGGGTGGAAAGAGAAGAACGTAATCTGTTAATGTTACATAGATGGAAGTAGGCAGAACGGGTGAGGTTATTGATGTGTGATTTATAAGAAAGTGAACTGTCTAGGATGACACCAAGGCTCTTAACCTGAGGAGAAGGGAGAACTGTGGAGTTATCGATGGTGAGTGAGAAATGGTTTGCCTTCAAAAGGTTGGATTTGGTGCCAATAAGGAGGATCTCAGTTTTATCCTCATTGAGCTTTAGAAAATTAGAGGTAAACCAGGATTTTAACTCGGATAGACATTCTGTAAGGGAAGAAGGTGGGAGGGAGGAATCAGGTTTGCAAGAGAGATATAACTGGGTGTCATCAGCAAAACAGTGAAACTGAAGATCAAATTTGCGGAAGATGGTACCTAGAGGGAGGATGTATATTATAAAGAGAAGAGGGCCTAAAACTGAGCCTTGGGGTACACCAGAGGTGACGGGGAATAGACGAGAGCGGAATGATCTTAGTTGAATAAACTGGGAACGGTCGAGGAGATATGATTGAAACCAGGCGAGGGGTGTGTCAGAGATGCCGAGAGAGGAAAGTCTGCTTAGAAGGACAGAGTGAGAAATGGTGTCAAAGGCTGAGCTCAGATCTAAAAGGACGAGAATGGTGAGAAGACCAGAGTCAGCTCCGATTAAGAGATCTGTACCCTTGTTCCATGTTCCTGAACTTCTAATATTCCTGAAATTCTAATGTTTTCTGGACATTTAAAGCCTGCTCTTTATTTTGGATTCTTCTGGACTTTAGCTTTTGCATCAACAGCATTAAAAGCTGATGCTTTGAGGCTAGTTTCTCTGTCCTGCAACTCACTTCTCACACAGCAACACATGACCAGAGTAATTTCACTTTCTTCATGGTAAACCGTGTGTGGACGTCTGCTGCAACACTGGATCTGTTTGCCTTTCTGACTTGCCTTATGAAAAAGATGTGCTACACCGTTCTTCAAATATTTAAAAATACCTGGAGTAAACAGCTACAGTGATACTAGTACTAATAAACGTAACAGGGGTCAACTGAACATTGAAACTTACTAAAGTTAGAGTATATTGTGCTTACAAATAAATAAGCACTAGCTGCATCCACTCACAGATGCCATGTTTATGAATAAGCACAGATTACTATTTTTACTCAATAAAACATCAGTTTTCCCACTACAGAGGGCTTATCTCTCACTCTGATAGAATTATACATGAACCAGATGTCTAGTGTTTAAAATTAAGATAAATGAAGATTAATTATGACCTTAATGCTAGTGTGTGCCATAAATAAATTATAACAAAATAACCAAATACGCGACAAACACAGATTGAGTCCAATAAGTCACAAACAATCAGCCTTTAACCAGGCAGAACAATCAGCATGATACTGGCAACTATATGTGAAAATATTAAAAACTTGTCACCGTCTGTATTTGTAAAATGATCTTGGGATGAGACTTGTGTTAAAGCTCACCTGGTTTGCACGAACACTGACGGCTTACGTTGTGTCCAAAAACCATCAGCGCAAATTAAAGATTAATGCTGGCGCGAACTTATGAGAAGCTGACTTTGCTAAAATGAGATGGAAAGCAAACAGAAAGCTGTGCAGGCGCAGCGAGAAATGTTGCTGTTAGTCATTTTCAAACATGAGGTTTTGTTTGAATATTAATGAGCTGAGGCCATCTCTGTGTAGCGACAATAACGTAAACAGTGATTCACTCTGAGATGGTTCAACATGCAAGGAAGCAAAGATGCAGAATTACGTTAACAGTTTAGGGCAAAACTGGGCTAAAACTACGGAAAAACTAAGAAAAAACCCCAAAACTCCCCAAAAAATCCACCCAAGAATACAGTTATATAAGGATAAACCTCAGTTAATTTGATTTTCAGTTCATTTACAGTTAAATATTTATTATTATCAGGTTAAAATTCAATAAAAGTCTAAACTCTGGAAACCAAGAACTCACTACCTGACAGATGAAACAGAAAAAGCATCTTTGTACAAAGAAATCATAACTTAAGCCACTTCAGAGGTTAGAGGAACGCATCTGTGGGTGAAATGGCTGCAGCAATGTGCCAAAAACCACTTGAATGTTACGTACATGCAGTTTTTTGAGCTGCTTGTTGACGGTGGTGAGGTCCTGTCCCTGGTCGACGTAGGCCAGTTGACCCTCGAGCTGGCCCAGTCTCTGGTCGAGGCTTTCGTAACTCTGCACCAGCAGGTCGGCCTTGTTGGCTTCAAAAAGCTGGCGGGCTTTTGCCTGAGTGGTGCTCTCCAGATCCTGCCAGCACTCCCTGATCTCCTCCAGCTTCTTCCGCACCACCGGGCTGAGCTCCGGCTTCTCCTGGATCAGTTGCTGGCCCTCCTGGATGGACAGGAAATGAGGGGGAACACAGAGGGAGACGGGGGAGAAAATTAAGACCTTTTATGTCTTAATGCGAAAGGATTATTCATTAACATACCGAAAATGTATAATTAGCCCAGAGTACACGTAGATCAGAGGCAAATGTGCAAATAGAACATTTACTACTGAAAACAAAAGGCAATTAAGCTACAAAATGACACTTCATAATCACAAAGGCATTAAAAACACACAACCTATTATGATAATAAGGCCATTATGTAGTTTAATTAACACATCAATCAGTGAATCGACATCTCTAATTAGCACCTGGGGAGTACCAACATAAACGTAAAATCTCTGAGAATATATCGTTTTCATGCAGATCACTTGGTCTGCACCGCTATGCAAATTTTATTTAAGCAAAAATCTAAAATGTTTATGGAGATTGCACTCATAAATCTAAATCTAAAAGTTTATGTCAAGCGGACATTAAAATAGCTTTATGAAAGTGGGGTCGATTTCTCTATTTGTAATAAAAATAATTATTGATCTCTAATCCACTTTTCACAATAAAAGCGTGGTTGAAAATCTGTGCAGTGTAGGATATCAATGACGTTGTACATAAATAAACGAAACTATGAACCTAAAGCATTGAAAATGAAAAAGTCATTAGTATACCAATTTAGTATTCAACCACCAGAAAATTAAATAGTAACAATTTTAAATATTTTTAATAGAAATATCACACTCTTTAGCGTCTTAACTCTTAATTTCATACATTTCTAGCTGTTTCTGGGTTTTATAAGTCATTTTTGGAAGCTTTGGACAGACATTTAGAGACTGAACAATAAATTGAGAAAATACTAGTAAACAAGAAAAAATAATAATCATAATCATTACATGGAGATGTGACGTAATAACGTGTAAAAAATAATATATAAAATACAAAACATATAAAAAATGAAGCAGGTATAAATTTATAAATGTGCTTCATCGCATTTACAAGTCTTCCTGTGTTTGAATATTGATTCTGTGGAAATGTTGTGTGTGTGTGTGTGTGTGTGTGTGTGTGTGTGTGTGTGTGTGTGTGTGTGTGTGTGTGTGTGTGTGTGTGTGTGTGTAAAACCTCCTCCTACTAAAATACCTCATAAATTACCCCACACGTCCCTTCCCCCATCTCTCTCGCCTTTTCATATTTCTGCCCCTTTTGTACCTCATCCCATTCAGAACCATTACACACACACACACACACACACACACACACACACACACACACACACACACACACACACACACACACACACACACACACACTCTGTATGAATATCAATTAGATGGGGGAGGGATTTCACTGAGGAGGCGAAATGAAAAAAGTCTGGGAGCAGGTGAACATGAGGTGCTGGTTTGTGTGTTTATTAGAAAGAAAGGGACCTAAAAACATTCCCCAATATGAACAAAGAACAAAGGATTTCCTATAAACAAACATAGAAAAGCATTAAAAATCTAAGGAATTAACTGTGGGCCAAACTTCCAAAGTCCATTTTAGGAACACGGACTTTAAATTATTTGATATACACTGGAATTAAAATTCCAGCTTAACTTTGAAAAACAACAAACTGGCACTCGTAGCTTGCCAACTTGTCTTTATCAAAAAAATAAAATAAATAATACTTGGTAATGTGTGGATTACTGTGGATGACTGTGCTTTTCTTTGCATCTCAGTTCCTTGGTCAAAAGTTACGGACTGAAGCCTGCTACAAAAACTCCTCTGACCGCTATGGATAATCTCCCTCTTTATAACAACGTAATAACAAATATACAGGGGGTGAATACTTTTATAACTTATTCATTTGTATCCTTTTAGTTACATTAAAGATTACGCTTTATTTGACTAAAACTATGGCTTGCTGTGTGACACAGACCATCCACAAAGCTCTTGCTTTAGTCACGAACAGAGATGGGCAGCGTCCATCGTGCGTGGGAAGAAAACTTCTTTTTACAGCGAAAAAAACCCCTAAACTTCCAAGCAAGCACCGAGTGCGCTATGACGTAATGGGAAACTCACAGAGAAACTCGCGGATTCTTCAACTGACCGCGGCACACCTGCACCAGGGTAAACCTCCGCCTACCACAGTCCTGCTTTACAGGTGAAAATAGAGCAACAGGACCGCTAGTCTTTGACTTTATTTATTTTCTGCTGCGTTTTACTTGCATCTATTTGAAAGACTGAGTGTAAACACAAAAAATATTTTATTTTATGTGCTGGAATGTGTAGAAAATAGGTTTAAATGTTAAACTAATTTATTCAAGTCAGAGAATGTTGCATATAATTACATTTTTGCTTGATGCATAAAGTTAAAAGATTAAAACTAATAAAACAAGTTTAAAAAAAGAGACTTTTCCATTTGATTACATTTTGTATGATGGATTATGCAGAAAAAGTAGAATTGGGCTGAAAGATCTATCGCTTTATCACCTCTTCAGGTTGTAAATCGTGTTTTTAAAAAGTAACTAAGTAACTAAGTAATTAATTACTTTTGAAAATAAGTAATCAGTAAAGTAACGGGATTACTTTTTTGGGAAAGTAATCAGTAATTAGTTACTGATTACTTTTTTCAAGTAACTTGACCAACACTGGTCACGAATTAGCTGATATGTGCATATGTGTGTTGGATGCAGCTTGCTAACATTAGCAGATAACTTTGATGAACAATATATGGTAAATCCTGCATAAAAAATTAACATGCAGTGGCTAAATTGCTAATGTTGAAGCTTCGAAATGCACAGTCCAAAACCAAAAGTTGACATCAAAATGCGTCTATTCTCAGATTATATCTAAAGTCCTTTCAGGTTCCTCCGAGGACCACAAACATGGGTGAAAACCGCACCTGTTGGAGGGCAAAATATGAGACAACCATAGCCTGTAAGGTTCATGTCCAGTTTGAATTTAAAGAATAAGTAAAAAGGGTTAATCGTAAAGATGTGAAAATGTGCAAAACTTTATTTTAGATTTGATTTTACTGTGCAACAGAAACTGAAAGGACGGACATTTTTTAAAAATATTTTTTCGAGTTGTCTGACCTATTTTTCTGAAGAAAAGGTTCAATTTTCCACCATTTGGTTCTTGGTGGGTGGTACTTTTCAGACTGCCTCGAATTTTCACCAGGATGCTAAAGTATCCTTGAGCAGTGACTCATCATCCACAGAGGACAACATCCTGTCTCACTCACTCGAGTTATCATAAAATCTGCAGACATACAGAGCTGCATCATGACTGGAAACTGGAGCCCAGTGATGAGATAAGACAGCTTCCGGTCCAGACACCGAGATAAGCAGGGCAGTTACGGGAACCTCTAGGCAACACCGAGGTGTAAATGTGAGTGAGAGTAGGTCATAAAAACATCACTCACTGAAGGTCAGCCCAAACCAACAATCTACCGAAAAATACATTTTGATGAGGTAACAGTACAAAGCTAGGTTTGATATTTGAAAGTAAAATGTATTGATGAGCCTGGATTTATGAAACAATAATCAGATTTATCTCAATGCTCTACTATTTACTGGTTGTTTGTGCAGCTGTCCATTAAAATATAAAAGTATATTTTAGATCATGCTTAGCAATAACTGCCCAAAGAAGTGCCCGGCGTTTCCCGATGGTTGCTGAGTGGCCAGACTTCCTTCTAGAACTAAGGAGGATGGAAGACAGTATACTGTAGTGCATATGGTACTCTATATCTGCCGTATACACACCATATCTGCAGCTGCTAACTTAATTGCCACTATCTGGGTACAAATGGAGAGGTGAGAAGAAAAAGAAGCAAATATCTTCACACAATCCTGCACTGTTTTTACATCAACACACACAAACACAAAGAAGGAGAAGTGGAATTGTAAGCAGACAGACCACTTTCCGATCCTTTCCACTGCTAGTGCGTTACGTCAGCGTTCATTCTTGTGTGGTGTCCCTCCGGCTGCTGGTGCGTGCCATCCTCTGCGGTGAGTGGGAGGGTTTGTGTGGGCTCGAGCAGCTTCACCCACTAGCTCAGAGCTGCTACTCCACACTACTCATACTGTGTAAACTGAGTCTGCAGTTCAGAGAGGAGCACAGTATTCCACAGCGCATACAGACAGCATCTGTAGACATCCCACGCCAAGCGGGGAAATCTGTGTGAGTCCCACCCCGTACACTGAGCTTGGAGTACCTTTACAAGATGGGTCAACTCACTGTAGAAATACTCAGCCTGTGAAATCAGTTGAATAATGTCTTGTCATTAGATCAGATTACAGATGCCAACAGGAAATAAAGCATTAACCTTTTTTGGAGATTGAGACTTCACGTTAGGATACTGTTGCACTGATGCTAACTATTACTTCTCCCTTTAAGTGAACATCCTTGCTATCAAAAATAATAATTTATTTCAGTAAATAAAATTATAAAATAGTTGTTTTTGAGGAAATATTCCATTACTGAAGGCCGATTAAAACCCCTCAGTCACAGTTAGAGTTAAATCATCTGTTACGCAGCAGCTGCCTTCAGTCTGAGTCAGAACTGTCAGGATATTTTTATTCTGAAAGGACTAAAGTCAGAAATATGTTGCTTATCGTTTTCCTCTTCTTCAGTATTTGCAGTAGTGATTATGGTGTGTCAATGTTTAGCATAGAGAGTGCAATCTCCATAAACATTATTAACAAATATAACATGCCAGCAGGGAGCGTGACAATGAATTATTTAACGTGGAACATTATTATTGTGCCGTGGGGCTTCAGACTCAAATACACAGTGGTACTGCTCCATGTGGGAGGGCCAGTTCACCAGTGACCAAAGCTGCCCATGTGCTGGAAGCTGCCACACAATGTTCATAAGTAACTCCCCTCCACAGCCCACAGTGTGTCTTTTTCACACTGAAAACAAAAAGTGGAGATAATTAGGCACTAATATAAAATACAATGACACTATCGGTTGGTTTTCCTCCTGTACTGTTCAGTTCTTTCAGGTCACCACCCACCTCTGCTCTGTTACAAAAAGGCTGAAAAAGGTGTTTAAATGGACATATTTCACTTCTCTTTCATGTCTACTCATCCATAATCTTAACTGCTTTCAAAGCTTAGGGTTGCAGGGCAGCTGGAGACCAACCCAGCTTACATCATATATAGTATATAGCATTACAAATGTTGATACTATTATTATACATACGTTTCAGATAATGAGGGTAGTGTATATACAAGTAATCCAGTCAAAGCCAAAAGCTCACTCTTCAGACTGCTCTAAAGAATTGTTTACTGCTTTTAAAAAGACAGGGGCTCCATGAGATCCACGTATATGGTAAAAATAATTATTTCAAACTAGAGATGGACCGATCCGATATTATGTATCGGTATCGGTCCGATACTGACCTAAATTACTGGATCGGATATCGGAGAGAAATAAAAAATGTAATCCGATCCATTAAATATCAAAAAAGCACCTCACAAAACTTGCGACATGGCATAACTCGGCTCATAACCGTAGCACGTTGGAGCAGTGTGCATCAGGTGATAGAGCGGCTGTGGCGTGCGAGACCTGTCGGTGGTCTGGTTCAGCATTTTGAGCCTCGCTACCAATCCGGCATTTCATCTCCGAGAAAATGATCCCAGAGAGAAGTGAAGCAAGTGTGTAAGTTCATCTCTGAATGTTTGTAAAGCATTCCAGCTTTAAGCTTAACAACCGAAATATGGAGCGACTACCTCTTCTCTCCCCCTCCCTCTCCCGCTGCTACTTCAATCATGAAACTGATTAATGATCAGCTGATCGGCTTTTCTGTCGCGAGTCCGTCTCTCTTGTTTGTTTATTGCTCACTTTGCGCCAGAAAGAGGAAACCAGCGGCTGAACAACAGCAGCACGTTTAAGCTTGATAAGCTGTTGTTAGAATTTATTTAATATTACTTTCTACTCCAGGATCTTTTTCTACGTAGCTGACGCTGGTAACTGTGCAGGGGCGGATCTAGCAAAGTTTAGCCAGGGGGGCCGATAGGGCATGAACAGGGAAAAGGGGGCACAAAGACATACTTTTCTTTCTTATTCTCATTTAAAATGTCGAGCTTTTAATGAATAATTATCTGACACCCAAAGTTTTAATCTGATGTAAAATATATAGAAGTCCATTACTGTATATAGTAATTGTTAAGTCTAATATAACCTAGTAAGCTATAGTACTTTTTCCTTTGGGAAGGTACCATCTGTGCAGTCTGCAATTCTGTTGAAGAAAGATGTTGAATCTATTTAATTATTCTTGAAAAATAATTGATTTCTGTGCATTTTTTTTTCACACTGCATCAAATTAAAGTTGATTACGTCGATTAAGCATCATGAGGTGGAGGGTGGGGGGTGGTTCCCTATTTTTTTGCTGGGAGTTTTAGAAGCCTATTAGTTAGGTTGCTTACTCTTTAAAATACCAGAATAGGGAGGATGGAGTAGGCTTAAGTTTATTAGATTGATCAGTGTTGCTGAACTATGAAATATTTTGGGTGCAGTGTATTTTTTGCATACAGGTATAACAGAATAGCTTTAGTGTTTTGTTTTGTTTTTAACTTGAGTTTGAACTTATACAAAATGCAGCAAGATGTTAAAAAAACAGTTTGAATTCATATCAGTATTGGCCGATTTCAAATTTATGATATCGGTGTCGGTCATAAAAAAGTGGTATCGTGCCATCTCTATTTCAAACTACAAGTCACTTTAAAAAGGAAAAATATTGCTTTAAATCTCTTTTTTAACCTCCTAGGACCTGGATGTCCACATGTGGACATCACATTTTGGGCTGTCTAGACCAAAATACTAAATTCTGCTCTACAGGGGCCTGATGTCCACTTACAAGGACATTATACTGTCACTATTGTATTGAAATGTTCTCATATGTGGATCTCATTTTTCTCAGAAACAAAAATCAGGTTAAAAAATAAAAAAATAAAAAAATAAAAAAAAAATCACATAATTCTTTGTTTTTACATTTATCAAAATGCCATGAAAGAGTTCGGGTCTTAGGAGGTTAAAGTACTGATGATGAAAAGCACCATGTTGATGTGATTAAAGATTATTTAAATACTAAGACCCAGAAGGATGTGAGAGAATATGTAAAGTGAAGAAAAACAGGAAGTACAGTCGTGCAGGACAGACAGGGAGAGTCTGATGGAGCACTGATGCTAACAGCAACAGATCATCCTCATTCTGCTGTCTGGTGTGCGCTTCACAGCAGACATCTGCTCCCGAGCCTCCCCTCTGCCGCTCTGTTGGTCAGTGGGTCTGTCACGCTCAGGCCACTGAAGCTACCGTGTCAATATTTACATGTAAAAAAAATCTGCTCGTCCAGCCAAATGGAACTGCTTACTTCAATCCAGGTTGAAGTTTTAATGTCAACTCTTGGTCAACTCTGACATAAGGTAAGAAACCAAACACAGGGTCCAATGAAGTCTAAAGACTGAAAACATATTTATAATATTTGCTACGTGTCCACAGTCTTCAAGGAGATACAACTACAAATCAACATTACTTCTTCAAAAGAAATATCCAATGGCAGCGACCTGGGGTGATGGAAAGAATGTGATGGCTGGTATATATAATATGAAACTGAGGCACTGGTCATGTGATTTTTTGACACCTTGCACTTAAATGGAGACCTGCGTGACCGTCGCAGGGTTTCTGTAGGGTTGCACACTATGCAGAGGGTATATTTTCCTCCAAACTGTAATTGCAGACTCATTTATTCATATCAACACATGATTCCACTACTCATGCTGTTGCTCATAAGAAAAGCTGATGATAAAGGCAGCCTGCTGTGGGGTACTACATGCACTCACTCACACATGCACAAATGTCCACATACCATCCAGAAAATGCACAAATACAGAGAAAGAGGACGGCTGTTCTTCCATCTACCTTAAAAATGCCCCCATTTGTTCCTCTGTGCTGCTGTAAAAGCGTCACTTTGACTGCAGGAAAAGAAGGACTTCATCCATCTGCTGAGTGCCCTTTTGGCTCGAGAGCATTAGAAAGCCAAAAGTGCTCCAGGACTGGGCAGGCACTTAAATTGTATGAACCTAATAAGACTTTACTCAGACTTAACTTGGGTTAGCTACCTGTGTTTCTTACATCCTGTATTTTGCTAGTTAGCATTTTAGGTTTATCTTTGCAAACATCCACTTCATAAACAGGAGACGAGAGGAATTAGTAGGACGCTGTTTCAAACCGTTTTGCCTGATGAAAGTCTAACACAGAAACATTAAAAATAAATGCATTTTTTCCCATTTCAGTTACACAGCATGCAGGACTCTGTTTGCTATGTTTGTTCTCAATTAAAAATTAGCTAGCTTCAATCCTTCCTGTCTGCTGTTTTGGAGGTCTTGGAAGTCATTCAGCTACCTCTCCACAAGGTCTTTTTTCTTGTGGTCGGGTGGACTCCAGCTCCACCATGGAGGTCTACAGCAGCTGACAGGAGCCCTTATTCTGCTTTAGAGATGTGATGTGAGCTGGAGGGCTGCTCCAACCACAGAGAACAGGTTTATGTGCTGCTGCAGAGGCTGCAGAGCAGAATAACGACTGTCTCTTGTTACTTATTGCTTATAGTATAAACATGAAGTATGAGTAAGTCATTCAAGAAAACACCTTTGGCATGCACACAAAGATTCAGAGCCACAATAGAAGGATTTTAATCAGAAAATGTAAATAATTCTGATGCATTACTGCTTTCAGACATTTCATATTTGAAAACTTAATTGGACAGTTTTGCTGATTTAGGTTTACACCATCTGCTAGTTGACACAGAGCTGTCTTTGAAGGCTAGGAATATCAGGGTTGCAGTGCAGATAGTGCAGACAGACAGACCCTATGGCTTAGGAGCTCTGTAATGAGCACATAGAAAGACACCTACAACAGGTTCCCTGCAGAAATAAATAAAAAGAAGCTCCACATAGTGATTGTAGGGTCAACATCATCTATCCAGCTGGGCTCTATAATATGAAAACACCTATCTTATACTATCTTTCAGGTCTAGCACCTTCCTCAGCATTATTCTCTGTGTTCAGTTCAGTTCTGCGTGCTTTAATGGGTGCAGCATTGTCTGAACGGTGCATTTAAATATAACTGGAATTGATTGGGTGGAATAAAAATATATACTGTCAGATCTCCATCTTAGCTTAACATCTTGCTCTGAGTGCGAGGGCCTCATTGATGTTTTGCTGCACTTACCCACACACAAACCTGCCCATACTCCCTCATTCACGCACACATTCTCTTATATACTGCAGCACCACAGGTCAGAGCTTAATGCAAACTGTATACTGTATGCAACTCTATATAGTATACAGTTTGCACTCGCATACAGTTATAAGGAAAGTAAAAAGGTGCATCAATGGCCAGACAAAGTCGTATTTTTTGCACAGCTGGTAATTTGTTTATAAAACTTTTATAAAGCTGTACCGATTGCCACCGAAGCCACACAGATTGTTTTATTCTATGCATTTCAAGCATTCAAACCTAACAGGCAATTTTTAATCAATAACATGCTATCGTTACTTCCCCACACCCCCTGGACATCCTGGGGAGCATAACATAGTATGTCTTTGGACAGTTTGCACAGGAAGGTTCAAACCTAAAAACCTCTTGATATAACTGTCCGGGTTATATAACTGTGTCGCAGGCAAGACTCGGACCCAAATACAGGACATTAAGGACTTTTACCTTTAATGCTGAACTCTTCCCAGACATACAAAAACACCAATGGTAGCTGAGCGGGAGAATTCAATCCAAGAACTAGGAAACTCCAGTGAAACATGGAAGGAGGTATTATGTCTAATTGTTGAATGTTGTCATTGTGTTTCTTAAATTTGTAAGGTCTGAGTTCAATCTATAGGATCAAGACATTCCTTTGTCTCTGACCACCTCTCCAGCCACTCTGTGCTGGGGGAGGTTTTATTGCAGATACATTCTATCTAGAAGATCTGTTTCTTGTGATGTTGCTTCCTACTTTTATGATCCTTTTCGTGAGCAGGAAGTCATGCAGTGAGACACACACACACACACACACACACACACACACACACACACACACACACACACACACACACACACACACACACACACACAGTGCCTTGTCTTAGAACCATTGGGGGGTTTTACAGAGGGAGGTGCTTTTGCTGTGGTGTGTATTGTGTGAACTGTTTTCCCCAAAAGCAAGAGGAGGCCGTCGTCGGGGTCATTTTGCGGTAGGATTCAGAGTGCTTCCTGAGACACCGGCCGGTGCCTCCCTTGCTAGCAAGTAAAAGATGTTCGTCTTGTTTTTGTCGTTAACGAGAATAAGTTTCTAAACTAGCGGGGATGTGGAAACACAGACCCAACAGGAGGAATCACACAGGTCAATCTATATCTATACACAAGCCAGGTAACGATGGGAGAGGAAACAGGTCAGAAGACTGCTGACACTAATTGGGAAAATGAGACACAGGAAGTGAAATCTAACACAAATCACAGAACAGGGGTCAACCACCTGCCTCCAGCCCAAAGAAACTGATTCAGCCCACCTTAACTAGAGGGCAAAACAATATAAATGGATAATGGACAACATTTCCATCCTTCTGTTCTTATTCATTGTATTCTTTTAGTCTTTTAGTGCTCATTCTGAGTGCTTAGACCAGTTTGGTCTAAGCTTTCGATACACTGCATGTCATTATCCACTTCTAACATCAACACGACAGTGAAAACACAGAAGAAAACACGAGTCCAAAAAAGCATGCAAGCGTATCGAAAGTGGTTTCTCAATCCTGTAGCCACAATTAAACTTGACTCATAGAGAGAAGTGCACAATACACAAAACAAACCCTGTTTTACTTAACAGGAGATTATAGATTTTCCTGATATTTCTGTTTTATGCTTCAAACAGTGGATGCATCATGACCGGCATCACAGTGACTCAGTGGTTATCACTGTGTAGAGCCCTTCTCTGTGGAGTTTGCATATTCTCCCTGTGCTTGTGAAGCTTTGGTCCAGTTTTGGATCATAGTTCTCCCAGATCCCACCTGCAACCCGCCTCCCCCATTTATCATTATTAATATTTATAGAGTCATTAATTTCTTTATTATTATTACTATTATTGTTATCACTACTACTAGTAGTAGTAGCAGCACTAGTGGTGGTGGTATTATAATTACTGATGATATTGGTCCTATTATATTGTTGTAATTGTTTGAATTATATGTCTTAAATATCCACATAATGCACATTCACATACATACACATAGAACTCACACATAATTTTCATTAAATATGCAATTATGTACAAATTTTTTGTTGCTGTTGTTATTAGTTTTGAGATTTTCAGCGCACATTTTGTCCTGTCATCTATTCCACAGTTTAAAAAAAAACTTTATCAGTGTACAGTTAAGAATGAGATTCAATATGCAACTTTTCTATACAATGAAATAAAGAGATATAAATGAAATGACAGAAGAGAATAAAAATATGCACTCTAAGAGAAAAACAGGGTACAGTGTGCATATAGTGCAAAAACGTTACTAAAATTGCTCAGGTTATGCAATATTACAGCTGCAGAGCAAGTCTGAAGTGTAGTTAAAACCACACTTAGTTATTTCTCCAACCATATAAAAACAGTGCTTTCTGTGTCGACCCAGGACATAGTGAGATTCTTACTTTTGAGAGTTTTGCTTCACGGTCTAACGTATTTTTTTTTACATTTTGATCTTACTTCAAAGGCTGTCAAAGCCGGAACTGCGGGTGAGATATAACACAGGCTACTATTTGACTTTTCTTTGTTTTCTGGTATTTGCAATCTATTGCAATGGTGGATGATTAGTGATTTTTTATTTCTATTGTACTCTTGGTACATTCACCACAAACCAATCAGCTCCAGTCAGCCGTGATGTAACGTAGAGAGTGTGTGAAACTTGGTTCCAGCAGCAGACGCTCAGATTGCCATTCTTAACGAGTTAATGAGGCCAATTAACTGTCAAGGATAATAAGTGACGAGGACAGGATTCAAAAGCCCAGTGGGTTTTGGGCGAGCAACTGGGTGGGTTAAGAGGGTATTTTGACTGTGCATTCACACATCCCCCCCCCACACGCTCACGCACACACTGATAAGCACAATCTGCTGCAACTGAACCAAATCTCCACTAACAGCGAGCAGCCTCTGTTTTGGATCCATCACAGTGAAGCTACATCACAGACATTACAGAATGACTCGGCAGCTCTTTACAAACAGTACATCGTCTTAAAGCGCGCAGATGGCAGTTACATCAATTCTGACCCTGTAAATAGAAAGTCGCAGGTTTTATTTGCAGTCGGAAAGAAGAAACCTGCACTAGTAGCTCAACAAAACCATATTATTACATCTGTGCTCTTTGTTTCTGTTTAGTACACCCCTTTTGTCTTCAAGCTTTGACTTTTAATTGTCACTCAGGCCATCCATTCACAAACTTCACTACAGAGATTATAAGCCACACATATTTAGATTTGTTTATCCGGCCTGTCATCAGGAAGCCCAGTCATCCTGCAGCTACAGTACGGCTATTGATTAGACACTACATTATACATTCAGAACACTGCAAACCTCAGCTTATTAGATTTGGACCTCTATACTACACTACATTAACATCTATTGCAGCAAGCTGAATGCCAGTACACCAAGACCTTTGTGTCTTACACTGAGACTGAGCGAGAGGGAGCTTTACATATGGCTATAATGGCTCGTCCATCTCAGTCGTCTCAGATTTTCTGACATTGACAGAAAGATGGAGGAAGAGGAGACGCAAGAATGGAGTCAGTGTGATTAAGAATTAGGACGTCTTTCTCTCTCCTGAGTCATTTTGAGGAGATGCCACCTGTCAAATGTTTAGAAATGAGAAAAGATGATTGTTTAAACGCAAATGTCTGGCATCTGATTACTGATGCTTCTACACTGACTATGGACATACCGAGGAGTCATGGCAACAAACAATATCATTTGGCAAAAGTATAACCAAAGAAGACAACAAATGCATTTTTTCTTCAGAAGAAGTCATATTTTAAGTTTATATTTGGTGATTCTGGCAAAAGACAAACTCTAAATAATACTTGGAAGGTCAGATTTTTGCCAAATAAACTTTAAATCTCACTCCACCTGAAAACAGTAATTGCATCATGTGTTAACCAGCCAGATGATACCTGTCGGACTGAAAAGCAGCTGCCCACGAGCACTTCAATCCTCCCTTTGTTTATTTTTGAAAGTTAAATCAGAGTATAAATGATATAACCAGAATAAAATCACTTGTGACAGATAGTTCGGTGCCCTTTTACTACTGTTTAAACAGCTAACAATAATAACCACAACTGTAGAAATGTATACAACAGTGAGCTGTGGCATTAAAACTACAGACAGGTGGAGTAAATAACACTGATTATCTGTCAAGTTCCTGATCTATGTTTTTGATTTTTATTATCATTCTCTCTCATGTTTCTTGTATTCATGTCCTTCTGGTGTGTCTTCCATGTTTCCTCGTCCAGTTTCATTTTGTGATTTTTCCCTCCCTTGCATGACTCGTGTGGCCTCTTATTCTTGTTCCACCTGTGTCAGGTTTCCCACTTTTAAACCTTTATCAGTTTGTGTGTCTAATCAGCTTCGTGTGTATTTGTAGTCGCGTCGTTCTCCCTGTCACATTGTTGCCGTGTGTTACTTGTACTTCTGTTTTCTGGGTTTCTGTTTCGGGATCTCCTACTAACAGCAGAGGTGCAGGTGGTTCCTTTTTACTGTCCGCTCTGATCACATCACTCATCCTTAATCTGATTCATATCAGATGGGTGTTGTGAATTACTTTACATGGGATGAATTTGTTTCCTCACTCTGTGCTCTTCATCTCTTATCCAACATTTTAAAAGGATTTAAGCATCCTAAATGATGGTGGACCTCAATCGATTTTCCAGGTCACAAAGCCGCAAAGGCAGACACGAGGAAGCAGAATTAGCAGAACGTAAAGCACCCAGAGTGAGTGAGAAGGGGAGGGATGGAGGGATGACCTTCACACATGAGCTCTACGAGGAGAGGAGGGAAGATGGGGAGAAGTAAGAGGGGACTGGGCAGCAGTTGCTTGGCAACCGTCGCCAGTACAGGAAAGAGGGGACACACTTGCTCCAGTTGCTGCTGGCGGCTTGACGTCACAGCAAGCTGACGAGGCACACAGTGCTTCGTGATGATCTGCTGGGTTATCCCACGTCACCCAGTCGCACATCCAAACTGAAGGAAGATCGATACTTTAGTCTTCATCGAGGTCTTTTCACACACACACACACACACACAGTCAAGTCCTGAGTTTTACAAAGATATAATCGCACGGTTTAGTGGTTAAAAACACTTCTAAACTGAAATGCATTGTGGGTGTGTTGCTAAAAGACACACAGAGCTGAGTAAACATCGTTTGACTCATAGAGTTTATTTTTAAAAGTCTTTTCGGGGCTTTTTTAGGCCTAGATTTACTGTCTAAGTGCAGCAAATTAGCAAAAAAGAAAAAAAGAGGATGGGATTGGTGAGCTTCTAACAATAAGTTAATTTATAAACACAGACTCAGCCAATTCATTTCACTAATGACCAATGCAATCTATCAGCAGCACAAATGATCAATTCAGACTTGATGAAGGAGCATCTAATCAGCCAATCAAATGATTACAGTGTAAATCCATGTTTAAACTGCGTGGACACTCAGATCAAGGCAGCTGATGGAAAATCAATATATTTATATTTTAAGGGCAAACTGTTCACTTTCAGGGAGCTGTCTGAGGTCTGAGCACGTCCTGATAACATCTCCCCCTGAAATATCAAATAAATCAAAATTCTGTGTTCTCCCATAAAAGGTTTTGAATAATCAGACCGCATCTTATCTTAAGGACCCAGCAGAGTAGTTTGCTCTCAGATGCTAGTTTAATTGTGGTTCACGTAATATTTAAAAGTAGAATGGGAGGCAGCGCCTTCAGCTTTCAGGCCAAACACCCTCTCTACTTTTAAGATTAGGCTTCAAACTTTTCTTTTCGATAAAGCATATAGTTACTGCTGGATCGGGTGACCCTGGATCCTGGGGGATTCCCATGATGCACATTTTTTCTCTGGCTCTCTTCCACAGCATGCCCCCCTCCCCTCACTGTCAGGCCCTGCCTGAGCATGGTTTTGCCGGAGGTTTCTTCCTGTTCAAAGGGAGTTTGTTCTTCCCACTGTCACTAAATGCTTGCTCAGGGGTCATTTGATTGTTAGGATTTTCTCTGTAATAGTGTAGTGTCTTCAACTTTAAATAAAATGTTCCTTGAGGTGACTATTGTTGTAATTTGGTGCTATATGAATGTATTTATTTATTTATTTGTTATTTGTACGTTTATTTTGAACATCCATCCATCCATCCATTTTCTTCCGCTTATCCGGGGCTGGGTCGCGGGGGCAGCAGCCCAAGCAGAGAAGCTCAGACCTCCCTCTCCCCAGCCACCTCCTCCAGCTTATCCGGGGGAACACCAAGGTGTTCCCAGGCCAGCCAAGAGATATAATCTCTCCAGCGTGTCCTGGGTCTGCCCCGGTGGGACATGCCCGGAAAACCTCGCCCATCCTTGTCAGATGCCCGAACCACCTCAACTGGCTCCTTTCGATGTGGAGGAGCAGCGGCTCTACTCTGAACCCCGCCCTATCTCTAAGGGAGAGGCCAGCCACCCTTCGGAGGAAGCCCATTTCCGTCGCTTGTATTCGCGATCTCTTTCTTTCAGTCACTACCCACAGCTCGTGGCCATAGGTGAGGGTAGGGGCGTAGAGCGACCGGTAAATTGAGAGCTTTGCTTTTACACTCAGCGCTCTCTTCACCACAACAGACCGATACAGCGTCCGCATCACTGCAGCCGCTGCACCAATCCGTCTGTCGATCTCCCGCTCCCTTCTCCCATCACAAGACCCCAAGATACTTAAACTCCTCCACTTGGGGCAGGAACTCGTCCCTAATCGGAGTGGGCACTCATGTTCATAATTTGAACATGTTAAAATATAACAACAACAACAACAGAGAAAAAAAGAGACCAACAGAGAAAAATAAATAAACAAATAAACAAAATGAATTGAACTGAATTGAATACTGCTTCTATTACAAGCACATATTCATATACTGTGTGTGTTCTTTCAGTCAGAAAACTGGCACTGTGCTTCTTTGGTGCAGCCCAGCTGAAGCTTTTAAATGCTAAAAGAGGTTCTTGCACCATCATAGAACATGTGTCATGGCATGCTTTGACCCTGATGGTAGCAGTAGGAATAAAAAAAGGAAAAAGAGCTGGAAACTTGGCTTTAACCTGCTTTATAGAGGCATGTCAATTTGAAACACGTGATGTAGAACTACCAAAGACTCTCTGCGGCATTTAAGGTGCACAGGTCAGATAACACGTTTTGGGCAGCATTTCAATCCCATGTTAACTGTGCCAACTGAAATACAGACACACACGGCTCCACAGATGGAAGCAACTTAAAAAAAAAAAAAAAAAGGACACTGTACTTCAGTTCTCTATGACAAAAAAGGGGTGCATAAAATAAGTGCAAAAATAAGCTGCAGAGTCTCAGAGGACCCCACACAGAGACACAATGAGGACACAACCTACAGACTGTTTGGACAGGAAGTACTACAACGAGCTGGAGCACGAAAAGCTTCACGGCATTATAGCTCGTCTTTCCTAAGCTTTCAGCGTATCCTTCTATGCGTCTACTTCTTTGTCTGTTTAAATTGTTTTAAAAATTTCTTGCAAATGTTATTATTCTCTAGACCTTTTTATACAAAGAGAGAATAAAACCTTTCTGGGGGGCTATTTTGCATTGCTTTGACGGTAACTGAGCTGAGGGTATAAAGTGAAGGTGATGACATACAACAGCACTAATAAATTGTACCAGTTAGATGGCATGACTGATAAAGATTAGCCCGGGATGCCTCTAAAACAATATTTTTATTTCTAACACTTGTCAGGAGTGAGTACAAATCCTTATCAGCACTGCCATTTAAAAAAAACAAAGCCAAATACTGAATATTATCTTAAAAAAATGCAAGTTGCTAAGCAACAGCCACTGAGAAGTCTTGTGGGGTGAACATGGCTGCCACATATGACTTCAGAAGCTAAACCCTGTCTATCTGCCAACAGCTAGACATCCTGGTGTGACTACAGTCTGCTCCTGAAGAGCAAGACTTGGGATACTAGTGCTGATCACGTTGGCATTACACATCACTATCCGACCTAAACTAAAATTTCTGACACGTAAACACCTCTTTGAAGAAGCAAAGAAGTGACGATGAGCCAATGAAATGTTTCACACAGCAAAATTTAAGAAGCACAGAAACACAGCAAATGTCTACGGTCTGTTCACTGCAGTGTTTTGCAAGCACTTCTTATATATATAGGTCACACATTTCAACAGCGCTGTGTTTCGAAACACTTCAGGTAAACTACTCTTATATGCTCGCACTGGATTAAAGATGGGTTAAAAACAAAAAGCAGGAACACATGCTGGCTGTTAATGGCAAAAATACAGAAAAGAATTCATTCATATTATTATATTATATTTTTTCCAGCATGCTCAAAGTTGAATTCATTATATTTCTATTTCTATTTTACACTCTTAACCGTCCCGCTAATGAGAAACTGCCAGATTAACCATTGGACATGCTGGAAAGGACTGGAGAGGAGAGGAAAGAGGCTCATCCTGCAGTGTGAACAGGCTTCACAGATGTCTCGCCACACTTTTAATTTAGTTGCATGCTGTCCTGTTGGTCCTGTTTTAGCATATATTATCTTTTTTTTAGTATATCTATCATTTGGATAGAGAAAATCTAATTTGTAAAATTCAAAGAGAGGAGATGCTGCGAGAGTCTGTAGCTCTCTAGGTTGTTTTGTGTCTCCCGGTGTTGTGTATTATTTGTCCTTACATGTCACTTTTGTGTGTATTTTTAAATCTGCAAAAATAAAACCAAACATGTAGGCTGTTATTGTTCATTACTGACAGCCGGACTACATATTTTCCTCTGAAGATGAAAGCAAAGAAATGCACTTAGCATTATTCTGATACTTCAGCTTGTGGGCGTTAAAACTGCAGTGGATGCTTTTATACATCAAAGTGGTAGCATATGTGGTATGTCTTAACAACAGCAACATAAGCTACCTTTAAATTGTTTTCCAGTGTAGTCACAGTGTATTTTTTGTCTAATCATTATTTACACTGATTATTTATCCCAGATTGCGTTACAAACACTAACAAAAATACGCTCCATTAGTTTTTTTCCTCGAGGACCCTGGTTTAATATGTGATATCAACTCTAAAAGGTGAGTGACTGGGGCAGAAACATGGTCTCAATTCACCACTTTTGCTTATTATCAAACAATTCAGAAACTCTCTGTTTCTCATCTGTCTCTTCATCATCTCCTTCTCCATCTGTAAGCATTGTGCAGTAACCTAAATCTACCCTCAGAGCATGTTCCCTAAATGCATGTGACCCCTAAATGTGCAACAGAAAGAGCTCTGTGGTCAGAACATGCAGTGCTGCACCCTCAACAGTGAAGCAGCCCGTGTTATGATATGTTAGGACTCTGCAACCTGGCTCATGTGTATTAGCATATACCAACCTCACAGTTCCCACTGTAGGAGAAGAAAGTAATCAGACAAAATGAGCAGCTTGAAGGACAGAAATATGTGCAGCTGCCTACGTTACCAGCCATCATCCGCTATCTTACATCGAGCTGATTGGACGAGGACACAGACATAATGTAAAATGGTAAATGGCCTGTATTTGTATAGCGCTTTACTAGTCCCTAAGGACCCCAAAGCGCTTTACACGTTCAGTCATCCACCGATTCACACACTGGTGATGGCAAGCTACATTGTAGCCACAGCCACCCTGGGGTGCACTGACAGAGGCGAGGCTGCCGGACACTGGCGCCACCGGGCCCTCTGACCACCACCAGTAGGCAACGGGTGAAGTGTCTCGCCCAAGTGTCTCGCCCAAGGACACAACGACCGAGACTGTCCAAGCCGGGGCTCGAACCGGCAACCTTCCGATTACAAGACGAGCTACCAACTCTTGAGCCACGATCGCCCACATGAAACATGAAAGTCACACGACAGCAACAGCATTTTGTTTTTGAACGGTGACCTTTATGGTTGTGCAAATACTACTCGTCCCTAACGCTGCGTAAATGCTTTGAGGCTGACTATTGGTTGCTTCTGGACATTCCAGGGCCTGGTTGCCTAGGTAACAATATAATGTATTTACAACTAGGTCATATGTCAATCCATGGTATTCTGTCCTTTCATTGGTGGTCGCTTCAAGTGCTCGCCTGAAAATTTATAAAAGTTTATCTCCGGCCCTTCCTACTTCATGTCGCTGGTGTTATTTCACCCGCAATTGGCGATTTTTATTTTGACAGTCAGTTACTTTTATTAGAGCCCATCCATCCATCTACTTTTGCTTATCCACTTTAGGGTCACAGGGGAGCTGGAGCCTATTCCAGCTGTCACAGGATGAGATGCGGGTAGATCCTGAAATCCTACTCACTATTCAGTAAGATAAGGCAGAGCTACAATTTCTCATATTTCATCAGGTGGAAATTTCAAATAATTTGCATTTTTGTTGGACAGTTATAAGACTAGTTGCCACTTAACTGTCTTTAAACAGATACTTAATCATTTCTGTTCTCGTCCCAACATATCAAGAATTTATGCTTTACAGTACAGTATGTGCACAAATATGAGTGTTGTGCCTTGATTCAGTTCCCTCTGCTTCCTGCAGGGGCGTTCACGTTTAGCCCTGCCCAGTATGACACTGCAGAGGATTGAGCCACTATGCCATGGTCAGTGGTGCCCCTTCATTGTGATGTGATATGACTGAACCACAATACACTCGGCATAGCCTCTTTCAGGTTTCAGTTATCAGCATAAGAGCTCAGACTGATGATAATAAATGTAGTGTCAATGTTGTCGCTTCACTAGAAATACTGTATCTCTCTGTATTTCCTCAGAGCAGATGCACTGCCAGGATTTGTTTATACCATACAGTCCATCAGATATAACTGCAGCCTGCTTACTAAACAGTTGCATGTTTCATTTTCTACAACAGCCCATATGGGTCCATCGATGTCCATGTGTCCTGTCAAATTTCTTTTGGCTGTCATTCTGCAGGGCCATCACATACAATATCTAATTTTCTACTGGCAAGCGCCGAACGCAACCATATACTTGCCCTGATGGTGTTAATAAGCCTCGGTAGATCAGAAGAGTATCAACTTCATTGCAATATCGACCATAATGGATTAAAATGATAATTTCCGGGCACAACAACCCGAAATTAGCATTTTGCATGAGTGATTTCTTTGTCTCAAAGTCACTGTTTTGTTTTGTTTTTTACATAGTGTTTAAACACAGCAGCTCAGCGGTTAGCACCACTGCCTGACAGCGAGCAGATCCTTGTTCCAGACCAGGCAGAGTTCTTCTGTGTGGCATTTGAATTTCTTCGTTTAATCTTCAAAAGTATGGGGAAAAATATGTGTCAGAGATGGTTTTACCTTGGCATTTAATAACACACTAGGTTAACGCTGACCAAAGATATTCCTTATTTCAAGGGTTTCACTTTCTGATTAAATAAAGGTTCAAATAAGAAAAAAGTCTGTGGTCAACATAAGCTGCAAAAACAAAAGTGTCATAACAAAGAAAAGTGTCCGCTGCTGGACTATTGTGGCACTTTGCAAACCAACTTTTCAACTATTCAGCACTCATCGTATGCAGAGTGTCATCATCTCTTTTTGAGGGATTGCATGGAGCATGTCCCCGTAGCCTCTGTGTTTATTGAGTTCGCACAAGCCCAATGCAAGCAGGCACCAATGCAGAACCACAAATTGTGCATGAGTATCATAAACATATTTTACACAGACGATAATCTCTCTGGCTTTTTATCAGAGATGACCAGAGAGATTCCATGTTGGCCGATAAACAAAAAAAGTCATGTCAGTTACTCATATTATTTTTAATTTATCAAGTTTATTGGTAATAATAATAAAAACAAAAAACATAAGAGCAACATAGTGCGATTAAACTGAAAGCTTTCTGTGGTATTACAGCATATTCCAGGATAAACATATGTCTTGAAGTATCACCTTCTTTACTCACAGAAGCACACAAAGCAGTCACAAGGAGCCACTAAACACAGTGATGCGATAGCGACTGCTAAATGATGCATGGACTACAGCTCTACTGACCAGTGCATCCAGATTTATGTCACTGCAGGCAATCAGAGCCCTTAACACAACCGCTCAAAGTCAAACATGTGCAACCTTGACATGCAGCCTGGGAAACACTGGCTAACCCAATTACATCCGCAGCTTTAGACGAGAGGCTGATGTGCTGTATAAATCTCCTTAATACGAAACAGATCGTATCAGGACAGCAAGCAGCACAGAGGGCTGCGGCGCTCCCCTGCCTATTTAAAAACCCCTCTGTAATACTTTCTGCCCTTGCCACAGGCTTCGTTACGCTTTGATTAAGTAAGTTTTGTACTTGAGTGTTTAATACAAGGACTAATGCATGAATCAGTTTACAACAAATATGGCATTGAGGGTCATTTTTAATCTTCAAAATGATTCTAATGCATCTGAACCTTCTGCAAAATCCTTTAACGGGTGTTTTTAAAACAGAGATATATCACCAGCTAATACAAGACACACACACACACACACACACACACACACACACACACACACACACACACACACACACACACACACACACACACACACACACACACACACACAAAGCCAAAATGATTCAGTGAACAGTAAAACACATCTTTTCTTTTGTTCCCATATGTACAGCAGTCTTCATCTTTTGTTCCTAAAAGCTTTTTAAACCGGAGGCTCATTGGTAAAATTGCAAAGAGGCCTAGTTTTCACTTTCCAGAGCAACAAGCTACGTGACAGCAAACAAAACAAGAGCAATTTCCTGGGAATTAGTTCATTATGTCAACCACATTTCTATTATTTACTCATAATCTGAACCATTTTTTTGTTACGTTGGTATATAATTCTACTAAAAATGCCATTTTTATCAAATGTGCATGTTGTATCTGTTCCTGTGTTTAACTTAATCCGACCTACGTACAACAAGCCTGAATTTGGAACCCATCGTTTACATTTCAAAATTAAGATGGAGAGGGAATTTCAGGAACACTTCGAGACAGTTAATTCCTGAATAATTTTCCAAATAAAAATACACACAAAAGATGCCATATTCTGTAGTATAAACAACAGAAAACCATTGATGCCTAAAGAAATTTTAGAAACACAACTCTGTGTAAACATCTGCTTTTCCGGTGTTGCACTGAGAGCATTTGTTCTGCTCTGATGACGGCACGCATCGATGAACGAAAAACGCTCCAATCTTTTCAACTTTCTCACAATTTGCAACTTCCTGTATCCATTATTGTGTAGGTAAGTCATGCTGACTAGAGATTTGACCGTTCTGTCCACCTGCACAGAGATTAGCTGCTCAAACGCTTCCTGAGTAAGGTTTTGCATGTATGGGTAGATGGCTTTCATACATGACATTTGGATAGTATTACGACAATTATGGATACATGTATTGCCATTATTCATATTAAAGTCACACAAATTGTGAGAGAGTCACAAGAGAAAGAGCAAAAGTGCCCCAGGAGATGTTGCTAAGATATTCGAGGAACCCAAGAAAATCACAGGTGTTGTTACATCACTACATCAGTAGGTCAAAGTCCACATGAAATACTCTTTTGTCATTTACTCTGTGTCTATCTTGACTTAGGTCAAAGTCAGACTCTATGCCATAATATTTGCAGTAAATTTCAGAGTTGCACTATAAAAAAAAAATTGAATGGACAAAAAAACAAAACAAAAACAGAGTGACACTGTAAAAGGAAATGTGCCTGCGAGGCTACATCACTGGGACGGCCAGCTGCACTTACCTTTTCAATTTTGTCCAGCCATTCCTTATTCTGGGCCAACTCGGCCATAAAAGCCTGGTGCTTCAGCCATTTCTTATGAAGCTTCTGGGTCTCGTCTCGACTGCTGTCCCTCGCCATTAGCATCTTCTCATACACCCAATCCCCCAGCTGGGTGAGAGACACAGATACAGAAGGAGTTGTCAGTACAGGACAGTTACAGTAAATAACTGAGGAGCTGATGCTGCACAGAGGAATTCCTCACTTTAAAAGACGTGACCAGACCAAAGCATTCATCAGTAGGTACATATATTATTCTAATTCATGCATATATGATTCCATTAATTTGTTATGCAGAAAAACTGAATTATAAATAAGGTGCACTGTAACTAAACAAGGTCAAACACACACACATTAAAATTTAATGATGCACAGCAAGCACATGTAAGCAGACACACGTGTACCAACAAGCATGGCGGCAGGGATCTACATGTGCACAACCCCTCACAGACAGTATCCTCAGCTTCAACACACCCATGCAGAAATCACCCCCCTACACACGCACACCCCCGCTCTCCATCAAAGAGTAAAATGTGTACATTTTCCACACGGGGACCATCTGCGAGAGGCAAACGGTGAAAGAAAAAAAAAAGAAAAAAAAAGAGCCTCACGCCTGCGCTGAGAGCATCACCAAAATATTCAGGTCAGCATCGGCTCCCTCGTCTCTTCCTCATCAACATTCTCATTCCTGCGTGTAATATTTCCACCTGCACCGCCAGCCCCGCACCTAAACCAGATATGCAAATAGAATAACCAGTTTACCGGCAGTGTTTAAGATCAGCAGCCCACGGGGTTGTGGCAGCTGCAGGCAGCCGCTGGTATCCGCATCCTCGCTCGTCTGCTGTCACACGCATGCAAAGATGCTCTTCACCGCAGAGCCAGAAAGAAAAAAAGAAAAGAGAGGACGGAAAGAGTTGAGGGGTGCCTTCTGCAGAGCCAAATACCCTGGGCAGTGATGCAAAGGTGAAGGGAAAACGCCAGGCAGGAGGGTAAATAACAACAATCCTGGAGAGAAGAGACAGACTGGAGACATCAAACTGAGGCTGCGCTACCCTCTCTTTCCTCTCGCTCTGTCTCTTTCTTGCACTCAAACAGGAGAGAGAGGAGGGGCGGGGGCAGAACAGTGACGAGGGAAAGAGTGAGGATGACTGAGAGAAGAAGAAAAAGAACACCTCCTTCCCAAAACAATAAAATGGCAGGCAGCCGAGCCAGTACGCGGGCGCCCCTCCCCTTTCCTCACACCTTCAGCGAGCGGGCAGCTGAGTGAGCGAGTGAGCCAATCGGCTGGTTGGAGAAGAGATGAAGTGTATAAGGAGAGGAGAGGGAGGAGCTAAAGCCTGGGATTAGAATTTTTAGGGGGGCAGGGGGAGCAAAGCCTCCGGGCTCACCGGTCACGGCTAATGATGCCGAGCTGGGGAAGGCGGAGGGGCGGGTGTGGACTTGGTGCACGAAGATGGATGAATGAGAGGGGCTCAAAGCTTTAACTGATTGAAGCCCATCAGTGTGCATTAACAGCTGAGCTCACGACTCTTCTACAGCTGCTTTTGTTTCATCTTCTCCTCCCTCTCCATGTACATCACCTTCTTCTATCATCCCTCTCTTCCTCTCTGCAGCAGTCCCAGGCAGCTGCACTCTCTGTCTCCAGCTTGCCTGACACTGCTGCAGTGGTAAAGCACAGAGAACAGCGAGAGAGAAACAGCAAAGGGACACTAAAAAGAAGGGGGCTGATAATGGGCAGAGAGGTAGGGAACGACTGAATGATATATTTATATGTTTGACGGCTCTACTGCTCCCCTTTCCTTAAACAGGCCACGGTCAGATTTCAGTCCACTTTCCCTCAATCTGTCACATCATCCTTCACCTATCATCACACAGAACAGACAGGTAACAGGCCTCACATATTTGCACACATACATGAATTTGCAGACAGATGTGTGTGTGCCACTTACTTGCAAAGGTCATGGGTGCACACACACACACACACACACACACAGACACACACACAGCCTGCAACTATAGCGGTCATGGAGGGTCACAGGCTGATGCCTCTAGAGAGTGTAAATGAAATGAATGAGCAAGGAGGAGGAGAGCTTTTAGGTGCATTGGGGGAAGGATGAATGAACAGCTGACGTAAAAAGCAAAGAGAGGGACGGGGTGGGGCGTAATGGAAGAAAGAAGAGGGTCAAAGGAAGACTCAGAGTCATCATCATGCTATCAGGCTTCATCACTACTTCATCACTGTCCCCTAATTTTCCACTGATAGACATAAAAAAAATGTACATCAGGAAAGCCACCTTGGAAAACTGTGTGTGTGTGTTTAGGTTTTAAAGCAATGGACTTAAGGAGAATGTTTGGATAAAGACTAAAATTACATTTCTATACGTCACACTTTTTCACAAAACACAGGTGTAGCTATGTTGATGTGTGGTAGTGTCTGTGAAGAACCAAAGGCTCGAAGTATCGCTGTTTCTCTTTTCGCCCGCAGATGCTAAATGAAAGGTTATCAGCAGGATGAGCAACACCTGAGGCCCTTTAAAACTTTCCCAATCTCGCAGTCGGTCTCTCTAATGTGATGCCAGTGTCAATGCTGAGGACAAATTTAGAACCAGCTCCACGAATTTTCATCAACAAAGAACTGATAGTGATGTCAATAAGGCGTCACCACAACTTTACTGGAGCTGATGTTGGAACCATGTGACCATAGAAGTGTTTATAGGAGGGATTAATGCTAGAAGCTCTCCACTGACTGACCAATGCCGCTCAAAGATTCTGTCTGCCGTGATCTTCTTCCTTCTAAAGTTAATCCAGCTTCTGCAAGTAATCCTATGTATTTATTCAACTTGTAAAAATATAGTGTTTCTCATTAGACACCAATGCAGATCTGACTCTGCCCTGTCACAGCGTCAGCATAAACAGGGCTTTTGACACTCAGAGGTGTGATTCCTTTTCTGGGCTTGGCTACAGCTGTTGATGTCTTTTTTTGCACTCCAAATACACTGTCACACATTCTAATGTGCCGATTCCTACATGCAATTACAAAATGCATTGCATTGCCCACTTTGTTGATGGCAGAAGACAACAGTGTCATTAAATGAGAAGACCCAATGAGTTCAGGGCTAATGCTAGTTCACTGCAGATATTCTATGAAAGAGACCACAAAAGGCTCAAGATATCAGGAATATCAAACTCAGTACTTTTCCTCCTCAGCATGCAAAAAGTCATCCAATCTAAAAGCCTCTGTGACAAAGCAAAAGCACTGGCAGGCTTGAGGGCATTTACAGAGTAACTTAACATGTGCTACATCTATCTTTATAGATACCCACTATATTTAGCCTGTCAGCCTCTGGGCATACACCTGCTCTTTACTGAGAACAGTTCAGGAAGGGAATCCAGGTGAAAAGCCACTGCATGATCTGTAACTCAGTGTACTTCTTTGGTCCCCTTTTGTCCTGAAGACATTGTTGGACTGTGGAAAAAGTGGAAGAGACAGGCTGATGGGAAACTGTAAAGATGCAAGAGGAGAAAAATCAGCTTTGTTCTTTTCAGCTTTTTTTGGGCTGACGTTGACAACATGCAGCCACTATTTCCTGATACAGTGTCACATGTGCAAGTTCACTGAGGGGCCCACCATCACCACCCTGTAACACCATCTGTCCTGTAGCCCTGCTCCTTTCCATCTCCCCTTCATATGGATTGTCCAGGGTATTTCCAAAATATTCATCAGCCACAACCTCCTAGACTCTACAGGATATTTTAATAAATGCACAAACTTCTGCACAAAAAAAAAAAAAAAAAAAAAAAAAGAAGTATATCAATCCTTTAAAGAAATATATTTTTATACGGTCATTTCATGTTGAACTGCTCTGTCCACAAATAAAGTGGTACATGGCTTTGGGGCTGACAGTTGCTAGTAAGCACCTGGTATTATGGGTGATCCTATAAAGTGTTTACCAACCACTCCTAAATCAGTTAGTGGTTTTCTTTACAAGTCGGAGCAAAAGAGAGGTACTTTGTTTAGTCTCTCACCTCAACGTTAGGTGAGAAGAAAGGAAGTGCTGAAATTCACAGATGGTGAAATAGGTAAAAGCACAAAGAACAAAATCCAGGAACACTCGCTAAAGATCTTGCGGTGCAAGTATGATCAAAGTGCTGAATACAGGGGTGTCCTTCATCTACCCCACCGACCAGACCGAAGCGTTCAGTATAAACTGTATATGTGATGCAATTTTGGATAAAACTATCGGATTTTGTTGTAAATGTGTCAGCCAGTGGATAGAGAGCAGCAGTGAGTAACAGGAAGCACGAGCACGCAGCCTGGCCCGAACAGAAGAACACACCCTGCTAGCAGAGAGCTCAGGTTCCTACAGACTGACGCAGTGTCACTCATCCACTGTACACACACACACACACTTACGGACACACCGACACACACTCAGCCTCCTTTTGCATGCTGTGTTTCTAGAGATATGCATTCAACGCTTCATGTACACACATAAACAAGTCGTTGACACACGCACACACGCACACTCATGTATACAGTGAGATACACTCTTCCTCCTTTGAATTAGTGATGAGGGACTGAGCTGCTGAATTATGCAGGAGGCACAAAGAGAGAAAGTTGCTGAAACTACACATGGTTTTGGCCCAGAAGGAGGTGACTCTGCTGGGTGAGAGAGCAAAAACTGCAGGGGCGAGCAGAGGGGAGCCGTGTGCAGCGTAAACACACACACACACACACACACACACACACACACACACACACACACACAGGCAGGAGGTGTGGACCATATCAATGATACTTTCCAACAATAGCAGTATGATTAAAGCGGGCATGCTCAGACTCCATTTGTATCTCCGCTCACTGTTAGCATGTGTTTGCACAGCATAAAGCTGCACATAAAGGACATTTTGAGGAACATAACACCTCCCCCAAAAACAAAAATATTTCAATAATTCTTTTTAACCAGTTTTGCTAACCGAGGCTTCATTAGCTAGAGCATAAAATACATTTTTGGCTATGAAATGGTGTGAAATAGCAGGAGAACGCTTTGTTTTCTTTCATAACCCCTCGTCTTTACTGTATGACGGCCATGTGCATAGTCAGCCCCCAAAGGCCCATTCTGAGCCAGCAAAATCTCTGCAGTAACTTGAAGAGATGTTTACTTTTGAATCTAAAGAACAGGGAAGAAACTGATAAACAAACACAGATTTTTGGGGTTTTCCTCTCTATTAACGTAGGGCCTTATCATACAGTATTAAGCGCCTTGAGGAGACTGTTGTGATTTGGCGCTATATAAATAAAGCTGAATTAAATTGAACTGAATTTTTAGCCTTTTACCTCATGACAGTCCTGGAGAAACCTCTGAAGTTCCCACTGGTCATTCAGTTTTTCCAGCCACTGCTGGGCCAGCCCTCTGTTCTTGTTTCCCCTGAAAAAGCAAAGGAAAAGGAGACTTCAGTCAAAATAACTCTGATTTAATTTCAGTTGTTTAGATGTGTGTGTACATTAGAAGCATTAGGTATTTACATCAGATTTAGGCTTAGTGTTACGCATTATAAGAGTGGTTAACTGAGTATGTGCCCAACAATCTCTACGATTGCTGTAGATTATAGAATATTTCACAAGCGTGATCAGTATCAGAGAGACATGGTAATGTTGCTAAAAGAGATCCATGTTTACTGCTGTTAACTGTAGATAAAGTAAAATATAATCACTTTATTTCTAACAAAAGCTAATGCAGTAATTATTATGTGAGCTAAATAAAGTCCATAAATTGCACTGTGCTGTGTTCATTTGTCTGTCTCCAGCACAAAAACAACAACATATGCTTCTTCTCATTTCTATTGTGAGGATACACATAGAAATCTATAGCCACAAATAACCAGCCCCACCCCCCTCACACAACACGCTGCACAATCTCAGCTTTCACAGAGATTTCACGGACGGGTGTCAGTCCTGGACCAAACACACCATACTCTGCTTTCTGTCTTTTGTCTTGCTCTTGCTTTGATTTAAATCCTTTAGCTGCAATTATTCTTTGTATTATGTTAGCGCGGCAGTTTTTGCGCTACGGACCGGTTTATGTCCGACAATATTTTCACGGACCGGCCTTTAAGGTGTCACGGATAAGTACAACAAAATAAAACCAGTACCGGTACCAAAAAAAATAAGATCTATTCATAACAAACGGGAAGAGACCCAGGGAAACGAGTTAATGAGAAAAACAATTAAAAACAAAACAAACAAAAAAGATAAAAACCCTGAAAACCATAAATTTCACACCCGAGCCTCAACTCTCACGGCCCGGTACCGGTCCGTGGCCCGGGGGTTGGGGACCGCTGCTTTAGAACGTACAGCTGGGACTCCGTGTTTACTACAAGTAGCCTGAGGCCTCTTGACAAACAGCAGGTAACTTTTTCAAGTTACCAACTGCTTGAAGTGCTTTCCTGTTTATAATTTGAGATTACTGTTATATACACTATGTAAATATATAACCGGTATAGTTCAATAGAGTAAAGCTACACACAAAAATCCTCCAACTTTCATTCATTCTAAATGTGTTCATAGACAGTGTTAGCTGCCAATGAGAGAATTTAAATGTTTTTATGCCTTTTTGATTAACATTAAACCTCAATAATGAAACTGAATCACTGATCATCACCGTCCTCTGTTTCAGAGCTTCTAGTTACAAACTGTCATCAAAAATGTACGGGAACAGTCCCATAAAAGTCTGAACACCTTCCTGATTTCAGTTCGGCTCTTCTCTTGCTCACGATCATCGTCCTGTACCTTTCTGTACCATTTTTCAACCCGGCTGCTATTTTTAGGTCACTGCTCCTGGAAGTACCAAACTCGTGTCACGCTTCGGGTGAGTTGCAAGATCAGGATTGTACTCATATTTTTTTCACATTAATGAGATGTTGCAACCAGAATTTGTTCCCCAGGGTCAAACTGACCATGCACAGTTCCGCTGAGCGTGTCAAAACGATCGTGTCATCATGTGCTGGCACACCACGCACAGAAAGTTTTCTTAAGGTCAGTAGTTCTTAAGGTCCTTCTCCACGGCTCCCTCCTCCAGCTTTTTTGGAGGGATACTGAGGCGTTCCCATGCCATCTGGGTCTGCCCCAGGGCCTCCTACAAGCTGGACATGCCCTAACCACCTCAACTGGATCCTTCTGATGTGGAGAGGCACCAGCTACCTCTAAGGCTCATCTCCACTGCTTGTATCCATCAACTCTTTCAGTCTCTACCTATAACTCATGGCCATAGATGATGGTTGAATGTAGATTGACCAGTAAATCAGCAGCTTCCTACCAGCTGCATCACACTGAATGAGTTGAAGGTTTTTACTCAAAGGGAAATTTGGTCCAATTGAAATCAGATCAGGGCTTTGATTTTTTTAATAGACACCTTTCTGTCGTTTTTTGTAATCACACTTCATACTTCAGACTATTAGCACTTACATTTCTTTTCTCTATATTGTTTTGCATGTACAGCACGTGGTACCTGTTGGCAAGAGTGTCGATGCGCTCCTTAATGCGTTCAGAGTAGATGTTGTTCTGGCTGATCAGACTTTCTCCTGCCTCGATCACAGCTTTGATCCTGTGCAGGTTCAGCTCCATGGTGGTGGTGAAGTCCTTGTGTTTCTTTATAGCCGCTTCCACTGTTTCCACTGTGGTGGGCAGCTCCACGTGAGCGAGCGCAGACTCCTAGAAGATAAAGACAGGAGAAGTCACATGATTTCTTTTTTTTCCTGGTTCAAGAACTAAAAGTTAAAGTGAAAGAGAACAATAAATGTGATTGATACGAGTTAATATTGTTATTTTCAAATACTGGATTGCCGTTATTTGAATCCACATTCAAGTGTACATCCTTTTAGATAGTCAGCTGATCATACATTATCCATGTTTATCAGAAGGCTATTTTTGAGGATATCTGCGTTAGTGGTATGGTAACATATATATGACCAATCACAGCTCTGATTGGTTAACTGATTTTATAAAGAAAGATAAGAGTAAGAATTCATCTCTTTGTAGAATTATGAAGCAATAACACAAAAATAGGCTGAGAGCAACACAGAAGTTGAGGTGTGTGCAAAAGGAAACACGCAGTAGTTCAGCAAGAGCCACATGAATGTGTGTGCGCTTGAAGTACTTTAATCAGTGAGACTGCAATGAAAAAAAGAACATGTTGGATTTACTTAACACAGTGGTTGCACACAGATGTTTCACTTTGGCAGCAACACAAACAACTGAGTTCAATCAACACAAGTTAGTCATATTTAATAAACTCTGTGCAATTTGTGTTGATAAAACGTGATTGAAACATGTTTAGATGAAGTAAGTTGAGCTCTTGGAATATTTTAATCCTTCACAATTTTCTCACTTTAATCCAACACTATTCAAGTTATTGAATACTCGGTCACTTAAATACTACACGTTATCTTCATATTACATAATGTTCAACAAAGTCTAAAGTGGTTAACATAACATTTTAATAGATTTACAGCAACTTCCACTTCATCCATCCTATTACCTTATCAAGGTTGGGCGGGCCTATCATAGATGTGATAGGGGTACACCCTGGACAGGTCGCCAGTCTATCATAGGGCTAATATGGGGCGATCGTGGCTCAAGAGTTGGGCGTTCGCCTTGTAATCTTGATTGTTGTGTCCTTGGGCAAGACACTGCCTACTCGTGGTGGTCAGAGGGCCCGGGGGCGCCAGTGTCCGGCAGCCTCGCCTCTGTCAGTGCGCCCCAGGGTGGCTGTGGCTACAATGTAGCTTGCCATCACCAGTGTGTGAATGTGTGTGTGAATGGGTGGATGACTGGATGTGTAAAGCGCTTTGGGGTCCTTAGGGACTAGTAAAGCGCTATACAAATACAGGCCATTTAATACATAGAGATCAGAGAGTACCCACTGCAAATTAAAAACCCAGGACCTTCTTGCTGTGAGGCAATAATGCTAACCACTGCGCCACAAAGCTGTCAATCTAGACTTAACAAAAGTAGGAAAGCTATGATTACAAGGCTTGATGCTGAGTGTGTCTTGTCTGCCTTTTATCCAGGGATTTTCCTGTGGTCTGAAATCTCCTGTGATCTTGTGGATTTCATGAGTCAAGGCAACTAACCACTCTTACTAGATTGTATCATGTGATCTCGACAAGAACAAATCAAGTTGTTGAATTTCATACAGATCCCACATGATTTAATTACGTTCACCATAGAAACAGGAAATTATTTTGTTCAAATTACAAGTTAGACTTTTGTAAATGTAACAACCAATTTCCTTTTTTTGGGGGTGTGGACAACATGACTATAATAATAATAATAATAATAATAATAATAATAATAATAATAATAATGTGTAACCTATTTGAACCCAGGTAGCAAAGGCGTGAAGCAAAGATGGCAAGTGTATAAAAAAAAAAAGAAGTTCACCTCTTTTCTCAAACATATTCTGCTCCACAGCATGTTAGGTTACAGCATAAAACACCATTTCAATTTATCCTAGTAACAAGTGACCATCTTTTGTAACACAGAAAACTCAGGGTCAACCTAGAAGTTACTTGGTTTACGGCTCATTAGTTTCACCTGTTTGTTTCCACCTGCATCTTCTCATATGTATTTTTTTTGTATATACTTTATATATATAATCATGTCTGTTTTGTTTATTTGCATTGGCTAATTGACCTTTCTCTGCCTCGTGTTCTTTATTTAAATATTTTGTTTGTTTTCCGTTATTTGAACATCTTTAGGTTTTGGTATAATAGTCAGAAACTGAAGCCTTTAAAATTGACTCTGCAGGAAAATGGGTTTGTTTCTTTGCCATTGAGTCAAACAGAATAGAAGAAGAATAGGCTCATTCACTGATAATGAAATTCTTATTTTAACGACTAAACGAGCCCATATTTAAACTCTACAATTTAAAAATGAACATCCTCTGAAATGGGCTGTACCATAAGCAGGAAGGACTATTCCTAAAAGTAATTAGTTTGTTCTGTCAACAGTTTAAGAGCTGATTGAAAGACAACAATTGCATTTCGTCTGTATCGACAGTAGTCTTCACATTCAGAGAAAATAAATCAAACTGAGGAATTAAACAGGGAGATGAAGTCAGAGATCAATGGCCTGGAACATCTTTCACACTTATTGGAAAAAAAATGCTGCTCTCTCTAAATCAACTCCTTCAGGCTAATAAGAAGAGCTGGTCCCTGGTAAAGATTTGTTAGCAAACTGAAAGAGACGTCCCGGCCAACACACACACGGACGCACACACATCCGCGAGCAGACACACACGGTCAGTGTCAGTTTTGCCTGTGACATTTCAGATCGGAAAACTAAACCTTTTTACATGTAATACAGACACAAATGCTGACTGCAGAGCCAGAACTGACTGTTGGTCTTCACCACGTGGAAAAACTTCACCCGTAGAGCAGTTGAGGCTTTGAAAAAATACTTATAAAGTAATATGAGTATGATGTTTTAATACAGCGCTTTAATACATTATAAAAACAAAAGCCCGGCCATTATTTGGCCATCTGACAATTTCTAAATCTTCTTTTCTCATCACTTTAGAAACACTGATCAAGGTGGGAGGTGGTCATATCTTCTGTTTGAAGAAGGGCAGTCAATTAGAATCAAGCTGACTTAAAAGGGAAAAAAAGATGGTTTTAAAGGGGGCGGAGCTTGTTTCACACAGAGGTTGAACTGAGGGGCTTCAACAAGGACAATAAACCACGCAAAGCTACTCTAGCAGAATTTGAGTATAAAAATATGAAGCTGAAAATCAGTTGTCACTTTTATTTTGCTAATGCGCTGAAAAATAAAAGACTGATTTTTGCAAACAAACGCGTAGTTTGTATTTGAAGAAAATCTAGCAAAGTAGAACGTGTATAATTGGCGCAGTCCTATAAATACCACCGTAACATCATATGGTGGTAACACAAAAACAGACATGAGCATCAGAACACTGCCAACATCTCTTCCTCCTACACTTCATCAAGAAGCTAGAAAATACATATAGAATTACTAGAAGCTGCTGCTCCAACACCCCATAACACAGACACACTGCAAGAAGACACCTGCTGACGCACACGTGCACACACACGCACACACACACACCCTCCCTCTCCTCTTTCTTTTGCTGGCCGAGCTTTAGGCCAACGCCCAGGCTAGCTGATGCTCTGCTGCAGTCACCAGGCATTATTAAATCTGTTTACAGAGACTTCAAGTTGTTTTGATGCAATAAAAAGTATAATAACAGAGTTTATTCATTATCATTTAGGCTGACTTAAGGATGAAGTAGTAGTGGTAGACTATTTTCTCATCAGATGCTGACCTCAGTTCTAAGTTTAGCGTATAGTAACATATGTCCATTTCAGCCAACTCTTTCTTTTTCTATTCCTGCTCCTTACTTTGGTTCACTGTTATAAACGCAGAGTAAGTAGGATTTATTTCTGCTGCTCAAAATAAGGATAAACAAATGACGGCATTAGCTGGGCTGCATATTCTTTTTCTTTACTGATTTTGTGTGCTCTATAGAGCTCACTCTGGTCTTGGCACGGTCCTGGATCGGTGACCCGGTGTTTTGAGTTTTGTACTTTGATTTTTGGTGTCATCATGGTTTATCACTGCTAGTGTTTTGGTTTCTGTTTTGTATTTCTAGCTCTCTAGTTCTTCTTTGTTCTGTGACTTCCAGTTCTTAGGTTTTGTTCCTGTGGCCTCATGTTTAGTGTGGGTTTAGTTCTGTCTTCATATTTATTTTCTTGCGCCACAGTCAGTCGTGTCTCATGTCGCAGTTTGTTTCTCCTGTCTCTGTGCTCCCTGTTCCCTCTATTCAGTGTCAAGTTCGTGCCTCTGTGCCTGTCGTGTGTTTCCTGTTTTATTTTGATAGTCCCTGTCCTGTGTGCAGTGTGTCTGGTTTTGATTCCCCTTGTCTCGTTAGCTCTGATCACTCCCAGCTGTGCTCTCCTTCTGTGTCTCTTTCCCTCTGTGTATTTAAGCCCTGCTCTTTGCTGTGTTTTTCCTCTGTGTTTATGGTAATGTTCAGCGTCTCCTGGTTTTCTAGTTTAGCTTTCTTGTATCTCATGTTAAAGTGGCCCCCCCACACTCCCTAGCAGATCGTTACATGGAGAAACCTTTGGAATACAAGCGCGCTGATCCACACAGGTATGCACACGGGTGTTCACTGCTCGTAGACCCAAATTACACCTTTCTTGGCTGCTACTTCGAAGCACATCTGTCCTGCGTGCTGCACAACAACATTGAATATTTAGTATTTACTGCTGTTTACACTTAGCTAGATTAATGCGATGGTGTTGTGTTTAGTATGTTGCTTTGTTTTTTGTTTTTTTTGTCTTTTTTTGCTTGTTTTCTATTCTTCTCTCAACAGGTGATCCAGGAGATTTTTATTTTTTTTCTCCCCCCCTTTCTCACTGTCCCTCTCCCCTTCTGTTTTTCCTTTCCTTCCTCTTTCTTTCTCCCTTTCCTATCTCTCACTCATGTCTGTCCCGTCTGTAACATCTGAAAATAAAATATAATAAATAATAAAAACAAAGATCGACCAAATGGACCAATACGGCAATGCCACGATGATCCATTTGGCAAAGTAAATCCATTGGGTATCCTTGTTGGTCTTCAGACAACAATTCTGATGGCTAAAGAACCAAATGGGACAGGCGAGAAAAAAAAAAAAAATTTTTTATCCAGCAATAAAACTGCCGCTTTTACTTTATCATTCAGTCTCAGAGTCCTGTGTTTGGGTCCTGCATTCTGCCTGCCACCTTCTGAAGGAAAGATATGATGTCAAGGTAAATAAAAGCACAGCGAATATGATTCGCCCCCTCTGTAGTATGGAACGCCAGGACTGCCATAATGAATTAATTAAATACACCATTAAATAATTAATTAAATGTGGCAATAATTAATTAAAATTGGAATTAATTAATTAAATAAATAGTTATGACACATGTAATTAATTAATTATTGACACATTTAATTAATTATTTATGTATTTCACATTTTAATTAATTATTGACACATTTAATTAATTATTGACACATTTAATTAATTATTTATGTATTTCACATTTTAATTAATTATTGACACATTTAATTAATTATTGACACATTTAATTAATTATTTAATGATATATTTATTTATTTCATTTTGGCAGTCCTGACGCCTGGCTCTCGTCATGAAATAATTTTATCTGTCAGCCTCACCCATCAAACTCAGGGGGCGGGGTTAACGCTGCCCATGCAGCTTCTCTAACATTTGATTGGTTGCCGTGCAAAGTAAGTCAAAACAGGTCGATCCTAGATAATCGATTGCTTGTGTAGACTTGGGGCAGCCAGGTATCCCAGAATGCAGATCAAATCACAGGCAGCAATGGTGGTGGTGTAGTTTTAAAATACCCCGTTTTTCTGTCACCAGCTACACTTTTAACAGTGTTTTAGCCGCGAATGTCGCGCCGTATGTCTGGTCAGGTTGTCAACATAGAACATGCTTGCAAAAGTGCACAGATGTTTTCAGAGATTTCACTAGCTCTGCTAACAGTTAGCATGCAGAGTGCACCGAGGGGGTACGTTAACCGGTTTGTTTACATATTCCACTCTCCGTGTTCCACATGTTGCATTCGCAGATTCTCATTTTCACCGAACGATCGTCTCTTTCCGCCTGGTCTTGTGTCTCTGTGCTTCTGTAACATAAAGAACGAGCTGACATTTTTCTCACGAAACCAGCGATCAGCTCAACAGACCCTCAGTTTACCTGCATGCATCCTCCTCCTCATCTGTCAGCTGTTTAACACCTGCTGCTAATTCAAGAAACACGCCTAGTTACCTGGTGATAGTCACAGTTTAACTGGGCAGCCGGTGCTCGATATAACGCAATGTCAGCGCATTTTTCTGCACAAGATAAGTAAATATAGTGTTTTCCCCGAGCGCAGAGCTGCTGGAGCTCGTTTCCTTACAGAGCACTTTATAGGCGAACAGCTTTATCAGCGACTGATGTCCAATCACCGGCACACAGCTTTCAAACCTCAGCTGAGTTTTAGCTCTCAGTGGTTAAACGCTGGACTTCATTCACTCAGGTTCTGTCTGTCGGGTCACGTTTACTTCGCTGTTTTATTTACAACTGAGCAAATCGGTTTGGCTGAGGTTAAAGTTACGTTTCATAACTGCATAGTTTCACAGACGTTTAATGGTTCACTGGCACATGTGTTAGACTGAACTATCATCTAAATATCATCTGTTTTTTAATAGTTATTCAACTGTATTCTAAGCACCAGCTGTCTGTTAGAATGTGATTTTTTTTCTCTCTCTGTTGGCAGAGGTATAAAAATGCGCAGGAAAATCTGACATGCATGGCGAACTTCACCGACGATATTTAGGGAGGAATAAACACACATCAAACATAAATGAACCATTTGCCTGTCTCCATAATTGAGAGAATTTTCTCTTCTTATGTCAACACTCTCTCTCTTTTTTTTCTTCTTTTTTTTTTGCTTTTTCGGTCATGTTATGTTTACCTGTCAAAGGCTTGTTACAAACTATGAAACACATCGTGCAGACTTCTGGATGTTAGAAGAAAACGAATACTGCTCATGAATGAGACTAAAGGCAGGAAGGTGTCCTTTAAAACTAAACATGTTAATAGGACCTCCCTGTTTATATCATAGTTTAAGATATAGCATGTGTATTTCAGTAATAGCCTGCTGAGGCCACTATACGTGCTGGCCTCATATCAAATGTGAAGGCAGACTGAGTCTATGTTTGACGTTTGTTTATATCTAATCTTCCTTTTCAAACATTTAAACAGCAGCGAGTCTGCAGCTGAGGGAATACAAATTCAAATTGTCGGAACAGGTTTGCTCGTTTCTTGGATTCATTTGGTGATTTATTAAATGTATAACTGTTATTCTAATCTGCTGCTGAGTCTCTTACACTTTTCTTTATGCTGTATATTTTCACGTCTCTGGAATAGTTGGCAGTTAGATAGTCAGCTGGGAAACTTTGTGTTAACTCATGGAGCTGAGGATATCGTGGATATGCTGACCTCGCTGCGTGGTGTACAGAGCGAGGTCAGCATGATTAATATTCACAATAAAAATATTAGCCGAACATCATGAAGTCTGTATATGTTTCATAGTGTCGAACAACCTTTGTACAGTTAAAGCCAGCAGTTACTACATGACGGAAACACCAACGTTATCTCTTTTATGTGTTTATACACAGGTCACGCTGATTACTGAACAAAAACCCAAAGATCAGATGTTAAACAGATTTATTTGCTCTCTCTCCTCCTTAAACATGTTTTTAATGTTAGTTATAATTCAGAATTGGCGACTGAAACACGTAGGACACATAAGAACATCAGGAAATAAAACACCGATAAATATAACCTCAGTAAAAGAAGTCAGCGGGGGTTACTACAGCTGTGTACCGGGGCCTGCGCTTTGTCGGTGGGATTGCTTGCGAGGCGAGCGGGTCTATCCCACGCTTTGCCGTGAGACTGGGACGACATCTCCGAAATCATCGAAACACTTTTGCAAAGAGGCTGTATCTTGACAAACCGACCAGACACATGAAGATTAAACCACTACATTCTCGGCTAAAAAAATATTAAAACGGTATTTGGTAACACACAAACAGGGTTTTTCAAAGCTCAGTTCTGTTAGCTTCCACATGCCGGTTGTTGTGTGCTAGAAACAATGGCCACCAGGCCAAAGCAATGGTTTTGACTCGATCAGCGTTAACCCCGCCCCCTGAGTTTGATGGGTGAGGCTGACAGATAAAATTATTTCATGACGAGAGCCAGGCGTCAGGACTGCCAAAATGAAATAAATAAATATATCATTAAATAATTAATTAAATGTGTCAATAATTAATTAAATGTGTCAATAATTAATTAAAATGTGAAATACATAAATAATTAATTAAATATGTCAATAATTAATTAATTAAATGTGTCAATAATTAATTAAAACGTGAAATACATAAATAATTAATTAAATGTGTCAATAATTAATTAATTACATATATCATAACTATTTATTTAATTAATTAATTCCAATTTTAATTAATTATTGCCACATTTAATTAATTATTTAATGGTGTATTTAATTAATTCATTATGGCAGTCCTGGCGTTCCATACTGTAGCAGCAGTCTTGAAAGGCTCACCTAAAAGCTGCAGTGTAGAAGCATCGTCTAGGCTTTCTGTGATTGGAGTACTTAAAGAAACTTCATCAAGAACATTAGTCTACTGTACATAAGGTAAATAGTGGAGATTTTCTATTACACAGGGTGTCAGTGCCATAAATAGGGACCCAAATTTCAGGCCAATCCCACTAAAATTTCATTTTGCACCACTGACAGATGAAGTGACGCTGCCACACACACCTGGTTGTTGAGGAAGGATTCGGCCTGTTTGACGTCACGCAGGAATAGATGGAAAATGTGAGCCTGGACCAGAACTTCTCTCCTGCTTTCCCACATCTCCAGCAGCTTGTTCCAGCCGACATCGAGTTTCTGGAGCCACTGCTGCAGGGCGGCCTGTGGGAGAGGAGCCTCCTCGGACTCCAGGAGCTCATTCATGGCTTGCAGGCGCTCGTAGTCCTCTTCGTACCTGCGTGAACAGAGAGCTGCCCAGTTATTCTCTACACAGCCTGAAATAACATCACATAATATATTGTAGAAAACATTCACCTACCGTCCAATCTCTTCCTTGAGAGCAGCGTGCTCGTTGATGAGCTTCTCTGCCTCCTCCAGATTGTTGGGCAGCTGCTCTGAGGCAGCGGCGGTCTGCGTCTGGACCAACCAGGTGAGGAATGAGTCCAGGTCCTGACAAGACAGGGTAAGGAGCATGAATCACAATTCATTAATTATACATTAGTTCATACTCTGGAAGTTTGTGTAGACAGAAAAACTTTCTTTATGACCTCTACACGACATCCGCATGCTGTTTGTACTTTTTCACTCTTGCAATGTGGAATTAAGGACAGCGTGCATTAATTATTTTTATAGCACCCACTTCTCCCCTGCCACTTTCTCAGTAGTATTTATTTATTGTCATTGTCAAGAACAATGAAATTGCGTTTGGGGCTTCCATACAACTGAGGTGATATGGTTGCCCCAGGACAGGTCCTCGGTCACAGTTACCCCCAAGAATTTAAAACTGCTCACCCTCTCCACCGCCTCACTGCCAATGAAGAGAGGCAGATGGTTGTTATGACCCCTCTTCCGGAAATCTACAATGATCTCCTTGGTCTTTTTGGTGTTTAAGACCAAGTTATTGTCGTGGCACCATGACTCTAGTTGTTGCACCTCTGTCCTATAGTTTGTCTCATCATTGTTGGATATAAGTCCGAGCACTGTAGTGTCATCTGCAAACTTAACAATGAGATTGGACGCGCAGGAGGAAATACAGTCATGGGTGAAGAGAGTGTATAGCAGAGGGCTCAGAACACACCCCTGAGGGGCACCGGTGTTGACCACAAGGGTGGAGGAGGTGTTCTTACCCACTCTGACACTCTGTCTACGGTTAGTGAGTAAGTCCACAATCCAGTTGCACAGAGAGGAGTTAAGTCCCAGTTGGTGGAGTTTGGGACGGAGTTTGTATGGCCGGATGGTATTAAAAGCCGAGCTGTAGTCTACAAAGAGGAGCCGTGCATAGGTGTTCCTGTGTTCCAAGTGCTTCAGTAATGTGTGCAGCACTGTGGCGATCGCATCCTCGGTTGACCGGTTCTCCCTGTATGCAAACTGGTGCGAGTCCAGGGATGGTGGAAAAGCAGCTCTGATGTGTTCACAGTACCGGAAAATGGAGTCAGTTATTCCTTAATAATGACAGGTTGGCTGATAATTAAGCTTGAGGTCCTTTGGCCCTATTTAACTTCTATTCTCTTTGAAACTTTTCAAGTTGGTTTCTTTATTGAGCCCTGCAACAACGCCCTCAGTTTTTATGTAGAAATTATTTATCTAAGAGTTTATAAACATGTTTGGGGTTTAATCGTTCATAAACATAATTTCAGATTTGATTAAAGAGTCAGCAACTGAAAGACAGGCTCTAGAATTTATATCTCTGTAGGATGTTGAAGATGGAGGTGCCAGGAGAAAAAGGGAGGACTGGTGTGACAGAAGAGGATGCTAGAGATAGGATGAGATGGAGGCAGATCATTTGCTGTGACGAACCCTAAAGGGGCAGCTGAAAGAATAAGAAATATATGTACATGAAGTCTTACCACTGCCTTGGTCTTTGACAGTCTACCCTCCTGCTTGCTCCTTGCTACTGTTCCTGTTCCTTGGAATTGCTCCTGGTGTCTAGTTTTGTTCTTTAAGATTTTTTGTTTACATTTATAGCAAATTTGAATAAAGGTCAAGGTCATAGTGAGGAATAAACCTCACTTTTTGCTCGCTGATGAATTTCAGTAGCAACTGGTGTTCAGAGTCAAACACTTCTTCCTTATTTGTACCTGTATGAAGCTCTGCAGCCTGCTAGCCACCATCAGTGAGTCCTCACATCCCTGCAGGGTCCGTTTGAGCTCCTCCCACTCCACACTGATGCCATCAAACTGCACAAGAACCTCCATTGCCCGAACCGGGTGAGCAGTGGCCAGATGCTCTGCCTCTTCCTGCATCACCAAAGAGAAATGCTATTATATGGTGCTGCTAGCCTACTGATACCTCAGAGTACTTAAAATCATATATACTTTTATACCTATTGTTTGGTTTCTTAAACTCACTTAGCCACTAAAAACATGAGAAAATTAAATCCCTGAAATACAAAAAATCATCTCTACTTGTCCGTTTAGACTCTCCAGTTAAGTGTAAAATATTACTTTTAGGGATAGATTTCAATTCTACAGCTGAAAAACGTCATATAAATGTTTTTTGTGTAAATGTCCTACCTGTAAGTGCAGTAGTTTGGGCTCCAGAACAGACAGGGCTCCCTCCATAGTAGAGAGGCGTCTCTGCAGGGCGAGGACCCCTCCCAAATCACTGCCCACATACTGGGTGGCGTCAATGGCTTTTCTCTTGTCCTGGATCTGGGACTTGATCTCTGCACACTCCAGCAGGTAGTTCTGCAGACGTAACATCGAGTCCAGTTGATCTTTCTTCTGCTCGACCAGCTCCACGATGCTGTTCCACCTGGAGAGGTGTGACAGACGGCGCACAATAAGACTGCAAGTGCACTTCAAGAGAGGCGAGTGTTGTTGTTGTGTGGGGGAAAAAAAACGTGTGATTCACGCCTACCACTTGCTTTTTGTAAAAGATTTGTTTTAGTTGTGGATATTTACTAAGTGTGTAACAGTTTTAGAACTGTTACACACTTAGTAACACGGTTTGATAAGATGACATCCTTAAATCTGGATTACATTTTTACCTAATAAATCAATATAATCCAAATAAGCAGCAGACATATCAACCACCAATAACATCGAGGTGAAGCGATTCAGATTCAGTCATCTTCGTGTTGATGATGTGACGCTGTTTTCTTTGTAAGTCTATTTCTAACATTTCCTTTGTGTTACTCCTGACTTTGAAAGAACTCGTTGTTATTTTGACCTGATATGACCTGCTCTGATTCACGTGAGACACTTGTTTGTGATCCACTATGCTGCGGCTTCGGCTCAGCCTCACACATCGTCATCCAATATGTTCACCTGAATCTACTCCAGACCAACAGATCTCAGTACACACCCATTCAGCCAAGATACACGCGCGCACACACACTCACGCACATATAAACATATAAACACAAATCCTTGTGACCGTACTGAGGTAATGTCAGACAGAGCGCTCAGCAGGAAAACATCTCAGTGACACTGACCTCAGGGCTGGAAACCTGTTTTAAAAATGTTCAGTGAAAATTTTCATTGAATAAATCTGTTATAGAATTGGAGTAGTTATGTAATTATTAGGGGTGCAACGATACTCGTATCGATATTGAACCGTTCGATACAGTGCTTTCGGTTCGGTATGCATATGTATCGAACAATACAAAATTTGTCATTTATTTTATCAACTTTCCTTCTAACGATGCTGTCTGTGTTGAGCGCTCAGTGAATCTGCGTTCGACTACTCCGCCTAGGCTGCACTGTCGAGCGCAGATCCACTGAGCGTTCAACACACAGGATCATCAGAAGGAAGAGCGCAGGGCAAGCTAGCGAGACAGAAGTTAAGCTCTCCTTGCAACATGGCAAATTGAACCTCCCCCAACCTCATTCAGATCTGGTGTTTGGAATTATTTTGGTTTTCATGTGACGTATGACCCTGAAGGTAAGCGCGTCATGGACTAAAGTAAAACAGTATGTTGGATGTGCCACGCAATGCTCAATTACATGGGTGGGAACTAGTGTGTTAGCGCAGTTAGCTCGTTAATGTGTTGGCCGTCTAGCCCCATGCACGGGGCGATCAGGGGTAGCTCGTTAACGGAGATTTGCCGTGTTGTGGCGTTAACATCATTTCAACGAGATTAACGCTGACAGCACTAGTGGGAACACAACGAATATGACTGCACATTTACACCGACATCATCCTAGTACAAAGACAAGTGGAAGCAGACAAAAACAACAAGCATGCATGCTACAAACTTTACCCGAGTCATTTAGACAGCCGTTAGCACATGATTCTCCTTATGGGGACCTGCTATGTTTAATATTGTGGCGAGCTCAGACAAGGAGGAGACGGAGGTATCGTTTGGTCTTGCTTCCCGTGAGCTAGCCAGGAAGCACAGCCGTTTATTGACATCTGCAGAAGAACACTGCCGCTAGCTAACTGCTCAGCATGGCAACCGCACAGCAGCAGCAACAACAACAACAACAACAACACACAGGGCGCCCTCTGACCCCAGAAGGACACACCTTCGCAGCGAGAAGGCGTCACCCGTCACTATGGCAACATAAACAAAACATAACTGTACAAACAGAACCCCGAATAGCCCTGACCCGCTACATAGCCCCCACCTAAGGGGTCAGTCGTCCCCGACGACCCCATTACCCCACACAAAGTCATGCAAATGTCCAGGTGCCTTCTTTTGGCGCACCGGCCGGTCACGACTGGCGGGGGAAAAGTCACTCGGGTCAGAACATGGGGTGCCACCATCATCCCACTTCTGACACCAATGTGGCGAGCTCAGACAACGAGGAGACGGAGGTGTCGTTTGGTCTTGCTTGCCGTTAGCTAGCCAGGGAGCACAGCCGTTTATTGACATCTGCAGAAGAACACTGCCGCTAGCTAACTGCTCAGCGCGGCAACCCCACAGCAACAACAACAACACACAGGGCGCCCTCTGACCCCGGAAGGACACACCGTGGCAGCGAGAAGGCGTCACCCGTCACTATGGCAACATAAACAAAACATAACTGTACAAACAGAACCCAGAACAGCCCTGACCCGCTACAATATGCTGCCCAGAAGAAGCGTATAGTATAGCTTTTATTTTGGAAAGAGCCATTTCTCTGTAATAAACTCTCTTTTCCAAAGATGAGTGATTCCTCAATCAGATACAGGGCTCACAAAATCGCTAGCCCGACGTCCTGGGGCTAGCGATTTTTCCAGTCGGGCTACCAAAATCTATCTCTGCCCTGCCCGTCGGGCTATTGTAGGAAGGAAAAATATATGTCAATGCTTTTGCATTCTTTCGGAAATGTAGCTGGGTAATTATGTCATTGGCATCGGTGAGCCACTGCCAATATGTGACATATTGAAATCGCGTTTGAATTTGCGCTTGTTTTTTGCTTTCACTTTGCAATCGCCCGAACTGTGTATAGAGAGCGACAGTACTGATTGGTGAGTGATGATAATTTGCGCACCAATTCCTCTGACATCGTCTTATCAATCGTTAGCTTACTATGCAAACATGACAAGTGAAATCTCCCGCAGCAAGGTTGATCGCGCAGAGAATCGCTGACCATTGTGTGTGTGTGTGTGTGTGTATAAAAGTAGCAGGATATATATTTCAGTTCTGCTGAGCCAAATAAGACAGGTCAGGGTGAAGAAGTGACAGCCAAAGAAAAGCTTACCACAAAACGGAGAAGTTATGACAAATCAGACTATAAGGCAAAAAGAAAGTGCAGCTTTATGGTTTCATGGACAAAAGAATTTCTGTGGCTGCAACATGACGAGCTATATAACCGGGGCTGCACATAAGTGGTCCGCAGGTGCGTATTTGCTGTCAAAATAAAAAACGCGCACAAGATATGAAGTTGCAACGCGTGTTTGCATACATAAGATTTTCTGGAGGAGGACAGACATTTGTTTAGAACTCTTAAGGATGTCGAAGAAGCTCCTTTAAGCAATTACTTTGGTGTTCCTCCACCTCCAAACAAATGTCAGAAGGAGTCCGAACCACAAAAGAAGTACGTATTCTCGGAAAAGTGGATGCAGGAGGTGAGCTGGCTTCAAACAAATGATGAACGCACAGAGATGTGGTGCAGAATGTGCCGTGAAAATCCCACTCTAGCGGACAAAAACAGTGCCTTTTATATGGACGCAAACGCGCGTTGCAACTTCTTATCTGGTGCACGTCTTTTATTTTGACAGCGAATGCGCACATGCGGACCACTTATGTGCACCCGTGTAAATAACATAATGTTCTGCCAGGTGTGTTGTTGGTTTTCTCTCGATTTCTGAGTCGACAAGCGCCTTTGTTACTGGGACCAGTCATTTTAAGAAAGGCCCCCATTAGAACCCATGAGAAATGCAAGAAATGCATTATTGCTCAGTCTGCAATATCTTTCCCAGAACAAACACCAATTGCAAATAACATACTAAAAATAAACCTGAAAAATCTGTTTAGAACAGCGTACTATGTTGCAAAGAGTGAACTACCACTGGCAAAATTTAGCAGTCTTTGCAAACTTCAAAAAGCAAATGGCCTCGATCTTGGTTCCACTTGTCACTTACCCGTGACTTCAGTGGAAATTTCAAATTCAGGATCTGACACAGACTGATTCATGTCCTACACAGTTCTTACAAGTTCATAGAAATTTCTGTTCAATTAGAACCAAGTATTTGAGTTGATGATTGTAATTTTTATACAATGTTGTAATTTGTTTTTCAACAATTTTTTGATTAATGTTTTGTTTCCTTTACAATATTATACTTTAATGTATAATATTGTAAAGGAAACAAAACAGGAAACAAAACATCAATCAAAAAATTGCTCTCTTTTTTTATTCGGGCTACTTATATTTATTTTGGGCTACCAAAAACTGAAGAGTCCCTGCCCGAAGGGCTACCAGGGATTTTGAAATTTTGAGAGCCCTGAGATATATTTATTTTTTTAATTACTTTTGTTTCAGCAACATTAAATTTAAAAACTGTACTTTTGAGTTAAAGTATATATTTATAATTTTAATAAATGACAAATTAAAAAGGCATGAACATTTTTTTTGTATCGAAAAAATATCGAACCGTGACACCAAAGTATCGAACCGAACCGTGAATTTTGTGTATCGTTGCACCCCTAGTAATTATGTTGTAGTTATAATAACCTGACTGAAAATTAGGTCACTAATACTGCTTTGATTCTGCCATGGTCTTATTTTTTCCTCCTTCTTTCAGCTGCTCCTTTTATTGTTCATCCCAGTGGATCATCTGCTATGCTATCCCTAGCAATCTCCTCTCAAACCAAATCCCTTCATGTCCTCCTTCACTGCATCCACGAATCTCCTCTGAGATCCTCCTATTCCTCCTGTCTGGCAACTCCACCTCCAACATCCTCTCTCCCTCTGATGTACTCATTTCTAATCCCGTCCATCCTGGTCAATCTCAGTGAAAATCCTGATATCTTTAATTCTGCCACGTCTAGCTTAGCCTCCTGTCTTTTAGTCAGTGCTACCATCCCCAAACCTTACACCGTAGCAGGTCTGTAAACCTTCCCTTTCCCTCTATCCTCCTGTCACAAATCACCCCTGACACACGTCTCCACCCACTCCACCCTGCCTGCACGCTGTTCGTCACCTGCATTGGCTGTTGTGTTGGATAGTTGACCTCAGGTGTTTAAACCTTACTACCTCTACTAAAACTAAATTAAAACAGGTATTGTGACGTGTTTTTTAAATACCATATAATCATTTGTAGTAGTGGTGGTAGTATTTATAAAATGTTATTAGCAAGTGTTAAATGTATGTTATGTTAAATATCAGTACTCTTGCTGACTCTTGTTTGGCTTTTTAACAATTTATAGATATATACCAAACTGTAGATATTACATCAGGAATCGTTTTGAAAGACAGAGGGAGTAAAACTGAGTGAGCTGTAAGCACGATAAACGTCAGGAGATTAGACAACCGTGTGCTTTAGAGAGAGAAATACACCTTGAATTTTCCCTCCTACTGTTATAGACTGATGTTCTTTGTGCCACTTAAGCTGGGTAGAGTCGCACTGTGTTTAATATCATCAAATTAAGTTAATATATTATGCATTTAGGCTTTTACTACTGGAACACAATTCTATTAACCAATACAAGTGAAGGCGGTGAATAAATATGACTGCTTGTATGTTTGTTTTTGAATTTGGGACTCTTGGCCAGCCCCGTCTTAAATGAGGAAGCCAACACAGATGGTCACCCCAAGACCGACTCTCCACGTGCCAAGGTCACCGGACTCACGAACACCCGGCTGTCATGGACTCTGCTGCCAGACATAACTGGTCAATGAAGCGGGCTGAGACATTTAAGCAAAAAAACAAAAACACAATCCTATCTCAGGATCTACGTGGACAGAGATCGGAGGGAGGATGGCTCCAAGTTGCTACGATGTAAGAGCTGCATGTCGCATAATTACGATGAGAAGGCAGGTTCAACTCCCAAAGACGGCAATTTAAAAAAAGCTGTTAACAAACCCCACAACAATTCACACTCTTGGTGTTTCTCTTCTTTCCCTGTGTGTCAGCTGACTTCCCTCCACCTTCCTCTCCATCCACCTACTACGCCCCTCCTCCTGCCTCTGGTAAAATCAGTAAAATCAAGTCATTTTTCAACAGAGAGCAATCAGTTCGCAAGCTGCTCTCCACAAACATGTTTACGCTGTTAGAGCTCATTTTCTGAAGTTTGAACCTTTACTAATAAATATTGTTTGTCACATATGGCAGTGCTACAGTACTACCGTGTATGTTATGTACTACAGCGCTGTACTTTGGTAACTGGGGCTGATTTAAATAATGTAACTTTGACCTTATTCCACTCAATCACATTTTATCTTATTTTTAAACGTTGTACTCTCAATGCCTTAGCAATGAAATTGTACACAGAGAAGTCACAGCACTCCAATCCAACCAACCAACAGCCGACACAGGAACTATATTAACTATATTACTAATATAAGGTTCATCTGTGAGTTGGTAGGCACATCTATTTGTTACTGTGGTAAATGATGCAGCTGTTATCACTTCGATTGTTGCTTTTGTTTCAGTACCTAGAGTTGAGGTGGTCCTGACAACCTCTGACCTCTGTAGAAGATGGATGACCTCCATCCAGGAGCTGCTGAACTATCTGATTAACATCCAGGATCCTTCCCATCAGGCTGTTCATCTCCTGGTCCAGGCTCTCAAATCTGCAACATGAGGGTTGTAGTTTTGAACTGCAAAAGTTGGACTCAGCCAATTCTTGGTAACAGTTTAGACAACAAGACAGACACTGACCACCCAGCTAAGCTTTGGTAGGCCTGAGATGGTAAAGCCAACTGCCTTTAGCCATTCTGTCCTCCTTCCCCTCCTCCTCACCTGTGTGCCACAACATCCACATCCTCCAGTTTTTCTGGGATCTCCATCCTTTCCAGCCACTGCTCCTTCTCGTCAATCCACAGCTCGCAGGCGTTGACCTCGCTGAACATGCGGTACACAGCGAGGGCGTCGTGAAGCCACTGCTGTCTGAGCACTGCGATTTCAGCAACCTCTGTGTACAGCTGCTCCACCTCTCCCATACGAACCTGCACCTCCTGCAGAGAGGAGGATGGAAGAGGAGACAGGACGAGATGGTCGGACAAAAAGTTTATTAAATAATAAAGACATGGGAAGTGAAACATCCTTTTTTTTGTTTGATTGTTGCGCCCGTACCCACCTCCTGTTCACGGTACCGCAGGGGCAGCGCCACCATGTGTTTGCGCAGTGCCACTACATGCAAACGATGTTTGTCAATGGCTTCACTGACCCCTCTGTGTTTCTTTAGCAGCGATTGAGTGGAGTACTCATCGTGTCCAAAGTCTTCACTGGACACCAGGCGGTAAGCGTCCTGCAGCCAGGCCACGACGTCGTCCGTCTCTGTGGAGAACTGGAAGAAGTTGAGCGCCTCCTGCAGGTGGCTGAGATGCTGCGCAGCCTGGTCCTCCAGCCTCTTCCACTCGCCTTTAACCTCCATGATGCGCTCCTGGATCCCCGCTGTGCCAAAGCTCTTCTCACTCAGAATCTGCTTCCCTCGCTTCATGGTGTTCTGGATAGGAGGAAAGATATTTGACTCATTTGAAAAATGGCCACTTCTGGCTTGAGAAAACGCTTGATTTGCATGTGGCTGAAAAACAAACCCTAAAGACCAAGAGACCTGGAGACCCTAGATCTAACATATTCATATTGTTCTCTTTCTTGTTTTCATTAAAAAGACCACCTGGTGCTTCAAAGTAAAGTTAACAAAACAAGGAGAACATGAAATTAATATCAACCAATAGCATATAAAAGCTATTGGCTGATATAGCTTTTAATGTGGGCCAGCAGATACATCCTCAAAACGTGAACTCCAAATGTTCTGTTAGGAGAAGTTGGATGGGTTTTTTTTAGATAAACTAAAAGAAATGTATAAATGTAAATGCATAAATTTACTGAAGTCTGTGAAGTTTGGAGAAAAACTCTTACAGCAGTACATTTACCAGGTGCAGAATTGAAAACACGCACCTGCAGCAGTGAGCGGTGAGCCAGCAGTTCCCCAGCCAGAGTCTTGTGCTGTTGCAGTAACCTCAGCACACTGCTCAGGTCCTTCCCGTAGCCCTGAGCTCCCAGGATGGAGCTTTTCTCTCTGATCCAGGCCTCCGACTCTTCCAGCTCCTAATAGGACAAAAGACAAGTTTTAAAGCAGGACAATATTTGTAATGGAAAACTGAACAGGTTTAATGATTGGGTGGGGCGATTGGTGGTGCCTGGCCTGAATCCAGGGTGGGGTCTTTCTGTGTGGAGTTTGCATACTGTCACCATGTCTGTGTGGGGACTCCTGGTTGCTCCCATAGACATGCATGGGGCATAAAAAATGTTCAAAGCTTTCTGAAGCATCCAAGCTCCTCAGATACTGGCTCCTAGGAATAATCCCGGCAAGTTAATCCCGCCATTTTCCCCACAGCCTGCTGACCCATCTCACCTGAAAGAAGGCCCACAGTTTCCTTGACTCCTCGAGCTCAGCACGTCTTTTAGTTGCCAGGTGTTTCAGCTCCTCCAGACAGGAAGAGACATGGTTGACACGGTTACAGATCACCTGTGGGTCACATGGTTGGTAACCTGTAAAAATGAGACGGCATTAAATTTATTAGAACCGTGAGTCAGACACAGGATATCAACCTACTCACACCAAGCCTTAAATACCAATTTTCCAATCATTGCTAAAGACAAATAAAACACTTTCACTGCAACACAATGTGTGTGTACATGCGTGTACCCTCTATTGTGGTGAACTTGAGTGCAGCAGTGTTGAGCGTCTCTACTCTCTCAGCCTGCACAGTAATATCGGCCTCCTGCAGGCCGTGCTTCTGCAGCAGGTCGTCCACCTCTAGTAGATGTTTCCCAAAGTCCCTCGAGAGCAGCTGGACCTGAAAGGAATGAAGCAACGGGAGGGAAGAAAGGCGAGAGAAATTAATGGAAGAAGAAATGATGAAACCAGGGGTTTCAATAATAAATTTTGATATCTGTGTTTATATACACACATGAAAAATCTGAAGTGTATGTAGGACTCTAGTTACAGAGTTTCTTTTGACCCCAGTACTCGTATTTTAGGTGTAGTGTCCTTTTCATTTTACGTCTCTCACGCTCTCTAGTACCTGCATGTCCTCCATCCAGTCAATCATGTACACCATGTCCTGGAAGGTCTTCTGCAAGGCCAGATTCTTCTCCAGCCGGGTCCTTCTCCCAGCCACCAGCTCCTTCAGCAGACTCCACTGGCCCAGGATATTCTCTTTACGTGCCAAGATACGCCGGATATCGTAGTATCCTTCCACCTCCATCTCTGCTGCGAGTTCCACAACCACGCCAATTCTTTCCTCGTATGAGGCTATGTCTGCCTCGATGGCTTCGTGCTTCTTCATCGCTGCCTCGACTGCTGGTAGGTCATAGCCAAAATTGTCCTGAAGTCGAAGGGGAAAACAAAGAAAGTCGTGATCTTAGATTTAATGAAACAAGTACCAGTAATACACTGAGACATTTGTCCCCCCTACCTGCGATACGAGTCTCTGATTCTCATTGAGCCAGGCTTGCCTCATGGTGGTTTTGTGGTCAAAGCGCTGAGCCAACAGCTCAAGCTTCTCCTGGCGAATCAGCTCCTTCCGTAAAGCTACACCTCTCTCGTGCTCTGCCTTCTCCAATCTCTCCCAGGCCTAGAAGATGAATGACAAACTGATTAACAGTGTTGGAGAAAGGATTAAATGTTGTATATAAAATATAAACAACACAGCTTATGGGTGTATGACCTTGTTAATGTCTGAGATGAGCTTCCCATCATTAGGCACATAGGGTTTCTGGTTATTGGCTCTGAGTTTGCTTTGGATGGTGAAGAGAAGGACCTCGAGATTACCCTTCTCCTGAAACCTGGATGAGAAGCAGGAAGCTTTAGTTGGTGGGTCAGTGTCACAGTATCGCAGTCATCTCAGCAAAAAATCACTCAAACAGCACGAAAGCTTGTTGACAGACGTGTTTCTGTCTGTTGTCCAGGGTTGTGCTCATTAATTACTCACAGAGAGTCTACATTTAGTCTGAGAACAGTCTTCTATTAAAATATCCACTAATATGTATGCACATCTGCTTATGTGCCATTTTCACAAGTCAACAGCTGGCTGTGAGCTGCTTAAGTCACCCAGAGCCTAACAAGGCCTATTGTATCATAGCAAGAGTGTGTGTGTGTGTGTGTGTGTGTGTGTGTGTGTGTGTGTGTGTGTGTGTGTGTGTGTGCTCGCTCTGTGGGTATCATTGCTGCTGACAGTACACTCTGAGGTGTCATGAGTCTAGTACTCTACACTTTAGTAGGAGTCACATAAAATTACACTACACAGCTACACACATACACAGCAATCTTATTTTTCTCTAATAGGGTGAAACATAAAACGTATATGGTATAAGCACAACAGTATATTTTTCACAAGACTGGCATAAATTAAATGCATTAATTACATTAATAAATAATAAATTACTTAGTAAAGCAGATATAAGCAACTAATTCTGACACTTGAGAAGCTGTAGATTAACTGTTTTGAATCACAGCTGGTCACACCAGGTTACTGGTAGCGGTCACAAACCGAAGCTTATTTTACTATATGTGATGTGGTACAGTGGTCAGTCGTTTATCGTGGGAGTTATGTTCCAAAAATAGGTGATAGATGAGTAGCAAAGTAGCCAACTTTATTTTTTCCAATTATTATAGATGTTTTAAGACCGTAAAACCCCTCACTACACGCTTTATACACTTTTCTCAGACAGGCATGAACATTTTCACAATTTTCTCTCTTGTTTAAACACTCTCAAAGTTCAAACCTTTTTTTTCTACAAAGTGCAGTATTATAGAATGAAACCAAAGGCTACCGTAGTTGTCTTTGATGGCGCAAAACGTTTCGTCGACATTGTTGCGTTTGTTGGGAGAAACCTTACAAACATACAGTAAAGCACTTCAGAGTCACACTGCTAGCGATCAAAGATTTATGTAAATTTGACAAGCTGAACACATTCTGTACTGTACAGGAGACACGGCACCAGATTGATTGACAATGGTCTACAGCCAATCAGGACGCAGAACACAATGCGCTGTTAAAAAATAAATAAATTAAAAAAAACATGCAAGATTGCACCCAAAAAATCAGTGAAACAGCGAGGCTGCGAAAAGTGAACCGCGTTATAGCAAGCGACCACTGTATTACATATTTACATAATTAGTTGGTGTTGTTCCTCCAGCTGCTTCTTTTTAGTATCACTTTGTTTTCCAGCTTGAAGTTGGCCCCAAGGTTTTGGAGATGCTTTGCTGTCGTCAAATTCTTCCAATTATACCGTTTCTTATGAGTTTAAGACATTTGCAAATCAAATCAAACGTTTTACACAGCGTCACAACTTTTTTGAAATTGGGTTTGTACATGTGGTGTTAAAAAAAATGACAAAATATGTTAATCTGGTATTTTTAAAGAATCATCAAACTTACTTTATGGGCTTCTCTATAGTGCAGTAGGTGGTGAAAGCCTGCAGCTGCTGCTGAACTCCGGTCAGCGAGTTGGCAAACTTCTGGTTGCTGATGACCGCGATGGTCTTCTCTATCCACTCGAGGAGCTCAGATGCCAGAGCGTCATAGCGGTTAACAATCTTCTCTGCCTCAATGCAGTTGTCTAGCACCTGGTTCAGAGAGAAGAAAGTTGCAAGGAGATTCTGAGAGCAAGATTGAGGTATGAGGCTAACAAAAAAAGGCAGGAATAACCAAGAAACCCTTTAAGAATCATAATATTTAAATCCCTCTAAGGTCTGCACGTGCTAGTAAAGTGATATTACAGTGATATTATTTGTTTCAGACTGCCTGCCCTTCATGTTTTAAAGCAATAGTGGCTCATTGATCTCCTCTCTGATGCTGTCAGTATGCAGGTTTTGTAGGCATATTTGGGAGAGCATGTGCGTTACCTTGCCAACGCGCTTCCCCTCCACAATAAGAGCCTTCATCTTAGAGAAGTAGTGGTAATAGGAAACCACGTATGTAATGATGGACTTTTCATCTGGGTTCTCGGTGTTCACATCTGCACAGGAGGGAGGTGATAGAAATGGAAAGATAGAAGAGTTAGCATCACCTTTAAGACCAGCACTCCTTCCTCTTAACATACAAGGATCTGATTGTTTCTAGTATAGATCAGCACCACGGTCACTCGTCCATAAGATTTGAGAGTCTGAGTAAGTCTGAGTAATGGCTCAAGTCTTATTAATACATCAGATCTGTGCATGTCTCTCCTGCATAATTCTGAGTTCACTGTAAGATGTGACTGAAAACAATGTGTGGGAAAAAACATGCTTTCAGCTGCCATCTCATGGCCTCACCCTTCCACACAACTCACAGAAGGAAAAAAAAAAGCTACATACGTTTAAAAAGCTTTTTTATTGCACACTTGGACAAAGTCTGAGCACATTTTCAGCGCCCACACATTTTAGAAGAGTTAAACATTTTAAACTTCCCTTACATAGCCTTTATCCTTGTCTTTTTAATCCATCATAAAAAGATTATAATGGAATGAGTATATGCATTGGCCTTTCTGGTAAAAATTGAACGTTAGTTCTAGTTTTGGGTACTGTTACATGCTTTATGTTTTAAAATCAGTTAACTTATAATGTTTGAAAGAAGCTGTGAGAACCTTTGAAGCGTGAGTTAATCTCACGTCTCCCATTTCTGTGAAAAAGAAAAATGTTGTCTATCTTACTGAGTGCAGCAGGTTTTGCACTGTTTTGGATATTGCAGCATGGAGTGTGGTTTGCATGACTCTCACCCTCAGGGTCCAGGAGTTTCGTGAGGCCCAGGTGCTGCTCAGCGATGTTAAAGGCTTGCTGCAGGTTGTGGGTTGCATTGGATCGTGTCAGCTTGTGGAACTCTATTAGATCAGGTCTGGAGGGCACAACATGAAAAAACAAAAATTTGTGTATGGTTGTGATTTTAAAATTTCATGTCAGTCACACCCGCTTCTCCGTGTTTGTTTAAATGTGTGTGTGAATATTTTTCGTCTTTTTGTTGGTAACGTGTTTGCATCTAAAAAAAGGACTAAAAACACATACTAACAGTGCTGGTTCTATGCTGTGTACGTGTGTCCTACCTGTGTCTATGTATTAGGGCGTTGAAGGCAAGGCCGTCCCTCCAGCAGGTGGTGAAGTTCTGGATGTTGACCTCAGAGTACCTGCGACATGGAGAAATGCTTTCTAATCTTAAAGAGCTCCAAATTACTCTCACTACATTCTGACTAGATATACAGTATAACACCTAAATGATCATGAAATCTGCAGTTTGAGCTTCTAGTTTCTGTGTTTTTATTTCACTGCTCACCCTGCAGTCTTCATCTGGCACCAAAGCAGCAGCGCATCCTTGGCAGAGCGGGTTTCTCTGTTGTCCTCCGTCTCTATTTTGATCACCTGGATCTGAACAAGAAGAAGACGAACCAAGAGTTTAGTGTTTTCTGTCTGTCCCAGAGACTCATATAAACACGCTGCTGCTTCATTTTTGGAAGTATAGGTTCACCTTAAAGACTCCACGTCCTTAATTTTCTCTTACATGTGCACAGTTGTAATGGTGCATTCTCATATTAAACATGGCCAAAGTTTTCCTATGATGGAAACACTCAGGTCTCTGACAAATGTAGTAATCAGGATATCAGAAGCAGAAAAAAGCAGGTTCAAAGTGATGACAGCCCTGAAGGAGAAGAGCTACAACAGTTTGCCTCACACAGATCTGACAGAGTGCACCAAGGCCCAGTACAAGAATCGTGCAAAGCTACTCTAGCAAAGCCTCACTGAATATTTGTTGCTGTGTTCTGGAGTAGTTCAGTGGGTTGAGCAAGAAATCTATATGCCAAAATACCAGTGCAGGGGCCCAGGTTCAATTCTGCTCCAGGCCATTTTATGTGCATTAACCCTTCTGCACTCTCTTCCTGTCATAGCAAAAAAATACTTCAAACAAATCAGTGCCAGAATTAAGCAAAATGGATTCACTTTAATAAAAGTAAATCAAGCTGTAAACAATCAAAAATGCTTCTGAGTGGCCACCAGTTAACCTGATTACAAACTCAGTGAATGGATGTGCAAAATGTATTGTACTGTATGTGTATTGTAATTGTAGAGGATGAAAGCGTTAATAAAGGAGTTAAATCTGCCTTAAGATAGAGCTGGTTAGCTTATTTCTTGTCCACCTGCAGCTGTACCTCTGATATTTTAAATAAACTTTATGGACACAACTAAGCAGTGAATAAGTAAAATGTGCAAGATGTCAAGTGACAAAGCATGTATGCAAGAAACGAAATGGAGCAAAGGTCTGAGCCCCGACTTTATTCCCGAATGCTGAAAAAGAAACAGCAAAGCAAGAAAAACTACAAGCAAAGGAACAAAGAGAAATATGACATGAGGCGAGGGTTTGGGTGTTAAAAACACACGGCTCTGTGTGCCTCCTGAGGACAACACGCTGGCCGTTACAATGCCTGATGATAGGAGACAGTGACAGCCATTCAACCAATCACATCACAGTGACATGATCCAAGGTAATTGGGGACATGGCACCCTGGAATCAGCTGCTACCCAAGTCATTAGCCGCAACACTGTGCACACACACGCACACACACACACACACACACACACACAACCTTTTTAGTGATTTGTCTGTTGTGATGTAAACTGTGTCTCAATAGTCTGCTTTCTTCTCTAAAAAGGTACTAGAAAGTAAGAAAACACTTATTATCTTTAACATTTCATGCTAAAGATAATATGATTTATAAATTCACATTGAATGTATAAAACATTAGAGCCTGACATTAAATATACCTCCAAACTGTGTCAAATATCATCAGTCAATACCTGAATCTGCATATATGGCCTTTTTATGACAGTAAGTTATTATAAAAAAGGTAAAAGATGGTCAATAAGTCTTGGATCAGATACACTGCCAGTGTGTAAGCTAAGCAGAAAAGCACTGCACACAGTACAATGCCACTCAGCCAACCATATACAGCAACACAACTGAAGTGACAGCAAATAATAAGAGTCTGTTATTATTTGCGTATGGCTCTGTAAATACGGTAGCTTTACCTCTTCCTTCGCCTGTCAGTCCTCTCCCTTCTTTACTGCTTTTCCCTCCCTCTCTCTTTCTGCCTGTGTACAGTTACTGCAGTGGTCTGGCTCTACCTGCTGACTGGGCAAAGCAAACTCTCACTTTCACTGCTGGGGAAAAGGCGGAGATGAGGGCAGAAAAAGTGCAAGAGGAAACGATAACTCAAAGCTACCGTGACAACAGAAACCTCAGCTAACCCTGGACCGCTCTCAGGCCTGCTGACGTTACTCTTAGCACCTAAATGTTTGATTAAATCACCTTACTGATGATCTAAAAGGACCTCTGGATTTAAAATCCAAAAACTATTTTGCAACAGAAAAACTCCCAGTGCTACAACTGCTATTTATTCCCTATTTATTTATTTATTTCCTCGCTGTGTCACTTCCTTTCTTCTAATTTCCACATCACAGATTCCTCGTTTCATTCCTACCTCATTTTCCCAGTTAAGTTCACCTGAATACTCCCCAAAAGTTTAAAGTTTAATTAAAGTTTAAACAGAACCTTAATCTTCATCATTTTAATATGAAAATGAAGGATTAAGTTTAGCTTGTTTTCCTTTTTTTCCAAGTTTAAGACTCCATGTGTGTCTGTTTTTCTTATCTTAAAGACACTTGAGTTTAGAAAAGCAAACCTTAAAAGTTCATATTTATTTCCTGCATCTTATTTTGAGGCCACTGATAACGGATGACTTTCTTGGCTTTAAGATAAAAATGAAAATTGAGAAAAGACAGTCAGGAACTTAAAATGTGGGTGAACTCTAAGAAAAGTGTTCTTATTTAAACACGACTAAAAGAAGAGCAATTTTAGAGACATAAATACCGTTTACTTATTACTTTGTAAGTACTGTCAAACTGTTTAATAAATTCATTCATTTTTCATTTTTGCTTCCTGTGAACGTTAAACGTTATTGCTGTGGTTTCTCTGATTTCAGGTTTTTGTCTTTGTTTTGCATTTTTTGCCCCATTGACCTGAAGCAGCTCTTTGTCTGGTTGTCCTACAACTTAAACATGAAGAAGTGTGATAAACTTTACATTATCTTGCAATAACCTTTCTGATTTTATTATTCTAACTGTGACCATAACCATGTGTGAGGTCATCAAGCTCTGAACTTTGATTTCTTCCAAAACGAGATAGTAAAAAAATGTCATGAAACAGTGTGCGATGCTCTTGAGAGCTTTTACTTTGAAAAGACTACAGAGGAATTCAACATAGCCTCTGACTGGATTGTTGTTAGTGAGTTAGGTTGACACATAACTTGTGAGGAAGTGAATCAGACGTACCGTAGCCACTGAGAAAATAACTGTTTCTCTCCTAACATTTTAATTTCAAGTAACATAACAGTTCAATTATTTGCATGCTGTTTTATTTCATTGTTTTATTCATACAGCACTTCATATATTTGTATGCACAGCTGCTCCTGGAAAACGAGGAAGATGTACAAAACAAACCTTTAAAGTCTTTACAAGTTATGATTGTGACTGTATCAAAACTCTTGGACCTAGTTTCTTCAGAAGTGTAGCCTTTTCTTCTGGTTATTGGAGCACAGGTGCTACACCTCAAATATGAAACATGAAGAAATATGTATTTCTAAACCCTGGTTCTCGCCCTGATTTTAATGTGTGTTAATTATTAAGTTCAGGGAACAACCAGCGCTTATTTATCGGAACATCTCTGCTCACCGCTTCCCATCAGCCAGCTATTCTTTCTCTATATGAGTACTTGTCTCATAATTAGACACACACACACACACACACACACACACACACACACACACACACAGCTGAACAACAGTCTTCTGCACTACTCTCCTTTCTCAGCACATGCAAAATTGAGGAGGCCATCGACTGGTGGCTCATGGGAGCAGGAGCACGGGACAACAGCCGAGCTCACGGCTAATGGTGGGAAATCTAGCAGACAGCTAACACTACAGTGGGGCAAAAAAGTATTTAGCCAGCCACCGATTGTGCAAGTTCCCCCACCTAAAATGATGACAGAGGTCAGTAATTTGCACCAGAGGTACACTTCAACTGTGAGAGACAGAATGTGAAAAAAAAAATCCATGAATCCACATGGTAGGATTTGTAAAGAATTTATTCGTAAATCAGGGTGGAAAATAAGTATTTGGTCAATAACAAAAATACAACTCAATACTTTGTAACATAACCTTTGTTGGCAATAACAGAGGTCAAACGTTTACTATAGGTCTTTACCAGGTTTGCACACACAGTAGCTGGTATTTTGGCCCATTCCTCCATGCAGATCTTCTCGAGAGCAGTGATGTTTTGGGGCTGTCGCCGAGCAACACGGACTTTCAACTCCCGCCACAGATTTCTATGGGGTTGAGGTCTGGAGACTGGCTAGGCCACTCCAGGACTTTCAAATGCTTCTTACGGAGCCACTCCTTTGTTGCCCGGGCGGTGTGTTTTGGATCATTATCATGTTGGAAGACCCAGCCTCGTTTCATCTTCAAAGTTCTCACTGATGGAAGGAGGTTTTGGCTCAAAATCTCACGATACATGGCCCCATTCATTCTGTCCTTAACACGGATCAGTCGTCCTGTCCCCTTGGCAGAAAAACAGCCCCATAGCATGATGTTTCCACCCCCATGCTTCACAGTAGGTATGGTGTTCTTGGGATGCAACTCAGTATTCTTCTTCCTCCAAACACGACGAGTTGAGTTTATACCAAAAAGTTCTACTTTGGTTTCATCTGACCACATGACATTCTCCCAATCCTCTGCTGTATCATCCATGTGCTCTCTGGCAAACTTCAGACGGGCCTGGACATGCACTGGCTTCAGCAGCGGAACACGTCTGGCACTGCGGGATTTGATTCCCTGCCGTTGTAGTGTGTTACTGATGGTGACCTTTGTTACTTTGGTCCCAGCTCTCTGCAGGTCATTCACCAGGTCCCCCCGTGTGGTTCTGGGATCTTTGCTCACCGTTCTCATGATCATTTTGACCCCACGGGATGAGATCTTGCGTGGAGCCCCAGATCGAGGGAGATTATCAGTGGTCTTGTATGTCTTCCATTTTCTGATGATTGCTCCCACAGTTGATTTTTTCACACCAAGCTGCTTGCCTATTGTAGATTCACTCTTCCCAGTCTGGTGCAGGTCTACAATACTTTTCCTGGTGTCCTTCGAAAGCTCTTTGGTCTTGGCCATGGCGGAGTTTGGAGTCTGACTGTTTGAGGCTGTGGACAGGTGTCTTTTATACAGATGATGAGTTCAAACAGGTGCCATTCATACAGGTAACGAGTGGGGGACAGAAAAGCTTCTTACAGAAGACGTTACAGGTCTGTGAGAGCCAGAGATTTTCCTTGTTTGAGGTAACCAAATACTTATTTTCCACCCTAATTTACGAATAAATTCTTTACAAATCCTACCATGTGGATTCATGGATTTTTTTTTCACATTCTGTCTCTCACAGTTGAAGTGTACCTCTGGTGCAAATTACTGACCTCTGTCATCATTTTAAGTGGGGGAACTTGCACAATCGGTGGCTGACTAAATACTTTTTTGCCCCACTGTATAGTAGCCTAAACTGTACAGATTCAGCTGGTCGGGTATATTCAGAAAGCACGTAAGGAGTAAGTCTACTGAACAAATTAGCTTATAAATATGAGCTAAGTTTTCGTGAAAAATACTTCTCTCTGTGATTTAGCATATGCAACGTTCACATGACCTTCTCATAAGCTTATGCTTCTTCCTGCTCCTTTTTGAACATGAAAGTTATTTGGAGTTGTGGTTGCTCGTTTTCCTTTTGTTTTGCTTTGTTCATTTGTCTCTTTTAATTCTATGTTGTTGTACTTTTTCAACATGTTCAAAATAAAGATTCAGTCAATCAATCAAACCTTGTTGTGTCTGTGGTCTTCACAGCATGGCAAAACAAACAGGACAAGGTAATGAAGCTAGGCAACGTAGAATAGCACCAGACACGTACGCGTGTCCTGCATGTCCACATGCTGCAAGACAATTTCTGCTTTTTTTCCTTTTGTATTATTGTGATGGTTGAATTCACATAGAAGCTGAAAAACTAAAAAAAATGCATTTACAGCAATATATCTTTAATTCTCAACATCAAAATTTCATTTTTATATGTCATGTTGTAAAACAAACTTAAACTGTATTAAAAACAGCTTTTATTTATTTTTTTCTTTTTGTTTAAACAAACTTTTAATCAACTTATACAACTATATCTGGCTCATGACATAATTCACATTTCACATAGACTGATATAAGTGAATCCTTATAAATAGCCTGAATTGATGGTTAAATTAACAGTTTTGCCAAGAAGCACTCAAACAGCACAAACCTCTGCCAGAGCAGCTCCCTCTCTGCACTGTATTTACTTTTAAGGGAACATTATTATATTTCATATACATTTCTCTCTCTCATATTTGTATTTAAACATACAAACAAGAGGTTTGCAGTGCAGTAAAATCATTATGCACTAGCAAGTGTTGGATAATTGGTATGGATTTGTAAAATAATAAACATGAATATCTTGAGTTGATTGCAAAAAAATTATACTACAGTATGTTTCTAAAAAAACTAAGCTGCTCGTTCTCCTTCTCATCACAATGCGTTTTCAAAGATATAATGCATTTTGGGGGCAATTTGAACACACAAGTTCCACTTGTTGTTTTAACCATATTTAAAGATGAAGGGATTTTATGAAGGTTTGGTTTTATCTGACGTTGAACAAGGTCAGAGGTCCAAAGCGACATTTAGAATCCCCATATATATAACTCCCAATATTCCTATATGTTGTACTGTCGACATGCTGACAGTACACACCACACTTATTACAAACATAGTTTCGAAGTTATGAGGCTTTTTCATCAATTTGCAACCAAGAAATCATTAAGCTGACCTTGGAGACCTTGTTGGATGTTGGGCAAATTAGTTAATGGATTGCTAACATGACCCCCTGTCTCTACACCCCTACAAATTTTATCAGAATTCTTTCAAAAGGTCATGTTAGCACTTACAGATAGGATGACATGCACGTACAGTGGGGCAAAAAAGTATTTAGTCAGCCACCGATTGTGCAAGTTCCCCCACTTAAAATAATGACAGAGGTCAGTAATTTGCACCAGAGGTACACTTCAACTGTGAGAGACAGAATGTGGAAAAAAAAAATCCATGAATCCACATGGTAGGATTTGTAAAGAATTTATTCGTAAATCAGGGTGGAAAATAAGTATTTGGTCACCTCAAACATGGAAAATCTCTGGCTCTCACAGACCTGTAACGTCTTCTGTAAGAAGCTTTTCTGTCCCCCACTCGTTACCTGTATGAATGGCACCTGTTTGAACTCATCATCTGTATAAAAGACACCTGTCCACAGCCTCAAACAGTCAGACTCCAAACTCCGCCATGGCCAAGACCAAAGAGCTTTCAAAGGACACCAGGAAAAGTATTGTAGACCTGCACCAGACTGGGAAGAGTGAATCTACAATAGGCAATCAGCTTGGTGTGAACAAATCAACTGTGGGAGCAATCATCAGAAAATGGAAGACATACAAGACCACTGATAATCTCCCTCGATCTGGGGCTCCACGCAAGATCTCATCCCGTGGGGTCAAAATGATCATGAGAACGGTGAGCAAAGATCCCAGAACCACACGGGGGGACCTGGTGAATGACCTGCAGAGAGCTGGGACCAAAGTAACAAAGGTCACCATCAGTAACACACTACAACGGCAGGGAATCAAATCCCGCAGTGCCAGACGTGTTCCGCTGCTGAAGCCAGTGCATGTCCAGGCCCGTCTGAAGTTTGCCAGAGAGCACATGGATGATACAGCAGAGGATTGGGAGAATGTCATGTGGTCAGATGAAACCAAAGTAGAACTTTTTGGTATAAACTCAACGCGTCGTGTTTGGAGGAAGAAGAATACTGAGTTGCATCCCAAGAACACCATACCTACTGTGAAGCATGGGGGTGGAAACATCATGCTATGGGGCTGTTTCTCTGCCAAGGGGACAGGACGACTGATCCGTGTTAAGGACAGAATGAATGGGGCCATGTATCGTGAGATTTTGAGCCAAAACCTCCTTCCATCAGTGAGAACTTTGAAGATGAAACGAGGCTGGGTCTTCCAACATGACAATGATCCAAAACACACCGCCCGGGCAACAAAGGAGTGGCTCCGTAAGAAGCATTTGAAAGTCCTGGAGTGGCCTAGCCAGTCTCCAGACCTCAACCCCATAGAAAATCTGTGGCGGGAGTTGAAAGTCCGTGTTGCTCGGCGACAGCCCCAAAACATCACTGCTCTCGAGAAGATCTGCATGGAGGAATGGGCCAAAATACCAGCTACTGTGTGTGCAAACCAGGTAAAGACCTATAGTAAACGTTTGACCTCTGTTATTGCCAACAAAGGTTATGTTACAAAGTATTGAGTTGTATTTTTGTTATTGACCAAATACTTATTTTCCACCCTGATTTACGAATAAATTCTTTACAAATCCTACCATGTGGATTCATGGATTTTTTTTTCACATTCTGTCTCTCACAGTTGAAGTGTACCTCTGGTGCAAATTACTGACCTCTGTCATCATTTTAAGTGGGGGAACTTGCACAATCGGTGGCTGGCTAAATACTTTTTTGCCCCACTGTATGTAAACGCTACCAAAAACACAACCATCACGCGGTAATAATCAGCGTACATCAACACACTTATTGATTTCTGTATCTGCAGATTTCTGTATCAGTGAGCTGTCTTGCACACAGTGAACGTTGATCCTCTCTGTCTCATGAGCATGGCCTGTGTGAGGGACCAAGCAGCCAAAGCAAAGAGGACACAGGCAAAAAAATATCTTCAAAAAGGGTTTTCTTTATTTTAACCCTCAAAAAGTCCAAAATTAAAATTCAAAACCATACTTAGCAGGCCCATAAAACAGGTCAACTAAATATAACTCTACAAAAAGTAATTTCCAAAACTTAAACAACAAAGTGAGACACAACTTAACTCACAAACTGACCTAATTGGAAAAGACACATGAGGGTAGCTTTTATAATGATTTGGCCAAACCATTTGAACACAATAGGGGGGAAAACAAAAACACACACTAATATTAACTAAGCACAGAATAACCCAACTAAACCTAAAACACCCCTGCTCCTGGTAAGCCCGTGGTTGGTCCTGCTGAGCAGGCATTTTGTCCCCAGAGTCCTCAGCCACGCCTTTTGCCCAGACAGGAAACAGCCACCGCCCAAACCCAGGTAACTCAAAGAAAGAGAAACATAATTAATATAACAAAACATTTTAGAAAAACCATACAATGCTACTATGTGCGCGCCTCATAATACCAGTGTTAGGTTTAACCAAATGATTAATGAATTATATTAATGAAGAATACTGCAAAGCAAAATAATAAAGTGAAAAATGGACTAATTTACCCCTGTGTGGCTGCTGCCATCACACACCCCCCCTCTTCAGGACTCTCGCTGGTACAGCGAGAGAGGAAGTCGGCGGTAACGTTGTTCTTCCCAGGAATGTGCTTGATGACAAACCGGAAAGGTTGCAGAGCAAGGTACCATCTTGTGATCCTTCCGTTCTTATCTTTCATCTTTTCCATCCACTGAAGTGCACTGTGATCCGTCTCCAGGGTGAATTCTCTTCCAAGAAGGTAGTACCTGAAGGAATCAAGGGCCCACTTGATTGCAAGGGCCTCCTTTTCCACTGTTGAATATCGAACCTCTCTTGGGAACAGCTTTCGGCTGATATAAGCAACAAGATGACGTTCTCCTTCCAAACCTTGAAGTAGCACTGCTCCCAGACCCCTATGAGATGCATCCGTTTGAAGGAAAAAGGGCTCATTAAAGTCTGGACTGTACAAAACTGGTTCGCTACTCAGTGATTGACTGATGTCCTTGAAAGCTGCTATAGCCTCCTCTGTCCAGTTAATCTGATTAGGACACTTGATGCCTATCAAGTCCGTTAGTAGAGCTGCCCTGGTGGAGAATCGTGGTATGAACCGACGATAAAAGCCTGCCATGCCCAAAAAGGATCTTAGTTGCTTCCTTGTCTGTGGGAGAGGACAAGACTCAATGGCTTGGATCTTACTGACCTGAGGCTTGATCACCCCATTCCCGATCACATGGCCCAGGTACGCAGTCTCAGCAGAGGCAAAAACACACTTAGAGGGGTTCACCGTCAACCCAGCAGTGCCAAGACGGTCGAAGACAGCATGCAGATGTTCCAAGTGTTCCTCCCATGTGGTGCTGTAGATGACAATATCATCAAGATATGCAGATGCAAAATCTGAGAAACCACATAGTACTTGGTCCATTAATCTCTGAAAGGTTGCTGGAGCCCCATGCAGCCCGAATGGCATCACTGTAAATTGGAAGAGACCCCAAGGTGTTCGAAAGGCAGTCAACTTCTTTGATCGCTCCGTTAGTGGCACCTGCCAATATCCCTTGCACAGGTCAAGTGTGGTCAAGTACTTTGCCTTCCCTAGCCGTTCCAGCAAATCATCAATGCGTGGTGTGGGGTATGAATCAAACAGTGATATTGAGTTTAGGTACCTGAAGTCTATACAGAACCTCATGCTTTCATCCTTCTTTGGCACCAGGACCACTGGATTACACCACTCACTCTTTGATGGCTCAATGATCCCCAAGGACAACATGAGGTCGATTTCCTTCTTCAGGGATATTAGCAGACATTCAGGGATCCTGTAGCTCAAACGCTTTACTGCGACGCCCTCTTTAATGACAATGTCATGCTCAACAATATCTGTTCGGCCAGGATTCACTTGAAGCACCTCAGAGTTGCATGCAGCTCTCACCTGAAGCTGTTTATCATCTGGCAGATGACTAAGGTCAAAATCTACCACATCAGCAGAAGGCAAGTATTGCTCACCAACCTCTTCTTCCTCTGGCACACCCCTTATGAGCATCACCTCTGCTGTCTTTTCAGGGCGCTGCGCCCATTCCTTCAATAGATTTATGTGCAGAACCCTGCTGGAGCGTGGCTTTCCAGGGATGAACACTTGGTAAGTAGTGGACCCCAATTTCTTCTGAACCTCAAAGGGCCCTTGCCACTTAGCCAATAGCTTGTTGTTGTCAGTGGGGAGGAGCACCAACACCTTTTATCCAGGACTAAAAGACCTCTGACGAGCTGCTCGGTCATACCAAAACTTCTGCTTCTGCTGGATTTTGGTCATATTTGACTGAGCAAGCTCACTCATTTTCTGCAGTCGCTCCCTCATCTGCACAACATAGGAAACAATGTTAACAGAGTCCATCTTTTCCTTGCCTCCCTCCCAGATGTTTCTTAGCAGGGCTAGAGGTCCTTGTACCTCATACCCATACAAAAGTTCGAACGGAGAGAAACCAGTGGAGGCTTGTGGCACTTCCCTGTAGGCAAAGAGAAGATAAGGAAGCCACTGATCCCAATCAGCACCATTCTTATCTACCACCTTCCGGAGCATCTGCTTCAGAGTCTGATTGAACCGTTCTGTTAGCCCATCAGTCTGAGGATGGTATGGGGTGGTCCTCAGGCTTCTAATGCCCAGCAGCTTGTACACCTGTTTTAGTAAGTTGGACATAAAGTTACTCCCCTGATCAGTCAGTATTTCCTGTGGGAACCCTACTCTTGCGAAGAGCTGTACAAGGCAGAAAGCTACTGATTTTGCCTTGATGGATTTCAGTGGGAAGACCTCTGGATATTTAGTTGCGTAATCAGTGATTACAAGCATATAACGATTCCCTGACTTACTCTTCTCAACAGGTCCAACAATATCCATTCCGAGGCGCTCAAATGGGGTACCAATAATAGGCAGTGGTTGGAGTGGAGCTTTGGAAGGGACTTTGGAGGATGTCATCTGGCACTGAGGACAGCTCTTACAGAAGTAGGCTACATCTCTATGGAGGCCAGGCCAGAAAAAATGTTGTCTAATATGAGCTGTGGTTTTGTGCTTACCAAGGTGGCCAGACCAGGGAATAGAGTGTCCCAAATTAAGCACGGTTTCTCTAACTTCTTGGGGGACCACTAGCTTGAGAAGTGAGCCCATCCGATGGTAAAGTATGCCATTTTGCAAGACATAGTCACTTTTGTTAATGCCTGCCTCCTCTACTTGGTCCTTGTCTATTGCTCGCTGAAAACAGGAAGCTAAACTAGGATCAGTTTTTTGCAACTCTATTATATTGCCAGGAATTTGAAGTCCCAAAGGCAAGTCTGGGTCAGTATGCATTTCTGGGTGTACTATAGTATGCTGGAACTTCTCCTGTCTCCTCTGTCTGCGACTTTTCCGAGGCTTCACAGGTGCAACTTCCCATTCCTCATTAAAAAATGGCAAGGCACTGAAAACTTCTGAGGTTTCACTAGATTTTTGAGCTTGGGCTCTAGTAACAGCCACATTGCATTGATGATTCTGGTCTGACTCCAACAAATCAAAAAGTACTGGAAAATCTCGTCCCAGAATAGCTGAATAAGGCAGGTTATCAACCACCCCAACATTTAAAAGGTATGTCTGTCCATTCACTTTAATGTACATGTCAGCTGTTGAGTACATCTTCTCATCTCCATGCACACAACAAATGGGGATGGTGTCACTAACACGGACAATATTGGGGGGCACAAAATCTCTATGTATCAGTGTACGAGAACTGCCAGAATCAAGCAAAGCTCTTAAAGTTGTTCCATTAGCTTCCATTTTTATCATTTTAACAGTCTGGTCACACTGGAGCCCATGTTCAGCATGTGAACGTGGCATGAAACATATTTGAACCATCTTAGCTGAGGTTTTTGGGCACATTGGCTTTGTGTGGCCCTCTAACCCACAGAGGTAACAAACAATCTTTTTTGAATTTTTTAATGGTCTGCCAGCAAACTGGTTCTCACCCACAGGAGTTTTTTCTGCTGACAATGGCCTTTGATGATACATCTGGGCTGATTTGGGGCCTTCCTTTGGCATTTTATTTGCATTACAGGTCCAAGGTTGCCCTTTCCTCCTGGCAGCTACAAACACTTCTGCCAGCTCAGCTGCCTTCGCTGCAGAAGACGGATTGTGCTCTCGAATCCAAACCTGTAGCTCAGGGGACAACATTCTCAAATATTGTTCAAGGATGATTATTTCACCAATTTCTTGGTTCGTTTTACCTTTTGGCTGAATCCATTTCCCGTACAGATCTTTAAGTCGAGCATACAACTCCTTAGGGTTCTCATCAAGCCTGACTTCCAGTGAACGGAATCGCTGCCTGTAGGTCTCAGGGTTAACATCATATTTGGACAAAATTGCAGCTTTAACTTTGTCATAGCTGAGAGAGTCATCAATATCCATATGAACGTATGCCCCTCTTGCCTTGCCCGTTAGCAGTGGTATTAATCGAAAAACCCAGTCTGTTTTTTCCCAACGATATGCTAAGGCAATGCGTTCAAATGTAGTCAAAAAATGCTCAATATCATCACTATCAGTCAACTTTTCCAGTCTGGGTTCATGCAATGAAAACTGACCTGATAATGACTGACTGGATTCAGCTTGAGCTTGAGGAGAACTAGGAATGTGAGGTAGCTCCCTTGACTCTGGTGACTCTGTGGTAGGTAATGGTAGCTCTGGTACTGGTGATGTCCGGGACTGCACCTCTAACTGTAAAAGCTGAAACTGATGTTGCAATGCTTTGAATTTTTGTTCTTGTCGTGCAGTTACCTCTTCTTGCCTTGCTTCCCGAGCCTCCTGTTGACCCATATGAGCTTGCAATATTGACATCAGATCTGACAGAGATGGCTCCCTTTCTTCAACCTCAGTGCTCTCCACCATTTCAGAGACTCCAATTTCCTCCTCAGCATCAGCTTCCTTCTGAACAGTTACTCCTTTCTTCCTTTCCACCTTTCCTCCCCGATGCATTTTTCTTTTTTTCTGGGGGTGAAAAAGCCTCAAAGAAAAAAAAAAACTGTGTCCTCAACTGGCAGATCCCACTGCTGCCACCAATTGTGAGGGACCAAGCAGCCAAAGCAAAGAGGACACAGGCAAAAAAATATCTTCAAAAAGGGTTTTCTTTATTTTAACCCTCAAAAAGTCCAAAATTAACAAAATTCAAAACCATACTTAGCAGGCCCATAAAACAGGTCAACTAAATATAACTCTACAAAAAGTAATTTCCAAAACTTAAACAACAAAGTGAGACACAACTTAACTCACAAACTGACCTAATTAAAAAGACACATGAGGGTAGCTTTTATAATGATTTGGCCAAACCATTTGAACACAATAGGGGGGAAAACAAAAACACACACTAATATTAACTAAGCACAGAATAACCCAACTAAACCTAAAACACCCCTGCTCCTGGTAAGCCCGTGGTTGGTCCTGCTGAGCAGGCATTTTGTCCCCAGAGTCCTCAGCCACGCCTTTTGCCCAGACAGGAAACAGCCACCGCCCAAACCCAGGTAACTCAAAGAAAGAGAAACATAATTAATATAACAAAACATTTTAGAAAAACCATACAATGCTACTATGTGCGCGCCTCATAATACCAGTGTTAGGTTTAACCAAATGATTAATGAATTATATTAATGAAGAATACTGCAAAGCAAAATAATAAAGTGAAAAATGGACTAATTTACCCCTGTGTGGCTGCTGCCATCACAGCCTGCAGAGGGTTGCACACGCTGCAAGATAATTCTATTAGCAGTGCTGGCAAATGTGCTTTGTGGTGGGTAGCCAGGTCTAGCATGACAATACTCAGTCCCAGGAGAAAAGCTGATAGGCGACTGTGCACCGTGAATGTTACAGAGGCATCAGAATAATGTCATGTTAGCAGTGTGAGCCAATGCCACGCTGTAGCACTGAAGCAATATAAAGAGAAGCCATAGATTTCTGCTGTACTTACAGGGAAGAAGGTGATCCTGTATCACTGCTGCTGAGGCCTGGAACCCTGTGTGTGAGTGTGTGCATGTGTGTGGTATGTACATGCCAGAGGGTGTGCGATGAGACAGATGAAAGCCGGCTCAGGTAAGGTAGATAAAACAGTGTGCCCGTGTGTCCTTGCTGAAGAGCAGACTGGAAGGCGACTGCTGCCGGTCAGACACTGAGTGACATTAAGGCTTCATCCACTAAACACGGCTGTCGCACACTGGTGACGCAGCGCATGTGACAGCCTTCCCCAAACCACCAAGAGATAAACGATGCACTGCTGATCACAGCAACTTTGCACAGCAAGTTTCCGCAAAACCAGCATTCAAATATTACATCCGTAAAGAAACACTTCATATCCTGGAATACAATAAAAGCACCTTTTCTCTATACAGTGACAAAGTTGGCTCATCAGATGTCCACACTGCTATAATCTGTCACGATGAATCTGTGTTTTAAATTTACCTGAAAGCGAAGGATGATGGTCCAGATAAGGCCCAGGGTAAGGCGATGGTTTCCATCCACAATGTCATGGGAACCGACGTTTTCCAGGTGAACCCTCTGCTCTTTAAGAAACTGCAGTGCTTTGTCGACGTTCTCCAGGCAGTGGATCCGCATTCGACCTCGTGTGGGCCTCGGCTGTGGCAGGAAGAAGAGTTTGAGTACTTTTAATAAGATAACTGTTATTATTGACATACTACATGTGGGACTATAGCAAACATTGTTAAAATAATAACAAAGACAGTCAAAAGGTTGGATTTACTTTTAGAAATGACAGAAGTAAAAACCACTGAGGAGAATCTGGGGATATTTTTAGCACAAGGGCAAGTCCTTTCTTACAAATGCCCCCACTGTGAAATAAAGGAAAACTTAAGGAGACATCATATACCAGGCAAAGTGGTAACTGACTGGTAACAAACAGACAGACAAACAAAGACAGAACCGATTACATGCTCCCTCCTTTCAAGTGGAAAATAACCAGAAAAGGGTTTTCTGCAGAGCCAAAGACCCTGGACACTATGGGTCATAGGATTTTTTTTTTTTAAATGTTCTAATCTCTGAAGTTTACAGACGCCCTTCAAATTTCTTTATTCAATTTTTTAAAAGTCCGTCAATGAGGGCAAATATTCAGTCAAAATGAAATCAGTCAGAAAGAAACTGACAGAATGAACAAAAATGAAGGATTACAAAACTAAAACCATGACGGCTCCTACCAGCAGCTCTCCACTGAGGACCTCCAGCAGTCTGGTGAGCATGTATCCATCCCTCAGGTCGTTGTAAAGGTCAGATATGCGACAGGACACCCTGGCTAAATGAGAGTTGACCCACTTTGTAAAAGTCTTCTTTTGCACTGCATCTCGTTCATCTGAGGGAAATTAGGAAAGACATTTTAAGTTAAAGGAACAGATACAATAATATCAGCTTTATATATGTGAAATGATTAGATCGGAATCACTTCAAATGGCCCTGAAAGACCTTTTGTTGCTTTCAGCTGCATGCACGCTCATGCTTGCCCCTTGCCTGACAAAGTCGATCTAATACTTTATGAAATATTTTCTTCAAATACCTAAAATACAAGGTGCACATAATTCACTATTAAACAGTTAAGAGATGAAAAATCTAAAAATATAAAGCACTTTGAAGCAACTGTTGTTGTGACTGGGTGCTATATAAATTACATTTTATTAAATTGCATTTGATTAATTGTTTAAAAATGCCCTGAAAGTAGGTATTATTCATTTTGTATATGAACAGATAATACAGTCAAATGTCTGCATTTGTGTAAATGTGAGTAAGCATGTGCACTGATCTGCTTGTGACCTCTGACCTGCCAGGGCCTTGATGCGGGAGCACTCGAACAGTTTGGAGCTGGTACACTCTGTCTCCCAGAAGCCAGAGCCGATTGGTCGGTTGTTGTTGTTAAGCTGGCGCTGGGCTTCCGCGTTGTCCAGGTCTGGAGAGGCATTAGCCATCGCGCCCGACGCCCTGCGAAAAATCAAATGCTGTCATAATATCTGATATCAACCTGTGTGTGAAATAAAGGATGGGATAAAGTCTTCCTGGTAACATATAAAAATGAAATTGAAAAAATCATCTGTACAGTCATGCTTGATGAAATATGTTTTGAATGAGCCAATATAAATATCAGTGGATTTGCTTTAATGCGCTACTCACATACAAAAATGCATATATATGTATGTGAGCACACTGGCACATGCAGAGGAGAGACAAAGAAGTGCCATTGCTCCATCCCCACAGGTGAAGAGCCTTTCGCACCTGATAATTAAATTAAATTAAACTAAACTGACTTCACACGTCCTTATTAGATATCTCTTAACCCTTATTCAACCGCACAAGTTTAGCCAGCAAAGAAATTCAGACTCAAAATTCATGGTTTAATAAGGAGACTTCTGCAGAAATAAGGAGTCAATAGGTCCTTTCCTGTTCATGAATGATGCAGTACCTGTCCTTGGCATCAAAGCATTTTACAATAGCAAAGCTTAAAATAGACTTAAAATGATTTGGGCATCTCATCTCTTCAGCCCGTCCCTTTGACAGCTGAAAGCAGGTACATAAAAATAGCTTCTAAACCTCTGCATGAAATCACACTGTGCCGGCTGAGAGTTAAGAAACAGAAACATTCGAAACAACAACAATGAAAAACCTCCTGTTCAATTTTCTGATATTCATCAGCTTCCGCTGCATTCATTTGAAGAGCTCACAGAGATGTTTGATATCAGTTAGAGGCTTCAATTAAAATTAAAATGAAACCTTAACAGTGAGCACTGGATAATGTGGTGTAAATAGTCTGCTTCGAGCAATGCACGGTTCGGTTTGTGGCACTCGTGACAGAATTCAGAGCGCACATTAAAAATCAGCAGACTGGGTGAAAACTTAAACGCATCTCTGCTAGAACAGCTTGGAGGCTCTGAAATAAAAATTTGGGTTTTTCCAAATTAAGGCACCAAAAAGATGGTACTGTCTGTTTCAGCCTTCTTCATACACACCCTCTTCCAATTTTTTAAATGCTTTTTTTTTTTTTTTTTACATATAAAGGATGTGTCATTCAAAAAATAGATGGTACCTCCTGTCTTTTCCTGAATTTGACAGTTTGTTGTTTTCAGTGTGTGTGTGTGTGTGTGTGTGTGTGTGTATGTGTGTGTGTGTGTGTATACACATGTTTAGACATCTTTGTGAGGACACAAAATTGGCATGCTACTATACTTGTGGGGACTAAATGCCCGTTTATACTCACCAAACGATATAAAGAATGTTGCCTGGTCTCCGTTTCTGTGACATTCAGATGGTAGGGCCAGTCTTTAGCACAAACAACATGAAAGGATGGATCCATCCTATCTTGTATCAGCGATTCAGCCTGGTGCTGGTGTGTGGGGATATAATCTTGGCAAACTTTGGGCCCCTTGATACCATCTGAACACGTTTTGTGATCATAGTGTGCCCATCTTCTGCAGGATAGCACACCATGTCACAAAGCTCAAATCATCTTTCACATGACAGTGAGTTCACTGTATGGGCTCTACAGTCAGCTGATCTATGCATCACTGTGCGATGCTATGATGCCGACATGGACCTCAAGTCTTTCAGGAATGTGTCCAGCACCTTACTGAACCTCCACAGTGACGAATTAAGGCTGCTCTTAATTCTTCATGTTATTAAGCACTTGCCAGGTGTACCTAATAAAGTGACCAGGGATTGTACGTATCACAACAGGCATTAGAAATATAAAAGCTCGTGTCGGTAATGATGTATAGAGCAGTGCACTGGACATTAAATAAATCATAAATATTTTAGATGCACATTGGGAATCTAATAAGAATTCCCAGGTAAATACAGCATCGTTAGTTTTCTCATGTTCTCACTCTTTGTGTTACACACACGATGAATGGAAAATACATGCAATGGTTTCTCTTGGTGAGGAGCAGATGTGCCTACGGATATAAAAGATGCCATTTGGTGCTCTTCTCCGAGGCTGCTAACAAAGGGGAGGGAGGGGGAAGAATACATGTTTGTTTCCATGGCCCCACTGGGAATCAAACCCACAGCCAACTAGGCTTTTACACATGTGGGTTCAAGGGGAAAGACTGATGATAGAAATGTATTCTCTGTATATTTATCCAGAGGGCTTCTTTTGTCATACACTTATTTCTCTTTAAACTTCTTACAAAGATAGAAAGTGATGTTTAAAAAACTGCTGGCTCATTTTTGTGGCTACATTGTTTCAGTATGGTTGTTTTTTTTAGCAGATACAGCAGTATGTTTGGTGGTCATCCTTCAGCATCCTAAAATCATCGGCCTTCCCAGTGTGCACTCATTAAAACCCCTGTCCTTGAAATGCCTCACAAGATAACACAGAATGAAAAATGTTCTCCCCCCTTTCCCCTCCCCCATTTCTCCCTATACCCTTCTTTCAACACATAGGAAGAATACACCCAACAGTTACATGCCCTGAATTTGTATTGTTACTTTTTAGTTAATGTTAGTAACACTATACTCACCCATTAAGTTCAATTTATGTGAATGAAGATTTCAAGTAAATAAAAGGTCAAATAAGCATTTGATGTTACTGTTTAGGAAGGTTTCTCTGAAGATTCCTGCCTCAGACTTTTTCCCTTTTCTCTGTAATCTCTTTTTCCTCTCCTCATCTGGCCCCTTTTTCCTGGCCTCCTCCTCCCTCTGCAACAAAAACCCAAGCTCACGGTTGTCACTATACCTAAACCACTGGAAAAACAACATAGCCATATCGAGTAAATGTCAGCGTGCCCTGCAAGACAGAAAGAGAAGAAGTAGCTGTGCACATGCACTTAGCTGTCCTCCCTGGAGAGGATAAATATTATAGAGCTTTCTATCTGGTGATGATGCAGAAAGAGGACTGCAGTGAAATCCAACAAAGTGAAGCCTACAGTAAATCAGATAAATTTATAGGTAACCTGAGTGAATGAAAAGACAACAATACAAAATGTTCTTTTCAATTAACTTTAACCTTTAAATAACAAAATACTAATAGAATTGTTTTGGAAATGTAAAAAAAGAGATAAAATTAAGCCCAACCTTTCAATAGATACATCTTCTCTACTTTATACAGTACATTTTATACAGTACATTTTATTCCTCAACTCATCGTTATCTTAAAAAAAAAAAAAAAACAATTTGTGAGAAATAAAAATCATGAAAATGCTGTATTCTTTGAACATTTGGATACTTCTAATGAAGGATTTGTTTATAATATATTGCCAGGTTTATTCTGTTTTCAAAGAAGAACAAATGAGTCAAATGCATATGTTTACATTTATACTACAATAATTAAACAGTTGGGTTGCAAAGGTCATTCCTACTACAATCCTTCCAAGCTCTTGCATGACTGCTGAATATTAGTGCAAACTGATGGCTCGGGACAAAAGCCTTTTCTTTTTTCTCGACACCAAAGCGCGACCTTTCCTCTTAAACATCCCTAAAACACGGGCTCTCCCTTTACGGCCGCACTAAGAACATCACGCAGCGCTCCATTTTGTGATTAGTTTTCAGATGAGTGGCAGCTGATGGTGTGATCTCAGATGTTGTAAATGAGCTAGCCCCTTGTTTAATGTCCCTAAATCCCTGTACAGTTTTCACTCTAATCCCCCGTGTGGACTAAAGTCACTCGCCAGCATTTTCCTTCAGAACGTGTGAGAGCCACCTTTGAGGTTGGCTGCAGAGTCCCACCATGCTCTGTACTGACTGATATCGCAAGCCATGAAGCCAGCAGGCTCATGTGAATGTTTAGACAGAAACACCCCAGAAAGAACCAGGAGTACTAACATGGGGACCTTCACTGAGAAATATCTGTGGCCAGACTGATGTAATGACTATAAAGCAACAGAAGAGGCCTGCAGGTGAATCGTGTATCTGCAGAAAAGAGGTCCAATGTCTAACGTGTCAATAGTTTATCTTTTGATTGCATTTTTTACTTATTTTTTGCCCATTTGCAGCATTTAGACTGATCATGAAATCTGCAGGGTTTTTTTTTTAACTGAATTTCAACCAGATTTAATATCAGCCAATATTAGTTCTTTATAGACTTACTGATGTTAGCATTTAAAACAGACAACAATTTGCTTTATTTAGGTAAAGGAAAGAAATAATCTTCAAACATGAGCTCTGGTGTTCCATCAGAAGGCTCTCTGCACCGACACATGTTCGGAGCACCACAAACCAGCAGTCAGCCAGATTAAGTTCTCCACAACTGTGCTGCCACTGTATCTTATTAAGGCTCAGAAGTAACAACACATAACAAATGTTAGCGAGATCTGCTTACGTTTGTGTATTGGATTTTTAAATCACCACACATTAGTATCAGTCTGAAACCCCCCCACTTATATCAGCTAGGCTCTGATTTTAACTCACCTCTATCACCGCATTAGGTAGGGGAGAGCGGGGTAAGTTGTCACACGGGTAAGTTGTCACACTGTTCATAACTCCAACACTAGAGGCTCTATCTCAAAAATGAAATAGCCACTTTGTGTGACTTCTTCTTCTATAGTCAACCTCCTGTTCACATGTGGTCAAGACTGCTCTAATCTGAGGTGAGCACATCTTTTTTATTTTTTTGACCTAAAAGGAAAAATAAATCACTTTAAATTTTCTTCAGTACAACTTTGTTAGGTATAGATGTTACAGATTATTATTTTACACAAAATAGAGGAGACATTAACGTGTCTTTTGATACTTCAGCTGATGTGCTATGTTGAGCTAACCCTGACATTTAGCCAAAATTAGCATAAATGTCAGTTTGGGGCAAGTTGTCTCATTAACTTTGGGGCAAGTCGTCACATGTGACAACTTGCCCCAGTACAAATAAATGCTCCAAAAAATTGTGATATTGTAATTCATTTGTATTTGTAATAAGGTTTTTGAAGAAAGGAAGGAGAGGCAGGAATTAAGGAAGGAAGGAAGAAAGTAAGATGGTTCGAAATTATCAACGAAAGACAGAGCGTGGCAGAACACCACCTGACATTATGTTAAAGGCAGTCAGGCAGGTAAAGATGCAGAACAAATCAATCACAAGTACAGCAAAGGATTTTGACATAAATTACCGCACTGCAATTACTGACAGCGGACTACCGACTCCAGAGGACATCCAGCCATATCCAAAAGCTGGCCGCCGAAAACCATCCAGCAAAGGAAGAAAACGACGCAAATCAGCAATTCTAACCGACACGCCAGTGAAGCAGCAACTAGAAAAAGAAAAGAATAAGGCTGAATCTAGCAAAAAGCTGTTTCAAAAGAGAGGGACGCGAGGGGGGAAAACATCTGGACCTATGAAGAACAACGCAGCTAAAAGAAGAAAAATAATTCAAGAGTCATCATCAGATGATGAAGAGTGCTTCTGCCTTGTCTGTGTGGAGCCATTTTCAAACAGTCGTCCAAAAGAGACCTGGGTAAAATGCGTAAAATGCAACAAATGGGCCCATGATGCTTGCACCTCAGGCCAGGCAATTTATGTGTGCCAGAATTGTGACTATGAAGTTGAGTCTGATTAATCAGAAATAAGGCATCTGTTTTGTTCAGAGGATAAACATGTTAAGTAAAGCAAGTTATTTGCAGCATTCCATTCAGTTATGATGGATTTATGTGCAAGCCAGAGAACATTTGAGTTTAAAGTTCAAACTAAAGTTTTCTTTCTACTTAATGTTTTGATTAAAATGTGTATTGGATTGAAATAATTGTTTTTTTCCAAATTCTCTTGGCATAATTGTTCAAATTTCCAGTTTTGGTTTGAATTTAACAATTAAAATCAATAATCATAATTAAGTATTTGTGTTCATATTTTAAGATAATCTAGTGTGACAACTTACCTGCCGATGGGGCAAATTGTCACAAGTGCACATTCTCCTTTCAACAGTCTACAACTCCGTAATGAGATAAGATATGAAAATGTAATCAATACATCATATGTGCCCGAGACTTCCGTCTTTCATTTGGTGAAACATTTATTACGTTGTGATGTATGGTGCTCAGTAAAAGTTAGTCAGTGTGAAGAGTGTGACAACTTACCCCGCTCTCCCCTACTTTCATGCAATCCAAAAAATAGTGTTGCTGTTTCTGTTTCATATCTAGCTCGTTTATGACGTAGGCCAAGTTTCTTTCAAAGATGTTTGCTTTCTAAGTGCCTCCTTAGCTTGTGGCAGCATGCTAGCATTAGCCCTCCTGACATATGACCCACTTTGACTGAGGGCTGCTAACATCCACAGTCCAGCTAAAAGCTAAAAGACTTGTAACTTTATAGATACATTTTCTTCACATGGTGGATCATCCAACAAGCTTTCCCCTTTATTAACCTCTTGTTGTGTCTTTCTCTCATAATTCTTACCATTTGATGATGACTAAATGAAGCTGGTTGTGAAAATTATCCTGTATCCAAACTGTGTTAGGTTACCTGTGGTGGACGTTTAAAACCTCTTTAGTTGATGACGACTGCAGGAAAAAACCTGTAACTGTATATTTTTGTAGGGCGATAAAACAAACTGAAATACGGATTAAAGCCGGTGATTGGATTGGAAAAGTTGAACCACAACAAAAGTCCGCATCAGTCAAACTGCAGCCAAAATACATGACTGCTGTATCTGCGCGTGTGTATGTGCGCGCGCACGCACGCGTGCCCTCTATTCTCCTTGCCTTGTTCTTTGCCGAACCTCAACCACCTGGTGTCCTAAAATCAATCAAATCAAACACAAGGCTGCTCTGGTGTGTGTGTGTGTGTGTGTGTGTGTTATCACCTTTATTCTAATAATCAGACTCAGCTGTTCAGGAATCAGTCAGCCGTAGGCAGTCACACACACACACACACACACACTGCTGGCTATCTGTTTTATGCTCTGTTTTGACACACTGAACACAGCCTGCAGGAAAGTTTAAAAAAAAATGTGACCGCAAACTTTCATCTGCATTCATACTTGTGTAACACTAAATTCATTCTAATATTGGCAACAACAACAACAATAATAATAATAATAATAATAATAATAATATCAAACTTCTTTAACATCATTCTGGAAAAACAGTTAATGTCCATGAGATCTTAAGATATTGTGTGATGTGTCTTTGTTGAAGAACCAGGAAAATATGGAAATATATTTGGGGGACATGGTGGATTTTAACTCCCCAAAAAAGCTGAGGTGCCTACTGTGGAGTGTACATGCAAACATACACGTGTTACTACTTGTCCTAAGTCCACAGGCAGCAATCCTGTGCTTCACTTGAATGAGAATCAGAGTCATGTATGATAACGTGACCCGATTCTGTGCTGTCTGCAGGTGTGAATGTGAGCATGAATGGTCATCTGTCTGTTTATGTTAGCCCTGTGATGGACTGGCGACATGTCCAGGGTGTACCCCGCCTCTCATACAGCAACAGCTGAGTTAGGCTCCAGCCACCCCCTGACCATGAATTAGATGAGCGGTTAAGAATGATTTAATAAATGACTGACTGTGTCACAGAGTAGCAGAGCTTCACGGATAGTAACACCACTGTTTTCTGTCATTGTACATTCGTCTCCTTTTCCTTGTCCAACTTCAGGGAAAAATACCACTGTGGGCAGTAAGCTAGAAGGATCACCACCCCCCTTTCTTTGTCTGTATGAAGTATAAAATCAAAAAGCAGAACAAGCTCACAAGCAGGAGAGACAAAGAAAACAGCTTTATTATTACTTCTGACATCTGTTGTTTTTCTGCTGTAATACATTTTAGTGCTCAAATCAGATGCATCTTCATCAACTATTGATGTGGACTCCATCGACATCTCTCTACATCACTGCATATCAAATATTTTTGTCACCAGGTTTTTTTTAAAGCTGCTTTTGGTGCTTCTTTGACTATGATCCAACTCAGAATATGTTATGGTTTAATGGTTTTACTAACCACTATATTAAGAACACTTTAACTACCAGGAGTGTCGTGATAACATCAGATGCTACTGGACAAACAGAAGACACATTTAAACTACTACAGCTTCAAAATAGTTCTGAAAATAATGAAAATCAAATCAGAACAAGTGCCGATGTTGCCTGGTGAAGTTAGCATGTCACAAGTCCATATAATTACGCACAGTCATGTCCCAGCAGGTGCAGGGGGGGGGGGGGGGGGGGGAGTCAGATGAACCTGGTGGATCCTGAATAGTTGATGCTGATCAGGGCTGGTGAGCTTCAAAATGAAAGTGCTGAGTAATACTGCTGATGATCTTTCATTCAGCCACATAAATACAAAACACCTCCAAATGTTTTATTCTGAGAAGGCGACGACAGAAGCGAGTCCACCATAGTGTTTCACACTGCATTCAGCGCACATGCAGACATCTATTAATCTGACCGCACTGGTAATTCAGCAAATATAATTTCAGTAGTTTAAAAAAAAACTGTTAAAAACAACAAACTTGGACCAGAAAGTTTTGATAAATAAAATCAAAAACACAGATTCAGAACGGGGATCTTGCTCTGATGTTTATGTTGAACTCTCGGGGTTACAGAGTTCGTAGGAGGCAGCTGTGCCAACACCGAAAGATCAAACCTTTAAACAGCAGCGTCCTCTCTGAACTCTCCATGGTGTTGGAAGAAAGAGCATGAATTGCATCTGTGGCCGTGTGTTCTCTTTGACATCTTCCATATATTGTTAAAGCCCAGTAGATGCAGTGGAAAACCGCACAAATAAAACCAAACACTGTCATATTTACGTATGGAACCTGATAATATGAAAGAAGTTATACAAAATAAAACACTCGCGTTTGGTAAGTTTTTACTGCTTAAATAATTTGTTACAGAGTGACATGTCCTATTTTATTTTGTAAATATTTTTATATTAAAATATATTATTTCATTCCAATGTCAAGATCTGCCTGTTTCACAGTAAACTAAATTATCTCAGTAAGTCACCTTGAACTTGGCAACCTGTGATGATAATACTGAAACAAATGAAATTAGCGCTGGTAAAGACAGGACAGCAAAAATGGGAACTTTGCCCAGAGATATCTTCTCATCTCTCACTTTTAGGAGAGAATCTAGATCATATGAAGCTTTTCTGTTTTTCTCCAGGTGGACCTGAACCCTATATCACTGTGGTTTATAGGACAGCATCTAAAAGGAAATGTTCTACATCCAGGGTGGCCATCTCTGTTTCTCCCCAGGTGGTTTGAGTGTGTTTACGTGACTGCGTTTCAGCTCAGTCGTGACTCTTTTAGCTGTTCTCTTTACTTTGAGGTTTTATCATCCAGACTTGTATCTGTCAGTCTTATTGACATGGGTATGAGAGATTGTGTCTCAGTTTTTCCTGTACATTTAAACAAGCTTTTGAACGTTAACCCTTAATCGGTTCTTTTAAGACATGCCTGTCACATTTCAGTTGATTTCTTTTGCTTAATCAATAGCCTAGAATCCACAGCTATCCATTAGGGCTGTTTGAGTAGAGCAGAAATGAAAACCACAATTAATTCGGTCAATATTGAGATTATGATCTTTTAATACAACTGCTCGTAGAATTCATTTCTTGGGAGTAAATTTTCTTGAACTTTCATCCAAAGATAAAAAAAGAAAGATTTTGAATTAAACCCTCCACAGCCTGGTAGTCGGTAAATTTAGAGAGTACCAAAAGCAAAGTAAGAACCAAGCACAATAATCATATAATCATATAATCTCAGAGATTTTGTTTTGATAATCACTGGAAGCCAAAATTGTAACTGAAGCTTAAAATCTGACTAAATGCACAGGCATATTATCCCATTAAAACAAAAACATAAGCCGAATATCTGCACAGAACTGCACTCTTTTTGACAAAAAAACTCTAAATGGATTTATTCTGCTCACTTCCAACTCTATTTTCTTTCTTTCTTTTTTGTCTTTTTTTTTTGCTTTTAAAGTAGCACTGCGTGGTTCGCAGTTTTCTTGCGCTAAGCCTCGATGCATCCACCGCTGTCTGAAACATGCAGTTTTAGCTCTCCTCCCTTTAAGATGACTTTCTTCTGACTGGCTTAAAAAGCAGGTGGGAGGGGCTTCTGTGCCACAGCCAGACTCGTTTGCCTGAGATGACCATATTTGGAATATCTGCACTCACTGACCATATTAGAGACAAGATTTGTATTTTTTTATTTTTACAAATGTTGGAACCTGAGTTTTTGGCTTACAGAAACTACTTGAAAATGTGTTCAAGTTTATTATAAACTTCCATTATTGTAACAATATACAGCCATGGTAAAGAGACAGCATAACTCTTTTATGTTCTAGGGTTTTACATATCAAGATACAAATAAAAATAATCTCACAAAGTCAACCATGACTTAGTTTGTCACTGTTGCAGTTATTGTTACACATAAAAAACAAGTTGTTTGAAGTTTACTTTAAACAATGTATTATTGGTCAGAGTTATCATTCATAAGTTTCCTGTTGCTTTGTTATTCAGGGATCATCTAATAGTGTAATTACTACTGCATGTCTACATCCATACATGTGTGAGATTGCAGAAATGTCAGTCGTTACATCTTCTCCTCTAAACCACTCAGTGTTATTATGGCCTTCTCTCACTAGCTATGCTGCTGAAGTGAGCCACCACAATAAATCACAGTTTCACCAGCGACATAATGTAAACACCCCCACGCCCCTCGCCCCGCCTCCCTGCTCTCTCCTTTTATTATCCTTCACACTTTTGCAGCTGTCCTCTCTCTATTCCCACCACTCCCTGTGTCCTAACCTCTCATCCTCTTTGTCTGGCTTCCACAACTTGTGTTTTAGCAATTAGTATCTGACACTGATGCCTCTAAACTAACTAAAGAATGACCATAGTCTAAATGCTAACCACCCGGTGTCCTTGAAACATACACTTAACCCTGAAATGCTGCATTGAAGCAGTTCCGTCATCAATGGTAATGTACAGCATGCAGTGACCACAGAATGATGGTAACGTGAACGAGTGCTAATATAAACTGTGTGACTGTGGAGCTGAAAGAAGAGCTGATGGATCCCATGAGCTTCTCTGGGTCGAATGTTTATCCCATCATTACTAGTCTGTAAATTATATACAAGTTTAATTAAGTCTACTTCCAGTTTCAGTCACGTATTCCAAAACCAGGACAAGAGTTTAAATGTCATTGTACTTTTTAAACTTTACCACTTAGTTGAGTCTTGAGTGTAATTTTACAGCCATCTGTAAAACTCGGTGGAGGCACTGATCTTTAACATTACTGAAGCAGTGTGAGATCAGCTTGACAGAAAACAGAACAAAAGTCCTTCCAGAAGCCAGGAGAACTATTTCTAAAGACAACATAAAGAACTGACAAGAAAGCTGACAACTTATTTCCCATTTTCCTTGGAAGACATAAAGAAATAAGGGATGGCTCTAGCACCTACTGCCCACCACTGTTCTCTTTTATACCATTATACTTTTTTTACTATCTTTTTTCCCATCTTTCCCAATGCATGTGTAACAGGGGCACCAACCAGTCATATAATATGTACCCACAATGCAGTTTAACAAAGCCAGTTTTACCCAGCTAGCTGCCTGTGACTCCTCTGATCATATAAAATAGGATGATAGCTCATGATGTTCTCCTCCATTCTGATGTTGATAAAAAAAAAGAAATGTCTATAGTGTTCTTGTTCATCTACTGCAAATATGTGGCTCATTGTGATTTTAACAGTTTTGGAAGGGGGGATTAAGTTATATCAGGCATTTGCTACACACATATATAGTGGAACAAATTAAAACTGCAATATTAATTTACATGGGTACATTTTCCACAGAGCATGTCGACAGAAACTTCATAAACTTCCCACTAAAACACTACCTCAGATCTTGCGTATGGATCAATACGGCTCCCGTGCAATGATGAATTCTCCAGTCAGCAATTTCTTCTCTTTATATTACTCCACCAGTGATCCAAGAATAGCTTAAAGTACCTCACGGATGCAGGACTGTCCATCTCTTTTGATATAGAAGTTAAATTTAGAGATAGAGAGAATGAGGGAGAGACAAATATATAACCAGACGAGGTGAGAAGACAATAAACTAGAAAGATGAAAATGAAGTGTGATATTGTGGAATATAGATGTTAGAGAGATAAAGGAAGGAAAATATGGAAAAAGAAGTGAAATAGAAAGACAGTGGGAAAATAAAGAAACTGATCTGAGACAGATATAGGGGCATATCACCAGAAAGATGAGTCGAGTAAGAAAGAGAGACAGCTGCCAGTGTTAATCAGTCAGCGGCAGCAGCTCTGTGTCTCTAAGGCTTAATCTGGACCAGACCCTCAGTGCACCCTCTCCCCTCTTTTCTTTAGTCTTCATCAATATCGTCACATACACATCATTTGGGGACATTAATCACAGCCTCTCCTAGCTCGCTGATATCCCATCTGCCTATTGACAATTGTGAGGAGAACGCTCGGTTACTAAAACGTCTAAAGATTGATTAAGTGATTAAGTGTCAGACTTTGGAGGGTTCGAGAAAAGTTCAAGACGCCACATTATTCTCCATTAAAACATAACTTTGTCAAAAAACGCCAAAGTTAAAGCGTTTTTACAGTTTTACAAGCATTATTTTATCAGTATGAAAGAACATCCCATCAACCACTGCCAATAAAATCAATTTTCTGTGTGATCACAGCCATCAAATCAACAGGAAGCAAGATGTGAGCATGTTCATGTTGAACATGAACATGTGAACAGAGTGAACTCAATTCTACCAATTGTAGTAGCTAAATCGCACTAATTCAGCTGTCTGTACAGGAGCAACAATGATGGCTCGTTTAAGATCAGATTAGATTTAAATGCCTATTGTAAACACTACTGTCTTTTAATACCATTACAATAACCCTGAAATTAAATAATAGCACTCACCTGTGCTTTAAAGATTAAGAATTTCTTGTCCTTTATCTCCACGTTGGTAGAATTGTTGAGTCATTGTCTTATATTTCTGTTTGTATGTTCTTGTTTTTACTATTGATCTAACTCAGTTTACTTGTTTCATGCAAAGACTGTATTTAAAAGATGATGCCACCCATTCATTAGTGAAGTCGAAAGCTACGACTTGAGGATTTGTTGGTGTTTCTACGTGCGAAGGGTGAATCATGACGCTCCTTTCTGAAACCTAGAATAGCCAAAATTGACAAAATGGACTTCGTCTTTTACTTATTATAACCTGAAATGAGCGACTGAGCCCATAACCCTATGGCAAAAATGTTTACAGAGGTCACGTTTAAGGTAAGTTTTTTTTCGTTTTCCTTTTTCTGTAAACCTGGAAGTTTTTTTGCAGCCACAGGAATCAAGAGGAACGCAGGAACTTTCACATTTGGCTTCACTTTTCAGACCCGGAAGCTACGTCCATCTTTTATGCTCTCTGAGTGTTAAAGTGCTGGTGGAAAACTGGGACATGTGAGCTTTCAGAGCATTCATGTGTTGTTTCAAACAGGAAAAATGTTTGCTGCCTCGTGACTATAACAGATACATAGCAGTTATAGAGTCAGTGCAATAGCTTGTAAATGTTAATTTAAAGTTTATAGCTACAGCTACATTTGGACATTTTTCTGCTGGAAAACCGCCAGTGAGTGCACGGTTGCAAATGATAGAATGCTGACACTCAGCCTTATTTCCCCTTGTAATTTCATATTTTCTGTACAATTTTCATCCTTTTGCTGCAGTCAGGTTTCTGTTATTGATCTGTGTACAAACTCAAATGTGTAGCAATAATGTTCTACAGCTCTTACATTAACATTTAACAGTGAACCGAACATTGAATATTTAATCCAATCTAACTTTACGTTTGACTGTCATTCTGACCCAAACATGACCCCAGGTTTAATCCCAAACTTTATCCACACTGATATTACCTGACAAAATATATGGAATCTGGATCATTCTTTGAGGGAGTGATGCTGTCTCTCCTTTTCTCCTTCACACTCACTCACACACACACGCACACACAAGATCCTTCACTGTGACGTCACACAGTACGCACTTTACACACTGCACTGAGTCACTTTGAGTCACTTCACCTCAGCACAGTGAACCTGCATCTGTAAGCAAGGGCAGCAACCACACCCAAATTCTGAGTCGACAAGAACACGCCTCTTAAAACAGTGACCTTGTGGTCTGATAAACAGCAGAGAGCTTCAGTATCCTAAAGATGCTGTTGATCATCCAGAGAAGACAGGGACAACAAGAAGAGTAATTCTATCTAGCTGAGAAACACCATAAATGTATACAATATTCACACTGCTGTGCAAAGATTTTAGACATGGTGTTCAAATATGATTCCATCGTGCAATACAAACGTAGAAGCAAGCTTGCTCTGCAGCAAACAAAGTCCTCAAAACATGCAGCCAAGCACAAAAAGAACAAGTTGTGCTCCCAGTCGCTGATCCCAGCCCTGAAGTCTGAAGTCTAGGGTTACGGGAATAGACACAGGAACCACGATAAGTCCTCTTGGATGATTGGAACAATCCCCCAACAAGTCCCCGAAGAAACCTGAACAACCTGTGCCATTTTAAAGGTAAAGTGTTTTTAAATATTTAAAATACATGAAGTAATCTTGCTTACCACCACATGTTTTGTTCACTTTGAAATGGGATCTAGCTGGGTTCAAACTGTTAAACTTTTGTATTACATGAGTGACTCAAGACAAACTGAAATACCACAAAATGCAATGGATTCAGGTTATAGAAACCTGCTGAGCACCACATGTGGTATGAAAAGGTTCACAGTACTGTGTGCAACATAAACCCACTGAGAGACACTGGAGTAAGGGGCTCAAATGGGTCCAAAAAAGTCACAAAACTTACAGTAAGTACCGTTAGCAGTTTGGTATTAATGATTAAATGAATTCAGATAACCGCATACCTCTGTTCACTTCTTCCCTCTTCTTTTATTCATGTTGTTCCAGTACAGTCACAAAGTAGAGATAACCAACTAACTCCCACCTGCATGCAAACTTCAGATCAAGACAGAAAGGACAAACAATGGCCCGTGACATGTCTCCGTGCACAACAGGGGTTGTAGTCACTTTTTTTGCAGCAGTGATCAAACAGACATTAGACAGGCTGCACTGCATCTCCTACTTGTGTTGCTGAAGCAGTGTATGCTGCTTCAGGCCTTGTCAAACTAAAGCATGAATTGAGTCAATCTACAACCACCCCTTCCAAGACAGCAAAATCCCTCCAGGATTTGGGAAGAAAGGTGCAGAAAAGCGAGAGTAATGTAAAGTCACATAAGGAGACCACAGGCACATTTTAACTTCCTACTAAAATACTGCATAGAGCATTACTGTCGATATTTATTCTTGTGAAGTTCTGCTGCAGTGTGCATACGGGTACAGTGTGCAGTCTGTAGCTAGAAACCAAATAAATGATCTCTAATTTAAAGTAAAGGTTACACAGAAGCTAAAACATGCAACCGCGTACCATAGCCCACAAAAAAACTAGGCCGCTTTCTGTTTCTCAGCTCATTTCTCCTTTTAAATTAGACAATCAGATCCAGCAGGCATCATAAGCACCTTTCCAGGCATGCATCACGTACACATGTAAGTGGAAATAAGACACGAAACGGTCCGTCCCTTTGCCGGATCACTGCGGTACCCTGCACCCAAATGCAGGCCGGCATCCCGGCAAAAAAGGAGGAAAAAAATCCCATGCATCTCGACTCCTTGCTCTCACACGGGGAATGAGACGACAACCAAGGGAAAAGGAAGCATCTTTTTGCGTTTTTATCGGCCTTACCTTTAGCCTCAGTGTCAGTTTTTTGGTTTGGTTTCGTCCTCCTCCACCAAGACGTCGCTGGCTCGAATCGATGAGGAGCGCGGTTTATCAATGGAGGAGACTGACGCTCCGCTTTTATTCCAGCAGGGTTTTCCCTCGATTAGTCCCTATTACACGAGGAAGCGGCTGGTTTGGGTAATTACTGAAGCACCGCGGGGGGTGTGCACTGTGCAAAAACTGCGCCTTAGCGCACGTTAAGAGCGCTGCGTGCCTGCAGCGCTGACCGCCGGCCGGGAGATGCTGAGGTTCAGTGCCGGTGGAGGGTGATGGTGATATCCATAGAGGTCCCAGTTTCCACCTGACACAACCTCTCCTTCCTCCTCCTCCTCCTCCTCCTCTCCGCTGGTGATGCTGAGGAGAAATATCAGCATCAATGGCAGAGAGAGAGAGAGAACGGGAGAGAGAGAGAGAGACGCTGACGGTGACGAATTTTAACGGATAACCACAAGAGGCCGCGTTTCAGCAAATTGATTCAAAGGCTAAAGAAGAACAAAAAAGAAATATCACAAAAGTTAGAAATACCAGCACATAATACATCTATGCGAATTTCTCTTTGAGATCAATATTCTTATTCTTATCTGAAAACACTGGTAAATATTTTTAATTAATACACATTTAGGAAGAAAGTCCAAGTTAGCTGTTGATTTTTCCTTTTTTAAAACTCCCTTTTAACTTTTATTCTCTTTTTTCAAATAACCTTTTTTTAAGACATTGTCACATGAAATAAGGACGTTATTTCATGTCTTTTAAGCGTGACGAAGGCTACATATAAAAAAAATTAAAAGAGTTGCAGTACACCTGCAAAATGTTCCTCTTCCTTTTTTCATTTGCTCTCTTTAAGTGTCACCACATAATCAGGCTCCATCTTGTTTTAAAGAGCCCATAGTACTGGATTAGGGCTTACTTGTGGTTCCTGGGAATTTTAAAAGTAGAATGGGAGGAAGAGCCTTCAGCTTTCAGGTCCGTCTCTATGGAACCAGCTCCCAGTTTGGATTCAGGAGACAGACACTGTCTCTTCTTTCAAGATTAGGCTTCAAACTTTCCTTTTATATAAAGTTAGTTAGGGCTGGATCAGGTGAACTTGAATCCTCCCTTAGTTATGCTGCAATGGGTCTAGGATGCTGGGTGATTCCCATGATGCACTGAATGCGATTTGGTGCAATATAAATAAAATGTAATTGATTCGAAAAGCATAGCAGATCATCTACCTCCATCTCATTTAGTGTCTTGCATCCTGACACTCAAACTCTTTGCATGTCCTCCTTTGCTACATCCATACACATTCTCTGAGGTCTTCCTCTTTTCACCCTCCCTGTCCTATCCTATGTCCAGTATATCCACTATTCCTCCTCTGCTCATGTCCTAACTTTGTTTCCAATCTGAACAGTCATTCTGATATACTCATTTCTAATTGTATTCATTCTGGTAACCTCCAACAGAAATCTTAAACTTTTTAACTCTGCCACCACCAGCTTTAACTTTCATGGTTTCTAAAACTATTAGGAATAAATCAAACTAGGTATATCAACTATAGCTCACACAGATAGCTCACTGCAGAGTCACAGGTGGGAAAAAATGTGAATTATACTTCCACCTATTAGTGATTCTGATTGGCTAATTTATACGTAATGAACTGTCTCACCTTCATTTTAAGATCGAATATATTTTGTAAATCTTTATCTTTATCTAAAAACATTTTAAAAATGTCTCTTTCATGGTAGTGGTTGCTATTCCTGCCCTGGAGTGACGCACAGGAGCTGAACGGCTCCTTTAACTCTCCATATAGGCGGAGTCTAAGATGCGGAAGTGCCTTCCTGTCAAGCCAAAGAGGCGTTTCGTTAAAGGCCAGATGTATTTTTAAGTGAATGCATCTCCTACTCCGGACACTCTTCAGCTGACCAGGTGTTGCTGTCTCGTGGATCCCGCTTATTAAGAACGATGTCGGACTCCATTAAAAACGTCGCGATATTTGGAGCCACGGGAATGACCGGGCTGGCGACCCTGCCGATAGCAGTAGCTGCAGGTGAGGAATAAGAGTAATAAAAATAAGTTACAGACGAAATAGAAGAGATCATGTATTTGTGTAACCGTGCGGGAGTCACACTGGGGTCTCTCAGGTGGGTTTCAGTAGGCTTTTCATGCATTGTTACTGTTGGAGTTAAAGTTGGAGTTTTCCGCACAGGCAAAACAAACTTTGATGCTTCAGACTGTTTTCTGAGCGTCCTCGTGCACCTGTAACAGGGTAGTTACACGTCCACCTGTGGAGGTCACAATAGGGTGATAAACATGAGGTCACGGGATTCCCTTGCGTAATAACCACATCTTAACTGTAACAGTTTCACAAAAAGCTGGTAGAAATGTTCCTCAGCCTGTTAAAATCAGAAGTTTCGCATGAATATTTATGACATAATTATTTTTTTTATATCACATGTATTTGGTCAAGTTTTGTTAATTTTTTTAAAGGGTTGAATGAACTGAATGAACACATTTCAAGGCCTGATTTGTAAACTGTAAACTGTAATCCCCGATGAATGTCACTCTCTGCTCTAACTTTCTTTAACCCCCATTAGAAGTACAGCTGCAATAACCCACTGCTCCTCTCACAAAATCCCTTACACAAACACACTGTGTCATATGATTCGTTCGATTTAGCAACATTTCTATTTCCTTTCCTTTTGCTCACCCATGGCAAAAAAAAAGTCGACTCATGTTTAACGGCACAGGCAGCGTTTTGCTGAGTCACGGCAGTTTGTGACACAGAGAGCTGATAGTAAAAAGCTGTTTGCTATCTTGCCCCCACAGTAAAGGGTGGGATCTCTCCTGAAGCTGTCACAGAGTCACCAGTCAACCTGCATTTGTATAGCACCAATTAAACAAATTAAATTAAAAGTACAGGGAAGACTAGAATACTGCTAAAAACTACAAAATTACATAGGAACACATTAAAAAACAGTACAAGCAACAAAAGCTTCTGAAGCAGTTTGTTGCTAGCAGTTTCTGCACAGTAACCAAACAGGAGAAAGTGACATCTTGAGTGTGCTGGTTGGCACCCAGGTGAGATGATCTGTTGTCATTGTGTCACCAAGACAAGTCCCTGTTCCTTTGATAAAAACAACACATTTCCATGACTGTAAGATCCTGCAACATGCACAGAAACCAATGACTTCAATACAAAACAAAAAGCACAGTATGCTATAAGTGAAAGTGTTTCATAATTAGGTGTTTATGGTCGAAGTTTAGTTTAATTTCCATGGGGTTTTTTTCTCTCTCTTTTTTTTTTTTAGGATACAATGTGACGGTGCTGGTGCGTGACCCCGCCAAGCTGCCTGATGACCACAAGGCATCCAGAGTGGTGGTGGGAGATGTGCTCAAGAAAGACGATGTAAAGAAGACGTTGGAGGGCCAGGATGCTGTTATTATCATCTTAGGCACCAGGAATGACCTCAGTAAGGCTGAAGAATTGCACATACAAGCAAATATAATAAGACATTAAATCAAAATGCACTCTTGCAATCATATCGCCAGCCTACCTGAACTCAAGAGGACTTATTTCAATGCTTAAATTAATACCAATGGAACTGCATGGATTTAAGTTTATGTGGTTTCATGTATTCATAGTAATTGTAATTGCATGCAGTCACTGAATCTTAAAATTCAGTTTCCTTACTTACATGTTCACCTTTCAGGAGAAAGACTATATATTTCAGTGATGTAATGATGTAAAACACTCACTAGAGGTCACCAAAGCATTCTTATTACATGTAAAACGTGACATTGGGTCAGTTTGACATAATCGAAAAGACACAGTATAGAGATGAATGAGAATTATAGCATAAAACTAAATAACATATGCATAGCTTATTGAATAATTTAATAAATTAAGGACTGTATAGAAACTACTAACTCTATAAAAACTGGAGAAGTCTCTCCCCTCCAGGGCTGAACATTTCCTCCACAACATGCATGAACTGAGTCCTTGGATCCAGGGGATGTTTGGCTCTGGATTACTTTTTGATATATTCATCAAGATAGTGTTTCTCAACTTTTTACTATTTCCTATTTCACATCGGTAAAGAAGTCTTTCAAATATCCCTGGATGCAGATGTGCATCAAGCCAAAATATTGTATCACTTCAAATTTGGACCAAAGCCCACCTCTGGGAACAATTTTCATGCAAATCTATCTACGACCTTTGGGTAATCCTGCTAACGGACAGACAAGCCGAACAATCACATAAACAACATTTAATTGACTAATTTCCCACCAAAAACAAGACATTTCTTTTAAATTTTAAATTAATATTAACTTATAAGATCAATTAACTCACGTTATTGATCTTTTAAATCATCAGTTAAGTCACTAAAGCACATAATAGAGATTTGAGTTTATATTTATGGTGCTCTCTAAAACATTGGATTTACTTTTACCCAGTGGAGCATCTGTAGGAATGAAGCAAAACAACAATCAAGTACTGTTCTGCAGTTGTGTGTGTGTGTGTGTGTGTGTGTGTGTGTGTGTGTGTGTGTGTGTGTGTGTGTGTGTGTGTGTGTGTGTGTGTGTGTGTGTGTGTGTGTGTGTGTGTGTGTGTGTGTGTGTGTGTAATATCTCTAATCTAACTTGTATTCATTAGGCCCAACTACCATGATGTCTGAGGGCACAAAGAACATAGTGGAAGCTATGAAGGCGCGTGGAATCCGCAAAGTGATCGGCTGCATGTCAGGTATGCCTCGCTGCGTTAAAAAAAAGGAAGTTGAAGAGCTCATCGAAGTCTGTACAATCAATCATTTTTCTCATCTCTTTTCTTCCCAGCCTTCCTTCTGTGGGATCGCTCTAAAGTGCCGCCACGTCTGGTTCCTGTGACGGAGGACCACGACAGGATGTACACCGTGCTGAAGACATCAGGGCTGGACTATGTGGCTGTCATGCCTCCTCACATTGGAGGTCAGTAGTAAGAGGAAGCCAAGAGTTTTGGTTGCAAAGGTCCATTTTTCAGCTTTATTCAATCTGGAAAAAATTGAAACCAGCTAAAAAGAAAGTCCAGAAAAACAGTTTCTGGTATAGTTCAATATAATTTTAACCTTTATGTTAAAACTTATAACTCATCTGTCTGTACATAAAAATATAATACTAGGTTGGCAGCACAATTATACCAAAACTTCCTTGTTAAATGCTGCCCTCTTGTGGTGAATTCTTGTACTGAATTTTGCAGACGGGTTTTACAAAAGGTGTCTTTAATCGTGGCCTTGCCTACTACAACGAAGTGAGACGATTAAGGAAAGGAGTTACTTTTCTACACACATGTCAGACTGCTCATAATCTCTTTTCTAAATCAATGGTTAAAGTAAATATCGTCAGAATGGACTTGTACTCATTTACACTCAATGAAGGGAAGATTTTCGAGTTTGTTCATCCGGCTGTTACTTAGCGGTTTTGCTCTTCAAGCCCATTTGAGATAGAATGGGACAGTATGTGGGTCGTGGTCTAAAATGAGTGCAGCGTCTCTGCTGCAAATCAGGAGAGCGTTCATACATTCTCTTAAATTAAATGTTTTGTTCTGCCCTCATCTCCAGGTGACCTTCCTCTGACAGAGAATTACGTGGTGACAGAGAACATGCTAAAGGGAAGAGCCATCTCTAAACACGATCTGGGACATTTCTTCGTCAAGTGTCTCTCCACGTCGGAGTGGGACGGCAAGACTGTTGGAGTGTGCGGAGAGTACAAATAGTCCTGTAGTGCACACTGCTTATGCCCCGTTTAAAATCACTTCCTGTTATTGATGTTGAGCGATGAATGAAGGGAAGAGTTTTGTGTTGAACTGCTAATGTGTGGGGGTTTTTTTGTCCTTGCTTCAGTCTTTTCTATTCCCTTTTGTAATTATGATTTAGCATCTTTTGCTTGGTGTTCCTTTCTTATATTTTCTTTCATTATTAGCTGCATATATGGTCATCTTTTTTTCAAAAAAACAAGTGCCAAACCTGTAGTGTTACTTCAGCTCTTTAATTGCTTCTTTCTTCTTCTGCATTTCAATCATTACATCATGAGATGAGTCTTACTGTTCTCACCATTGTCCTAAAAATAAAAGACTTTACTGTACTAAAAGTTGTGTTGAACTTTACCACATTTTCACATTTAAAAGAGAACTAAATCTGTTTTCCACTCCTCGACTCATGTTCGAGCGGGTGAAGTGGTAGGGTGTATTTTAAGCCGAAATGGTTACAGTCTCCCTTGTGTGTGTCCTGCAGAAAAGACAACCAAGCATATCTAGATTTTGCACAGTTCTCTGACCAAGCTGTACCAAATTCACCGTGAAGAGGCTGCACAAATAAGGAAATCTTTTCACTTCAAAAATAAACTGGGTGTTTAAAAAAAAAAAAAAAAAAGTGAGGCGTGAATACGCCTTTTTACACCGTTTCTAGTTTCACACATTTTACAGCGCACAGCAGTTCCACTCATTGACATTTATAATGCAAAGGTTATATTCAGGCACATTAGATTATAAAAAGAAGGGACTTGGGATTCAAAGAATCCCACTTTAATACTCCTGGATTATAACCTGTGAATTACAAACAATACTTAAAAAGTAACTGCCTGCAAGGATTCAAGGATGGCTGCCAAGTGGGAAGACATTTCTAGCAGGACTTTAATATAATTTAATTTCTTATTAACTGAAAACTGTAAGTGATCACTTTGAAACTTGATATATACTATCCATTGATTTTTTTATTTTTTTTTTAACACTATGAGGTCTTAAGTAATCTTTGACGATGACCCCAGCCACTCCCCCACCCTGACCCTTTATTTTGGAGAGAATCAAATACATACATAGATTTTTTTTTAATCCCCAAACTTTACCCGAGACTAGGGAGAACAAATAACAGAACTGCATATTTTCAGTGTGTAGAGTTATGATTAGGCTTGACAGGGGGGAGGACTTTGGTTTTATTTTGAAAGCCACAACCGGAACTTACTTTATATTTCGAGCACGTCATGCTTCTCAGTGCAGAAGCAGAGGAGCAGCTACAGCTGTCCTTTTAAAGTTGACTATCCGGTTCTTCATGTGACTGAAAGTCGGGTGTTACAATTAAAATCGAAACCATAAAAACATAAACGCTCGTGATCTGGGGCAGTAGAGTGGGGCCTTCACTGACGGTCGCTTTCAGGTAAATAACTCTCATCTGCTTTGAAGAAGACTGATTCAAACTAATTAATTTTACTGGGCTTAAAATGACCTTTGCTGTGTATGACAGGTACATGTGGGATCCATACGTATTTTCCTTTTCGTTTATTCTTTCTTGTTTTGATTTTTCAGTGCCATGCTCAGAAATGTGTAGACATTTATGTGTATACATTTTAAAATTCTGAATTGGATATAAAATCAATCTACTGGAATCATTTCAATCTTGAAAGTCTAGCATTTAACTTAAAACACAGATGAATTAGAACTCGCTGAATTTTAAGTTTATTCAGCAAGTATTATTCCAGTTTTCTTCTTCTTTTAATAAAAGAGTCTGTACTAAAGCCAGTATAAGGACTGGAATCCAACTTCACTTGGTGATGTAATCATTTAGGAATTAGTGCAAAGAATATTATATAATAAGAATTTAAACAAACTGGTAATTGCAGCAGGGGTTAATTTACACTATTTCCAAGTTTAATAAATGTAAACTTTAGAATATATTAGCCGTACAGCTCGTTTAGCGTGTATTTAATGCGTTTCGTACATGGAAACTACTCTGGTGGAATGTAACGTATAAAAACTCCATTACCCACAATGCCTTCCTATAGCCAACCCCCAACTCTGAACCTCTTGGTATGAAACTCAAATCACGGGCGGGAGAAGGCGAAGGCAGACTTGAAGCTAACGACGTAAGAGCGTTTGGGGATTTTTAAATTAGAACAAGAGTTTTAAATCGATGTTTAATCGTTAACTTATTTATGAATGAACCGAGTAAAACTTAAGGGTAAATTTGCCAGTTCAGGTCGAAGCGAAGGCAGCAAAAGCATTGACGACTAAACTCACGGCGGAGAGACGGGAAGTGATTCAACAGGTTGGTTTGCTTAAAACAACTCTTACTTCCCACATGTGTTTGATCGCGAACTTATTGTTTGGTGGGCTAATTAAGATCGGTTTTAACTCCGTTCAGTCGATTATTTCGACTGTAAGTCGAATTAATTTGTATTTTTACCCGATGGCCTCGGGCGAGACTGTTTCCCTCCTACGCGGTGAAACCAGAGTTACAACCCCCACTCTCCATTTAAAGTACCCACATTGTTATGCTCATTTACAGGCTCACCATTTTAGTCTGAGCTCTACAAGGGCAGGTCCTGAGATTCTTTTAACTGTTATTTTAAAAATCCATGTGTTTCCAAACTTTATCCAGGGGTGTAGTGTTACGGATCGTCTCATTAATTAGCATTTTTACTAAAAGACTGCAATTTGGTGGTGTGGCGATTCCCACACAAGACTGAGACATGGTTTGAAAAGCTGTTTTACACCTAGATAAGTTGTTTGGATTATAAAAATGAATTGTCTAGTTTAATGCAGCAGTTTTCTCCACTGGCCTAGAATTTTTACAGTAGTCAAATGTAAAGGCGAAAGGCTGAGATTCTTCGAAAATTGCCCCACTTTTTGCATCTTAACAGGCATCACCTGGTTTGTAAAATCAGTTGTGGGGTAAACAAAAAGCTTAAAAAAGGAAGCCAGTCAGAATTTTTAGACTCCTGTATTGTTATACCTGACAATCAAAATGTATTTTATGTACTAGTAATTTAACTGTAGTAATTAAATATAAATTATTTGCAATTTTTTTTGTATTGAGATCGAACTTTGTAATAAATTAGTAGTTAAAGCTTTAAAATACATTTACTGGAGTAAGTGCTTTCTTTAGGCTTGCCCCTGTGCTGTTATCCTTCAGCAAAGGGTACAGAAAAATCAGTCACATTTTTAGGATTTATTTTATGATCTTATAACAACTATATTATAAACTAAAGAGTTTATCTGCATACAGATAACTTTAATTTTTGCTTCTTCTTGATTTGCACAGTAAACTATCTCAGCAGATATTTTGATAAAGGATATGGTTAATTTAGTCGGTTTGCTTCCGAGGTGATGTGAACAGCCAACACACTTTTTACTGGGGACATCAAGACAGGGACAGTTGTTATGTTGAACCCTGCTAGTTACAGAAACTCTGTATGTCCATATGTAAATATAAAGGTGAGAGGCTGAGATACTGCACTCTGTTTTGCATCTTAACATCGTTCGGGCATCATCTGGTTTGTAATATCATTTTTGCGGTAAACAAGAAATGACACCTTTTGTTGTCTGGCACATTTTTTAAAAGTGGGGTGAATTTAAGCAGATCTTTCGCAGGCTTGTGGTTTGAGTTTGTTTGTTTTTTGTTTTGTTTTTTCAAACATAAGGCCCGAGGGCCAGAATCGACCTGGCCAAGACTCCAATCTGGCCTATGTCCGGTTTTGGAAAATGTGAGGGTGGGGCTAGATTGTGTAAATTTATTTTGGTATATGGTGTAGTATTACTAAAAAAATGATTTTTTTCCCACCGTCTACTTTTGAAATTATTATTAGTTGTTTTTCTCAGTGGGTTCATGGGGAGAGAAAATAGAAATAGTCTGTGAATAAATGTGAATGAGCAGTGAGCTACTGGAAAATGTTCTGTAATTTGACACATTTATTTATTTGTGTTGACAGATTTGCTACAGTAGCATTTCTTTGTCATGTAGAAAAGCTGAGGGGAGGTGTGCTGGTTGAAATGTCACTTCTTTTTCTTACATTAAACGTCTAGTTAAATATCTTCACTTCTACAGAAGGAAGAGTTTCGCTGGCTCGGCCCATTTAAGATCAACGTGGCTCACAACCATAATGAACTTGGCATCCCTGGTCTAAATAGTCTCTGTTAGTGAAATTCAATCTTCACAAAAATCCTACTAATTTCTCTAAATATTTACTGTCTTAGACCATATATCTGGTCCTCAATTGTACCTTTTTTAATTTAAAATACATTATAATAAATAAATGCTTACCACAGCCCCCAAACTAAAACAAAATCCTGTAGTTCTTTTTTTATTGATGAATGCTGGTCGATTACTTTGTTGGTGGTTGCAGCATTTTGATATTATTCTTTTGCAGCTTCAGTTTTTGAATTCAAGTGATTCTAAATGTAAAAACCACAAAATATGACCTGTGATATATTTATTACAACCCAGTAACATTTGTGCCTTATTTTGCAGCTTAATGACGATGATGATGCCGAAGGGGCAGAAGCGCAAACTATCCATAGAGGAGGAGGCTTCAGACTACAGAGCTCCCACCTGGGAGAGCCAGCAGCAGTTTCTGCTCACAGTTTCCCTCAACAAGTATCAGTTCTCCCAGCAGCTACGTGAGCCCAGCCTGCGACGGTCCGTCCTGATAGCCAACACCCTGCGGCAGATCAGCCTGCAGATGTCTATGGTACCATCAGTCAACGTGGAGGTGTCAGAACCTCCAGGTATTGCTTCATCTGCACTGACAGCAAGTATTGCCGCTGCAGCAAAACGTCATTCTGCTGTAACGGTTGACAGCTGCTCAGCTCTGGCCACCTGCCCCATGGTTTCCTTAAATTACTCACCAAATTCTACTGAAAAGACAAACTACTCGAGTGAATCAAATTTCCATATCAGTATAGAGGATGATGAGGACTGGGGATCGATGTCCACTGATACTGATTCATCTCTTTCAGCTGTCATTTCCTCTATTCTTGCCGCACTGGACTCTACTATAGACGGGAATCCTCAGCCACCTCCACGGATACCCCTCAGGCCCTTGGAGAACATGTCCAAGCCCTATGAGGGAAGCGTGGCCTTGGTAAATCACGGTCTCAGAGATCCCGGTGACTGCAGGGAGCAGCAGGAAGACGGCAGCATGGAGGTAATGAGGTCCAGCTACCTTGGGGATTTCACTGTGGAGGACTTGTTCCAGGATATAGACACATCCCTGGTAGACATAGACATGGGAGTGATTGGGCACAGAAGCACTGAAGGTGGACACACAGCTGGGGATGACCTGTTTATGTACCTGCCACCTTTCTCCCCCCACTCCCCTTTCTCACCACACTCTATAACACCCACCTCCCAAAATGCCCAGCCTGCTCTGATTGGCCAGTTGGCATGATGAATACAAGGCAACACTTATTATGTATAGTGACTGTTGTAAGCCCCCTAAGAGCTGTCGACCGCCTTTAAAACAGTATCTTTGGGTTAACTGTGGAGCGACTACTTGTTTTAAAAAAAACATTTTGTGAAATGTGGCCCTCATTTAAGAATTTTGATGTTGTTATTTTTGTGTATGAATTTTTAAATTCAGCTATCCTTTACACAAAACTACAGCGCTCCTAAAGTCCTGTAAAGGTTCTTTCTTTCTTTTATTAAAATCCTGTGTGCACAAGCTTTTTTAAAAATGTGCAAACAGGACAAATAAGTCGCTGGACTAATGTTAAAAAAGAGGAGGAAAGAAATCACCTCACTGGACTTTAAGGTGTCTGTACAACACTGAGAAAAATAACAATTATGGATTTAATCCATTTTAAGTACAAATTAATGGTTTGTACATTACTTCGCAGTCTAATGATGATCCCGAGGGGGCAGAAGCATAAACCCTCCCCCTCAATCCAAGTCTGATGTACCCATCTTCACTCTCCACCAGCATCTGCTTCAGTCTCTTATCAAAATCTTGTGAGGGGAAGGAATTAGCTCGAGCATCTTTATCATAAACTCTGGTAGAGTTTATAAAAACGGCTTGCGTGCATGAACACCCTTCACTTGCCGTCTGCTCTGTCCTCTGTCGATCATTACACAGCCTTTAACCGCGGGGACAGGTAAAGGTCTGTGCACTGTCTCAGCACAGCTCTGCCAGTTAATGTTGAGGACATTCAGGCCTGCAGTGCATGTGTGAGCTACTGTGTTTTCAGTAAAGCTCTGGGTACATCCACATTAATACAATTTAGTTTTAAACTGTAACCTTAACTGTGTTTGGACCTAACAATCACACCGCTATAGAAGACGCCTAACACTGAGAGTTTTTAAAAATGCAGTCTGAGCTTGGATTATTTTTTTTAATGGTCGGCGGTGATGGAGCAGGCAGACATGCTTGTTTTCTAATGTGTCAGAAACGCGTGTCTGCACGGAGATCTTTTTCCTTTTAAAGGACCATTTTAAGATTTGCATTAGTCCTCGGTGTGCCTTCTTTCTCTTTACACCGACGCAGGCTTGCTCAGTTTACCTGAGCAGTCAGCATGCTAGTTTAGACGAGTGGTTCTCAAACTGCGTGGCATTGACAACAGGGTGAAAAATTCTAATGAAACTGATGTTTTTTTTCCCCTTTGTTGGGTGGAGGAATACGTTTGATGCTGTTGCACTGATGATATGCACCTTGTATAAGTAAAATCCAACTTTTTTTCCCCCCTTTTGTTATTTGTTAGGGATTGGGGTGTTTTTTTTGGCTTCTGAAGTGGGGTATGCCATAAAAAGTTTGAGAACCACTGGTTTGGAGAGATTTATAAAAACTGCTAAAACAATCAGAACGGAGATCATTTTCATTTAAAAAGTGTTAGTGTGGATGTAAGAAAAGGCAGCTTTCAGTCATGCACTGGTGTTCATCCATGCAGCGATTTGACTGTCAGGGCAGCACATGAGACAACTCCTTGTTACCACAAATGTAAAGTGTGAGCTCTGAGATTTGATTTGACTGATATTGGATGGAGAGGATGGCTGAAACACTAATGTTATAGGTCAAATCTTCAGTAGAGAAATCACTTAACCTCTTTTTTTTTTTATTAATGTCAGGATTTCAAACAGTAAAAATGGGCAGGAATCAAAGATTATCATCAAAAGTATTGATCGGGTGGATTGGCTAAAAGATGTTCACAGAAACAGCATTTAGTTCATTAACAAAATAGTTACCGCGTTTGGTGGATTTTGGCGTTTCACGCAGAGACTGAAAAGCGTGAAAGCAGAATTAGTCTCGTCTGAAGAGTTTCCTGAGTGCAGCTGTGGCTCAGGAAATGATGTGACAGATGGTGGTTGTGAACCGCTCTGTGCACTGTTGTATTTTAGTTTTTCTTTTTTTCCTTTAAAAAGATGTTTTAGAGCCTTTACAGTACTGTGATGATATACAAAGCATCCTCACCCACTCAAGCGTGACAGTCCAAAGCCACTGGTCACGTCACCTCGGGTATCTGCAGCCGTTATGCAACAGCACTTTGTTGTTCAGATGTATTATTGATCAGGTGATTGAGTCCAGATGGTGCTGACTTCCACGCTGTGAGCAGTTCATGAATCAGGTCAGTTTCTGCCAGTTTTAGCAGGCTTCACTTTCTCAGTGGTTTCTTTTGTGGCAGTTTTGTCATAATATGGATTCATAAGTTTGTTCAACTAACAGTATTTATTTTAGAAAAGGTGACATTTCAGGGAACAAGTTCATTTTCAGTTCTGTTAGATGTTACTGTAGGAACATGTAGGAATTTATACCAACTTTGCTAAAATACCCGACGGGATGAAATGTTTGAGGAAGCACCCCAAGTGCTGGTTTTTTTATTTTTATATCCAGGTTATGTATTGAAGTTGCTTTCTATGCATACGTCCTTTCTGAGTAGCTGGCTTGCAACTCCAAAATATTTATGAATGACTCGTTTTGTCAACAGTGAGTAATTTATTATCGTATCACACTGACATATTACTAATGGTATATTAAAATACCGTCATGGCAGTTATTTTATTTACTTTTTTCCTCTACGCTTTAGAGATTTGTAAGATGTTTTAAAGTGTAGGGCAGAATGCCCAGATACTGTGTATTTTTGACAACCTGTTTACCTGTACTGATGTTTTGTAATAAAATATGCAACTGTGTAAAGAAAAAAAAAAAGACTAATTTCATTATCTTTGTGCATCACATACCAGAGTTTTTTTTATGTTAAACTTGTGTAAGAGTGCAGGGAACTTGTTGTCATAAAGAAACCAGTTTGGACATAAGCGACAATACTCAGGCTGTGGTGTTTAAATGCCCTCAGTTGATACTAGCAGGCAAATGTCCGACACCAACAACCACACAACATTCAAAGTCTCTTGAATCTTTTGTTCCATATTCTCATGCTTGAACTTCAGCAGGTCACTATAACCTCGTCTACATGCCTTGATGCAGGGTATCGAACTCCAGCCCTTGAGGGCCAGTGTCCTGAAACTTAAATGTGTCCCTGCTGCAACACATCTGAATAAATTAGGTCATTAGTAAGACTATAGACCTTGACTGCATGCTGAGGGGGCAACCTCTAACTATAAGTGTTTGGAAAAATGTACTTTTATCCATGTTCATTCACTCATGACCTGCTGTAATGTGAATCAAATGCCCGAATTGCCACCTCAGCATGCAGTCAAGACTCTACAGTCTAGACCTAATTTTATTCAGGTGTGTTGCAGCAGGGACACATTTAAAAGTTTCAGGACACCGGCCCTCGAGGGCTGGAGTTTGACACCCGTGCCTTAACGCATCGAGCTGCTGCCGTGCGATTGGCTGATATTTGCATGAACAAGCAGATGAGCAGGTTTACGGTACAAAGTGGCCCCATGAATGCACATGGAAATAAGATTATGTAAGCTGGCCAACTACCAGTTCAGCATACCAGTAACTGAACTTAAAATGGATTCTAATGCATTCACACACTTCAGTAAAACACACACTATACCCAAAAGGAAACTGGCACAAATCCAATGTTTGGCTTTGCTCTCACTTAAACTCTGAGTGAAACAGTTGAAATGAAACTAGTTGGGCATTAAAGTAGACCTGATATTTTCATTTCCAGCATCATATTTTCCACTTTGACCTTTACTAAAATAGCTTTGCATGACTCTCAGGTCAAAAATAAACTTACCTTATTCTAGGCTTTGGTGCAAACGCTCAGTTGCTTTAACACAAGGGTGGCGGAACTCCAGACTTCAAGGGCTGGTGTCCTGCAGGTTTTAGATATCATCCTGGGTCAATACACCCGAATCAAAGGATTAGTTGATTACCAGGCCTCTGGAGCACTTCAAGACATGTTGAGGAGGTAATTTAGCCATTTAAATCAGCCATGTTGGATTAAGGACACATCTAACACCTGCAGGCCACCATCCCTTGAGGCCTGGAGTTCCCCACTCCTGCTTTAACTCATCTACCTTAAGTCAGATGATTTGGTTTTTGATTGGCTGTCCCTTAAAAAACAGGGTTGAACAGCAGACAACACAAAACAGCTTTTAGCTCATTATTTGCACATATTAATCTTGCACCGTTACACACGTAAAGCTTTTAAACATCACCCTCATTTAGTAGCACCCAACCTTGTAACAGTAAGGCAAAATAAGAATCAGTTGTTATCCTTTAAATAATGACTTGAGGGTTTTTTTTGTAACTTCTACAGTTCTTATATGTAACATTTTAAGATTCTGAAAAGGTACAAATGCTGTGAATTGAAGAATAAAAAGACAAACATGGCAACATATTACAAAGTTTCTTTAATTTACAACTTTTCATAGTGAATGCAAGCTACATTTTACTACACTACAACACACACACAACTTATTTTACAGTATCGGATAACTTCACTACTTTTAACTTTACTGTTCACATCAGTTTTACTATTAAAGTGCATTTCAAGTGTTTCTCTGATGGACACCATTCCAGATGTTTGAAGTCACAGATGTGGACAGGTTTTTGTTTGAAAATTTGGTTCTCTCTTAAAATTATTCACCACAATTAAACGCTCAGTTTTATTTATCTGGTGTCATTTTCTTTTCTTCATCCTTTGTTCACTCCCTCCATTCTTATGTTGAACATTTAAAGACATAATTATCAATGTTGCATTACATACAGGCAGACGCTAGGGGGCAGCAGCATAAAGCAGGAGGTAAACTGCTCATCTGTGGCTTCCTTGCTCTTCATGACCTACCCACATAAAAACGACTACTTAAACAATGTCTGATTAAATAAGATTCCCCTTAACGCTCCTGCTGCTTCAAATACTCAATCTGAGGTAATGATCTCAAGCTTTAATAAGTTTAATTTATTGCAGTTGTGATCATTTGTGGTGTAAAGATAGAAAGGTTCAAACTAGCTCAAGTCTGACAGTGCTATGAACATAGATGGATGAATAGGTGGGAGGTGTTTTGACCAGGAAGAAGAATAAGGAGATAAACAATGAATGCACCCACATAAAAATGTAAAATATTCAGCTTCAGCACAAATACATTAAAGACAATATTTGTTTGTCAGTGAGACAAACCTGTCGCAGAAAAGCAAGAAGACCAAAGAGGAAACAAAAAAGGTAAAAAAAACAAACAAAAACAACAACAACAACTAAACTGTATCAGAAGTTTTAGGCCGAAGCCCATCATGTGCAATCCTGACTGTAAACAGCACAGTTACACTGGTGTGTCAGAGGGAGATGTTTTCCTTTTAGCCCTGGTTGGGAGAATCTGTTCCTGTGTGCAACACGAGGTGCAATACCCACTCCTAAACTCTTTGGTGGCCCTCTATTTCTCAAATACTCAATCCTGAAACTCATCTCAATCCTCCTTAATGTTTCCTCCAATGGATTTTTTTAAATGAGTTGAAAATAAACAAGAAGAAGGAAAAAAAAGAAAAGAATTCAGAATCAGCCCACCAAGTCCTCATGTTCCATCAGTGGTTCAAGACGTAAGGATTTGTGAGAGATGGAGCTTCTTTCCCTTTTCTCTCCGTCCTCACAGCTCAGCCCCTGTTGATGGTGTTGTAGGACACCTGTGATCCCGGCTCAAGGTGATTGCTGGCACCCTTTTCTGTCTGCCTCTGGGGACTCTCGCCGTGATCCACGATGGGCTCTCTGTCCTCATCCGGGTCAGAATCTTCACAGCGAGGCAGCTGTAGCATGGTAGTCAGGCCATGCACATCAGACATCTTGTGGAAGGTGCGTAGCAAGAGGTACATCATCATCAGACCCAAGAACAGGTACACTGGAGACAGAGAGAGAGAAGCCAGGAGGGAAGGGATGGATTTTTTTAAATGCAAGGATATTTAACAGAATTTGACTGGTGATTAATTTCGATAAATGTTTCAGCCTTTCTGCTGTGGCTCCAAATACCACATAAAACCACATGTAGGTATTCTCTCTTTGACTGTGCTGGTGATCTGTTTATTATGCAACACTGAGGTTGGAAAAAGCAATACTGCAGCAGGTGTGATACTAAATCTATCAGCTTATGAAAACCAGCAGGTTATGAAAATGTTAAAGCTCTTTACAGCTTTTAGGCATTGGTACACTACCAGTACATGCAACCACAAATAGCTGTGTGGTGCATTATGTGCAGAATTTAAAGTATATTATTTGTTGGTATTAATTAAAAATAAATACTACAAAGATGCATGGTTACTTTATGATCTTAGACAAGCAAGAAACTTACAAACTCATGTAGCTGGTAAAGAGAAAATAAGTCCGAATACACTTGACTAACAACCAATTTTTAAACATTCATTTAACCAAAAGGAGAACAAAAGTGCCCTCAAGGTGGCAAAGGTGAAAATAAAATCTCAACCTTTGTTACTTCTGCTCTGATTCTTGCGAGTGCCTTAAAGAAATCCGTGTGGTTTTACTGTGTAATGTGTGCATTAAGCGGAGTTCAGGCCATGAGCAGCAGTCACTCACAGCACAAGCAGGCCAGCTCTAAGAAAACATCATTCGATGTTACAAATGTAACGCATGTTTCATATGAATTAGTCTGACTAGGAGTTTGAATCTTGTTCTCACAGACTATAAAACTCATCATGGTTAAAAACAGCAGCTGGTGATGAGTTTAAGATTGGTTTAAACTCCAAACTTCCCAGAAGATTTACCTCTCACTGTATCTGTGTAGGTTGCCAGTCATTCAGGTTATGGTAGTTTTATTTAAAGGCTAGCAAGACTTGTTTTTTAGGTTCGGGGATTCCCGGGTATTTATTTGCAGTGCAGTGGAAGAGCCCTGCAGCAGTTGGCGAGTTTTTTTGACTTGTTCTTACTTAGGCAGCGATCAGTCTCTTCAGTTTGCAAGTTAATAGGGTCAAGCTGGCAGCTACGATCAGTTTGTGATTATAGATGTTATTGGTATAAGTTGCCAAAAGGTTGTGCTTATTGGTGCAAACTAACTCAGACTGATTGCCAACATACTGGGAATCAATCTGTTTTTAAAGTAGACAGCAATTACTTGCAAACAGTCACAAATCAGAGAGCGATTCCAGTCAGTCACCGTGACTGTTTGGAGAAAGTTTGTCTCCCACCAGGCAACCTGTGCATAAGGTTAACAAGGTTGTTCTTCTTCAACTAACCAAGGTGCATATTTATCCAGCATGTCCTGGGTCTGTCCCAGGATTTCCTCCTACTTGGACATGCCTGACACCCAAGTATGAGGGTATTAGGCCAAACTAAGGTTTTGTTTGCTCTAGAACATCGTTTCTACAACTTGACTGCAGTCGACCAGTCGATTGGACATGATTTGGAAAGGCACGCACACACACGCACACACAGAATAAGTTAGCAAAAACTGATGTATTCAACTGTACAAAATACGTTTCAACATGTCTGAAGCCTTTAAATAGCATAGCTTTATAGTAAACTTCATTGTACGTATTGCATTCAACCTTAATTTCACACAATCCTGCAAAGAATGACTTAAATACCATCAGCAGGAGCGATGGAAAACTCATAATTCTCATAATGCTCAAGAAAATGGCACGACGACTGAAAATGATAGAAACGTCTTTGCTAACAGAAAACTGCTTAAGCACCCTGTCCAGAAGATTACCTACTCTCATTTACCACATCTGCATTATTTTCTGAGTTATACATAAATATATATAGTTGTATACAAACGGCAAATGTAAAGTGACAGAACACAGTCCTATAGCATGCAAACGTAGGTCTGCAACGCTCTTCAAAGCACCTACACTGCTACCAATGCATAACCATGACAGCATATTTAGAAGGAAGAGGAGCTAAAGTAGTTTTTCAGTTTTCAAAATAGGTTCCTTTTCAATTTTACCACACAGCACTTCGGCTGAGGAACAATGCATCAGGCTGCAGTCTGTCACTAATCCTCTCCAGAACCACCAGGGGCTGTTTGGGTTAATCTGACTCGACCTACACTGTTATATAAAGCAGCCTGAGGGACAAGAGAGCAACATCGCCGGTCCCTGTGAGCTACTCCACTCGGCCTCCTTCCAACCTGAAGTCAAGGGATTAGCTGTGGGCAACACGAAAGAAAACACAGCTTTCAGCAGAGCTCCTGAGCTCCTCATCAAAATGAAACACGTTAACAGGTGAGATCAAAGGAGTTAAAGTACTACAGGGTGAATTTTCCTTCCTAGTTAAGTTGCTGGAGGGCTCTGAGGAAAATTAAAGAAACTGTGTGAAATGCTGCATTCTCTCAATCCTGTAAACAGCAGAGCTCATTCATCCCAGTGTGTGTCTGTCAGATATTCACTGTAGATATTCACTCTGACCGAGCCCACAGAAAAAAAACAAACAAACAGCAAGCCTGCTTTTAGACACAAAGGTCATTCCAGCTCTGACTCGATTACCGAAAGGAAGCCCACAAAGAAGCTGAACAACAACAGCCGACTATGGAAATAACCTCCATCATGTGATAACAGAGTTTTTTTGATTGCCAGAAATAACAGACGGGCATCTAAGTAAGGTTTTAAACACGACGCACACATGCACATTTGACTCATATGGGAATACCCTCCTACACAGCGGTGGGCAATTGAGAAACGGGGACTGTCGTGACAGAACTCAATTCTGCTCATAATTATCTCTTTATAAGCTTATTAGTGCAGCCCTCTCACAAATACCCCTTCCATAATATCATACACTAATAAACATGTTATGGAAATGCACTCTATAAAGAGCACAGTCTTCATTTACTAATAAAACAAACAGTTTAGAAGCTCGACTTTAACTGATAACTGTTAACATCAGCCTGTTAAAATGCTCAGAGAGCCTTAACATGCAGATGTTAAGTGTGTATTGATCACCACAGTCACCTCCTTATTTTAGCTGCACTGTAAAGTATGGCGAGTGTTGGTGCAGAATGAAAAGGATTTGAATGCATGCACCAGAGTTCATAATTATCCCAATAATTACAGCGATTTTCAGACACAATTGGGAGATGTTGGTCAAAGTCAGAGAAATGAAAACCCTCCAGAAGGCGAGGCAGTCTTAATGCTCATAAGTAACCTTCAAACACCTGTGAGCATTTATCTGTCATTTTTATAGCATTACCTAAATTAACTTTTATTTCATTGGGTCACAAGAAAAAAAAATGCACGCATAGAATAATAGATTTCAATTCAACTCCATCCTGAAGACAAGAGCTCTTTGTTTCCTATGCTTGGCATGGACATGGATGTCTATATACCACTAAACAAAGGTCTTCCGGGGTTACGTGGGCTATAATTACAGCCGATGATTGATCTAAGCACTTACGCCCGACTTCACAGTCTGAGTGCTGTTGCACTTACCGAAGAACAAACGTCAAAGTCAGATATCACTTTATTTTGTTTTTGTGCGATTCTCCTCAAAGTCAGCTCAACTTCAAACGAGCTACACAGAAGAGTGAACTTCAATTTACAATTTATGAGGAACCGCCAACCTGTCAACCCTGACTTGGTAGCGAGAAAAAGGCAGCGAGAGGTGTTACTTCTCACATCAGAGGTGAGAATGAAGACAAAGCCACAAAGGTCAACTTCTGTCAGAGCAGCAGGACAAAAAAAGATTCAAGAGATTTTAATTATCTGTGAGTGTAGAACATATTGCCAATATGTTCTACACTCACAGATCTCAATGCATCTCATGCAGTTCCTTTCATTGCATTGAATCCAGTTCTCTTTTAAAAAAAATACTATCAACTTTTCGGCCCCCAGTACTTCTCTCTTTAATGATTTTTGGAAAGACCGCCCTCCTCTCACTCTGTGCTTCTGCAGGTGTTTCAGATATTGTGGTGGACCTGCTCCCCTTTACAGCTCTGCAGGCATGTAGCAGCTACGTGTGACCCTCACAAGCAAACCACAGCAACCTCGGCGTGTGCCATGTACCCAGGTTATCAACCATTGCTACCACACCCACAGGTGCAGTGGAGTTTCAGCTATATTCTTAGCCATCATCAACATCAAAGCACAAACACCATGAAACAACCGGCTTTCTATCATGCTGGAACAAATTTAATGTTTTATTTTAATTTATGTTAGAGGTAAATAAATGATACCTTTTCTTTTTAGTGCAAGTCACAGGTCACATACAGTGTGTTTGGTGGTTAGTTACAGGAGCTGTCCAGGTTAAAAACCTGGTTGCTCCCATGTATTTACTCATCTTTAGTCACCACAGTTCAAACAATGCGTGGAGATTTTCCAGTAAATAAAAGGTTCACATTCAAAGCACACTGTACTGGATGTATTATTCTATCCATGATTACCTTCTTCCCCACCTCTCTTTGTGTATTTCATTTCACCCTATTCTTAGCATACTACTGTGCAAAATTTTAAAGCAGAGTTAAAATTTTGGCTGGACTGTGTGCGGCATCACAGGCACGCATATCCTCGTGCACATGCAAGTTTTTATACAGAAATTTCAGACATGAATATAGTCACCTAAGCACTGAACCCCAACTCAGAAGGTTGCTTTTACTTATTTATGATACATTTACTGTGAGATTAGGACTAAGATTAAAAATGGTGGTATGCAATTTTAAAGCATGTTTGTAAGACCCGACTGAGCTTAAACATGCACTGATATGAGCTCTGCTGTGCTCTGGGACATGATGAGACAACACCTTCTTCTCAAAAATACAGATAAGCAGTCTTAAAGAAGAGGTGTGTTAGCCTGGGACTGTGACTTCAGGGCCATGTCGTTACTAATGACTTCCACATAAGTTGATCCACTAAAGTGAAGTGGATCAGCGAGCAACTTTGGATAGAATAAATCCACTTAAAACATAGTTGGACAGCTTGCACTTCATCTGTGTTAGCATAAAATCCAAACCAAATAAAAGCTTCACTTTCAGACCATAAATGAAAGATTGAAGCAGTTGCCATAGCACCAAATATTAGTTTTGAATTCAGCATCTTAAAACCTCGCTCCTCACAGCCAGAGGTGACCGTATTTGGATGAAAAGGCGGAGTAATACGTTACAGACTAGAGCTAAATTGTAGTAGTGTCTGCTAATCAGTGCCAAGTAATAAGGGGTGCACAGCTGATAGAAATATAGTCTTGATCAAGATAATCATCTTGATATCATCTGCTGTTAGGAATGATCTTCTTGTGGCCACTAGATGAGCTGCAGTTTTCAGCTCTTTGTTTGATTTTTTTCAGAATCAGATTATGTTCATCTGTACACAAAGAATTTGTCTGTGTCATTACAAAATTAGCTTTCTATTAGCTTAACTTAACCTTAGTCTGCTTCCTCCTAACTGTGGTTATCAGCAGTATACTAAGTGGATTCACATCAGTTTTTGTTTTTTTCCATTATTATTTTATGTTAGAATCTGGCCGATCTGATGATATTACAGATTCATTTCTCTTTTTCTAAGCCAACTTTCCTAACTCTGTGTCCTAACTCAAATTTGACCTGAGCCCCTTACACAGAAATTATACATGAATTGTTAAGCGTTAATGCGTTATGTTTTAATAACAGGCAAGTCTGACATGATCAATGAGAAAATCTGTGTCTGTGAAAGTAATGTAACATCGGTTTGATTAGAAGCAAGTCCCCCGCCTGTAAGAAAAAGAGCCAAAAATTACTTTAACAATGTGGTTTATCTGAGCTGTAAGCTGGTTCAGCCCGTGGCTGCACTCTAATTGAGTGCACTGGATGAATGCATTTCTAGTCTACAAACAAACGGACTCACCCATGACAGCACTAAGATACAGTGTCCTATACTTCTGCTCTGGCTGCATCCCTGGCACAAAATCCCCCAGTCCAATGGTGCACAGAGAGATGAAACAGAAGTAGACGCCATCCAAAAAGCTCCAGGACTCCTCCAACTTGGTGAAGATGGCTGCTGGCACCACAAAAAAGCACAGCACCACCAGAAACAGCAGCAACACAAAGTGGACAGCAGTGGCGGGCCGAGGCTCCAGGCCTGATCTCTGAAGCAGGCTCACCGGAGCGAGGACCAGAGGGTACAGGAGCCTCTGGACACAGGCGGTGAGCACCAGCATGGTAAAGGGAACTCCTAACAAGGCGTAGAAGATGGAGAAAGCTTTCCCAGTGTCAGACAGAGGAGTGGATTGACCATAACCTGGAGGAACAGCAACATGACAAGTTTTAGAGGAAGTGGGAAATTAGATGAGATGATAGAAAAGACACGATAGAAATTGTTGTGCTTTTTCTTTACGAGAGTCATTCAATAAATCTAAATGTAATTTAATTAAAAACATTAATGTAACACTTTAAAATATTTGAGCTGTATTGTGATTTTGCAAGCTGCTATTTCTGGTGCTGTTGAACTGTATTGGATTACAAAAAAGGGATCTTATGTATTTTGTCCTTACTGATATAACTCAGATGCACAAAAACAATATATAAACAGTATAATGCAGTCAAATCAGCAGCCTCCACATTGATCATCAGCACTCAAGTCAATACAGCTCCAAAGCTTTCTAGCAAAAATGGAGCATTATAACATTAATGAGTTACTGGACAGCTGTAGAGCATAAAAATAGATTAATGTGCTAATGAGCACACTGATGTTACAGAGTCAGGTAGAGTTATTGGCTGCAACAGCAGCACGTAATTTGCCCCAGACTTTTTAACTTGAAGCTACAGAAAAACAGCAGCTTTAGTCAATGTCAGGGTACCAGTGCTGGTAGGAAGAAAATAAAATTCAGACTCCAGCATAAGCAACTCACTGAGGATCTGTCACAACTGCCTACAGGGATTATCTACCAGCAGAAGTGAAACTACTGCAAATGAATCTTCTGCTGGAGCTTTAACCTGGTGGCGTGATATAAAAGCTTTACAGCAACACAAAGGATAGGAACGAAAACAACAGCTGAGTGCAGTTAAAAGTACCTCAGACTGAAAACACTGACGCACAGAGTACTGACCAGAGAAAGATAAGACCAGAAAGGACTGTATCCTGTAAAACTGTTTATACAGTGTAAATATATATGTAAATAATCCGCCGGGGTGGGGGTTAGGAAGTTCCTTTATATTTGGTTTGTGCAAACAGCACACCATCTGCTGTATGTGATCACAAAACATTAGGTTACTACACAAACGCCAGAAAACAGCTTTCATTTTAAAATGGAGCTATAAAACAACCATCCAGCCCGCCGCCTGTGCAGAACATCTGTAGCCCTTTAAATTACAGCTGTTTGAGAAAAAGTCTGAATTCTGCCTGCATTTATTTAAATAGTATTTTTAGCCTGTAAAAGAATGACACAAACATTCCTGAGTAATAAAGAAAACATTATTATCCAGTCCTGCCATAATAACGTTATCCAAATCACTGGCCACATTTGGATGATGTGTTTACAAAGGTGCTGCCGGGTGTTCAAAGTACAAAGCTGTCTTTGTCAAAATCATCTCCAAAGGACATGAGCTGTGTGTAAAGTGTACGACTACAAAAACCTGGGCAAATGTTTCTATTGCCACAGACTGGTCTGCTGTCTGCAGCGTGAACGTGGTCACAATGTTGATGAGACAATGTTGATGTGCACGCTAAGAACGAGCACAGCCTTTGTTTTCTAGGGGGTCGTGAACTCATGCTTTAAAAACATGACGTGTTTCACAAACTAAAGATTTGATGTCACTTTGACTACAGAGCAGCTGAGATGACGACACAATCTCCTGTCAGTTAAACCGAAGCCTTCGGGCGTTTAACAGAGTTCAGCGTGAGCTCTCTTTCAAAGCAAGCACAGGTTCAAGGCAGATGTAGCTAAAGTTACTGTGACGTTACACACACACGCGCACACATATGCAGTGGACTATACTCATCCAGACAGCAGCAAATACCATAGAAAGTACCATTTCCCACTTTTAGTGTAAACTGGAGGGCTTGATAACGGACACATGGAACCGTTTATCTCTGCTGATGAAATCTGCATCACTCTGACCGAAGCAGACCGCTCCACACGATGATGCCCAGTGCTGATATTGCCCGTTGGTTTGATGTATTTGGCTTTGATCTGACTTTGCAGTTGTCACTTCAGTAGTTGTCACAAATAGATTACATTGAATTAACACCCTTTTACCCTGTTATGCCTCTGACACTACCAAAGCTCCACTTAGAGCCTCAGTGAGATTATCTGAACTAAAGTTTCTATCCAGGGGCATATTCAGTGCAAAGGGTACACAAAATTAGATAAGACAAATACATTTCAAGTTCAAGTTCAAGGTTCTTTATTTGTCACATGCATATTTAAAGCCATGGCATGGTCGGAGATAACGTTTCTCATACTTTTTTAAAACCAGCAAAACACAGGAGCTTACAGGCCTGTCTTAGTGTGGAGCTACTGTTCTTTGTGTTGTTTGTATTGCATATATACACACACAAACATTAGAAGACTGAATCAAGAATGTAAACAAATCAGGGTAAAAAGTATCGCCCTGTAAAATGGATTTGGGAAATTGAAAATTTTGCTTCTCTTTGTGATCGTTTTCCATGTTTTATGATCATTGCACAGTTATTAGCACCTCGCTCCTTTTTTTGGTAGCTTCTTGATAGCGCTGCAGTTTTGATGTAGATCTGTGGCCATCTTTCTGTCACACCTTAGTAGTTTGTGTTCCTGGTCACTTTGTCCTTGTCATTTCTGCTCTTATCTTCAATGCTTTTGTGTCCCTATAGTAAGTGTTGCGTCTCTGGGTGTGTGCGCAGAGTGTTTGATCAATGATGTCAGCCTCTGACTAGAAGGCATGTAAAATCACATGGAAGCTGTTGTTTGGCGTTTAAAATCTGACAATATGCCATTTATCCAATGTGCAGTGTAACATTTCATCCACTCGGTCCCAGCTATACCGGCTCATCAGCTGTTAGCTGCCTGCAGACTTTTTAGTAAGTCCCCCTCCCACCTTTGCTCTGTCCAAAAGTTCAACAGTGACACTGACAAACATTACAAAGAACATGAGCTGGAGGTTTTCTCCCTGCTGTTAGGGACACATGTCAGTCACTAAAGCTTAAATCTAGACGTGGTGTGTGGTAAAGCAGGTTGAAATTTTTTTTTAATTACTCCCCAAAATGTCCACTGATCGTAAAAAAACAAACAAACTATTGTTCCTTCTACTCAACATACTTGTTGGAGTGAGAGACTATAAATTTCACTATCTAAGTGCATCTGCTGCTTCCTCTTTTTGCCTTGAATTGAGTACCGGCATGTTAAAAAAAACTCAGTGAGATCATAACGCAGCTAAACACGTTACACCATTTAAGGAAGTGTCACCCAGCCTCTGCTGAACACAAAGGGCCATTCTGTTCTGCTTCATGCATGAATTTGCATTTCTTCAGCGATCATGCGCCAGTGTCATTTATAACAGCAAGCCTGTGAATGTGACCGCCTTCGCAGCAGTTTGCCAACACAGCGGAGCAGCAGTGCAATAAGAGCGGCACGAAGACAGCTGCTGCAGATGTTTGATTGTGACAGTCGTCAAAAACTGTCAAGCTCAAGTCGCCAACTTGACAGCTAATTTCTTACAGTTTTATCTTAAACAGTTAGTTTACTCTTTAGGTTGGTTATACACACAGAGACACTGGGAAGACTCAAACATGAGGGCGTAGCAGACACATCGTTTGCTCTGTAGTTTGACCTTCGCCCATTATTTTCTAGTCATTGATACATGCATACTCTTTCTGTAACTTTAAAGCTAGAATTAAAATCTAAGTGTACAGGTTTGTATCTAGTATGTCTTTAACATTAATTCAGATTTGCCACCACATCACAAGCTAGTGTGAGACAGTGGCAATATACTGCAATATCTTTGAAGTATAGCACAAAGGGAGGCAATATTGCCATGTTAATATTGAATAATAATGATAATTCGCACAAAGATACAGCAATGATAGATAATTCCAGCTTTTTTGGGGTATTTATTTATTTTTCAGTTACAAAGATATCATGATATACTGTGCATAATTGTTTTGCAATGTATCACAGAGTCACTGGATTGTCTGACCATACCGTGATAATAACATGTCACGAGTTAATCTGAGTCCTACCCCTAGTCTCATCAGAAATACCCTGAGTATTCAATTCAATTTTATTTCATTCATAAAGCGGTAAATCACAACAACAGCTGCCCCGAGGTGCTTTATATTGTAAAATAGAGCCTCTACAATAATAAAGAGAGAAATCCCAACAAGCAAACAAGCCCCTTTGAGCAAGTATCAGTTAACAGTGGGAAGGAAGGCTCCTTTTTAACAGAACCGGGCTCATGGAGGGGCAGTTATCTGGACTGAAAATCTGTCACAGTTCCTACACTATACAGAGGCACAGCAGTGAGTGTTTAAAACCTATCTGTAAAACACAGTGGAGACTCTGTCATGGTTTAGATCTGCATTTCAGCCACAGATGTTGGCGATCTTGTCACAATTGATGGAATTACGAATGCAGAAAAGTACCGTCAGACTTTTATCAACCATGCAGTGCCATCTGGAAACAGTCATTCCAAACACACTAACAGTACAAAAAAAGCACACAAAGCTAGTTTTCCATTGTGTTTTTCTCCATCAGTCATAGGTTGGCTCCATCAGCGCCTGGACCTTAACATAATGCATTTCAATTCTACTGTGTATCACATATGGTGATTCAAAGGGCTTCACATGCATAATTTAAAAAAATAAATAAATAAATAAATAAATAAATAAATAAATTGTCCACATATAAAAATTCAAAAACTGCAACAGATGGATCCCCAATTTTTCTGTCAGGAGTACTGAACAGATTACAGTTTGGCAGTGGAGGAGCTAAAAGGGCATGTTGGACTATGAGGAGACAAAATGTCAGATATGCAACATTGTACAAGTTCAAGTAAGATTTTATATATATATATGAGTATTTTAACTTTAGTTCTGTAGGATACCACAAGCCAGTGTAGCTGAGACTGGACCAATACACTGTGTTTTATAACACAGAGATTTGCAAAACAGTTGCTAAAGAAACTGTAAGCACCAAAGTCCATCATTTTACATAAGCTGGTCTGAGTGGAGAATAACAATTCTTTCTTCCCAAACTGATAACTGCAATACCATGAGAATAGAGTGGCAGTTAGTGGAGCAGCGTGACAGAATAGAGCAAATAAGCACTAAATATCCAAACAGGAGCTTTAAATGTCCTCCAAGAAGCCTGAAGAACTGATCCTGAGACTAATTAAAGAAATTACAAGAAAGCGTGGCTAAGAGAGTTCAGGCTGTGCTGGCGATTAAAGGCGATCAGACCGAATGTTGACTCTCAGGTTCATCAGAATTGTACAAACTCCGCTTTTGCTTTATGCACTGAATTTACATTTATGTTTGCACAGGTTTCAATAAAACATTGCATTCCCATTTTCCTGGCAAAATTAAGAAATAAGGACAGGCTTGAGACTTTTGCACAGCACTGTACTTCACAGCAATTAAAAATCAAAACAAAAAGTATGACCTGAATGCCATCTCATAACAAACCGCCCATCTGGCTTGGCTTGTTTTTCTAGTCATTTTTCTTTCAGCTGAGGTTAATTACGTGGCTGAAACTGCAGCTTTAATCACAGACACGAGAACGTTGTGACAAACATTTTTCCTTCCTGTTACTTAACATCTCAGAACATGCCTTGCTGGCAGGCCCACCATGCACTGCTTTTGCATTTTGCCTCAACATCCTGTTTAAACAGGAAATACATAAAATTAAGTGCACATTGTACCATTTTACTGGGTGTTGAAAAAATGTAGGTAAATGTGCATTTTTAATGGCAATAACTAAACCGGCTGAGAAGCTCTGGAAGCAGAGCGTGAATTTGTACCTCTGAACGACAGACAGCTCTGCGGCTCAGCTGAGAGCGTCCCACAGAGGCCCAGTGTGTCTAATTAAATGTCAAGGGTGTTGTTTTATGACACTGTGTATCCACAGCAAACCCTCACTGGATATTTTCGACAACACGAGGAGCTATTTGGTAAAAATGCATGAAAAATAAAACGAAATGTGTAGAATGAAGGGCTTTTTAAATGCAGGATTTTGTTAATCCATGTTTAGCTGCCCAGACAAGGATCGAACCAATCTTTGCTCAAACCTTTTTTCAGCGGAAGTTTTCAATGAATTTTTTTCCCCCCAGCCTGGGACCAGAAAACCTACTGATATTGTACAGTCATGTGAAAAAGGAAGTTTTCACTGGTCTCTGCACAATCTGGTCAGAGCATTTGAGCATTTGTGTCAACAATTTCACCAGATTCCCAGGAAGCATGTGGAATTGTTAACATCCCTGCAAACTCACCCCAAGGTTAGACTGTGCAATGCCCAACAACTACATCTGAGACTCCACAGGCCCCAGAGTGGGTGGCTTCACAAAGATGTGAGGGACTGCTAATTATACAGAAAACCTTTAAGTTACTGAATCACTTAGTTTTCTTTTCTTTTCTTTTTTTTTAAAGAAACAAGAGTCCTTTGAATACTCTTTTTCACATGATTGTATATTTAACTCCCGTGATTGCAATGACACCATAGAATAATTTGCCAAATTTTAAGGTTATTTGTAATGAAATTCTTGCATTGTCACTTAACTTCTCTCATAAAGTAGCAGGACTTAAGAGGAAGCCTAAACCCTCTGTTTTAATGTGAAATGATCTGATCCTACATTTCCCATCATGCAGCAGTATCTACTCTGGTTCTGTCATAAGCTCTCCAGTTATGACTTTAAAGTCTCCAAGCCCATTTCCAACACACGGACACCGCTGATATGAATTTTGCGTGTACAGAATACCATTTTCCCTCCAGCCTAAAGCCTGAAAAACAAAGCAAATATATAAACAACTAAACTAATCGTATCACCAAACACTTAAGTAACTAGGATTTGGTGCAATGTGCTTTATATTTGGGCCTGCAGGTAAGTGAGTCGTTCAAGGCCAGCAGAACACCACAAAGAACCCAGTGTGGACAACCTGGCTGGTCCCACAAAAACCTCTGTGATGTATTCTGCTCTCACCTTCACTTCCTGTAACATCCAGGTCAGGCTGCTACATACCGAACACCGAGCAGGTGCTCAGATCGCACAAGACCCACGAATATTTTGGTAACATCACCGATGTATGATAATCAATTTATGATAATCAATTTCCCCTTTTCTTAAATACCTGCTTTCATACTTTCAAAGTAAGACCAGAAATAAATCACATGATGAGGGAATTTCCCTCATCTACACGCAGATTTGGGAATTTTACAGATTTACAGATTAAAAGGAAACAACGTATAGTGGAAACTTTTTTTCTCCCCTGAGGTCGATACATCGGTTTGCGTTTAGATCTTAAATAGCTCAAGCTTTGAGTCACAGCTACAACATCCATAACACGTGGCAACATAACTCCAGAAAACTGCCACCTGCATTTAACCCAGCATTGTTTTTGTGTTTCCCTCCTCACACTAAAGCCACAGACGTCCCCTCAATGGACTGCAGACTTTCTTTGGTTCAGCCTGTTTGCAGTTTACGGTAACGCGTAACACTGCCGAGGCTCCACTGTGCGCAAAAACGCCCTCAGGTGTTTCCTCGCCAAACTTTCTTCACTTTTGTTTGCACTCACCGACAGTGGTGACCAGAGTGTTAGCGAAGAACATGGACGATGCCAGGTCCCAGTTTGAGGTAGCGGAGGCGTTTCTGATGAGGAAGACGCCGTACTTGTTGGCCGCCAGCACTTTGAGCAGAAAGTTTTCGAGGGACGCGGCGCTGACGCAGCTCTGGTTCAGAAACTCCTTCTTCAGAACTTCCATATCATGTCGCAGCTTGTCCTCCATCGGCCGCTCGATGGTGGAGAAAATCAGGGCTCCGAAAAGCAGGTAGATGACATAAAACAATATAAAGCCTACGAGCAACAGCCACGACCTGCCTACTAAAGCCATGTCTTAGGTTTAGTTCTGGAGCTACTCACTCTGTTCCTCTCTTTTCCTCTTTGTGTAAAAACTATTCGGGGGCTGTCCTAATTGAACTTGAACCCCTCCTTGTCACTGCATCCTCCTCCCACAGCAGGAACAGGGGGTGTGTTCAGCTCAGAGTCCGTTGTGCATCCTGGGTCCTGCACGAATCCAGGTGCGTTTATTCGTTTATTAGACTTAAATGATCACATCTTTCCCGTGATACACCCGTCCCTAATTTCAAGAAAAGCCTGAAAAATATTACCACTGTTCTTAAGAATCGCCAGAAAAAAAAAATCTCTGTGCTTGTAATAAAAAACGCCTGAAAAGAAAGAAAGAAAAAAAAAGAAAAACTAGAATAATAGCGTCTTTTGGCTTTTGGAATTGAACTCAGGACCTTCTTGCTGTGCGGCGACAGTGCTAACCACCGTGCTGCCTTACTTACGGAACAGTAATACCGTTTTTTTTCTTGCGTATTACGGCCCAAAGTGTTTTTGCTTTTATTTCGCATGTTTTGGGCTCAGAGGAAGTCCACACCCTTCCACACATTTAGCCCTCCTGTGTCCTCCTCTGAATGTGCCATTCAATATTTTGATAAGCAGAAGAAAAGTCATTCTGGATCCTGATGATGATAAGAAGAAAACACCCTATGAAATCCGCTAAATTCTTTCAGTGTTCATATCTTTGTTCAGTAGTTCTTCATGTAAACTGAGTCTATTCTGCCACGGAGGAATTCTGGTCAGTTTCCATGATATCCATGATCATCCCACTGCCTTTCCACAGCATTTTTAATGCTCACATGGACAAAAGATGTATGATGATTTATTCTTGGACTATATTAGAACTGTTTATCTTGATTTAAAATTCAAAATAATCTTTATTTGTCTTACACTGGGCCTTTGTGTGGCACCTCAGTTCATCCTCTATCTGAAAGGTTGTTTTACTACCTTTACCCCTCCCTTTAAGAAAGTTTTTCGTTTTGCTGCTGATCAACTGCTGCTCACTGAACAACACCTGAACAACAGGTGGGTGGAGCTGTTGTGCTTGAGCTGACCAGGTACTGATGCCATCATAGAGAGCCAGGGAGAGAAAACCCCCAAAACTGTTTGAAGCATGAGCTTTTGGCTCAAAGGGATTGCTTGTACATTCATTGGTCTTATTTTTCAAAACTTCATGTCTCATCCATCCATCCATCTCTTCTGCTTATTCAATTCAGGGTCACAGGGGGCTGCAGCCTTTCCAAGCTACCATAGTGGGGGACATCCTGGACAGCTCGTGACCATTACAGGTCCCCTTTAATTAAAAGTCCCTTCAGCAGCTACAAGTGTGAGTGTAGTAATTTTATCTCTAAGTACACCATGTTACAAAAACATAATTTGTTCCATTTGTTTATTTGAATCTATAGAAACTGCAAGTTAGTCAATGTTTTGGGAAAAACAAAAGTTCAATTATCTGAAATTCATGTCCTTAAAGGGGAAAAAATCCTGCAAAGACCTGACACAGGCCTGAGAGACACATCTGGCCCTTCGGTTGATCCAGCTGTTCATGAAGCCTCAGCAGAAATGGTCACAGTGTAAGGGAGGCTGTCAAGAAGCCCGTCTTAAGGAAGGGAACAGAGAGAAATATGCCAGATTACACTAGAACTGGACTGAAACTGGTCTTATACCGTGATTAGGGCTGAACGATTATGGAAAATAATCTAATTGCGATTTTTTGCCCCAATATTGCGATTGCGATGCGATATGCGATTATTTTTTAAGGTCTTTGTCTTCTGTATTATTAAACAAAGACAAGCAATACATCATATAGTATGGCCCATACTATATTACATTAATTTTAAACTGTTCTTTCCTGGAAGACAGACCTCTGTTATGATGACATGAGGTGATGCATGAATTGATGACTGACATTTTTATTTAACTTCTTCAATCACAACAGTATATTTGAACATACACAATAGTTTATTTTTAGCTTACAAACATCTGAGCATAAAGTGCTGACAAGGAACCCTGGTGTAAACATTAAAATGAAAGTCAGTACAATGTGCAGATTGCAGAAATATACATAAAAAAAATCAGTGGCTTTACCACACTCAGTTTTTCGACATCTGTGAACTACTAGACAGTCATTCAATTAAAAAATAATATTAAATAAATAAAACTAATAAATAAAAAATACACACATCTTACTGATCTTTGCAGTCAGTAACATTACACATAAAGTGCAAACATAATAGCAATTGTATAAACACACACACAAACACGCCTTTAAAATTTAAAGGCGTGAAATTGGACGGTCTAGTTCTGATTAGCGTCACCGCTGTCTCGGTGGAGTTTAATAAACTCGGCCGTCTGCTTCTTGCTATCTAAAATATAACCAGACACTGGTGTAAATTCTCGACTGTCTCATACTTCTGTTTAATAAGTTTTCTGTTTGACGTTTAGTCAGCTGTGTGAAAACCAAGGAGGAACCCACCCGGGGGATTAATAAAGTTTTATTTTATCTAATCTAATAACTTTAATCTCAGCCAAACCGATTTACTCACGAACAAACAAAACACTGAAAAAAGCCCAACAATAACATTTTTAGGTTGTCTAAGTGACTTATATATTACGTTTAACCCGAGCAGCGAAACTCCGCGGTGATCTGAAAATGATGTGCCGGGAGTTGTGCCGTTCTCGGCCGCATCAGTAACCCTCGAGCTCCCGGCTAGCTGTCGAGCTGGTGGGTAGCAGACGCCTCTGAAAACGTCGAAGCACTTTTGCAAATATGGGATATCTTGATAAACCGAGCAGATATTTGATGTTTACACAACTACTTTCTCGCCTGAAAATATGTTAAAAGTTTATTTTGTGACCCTGAAAGATTAGTATGAGTAATTTTAAAACTTAGTAGCGGCTGCCATTGCTGGAAACTGGAGTTTGGCTGGGCCGCGCTATGAATTCTGGGATATGGTAGTAATTTGGACAGCCTTCGGCACGTCGCTGTGACGTAATCGGTCTACAAATGTGGCCTCAGGAGGATGCAGCCCATGAATTTGGACATGTCCAGAGTATAATCGCAGCCTTTGCGGTTAGAAAATTGCACTTGATCATGTCGCGATATTATCGCAAATGCGATATATCGTTCAGCCCTAACCGTGATTAAGCCAAATTTAGTCCTAACCCCACCATCATTAGAGCAGCGTGGAATCATCATGACAGAGAACAAGCTGCAAAGAAGCGCTTTGAATGTCCTTCAAGAAGCCTGGACAGCTATGCATGTCATCTGTACTGTATTTCCCACAAATGTTGGACTTCCCCTTTAACTCAAGTTGGCGGAAACTTAACTGATCTGCCGCTTCATGTGACGGTCAGATGGGAGTTCCTGGGCTGTTCGGCTCTTACCCAGCGGTTACTAGGTACAACAAAACACTCTCACTGTGCTCTGTTTGCTTCTCCTGGAAGTAATCGCTGGCTTGTCTGTGCTGTTTATGCATAAGGCCAGCTGACTCATGCGGTGTAAACGGTGAGGTCAGGGCAGTCTGCTGCTCATCTGCCTGTTTTCTACCCTGCAGTATAAAGCTCTGTTATGATAGCACAGCGGGCAGGCAGCTGCTCTGACTCAGCAAATAAAGTGCTTAACTCTCTCTGCGCCACTGATCTCGGAAAGAGGTGATGGTGACATGCCACACAGGATAATCTCGCTAATACTGGATTATTTATCACGTTAAAAAGTGAACCAGTCCATGTCTTCAGCTTCTGATAAAATAAAATAGAATTTATTAGGCGATAGTGCTGCTAAAGCTGAAATAAGATATGATCTTCTATAAATATGAAAAAATTCCTTTACGTTGTATTCACAGGCATCTGTATGCAGTGATTTTGTGAATCACTTCAGCCCCTCTCGCAGTCTGCAACATGAATTATTACATGCAAGAACGCAGCTTGATATTTTACACGCTGTTTTCCTCACACAATGTCCCAGTTGGTTATCACAATGTGCACTATTATATGTCCTTGTATTAATAGTCAGGCTGTGATGGTAAACAGCCAACAGGCCAGAAATCTTTTGCCGTGTGACCAGCAGCTTTTTACCAGTTCAGCAGCTGTTATCAAGTTTGTTTTTTTTGAAGCCACATTTAAAACACAGGCCATCAAGTTTAGCAGACGTTTGGCTTGTTTTCTGATGTTCCACACTGTTTTGCATATGTTACAGAAGCAGCATTAAGTGTCATTAATCCTGCAGAAGTTGATGACTGTTCACATATTCAATACCAGGGATTTTATTCTAAAGTAGACATTTACAGATTTTACTTTTCCTGATGATGTAATATTTTCTAAAAATCAACATAATGCAATGTTTTTGCATGACAGAGTCAAAGTGAGACTAATTTTAATTGCTTTGCAGGTAATTAACTGAATTCTGCCCTGTAGACTAATGAAATCTTTGACCTACTGGAGGGTACGTGACAGTAAAAGGCAGATATAACAAAATGCATTAGGCTCTATGTGCAACAAATATTTAATGAAAATCAATTAAATAGATGTTATTAAAAGCCAACATTAAATGGTGCTAGAATAAAAGCAGGGACATTATCATCAGTCCTTCAAACATGGCCTGCAGCTCTGAACTTTTCTCAACACCGCCCAACAGTGGTGACCATCACACGGTGTTTAACTCTCCAGTTCCCAAAATACGACAGATTATGAAACTGTGAGGACAGAGCAGTAAATATTTACAGCTAGTGAGAGGAGATGTGTGTTACGCCCCCTGTCGGTGCAGCTCCTTTGCCTTGAACCATGTGGAGTATCTCCAGAGGTGGAGACATGTTTGAAGCTAAATGTGAAACAGGATGATTGCGGAAAATATCGTGACCTTATTCTCCTCAAACTTCCTCAAGTGAAAGTGTGAAAATGACAGTCTATTAAATGTTTGGTCAGTTTTTAACCAAAGCAGAAAAATTTGTTTCTATTTTGGTTTCACAGTTAATTTTCAGAATTTTCTTGTTTCAGTTTAGTTTACAGCTTCTGTTTGTCAGGCGCACAACAGTTTCTATTCTCGAGAAACATTCGTATCAAAGCCTCTTCAGGTTAAGTTGTCTTGATAAATTATATCAATGGCTTTCACAAAGACGAGACATATTTTCTGTATCTATATATTTCCTGTATAAGTATAAGAAACATGGACCAAAGTTATGGACTTATGAACAAAGTCCCACGCTAATCCATAGAGCAATAAAGTAGATATGTGCTAATATATTAATTAGAATAATGTGCAGCAATTTTGGCAAAGAGTAAACCTAAAACATATTTATGTTCATTAATTGTTTGGTCGGATTCCAGAAATCTGAGGATAGGTCATCACCCACTGACAGCTGGTAACCGTGAATCTGATAAGTGGTTAGGAAAAAAGATGGATGGGTTTGAATGTTTTTCATGACAAGCTCAATGAAAAACCTTCATTGACTCCATGAGACGTCAGCTGAATTACGTCAGGTCTGACTTCTTCTTGGTCTGTCTGGAAAATATTTGTTCGTTTCGTAATATTTACAAAGGTTGAGTGAGTGGATTTCAAAATGTTCAAACATGGCCCAGAAGAGCAGACCATGTGATGATTTTATCCGAGTTACTAGTCAGCCAGTGGTTCCCTCTTCATGAAATCAACAGGTCACATAATTCTGCATGTCAGGAGGAAGCATTAGCCAGCACGCAGTATCATTTTATTACATCAGTCAACAAGGTGACAGCTGGATCCTCCTCATTGTGACAGAAAATATCCAATTTTTTCAAGAATTTGAATGTTGTATAAATGGCGCGCGCACACACACACACACACACACACACACACACACACACACACACACACACACACACACACACACACACACACACACACACACACACACACACACACACACGACTGATTCTGAATTTCATCACAGATGACAGAGTTAACAATTGAAATACACAACAGAGCGACTTAAAGTTTTCTGAGGTGACACAAATTAGAAACGCGGCGCATGATCGGCATAATGTGAACAATATTCTCATAAAATATCATTTTGACTGGCAGCTAAATTCAAGTTTTGCCCATGAAGTGGACTCGACTACAGAACAGCGCTGAACTAAAACGAATGTACTGAAACATTCGGCAGACAAGAAGCGAGACAGAAAGACAAAGAAAGAAAAAGGTGGAACATCACATGCTTTTGTTGAGTCCACTTCAGTGTGTTTGAGAAACAAGACAAACATTTCCTCCTGAAATCACTTCCGTAACCTCGTAAACATTGGCACTTTCTCTGTTGGCACTAACTGGAAGACAAACTTGTTTCTCTGAGGAACCAGAACAAAGTTGAGACCTGTTCCTGTCACTGGCTTTTCAGTAGCAAATACACAATGAAAGCACATGCATCAAAATGTCAAATGTAAACAAAATTAAAACAAAAAGTCTTGATCTTTCTTTAGTACTCATTATTATATCTGCTCTAGGCTTTTGAAAAAAATAACAATGCTCAACTTTGATCTTCTGTGTGATGACACGACTAGACAAAAGGTTTTTCTGTTACTTCTACTGAACGTGTGCATGAATCCAGGTGATGGTGACATCTGTAGAGGTGCTACAGACAGGAAAACTGAGGAGGAGTGAAGCTGTTACAAAGGGTCAGGCCACCACATTAATGGAGCTACAGAACAAAAACAAGCATCGTGTCATCGAGTCTTCTTCTCTAATTAAACCCAGAGATCTTTTCCGGGAGGAAGACTGGAACTTTATGCTACTTTCATAAAACGTGGCTGGAAATATAACTACAAATCTAGTTTTCTGGATAGTTCCCATTTACCTGACTTGGCACTCAATAATACAGACATGTATGCCTCCATCACAATCGCTTATTAGTCCAATTTGAAATAGCTGAAAAGTACAGATGCTTGGGTAATTTAAAATGTCATGTTGACACAGTTTGTCTTGTACCTGTTCTGCTCATTCAAAATTCACACTGGCCATTGATGCAGCCGCCCAGCTCATACTCCGTCTGAAAGCTGTATTAGAGCCTCTCCTGATTGGTTTGAACACAGGTAGGCGGGGCTTTAGTGCTCACAGCCACACCTGTGTGACTGAAATGATATGTAGGAAAAAAGTAGAAAAAAAAGTGTGTTTGGAGTAGTCTGACGTCAGAGCTTTAGGCTCAATATTTGAACCCATGTTTAACACGAGCATCCATCAATGTAAGAGTATATACATGACAGGAAATAAGGAGAAGCCTTAAAGGCCCCTTGCATGAAGTAAAGCTGTGTCTTCATGAGTTATAAATGGCTTGAAACTTAACCAATAACCCCAGATGTTTTTCCCCTTTCAGCCTGACATATTCTATGAATATGCTTACAGTATACAGCATATAGTATATGAAGAATGCCATTTTTTCAGAACTGGGATTTTCCTACTTAATAAAAAAATCTATTTCAAATTTAAACTGTAGTGTAGTGCAATATTATTTTGTTTGACTGTTAGATCAGCAACACTGGAGGCAATAACTTTTTGCCCCAATTACACTCTTCCATATCTGCACGACAAAAAACGAGAGACTGCAAATGAAAGCTAAACAACCGGCATGTCAGAGTTCCAAAATCATGAATAACAGGGCCGCCAATGTGTGTAAAACGTTGTCTTATATACCCCAAAAGGTTGATTCTGTTCATCTGGACGTAGCGATTTCAGTGGGAGAAACGTTTCGTCACTCATCAAAGTGACTTCTTCTGCCTTAAATATTTATTTTTATTATTTAAGTTCACCCCATGTGAGTTTTATCTCCTTTATATTTATTCTACCCTTGAGACAAAAAGCAGTGGTACTTCAGATCTATTTCTGTTTATGGAGGAAAAAATTAGAGTGCCTTTAAGGTGGCGGCGTGTACCTTGTAACGGGTCACAATGCTCCAAAGAATCTCAGTAGATAAGGTGGAGACTTAATGGGTGGTAGTGGTGATAGTGAACAAGGTGATGAACACGTGATATAAAAAAAACCACTCCCCCAGTATACATCAGCAGGTGGTGGAGGAGACACCAGCTCTCCTCACTGTCTCAGGCTTAAATAACCAGGAAGTGTGCAAAGAGTCAGCAGGTCGATGAGTGCTTGACTTGCAGTTTAACATGCTGTGAATCCGGAGCCTCGGGAAACATGTTAAAGCCTGGAGTCCTTCATTGTGAATGCTGACAGCCAAACCAGAGCTGAGGTCCACAGAGTTACTCCATGATGTTCCTGTTGTAGTCATAGGACAGCCGTCGCTTAGCAGCGGCATGTTGAGCATGCTGATTGGCTGAGGGGAGGCCAGGGGAGAGGCGGCAGTTTGCTGTCGAGGAAGCAGGTCTGCTTTCCTGCAAAGATGAAAACTAAAATCAGCAACACAGCTGACTACAGCGTAGTTTATCAACTAGCCAGAGAGAAGGTTACAACAAATATGAACAAATGATAAAATCAAATCCATAATTATAGAATTATTGACTTGTCGTAGGCTCAAAGCCCACAGTGCCATTAGCTCTGATTAGGATGACACAGCAGATGTGAGCGTGGTTTCCCTGCGGATCTTACAATGAAGACCAATTATCAGAACTGTGAGGTGTGAGCCCAGACGAGGAGGGGGAGCACTGACAACCTTGTAGAAAAAACACCTCACACTCCCCTCTCTCTTTCAGGACGCCTGATCTGTAAATAAACTGAGATTTCTAATGTGAGAGTTGAACTCCTTATAACAAAACTTCCATTTGGATCTGCAAACGCACACATAAACACACAAATCTGGAAAACATCAACATCACCGGATCGTACCCAGAATTCTGCTGGTGCAAGTGTCCTCAGCTATGCTGCCACCTGCTACTTTTCCCTTTGTTATCTTGAATCTATTGTTTGAGTCTGTCCTTTTTCCTTGTCAGATTGTCCCTCATGGCCGTGCATCTCCTTGTTCTGTGTCTCCTTGAAGCTTGCTAGTATTTGAATTCTTTGCTCTTGCTTTAGATTTTGTATTAATATGAATATTCAGTTTTAAAACTGTTTTTTTTTAAGTTCATTCCTGTTTCCAGTTGTTCTGAGTTTGCGTCCACAACCTGCTTGTCACATAGCCATCATATAACACACGATATCTATGGCGGTGAGTTACAGTCAGTGATTACACTGCTATGTTGTCAGTTTAAAATGTAGTAATACCTATAATGAGCATGAACCATTAGCAGTAGTTCAGGCAGACCGTAAAGTCGAGCTCTGTCACAAGATCAGCTGATATTGATAAAAGCTCCAATCAGCTGATGGTTCAGCTGATCCTCTTACGGGCAAGAAATACATGCTGTGGATCTGCAGCCTGATTTGCAACCCAACCACAGCTTTTTTCAGAGCCATACCACCAAATATAGATTACTCCAGATAAAAACCCATTATTTGACTCTAGCTGTCCTGGCTCCACATCAATCATCCAGTTCTAATAAGTCTGTAGAGATTATATAAAGCATTTCGACACAGTTCCTCTAAAGCAAGCTACAAATGTTACTTTAAAAGGCATCAGATCTTTTTGGATCAAACAAAACACAGCTGTTACAGAAAGAGGCCACCTACCAAACCCCTTTCCTGAGTAAAGCACTGTCAGCTATATTTACTGCAATATACAACTTACAAAAAGCAATTAATCAAATTGAAATTGAACATATTTGTTCACATTGGCAGCTTTGATTGGTAGTGAGGAGGATTACAAAATTTGTGAGCAAGGGAAGTTATCTGAAAAATATGGAAAAAGACATTCCTGTGCCAAACAGAGCCATCTATCAGGAAAATCTAGGTAACGCTAACAAGGGAGCCGAAGAGACAGCAAACATCCCCTCTGACAGAAACGTGGCCTACTTCAAAAGAGCACTCGATCTGAACCAGAGGCAGCGAGACTGCTGAAGGTACTGCGTTAGGTCCAGATGCTGCAAAAGTGCCTGCAATCAAAAGACATACTGACAACATTTCAGACTATTTTCTGCAGAAATAAACAAAATAAAAGTTCACCTTCAAATTTTGGCTTGCACTAAACACCCGACAGCTGAAACACCACCCTACTTCATCCTGTCCTCCACTGTTGTCGCCTGCGTAAACAATATCACTTTGACCTTCAGTGAACATTTGATTTGTGCATGCTTTATCATTGCTGCACAGCCAGTACGACACATGTAAACATCTATTGTCTGATAAACTGTAGGCCCCCATGTCAGCGCTGCACGTTTGCACATCTGGATATAACCCAGATTTCAAATATACTACCTCAAGTCCCGTCTCTTTTCAGCCGAGGGCATCTTTAACCTTAAACAGCAACACTTTGCTTCTCCTTTTTTTGGTCATTCCTTCCAATTACCTTAAATCTCCACACCTCTTTTGTTTGTTTTCTCAATGTGTCTAACAATATTCCTCTATTATAGCCCATCCCGGTGGTAATTTCTTGTAGCTTGTATCAATAACCTTGGCTATTTTGTTAATCTGCAGAGGTTTTAGCTTTTGTAGTTCCTAGCTTAGCATAATTTTATCGTACCAGTCTCAATTTGATTTTTTTTTAAATCAGTTACCTTTCTTTAAAAATTCAAAACATCATAAACGTTATCACATAGAACTATTCTCAGTCTTCTATCTTTATGTCTGAATTGTTAATTAGAAAGGTTACTGAAGACTTTATAATTTAATAATTGCTCGATTAGAAAATAACACCCCAGTCAAATGATAATGAAAACCAAAAAGTGGTATTTTCACACCACATTCAGTAGCAAAGTAACTAAACAGCAATAACTTATATTTGAATTTATGTAGAGTGAAAGATGCAGCATTGTGGAAAAATTAACGACAAAAACTATAATTGAGTAAAATAAGACCTTTGTGATGAGATGATTTATCTGCTGCTGCAAATTGGCCCTCTGCTGTAACCCAGTTTAAAATATAACGAAGCAGGGACAAGTGAAAAAAGAAGCATAGATAAAATGATCATTAAATTCACATTTCATGCACTGTGATAATGTTGATTGCTGCTTCTGGCCTGTAGCAAGCAGTCACACAGTGGACGGGTAAACCCCACACTTGCATATTTTGAAGGTGCCTTGTAGCTTTCTGATGTGACTCGGTTCAGCAGCGCGCCCGGGGCTGTTCGTGTACTGAGCGTTCTGCATAAAACAGCAGTCGCATCATTTGAATGAGGCTGCAGGTTTCAAGGCTATCGGTCAAACAGCACTATCAGTTCGTGTTACATGTTAAGGCTGTGTTGACGAATTCAATTTAACAACCGCGAAGCTTCACAAATTGAAAGTGAACACTAAGTGCTCTGTGCTAATTCCCCTGCAGCAAATTATGAGTAAAGAGACGGAACATTTGCTGTAAAATTTGATTTCTTAAGTGTTTTCTATCAGATTGTGAACACTGAAACATGTCCGCAGCGAGCGATTAAGACGCACTCGTCTCCAAAGCTGCTGGGCTCGCATTTCCATGTGCATGGTGTCGGTCTTTACTCACAGTGTGCGGCTGCTCCAGGTGTAAAGTCTTCAGCAGCAGGTTACGAGACACGCCGTTGGCTCTCTTATATCTCTGGCCGATCATTTTGTTCAAGTCATGGAAACTGTCCAACAGCCTAAAGGTTCAAAGACACAGACACACGATTTCATGCACAAGAAGAACATTTGTTTTAAATGATTGCTTTTCAAAGATTCAAGATCAAGATTCTGTATAGGAGTCAAAAGCTCAGGGGTCACAAGCCTGGATAAAGAGGAGGGTATGTGGTGTAAAACTTCTACACAATCCAATATGGATGCAATCTGCTGTGGCGAACCTTTGGGATAGAAGTACGTTTCTTTCTCTGTCCTATGTGACAGTGTGGTCAGCATGGTCATCTTTGTTTGTGACCACAGAAGGTGGTTTTACGACCACTAGAATAGTTCCCAGGTTTTTTCAAGGGTAGCTGCACAGGCAGAGAGCACCCTCACCAACCCAGTCATTTTGTTCTGTAAGCATATCTGAAATTCAAGGGTTGCTCCTATTAGGCTGTCCAGGGGTACAAATTCTAACAGTTCCTTGAAATGTAGTTGCACTTCACACAGTCACCACTAGGTGGCCACATTTTCTTTCAACTTGTCAACGTATAGTGTTTTATCTCGTAAAACCACCGACACCATAAAAGAACATCAAATTATGCATTTTGTATTCATTCCTGTTTGACTCGAGTAAAATGACACAAATGATTTAGAGAAATTCAGTGTTGGAGGGACAAGGAGGTAATTTTGTGAATAATTCCATTAAAAAAGGACTTGTATGTATAATGATATTTTTTTTTAAATGAACCCCATACAGATTGTTTAAAATGAAAGTTTCCCTGAATGATAGTTTTTGGTAATTGTTACAAGTATTTTCTTTAAAAACAAGTATGAATATTTAAGAAAAAGAGTCAACATTATGTAAGGAAAACACAGTATTTCTGTTAAAATGGTGAATTTATGGAATAGTTTTATGAAGAAGAAAAAGTTCAATATTTATGAGAAAGATCTAAAAAGATCTTGTTGTTCTCTTTTATCAAATCAATTTGGAGTTTGGTGAAGGATGACAATCTGTCAAAATACAATCATAAAAATTTGCAGGAGTAAAACTGAGTCTGATGATTTTGGGGGTCTGATCCATTCAGTACAGAGTACTTATGCAACAATATAGAAATCAAAACAGAATTTATGACTGGTTTCATTAGCCCTGAATCACAGCCTACTTTATCATCCTTCTAGACACTAGTGGGAAACATCCCATCTAATCTCTTCTGCTTATCCTTGTGGGAAATGGTGGGAAACACACGTTACTAAATTAAACTTGTGCTGTCTTTGGTGAAAGCTGAAACTAATGATTGAAACCAGGAAAGTGTTTACTGATGGCATGGATAAAGAGAGCTGAAGAATGTACATTGAAGGTACTTGTGCACCGACTTCACTCAGGTTCTTAGGTTTATTCCCATCCATCTTTTATCTAGAGTCATCGATACACATGATGGCCTTCGTCAGCACGGTTCACCTACCCCTGGTCGTGGCTTGCTCCGCCTCTGAGGAGCTGGCTCAGTGTGGGAACAGTACTGAGGTCACAGGAGTCACTTGAGGATGAACCAGTAAATGAGGGGAAGGCTTCAGCAAAGACAGCCGCCTGCAGTAAATACAGAGAGAGCTCATCAAATACAGCTTGAGAGCTCAGCACACCGCAAGAAAACAGTCAAAACACAAGCATCAAAAACACATTTGCAGCATTTAGGAAAAAAATATGCATTTATGGTTCATTACATGAAAAGTTAATACTTTATTTTCATAAAGGTCTCCTTGTGGCACCACAGGCACATGAACCAACTTATTTAAAAACAGCCAGTCTCCTCTCACTCTGCTTCACTGCAGTTTTGGGCAGGGCTCATTTTTCATCTGCATCTTTGCACTGTGCTTAATGTCCACTGGGAGACTCTCCCCGCAGTGCTGACTTCTTATTTTTAAATTTTATTTTTAAGGAGAAAAAAAAAAAGAAGCTGGGGTAATGTGAGTTATAACGCTGGAGAAAATACTGATTAATTTTTACTCATAAAACTTAGTCACTCCTCCTGCAGGGTTACATCAGGGTGAGCCGTGTTTCCATGGTAATGGCACAGCCAACTGAGAAAAAGGGGGAAATTTTAGGTACAGACATATACACTTTCAACTGGATAAAAATTAGTGACCCACACAGATAACACTAAAATCACCCCATCTCTCACCAAAAAACAAATCCTGCATGAACAGAGATTTGGACGTGAAACTAAACTCCTTCTCTAAGTTATAGCCAAGATACAATACACACACGAAGGTTTTTGTACATTTCACCCAGGGCCAGCTATATCTACCAGACACTAAGAATAGCAGATGGAGCAAATAATGCATAGATTTAAACTTGAATAATTCTTTTCTACTGCATGATCCACAGGGGACTGAGTAACTACACAAATAACTCCCTGAATCCACCGAGCATCCCTGATCGATGGTACAGGAAGTGCAAACAGAGGTTAGAGTCACAGAGACAAACCACGCAAGACAGAAATTCAATGCTGTGACACAAATGAACCAATCCTGAGGAGTTTGTGGACTCAGTGAAGTGGATGTAATGGCCACTTTAGCTCTTACTGAACAAACAGAACCGTTTTTATAGCAGTTACTGAAGGACAACTGTACCAGGTTCTGATTGGCTGAGAGTCTGTCTCTCCTCTCCTCCACAGCACTGGCTGGCCACCACTGCTCCACAACGTCTCCACCTTCATCTGATGAATCCTGAGGGAAGGCTGTCCAGGTGTCGCCTGACTGGTGGAACGAGCTGTCCGTCTTGCCTGGCGTCCAGAGGGTCGACTCACTGGTGATAACATGCTTCCCAAGTGCTGTTATCAAACACACACACAGGCACATGCACATTAAGTCTTAGTACATACAGGGAGTGCAGAATTATTAGGCAAATGAGTATTTTGTCCACATCATCCTCTTCGTGCATGTTGTCTTACTCCAAGCTGTATAGGCTCGAAAGCCTACTACCAATTAAGCATATTAGGTGATGCGCATCTCTGTAATGAGAAGGGGTGTGGTCTAATGACATCAACACCCTATATCAGGTGAGCATAATTATTAGGCAACGTCCTTTCCTTTGGCAAAATGGGTCAAAAGAAGGACTTGACAGGCTCAGAAAAGTCAAAAATAGTGAGATATCTTGCAGAGGGATGCAGCAGTCTCAAAATTGCAAAGCTTCTGAAGCGTGATCATCGAACAATCAAGCGTTTCATTCAAAATAGTCAACAGGGTCGCAAGAAGCGTGTGGAAAAACCAAGGCACAAAATAACTGCCCATGAACTGAGAAAAGTCAAGCGTGCAGCTGCCAAGATGCCACTTGCCACCAGTTTGGCCATATTTCAGAGCTGCAACATCACTGGAGTGCCCAAAAGCACAAGGTGTGCAATACTCAGAGACATGGCCAAGGTAAGAAAGGCTGAAAGACGACCACCACTGAACAAGACACACAAGCTGAAACGTCAAGACTGGGCCAAGAAATATCTCACGACTAATTTTTTTAAGGTTTTATGGACTGATGAAATGAGAGTGAGTCTTGATGGGCCAGATGGATGGGCCCGTGGCTGGATTGGTAAAGGGCAGAGAGCTCCAGTCCGACTCAGACGCCAGCAAGGTGGAGGTGGAGTACTGGTTTGGGCTGGTATCATCAAAGATGAGCTTGTGGGGCCTTTTCGGGTTGAGGATGGAGTCAAGCTCAACTCCCAGTCCTACTACCAGTTTCTGGAAGACACCTTCTTCAAGCAGTGGTACAGGAAGAAGTCTGCATCCTTCAAGAAAAACATGATTTTCATGCAGGACAATGCTCCATCACACGCGTCCAAGTACTCCACAGCGTGGCTGGCAAGAAAGGGTATAAAAGAAGAAAAACTAATGACATGGCCTCCTTGTTCACCTGATCTGAACCCCATTGAGAACCTGTGGTCCATCATCAAATGTGAGATTTACAAGGAGGGAAAACAGTACACCTCTCTGAACAGTGTCTGGGAGGCTGTGGTTGCTGCTGCACGCAATGTTGATGGTGAACAGATCAAAACACTGACAGAATCCATGGATGGCAGGCTTTTGAGTGTCCTTGCAAAGAAAGGTGGCTATATTGGTCGCTGATTTGTTTTTGTTTTGTTTTTGAATGTCAGAAATGTATATTTGTGAATGTGGAGATGTTATATTGGTGTCACTGGTAAAAATAAATAATTGAAATGGGTATATATTTGTTTTTTGTTAAGTTGCCTAATAATTATGCACAGTAATAGTCACCTGCACACACAGATATCCCCCTAAAATAGCTAAAACTAAAAACAAACTAAAAACTACTTCCAAAAACATTCAGCTTTGATATTAATGAGTTTTCTGGGTTCATTGAGAACATGGTTGTTGTTCAATAATAACATTATTCCTCAAAAATACAACTTGCCTAATAATTCTGCACTCCCTGTAGTATGTGCTTTCGATGCTCTTAAAGGACAATAATGGGCATTAACCCTGTATTATAATACAGCAACAGCAGCATTGGTGCTAAAGGTGACAATAATTACTAGGACGGCTTCCAAACGGGGCCAGTTTATCCAAATGAATGAAGAATCCCAATAACTGTTTTGTACAAATGTCCACAATCGTTTTTAAATGCTGGAAAATTAAATTAAATTCTACAGACCCTACAACACATCCAACTAATAATTTAAGAAATCTCTGTCTGATCTTTGCATATCTTCACTAACTGTTTATTCAGTCTACTTAAACCTTGACAAGTTTCTAAGATGCTTTAGATGGTTTCAATTCATGGAGTCTTACTGTTGCAGACTAAGCCGTTCCTGTCGTCCTCACGTGCTCTGTGCAGATGGATGCAGCTAACCTATAAAATAGACCTGATGCTTTTTAAAGGGAGGTACAGTATTTTTCATGCGACACCTGGAACAGACTTTAGTCTTCTGTGACCAAGAACTGGAAAAGCAGTTCAGAAGATGGATGGACAGACAATATGTGCATCCAAAATACTGTTGACCAGTCCTGTCCTGTCCAGTGCTGCCCCTCCCTTCCACTGGAGGGTTCTTCCTGTTAAAAGGGAGTTTTTCCTTCCCACTGTTTCCCAGTTCTTGTTAATAGGAGGTCGTCTGATTGATGGGGAGTTCCTTTTTCCACCGAATGTAACATCCAAAGCAAACTTTGTTTTTCTTGCATGTGATGCATTTAGGGGACACCTGTAAATCTTGGTTACGGAGGCACCATGCTAATATTTTAAATTATTATTAGATGTGCCAGAATTAAAACCCACAGTTTTAGTAGCTCTTCAGCTTTCTATTTGTCAGCAGCACAGCAAGACAACTTGCATTTATTATTCTGTTAATCACCTTGTCGTATCATTGTGTTGTCTATGGCTGTGACTGCTTCCTGCTGTTGCTTAAAAAGTTGCCTGCTGTACCAGACTCTGCGGGACTCTTTGAGTTTGTATGTTGGACTTTAATCTCACCGCGACATCTCACTGCGTGGAAACATTTCAGCGAATATTTGTATCTCTCTTCGATCCCTGCTGCTTTGACACATCTACACGTCGCTCTCCATTGCTCGGTGTATTTATCCGACGATGTATCTATCAGACACTTGTCTGTGAGACTGTTTCCTTTTCACCCGTTGCCCAATAACCTGAGGCTAACAGGAGAGCTCACTGGCCTGTTTGCTTCCTCCCCCTCTCTTAGCTCGACTCTGAATGATTAATACCGTGTAGTGAGACGGGGAGATCAGTTAGGAATCCAGGTCAGGACAAACTACAGTCTTATTTCCACTGTGCTGGTAAGTGATGCCTACCAAGGCAAGAAAGAACTCTGCATATTTATCACAAGATTAAAAGTACTACTGGTCAACAACTTATTTACGTCATCTAAGTTACAGCATGTGTTTTAGCTGTATGATTATCAGGCTGCCTTACTTTAACTCTTTACCCCCATTTCAGGCCTGTTTACAGAACAAATTGACTAAGTTTGCATCACATGTTAGTGAGGGTGGTCGCTGCCTTTGCAGGTACCCTTCAAACGGCATCTTTATTGATATACACTGAGGGATCAAATGTATCATTATGGAGGAATGAGTTAAAACAATCTGTTCCGGAACACACTTCCAATCAAATGTTTTTCCATGTTTTTTCTGCCTCTCACTACTTTTATTTCAAGCTATTTTTTTCAACCTTGTTGTTATATTCAGTGTAGATTTATAATATGTATTTTCCCAGATTTCACACAGGCACAGCCAGACCTCTGTTTGCAAATGCTATGAAAGGTGTTTGTTACACTCATTCTTGTCTGTTGAAGTTTCTGTCTCCATCTTAGTACTGTAGCTATTTATTAAAAGACTTTTGGGTCATGGTGAACTACTTCACTTTATCCACTGTGTGAAACAAGTAGATTTATCTCCTCCTCCTTTTAAGCCAGCATTTTCCTGATTGGCTGGCCCTCATTGAGATGCTTAAACAGAATGTGGGTGGGGCTTCAGTGCCTGAGATTGCCTTATTAGGGATGCCCATCATAAGTGACATCATACAGAGCCACAGATAGAAAAAAACAACTTCAGCCATGTTTAATATGAACATTTGCTACTGTAACTCACATGTTTATTGAAAGCCCATTTTAATTACTAATAATTAAAACCAAAATAAACTAAAAGGCCAGATAAGTGTGAAAATATGCATAAGTAATGTGGGTGAAGCAAGCCTTTAGGTTTTATAGCTGGTCCTTTAATTTTTGCCCTTTTACATACATCAGTCCCTCTGATGATAAATGTTAAGACTGATAAGCCATCAGCAACATGTTAAAATAAACTTTTCAGTAGAACAGACTGAGACATAATTATGCACCAACCTCAGCACAGCCTCATTTAGCCCCCCTGTGGAAACTGGGCTTAACATGATTTAGGTGATTAGCTAAACGGAGCAGAATGAGGGATCATTACGACTGATTAACACCGGCTGTGAGAGAAAAACAACGAGGCGCAAGGAGTAAAAGATCTGACATACCTGCGCGTGTCTGCTTCAAGAGTGTAGCAGATAAGAGCCATCATACTGTCAGACTACTAATTAAATTCATTTATTTATGATTCAGGTACTAGCACTGCTTTATTTTGTTCATCATACAGTTCTTTAAAAAATCCAATAAAAATATTTTCTTCTCAATTACCTTCTTGCACTGAATGATGGTGTCCAATATTTTTTAATTCCGCGTACCCAGGAAGCTTTGAGATGGGTTTGTTAGCAGGATTAGTCGAAAAGAATCAGGTAGATTTGTAGGAAAAGTTGTACCAAAGATAAGGAAGGGCCCAACTGCTTTTTGGAGTTGATCTCAGTCCAGTGTTTTTATTTTATTTTTTTGAATGGATCTTTTGAGGGCGACAATATTAAAAACCTGCAAAATATCTTGATGTTCTCTATAAAACACTAACTTAGATCCAGATAATTAGATCTCAATTCTTGAGGAGGGAGTTAACAAACAGTAAAAATTAAGTCTGCAGTATTTAAATAGTACATAGTAATGCAGTTTAAGTAAGGACTTCCAGCTGCTTTATCCCCGCAAACACATCTTCATAAAATAGAAACTATAACAGCAGCAGGATTTTGGAAAGATAAAAGTAAATACCCACTTGTGCATAACTACTTGTGCGCTTCTTGAAAACAGATTGTGTACACTTGCATTCCTCAAAGTGTACAAAAGGTTAAAAATGCACTAATTCTCTGAGGGAGTCGTTGCCATTCACTCTTTGTTTCCCCAACACAACACAAAGAGTGTTAAAGAGTCTAAATCTGCACATTTCTGACTTTTTTCTGAAAATCTCTGAAGCCTTTCTGTGTCAGCCTTGTTGTCCAGGACCAACAGATCCAAGCCTACAGCACACAGAAAGGCAAATTTACCAAAGATCCCAAAGGAGTGAAAGAGATACTAAAATGAGAGGAAAGCCTGGCTCGTAAACACAGAAAGGGACAGAGAATGAACAACCACGAGACTCACCAACACTCTCTCTGCTCCCACAAGGCACTGAGGCAGACATGGTGAACTCCTCGCTCCAGGCTGGCTCTCCCTCCGCCTGCATGAACACTCCAAACTCATCTTCCTCCTCCTCCTTCCTCCCTTCGTCAGTGGCCACGGTGGAGCCACTCTCCACCTCACCCTGCTCCTCCAGCTCTCTTCTCTTCCCTTCTTGGCCTCCTTCTCTGTCTCCTGCTGTTGCACTGACTGCCTCCGCCTCCTCCTCCCTCTCCTGACAGGGCAGGCCGGTTGCCATGGATCCCAGGGTGGGCAGGGAAGGGGCAGGATTAGCCTGGGAGAGCGCAGGGGAGGTGGGGAGATTGGTGCAGGCAGTGTTAGTGATGTTAGTCTCTCCACTTGGTTCAACAGGGGCATTGCTTGTTTGTGCACAGGTGTATCCATCCTCCTCCTCCCACTTCCTGTGTTCATCTTCAACCTCCTGTAACCTCCAGTCTTCCTCTGAAGCACGGTTTATCTCTGTCCCTTCATAACTATCTTTGAGTGTGACTTCTCCTTTACATTCATCCGACTTCCGAATTTCCCCAGCTCCGTCTCCATGTTCAGGATTGAGGCTCTCTTCTAAATTTCCTTCTTCTGACTCCAGCTCATCTTTCGTCCCACATTTGCTGCTCTTGTCTGCCACAATCCTCTCGCCTGACTCAGAGATGGAATGATCTCCATCTGTGAGGGGTGAAGGTAACACTTCCTCCTCATTTTTAAACACAGATTGAGGTTTATTATGCAATACCTCATTCACAGTGGTTTTCTCATTGGCCTGTTCTTCTACCTCAGAGTTTTCTTCCTCTTGCTGATACCCCTCAACGTGATTCTCCTGCTCAGCCTGAACCCAACAAGTTTCACGGTCAGCACTGCAGACACTGCCCTCTATGGGTGCGGCTGACTTGTTAAAAGTGAGGGAGACTGCAGTGCTGCTGGAGGCAGGCGTAAAGACTGCACACCAGCTGGAGAATTCATCAAGAGCCTCGCTGATGTTCTCCTTTTCATCTTTAACATCTGCACACTCAGCCCTTTTCTCTGATTCTTCACCTGCTTCATCGAGATCAGAAAATCCGTTTACATTAGCCCCTTCTTCTTCTTCACGGGGACATTCACTTGGTTTTCTCTCAGTAACACTGTTCTTATGTCTTAAATTATCAGTCAACCCAGAATGTCCATGGGTGACGATATTTCCTTCAGTGTATCTGTCCCCTTGTTCCTCTGAATAGCCATCCTTGCTCTGAGAAGCTTGTGTCTTCTGCCCCTCGCTGCTCTCAGTTTCTCTTGTTTCTCCCACATCGCAGCTGTCGTGGGAGTCACTGTAAGAACGGGTAGATTCTAGGTCAGGGTTTAGTTCAGTCAAAACAGAGCTGGAAGACTCTAACTTGCCGAGGCCTCCCTTATCCTCCTCTTCATTCTTTTGCCTTTCCTTCCTCATTCCCGTCACCTCACTGTTCAGCCTGTTTGGGATGCCTCCCTCGTGTCCATCCTGGCTTTTCCTCCTCTGTGCTCTCCTTCCACACTGGACGCAGGATTTAGGAGAAACGCTGTGGCTGCATCTGGCTCGCCGGCTGTCCTGCTGTGGGGTGGGAAACTGTTTACAGTCCAGGCCTCCTTTGTCTTGCTCTTCCTGCCTTTCTTCCACAGCGATTTCACCAGCAGGAACTTCCCTGCTCCTCTGCTGCCTCTCTCTGCTCACGCCTGTTTTCTCCCGGCACGCTGCATTGCCAGACTTCCTCCATCTCCGCCCCGATCGCACCCTAACCCGGTTTGCTCCAGTCTGTGCCGGTGGAGTTGGCCCAGCTGGAGTGTCTCTGCGTCCTCCTCCTACTCCAGTCTTTCCTCTCAGCCATCCTCCGACCACACTGGATGCTGCACTGGTTGTCACTCCAGAGTTGGGCTTAGCTGCTGAATACAAACAGCTTCCTTTCTCAGTCCGGAGGAACAAACACTGAGTCTGAGTCTTCCCGCTGCCCTCTGAGGTCTTCAGAGTGGCAACTGTTACCAAAGCTCCGATTCCAGCCTGCCTACTGTCCACCCCGAGCGGAAGCCCATATCCCATGCGACTCCACTCGCCACTCAGGCAAACATCTGCAGGCCTGGGGCAGGACGCTGAACTTCCTCGACCTGCAGGAGGAGCTGTGGGTGCTTGTCCTCCCAGCAGATTAGCAGTCTTGTGGCGATTCCTGGAACACAGGGCCCAGGCTCGGAGACCCCGAATGAGCGGCAGATCGGCCAGTCCCAGCTCCAGTCGGCTGGGGAAGGGCAGAGAGGCTCTGGAGCATTTCTGGAGCATCTCCCGGCTAGAGCCTGACATGCTCAGGCACGGGTAGTTGTTGTTGTTATTCTGCTGGAGCATAGTGCTTGTTGTGGGCCTCATCTAGGTTTTATTGGTTGGTTTTTGCTTATCCTTTATTAAAATGCAGCCTGTCGGCTCAAGTTCAATTCTCATTTGTGAGAGGGAGCGCTGCCACAATCAAGAATCTATTCTTGATTCACAGCCTGACAGCTCAAAGGTAAAAAGATCATCATTTAGAAAAACATCACTGGGCACTATGAAACAGCTAAAACAAATTTCTCACTGATTAATTCTGACAGTGGTACCGAAGACGATGTTTCCTAACATGGCCGGAGGGAGATGAATCTCCTTGTAATCTCATATTTTAGCAGATTATTCTGACTGCATCTGAAGACAGAATCAGTTGTTTTTCTGACGGGCGACCTGCCACTGTTTGCATCTATAACTCCTCAACTTAGAAAGTCTCCTGATGAAGAAGAGAAACATGCAGGTGTGATGTCCAGCTGTCAGTGCTGATGAGAGCAAGGGAAATGAGAAGTTTGTTTTCTTCCAGGCTGACGCTCAGTGACGCTGTCTCCAGAGCTTCGCCGCCCTCCCCGTTCACTGTCCTCTCCTCACTGAGGACTGACTCAGCTGTCACAGAGCACCCTGCAGGGGAATGGGTAAAATAAATAAAACAAACATGGAAATTAAAGACTCATAGTGCAGACTTATTATAAGGTAGTGTGATATGATTAAAGAGCAAGGATCCCGCCAAGAGGAGGCCCAATCCAGCAAATAAATAAAAAGCTTAAATATTAAAATTATTTAATGCTGACTTCACTTTGGTTTGGCTCAATGGGTTGCAGCTGTAAGTCAGTGTGGGAGGTGTGAGTCTGTCAGAGGTCATGCATTTGAATCCAAAGTGACTTCTTTTCCCACTACTCCGACCCAAACAGGCTCTTTTATATATATGAAAATGGGAACTGACACCATTTGCATTGTGGTGAGAATTAGATTAGTTGTTGCATCAGCCACACACAATCATCCAGTAGACTAAAAACGAAACACAGGTGGCCATAAACCCATAAATCCACTTCTCCTGCCCACACAGCTTAAAGGATTTACCCGAAGAGCATCAATAACCCGCCACATAAGCGACGAAAATAGGTTTGAGCCACGTATGTCATACTTAGCCTACTCCTATCAGCACCACTGTGATGAAGATGAGCCACGTCAAACCACACAGTGTACCAGCACTACCTGTGTTCCCAGCCAGCATGTCCTGAGAGGGATGCCCACAGCCGAGTGCTCATTGTTTCTTACCTTTTTCGAAGCCCCGGGGTCTCAGGTCCAGGCTCTGGATTAAGTGTCCTTTACTTAATGCCCCTCTGCTTCCTTATTGTTTACAGACGAAGCCTATTCCCCCTCCTCTCGGGCTCTGGAGCATCCTAAAGTGGAATCAGCGCCGCCTCATCTTTCTACTCGGCCTGCACCACAAACGTTACAAATCGCTCGAACATCCATTCAGTCCTGTCCCATCGTTTAAATCAGAGCACAGCCTCTTTTTTTTCGCTCTCTTCTCCCGACTCGTTCAGCCATTGCGCATCATCTCATCCGCCGCGGCTCGGCATCGTGCGCCGCCGCATCTTACCGCAGTAGCCTCCGGTGTGCACAGCGAGCAGGATGACGAAGAGCTAATTTGACTTACAGCCCACTCACTGATAGGAGGCGTGATTCGTGCCACACAGAGCAGGGAGAGGTGAGGCGAGCGGAAGTGTATGGAGGGTTCGTGATGCCACACTTAGGGAGAAAGAACACACTGGTCTAAAATAGAACAAACAGAATCTATTTGTTTGCTACTGGGAGCTTCAGACCTAGATCTAGAATTTAACACAATATTTATCATATGTACGTTGATTTCTGACATTTTCAGAGGTGAATATAACATGTAATAAAAACACAGTGTCTGGAATTTTAACCATTCCCCATTAAAATAGTTTAAATGTGTTTATTCTGAAAAAACAACCAAACAAAATGGGACATTTTAGACGAAATGTGTTTTTTAAGTACAAGTGAAAGAATCCCAGTAGCAAAATTATTATTGACTGGTGAGTTAATTAATATAACTATTAGAAAAAGTAACAAATCACAGAAAAATATGGCTACTTTTGCTTTTTCTGGGCACACTCCCGGTTTCTCTGATGTATTCCTGAGATATGACAAGCAGCTTTCTCTGAAAATACTTAACAATAAAATTAGTTGATTTTTTTTCAGTGTGCAGCAGAAAAATATACACAAGAGAAACAGTTACGGAAAGTGAAAATGTCACCCACAGGTCACCTATGAAAGTATTTGTGTTCTCTCCATATTTCTATAAGCTTTTGAAATAAAGGAGTAAATATTCTGAAATTTTAGAGGTCATTTTTTATATTACTTGTTAGCTTAATTTGCCAAAATTACCAGTAGACTAGCCACAGGTGTCTGTGTTTACATAAGTCACTTGGTCTACAGTGCTACTGTTTATGTAATGGTTGAGTTTCATTGCATTAATAACTGTTTATTTTTCTACTCACTGTATTATCTACATTATCTATATTAGGACAGTGAGTTAGTCACCTATCAGGGAGCCAGTACCTGTGCTTGTTGTAGTAAAAGTGCAGACTAGATGCTACTTTCACCCATTGTTTATGATTTTACCATTTTTTTGTGTGTGACAGCATATTGGATATTAAGGTACAGTGTGGAGTATGTTTAAATTGTTATGACACCATCTAAGAGGCGCTGATTTTAGTTTCAGTGATTAAAATTCTAGTAATTTATGTTTCCATTGCTTAGCATTAGCATTTACCTTGCTAACCTCTTGCTAACGGAACTTGCAAGGATTCATCCAAATATGGTTAATTCCGGCTCCAAACAAATACAACAACAACAAAAACACCCTGGTATTAGCCAAAAGAAACTTTATTTTAAAAGGGATGAAATTATGAGATTTTAAAAATGCTGAAATTGTTCAGTGAACTGAAAACAGTAAGTTTGTAGCTGGTGATGCTGCACTTTCCCCTGTCTCTGCTTCATGGCATTGTTTACTCCTCATACAGCATTAGTGTAGCCTCACATACTCTCACCAGAGAGCCTACGTTTTCACAGCATCATCACAGCAGCAGATGAGTAGATTGGGAGACACACACAGACACACACACACATAGAAAGAAGACGTCATACATCCATGTGCACAATTTACTTTTTCCCTCCAAAGTCCTCCTCTCCAGACATTTTCAATAAGCCTCATTCGTGTGCTATGGATCTTTTTCATAACTCTAATATAAACAGGCCAGTAAAACCGAGCTTTGGTATCATATAGTCAAAATATTCAAAAAGAAATACATTAAAGATTATTAAGAGTCTTAATTATTTTTCTGGATTTAAATGGGCTTCCAGACCACTGCGTTTCTTATATTAGGAATTTAAAATGTACATGTTGTGCTTTGTTCATATGTTCTGTCATACTCTTAAATGGTGTATGCTTATATTAAATAAAGTGGTTTTCAAATAATGAGGCAAGTATACACACACCATAAATTGCTATAAACTGCTTTAAATAGCCTTTTCAGTCATTTTTTTTATACCCTTGGCTAGGGATGATGTCATAGAGGGAGGATCTCCCTAATATGGTCAATTAAGGCACAAAGTGCTACACACAAGCTCCACCTACCCGTTGCCCCTGTGAGGGGCATCGATTCAGGGGGCAGTTGGTTTATGAAAGTTGGGTGGCCTTAAAGTGAAGATCTAAAAACAGCTTGTTTCAGACATTTAATGAAGTGAGGATCTGCACCAAGGCCCAGCTTATGATGAAGAATAACTCTGAGATGAGAATTATGCAATATAAAAATATGGAGTAGGAAATAATGTTGTCTCTTTGAAAATTTCACTGAAATTTATTTAAAATTTGACTACAGGACAGAAGACTTTTTGTGTGAATATTACTTTATTTAAGTAACATCTTTACAAACATTCTTTCAATGCAGCTCTGACAAAACACTTGCCACTGAAACCCTTAGAATCAAAAAGAAATTCGAAGACCTTGTTAAACCAGAAAGTTAAAAATCTCTCTGCATGTACATCCTGCCTCAGTGCGCGTTACCTTCACATGTCACTATTCGTCTCAGCTTTTTTTAAAGTTCTAGTTCTCAGCTGCAAAAAAGGCACTGTGCTAAACGTTGTTAATGAGACAACTCTTTTATGGATTCATGCATTTTACCACGCAGCTTCATTCCATCAGTCAGCCAAATAAAGGAAACATAAAAGTGTTTATTCTTAAATGTTTTACATCTACTTGAAAATAGAAAACCGTTCAAAAAGCCTGATTGGTGTATCCTTTAAGGTAGGACGTTTTAACAGAATACCAGAAAAATTACAAACATGTTTATAAATGGTAAGTTCTTTGTTTATAAATTAAACTTAAATATCAAAATTTAGAGACATAAAAACTGATATTCAAGAAGATTATTCCATTTTAAAACAGTTTATACATTAAATAGTAGATACATTGTTTAAATTGTACTGGGTAAAGGCACTTAAAGTTTCAATCTCTCCGACAGTAATTTTTGGTGTTTTTAGAAATATTTATAACTCTGTTTTCTGGCCTTTTTTTCTAACACGATTGCTTTGCAACAAGATCAAGACACGCCACCCCCACTAGTCTCACTCTAGCAGCCTTTTAGCAACTTGGATCAACAGAATAAACTTTACAGTTTCCTCTCTAAAATTTCTGAATTTCTGGTTTAAATCCCCAAATTTCCGTCCAGCTCACTGCTGATGTTTTGAAACGCAACAATACTTAACAGCCGAGCTTCAGAAATATCAGTGTATTTTAAAGCTACAGCCTCATTCACAAAAAATACAGTGGTGCCCTTTTTTTTGGCATTGTACAGTAAAAACATTAATAAAAAATATATTAGCAGCAGGTTGGGCTAAATATTTGAGAGCAACCTATAACCAGATAGTCACAGGTTTGATCCCCACAGCAGATAAAGAGTCCAGAGCGTCCTGCTTACTCACTGACCGTCTCTGGGAAAAAAAAAAAGCACAGGCTAAATGTGCTAATATATAAAACTATGGCAAAAAAAAAAGCCCATAATCTCAGAAAGTTCACACTTTTTCTTCAAGATAAACAAAACATTGTTTCAGGTCAAAACAATATCATTTATGCTTTGGTAAATATGAAAATACATTTTGAACTGAAAAGGAAACAGCTTCAAAAAAGCAATTATATTGTTTTATTTACATAAATATTCCTCTGGCCTACGTTGTGATGGTTCATAATGAAATATTTTTAAATGATCATGGAACTGAATCATGAACCATGAAGTCGATGTGAGTAAAAGACTCTTTCCAGCGCATTTCAAACACAAAACAAAAATAAATAATGAAACAGTCCGACATGTTTACATTCAGAGTGAAACCTTTAAAAACCAAACAAAATCGGATAAATAATTTGGACTAAACTAACAAACCGTAACAAAAAAAGTCGTCACATGTAAGATGAGAGAAGGAAATATATAGCAATCTTTAGCTATAATAATGACAATAATACTGCTTGATGTAATGTTATTGTAGTTCATCACATTCATACATCATCTATGAAAATATAATATAATTTTTTTTGTTAAGGCACAGATGAACCCCAAATTAATATACACGGTGTTCCTCTGGGCTATGTTACTATTTATCCATCTAAATTGATTTGGTTAGAGTTGCCCAGTTTTGGCGATATTAGCTGGAGAAATGATGCGTGGAGCCCACAAATAATCAGTTCAAAAAAGTTCAGTAGATAAACAGCACTACAGGTCAGAAGAAAAAACTAATGTATCACTAATTTGGGGATGAATTGTCCTTTTATTAGAGGTTTACTTTATATTAACACGGCAACCTCACAAAAAAACTAAACAACAATAACAAGAAAAGTAAAATACATTAAAGATACCATTCCAGCATCTTCAGTACTTTGACACCTGGTGAGCTGCTGTTGTTGTCTTTGTTGTTGCTGTGGTCGTTGAAGACTCGTCTGTTCGTGTTTCAGCCAGGTGGGTGATTCTGGTGGTCTTTGTCACCATGGTGACAGTTCCCTCCTCGGAGGAAGAGATTTGGTGCTCTTCGGTCATTTGCGAGGTGGTGAAGTCGAGCCCTGAGGTGTGGAGGCAGAAAGACCCCGAGACATCTGCCTCACCCCCTACCTCACCTTTCTGCTGGGCCTGAGGAGAACTCTCTGGAGTTATCTGGAGGAAGCCTGCGGTAGGTAGGCCAGGAAATAAGAGAAATGAAAGAAAAAGAGGAGGATAGGTGAAGAAATCAAGAGGGAAAAGAAACTTAGTCTTATGTAGAAGAGACAAAACAAGAGTATATAGATTAGTGATTTATTTACCAGGAACACAAAAAAATATACAAAAAACATCAAAGGTAGCAGCAAGAATAAAGTATAGATAGTGTAAAGTATATTCTAATAAATCCTGTGGTAATATAGTGAAAAAACCCAGTAAAATCCAGACATAACATATGAGAACCACATGCAAAATTGATTAAACATCATTTTTGAATGTGTAGACTTTTACAGTTTTTCATTTTCTCATTTATATGCTTTATTTTCTCATTTCTCATAATGCAACTAAACGGGCAAATTTAATAGACGGGGTAGATACAAATTTAGATTTTTCTAAATTTTCAATGTAGTGCTTTGATAAAAAAAAATCTCTATTTTCTTGTCCTTACTATATCTATTAAAATATATAAGAGCTCAGGCTATGCATTTTTCTTAAAGAAACATGAAACACTGGATGACTAGTCTTTTAGTGTGGCAATGCACAGTGATTCAAATGAATGCAGAAGAATTTAAAGCTGACTGGGTTGGGTTCAAAACCTGCACTAAAACTTTCTGGTAAAATGCTGCCATCTTGTGGTGAAGTTTTTAATTAAATATCTCAGAGGGTTTTTACAAAAAGCGGCTTTAATAATAACATTAACAGCAGTATTGACGTAATGCCAGCCCAATCCGGTTGTTCAGTGATGACGCGACGAATCCTACTTCCGGGTCTAAAGTAGTCTGCGTTTAATATGGCTTTTGTGTTGTTAACATGTTTAATGTTATGTATTTTCTTCTATTTGATCTCAAAAAGCTCCTAAAACAGTCAGTGATCACTGTTGACCTCCCTCGGCTTTTATTACCACTAATCATTTATTTAAGCTCAGCTTTTAAAACCTTAGGATGTAACTACAGCCCAGCCCATGCAGCAGTATATGAATGACTAACCTCGTATTGTGGATGGATTATCTCAGTTGTTCTCCTGGCTGAAGTTTGGTCCTTTTACAGCATCCTGCCATGCGATTACATTTGTTCCTGACCACCGAGAACACTCATGTTAACTTTTATTGAGTGGAAAAAAAGTTAGCTTGTTTATATTATGCTAACATAGCTGTGTCGCTAGCGGTCACGTAGCACATCATTATATACCAGCTAACCCAACTTCAGTAACCCTACAAACGTCACTGCTGTTTAGTTTTCTGTCTTCATTAATGCTGGAAGTGATAGCAGAGCTGTACGTTTTAATTTGTTTCCAAAACCCCGCAGTCAGGACATGCTATATTGTATTTAGATAGAAGCTAGCGAGCTAACTCCTGCTAACTTCTAACTCCGTTAGATGTCATACATTCCGTTTTCATGGATGCCTGGATGTTAAACTCAATTGTTACACCTGGTAGAGCAGAACGCTGATCATTTTATTAAAGATGAAAGACTTTAGACAGTTTTTCAACTCTCAGTAATGCCATAGTGATCGTTTGATATATGGACCTGCAGCAGAGTTTAGGCCCAGACACGGCTAGTGACGTCAGACTGAACAATCGGATAGCATCTCCTTTAGCCTTACCTGTGGCATGTGGCTTCAAGGTGACCTTTGGGACCTTAAACCATGAGGAAGACTCTCTCTCTTCTGATTCCCTGCTTTTGCTCTCCACCTTGCTCCAAGCTTGAAACTTTGTTGAGGTGAACTCTGTGGCAAAACCAGAAGGGGACTCTGAGCTGTCCCTGTCCAGCATTTCTGTTCTGGCACGAGAAGACACCAAATCCTTCAAAGGCTCCTCAGTGAAACCCCCTGGTAACATTGTGCTTGATTGTACTTCTTCTGGTGATGAATGCTTTCCCAGTTCCCCACTTGTTTCCATGTCTGCTCCTCTTGCACCCGTCTTCCCATATAGACTGGTGAACTCCACCTTTGGGAGTTTGATTTTACCACTGAATGCCACCTTCTCTTCCTTGGAGCCCTTGTGAGGGCTTTCACCATTGAGACTTGAACTTGAACCTTCTCTTTTGACAGTGTCACCACCAAATGATGCAGATTTGCCAGACGAAAACGACACTTTAGGCATCTTTATTCTTCCCCCCTTTGACTTTTCTTCTTCTGCCCCTTCTTTTTCTGCACTTGCAGCAGCTGACTTTTCTTTGGACTTTCCAAAGCTTGGCTTCTTTTTGATTTTGGGCATCTTCACTTTGACAGTCTCTGTCTCAGCCTCAGCCATTGCTTCCCCTTTTAAGGGACTTGTGCTTGTAGCAGGCTTATTTGTTGGAGGAGTGTCTACCAAGACAAAAACCGCTTTCTTTACTTTAGGCATTTTAGGGCCCTCATACTGAATTTCTGGCCCATGGACATTCACACTTTCCTCTGGTGAGGATAGGGAGGGTAATGGGACGCCAAACTTAGGGATTTTGATTTTCTTGCCTTTTTCTGTTTTGCTGTTATCTCCATCTTGAGATGAGCCAATATCAAACTCTATGTCTGGTATTTTGGGGACTCTGATTCCTGCATGTGGAGATGAGGAGCCACCCTCTCCTTTCACTTCTGTTTTTAGACTTACACTTGGTAATGTAACTTCTGGTACTGGATGGTTAACACGATTTTTCTCATCTTTATGACCATTCTGGGTTTCAACTTCAAAATACTCAAATCTTTCTCCACCGTTTTTCTTTTTTGGCATTCCAATCTTGAATTTTGTTCCTTTGACTTTAGGCCCTTTTACTTTGCTGCTGGTTTCTGTAGTGACATCTAAGTCAGGTAGATCAACTTTTTTCCTGTCCTTTTTGCCCTCCCCTTTGTGAAGTCCAGTATCAAGTTCTAAGCCTCCTTTTGGACCTTTGATATCTATTGTCGGGACTTTTAATTTTAGGCCTTTGTGCTCACCCTCAAAATGCAAATCAGCTTCTCCAAGAGCCCCAGTGTCCAGGTCAGCCTTACCACTTGGTAAGTTAATCTCTGCTTCAGTGGTTTTAGCCATTGGCAGTAGTATTTCTCCCTCTGGAACTTTAATATCAGAACTGGTTACTTTCATCTCTACAACAGATACCTCACTACCTTTACTTTTGCCTTTCGGGAGTGAAATATCAACTTTTGGCATCTTGATATCTGGCAGTTTGATGATTCCTCCCTCTGTCTCCATTTTCTCTGCTGGTGTATCAATGTTTACTTTTCCCTTGGGAAGTGATATGCCCACATTTGGCATCTTGAACTCTCCTCTATCTCCCCTGATATCTGCCTCAGGACCTTGCACTGAAGGTTTTCCTTTAGGAAGAGAAATGTCAACTTTTGGCATCCTGAATATTCCTCCCTCACCCTTAATTGTAGCGTTGGCACCTTCAGTCTCTCCCGTTGGAAGTGAAATATTGACTGAAGGCACTGTCATATGTGGCATTTTGCTGCCATCTCCCTCAATTTCAATCTCTCCTTTAATTTTGCCAGCTTTTCCTTTGGGTAGAGAGACGTTAAAACCTGGCATTTTGACCTGAGGCATTCTGATCCCCCCCCCTGCACCTCCTTCCAGCTCGATCTCTGCACCTTCTGTTTTTCCTTTAGGTAGTGAAATATCAACTGAAGGCATATTGATGTGGGGCATCTTGAATTTTCCAGCTTCTCCTTTGATCTCCACATCTCGAACTCCTGGACTTTCAACTTTTCCTTTAGGTAGAGAAACATCAACATTCATTTCGATATCTGCACCTTCAATCTTTCCCTTGGGTGCTGAAATATCAACTGAAGGCATTTTCATTTGTGGTGTTTTGAATTTCGCTCTTTCATTTCCTTCTGTTTCAGTCTCTGCATCTCCAGTCTTTCCGCTGGGCAGTGAAATATCAACAGAGGGCATGCTTAGATGTGGTATCTTAAATTTCCCACCTTCCCCCTTTAACTCCACTTCTGGACCTTCAGTCTGTCCTTTGGTTAGAGAGATATCAACATCTGGCTTTTTCCAGTGAGGCATCTTAAAATTTCCTTTGCCATGTCCTTCTACTTCAACATCTGGACCTCCAATCTTCCCTTTGGGCAATGAAATATCAACAGAAGGCATGCTTAGATGTGGCATCTTGAATTTTCCACCTTCTCCTTGAATCTCTATCTCTGGACCTTCAATATGACCTTTAGGCAGAGAAACATCAGCATTGGGCATTTTCAGATAAGGTGTTTTGACTTTTGCTTCTCCTTGTCCATCCACTTCTATTTCTGCCTCAGTATCTTTGAGTTTTCCTTTAGGAAGCGATATGTCAATGTTGGGCATTTTTATGTGAGGCATTTTTAACTTTCCCTCTGTAGTCTCCTTCATTTCTAAATCTGGTGAATCAGTCTTTGCTTTTGGAAGTGAAATATCAAGTGCAGGCATATTAAAATGAGGCCTTTTGAATTTTCCGTCACCCCCTTTTAGCTCCAGGTCTGGTCCTTCAATCTTTGGAGACTTTCCTCTGGGCAAGGACACATCAAGGTCTAATTTGGGGAGAGAAACATCAATCGTTGGCATTTTGGGAATTTTAAGGTTTCCCTCATAACCTCTTATATCAGCCTCTGTAACATCAACTTCTGCTTTTGGGAGAAGAACCTCAGTCTCTGGTGTTTTAGCTGCTGGTAACGAGAGCTCAACAGAAGGCATCTTGACCTTGGTTTTAGCTTCAAGGTCACCACTTGGCTTACCTAGGTCTTTTTCTTTAGAGACAAAGCCTGGGATAGAAAACTTTGGCAGTTTTAAAGAGACGTCAGGTGCATGGAAGCCACCTTTTGCCTCTACATCTGCATCCAGTTTTGCTTCAACTTTTTCCTCTGGGAGTTCACTTTTGGGTGATGATATTTTTAACTTGGGAAATTTCATTTTGTATTTTGACATGTCATCTGAGTTGTCAACATTGATATCTGGTTGATGAATGTCAATTTTTCCCTTTTTCCCTTTAACATCAACATCAGGACAAGAGACTGATACATCTGCAGCCTTCTTGGACATGCCAAATGAGGGCAGTTTGATTTTAGGTTTTTTCACCTTGACTTTTCCACCTCCATCAAACTCCACCGACGGTGCTCTGATCTCTCCTTCTACATGTGGTGAACTGAGTGAAGTATCTCCCTTAGGTACTGGTATTTCCAAGTTACAGCTCTTTGTCTTTCCCCCAAACCTAGGAAGAGTGAAACTAGGTACTTTGAGGAAAACAGGTAGATCAAAGCTGCCCCCTGAAGAAGGCCTCCCTCCTTCTGCTTTCAGAAGTTCTACTTCCACATCATCACCTTTGGGTTTTGTAAGGCCAAAATTGAGATCCATCTTTGGAGCTGAGATGTCAACTGTTGGTAGTTTTACTGTGGGAAGTTTTAGGGATGCACCTGGACCTTCTAGACCACCTGTCTCTATATCTTCATTCTTAACTTCCAATTTGGCAGGATTAAGGCCTCCTGTAAGACCAGACATCTCCAAATCTCCAGATGCATCAGGACTTAGAGTATCAACTTTGAAGCCTTTAGCTTTTACACCAGAGGGCAGGCTGAGGTCAAGGTCAAATTTGGGCAGATTTATGTCAAGACTTGGCATATGGAATCCACCTCCTTTTTTATCAACTTCAACCTTCGGGATATCAAACCTTCCTTTTTCAGAGAGTCCTTCAATATTGATATCTCCCTCTACTGTACCCTCTGGAACTGTAACCTTTTCTCCCTTCACGCTGGGTCCTTCCACTTTGATATCACCTTCTGGGAAGTTCATCTTTGGAAGTGAAATATCAACTTTGGGCATTGTGAATTTGCGTCCTTTATTGCCAGGACCTTCGATGTTGAGGTCAACTTCAGCTTTTCCTTCAGGTAGTAAAATCTCAAACCCTGGATGTGCACCTTCTATGTTGAATTGAGGTCCCGTTGCTTTGATTTTAGGAAGAGAGACAGATGGCATATGAAACCTTCCACCCTTTTCAGCGTGCCCGTCAATTTCTCCGTGTGCTTTTGCTTTAGGGAGTGAAATATCAATTTCGGGTATCTCAGTTGTCCCACCTTTAGTATCATGGCCCTTTATTTTTACACCACCTTCTGGGAGACTGACTTTAGGCAAAGAAACATCAAATTTTGGCATTTTGAATTTGCCCCCTTTCATGTCAGGGCCTTCGATATTTATGTCACCCTCAACCTTTCCTTTAGGAAGTGAAACATCAACAGATGGAATTTTGATGTTCCCTCCCTTGACATCAGGACCCTCAAGAGTGACATCAACATCTGGAGACTTCATTTTGGGTAGTGAGAGATCCAATGATGGCATGTCGACAGTGGGCAATTTAAATTTCCCCCCTTTAATATCTGGACCTTGGAGGCTTATATCTACCTCTGGAGACTTGATTTTAGGGAGTGACATATCACCTCTGACTTCAGGCCCTTGGATATCAACATCAAGTCCCTTTGCTTTGATTTTAGGAAGAGAAATATCAACTGAAGGCATGTGAAACTTGCCACCTTTCCCAGTTTTTCCTTCAATGTCAATATCCACATCTGCTTTTCCCTTTGGAAGAGAGATATCAGCAGTGGGCATTTGAAGTTTCCCTTTGAAATCTGGTCCTTCAACATCGACTCCAGCCTTTGGGAGACTGACTTTAGGCAAAGAAACATCAAATTTTGGCATTTTGAATTTGCCCCCTTTCATCTCAGGCCCTTCGATATTTATGTCACCCTCAACCTTTCCTTTAGGAAGTGAAACATCAACAGATGGAATTTTGATGTTCCCTCCCTTGACATCAGGACCCTCAAGAGTGACATCAACATCTGGAGACTTCATTTTGGGTAGTGAGAGATCCAATGATGGCATGTCGACAGTGGGCAATTTAAATTTCCCCCCTTTAATATCTGGACCTTGGAGGTTGATATCTACCTCTGGAGACTTGATTTTAGGGAGTGACATATCACCTCTGACTTCAGGCCCTTGGATATCAACATCAAGTCCCTTTGCTTTGATTTTAGGAAGAGAAATATCAACTGAAGGCATGTGAAACTTGCCACCTTTACCAGTTTTTCCTTCAATGTCAATATCCACATCTGCTTTTCCCTTTGGAAGAGAGATATCAGCAGTGGGCATTTGAAGTTTCCCTTTGAAATCTGGTCCTTCAACATTGACTCCAGCCTTTGGGAGATTGACTTTAGGCAAAGAAACATCAAATTTTGGCATTTTGAATTTGCCCCCTTTCATGTCAGGGCCTTCGATATTTATGTCACCCTCAACCTTTCCTTTAGGAAGTGAAACATCAACAGATGGAATTTTGATGTTCCCTCCCTTGACATCAGGACCCTCAAGAGTGACATCTACATCTGGAGACTTCATTTTGGGTAGTGAGAGATCCAATGATGGCATGTCGACAGTGGGCAATTTAAATTTCCCTCCTTTAATATCTGGACCTTGGAGGTTGATATCTACCTCTGGAGACTTGATTTTAGGGAGTGACATATCACCTTTGACTTCAGGTCCTTGGATATCAACATCAAGTCCCTTTGCTTTGATTTTAGGAAGAGAAATATCAACTGAAGGCATGTGAAACTTGCCACCTTTCCCAGTTTTTCCTTCAATGTCAATATCCACATCTGCTTTTCCCTTTGGAAGAGAGATATCAGCAGTGGGCATTTGAAGTTTCCCTTTGAAATCTGGTCCTTCAACATCGACTCCAGCCTTTGGGAGACTGACTTTAGGCAAAGAAACATCAAATTTTGGCATTTTGAATTTGCCCCCTTTCATCTCAGGGCCTTCGATATTTATGTCACCCTCAACCTTTCCTTTAGGAAGTGAAACATCAACAGATGGAATTTTGATCTTCCCTCCCTTGACATCAGGACCCTCAAGAGTGACATCTACATCTGGAGATTTCATTTTGGGTAGCGAAACATCAAGGGATGGTATATTTAGCTTCCCACCTTCAACCTGAGGGCCTTCGACATTAATTTCAGGTCCCTTGGCTTTGATTTTAGGAAAAGACAGGTCAATAGATGGCATGTGGAACTTTCCACCTTTTCCAATATCTCCTTCAATTTTTCCTTTTGCTTTTCCTTTGGGGAGTGAAATATCGATGTCTGGCATCTCAATCTTTCCAGTTTTAATGTCAGGACCTTTTATTTTGACACCACCTTCTGGAAGACTCTCTTTTGGTAAAGAAATATCAAATTTTGGCATTTTAAACTTGTCACCCTTCACTTCAGGGCCCTCAACATCAAGGCTGCCCTCAACCTTTCCTTTAGGAAGTGAAACATCAACAGATGGAATTTTGATGTTCCCTCCCTTGACATCAGGACCCTCAAGAGTGACATCAACATCTGGAGACTTCATTTTGGGTAGTGAGAGATCCAATGATGGCATGTCGACAGTGGGCAATTTAAATTTCCCCCCTTTAATATCTGGACCTTGGAGGCTGATATCTACCTCAGGAGACTTGATTTTAGGGAGTGACATATCACCTCTGACTTCAGGCCCTTGGATATCAACATCAAGTCCCTTTGCTTTGATTTTAGGAAGAGAAATATCAACTGAAGGCATGTGAAACTTGCCACCTTTACCAGTTTTTCCTTCAATGTCAATATCCACATCTGCTTTTCCCTTTGGAAGAGAGATATCAGCAGTGGGCATTTGAAGTTTCCCTTTGAAATCTGGTCCTTCAACATCGACTCCAGCCTTTGGGAGACTGACTTTAGGCAAAGAAACATCAAATTTTGGCATTTTGAATTTGCCCCCTTTCATGTCAGGGCCTTCGATATTTATGTCACCCTCAACCTTTCCTTTAGGAAGTGAAACATCAACAGATGGAATTTTGATGTTCCCTCCCTTGACATCAGGACCCTCAAGAGTGACATCAACATCTGGAGACTTCATTTTGGGTAGTGAGAGATCCAATGATGGCATGTCGACAGTGGGCAATTTAAATTTCCCCCCTTTAATATCTGGACCTTGGAGGTTGATATCTACCTCTGGAGACTTGATTTTAGGGAGTGACATATCACCTCTGACTTCAGGCCCTTGGATATCAACATCAAGTCCCTTTGCTTTGATTTTAGGAAGAGAAATATCAACTGAAGGCATGTGAAACTTGCCACCTTTCCCAGTTTTTCCTTCAATGTCAATATCCACATCTGCTTTTCCCTTTGGAAGAGAGATATCAGCAGTGGGCATTTGAAGTTTCCCTTTGAAATCTGGTCCTTCAACATCGACTCCAGCCTTTGGGAGACTGACTTTAGGCAAAGAAACATCAAATTTTGGCATTTTGAATTTGCCCCCTTTCATGTCAGGGCCTTCGATATTTATGTCACCCTCAACCTTTCCTTTAGGAAGTGAAACATCAACAGATGGAATTTTGATGTTCCCTCCCTTGACATCAGGACCCTCAAGAGTGACATCAACATCTGGAGACTTCATTTTGGGTAGTGAGAGATCCAATGATGGCATGTCGACAGTGGGCAATTTAAATTTCCCCCCTTTAATATCTGGACCTTGGAGGTTGATATCTACCTCTGGAGACTTGATTTTAGGGAGTGACATATCACCTTTGACTTCAGGCCCTTGGATATCAACATCAAGTCCCTTTGCTTTGATTTTAGGAAGAGAAATATCAACTGAAGGCATGTGAAACTTGCCACCTTTACCAGTTTTTCCTTCAATGTCAATATCAACATCTGCTTTTCCCTTTGGAAGAGAGATATCAGCAGTGGGCATTTGAAGTTTCCCTTTGAAATCTGGTCCTTCAACATCGACTCCAGCCTTTGGGAGACTGACTTTAGGCAAAGAAACATCAAATTTTGGCATTTTGAATTTGCCCCCTTTCATGTCAGGGCCTTCGATATTTATGTCACCCTCAACCTTTCCTTTAGGAAGTGAAACATCAACAGATGGAATTTTGATGTTCCCTCCCTTGACATCAGGACCCTCAAGAGTGACATCAACATCTGGAGACTTCATTTTGGGTAGTGAGAGATCCAATGATGGCATGTCGACAGTGGGCAATTTAAATTTCCCCCCTTTAATATCTGGACCTTGGAGGTTGATATCTACCTCTGGAGACTTGATTTTAGGGAGTGACATATCACCTCTGACTTCAGGCCCTTGGATATCAACATCAAGTCCCTTTGCTTTGATTTTAGGAAGAGAAATATCAACTGAAGGCATGTGAAACTTGCCACCTTTACCAGTTTTTCCTTCAATGTCAATATCCACATCTGCTTTTCCCTTTGGAAGAGAGATATCAGCAGTGGGCATTTGAAGTTTCCCTTTGAAATCTGGTCCTTCAACATCGACTCCAGCCTTTGGGAGACTGACTTTAGGCAAAGAAACATCAAATTTTGGCATTTTGAATTTGCCCCCTTTCATGTCAGGGCCTTCGATATTTATGTCACCCTCAACCTTTCCTTTAGGAAGTGAAACATCAACAGATGGAATTTTGATCTTTCCTCCCTTGACGTCAGGACCCTCAAGAGTGACATCTACATCTGGAGATTTCATTTTGGGTAGCGAAACATCAAGGGATGGTATATTTAGCTTCCCACCTTCAACCTGAGGGCCTTCAACATTAACTTCAGGACCTTTGGCTTTGATTTTAGGAAAAGACAGGTCAATAGATGGCATGTGGAACTTTCCACCTTTTCCAATATCTCCTTCAATTTTTCCTTTTGCTTTTCCTTTGGGGAGTGAAATATCGATGTCTGGCATCTCAATCTTTCCAGTTTTAATGTCAGGACCTTTTATTTTGACACCACCTTCTGGAAGACTCTCTTTTGGTAAAGAAATATCAAATTTTGGCATTTTAAACTTGTCACCCTTCACTTCAGGGCCCTCAACATCAAGGCTGCCCTCAACCTTTCCTTTAGGAAGTGAAACATCAACAGATGGAATTTTGATGTTCCCTCCCTTGACATCAGGACCCTCAAGAGTGACATCAACATCTGGAGACTTCATTTTGGGTAGTGAGAGATCCAATGATGGCATGTCGACAGTGGGCAATTTAAATTTCCCCCCTTTAATATCTGGACCTTGGAGGTTGATATCTACCTCTGGAGACTTGATTTTAGGGAGTGACATATCACCTCTGACTTCAGGCCCTTGGATATCAACATCAAGTCCCTTTGCTTTGATTTTAGGAAGAGAAATATCAACTGAAGGCATGTGAAACTTGCCACCTTTACCAGTTTTTCCTTCAATGTCAATATCCACATCGGCTTTTCCCTTTGGAAGAGAGATATCAGCAGTGGGCATTTGAAGTTTCCCTTTGAAATCTGGTCCTTCAACATCGACTCCAGCCTTTGGGAGACTGACTTTAGGCAAAGAAACATCAAATTTTGGCATTTTGAATTTGCCCCCTTTCATGTCAGGGCCTTCGATATTTATGTCACCCTCAACCTTTCCTTTAGGAAGTGAAACATCAACAGATGGAATTTTGATGTTCCCTCCCTTGACATCAGGACCCTCAAGAGTGACATCAACATCTGGAGACTTCATTTTGGGTAGTGAGAGATCCAATGATGGCATGTCGACAGTGGGCAATTTAAATTTCCCCCCTTTAATATCTGGACCTTGGAGGCTGATATCTACCTCAGGAGACTTGATTTTAGGGAGTGACATATCACCTTTGACTTCAGGTCCTTGGATATCAACATCAAGTCCCTTTGCTTTGATTTTAGGAAGAGAAATATCAACTGAAGGCATGTGAAACTTGCCACCTTTACCAGTTTTTCCTTCAATGTCAATATCAACATCTGCTTTTCCCTTTGGAAGAGAGATATCAGCAGTGGGCATTTGAAGTTTCCCTTTGAAATCTGGTCCTTCAACATCGACTCCAGCCTTTGGGAGACTGACTTTAGGCAAAGAAACATCAAATTTTGGCATTTTGAATTTGCCCCCTTTCATGTCAGGCCCTTCGATATTTATGTCACCCTCAACCTTTCCTTTAGGAAGTGAAACATCAACAGATGGAACTTTGATGTTCCCTCCCTTGACATCAGGACCCTCAAGAGTGACATCTACATCTGGAGACTTCATTTTGGGTAGTGAGAGATCCAATGATGGCATGTCGACAGTGGGCAATTTAAATTTCCCCCCTTTAATATCTGGACCTTGGAGGTTGATATCTACCTCTGGAGACTTGATTTTAGGGAGTGACATATCACCTCTGACTTCAGGCCCTTGGATATCAACATCAAGTCCTGTTGCTTTGATTTTAGGAAGAGAAATATCAACTGAAGGCATGTGAAACTTGCCACCTTTCCCAGTTTTTCCTTCAATGTCAATATCCACATCTGCTTTTCCCTTTGGAAGAGAGATATCAGCAGTGGGCATTTGAAGTTTCCCTTTGAAATCTGGTCCTTCAACATCGACTCCAGCCTTTGGGAGACTGACTTTAGGCAAAGAAACATCAAATTTTGGCATTTTGAATTTGCCCCCTTTCATGTCAGGGCCTTCGATATTTATGTCACCCTCAACCTTTCCTTTAGGAAGTGAAACATCAACAGATGGAATTTTGATGTTCCCTCCCTTGACATCAGGACCCTCAAGAGTGACATCAACATCTGGAGACTTCATTTTGGGTAGTGAGAGATCCAATGATGGCATGTCGACAGTGGGCAATTTAAATTTCCCCCCTTTAATATCTGGACCTTGGAGGTTGATATCTACCTCTGGAGACTTGATTTTAGGGAGTGACATATCACCTCTGACTTCAGGCCCTTGGATATCAACATCAAGTCCCTTTGCTTTGATTTTAGGAAGAGAAATATCAACTGAAGGCATGTGAAACTTGCCACCTTTACCAGTTTTTCCTTCAATGTCAATATCCACATCTGCTTTTCCCTTTGGAAGAGAAATATCAGCAGTGGGCATTTGAAGTTTCCCTTTGAAATCTGGTCCTTCAACATCGACTCCAGCCTTTGGGAGACTGACTTTAGGCAAAGAAACATCAAATTTTGGCATTTTGAATTTGCCCCCTTTCATGTCAGGGCCTTCGATATTTATGTCACCCTCAACCTTTCCTTTAGGAAGTGAAACATCAACAGATGGAATTTTGATCTTCCCTCCCTTGACGTCAGGACCCTCAAGAGTGACATCTACATCTGGAGATTTCATTTTGGGTAGCGAAACATCAAGGGATGGTATATTTAGCTTCCCACCTTCAACCTGAGGGCCTTCAACATTAACTTCAGGACCTTTGGCTTTGATTTTAGGAAAAGACAGGTCAATAGATGGCATGTGGAACTTTCCGCCTTTTCCAATATCTCCTTCAATTTTTCCTTTTGCTTTTCCTTTGGGGAGTGAAATATCGATGTCTGGCATCTCAATCTTTCCAGTTTTAATGTCAGGACCTTTTATTTTGACACCACCTTCTGGAAGACTCTCTTTTGGTAAAGAAATATCAAATTTTGGCATTTTAAACTTGTCACCCTTCACTTCAGGGCCCTCAACATCAAGGCTGCCCTCAACCTTTCCTTTAGGAAGTGAAACATCAACAGATGGAATTTTGATGTTCCCTCCCTTGACATCAGGACCCTCAAGATTAATATCTACATCTGGAGACTTCATTTTGGGTAGTGAGAGATCCAATGATGGCATGTCGACAGTGGGCAATTTAAATTTCCCCCCTTTAATATCTGGACCTTGGAGGTTGATATCTACCTCTGGAGACTTGATTTTAGGGAGTGACATATCACCTCTGACTTCAGGCCCTTGGATATCAACATCAAGTCCCTTTGCTTTGATTTTAGGAAGAGAAATATCAACTGAAGGCATGTGAAACTTGCCACCTTTCCCAGTTTTTCCTTCAATGTCAATATCAACATCTGCTTTTCCCTTTGGAAGAGAGATATCAGCAGTGGGCATTTGAAGTTTCCCTTTGAAATCTGGTCCTTCAACATCGACTCCAGCCTTTGGGAGACTGACTTTAGGCAAAGAAACATCAAATTTTGGCATTTTGAATTTGCTCCCTTTCATGTCAGGGCCTTCGATATTTATGTCACCCTCAACCTTTCCTTTAGGAAGTGAAACATCAACAGATGGAATTTTGATGTTCCCTCCCTTGACATCAGGACCCTCAAGCGTGACATCTACATCCTGAGATTTTATATTAGGTGTAGAAAGATCTATGGATGGCATGTTTGGTTTTCCACCTTTGACTTGAGGACCTTCAGTATCTATATCTGGTCTTTTAGATTTTATTTTAGGGAGAGAGATGTTAATAGAGGGCATGTTGAACTTGTTGCCTTTGCCAGTGTGCCCTTCAATTTCCCCCCCTACTTTTCCTTTGGGGAGTGATATGTCAATATCTGGCATTTCAATCTTTCTTCCCTTTGTTTCAGGTCCTTTTAATTTGACATCACCCTCAGGAAAATTTACCTTTGGTAAAGAAATGTCAAATTTTGGCAGTGTTATCTTTCCTCCTCTACCTTCAGGCCCTTCAGTGTTTATGTCAATGCCAGTGTCAACTTCTCCCTCTTCTTTACCTTTTGGAAGTGAAATATCAACAGTCGGCATTTTTACAACAGGAAGATCAATGTCAACAGATGGCAAATTGAATTTGCCTCCTTTCCCATTACCTTCAAAGGTAATTTCTGGTCCTTCAACATTTATATCACCTTGCTTTGATTTAATTTGAGGTAGAGAAACATCAACTGAAGGGATTTGAAAAGGTTCTCCTTTACTTTTTACTTGTATGTCACCCTCTGCTTTTCCTTTTGCTTTTCCCTTTGGAGGAGAGATGTCAAGAGAAGGTCCTTCTAGGACAAGATTTCCCTCAGGCATCTTCATCTTTGGTAGTGAGACATCCAAAGAAGGCATCTGGAATTTTCTTCCTTTGACTTCAGGGCTCTCAATCTTTACCTCTCCCTCTGGTGATTTCATTACAGGAAGAGCGAAGTCAAGTGATGGGACGTTGAACTTTGCTCCTCCTTTTGCTTTAGATTCAATATCAAATTCCCCTTCTTTGGTGGGCACCTTTGGAAGTGAGATATCAAAAGTTGGGAGCTGGAACTTGCTACCCCCACTGCCACTGAGCTCCACATTGGCCTCAATGTTTGGCTTGGATAGTGAAAAGTCAACACCTGGAAGTTCTGGTCCTTCAAGTTTGACATCAGGGTCAGGTAGCTTTATTTTTGGAGGAGAAATGTCTACAGTGGGCATGCTGAGTTTGCCTCCTTTTACTTCACTCCCTTCTAAAACAACCTCTTTTTCAGATGGCTTCAGTTTTGGTAGGGATATATTACATGAAGGCATTTTAAAATTGCTTCCTTTTCCATCAGTTTCAGCCCCTCCCTTGTCTTTTGACAGAGAAACATCTATTGATGGCAGTTCAATTTTCCCTCCTTTGATATCAGAACCATGTAAATTAGCCTCAGTTTCAGATGTTCCCATCTTAGGGAGTCTGACATCAAGTGAAGGCATTTTGAATCGTCCTTTAGCAGAGGGAGCCTCCATTTCAATTTTGCCCTTTGCCCTTCCCTTTTCAAGAGAAATATCAACAGAGGGTATCTGCATTTCACTTGGTGGTAAATGAAAATTTCCTTCCCCTTCAACATCAGTCACTCCTGCTTTGCCTTTGGGAAGGATCAGGTCCACTTTGGGTAACTTGAATTCCCCTTCCACACCTTGTCCCCTTATGTTTACTTCTCCTGGTTGAGAAATGTCAAAATCAGGCATTTTGAATTTTCCATCACCACCAACATAGTAGTCCATATGGACATCTCCACTGTCTGATTGGACCTTTGGGAGTGAGAGCTCAACAGAAGGTAGAGAGAATTTTCCTTCCACTTCTGGGCACTCAGTGTCCACCGATGATCCCATCTTAGGTAGTGAGATATCAACCTTTGGCATAGAGATCTTGGGCCCTTTAAAAGTGCCCTCGACCTCATCAGGAATTCTCCATCCGCTGTCTAATTCCAAATCAATATCAGCTACAGAGATGTCACTGGCAGGCATGTTGATTGCAGTCTTCCTAATTCCTTCGTGATCTTTGATCAATATGTCAGTCTTTCCCTTCACTTTAGGCAAAGAAATATCAACAGAGGGAAGACCGATCTGCCCATCTCCTTTGATTTCTACCTCTGGAGGTTTTATGTCAGTATGAGGCATTTTGATGCCTCCAGCTTTTACCTTGATGTCACCATCAATTTCATCTGAATGGTGTGAGAGTCTAACTTTGGGTAGTTTCAACTTTGGCATTCTGACCTTTGCATCTCCTTTGTCTGCATCTACATGAACTTTTCCTTCAGCTGTTTCAGCTCTTCCTTTGATGTCCATTTCAGGAGCTTTGATTTTGGCCGTTCCCTTCACACTGGGCAAAGATGTCTCAGCTTTTCCTGAAGGGAGAGCAAACTCCACATCAGGTAGGCTAACTTTAGATGCTCCCTTCTCCACATCTTTATTAGCAGACAAACTGAACTCCACAGATGGCGGCTGGATGTTTACCCCCGGAGGCTTCAGCTCCACAGATCCAGTTTCCAAAGTAGAGCCTGACTTTGTGTGTTTGCTTGTAGGAAAGGTGATGCCAAACTTGTGTCCTTTTCCTTTGCTTTTCACTTTAGCTCCAGGCATTTCAGATGGGGAAATATTCACTTGCCCTTCAAACCGTCCTGTCTCCACTTTTGCTCCTTTTTGCGGGAACCTTGGAAAACAGTGTTTTAGAGAGGAAAAAAGGAAATAGGAAAGAACATTGTAATATTTCCCCAAAAGATTATATCTAATTTAAAGCACAACATTACAATAGATATAATTTAATGTTGTGCAATTTAATGTACAACAAGCATTGCATTGTAGTATTATTTGGAACTACCAAAGAGAAAGAAACAAACAAAAAAGGCCAACCTCATCCTCTTCTTTGCCTTCCTCTCAACTGCTGCTCCTCTGGCTTCCTCTACTTCAACTTTTGGACTTTTCCTTTGTTTGAATTTGGGAAGAGAAAACTCTACATCACTCATCTCCAGCCTGGGAGGTGTTCCCTCTACCACCAGCTCCTCTCTTCGCTTCTCTTTTAGCCTTTTCAGACCAAAACGTCCACCTCGTTTCTTCTGAGTCTTGAATGGTTTGGTCCCCTTCACACTCTGAAAGAAACACGTGTGACAAGAGCATCAGTCAACAACATTTAAAGACCTGCATCTATCTGTACTAGTTGATCACTCACAATATATTTTTTCAGCACAATGGCTTTCAGGATTAAAAGTGATTACAATAAATTGATAAAGCTACTTTACCATTTTGCCCATCTTGACTTTGGGACCTTTGACCTCCACACTGGGAACCTTTGGGCGCACGCTGCCATCCGCTCCAGGGATGGTTCGCTTAAGCTGGAAGCTGACCCTATATGGCTCTGCGCACTGAAGGATTTTTAAAGCGTCTTCATACCTCACATTGTCAAAGTAGACTTTGGCACTTAGCAGCTGGTCACCTTCATACAGAAAAACAGTATGAACAATATATTCATGTACATCAGTTTGTGATGTATATTTAGTATAGGATGCATTTAGTGGAAAAAGTAGAAAAAGTAAAAGTGATTTATTAAATAAAGTTTGATTAGAGACACAGTTAAGCATTTTGCAATTTTGCACAATTTTAAAAAGTTTAAATTTGTTCAGAATTGAACAGCAGAAATGAGGCTTTCTTGTCGGAAGTAAGCAAAAAACCCCAAAACAAACCAAAACGAAAAAAAAAAAAACAAGCAAACAGCGGCCGACACCTAAGACTGGTGGGTAAGTAAGCGACTAATGCAGAAAACAGAGATTTTTAAATGGGAAACTGTTCTTGAAGTGAGTCAGGAAGTGTGATTTTTATCGTGGTGGAAGCAAAACAGCAAAAGTAAGAGGAAATTCGTGACGATGTTTATGTGAAGCGAAATGTGAAGCGTAGTTTGGATCTTCTTTTGCTGCTGGTTCAGTCAGTATTGTTTGGAGAGAGATAAAACCTGCAGCTTCAGAATCTAGCACAAAAAGCACAGAAACACAAAGCGCCCGCCGACGCTTCAAAATCAGTGAGCAGTCGGCTTTCAGCCCCGACGGCGTGTCCGTGTCTGCGTATGTGCTGTCGGGTGAAAAGGCGACATCTCACTGATTCAGATGCGTTGGGTTGTGTTTGTGTTTACGTCTTCGTGCAGAATCCGTGTACCTGCTCTCATTTACTGTTTCAGCTGTTTGGTGGTTGTAGAAATTTTGTGAGGTTTAACCTGAGATTCTGGCGTTTCGGGCAAAATAAATTTATATTTAAAAATCGATTCAGGATTTTAATGAATCGATATCACGTTATCCAAGCCAGAATCGTTTTTAATCGATAAATCGATAATCACCCCCCCCCTTAATGACAATGTCATCAGAATAAATGCATTTAAAAAAAAGTGGGTTAGAGTTTGTTAACTCTTTGGAAATTGCAGACTCCCTGATGAGTCAGGAAGTGTTTAATCAATATTTGAAGATTTTTACAAAAATTCTGCAAAATTCTGCAACAAAAATAGGCGTCAACTGTTGTTGGAATTTGTAGATTTCCACCTTCTGGGTCAAGACTTGTCCTATTATCTTTTATTGATATCATGTTACATTAGATTTTTTCCCCTTTTAACTTCAACTTAATTTCACCTTAATTTTATTTGCTTTATTTGGCCCCAACTTTTTGGCTTTTTGTTTCATATTTCATTATATTACTGAAGCAATTCATGAACTCTATTTTTAAAGGTGGGATATAAACAAAGCTGATATGAAATAAAATGAGAACAGATGATGTGGAAAATGTAATATTGGGCTTTCCCCCCAAATAATAAAGTTTTCTGTGCAAACTCCTTAAAAGAAGTCTAAATATCTTTTTAATTACCTTTTAAATCTTATATAAATGTTATGTATGTTAGTAGTGCTTTCTAAATGAATCAGGTGTGCTTGCAGGCACCTTGCTGTAGACTGAGGTGTTTAGCAGCTGGAGAGTCTTTGAGGACGTCTTTTACAAAGATCCCTCGTTCTCCTCCACCAGTCACACTGTAGCCGCTGGCTCCAGCCCCTGCCTCTGTCTCCACCACAATCTCCACAGATTTAGAGGCTTCCTCCACACTCTGCGACACACAGACACCAACACAAAACTTCGGTTATCCACGAGATTCTTTTTTTGTTTTATTATTACCAATACTAGTTTAGTAATAGCAAAAATATAGTTAAACACAAAATACTAGTCATTATTTCAGTCTTTTAAAAGAAGTTAGTCAGTGCATAAATCCTGTGGTTTGTCAGCCTGCATCACACTACTGCATCAGAATTGAATAGCAGGTCAAAAGCAAGTAAAAAATTGCTAAAACGACTTTTCGGTCTTGAATTTTAATTATTTTTGGGCTCCAATGCTGAGTAAAATTTTGCACTTGTTTGAGTAGGTGCATGTTTTACTGTACTGTTCTCAACTTTACTTCAAAGTTCATTTTATCCATGAAGCTGTCGCAGAAGAAAGGTCATTCTATTCTTAGACTACATTCACTTTTCCACAGGCTGAAGAGAGGAAGTAAAATGCAGGAAAAAGTTAACAGTTTTCTGTGTTTAGCTGTGCATCACCTGGCACATTACAGCTTTAAGCCATTGATACATAGAAAGGTAACATATTTCAGCCTGAAAAGTCAGACTTCTGCTTACTGTCTGTTCATTTGCTGGCTCAGAGTCCATCTCTGGTTGGGCCAGCTGGCAGGTCGACTCTCTCAGATGACTTCTCTTCTGGCTCAGTACCTGCTTCAGCTCGGCATGGAGCTTCTCCTTCTGCACCTGCAACAGCACAGATGACAGGGGTTGAGGTGCCATATCATGATGCAGCAAAAAAAGAAGAAAGAAAAACACCAAAGTGGATTTGTTATGCTTTTCCTTGTTTTCTTAGTTTGTTATTTATGTTTTTTGTTTTCATGTGCTTTGAACTTCAAATTCTTACTTCCAGGTTCTGTTTGTAAGTTGTCACTTGCATTCCCTTCCTCCCTGCATCCTCCGATGTGTGAAAGTTCAAATCTCTACATCTCCCGTGTCAGTTATTGTCACTCACTTCCTGATTTATTTTGGTAGTTCAACTGTGCTCTTAGATGGAAGGAGAAGCGTTTCCATCTACCTGACATCTGCCTTCATGTGTAGAAACAGTCTGTCTTTATTCTAGCCTTTGTTGTCCTTTCAGCATAAGTCTCTGTAGTCCTGTTTATAGCCTTTTGGGAACCAGCTTCATATAATCTTGGATTACACTTTATTTTTTCCCTTCCTGGACTAAAGCTATCAGCTTTGGAATAAAGCTTACCTTTTGTTTGTCAGCCAACAAACAAACATTTGTTTGTCTGTTGCTTAAACTTTGCAGTTCATGACACTCTACTGTATATCCCAAATTTTGCCTTCAGAGTGCCTTAAATCTTCAGTTTTAGACATTTTTCTCACGGCATTTTAGACCCACCACCTTTTCAAACTACTAGTTAACTTCTGGCAGCCATAATAAGAAAGCTGACTCAAAGTGTGAGGGCTTAAAATGACTTATCATGCATAGCTACTTCAGTAATGGAAAGAATAATTGTGTAAATCTTTGACATAAATATAGTTTAACATAATGAAGATAAAAATAGATATATTTTCAGCAGTTTATTGTGTTACTTTCAAGCCTTTGGAAAAAATAAAGGACAAAACTGTAAAATAACTGAAAGCTAAAAGATAACTAATATTATTGTTTAATGTAATACCTGTAGATGGTAATCAAGGAAAATAAACTTAAAATCAATGAAATTTTAAATAAAGAAAAAAACCTTAATTAATTGGATACATTTGTTATAAGGCACCCACTTTTGTTTTTGTATAGACTGTCTTGTTAATTGATAATTACATAAGAATGCAAATTTACAACATTACACATCTAAATGTGAAAAATAAGAACTGAATTTTAATTACATGCATTGTTCAAACTACATATTTAACCATGTAACTAAAAATATCACCTAGCTAATATTCAAATAATTTTGGCTAATTGATCCCGCCCCCCCGTCCTTCCAGCTGTTGTTGTTCCCACATGATAACAAGATATATCCCATTCACCTTGTTAGCAATGCAGACAAATGGGCACAAAATAACTGCAACCAGTATGTGTTACTGTCTGGTCCCATCCAACAGCAACCGCCTTTTGCAAAATCCTCCTAAAAGTCCTCCTTCTAAAGTTGCTAACATTCTAGTTTGTGCGTTGGGGTGTTTACAGAGTCCCAGCACCTGCACTGTCACTTCAGCTTCATCATATTTAGACATTTTGTTGTTCATTTTGCGTCCAGTGGCTGGCGGTCACCTGCTGCCGCATGAAAAGACTGTGGAGTGACATTCCTGCTGAGCTGGGAGAAATGAGAGCTTGTTTACGTGTGGGACAATGACCTCAGCATATCTGTCCTGGGCTATTGTATTCCAGTTTGAATGGTCCTGGTTAGTGTCCAGGTCAGGAGGTCAGTCACCTCTCTGCTCTGAATATATCTATATACCAACATAGTTTTTTTTAAATAGACATTTTCTGAACGTGAGTGGAGCTGCGATGGCTTTGATCCAAATCAAGGAAATCATAAACAAATATGAACCTAGCTAATAAAATTAGTGTTACTTAAAAACTCCCAGAGAGCAGCCATTTGGCTTTTCTACCTTTAAAACCCGGAGAGCAGCCAAATGGCTGGTAGGCTTTTAGCTAAGCTTTAGCTTCAGCCAAGTGGAAGCTAAATTGGCTAGTCATTCATATGTATATTAGGTTGTTACCTGGGAATTCTGGAGGGAGGGGAGTGGGGGTGTGTGATTGAGGGGGTGGGGGAGCTGCTAAAAGCTGTGAACTTCCTTTTGTGTTTCATCTTGATGCATTCTCAATCATCCAGGGAAATAAATCTCCAAAAGTCACCAACTTGGAGTGTTTCAGTTTGCCATCTTAGGGAGAAATCAACACACATGGGTGTATGTCCTTTGTTGCTGAGATTTATTGATAAAAACAGTACAAAAAACCAACCATTTGTACACATATTTACAAATGGCCTGCTGAGTGGTGCATGGAGCATGTTCATTGGTTCATGGACCTCCCTGAACTAATGGCATTTATTGCAATTGTCATCTTGCGGGGGGTTAACAGGGTTCCATCTCTAAATGACTGCTGGTCAGCAAACCTGGGAAACCCACAGATAATTGGAACTATGGCACGAAACCGCTTCCAAGACATCATGCAACACCTACGCTTTGATGACAAGTCCACCCGCAGTGATCGAGCAAAGACTGATAAGTTCGCTGCAATTTCCAGTGTGTGGGGATCATTTGTCACCAACTGCATCACGTGCTACAACCCTGGTCTACATATCACCGTTGATGAACAGCTTTTCCCATCAAAGACTCGGTGCTGTTTCCTGCAGTATATTGCAAGTAAACCTGACAAGTTTGGGATCAAGTTTTGGGTGGCTTGCGACCTAAAATCCAAGTACATTTGCAATGTCTTCCCATATCTTGGCAAGGACCCCAATCGTCCCACTGGGGAGAGACTTTCTGAAAATGTAGTAATGAGGCTGATGGAACCATTCCTAGACAAGGGCAGAAATGTTACCACGGACAATTTTTTCACATCGCTTTCACTTGCGCAAAAACTTCTTAGACGGAAAACCACCATCCTCGGCACAGTCAACAAGATTCGCAGGGAAATTCCTCAATCCACTCAAACCCCCACTCCCCTCCCTCCAGAATTCCCAGGTAACAACCTAATATACATATGAATGACTAGCCAATTTAGCTTCCACTTGGCTGAAGCTAAAGCTTAGCTAAAAGCCTACCAGCCATTTGGCTGCTCTCCAGGTTTTAAAGGTAGAAAGGTAGAAGCCTGGGGATGCTACTGTTAACTGAAATAAAGCAAAAACTAACTAAACTGATACTGTGTATAAGCTAAATAAATAAAGATTTTTTGTTTTTTTGGTTAAATTTATAACACTAGCATTGAGAATCTGATATTTACATGACTGATCAGAACCCTTTACACACACAGAAAGCTCCACAGCTGAAAAACGTTAATATTTAAATGGCTGTCAGTTCCTTCAGCAGCCACTAAAGGCTGGCTCCAAAGGTAAATCAATTCCCGCTAATCAAATTTAATTCAATTTATTTTTATTTATATAGAGCCACATCACAACAGCAATTACTGCAAGGTACGTTATTTTGTACGGTAAAGACCAATTCTGTAAAATTCATAAAGCTAGTGTAAAATATTGCCTGGTAGGAAGTGGCATTTGTTATACTGATCACAATAAGATGGATTACCTAAAAGTCTTTTCAGATACACTTTAACCTCCTAAGACCCGAACTCTTCCACAGCATGCATTTTTAATTTCTCTTTGATATTTGGGCTGATTGGGACCTGATGAATGTAAAAACAAAGAATTACTAAAAAAATTTTTTTACCCAATTTTTGTTTCTGAGAAAAATGAGAGCCACTTATGAGGATATTCGTTTAAAATTTCGATAGAACAGTAGCAGCATAAAGTCCTCATAAGTGGATATCAGGCCCTTGTAGAGCAAAATTGAGTATTTTGGTCTAAATAACCCAAAATGTGATGTCCACATATGTGGACGCCAGGTCCTAGGAGGTTAAAATGACCCAATGTTTTTACCTTTTATGAAAAATGGATGAAAAAGATGATTTGTCAGCGCTGTTGCTTTTCAGACAACCTTTTTTTTTTTTCTTTATTGACAATTAGATTTGTAAACACCTTTATTCTGACACATGGATGCATGGCAGTAAAACTCAGTTTATGCATGAAACCTTCATGTGCATCCTATCATTGCAGGTCATTTTCTGTGTCTCACCACTCTCTCAGGGCTCTCCTGTTCCTCTGTGGAGCCGCTGTGGTGAGGGTTGCGCTGGGGGGCGGAGGGGGATCTGGAAGACGGGGGTGACCGCCTCTTATCTTTTACCTGCCCAGACAACAGAAAGTGAGATGTTTGAGCGCGTGAGGCAGCAGTTTCTGGTGGTTTTACCCTTTAACTCAATTAATAAGATTATTTTGGGCCTGTGAACAGCTCTGCAGTGGAAGCTGTGGGAAAAATCTTAAGAACAGGGAGACGTATGTTTTAAATTTTAACACATATTGACATTTCTTTCTCTGCTGCTCCAGTGAAGCTGTTTAACAGAGGAAAACTGTACTGGGAATCTCCCAGATGTGAAAAATGTAAGCTACAGTGTGCATGTCCAGCTCAGCAAACGTCCTCTGCATGAGTAAAATAAGATTTACAGTACAAGCTGTAGTCTTGTTACGTTTCTGACTCTGTGTGCTAGTCATGCTTCAGTACCATCCAGTATCAGGATGAAAATCACAGTATTAAAAAGTGATGCAGGTTTTATTGCAAACAGTATTTGCAAAATACAGAAGCATTGTGAAATTTTTTTTCTGAAGCAGCTACATTTTTAATGTCCCCCAGATGACTGGTGATCCTGTTGTTTGCATTGGCTGTGTTCTCCTATTGAAGCAGGTTTTTCAGAGACAGCTGCAAGAAAAGATGAAGGTATTTTCTTTCAGGTGACTGTTAACCACTATAAATTGAATTATGAAATAAACTCTTTGTGATCTACTTTATAATTTCATTTTTTCTGATTAAATCCACCACGACATATTGTTGTTATTCTGCTGCTGCCTCTAATTTGCAAAGAATATTTTTTCTTGGACTGAAACGGTGTTTCTCCCCAAGACTAATTTTAGACTAAGTCAAAGTTAAAAATGGGGGCATTTACCTCTCGCCCCCTTTTCTAGAGGAAGCACACCATGTCCAACCCTCCTATATCTCCTTCCTCTGCTTGTGACATGAACTCTTGCACAGATGATCTTGTCAAAACATTATGTTCCAACACTTTGACAGTGTAACCTCTGACACAAACTATAAATTCCCAGCACACAGTGAAAGCTGAATGCCTGTGATAATAGATCTTATAATTGTTCCCATTAGAAGAATTCAGTTTGAAACCATTTTGCTTACCAAATGTAATATTCCTGAAAGCTGTCTTACCATGCTCATGTCTTTAGTGCTCACCCCGCAAGCTGCTTGTTCAAAGATATATAAATACACACATTTCCTCTCACAGAAACACAGCAGTGAGCAGGCATAAAACTTAAAGCTGTAATGACTTAGTGCTCTGTTTATGAGGTGCTACGCCACTAGAGATAATGTGCAGCTCGCTTCATAAAGTGCAATAATGCACTACATTTAAAATAGATTTGATTAGAGCAAATGAACAGCCACAGTAAAATACACGGCTGTGCAACATGACAAACAGTCACGTCTGTCGACGCTCGTTTCAGTTAAACAGCAGTCGCATAAAAGAATCGCTCCACTGACTGAAAGTGTCCCCTGGGTACTTAGAGCTGAAATGCTGCATGTTTTTTATAGTTACAGAATTATTATTATTATTATTATTATTATTATTATTATTATTATATACAGTCAAATGGAAATTGCTCAACTTTTTTCTTTGTGTATTGGGATAAGCAAACAGTTGATTCTTGGTCAAACACTGCAGTTACTTAATTAAACAGTAATATACTATTTTTGTTTTTTATGTTGTAATCTAAAGGCGACCTGTTCAGCTCATTTCCAGTATCGGATTTTTGTTGTTGGACAAAAAGTCACATTGCATGATTTTTTGTGCAAAATCACCATTATTTATTTAAGACTGATTCCTTGGTTTCCTTTTTAAGGTCAGCTTTCTTCTGATTTGCTGCTTCTTGTAAACAGTGGGTTTAAATGGCAGGTGGGCGGGACATCTGTGGTGACAGCCACAGCTGTTTGCCTGATATGACCACATGCCTTCACTATGACATCATACAAATCCAAAAGCAGAAAAAAAATGCATGAAACTGAGCATTTGGTGGAGTCTGAATTATTATTATTTTTACTTAATGTTTGAGTTTCTGGTGGCCGTGTTTCACATGATCATCGACATTGTGGACAGAAAACAAGAAAAGGGTATATAAAAAAAAAAACAACAACCCAAAACTGTCTAATGGAGAAGTGAATATTCCTTATATTTATCATGCCTAAAAATCTATATAACTTTAAAATCACAATAACCTTTATGTATGAGATTATTTGCCACTGATTAGGGAATGATCTGTTTAAATCTCTTGCATCTCAGCTCTGTATTTTTAAGAATTCATGAATTTATGCCAAGATCTAAAGAAAGTCTGGTACAGGTTTTTAAACCTTTTTGACACCAGGGACCCTTTCGTGCACATAGATATCATGAATTAGTTGCCATTTCTGTCTCTAAATGAAGGATGCATGTGCACTTTTAAAACCTAAACATGATAATTTCTGCATGCACCAAGATAGTTTAGCTTTTGTTTGGTTGTTTATGTGCAGATCTGCACATTTTAAAGTGACAGCTCAGTTTGTACATTTATTTATTTAGAGTAAATTCCAAATTTCATTCATGCAGGTAACTCTTGGTACTGTTCGTATCAAACATTTTCTCTGTAACACCTGTAACATGACTTATGGGTGTGTTTGCATGAGCAGGAAGAAGGCTGTGTACTTACGGCTGGATCTCTGGTCTGGTTGAAAACATGGCTGTCCTCTTGGTCTCTGTCTAAAACATTAAAAGAAAACAACTCCTTGTTAATTTGTTAATTCATTGATTATCAATCAGTGATGAACAGAATGTCTTTGGTATTATCTTTAGATACGGAGCATGTTAGTGATTTGTTGAGCGGCATAAAGAATGAGAGTGGAAGGACATTTCCTGAATTTATTCAGCCAATTTTCCTGCATTTGAAAGACGATAAACAAGGAAGAATGCAATTGTGCAATTACCTCAAGTTTCGTTAGAAAAAAAATGAAGATGGTTCAGAGGTGAGTTCATTTTCATGTATAAATCAAAAGCAATGAAAGGGTGGATGCTTGGGAAAATTTGCCCAGCAAAAAGAGCAGAATAAAACTAGAACAAAAAACGCCTAGTAATTGTTGTTTCAGTGGACATTTGGTGACATAAAGCACTTTCTTTGAGACAGCAGGACACCACTCACTATTCACATGCCATCGAAATATAACAGCATCATGTAACAGTAAATTAGCCCCGGTAGTGCTCTTGAGAAAATAAACCTGACATGAATACCAGATGTTCAAGTATATGGAGTTAGAGGCTCTGATATAGTGACACAGCTGTCAGTCTGAAGCTTCTGGAAGGGTTTACATTCTTTCCATAGTCTCAGTTATTGCTCTGCACTGATTGCCCGAGCCCAGCCATCTGCACAAACTGTCCATTCACACCTTTAGGAAACCAGTGGTCCCAACAAGCCTAAACTAGTGTCTTATAAATATTCTGTAGAAATACTAAAATGCCAAAATTGTTTATTTTGGTAACTTTTCATGTCAGCAGCTGCTCTGAGGTGATGCACACCACTATGCTCCCTGAAGGCTGATAAAATTATACTACCGCAGTGGCAATATGCAAAGTTTGGAATAATGGTAGGAAAGAACTGACCTTCTTACAGGTGCACTGTCTGACTCTACTCACCACAAGAGTTAAAATGGATGATAAAGCAGGGCATTTTTTTCATGTGACACTGCAAGCTTCTAGCCTATGAGAGTGCAGCGTTTCTTGGTTTTTGAGTTATATAAACTGTTCACATGGCACAAATGAACTTCATTAAACAAAGGTGATGTCCTAGAGACTGCAGTGCAGATACAAGCATGACAAATCAAGCTGTTTGTAGGTCAAATAGTAAAATACAGGTTTAGGTTTGTGCGTGTTTAAAATGAGGATTGATCAAGGCAAGAATACTTCCACTGCTTGTCTTAACCCTGTGCATCCTGAACCTTTCTGTTTATCCAGTGTAACTTGGCTGACCCTATGTGAAAAAGTGCCTAAAGTACCACCCTTGGCGGCAAGAAGTGCAATCAGGCATTTGCAATATTGGAAGGTTTTTCAGCATGAACAGTCTGTTTAAAGTCATGCCAAAGCTGTTCAATTGGATAAATCCAGACTTTCAAAACGATCTTGGCATGTTTTGGATCATTGTCCTGCTGTATAATCCAAGTGCTCTTGAGCTTCACAGCACAAACTGATGCCCGAACATTTTCCTTCCGGATTTTCTGGTACAGAGCAGATTTTATGGTTCCATCAATTATGACATATGGTCCAGGTCATGAAGCAGCAAAGCACTTCCAGAACATCACTGGCGCCCACAAGTTTGACTGTTGGTGTGATGATCTCTTTTTGAGATACTTTGTTAGTTTTACACCAGATAAAACAGGAATCAAATCTTCTAAATAGTTCAACTTTTGTCCCATTAGTCTACAGAGTCCTTTTAACAAATGTGAGATGTGCCTTTGTTCTTTTTGGTAGCAATGATCTTCTCCTCTGAACTCTCTCATGGATGCCATTTTTGCCAAGTCTTTTTCTTATTGCTGAATCATGAACTGTGACCTTAACTGGAGCATGTAAGGCCTGCAGTTCTTTACAAGTTATTCTGGGCTGACTTGTCAATGCACTATTTTTGAAATTTTGGTAGGCCAGCCACTCCTAGGAAAGTTCACCGCTGTTCCAAGTTGTGGATGAAACCTCTCACTATGGTTCGCCTTAGAAATGGTTTTGTAACTCTGAGTTTCTTTAGATCACGGCACGATGTGTTGCTTTTTGAGATCTTTTAGACTCCTTTGGTTTGTCAGACATGTTCTCTTTAAGCGTGGCTAGAGAAATTTGTCTCAGCTTTGCAAAAGCTGTTGCTAATCAGAGTCAATTAATGATTGAAGGAGGGTCAGGTAGGTTTGATTAGTTTTTGTTCCCACACTGTATTCACTCATGTTAAGATTACTTTGATGATCTGAAACATTTAAGTGAGACAAATATGGAAGAAACAAATAAACGAAGAAATCAGGAAGTGGGCTAATATTTTGCCCCTGTGCACAGTGCATCTGCTGGACAAAGTTTGGTTTGTTGGAAATATTTTTAAGAACGTTCTTGAATTCATGGACTTGCCAACAACAGCACAAGTCTGCAGGAATCACCTCTGTTTCTCTGCAATCATGTGGTTACTTTTCGGTGCCTCAGCTCAGCTATGTGCGTGTGTGTGTGAATTTGAGTGCGTGTGTTTGGGCGTGTGGTGTCAGCGTGGATGCCGTGCCTGTTTGGGTGGGTAGGGGGTATCTGGTGTCTAGCGGGTCACAGGAACACATAACATACATTCGCTGCATCCCAGCCGTCAGTGTATCAGTCACGGAGGAGCAGGGACACGAATTAATGGAACAGAACAACATTTTGAAGAGACCGATGCTTTTAAAAGATCCGCGGAGACATCAGAACCATCCCAGAGTACCTGCTAATTCACTGAATGGTGCTCTAGTAGAGACAGAGACCTCACCCTCACACATGTTTATTCTTCAAGGTTTTAAGACAATTATCTAAAGAATAATGATCTACTTTTAGACACTGAGCTCTGGAATAAGATGTTTTCACTCTCTGGTGTTTTCACGTGCATTTGAATATAGTTTAAACTTAAAATCAGACACAGACTAAAGACAAAATATGATCTTTAGAAATAGAATATTTTTATTTAGGATATTCTAACCCTTTCTGACTTGTTTTTGTGCTACTGAGAGGGACTATTTATCAAGTGCAGCGGCAATAGCAGGTGTACCCACTGCACTGCTGAACTAATGGCCCATAAGTGGCGTCAGAGTCTAAATGAGCAGTTGTTACTGAAATGTTTTATTAAATTAAAGTAGGCATAACGGTGACAGAAATTTCCAGCGAGTGATGTAATTTTTAAATGTATATACAAACTATATAGAAATCTGTTCAATTATTGAAACTGTAATAAACAAAATAAAAATAAAAGACACTTAAAACACATGTTTACATTTCCTGATCTGTGAAATTAGAAAAGTGAAGAAACATTTTCAGGTGAGAATATTACAGTGAAAGTGTAAACATGCAGATGACTGGGGATTGTTAAGCTGCTGTAGGTTTTCACCTACAGCAGCTTTAAACTGCAGCTCTGTGCTGCAGATGGACAGCAACAGGTGGAGGAGGTGGCACTCCCTGGATGGAGCTAAGGAATGGAGGCATGGCAGTGGAGGAGGAGGAGAAGATTTGAAATGCCTCACAGAGTGGTCTTATTATAGATCAGACTCACATCTGCAGGCCCCCACACGCCTCACGACTGCCCCACAGACACCCCAGCATGTGTAGGTGTAAAGTAGTGAAGTGGGAGGTATTTTTACCCACAGTTTAAAACTTCCTTCAATGAAAAGTGGATGTTAGAAAAGTATCATTCCTCATACCTGACTACATTACTGCTTGATTGCCTCTTTGCTGCTGCTCTGATTAGTAAACAACCAGGCAAAATAGAGAGATAACACTCGATTTATACAGTCACCTTGATGCCAGCTTTCGGGTGACGACACCCTGGAGCTCAGCTATGTATCCCCTATGTATAAGAACCAGAACCAACTCGTTCAGGAAGGCGTTACACGATGCAGTTTTATTTTCATATTTTTCATAGTAATTCACACAAATTACTTTCTGATTATTAGTTTTTCTGCCAATGTGAGTCTAGTTGGAGCAATATCAGCAGAATTACAAGGAAATTACCGAGCAGAGTTTCATGAAACATGCTGAGGACCTGGAGGGTGAGCAAAAGGATCCTTTACATACCATCAGGAAGTGTTCAGAAAGCCAGCAGAGTATAATTTGCGGTAAATAACACAAAAACGTGACCTGAAAACACAGGAACTAACAAACAACTAACAGAGTATGGCTGTTTACTGGTTTCAAACTGATTCCCAAAATGTTGACTGACCCTCATCCTTTCAATTTTAATGCAACTATGGCCAGTGGGAATATATTTAAAGCTAACCACACAAGTTGTTCAATTTGCACTGCAATGTTAAAGGGGACACTGCAATCAAAAATAACAATAAGATGCTGGATGTTCACCCTCTCAGGGGTCGGGAGTGCATGAAGACTCGTGTGTCCAATGTCACAGCCAATAACAGCATCTCTATGCTTTGGTTGTCCCTGAGAAAGATTACAGTTGGCAAAAGCAGCACTGCAGAGGGAGACTGCATGGCAGCTGTTCATTCATTTTTGAGGGAGTGCCAAACTACTTTGCATGATACCCGCTAGGTGGATATTATGTAAAATTGGTACATAGTGGTGCAGATAAATCAAGAAAAATGTGGACTGCAAAAAAAAAAAGAAAAGCTATCTGGGGCAGTTTAGAAGACCTGTTTTCTTTGGGAGAAAACTTCCTTGATTAGGACTTTGAAAATTTGTGGCACTCATAAAAATGTTAAAAGTAGCCTCTTTTAACAGTGTTCTACAAAGCATTTAAAGTAATATTTACATAAAACAGGCCAGGGTGTGCACGAGTAATGCAGCTTTGTAGTATTGTAACTGTATTAGTTTAGTTATAACTGCAAGTATTGCAACCATACTTACTGCTCGTTCGTGTAAATAACTATTCTGCTGCATCACAGGATCCACTCTTTTATTTTTCCTCAAGGCAGAAAAACTTTCATTTTTCATATCACAGGGTATGGACTGAAACAACAGCCCAGGCTGGGAATTTGACTCATCTCCAGACCACTGTGTTCCTGTAAACTACCAGACTGCCGGTTTTGCAGTCTAACCCTCTGTTACCCTTTTTTGGGTTCCCAGAAGACTTCTACATTTCTACTTAAAACTACGAGAGGAAAAGGTTAAAGCGGATCAGTGTGTTTGCTGTAGCTCACACAAATATACGAGGCTCAGCACACAGACCAGTCACACAAACCAATCTGCCTACACAGATGAGGTGGAAATATTAATGATTGCATTAACAAGCAAACCATCAAACATACTGAAGCGTTCTAAAACTTCAGGTACAATCATTTCTTGAAATTGAAAACTACAGGCCAGAACAACCCTCGGGCCAGCGGGAAATGTTCAACATTATAACAGCAGCTGGAAGCCATTCAGGGATAACTCTCCTGGTTAAGACTAAGCATGTGTGTACGGTTCTCCTTCACACTCATCTCCTCTCTACACTGTTGATTTCACGGCCACTGAAGTGAAGACAACACACAGAGAGCATAATGAAACTGTAATGCATTTTTTTAAAAACAACATGTAAATGTAATCATGGCCACAGCTTTGAATTTGGAGATGCACATTATGCAGGTGGTCTGGTGTTTTCTGTATTCTGGTGAATTTTCAGGCAGTTTATTTAAAATTTCGAGTCCCTGACCTTTAGCGCAGATGGCCTGAGGTATGAAGTGAATGTTTAAAGTTTCTGAAGTGAGTGAAAACAAAATGAACAGGAAATACTTCCTTAAATTAAACCTGAAAAACTATTGTCCATCCATACATTTACTCCCATTCTGCCTCCACCACACATCCGGGTCTGGGTGGTGGAGCTAGCACTCTAAAGAAAGACCCCAAGACCTCCCTCTCCCTGATCAGCTTGTAAAGCTCGTCTGGAGGGAAACAAAGATCTTCCCAAGCCAGCTGAGAGATTTACTTGTGTATGTACAAAATATCCAGGAGGCTACAATTAAGCCGAAACGTGTACAGTCGTATAATTTCTAAGCAACATGTCCAAGACAGATACAGTAATATGTATTTAATAGTCTTATTCCTTGGTGCCTGACTGTTCTTACGATGGGCCCTGAATCTGAGGAAAAACTTGAAAGCCAAAGAGTGCGTTGCTGCTGTCAGCCACTCCGCATTTTGCCAAACAGGAGCTGGATTAAGTTGTCTAAAGTAGATTTGATGGTGTGGGTGGGTTTATTTATGAAGTCAGAGTGGAAAAAAACTTAAACGGGGCCTGACAGTACTTCACAGCTTCACTGCTAAGTTTGAGCAAAAAGCTTCTTTGCCAGTTTCACATGTAAATCGTTATGCAGTGTTTATCAAAGTATGCTGGGATTAAGTGGATTTATATGCTAACTACAGCTCTGCAACATTTCTATGTCGCTGTAGGTCAGTGCGCAGTAAAAACTCTGAGGGATGGATGCAGCCTTTCCTGAATGGAGAGCGTTACTTGGTTCGTCTTTACCTGTTGCACCAATATGATCAAGTATTCACACCAATAAGAGAGATGTCCTCTCAGAGAAAGATACCGGAACTATTTTTCTATTTTTCTAGTGTTTGCATTAAAGAAGCAACAAATTCTCATGTCCCTTAAAATGCAGTGGTATTGTGTCGTTTGTGAAGTAATCATTTCAGTAAAATATATTGACCCCAATCACCTCCTGAGATGATCCATTCTTTCAGTTTAACTGTCAGTGAGCTGCAAGGAGAGCAAGGAGTTAGTCTTGTTCGTCACAGCTTTTCTGGCTTCGGAGTCTACACAGTACGGAAGTGAGTGATTTGGTGGACAAATCTTTTAAACAAATGTGTTTAATGGTCTGTGAACTCCAGTGATAGAGAAAAGAACTGCTTTCCATATTAGCCATGGTACATGTAAACATTTGGACGTCAGTGATGCTGAGCTCTCTGACACCCTGCTGCCTGATTTTCACATATTTTAAAACCCTCCAGCTTTTTTTAATATTTAAGGATTAGACTTTCTGCACCTACATTTTTTCCAGAACATTAAATGAACAAAGTTGGGATATTATGGGAGTGGGAAACATTAAACTTAAAAAAGTCCTTAGTAGAAATCTGTGGGAGAATTCTGCAACTGCAAAGATGGTTGTTCCACTCTTAACGCTTAACACGGACCACACATCAACCAGTCACACTGCTCCACTGACATGTGTGGGAGAGGTTCACGCCTGTTTCTGAAGCAAAGACTGGCTAAAATAAACGACTGGCTTTTAGAAAGGTTTTGCCCAAAATCAAAAACTTCCCGGAAGATTCCTAAAATACCACATAAGCATCTTTAGCATTTACTTCCAAGGCTTAGTTAGATGGACTAGGATTTAATGGGTGTTCTATGATGTCCCTGGGATTTCCCTGGGTCTTTCTTGTGTATTTTATGAATAAATCTTCTTTTTTTTGGGTACCAGTACTGGTTTTATTTTGTTGTATTTATCCGCGACACCTTAAAGGCTGGTCCGTGAAAATATTGTCGGACATAAACCGGTCCGTAGCGCAAAAAAGGTTGGGGACTGCTGTCCAACACTAGGAACAGTATTAACCCATTCACACCAATTCATACAAGACCTTACTTTACGCATTTTAAATGGTTATTTTTTTCAATCATGTACATGGGCAGAGTGTTTAGCTGGTAGGAGCCTTAGTATCAGCATCCAAAGACATATGGGATAGCCTCCAAGCTACCCCGTGACACTGAACTGGATACCCAGTTAAGAAAATGGATAAATGGGCATTCATGGGACACCATATCTGTTTTGAGTTATGCAGAACTGAGCTCCAGTTCAGCTCCCCAGGTTACCACGACTCAACACATACCCATGTACCACTTTACACCACAGGTAAACGCGGTTGAATTAGACATTTTGTCCTCACAACCCATTGATTTCTTTTTCTATCACTTTAACAAATTACAGCTGCAAGAAGGCACTTGTCTGAACAACCAGTATCACTTGTCTGCTGTCAGTGTGTGACTGATAGCTGTGATTCCTCGCACTAGTTTGGACATCCATCATGAATTGTGATGATGTGATGTCAGCTGAATCGTTTTTGTTGTCCCGCAGTGCCTTAAAGACGAAGCCTCATGAAACTGACCCTGCTGCTCTAATCCTGTTCAGCGGCTGCTTTAAGCCTATTAAAGATGGACAAGTTAATGATGTTATAGTTGGCTCAATGACGGCTGGACTTGAGCATCAGGTGTCAACGCAAAGAAAACAAGTCTGCCCTTTAAAAAGTTGATAACATGTCTTTGACGTAACACATTACATAGCGCCTGACAAACAGCTGAGGATGTGTTTGTGATTTATTTCTAGAGAGGAGTATTATCAGCACAGGTCACATATACTCTAGATAAAAATATTTTTTCTCCTCACACACTTACGCAAGAGTTCACACACAGAGGAAATACCGCCATACCGCCACACTTTTTTACAATTGGTGGGAGACTGAGCAGATAACACAAAACTTACTGGGTCTAAATTTAGGACAGAGAGCAAAGGAAGGAAGCTGTTTCTATTCCAGTCCCCAGACTGACTGTAAATACTTCAAAAAACATCAGCTCTTAAAAAAAGGAAAACAATGAAATCTGTGATTCAGCATCACGGGTTTGTTCTGACACAGTCTGTTCACGGACCTGATGTATGAAGTTGAAGTGGATCTACTTAGTCTAAACCAGGGGTGGGCAATCTCAGTCCACGAGGGCCGGTGTCCCTGCAGGTTTTAGATGTGTCCTCGAACCAACACAGCTGATTTAAATGGCTAAATTAGCTCCTCAACATGTCCTGAAGTTCTCCAGAGGCCTGGTAACGAACTAATTATGTAATTCAGGTGTGTTGACCCAAGGTGAGATCTAAAACCTGCAGGGACACCGGCCCTCGTGGACTGAGATTGTTTAGACCAGGGGTGGGCAATTTCTTTCAAATGTTTAATAACCATAAGGCACAACAGATTATAAGGCGCATTAAGCGAAACAAAACAGTCAGATAATTCAAACTTTACTTAACTCATTCTTCTTGCTTCTTTTACTTCTGTACCATTGATTCATTGATGTTGAATTCTCTCGCAGCTGCTCTATTCCCAGGTTCTGAACCTGAAACCAGGGTTTGATCTTTGGTTTCATTCTATAATACTGGACTTATTTTTCTACAAAGGTTTGAACTTTGAGAGTGTTCAAACAAGAGAGAAAAGTGTGAAAATGTTCATGCCTGTCTGAGAAAGTGTAGTGAGGGGTTTTACAGCCTTAAAGCATCTATAATAATTCACCTAGTATTTTATTATTTTTAGAGCCTAACTCCTGTGGTAAACGAGGGACCACTGTATGTGCTTTAAAAAATTGTTCTTGTCACCACTGGAAATGCCAACCTGCTAATGGACATGTAGAAAAACATTCACTAGAACATTACCGTCCACACGAATGAACAGAAAGAAAACAAAACACTGTTTTGTCTCATGTCATAGCGTTTGCTCTGAATCTACAAGCCACTTTGCAACCCACCTCTGATACAGCTCCTTCGTGTCTGATGCCACTGATGTTTGCTTTATTTTGTCCTCACTATTTTTCTGCACATGTGAACGAAGAATCTGAGATGTCCCAGAACAGCACCATGGTGCCAAATGTAAATTACTGCAGATGGAAATAATCTTCATTCGATTGTTTTTAGGGAAATGGATGTTTGTCTTGGGGAGTGATAACAAACCTTCCGTTTGCCTGTATCATGACTTATGTACTGGACTCTAATACCGAGTTGACTCTACTGGTATGTTGGAGCTGCAGGTGGAAAATCAGAAGAAATGCATGATGTAAGTGAGTAATTAAGTATTAGCAAAGAGTACAAGTTCTCCCTGACATGTTTAACAATAATTTAAAACAAATGCCATACTTTTTGTTCAGGGTGTGTTACATACAATGTTTTTCATATATCTTTTTTCCCATAATATCTAACTCCCTTCATCTATGGCAAGGACTCCAGACCATTACAGACTACAGGACCACCAAACCCTCCCCCGCATCCTCTGATGTCTCCTTCCTCAACGAGCTCAACAACTTTTATGCTCGTTTTGAGCGAGGGAACCCCACAACCACAACCAAAGCAGACATGACGCCAGACCACCAACCTCTGACTCTCTCCCCCACCGATGTAGGAGCGGTGCTGAGCAGGATCAATGTCCACAAGGCTGCAGGTCCAGATGGCATCCCCGGGCGTGTTCTCAGAGCGTGTTCTGGGGAGCTTGCAGGAGTGCTCACAGACATATTCAATCTGTCCTTGGCCCACGCTGTGGTACCGGCCTGCTTCAAATCCACCTCCATCGTCCCGATACCCAAAAACTCCAACCCATCTTGCCTCAATGACTACCGCCCAGTAGCACTCACCCCCATCATCACTAAGTGCTTAGAGCAGCTGGTCCTAGCACACTTCAAATCCTGTCTCCCCCCCACCCTGGACCCCCACCAATTCGCATACCGCCAGAACAGGAGCACAGAGGATGCAGTCTCCATCGCACTGCACTCTGTCCTCTCACACCTGGACAACAACAACACCTACGCCAGAATGCTGTTTATAGACTTCAGTTCAGCATTCAACACAATCCACCCCTCACAACTCATCAGGAAACTGACAGACCTGGGCATCAGCTCCCTCATCTGCAAATGGTTACTGGACTTCCTGACCAACCGCCCCCAACATGTCCGGCTGGATAACCGCTGCTCATCTACCATCACAATGAACACCGGTGTACCACAAGGCTGTGTGATGAGCCCTTTCCTCTACTCCCTCTTCACCCACGACTGCAGACCTGCTGATGGTTCCAACACCATCATTAAGTTTGCAGATGACACCACGGTGATTGGCCTCATCAGTGACAACGATGAGGCCGCCTACAGGGAGGAGGTGGATCGTCTGGCTGAGTGGTGCGACACAAACAACCTGCTGCTTAACACCGAGAAGACCAAGGAGCTCATCGTGGACTACAGGAGGAATGCTGACCCACATCCACCCATCCACATTAAGGGGACGGCTGTGGAGCGTGTGAGCAGCTTCAAGTTCCTGGGAGTCCACATCTCCGAGGATCTCACCTGGACGACCAACTGCTCCAAGCTGGTCAAGAAGGCTCACCAGCGCCTCTTCTTCTTGAGGACCCTGAGGAAGAACCACCTGTCCTCAGACATCCTGGTGAACTTCTATCGTTGCACCATCGAGAGCATCCTGACCAACTGTATAACAGTCTGGTACGGGAACTGCTCTGCCTCGGACCGGAAGGCGTTGCAGAGGGTCGTGAAAACTGCCCAGCGCATCGCCGGAGCACCACTTCCTGCCATAAAAGACATCTACAGGAAGCGGTGTCTGAAAAGGGCTGGGAAAATCATCAAAGACCCCAGTCACCCATCACATGGACTCTTCACCCTCCTGCCCTCTGGGAGGCGCCACAGGAGCCTCCGGACTAAGACCACCAGGTACCGGAACAGCTTCTTCCCCACAGCTGTCAGACTCCTGAACTCTGCCTCCTGACATCTGACCCACGTTAAACTCATGGACTGAACATACACACACCCACAATGGACAACTGTACCCTCAAACACAATAATAACATGGACTGAACCACCACTCACAACCACTAGCACTTTATATAGCCTCTGTAGAAACTATCTACACCCTCACTTACCTTAACTGCACTACTGTATAGCTCTGTGTAAATAATCATTCTGTACATTCAATAATCTTTAATCCTACAACTGTTTACAACTTGCATAGTTCCCATTTCTGTATAGCTGTATATCTCAGATTTCTGTAAAGTTATTTATTTCATATTCTGTATAGTTTTTCATATTTATATCCTGTTCATAGCTTGTACTCACTACAGCCTGTACATACTTATAGTTATAGAATATTCACAACATACTTCATACCGTGTACATTATAACATACCATAATAGACCCATTTCTGTAGTATACTTACATATCTATACTATTGCTAATATATATTGTAATATATCTATATCACTAAAGCACTTCTGGATGGATGCAAACTGCATTTCGTTGCCCTGTACCTGTGCAATGACAATAAAGTTGAATTCTATTCTATTCTATGATGCTTATACTGAATGTCATCTGCATACACCGTAAATTCCTCATTTTGAAACAAATGGTATGTGAAAATGGAATATATCAGAAATTCAAAATATGACAATTTAGAAGTGATGCAACAAACAGACAAAGGGGAGTGATGTGACGCTCATACATTAGCGCTATATCATGCAAGCCCACACTGCGTTGATTTTATTTCAACTTGCACGCAAGCCAGTGAAGCACTGTCCCAGAAACACATATTGGCAACAAACAGTGAACAGTGAACAGTATTAAACAGATTGTCATGGTTGGCTGTGTGGCAGGCAGGCAAGCAGGAGTGGTGGATCCAAAATGCAGGACTCAGACACAGAAGTTCAACTTAAAGCGCAGCTTTATTGCTGGGAAAACCTCTTACTAAACTAAACTCACCAAAGGACAACAAAAACGCTGGTGGACTAAAACACTGAAGCAGAAATACTGAACTGGAGCTAGAGCTGGAAACAAAACACTGGTAACACGGAGGCAAAACACACACAGCTTGTTGAGGGTACGACGCAACACTGACTCAGAGAAACACAGGGACTAAATACACTGGGAAGTAACGAGGAGAATGAGACACAGAAGGAGAGCACAGCTGGGGGAAATTAGAACTGATGAGACAAGCAAAGCAGGACACATTCACATAAGACACGGACCTACAAAGTAAAACAGGAAGGATCACACAGAGACGCAAACTTGACACAGTGGAGACAGCAACTAGGAAACACAGAGACATAAACCATAAGGCAGAGGACTCTAAGAACCGAGAGGCACAGAGGGGAACTCAAACATGCAGACAGACTTACGCAGACAGACTTACACAGAACAGAGGGGACAGAGAAACATGAAGGGCAAGGGATCGAAACTAGAAACTCACACCAAGTACAATAATACAAAAATCACAAAGAACTAAAACGCTGGGTCAGGAGACCCAGGACCCTGACAGTACCCTCCCCCCAAGGGCTGGCACCCGACAGCCCAACACAAGAAAACGAAAAAAAACCCCAAAAACCGCCCAAAACAGAAAACAACCCGACCAGGGCGGGCGGCGGGGGCCCAGGAAGGAGGGCACGAAACAAAAACACCAAAGCACAAGAAAGCCCCAAAACAAAACACGAGCCCAAAAAAAAGAACAATTCAGGGGGCCGGCCAGGGGGCCGACAGCACAGGAGTCCAAACAGGTCAGGGGGCCGGCCGTGCGGAAGCCAACGGCGGCGACGAAGGAGACGACGGAGCAGTTCAGGGGGCCGACCGCGCGGAAGGCAGCGGCGGCGACGAAGGAGACGACGGAGCAGTTCAGGGGGCCGACCGCGCGGAAGGCAGCGGCGGCGCTCCAGTGTCAAGCGTACTGGCTGAGGCCCAGTGGGCACAGGACCAGGCGGGGCATGACCAGGCGGGGCACAGGCAGAAGCTGGACCAGGCGTGGATGAAGACATGGAGGCTGGGCCTGGCGAGGCTGAAGGCTCTGATGAGGCTGAAGGCTCTGATGAAGCTGGACCAGACGAGGATGATGAAGCTGGACCAGACGAGGATGATGAAGCTGCAGCAGGAGGCTGGACGGGCTCCTCGGGCCCTCCAGCTGACGTGGCATGAAGCAAGGGCCGGAGTGGTCCCTCGGACCCTCCAGCGGAGACATGAGACGAAAACTGGAGTGGTCCCTCGGACCCTCCAGCGGAGACAGGAGACGAAGGCCGGAGCGGTCCCTCGGACCCTCCAGCGGAGACTAGAGACGAAGGCCGGAGCGGTCCCTCGGACCCTCCAGCAGAAGTCATCACTAAGCCAGCAGTCATGGAGGCCACTGGCTGACACAGAGGCGACACAGGAGCCTGAGCCGAGAGTGGCTGCTGAGCAGGCGACACTGGGAGCTGAGCTGCTGGAGACACAGGTGACACTGGTGTACTGGGGTGAAGGCAATGAGGATGCAGTCCCTCTCTTAAGGGAGGATGGAATGATTTAGTGATAAAGCTTGATGGGAACAGATGCTGAGAATACCAGGCAGCGAGGGCTTCCAGGAGGGTAGCTGACTCTACCTTGCCTGGACCGCCCATGCCAAACAGTTCGAAGCAAATCCTGGCTCTCAGAGCTGTTATTAATTGTTTTAATCCGTTAATGTCCAAAAAACCAGCTGCGCAGAGGGTGGAAGACAAAAAGTTGTCGAAAAAGACCACCTGAAGGAGTCTCTTGGGGGTGTCCTCAGCGTGGATTACCTCCCGGCAGTAATTCCACAACTGCGCTAGATACTGAGACCGTGAGTCCGCCGGATCCATTTGATGGTTGCGTCGTTCTGTCATGGTTGGCTGTGTGGCAGGCAGGCAAGCAGGAGTGGTGGATCCAAAATGCAGGACTCAGACACAGAAGTTCAACTTAAAGCACAGCTTTATTGCTGGGAAAACCTCTTACTAAACTAAACTCACCAAAGGACAACAAAAACGCTGGTGGACTAAAACACTGAAGCAGAAATACTGAACTGGAGCTAGAGCTGGAAACAAAACACTGGTAACACGGAGGCAAAACACACACAGCTTGTTGAGGGTACGACGCAACACTGACTCAGAGAAACACAGGGACTAAATACACTGGGAAGTAACGAGGAGAATGAGACACAGAAGGAGAGCACAGCTGGGGGAAATTAGAACTGATGAGACAAGCAAAGCAGGACACATTCACATAAGACACGGACCTACAAAGTAAAACAGGAAGGATCACACAGAGACGCAAACTTGACACAGTGGAGACAGCAACTAGGAAACACAGAGACATAAACCATAAGGCAGAGGACTCTAAGAACCGAGAGGCACAGAGGGGAACTCAAACATGCAGACACAGACTTACACAGAACAGAGGGGACATAGAGAAACATGAAGGGCAAGGGATCGAAACTAGAAACTCACACCAAGTACAATAATACAAAAATCACAAAGAACTAAAACGCTGGGTCAGGAGACCCAGGACCCTGACAATTATAGTGAGAGGGTCACTTCAACCACATTCAAAACAAAAGTTTCCCACCTAAAATATCAGCACTTGTACGTGCAGAGAGTTTTGATGCTTGGATATGTGCAGCTCTGTGTTTTTATGAGGGACTCTGGATTAGTACCTGCAGTATAATACACACTGGAGTGTTTATAATGAGGCTTGTCATCATTCAATCTAATAAGGACATTGTTTTAGGAAAGATGCTCCACTGGTTTTAATTTACAGATAAAGGTTAGTTTACAGCTTAGCTATTTTATCGCCTGTCTAAATGTTACATAATATCTTTTCCACTGGAAGTCTGCAGAATACGTCAGTGGTGGACTTTGCTACTGGTAACAATATGGAAAATGTACAATTTAGCATTTTAACACCCAAGAAATGCTCCAGCTTTTTTTTGTCCTGTTGGATATTGAACATTGATTGTAAAAAGACTGATTACCTGAATCTTAAACCTGTAATTCGTTACAACAATCTGGAGCCAAAAGGGAAAATGGTCTTCAACAGGTAAATTTAAATGCACTGTGATTGGGTGACTATGTGCTGTCCTGTTTGAATAAGAAGACAGAAACTGTGGAGCTCAGTGGCCTCTAAACCACGGGTGGCCCCGAATCCCACCGGGTCTTTTCCAACTGCAAATTTCGGAAGTGTTGCCGCCGTGCGCCACTTTAGATAAAAGCACCAAGCAAACAGCATCATGTCCAAACCATTGAAGATGAGAGAGATAGATCCCAGTGTGTTTCCTGCCCCTTTGAGACATCAGATGGGCAAAACAAGGCACACCCGGAGGCGTTAGCCTCTGGACAGGAAATGCCTCTTATAAACAGAAGTTTGTTTTTATTTTAAACGATTGAATTTTCACATAGTGAAAGACAGTCACGGCTCAGGTTAGCTTAGGATAAAACACACAAACTATAAGCATCTTATAATTTGAACAAACTGACACAGTTTAAAAAGACGTAAAATAGTAGAGGTAGTTTTTGCAGGGAAGGAAGGAACAAAGAAAGGTTTTGATTGGATGTCTCACCAATTATTTATACTTATTTTCTATTTTTGATTTTTTTTTTATGTATATATAGATGCATTTGCATGTATATGTATTTATAAGTGTGCGTATCTATGCATACCTATTTCTATCTGTGCGTCTTTTTGGTGTGTTATTGGGCTTATACAATAAATTTATAGAAAGAAGAATGTAAACAAGGATTTATGAGCGAGAAGGAAAAAAACAGGAAGTAAAGTTACTAAATATTGAAGATGGGGTGTGATTAAATAACCTTGTGCTTCTCCCCACTCCTTCCTTATGTTTTATTGTGTTATTTTACCATGTTTAAAATAAAGCCTCAAAGAAAAGCAAAGCAAAGCAAAACAAGTGTACTTTCAGGTCTTTTGTTTACAGGAGTCTTCCTTCCTGTAACATCCTCTCAGCTCTCTGCGTGCACCAGAGGAAGTTCACCCAGCATGTACGTCAAGTGGTGTTTCCTCATGAGGTCTCCCCCATGAACTACCCCGTCAGCTCTTAACCCCACTTGACCCCTTAAATGCCAGTCTAAAACTGACCCCACCCATAACTGCAACCACCACCCAAAATCTGTCGCCAGGAAACTGCTATCATCATCCATCATTTCATTTCTGACGTCATTTATTCTCAGTTCAGTGTGGACACACACATCCACACACAGTAAATGTGTTCACCTAAACCAGTGGAAAAATGAAACCATTTTAACCTTTAACCTTTAGGGCGCTGGTGCTGGAAAGAAGAATCTGCCTTCTGGTTTCGCTGGTCTATTTTGGTGTTGTTGTCAAAGATGTAGCTTTTATCGCCTAAAAATGTCCAGTGCATGCATTATGTAATCCAGAGGGACTTATTTGTTTGTGATCTTCAATCACAGAGTGGGTGTGCTTTGGCTGTGATACCTCTGTACCCACTTTAAGCCAGCGTACATACCAGGCTGGTAAGCGGTGAAGTTGGACCTGGGGGCCAAACAGATCCTGTGACCGTCACACTGCAGCTGTCACTGTGTGTAACATTAAGACAGGGACTACTGGAAATGACTGCGTGCTCTGCAGCATAAAGACGTACTAGTGCGTACACCAGGAGCTTGGTCACTTGGTGTTTTTACAAAAAAACCTTGCTGGGACATGAGTAGTTTACTGACAGTTGTTTAAAAGAGCAGTAAACTACTTACAATGTTGAGTGGTTTATTTATGATGAGGGCACTCTGTTATGTGGGCTGAACAAATGGCACTGCCAGATACACGGTTAAAATAAGTGCTCTGATAAATTTTCAAGTGTTATTTCTCTTGGGTCTCTTGACAAAACTCCCTTATAAACTTGGAGCATAACGACATGTCATGCTGCAAATAGTTACCATAAACCTCAGTGAATACTCGAGTGTTTGTAACCAGCAACTGGCATGTTGGAATAAACACTAGCAGCAGCTGTCTTACTAAAACTGTCTTTGCATTTAAACAGCACACTATTGTTATGCTCTCCAATGTCAGCAAACTGGAGTCTGCAGGCAGCTCCATAAACTATTCTGCCCAGCTCTCAGCAGCTCCTGAGCTGCCAAATGTTAAACCAACCTTTCAGAAAGACAACAATGTGTTTTCAGGCAGATTTATAGCTAAATTATACAGACGCAGAGCAAAAAAAAGGGAAAAAAAACACTGCTGCTATTCCATAACACAGAGTATCAGGAACACATGCTTTCATATTTGCTCTAACCAGCAAAAATCTTCCCCATCTTTTAGCACATTTTCCTACACAGCAACAGACTGGTATCCACAGACTGCAGTGTTGCATGAGCACAGACTTTATTAAACCACATCCACACAGCCTACCTTAATTTTCAACCTCAGCGTGTCCTCAAAGGTGACAGGCCCTCCACCTGCAGCAGCAGCAGCAGCAGCAACAGAAGCAGAGCTTCACTCTCAGGCTCGTCCTCTTCTCTTGTTCTTATGACTCTTTCACACTCACTTCGTGTTGGTCGGCTGCTGTCATTAATTTGTTGTTGGTACTTTTTTCTCTTTTCCCCCTCTCTTTGCTTTAAACATTTGCCCCTTGTCACCAGCCAGCCTGTTGCTCCCCTCACTGAAAGCTCAGGCCTGGCCAGTGCCCCATCTCAAGGAGGGATGCATGCAGCCACCCGATTGGCTGGAGGGTAGAGATATGCCCCCATATTAGGGCACCTGGAGGTGGGGCTGAACGACCATAGTAATAAAGGAGGGAGGAGAAGAAGATAACAAAGTTTGTGTCATAGTAGACTGCAGGAGCAGCGAGTGTTTCTCTGTCTCTCAGTGCCTGCTGCAAGCTATTAAGACAGTGAATGAGAACAATTGGAAAGATGAACTTTATCATCTTAAATCTAAAAATGAGAACTTGTTAAAGCTTGCAGAATACATGATGCCAATTATTTATAATTATGATGCCAAGGAGATAAGCAGACTTAACTCTTAGCTTCTATAGAGAGACCCCTTTACTTGTTTTAAAGAGGAATGTAAATAATGCCTATAACAATACTGAGTTAATGATATATCATTTCTGAAACACAGACAACAGGCTATAAAACAAAAGCTCAAAGGTCACTCTTTTTACTTTGAAAACGCTCCTCCTACTCATCTGCTATCCAACTGCACATTGCTGAGCTTGCAAAATATGCCAGAGTCATTGATCTTCCAATAAGTTATAATGACTTAATATGCAAGAAAAATGGGACTGTTTCCAAAGAAAAGTGTATTGAGTCTGTGTAAGCGCCTGCTGTGTGACATCTGAAAGGTGGATTTTCTTTCCAGCAAGACGCCAACTGTTGGTTGCTTCGGTGTTTCAGCTGAGCCAATATAAACAAGAAAACAGCTCTAATAAAAACTCAGCTCGTCTTTGCTTCCAGTAAGTATCAGGATGAATTTATCAGTGAGTGATGTTTCTCCCTAGAAGCTATTTTTATCCCAAGTGGCTGAAAATAGGAACAGCAGGCCTTGGATCTTGTTTTAGAGAAAGTGTGATGTATTTCAAGGAAGCAGCTGCTGTTGTGAGCTGGATGTTGTGTGTGTATTTATATATGCTTGTCTCTGTGTATTCCTGCCTGAATTTGAGCATTGCCGTGTGTGTATGTCTGTGTATTTGTGTATGTCTCTGTATGCTTCCTTGAATTCACTGATGATTTGCAGTAATCCAGCTGGTTGCAGAATTTATACATGCCAGCTGGCGAGCCAAAGTCCTCTCAACTGTCATCTAGAAACCAAAAGATTACCTGCTGCTAAACTCTCTTTTCCTTTACACCCACTGAGCTGTTTGGGATTCAAGGATCTTCAACACTGTGGATGTTGTCCAAATATTAATGCAGTGGCACTGGGAATGTTTTTCTCCTCTCCTTTCAGAAGCATTAAAACATCTACATCTACACTGACATTTTCTAAATAAATCATTAACAGTATTATATAAAAAAGTTCATATTCACTCCATATTTCCTTCCCTTGACATCCCCACTCATCTGAGAACTTGCATGTTAGTGTATACAAACTCATACTTGGCAGCTGCCACTTACAGAAGAGATCCAAGGTGGCACTCGTGCAAACCAAAACACAACCAACAACTTCACACTCACTGAGGTGAAACGAAGTGGAGAGGCGCTCACTCCAGTGGAAGTAACTCAGCTGCATAAAAGGAATTTGATCCTGGAAAGTAAACAACTTCATCAACCATAGCTGCAGGTTCCACTCCTAAATGCTTAGCGGTATGTAGGATAATTATGCAGATCATCACAGCTAAACTCTCCAGAGAAGGTGCTCCTACCCAAAGCATTCATAGTGAATATATTAAATGGACTGGTTCTGATATGCGCTTTTGCACTCAAAGTGCTTTATGCAGCATGTTCATTAACCTATTCACACACATTCATTTGTAAGCAACTCCGATGAATGCATTGGGAGCAACTCAAGGTTCAACATCCAGTCCCATGAAGACTGGAGCAGCCAGGGATCGAACTGACAACCTTCCAATTAGAATATGACCCGCTTCCTGTGCCAAAGCCACCATATAATATTGTTTAGTCCAAAGACATGGGCTACTGAAAGAATGTGAAAAGGGATCACGTAGTGAATAGATGAAAAGTAAAAAAGTAAAAAGACATGCTCATGGTTTACTCACATGAAAAAGGAATTCATTTTCAGTAACTGCATGGCTAAATAACCCGAGGAGCAGAGAAAGAGGGATACTGTTTTTGGCCGCAGTGAGTCCATACCAAATAATCAGCAATAACAAAGTATGTGAAGAAAACTTTGGATTTAATTTACAACATGTAGAAACAGGCATCTTGCTGTACCACCTCCAAAAACATTTCTTGCCAAGCCTTCTTTTGTCCCAGAAGGTGAATTAGTTTCACTTGTAAACAAAAGGGTCTCACCCTCTAGTGAACTTTGTATAGTAGAATTATTAATTGGAAATGCTAAAGGTGTCTTCAACCAAAGTTTATGTTTTCTCTGCCTATGCTCCTCCTCTTCACCAAGTTTCAAGAAATTTAGTTTAGTGATTTGTACAATTCTCTGCTTACACACAAAGACAAGCAAAAACACTGAGAGCATAATGCTCAGCCTTGGCTCAGGTGGAGCAATTTAAAAACGAAAATGTTTTGGTGAACCGATGAAGTTCATGGATACTTGAATAATATAGTCCCTGCACACCTGCAGGGCAGCTACACACCTCTGCTCTGGACTGTGGATATGACCACACAGCATTGGGCTGACATCTTTTTAATTAGCCAAAAAAACAAAATACAACTGAAAACACCTGCAGACCATTTAAACCTCCACTCAAAGCCCAGAGCTTTATAACCCATCACCTGCACACCACTGCACACCAACCACGTAACCCCCATAGAGCCGACCCAACCAACCAGCCCATAGCCCTGCAGATGAGCAATAGCTATCTGCATTTCCAGTAAGCCAAGCAGAGGTGGGGTTGAGGGGGGGCTTGCTGTCAGCGCAGATCAGACAGCCAACACTGTGTCAGCTAACATGGTCATTGTTGCATTTCAGCTCCAACACAAAGCCAGGATTTAGATACAGAGAAGGCCGGGGATCCTGAATCAAGGGCAGGGCCAGACAATAGCGGGATGAAGGCTGAGAGAGAAAGAAAGTGGAAGGTATCTGTAGGTATTTTACTTTGTAGTAACCCGGTCTGAAGGATTACATAGTCCTATGTCAGAAGTATCACTGAGTAAAACACATATTTCTCCTAATTTCAGCAGAAGCTTTTCATAAAACAGCAACGATCTGCTGATATGATTTTATGTTATTTGGACTGAGGGATCAGATAGAGGAGAGCAAACACGGGAGTGAGGAGCGGTGCTTCTAGAGTGGGATGGGGGTGGAGGAGGCGAGACGGGGCGAGGTGTGGCACTGGGCACGAGGTCCCACCAGACCCACAGTTATGCCCTCGTCAGCGCTTAAATGGGCCAGGAAACTGGAGCAGGCAGTGTGTAGGTATGTGTGTGTGTCAGTGTGTGTCACGGTAAAAACATCGTCTAACAGCCTGTCTGCGTGCATGGGGGTGGGGTGCTGGGTGATATCATAGCTACCACTTCTCAGAGGTTATTACTTTTTAATTTATGCCTGCTGCGGCTGCTGAAAATACCAGTTTCTGATTGGCTGGAAGTCATCCATGCACATTATACATCTTATTGCCTTAAATACAGTTCTGTTTAGCAGTTCAGCTGCCATTAGAGCATAAAAACATGATATGGCTTGAAATTTAAGTAACAGTTTAAAAATACATTAACATATCAATACAAGTGAAAACTATTCTCAACAGACATTTCTGCTTGAGGTTAGATGTTCTTCCAGGTGGACACGATAAACATAACCCAACCTGACCTTCAGAGTGAAGATGCAGTCTGACAACAAGAACATTTATTTTAGATACATTTTGCAGGACTTTCAGACAGATGTAGCTGTATGTGTTAGAAGATTGTTATTGCCTATTTCTATTTATATCTGCCACCGTGTCTCTTTCTTGGTATGTCCCATGGACAGTAGCAGAAAGTCCCCCACACAGAACAAAACAGGCATCAGTGACAACAGATATGACATCGATTAAGTCAGTTACAGCATGAAAAGAGGTGGCTTGCATATACAGAGCAAACGTGTGCTCAATGCGATACCCAACTGGATGAGAAGAAGGGTATCGTCTCAGTCTGCCTGGACTTACGTCATGCTGGATTATATGTCTTGGAAACACACAGAGGAAGCAGATTGTTGCTGTTCTCTCTCTCCTACATGTACACACTTCATCAGCATGAGCAGATAAACTAAACAGCAACTGGAAAATGTTATCAGTGACAAAATGCTCACTTCCTTCCCTCAGCTTCACCTTAACTTGTGACCTGATGACCTTTCACCGCACTGACCTGACCTGAGGGTATTAATAGAGATGGGTGTGAAGGATTCAGCAGCCTTTGAATTGCATTTTGACAAAGATTGATTGTTGGATGTTTTTATGACATTTTATGAATAGGTGGATCTGCAAAAAAAAAAAGAAGAAAGAAAAAGAAAAAAATAGAAATGTGTTTTTGTTGGAATGTTCATCTTCTGTGTTTACAGGTAAAACAAAAACTTGGTTGGGGCTGTTCAATGCACAAAGTATAAGCGGTAGTGGGTACTTCATAGCCCAAAATTAATGTAATCATTTACAACTTTTATCATATGAAAATTGATAAAAGCAAGTAGTGTACAAACAAAATGGCAACTACATTACAAAAGAAAACTTGTCAAGTGACACAAAGATCTCAAACAACTGTTAGACTTCATTCATCAAATGCTTACATTACTGTGATCTTGGCACATATGAATGTATCAGGTTAAAGATATTGTTATTCTATTACTAGTTTCTTCTGCTTATCTTCCCTCTAATTTGTTATTATGTAAAAGAAAAAATACATCTGACTAAAATTTTTATTCTAATTAGGATAATTTTGCAAGTAAAGCAAAATCTGCTGATTGTGAAGATCCAAAAATGTAAAACAGTCTTGCGAGTCTAACTAGAAAGTACGTACGTAATTGTTTGTAACAAGGCTGATTCTAATAATGTGCAGAATACAGTGTGAATGAAACAGAGTTACATGTAACAGGATACATTTTGACTTGCTGCCTGGCAGATCTACTAACAGCCAATGAGTCACTATCAGCTTGTCAAGCTGACATCATTTTTGTTATTTTTACAGCGATTTACAATGGGCAACAACAATTTTGTGACCAAGCTTTGGCCAAAGTATCACCAAATACTGAACAAGAACAAAGACCAAATCACCATGCAGCCCACATCTTATGACTAAAAATCCAGAAAGAGCGATTCCTGTTTCAAACAGCATGCAGCAGAGGCTTATAACTTGAAATCAACCCTCAATATTTTTAAAATTTAAGCCAAAGTACAATATTTTCATTAATCACAAACCAGTTCTGATGAACTTCAAGGTAGGTCCAAGATAAGATGAACTAAATTCATCCCAAAAGTGGTAAAAAATCTTATAAACAAAGACAATAAAAAAGCAGAAAAGTAAAACCACGGAAGAGGATGTTAATCCATGGTAATGAGCCTCAATTTCATTATCATAATTTACTCCAGATATTTCTTTAAACTAAAGTGAATGAAGTGGACAATTCTTTTTCCAAATGTAACTTTTTTATTTTAACCTACTCACAGCCGGAGATGGTCCTAAAGCTTAACAGAAACAGTAGAGAATCATTCCTTTGATGATGAGCAAATGTAATTTAGTATAAAATACATTTTTTGCATCAAATACAAAGTTTGCAAAATATTTCCAGGGAGCTTGTGTTTCTCTGGGCAGTAAAGCAACACATAACTGATTCATCCTGACCTGCATCGGAGGAAGGTGTCCAGGTGACTCTGAATATTCCACGCAGACACTCACACATGGTCCACAGTGGGAATCCGAAGGAGGAAACACACCGGTGGAGCAGCCCAAGCGCAGGCTGCGGGATTGGAAGAGCTGGGAGGCAGAGCTGGGGGAGGCAGGTGAATGTTGGAGTTTATCCAGGGGTCCTTTTGACTGTTTGGGCCCGAGGGAGACTGAGCTACACGCTCGGCATCGACCACAAACAGAAAGAGAGCAATTGAGAGAGGGTGGAGAGGTCTGAGGGCTGGGAGATGGATGGATGGGTGGAGAGATGGATGGATGAATCTATGGATGGATGGTAAATGGATAGATAGTGAATGGTGAATGGAGCTACAGGAGTATAGAGGGGCCATCTTAGTGTATGGACTTATAAATGTAACGATGGCTAAAATCCCTTTTTCTTCTGCAAACCACTGCAAAGATGGGAAATAGATGTTGAATATGCACATATGTGTAAGTGTGTGTGCATGTGTTTGTGAAGGAAGAGTGACACCACTGAGATAAGACAGAATAGGGGCGTATTAGCACTAGTGGACAGTCAGCAGTTTGCTTCGACCCATCATAAAGCCCTGCTCCATTGTTTGTGGTGCTGGAGGCTTTAGTTGTGGCCCAGCAGGGCCTTGTTACTGGGCTTAGAGGGGCTGGACACTGGATACCAGTCAGACACAACGACACACAGTCAGTTGGACAACATGACCTCTGCTTATAGCAGTTCATTACGGAGTGGTCAGGAAACTCACTTAAAAGCTAAAGGTAGTTATTGCATACTGCAGATATATACAAGATATATGGTAAGCGGGTGATGGGTTTATTTCTTAACTTATCATTAATAGCACTCTTTTGTATATTTATATACCAATACTAGCTTTATTTTTCTTAAGAGGACAGATACATAGAAGCTAATTGGGAAGATGTCCTCAGAGCGTCTTGTAATGACAAATGATACACAGGACACAGGAGACAATAATAAAATCCAAATCTTAAATAAAAAAGTTCATGGTGGTCGGGTGGCAAACTAACCAGCTGATGGACAGAGAAAAAAGACAGGCAGAAGGTTATTTGTGCAGAGAACATAATGAAGCAAAATAAACAAAAAAAGTATGGCCCAAAAAACATTGAAACTCAAGAAACTGCTGAAATACCTCAACATCTGGTTGTAACAACCCAATCTGGTCAGTGACAGGGAAACACCGAGGGGAGAATGTTTACTGGGGAGAGGGATTAACTGATTGGGAGCAGGTGGTGCAGAAGGTGGGAAAACTACCATAGCAAGGAAGGGAAATTGAAAGCAGTATGAAATAAAACAGGAACACTATTACCTTCAAAACAATTACATATATGTGTAACTACTCATAATGGTGCTTAAGGTGACACAAAGAGAATTACAGAGCAGTGAATGTGTTTGGATCAGAGGTAAAAACTCTCAAAGAAAATGAGTAAGATTGACTTATAGATAATTATAAACTACTTTTGATCCTAACATAATATGTTCAAGCTCGTTCTTTAGTAAACTGTTATTATCAGAAATCAATATTTCCGAGTACTACCAGCTACAGACAAGAGTTAGTGGGATTTGGGAGGTGGGAAAAGCTACATAGGCGGAGTTTACATGTGCCATTAAAGCTGAAAAGTGGATGATAAACTTATATTCAAAATGATAAAGTCTCTTTACATGTCAGCTATATCGAAACACATCCAATGGCTTATAGTTACAGTTATTTTGAAGCATTATCTTTCACTTCAAAGTTCAACTACACATAAAAATGCCATGCACAGGATATTCAGTCAAATCTGATACAGATTGCTAAAAAGTTTGCTGACTTTGCAAGGTTTTAAAAGCTTCCCCTCTGATAGTTCCCCCACTTACTTTCTATCCAAAATTTTCTCATAAATGTTAATTCAGAACTGAGTGCCCAGTCTCTCTCTCTTATAATGTCCCTGGTGCTTCCCAGGGCCAAAGATACCAAAGCGGGCCCTGCACCTGTCCAACATAGTCTCACACTGTAATCTGGAACACAACACTGCAAACTATCCAGTTTAACCTGCACTTAGTGTCTAGTCTGAATAACATGGAATTATCATTATTTAATTTCCTTAAAAAATAGATTAAGAAACATCCAGATGACTTCAGCAACACATCATGTACAGCTCTAACACCTTATTAGTGAATCTAAAATGAACTATAACATTAACTTACAGTGCCAGAATGCCATTCCGCCCACTTTAACCTCTGGCTATGGATTGCAAGTTATTAGGAAACCACTAATGAACAACGATTAAGCTGTTAAGCTGCTCCTGATTCCTTCCTCACTCACTCTTTATTAATATTAATCAATTTTGTGTTCCTACTAAGAAAGTGCAAGCATTCTTTTTTCTTTTCTGACTGAAAATGAGAGCGTCTCCTTCCACAGAGACCATCTCTCACTGAAGCAGTTGTTGATTCAACCTGTGAGACTCGTGATGAAATTCTTGCAAAGAACAAGAAGCTATGTTTTTGTCTGTAGTGGCTCCTCATCTGTGGAGCCTGTTAGTCCAAACATTGTTTCTAGGCCGAGTCATTACCTCTCTCCACTGTCTCTCCTGTCTCCTGCTTATTGTACAGTCCTGCCCGCCCTCTGACTAATCAGGGGAAGATCATTACTCAGTCTGAGCCTTCTCCAGCTCCCTGGCTGCAGCACTGCAAGCTCCTGCTGCTTGAGGGTATTTCATATTGATGATGTATCGTGAGCTCAAGAAGAGAAGTTTCTTCGTCATCTCAGCTTCAGACTTTATGTTAAAGTGATCTACAATCTATCCATATGTGTGATTTTAAAGTTTGGTCAAAGTCAGGTTTTCTTGCATATACTGTGCTGGCTGAACAACACACTTTAATGCTTTTTATGCTGTACCACTGGCACAAGTGTGTGCTGCACAACTGTCAAGTACAACGAAAAATACTGTTTGAACTTATCTAGTACGAGCTCCCCCCAACCCAATTTGAAAATCACTCCTTCAACAAGAAACCAGCCCCTAGTCTCCTGCTGTGGATTGATTGAGCACTTGAGAACATTTCTTGAATCTAAACCAGAACTCTTTTGTAGAATCTTCTGAAATGATTGAAGCTCTGTTTTTTTTCTCAGGTTTTTTTTTACCAGTATTGATCCCATAATTATTATGCATACTTTTGGCGGAGGTCATCACAGCTTTCGACCATCTGAGTGTTCTGTGTCTCATCCCAGCTTCACTTACATGCAAGGTGAATGTGTCAACCACTACACCAAGGAGATACTCGAAATACTAAGGACAACGGTGGCAGATATAAAAGGACAAATATACCAAATTTGATCCCCATCCCAGTTTGGACAAAGAGAAAGACACCTGAGCTACTCTATGTATTTTATAATAAATTTTTCAAATGCACCCCCCTCAGTCACTTTTTCGTACAAAGTCTGATTTTATTCACTACTTCAAACAATTTTTTGGTTGAGTGCTTCTTTTTGAAAGGTGGTCGACTGCAATTTAAGAAAATTGTGATTTCTGCCTCACAGAGAGTATGCAATGCTTGTCAGCTTTCAGGGTGATAAATGCAGTTTCCGTACTCATTAGAAACAACATGTTTAAGCCGTGAGACCAGTTTTCCCGTGATTCACTCGCGTACGTCAGTTTGAAGAGGAAAAAGAACTCCACGGGACTCCGATGTGAAAAGATGTAACAAAAAATTTATTCCACAGTTTTTGCATCTTACAGGAGTGGTCAGGTTTAACTTGTCCTCAACAAAATAACCTACTACGGTAGGAAAACCGTGTGGCTCTGTTCTACCCTGCTGCCCCGTATAGCTTATGCCGTGTTAACTCCTTTTCTCTCTCTCTCCCCCCTCCCGCACCGCATGCACTAATTTGCATACATCCGTGATGCCCGGATTTTACTATAAACACGAGTCTTTAAGGCACATGTATTCATGGTACTACGTAACCTAGTTCCACCATAAACATGCATCTATTTCCTAAAATTATTAATTACACAAACAAGCTTAACAACAGCGAAATATAAATACTAAAACATATGAACTATCTTAACTTGGCTCCCACATACCGGCCCCTAATTGTGACCCTATTACACAATTACCAAATTACACTTGTGGAGCCAAGGTACACAAACTTCAGTCTCTGCAGTTGATTACTTCAGTCCGATTCCTGCAGAAGGCAAATCTTCGTAATGGGCCTGTCCAGTACACTCGTCTTGGTTTTGATCCTAACCTGCCGCACCATTCCTGCCTTGTCTGAGATAGCATGGATTACTTTCCCTGTAATCCAAGAGTTGCGTGGGGCTGTATCGTCAACAATAAGCACAATGTCTCCAACCAAAAAGTTGCGAGATGGACTGGTCCACCTTTGCCTCTCTTGAAGTTGTGGTAAATATTCCCTTGCCCATCGTTTCCAGAATATTTCCGACATGTATTGCACTTGCCTCCATCTTCTTCTTGCGTAGAGATCTTGCCTGTCGAACAGTCCGGGAGGAAGAGATGGTTTGTTCCTGAGCAGCAACAGGTGATTGGGAGTGAGTACTTCCAGATCATTTGGATCACTGGACGCTTTGGTTATTGGCCGACTGTTAATAATGGCCTCCGCCTCACACAGAAGTGTATGCAGGCTCTCTTCATCCAGTGTCTGCAGCCTCAAGGTAACGTTTAGGATTTTCTTCACTGACTTGATCAATCTCTCCCAGACCCCTCCATGATGGGGTCCTGAGGGAGGGTTGAACATCCACTGAATGCCTTGTTGTTTTAGGTGGTCTTCAATTTTGGACACATTCCATTCAGCAATGGCTCTTTTAAGTTCACGCTCTGCACCAATGAAGTTAGTTCCATTGTCAGAACGAAGGGTCTTTATCTGGCCTCGTCTGGCTATGAAGCGACGGAGAGCATGGATGAAGGAATCTGTGTCCAGCGAGGCTGCCATCTCCAAGTGTATTGCATGAGTGGTTAGGCAGGTGAAAATGACTCCATACCTCTTCACCGTACTTCGACCACGTTTGATCTCGAACGGACCAAAGTAGTCCACTCCGCAGTTAGTAAATGGAGGGTCATCTGGCAGAACTCTGTCTCGGGGTAGGTCGGCCATTTGCTGCTGTCCTGCAACTCCATGCTCACGCCGACAGGCAATACACCTAGCGAGTATTTTTCGTACTGCAGAGTTGGCACCGGGTACCCAAAACTTTGTTCTCAACTTGGAGATAACATGATTGCGACCACTATGAGCCAAGTTCTCATGTATTTCTCTGAGGATAAGCTTCGTGACGTGAAGATCCTTGCTCAGGATTGCTGGCCGCTTAGCCTCCTCGGGTAGTGCTGCTCTGCTGAGTCGCCCTCCGACCCTAAGGATGCCTTGTTCAAGTACTGGACTCAGTTTGAAAAGACTACTAGTCCTCTTCACCCCCTGACCTTTAGAAAGTGCGCTGATCTCCTTAGGAAATGTCTTTCTTTGACAGTAGCGAATGATTGCTTCTTCAGCCTTCGCAAGGTTCTCTACCGTTAGCTTGTTGGTGTCCCCTTGAAACAGGCTGTCCTTGAAACCTTCCATATCCCTCTCGACTTCAGGTTGTGTTTTAACAGCACACAACTCCTTCCTTTTGCGACACAATTGCAGCAGAATGCTCTTGACTTTAAGCATCCATGCCACTGCCCTTTTAAGTTTAAACCAGGATGAGAAGTAGTGCAGGAACTCCAGCACTACATCTTCACATTCCTTGATTGTACTAGCACACACCAGGTTACCCTTTACCTCTGGGTCATCTGTAGTCAGGCCTTCAACTGGGTGCACCTCTTCTGGCCACTCTTCCATGGGTTTGGTGAGAAAATCCGGCCCCTGTAACCATGTGTGGGATTGCATGAAGCTCTCTGCTCGGAGCCCCCTTGATGCAAAGTCGGCAGGATTCAGTGAGGTGTTGATATACCTCCATTGCTCTGGACTGGAGCATTTCAAGATTGCATCCACACGGTTAGCAACAAAGGTACGGAATCTACTTGTTTGATTGCTGATATACTTGAGTACCGTGGTACTATCTGACCAAAATACAGATGGTTGGAGCGGAAGCTGCAATTCAGATGTCAGAACCCTGTCTATGCGTGCTGCCATGGTTGCTGCGGTAAGTTCCATACGGGGAACTGTAATGGGCTTAAGTGGGGCCACTCTTGCCTTTCCCAACATGAATGCGCAGTGGACTTCGCTACGGCTGTTCCTCTGTAGCAAGTAGCTTACTGTACCGTAGCCCTCTTCACTGGCATCAGCAAAGTGTTGCAGCTGATTGTATACTGACTCTCCAAAGCCCACAGGTTTAAAACATCTTGGAACGCTTATGTTCCCTAGCTGGCGGAGCTGGGTCTTCCACACACATGCTTCTCCAACACCTCCAAAAGACTGGCCACAAAGCATCAGCAAAGAAAATGCAGTACTGTCAGACTTCTGTTCAATATTTGGGATTCACACTGTCTCACGGAAAACGTTCCATGACTGCAGACAGGGTCAAAGCTGTGACCTCCGTCCCTCGGCCCACTACACAGAAGGAAATGTTGTCCTTCCTGGGCATGGTGAACTATTGCAGACAGTGGATACCAGACTGTTCTTTTCATGACCACATTCTGCGTGACTGTTGTAAAAAAGAGAAGCCTCCTCGAATACTGTGATCCACAGAAATGACTGCCTCTTTCAATGCATTAAAGGGAGTGCTGACCTCCGCCACTCAAAGGTGCTGCCTGAATTGTTCAGGAATGCCGGCCTGCCTGAGGGCAGTAGCAGCTTGCTCTATCATGATAAGGGACTGCGAGAAGCTTACACTCTCACATGACACTATTCTACACACCAATCACCAGGTCACGACCATTCTAGCAAACATAACTACACAACACATGACCGCACAACGTCGCTCAGGTTATGAAGCTACACTGACCTCCACAGCAAACCTCACCATAAAAGCGAGCAGCACACCCAATTCGCCAGCACATTTATTGATCCTATGCTGTGTTCTTCTGACCGACAGGATGGCTTTGACGATCATGACTGCATGACACGTATACAGGAATCCACAGCACCACGTCCAGATTTAGAGCAAACACCTATCCCAGACTCAGCCACGGTTTATGTGGACGGGTCCTGTTCAAGGCCGAGTGACAACTCATTTCTTTCACAATCCAGTCCAAAGAAGGAAAAACAAACAAGGAGCTGTTTCCTTTAAAATGATGACGTCATCTTGCTGGTGATGGAGCCTCGAATAGGCTGCGCGTGAGACTCCATTATCAGCAACTTCTGGTACGAATGTGTGTGAATGTATGCATGTGACTGGACTGTGACGGACTGACGACTAAAAGTTTTAACTGACTTGATATTGAGACAAAAACGGTGCCGACTTTAGGATTATTGAATGTCCACAGACAATTCACCCAGCCTGTAAAAGAAGGGTGGATGTTTTGTTTTTGCAAGAACAGAAGAATGACAGAGACTAAAGAGCTGTAGCTTCACAGGAGTGTGAACTGCAGGCTTAACCCTTAGGTTGCTAATTTTGAGTTACTGATGTTTGCATTAAGAAAATTGTGTTTTAGTAGCTGTGTTTTAATTAATGTATCACATTATATTGTTGGGAATGTTAAATGCTAAAGTGAAGAAAAGGTTTGATGACTGAGCATGTTATTATTAATCATAGTGGGTCAATGTAGAGAGTGTAGAGAGTGAATTAATTTTAGAGAAATAAAGAAAAAACAAACAAAAAACCCTCCACCGAGGTCTATGAATAACAGGGGAATGATAGACAGCCACACTCAAAATGGAGATATGTAATGATAAACACTGGTCCCCGTCTTTTGGGCGCTTTCTTGAAGTAGTCAACATTTTAAAAGTAAGATAAAATAACAGGGGCATGTGCTGAGGGGTGGTGCTGCACAAGAACAAGAGTAAAATAAAGAAAATATTGTTTTTAGTTTTGAGAAGTGCAAATTAAAATGTACCATTACACTCAGAGGATCAATATGAAGCTTGATATTTGTTAATTTTGAATGAAGTACATGACTGGTGACTGCTCTGTCCTGAGCTTTTGTTTTTACAGCACCCGCTTGATCACACCAATGGTTTCTCGCCACCGAGGAGGGGTACTTGCAAAAAATAGAGAATGGGGAGGAATATCATCAAAACTGGAAAAAGGTAATCCCCAAAGGGGGTGATAACGCCATAACTTTCACTTAGGGTCAAATTCTCGAAATTTGACCCTCAAAAATTCTTCAAACATTTAGACACAAAGTGGAGATTTAGATAAATATAATGTCGTAAACCACATAAGCATGAAGTATTTGATTCAATAAGATGGTGAAATAACAAGCAGCAAAAGGTTGATCATGTTAATGATGTTTATTCAAGGGTGCAGAGGAGATTATTATTATTAAAGACAACAAATGAAATAACGAAAACTAGAAGTGGAAAAATTTTTTTTGCGTTAACGGTAATAAAATCAAAACAAAAAGAAATACTAACTAAAACTGTACTGAATGTTCACAAAACTAACTAAAATTAACTAGATTTATAGCAAAATGTGTTTGGTTGCATTGAGGTGTGCGTGCCCTGCTATAGTGAAATTAAGGTAGTACGTTAGTCGAGTCGTCTGTGTTGCTGCTCTGTCCACGCGCAGAATCAGGTCAGGAAAAGTCGGGAGACAGCGCCAGAATAGAATTGAGGATGATTTTAATATGACTGTTTTGTAGACATAACAAGAGTCTTGTAGTGGAGAGGGACGTAATGTCCTCCTGAGACCCAGAGAATAAGAAAAAACAGGGAGAAAATATTTTCGTTTTTTCGTTTTTTCTTTTTTTCCTTTTTTCTTTTAAATAAATCGTTATTAAAATAACAATCTCATAAGATGAAGATCAGGGGCCAACCCAGAAGTCACTGACACTTCACTAGCTGTAAACTATTGGTTCAGGAATAAGTGATGGCACTGGACTTTCTATTTCACAAAAGTCAATTTATTTAGGATATCTGAGGAAGTACTGATTTTATTTGGAGACACAAAGGAACATTTGGCACTTCCCTCATCTCACATCTGTTTCATTGTTGCACCCAATCATTCTACAACTGAAATGCCTTGGACTGCTAACCATTTCAGGCAAGTGGAGTGAACCATATTTTGCTAGACTCTCATCGGATGGGGGCTTCCTTTTATTGATCTTTGGAGAGAAGTCTTCATTACTGGTATTATTCAGGTCTTGTTCACATGTTTGTCCCAGGTTTCTCAGCTAAGAGGAGCTTAAACTCCAGATACTGTGAGTTCTTTTCACACATTGAGATCACTGATAACTTTTAGCAACGACGTGATCTCGTAGAAACAATTAGGTGTTATGGATTTAACTATAATTGCGACACTTATTTTTTTTTACTTTACTGGAAAAGATTTCTGCATTTTACCCATATTTTATTTTTAACTCAAAATCAAAATTCCAGATTCTACTACATGTTGGTTTTGCACCAGATAGGACGACAGATTTCAGGTGGCCCTGTGTCTTTCTCTATTACATCTGCCACTGCATCTCGATAATCTTTGTGTGGCTTTTAGTGGGTCCTGACCCTCTCATATTTTGAAAAATCTATGTTTGAATCTCCCTTAATAATTGTGTTAAGAATTCTCTCCGCCTTTGTCAAAAGTTGTGTATTAGGAAAAAGTGAAATAAATATAAATATAAAGTCCCAATGTGTAGAGCACACATTAATAAATTAGTCATGTTCCCTGTGAAACCAAATGAGCCTAATTCTTAAAGACCCCTGAAATTATTTACTAGATGTTTATTTTTTGAATAAAATAAAAATCTGAGTTTAACAAAACATTTTAAATGTAAATATCAAGCTTACCTTTCTTTCTTCCATAAAATGTGCTTGTGGGCACGCCAGCCATTTTGAAAAGGTGGGAAAAACAGTTGGCAAGGCCACACCCCCACACATGTGATATAATTTTAAAGGTACTGTTGCCCTCTCTAAGAAACATCAGGACTTAGAGGAGTGGCAAGTAGAGTATGCGAACTACAAGCAAAAACTAAATGTGTACTACAGTGTGTAAAAATGAAATACTGGGCCATCAGGGGGTTATGAGGGACATTTATGACACGAAAAATCCCACAAACCTTAAAGTGCACTTGAAAAGCTCACACAAGAAGGTTAACCTAGCTTACCTAGAAGACCTCATCAGGGGGAGCACACTCCCCCTCTTTGAAGAGCTCACCCACTTAACTCGCATCCCAAGAAAATAGCTAACCCCAGATAAGGCAGCGTGATGCATCCCGAGATAACAGGACTGGGACATCTAAATAAAGGTGTGAAACAATCGCATGGAAAAGGTTATCAATTGACTTCAACCAAAATTAGGACCACACGGTGCGGCAAGAGTTAATAGTTATTAGTCTCAACACCCAAGGATAAGCAGAAGAGCATGATTGATATGATGGAACTGAGATTTTGTTACACTTAACTTTTGCAAAACACAAATAAAACTAAATTGAAACTAAGGATTTTCAGAAAATAAAAACTAGACTAAACTAGCAAAGAATTGGTAAAAACTGATTCCAACTGGCAAAAAATTGAAAATCTGGAGTCGAAACTAAATAAAAAATAAAACCTAATGAAAATGGCGAAACGTTTAAAACCCTGGTGCAGAAATTGGCAAATCTGACCAGGAACGTTATAAAATGGATTGTCAGAACAGTCAGCGTTAAAGCCACATTTGACAGTCCATACTAGGATGGCATTGGACATCTTCGGGGAGGAGGAGGGTTGGTGTGACCAAGGTGTGGTTTGGCTTGTTGTATGTATATTTGAGATCATATGGCTCTGGATGGACCAGTTACCAGGGCATGGAAGGAGGACAGACTCATTAAAGGAGGAGAAGGCATTTCCTGGGATTGGAGATCCTCTGGGTGAGTGGTTGATTAAAAGCATGTATAAAATAGAAGTTATCTGTTGTTATTGATTGGTAATAGATTGATAATTGGCCACATTTACAGCTGTATTGACTTGTTGTGGACGTAGTCGACTTCAGGTTTAAACACTCTAATTAACAGGTTGAAAATAGTGACATTAAAGGAAGAGTATGCAGCACCACCCTGTCAGACGCCAGTGATGGTGGAGCTCACTGATGAATCAGGTGAGCTGGATTCATGGCTGATTCAAAACTAAGATCCCCCTGCTGTGGTCAGTAAGGGGAGAAAAGGGGAAATAAAATTAAAAATAAAAGAGGCATTTATAAACGTTTAGGTGTCAAGTGAAACGGGACAAAAGGGGGTGTTTTACTGTTATTTTCAATGTCAGCATTATTATTGTATGAGAATCATGCAACAAACATTGCATCGATGATCATTTATTGAAGCTTTTGACCTTATACTAACATCTGTGTTCCTGTGATGGTTATAACCTCTGATGAATCTTCTATTTACAGGTGTTAGGATAATGATATAATTTTTCATTGCAGGTGTAACCATGATCATTTTCATACATATTGCAACTTGTTGCTCATTGTAGAGTTGTGCTCAAGTTAATAAGGGTTAAAAGCTACAGTCAGCGCGAATGTCTGACTGATCTATTGAGGGGAAAGGCTTCGAGCATAGAAGGCCACACGCGCTTACATAACATTGATATCATGTTATTCTTTGTGATCTTTGCTTCAATTATGTCTTTAAGGTTAGTTTAAATAGTGGCAGTTAATTAAACGACATTTATTAAAATATTAAATACCTGAGTCAGAACGTTACACACGGATCACCTTAAGAGTCTGGGAAACTTTGTAGCTGCCTAACCTTTTCTTTTAATGTTCTAGCTCCGTTGATTTGACACATTGGAATGTGTCAAAAAAAAAGGGGGGGAAGGTTGAGCTTTAACATCAAACAAGGATTATTTGAACATTTTATAACTTCATTTGTGTCTTTAATACCTTAGGAATGGTAAAACTTAAGCTAATAGCGGCCCGAGAAGTTTCCGGTCTTTTGTAGAGAATCAGTAAGAAGCATAGATCATTATTTCCATGTGTCAGCATCAATCATTGAAATGAACTGAATAGCGTTTAGAAGATTTGTTAATTTCTTTGTCTTTTGTTAAAAAGAGGGGTTTCAATAATTTTCAGACACACCTTGCAAATGTGCTTATAACGAGTTGGCACTTGGTCTTTTGAAGGTCATAAGCTTCGTTCGGCGTGACTGTCCGGACTGATAAAGTGTAGGAAACGCCTTGAGTGCAGAGGGCTAAATGCAAACACGCTTACACACACATAAGATATGATTAGAATAAGTCCCTGGGACATTCTGAATGTTTTAGACCAATTTTGAATCACTAGAAGGTCAGTAGATAACAACATTAGATTATTAGGGTTAGGAAGAGAGGTGTTTTGGTTTTCTGTCTCTTACAGAGAAAGGAACAGACACCAGACGAGGTCACAGATATACGAGGATCCTCCGCAGCAGAGACAGACACAGTGACTGCCGAGACATCAACTGGGTCCAAGGGTCATGGCGTTTGGGCTCCAGCTAGTCACCACAAAAGGATGGATCCCATAAACACAGCAATAACCATGAAGGGGTTGGCGGAAATCCGGGAACACCAGACCAACGAAGTTCGAGAGGCTTTTGGGCAAAAAGGGGACACCTTCCTGTTCCTTTTCTGGAGAATACACAGATCGTTGTTTGAAATCGGGGCAGAATAATCCCCTGATCTGTGTCACGACTGAAGGGTTGTCTAACCCCTGAGGTTGAAGAATGAAGAGCAGAGGATCACCCAACTGGAAGACACTGGTAGCTGCAGCAATAGAATAAAGGCTGAAAGCAGTGGGAGACAAGGAGAGAGTGTCATCTGGACCTGCTACTGTTGGAATCATAGTTTTTCTTGCATCTGAATTGCGCAAACACAGAGGTCATCCCACATATGGTTCGCCCCTCAGGGGGACAAATGACCTCAGGAGTGAGAAGAGATGAACCCGGCCACACTGAATTGAAGGGTGTTTGTGAGGTCATTATTCTAATGACCTCATCAGGGGGAATTGTTAGATTCTAATATTATTTTATGCCATGTTATACCCCGAATTAAAGATGGTGAATTATTATGTAGTTTTAGTTGGCATTATTCTCCTGAATTAGAAGAAGCTGATAACTATTGCATTAGTTAAACTGATTTGCATTACATTAAACTGCTGACTTGTTGTGAATGAATGATATTGTTTTATGATGCATTATACTGCTGAGTTATAAGAAATCTAATTTGTCTGAGTAGAAGAGAACAGAGTGTGCTGGAGTTTTCTGCCCCATTTCAGCAGGAGCAGATAAACAGGGAGCCAAGGTCGTAGCTTAGGCGCTGTGTGAGAGAAAGCATGTGAATGTTTAGGCTTTGTATGATAAGGTGGAGGCACCAGAGGCTATAAAAGTTTGAGCAATGCTCCACCATTTTGAGATTTTGAGGCTGTCTGCATCAGTGTCCATCTCCCACGCGTGTGTTCATTAAAATCATCGTTTGACTCAACCCGGCCGGACCAGTGTTGTTATTGTGGTTTTTCTCTTGTTTCCATCCCCAATATTTTGAACCGTAACACTCTGTTCTACCCTGCTGCCCCGTATAGCTTATGCCGTGTTAACTCCTTTTCTCTCTCTCTCCCCCCTCCCGCACCGCATGCACTAATTTGCATACATCCGTGATGCCCGGATTTTACTATAAACACGAGTCTTTAAGGCACATGTATTCATGGTACTACGTAACCTAGTTCCACCATAAACATGCATCTATTTCCTAAAATTATTAATTACACAAACAAGCTTAACAACAGCGAAATATAAATACTAAAACATATGAACTATCTTAACTTGGCTCCCACACAACATTTGTCTGCCACATGCCTCGGTTAATCCCTACAAAGTGCAGAGCAGTTGAGAGCTGAGTCATCGAGGGTGGAGTGGTGCACGCACACACTTTGACTTCACACAAAGCTGAGAATCCTGTGGGTTTAACCGAAAGCAACTCAGAAGGATCACACAGGTTTTCTCTTCCCCATTCCTACTCACAGCTCAGCTCTTTAATCTTAAGAATTCCACTGACAGCACTCCTTTGCTTTCCCACCATTCAGACAGAGGAATCATTTGTTTTGAGCCATGAATCCTTATTGTCTGCTGCTGTCAGAAGAGGAATAACAACACAAAGAAACCAGAGCACTGTTATTTAGTTCAGTCCAATTCCGTTGTATGTGCATAGTGTCTATTCACAACGAAATTGCTTCAAGGTTGTTGATATTGTAAGGACACAAAGAGAAAAGTCCAACAATTTATGAACCAAATTGGGTGTTTGTGGTTGTTTTTCTGACAGATCTTATAGAATGTGCTCCAATAATAATGCTACCATACTATTTAGCATGCCAGAATGCATAAAAATGCAGATTATGTATTCTGTCACATGCCAGAAATACAATTACTGCATCCAGTTGCATTTTGCAGGTATATAACTCTGCATGATTCTCTGGCATTTATGAGTCCAAATGCTCCTGTATCAGCCACAAACACAGCCAGAAGGTCAAAGTGCAGTATTTCCTGTTATTGCCCTCTGCAGCGCCTGCAGTGGTGCTGCAAGAGTCTTTAAGTGTTTACTTAACTGATTGCTGTTAACACTTGATAAGGTATGGAAAAAAGCAAGCTTGTGTTAGCCTGGGAAGGCTGACACTTTTTGCCACTCATAATGCTCTCCCGGCTCTTTTTTTTCCTTATACAAGTCCTCTTGGTTTTAACTTAAGATAGCTAGAAATTGAAATTAAGTTTCTTCTCTTGAATCCACCTGATAGCTGGGTTGCATGTCCTACCTGAACCTGTATGGTTCTCTCCATGTACTCCAGCTTCCATCCACATACCAAAGGCTAATTTGGGATTCTAAATTGGGTATGTGAATGTGTATTATTGTCCCCTCTGTGTTGGCTCTTGAATAGACTTGAAACCTGTCCAGGATGTACCTGCCTGGCATAGGCTCCAGCATCCCGTGACACTAAATTATATAAAGTAGAAGAAAATGATGAAAGGATGGAATGTTGGCTGAATGAATGGCTAAGAAAATGCAGAGGAGCACTGAAAGGAATGTGTATATGAATGTGTAAAAAAATCAAAGACTGTATCTCACCGTAACCGGTCACAGCAGATGGCCCCGCCCCTCCCTGAGCCTGGTTCTGCCAGAGGTTTCTTCCTGTTTAAAGGGAGTTTTTCCTTCCCCCTGTCGCCAAAGTGCTTGCTCATAGGGGGTCATATAATTGTTGGGTTTTCTCTGTATGTATTATTGTAGGGTCTACCTTACAATATAAAGTGCCTTGAGGTGACTGTTGTTGTGATTTGGTGCTATATAAATAAAATTGAATTGAAAATTCAATTGAACATAGAATAGATGGAGGAGTAAAACATGGACAGGATGCCAGTCTCTCACAGGGCTAACACAGTGACAGAACATCCCCTCCCACACTCATGACCAACTTATAATTATCAGTTATTCTCACATGTAAGTCTTTAGACTGTGTAAGAAAGATGGGGAACTGGAGGAAACACACAGGTGCATAAAGAAGATATAAGTTCAAGCTGTGAGGTGACCACAAGAAACTTACTTGCTGGAAAAACTGACACAGGCTGAACCAGAACTACATGTACATGCAGGTTAATGCTAAAAATGACCAAAAGGTGCCTTCCTATCATTTCAATGTCTTTAAACAGGTTTGTTTTTGATCTAAACAACATTATCCTAACACTTACGATGTAAGACGACAGCATTATTCTCAAAGCAAAATCCTGTACATACAGTTTCATAGAACTGCTAGTAGACGACCGCTATTCCCCTTCATCTGTCCTTTCCCCCCCTCATCCTCGCTTTTTTCCTCATTGCTGTCCATCTATCCTTTACATTTGTTCTGTTACAGTGGAAAAAGATTTAAAATTCAAAGTTGCTGGGTAATTTTGGAGGTAATTGATTCTAAATTATTTAAAATTTGGCATTGAAATCCATCTGGTTGTCATCTTTAATTTTTATTTCAGTAAAAAAAGATTTTATTTTACATTGAGCTATTGCCAGCATCACCATGTGGGAACTGTGACAGATTTTCTGAAGAGGCGTTCTTCATGAAGCCCATCTTGCAAAACATGTTTTGGCAATCCATTTCAGCGCTTCAGGAAAGTATCCTGTACGAGTTAAAGACCTTTAATGAATCACACAAGAGACGCACTGAAACGGCTTGGCGTCAGCTTTCCAGACCCATTAATGACCAACTGAATTAGTCCAATCACACTGAAGAGATTTGAGAAATGATCTAAATCGCTTGATTACATTCAAAGGCACACAGGGATGAGGAGAAGGGACTATATAGATACTCAGAAGGATAGTTTTCCTCGTCTATGCTCCCAGTCCTGCTGTGAAACCTGACCGGCTGAAAATGAAACACCGAGATAGTAAAAGTACTTAGAACTGGATTCATTTCTGCAATGATTCAGTAATGTTAGAAATGTGCAGCTGATACGCTACTGGATGAAAATTCGTTGGTCGTTGCTCCACTTCCACTGTATAGTCAGTGGTTATCGTTTAAGGTTATGCGTTTTCGGGGGGCCAACATGTTGACTGTTATTAGTGCATCACTTGTTGGTTTGAACATACTGAAACCTCAAAATAGCACGTTTAAGTACAAGTGTACAAGATTTTAGATATGGTATGAGACTTAATGGTGTTCACCTGCCAGTGTGAGTCTGGGCTTAGCCTTTAATCATAATGATAGCTCCAGAGTTGTGTCTGCACTCCTGGCACGCAGCGTTCAGACAAAAGAAGATCCACTCAGGCAGAGTGCAATTTCCACATCCCATGGGAGGATTTCTATACATTTACTTGTGTTAGCAAATACTAGTGGTGATTTTTCCAGTCTGTTTTATCAATAAACATGAGGATTAATAAAGACACAAAGTTTATGTCATATAACTGAACATAAATTGGGCTGCTATGTTGTGATTTTGAAACTAATGCGATATAAGAGACTATATGAGATATAGGAGAAAATATTATTTTGAACCACAGACTTTGGCTGATGTTATCTTTCTGTTGCTCATACTCAATTCTTTTTGTTATCTTGGAGCCTGAAAAAATACGACTTTCCCAGTTGGACGTTGACATGACTGCTAATTGGAAGTAGAAAACAAGTAATTAGTCACTCTGACATGACATGCATGCAGCATATCCTCCAAGACGGGCGAATGAAGGCTAGAACAAAGAAAGGAGTCAGACTCTTTCAAACGTCTGACTCCTCTTCTTCTAAGTGAGTGACATGTGAGCCTCTGACCCTTCAGCCTACTCTTTCAGACCATTTCCAGGTGGTGGCAGAAATTTCTCCCTGCACTTTCTTGCTCTAGTTAAGGTATCGACAACACCAGAGAACACAGCCACGCCTGTTGCTGACACTTCCACATGCTGGTATTGCTGTTTCCTCTACCCATTTGTGTGTTGCCTTATTTGAAGGCGATTCAATCAGAGGCGCACATCCTATAAAATAAACCTGTACTGTCACTGATCATCTTCTATAATCCCTTCTCCAGTTTAGACACGCCTGCTTACACTTTTCACTGCAGCAGTACCCCACTGCCATCATTTTCCCTCTATAACCCAAGGTAGGGGGACCTGCAGACCTCTGCAGTTAATTCAGAAAGCTGCTACGTGCCTGGTATCCAGCCATCTCAAGAGTTCCCACACTACTCCTCCTCTCCGATGCTCAGTATAGGCAGAAGGCATTTACTCACAAATGCACGCCATTTATTCTTCTCTCACACTGTATTTGCTTCTGTGGTTAGTTCACAATGCCTATAAATTACACACATTTAGTTTTAATGATTTAATCACACCTATCTCCACAGGAATTAGCAATGACTTCAGCACTCAAACATCACAATAAAGCTTTTTGAGGAAGTAATTAAAAATCTCTACCCCTATCTCACCCTGCCCTGCACCCTCCTCAGTGACAACAGCCATCTGCATGTCTTCTTCACTACATCAGTGAGTCTCTTCTGTAATCTTCCTCTTTTCCTCTCACCTCAAAGCTCCACCTTCACCATCCTTTGCCCAGTATAGCCACTATTCTTCATGTTCTTTAACTTTGTCTCCCGGTACTCAGTCCGAGTTGTCCCTCTAATGCACAGGTGTCAAACTCCAGGCCTCAAGGACCAGCGTCCTGTAGGTTTTAGATGTGTCCTTGTTCCAACACGGCTGATTTAAATGGCTAAAAGACCGCCTCAACATGTCTTAAAGTTCTCCAGAGGCCTGTTAATGAACTAATCATTTGACTCAGGTGTGTTGACCCAGGGTGAAATCTAAAACCTGCAGGACGCCGGCCCTCGAGGCCTGGAGTTCCGCCACCCCTGCTCTAATGTATTCATTTCTAATCTTGTCCATTCTGGTAACTCCAAATGATAATCTGAGCATCTCCAACTCTACTTTGCCCCGAGACTCATCTCCACCCACTCTACCCCGTCCACCCACTCTTCTTCACCTCTCTTGTACTACATCTGTCTCTTTGGATGGTTCACCCCAGGTATTTAAAACAATCCATCCTCACTACTCTTTCTTGCACCTTCACCTTCCCTCTTGCCTCCCCTGCAATAACAGTTATTCTGTCTTGCTTCTGCTTTTATGCCTCTTCTCTCCAGTGCATACCTCCACCTCTCCAGGCTGTCTTCCCCTTCTCCCCACCCTCCCTACAGATCACAACATCATCTGCAAACATCATAGCCCACAGAGACTGACCTCATCTATCAACCTCCAAACAAGAGCTGATCTCTGATGATCCCAATCCCTCTTTGAACTCATCTGTCAGTCCTACCGCACAGCTCACCACTATCTTGCTGTCCTCATACATATCCTGCACCAGCCTCACATACTTCTCTGGCCGTATAGTTGTTCCCTTTATAAAAACCGTGGTTACAGTTTCTCTCTCCATCTCCTTTTATCTTCCATTTATTCATTTTTTAAAATAAAATACTGAAGTACAAACCTGGATCACCAAACCTCTAACACCAAACCTTTTCCTCAGTTTTTAATTTCCCAAAGCAGCTTAGTATCTTCACAGAAAACACTTAGAGCAAGATCAACGTCACCTCAAACAATCTGGGGCATAAATATTTCACATACAGATGCCGTCTTCCCACTCAGGAGCAAATACTGTTGTTTAATTGTCATTCTCAAGATAAAAGCAAAATGTCACACACACACAATACTTATTATGTTAGTGTTCCCTGCGCGTCTAAGCACCTTGGCACTGAAACATCTGCACAAAGAGTAGCAAAAAGAGAAAAATATATCAATCTGTCACAGTGCAGCTAGTAAAAGAGTAATTTGGGTGGTCCTGAGGTTGGCACAAACAAACTGAAGTGGCCCCCTGGCAGCAGAGACTTTTTCCGTAACAGCATTTAGTGGGCGGTGCAGCTTGATGCTGCAGTGATAAGTGCTCCACAGATAAAGATATAAATTTTGTAAGCCTTTGTACCTTGAAAAAGTTTCAAGGTACAAATCTAATTTTACAACCTCACAAAGCGAAGATTACGGACCCAAACATTAAATTAGAGCACATCTTTTTAAATCCCATCCCATCACAGGTGCACCTGAACTCAATATTTTTGAGCAGCTCCATCAAGTGTCCACAGAAGACCTAAACCCAAGCTGCCTCTCCCACCACAGACACACTTCATGGGTCACTGAATGGGTGGAGACTGTGCGTTTTTGGATAGTTAGCCGAGGGACGGAAATAACCTCCTGGGTTGGGCTCTGCTGCGTTCCATGACCACGGACGACTGCATAGTTTACACACCGGGAAGCAACATGTTGCAGATACCTAAGAGGATATGTTTCGGGTTAAGATATATTTATAAGGAACACTACTTTGCAACCCACTATTCTTGTGGGTTTGAGCAGAGACAGGTATCAGCGTGAGGTATCAGGGATACAGTTTATTGTTGGGTATTCAGACCACGGCAAGAGGAGGGGGAACATGCTGTTTCAGGTGCTGGTGACACCATCAAATGATTCCTGAAGAAGAGCAAATGTACTGATCAGAGTTTTGAAGGCTCATCAGATACTTATCTGCTGTGTAGTTTTATAAGGCATTTGTATTTTAATGCACAGAGAGCAGCAGGACTCCTTTTGTATTGGATATCCGGTAGAACAAGGACAGTTAAATCAATTCAGGATGGTTTAAGCAGAGCTCATTGGATCCTGTGACTTACAGGCGTGTTGTTCAAGTGCAAAATAACATTGAAATCAGTCAGCAGATGTTGAGCTCAGCTGTGGGAGAAAACTGTGTGAGTTTAGTGTTTTGGTGCTATGAATAATCTTCAGAAAAAGAAATTTGGCATAGCTGTTTTGAAACAATTTTTGAAAGGACTGCAAATTGAGGGGCTAATATTATATAATAATATAATAATGTAAATTTTACTTCATTACAATTTCAGTTTTTCCAGTATATTGAAAACCCTCCAATTTAAAAATGACTGTTTTGTGGAGTTCATAAAAGGTTGTTCTTCAAGGACATGTAGTATTCACATGCCTGTATATTGTATATGTATATTAAGTTAAAAACATTGTAATTAATTTGAAAGTACAGGGATCATCTTACTGCACACAGCACTTTCACTGCTGGTGTTTGTAGTGTATTTGAGTTAACAACCACAAACCTACTCAGTAGGTATGTATTTATCAAACAGCACGTATCAGCCTGGTCTGCAGTCAGCAGAGACTGGGTGTGTTCGAGTCTCACATTTGAACCCACCCATAATCAGATCTGGACTCTGATTCACTTCAAAACATGAAAACAAAAACAACTACAACAACATAGCATTAAATACACAGGCTGTAAAAAGCACCGATACTAGGATTTCCTTTTATTTCATAGTAAAGTTCAGTATTTCCATCATATAGGAGCAGCACTAGGTTATCCCCCTTTGGTAAACTTTGATTTCATTGGTCATGAGACTTTTTAGTTTAGACGTTTTATCAGAAACAAATTTTAAAACAGAATCCTGAAATTGAATCTCACAGATCGGACAAGGCTCAAAACTGCACCAACACTGCCCCCCAGTGTTAGACATCTGATACTGCAGCATCACAAATGTGAACCTTCAGGTAGAGCAGCTCAAGCTTAACTCCCAGCATGGTTTTTATGCTTTTAAATAGCAGGTAGTGAGGCTTTGCTATGTGCTTTAGCATTTCATTTGTACGTAGACATGTCTAGCAAGTTCCTCTTACTAAGTTTAGATTACTTAGGAACACTTGGGCTGTTTGAGCAAGCAATAAAATGTTGTGCTTCTCTTTTTTATTGCTTGCCTAAGCTAATTCATTTGGCCCCGAATCTATATGTGTTTTTACAAACTAGGGGTTTTCCAACATATTTGATGAGTTTACAATCCACGCAATTAATTCAGTTTGATATTTCTAGCACTGTAAACAATGTCTCCAATCATAATTAACACATTATAGGGGGATTAAATTTATTTCAAATGGTCAAATTGTGATCAGTGTGTGAAAAAAATATTTTGCACTGGAGTGGTATGAAAGAAGTTTTTATTTCCCTTAGATGCACTGCAGACTTTAGCTTTTATTTGCTTATTTCAACGCAGTCCAGAGAGGATTTTTAAATGATTTTAAATTCCAGAAAATTACAAAAGCACTCAAACTCCCTGAGATGAACTGGGATGAAAACTCCCACCGAGGCTGAAGCTGTGATTCACTGAATTGATCCCTTTACACGAGTCACTGCAGGAGACAGCAGAAAACATGACGTTCGCCACTGACCTGACGCCAATGCTGAAACAGCGCCCCCTACAGCTATTGGGAGTACATGATAGAAACCACATGATGAAAGTTAAACATTCATGTCTGACTCCTTTGCTCCGACACTGCGGTAAAACCTTTAACAGTAGATATGGTGTGCATTTGTGTGCATGTTTTTATCCCATCATAACGTTTCCTGGTATATACAATATATGACAGTACAAAAAGCTGCTGATCATACAAACCTTTGCAGCTATGGATGTGAGGGATTCGCTGACTAAACAAACTTTACTCCTCTCACTTCAAGAAATACTAATATGCTGAATGAATTATTTATGTTATCAATCTATAACACAGACTCACTGCAGCTACCCCTCATTACTCAAGGCTGCAGTCTTTGAGGCACTGAAGAAAAGAAAAACACTTCTGTATGCAGGCTGTGTCAGAACAAAAAGACACAACCACTGGACCGATCACTGCATGACCAGTGTCTGCACAGACACGTGGACTGTAACCTAGAAGGAAACAAGACTGCAAACCTTCACCACACCCTGAGTGTTTACTGATCTAAATATATATTTACATTTAATCTATCAGGAAATCAGCAGCTGAGAAGATCAGGGACACCACTACCTTCACCCACAGATTGTTGCAGGAGGTCCTGCTCACACTGACAAATATAATGCGAGACGTGTTAACGTCTTCATCTGCAAATATCTACAAACTAATCCTGCATACACCTTTGCCCATGCTGTGCATGTAAATGAACTCTAAAAATTCCTAAATACTTCCTGCAGTTGGCATATTTCACAGCTCACTGAGCTCAGCTGAATATTCCCAACTTCTGCTGGCATATTTCTGTAGTGCACAAAAAAATGGCCTCAAATTGGCATCTCTGTACCAGTTTAAGAATAAAGAAAAGCAACTGTTTTTGGTGCTATTTTTGGCAATCAAACTTTTGGGGTTTGTAAGTACATCAGTATATTATAACACTGTGATACCAGCCAAATGTAGTTGAAAGTTGAGCTTAACATATCCAGCCAGTATTAGCCCGTTTCATGTTTTTTGTATCCATGTGAATGCTGGTGTGAAAACTTACAGACCATAAGGCAGACAAAAATGCTTGGATAAAATCGAACTAACAGATCAGCTTCAACGTTACTTAAAACCGGCCTAAAATACAGAGCATATGTTGGACTCTCTTTAAAAAACTGTCTGTATTCTCTCTTTTTTCTGATGAAATAAGAGTGTGGCATTAAACCTCAGCAGTCTAGCAAACACTCTGCTAATAGGTTGCCTGTTGCTGATTTTAAGCTCAGGGGTTTCCACATTACAGCTGATCAATTTTCATACGTTTCGCACTTCACTACTAAAATCAAAGTGCGCTGTGTCGAAGTCAGAAACAATGACTTTGTGTGTCTGTAATGCTGTTAAAAGTAACAGAAGTCTTTGAGGTTTGAGTGCTGGGTGAGAGGAGTGCTGTAGCCCGAGTTCCAGTCCCTCTCAAAGACAGCCTTCAACTGTGATTGGACAGTTGACTCAACAGACTGTGACGCCGTCTGGTTGACAACTAATGCTGAGCCAGCCGTGTTCACAAAGTAGTCTCCTGACCAGTTGGATGTACCTGAAAACAGAAAGCCACAGATTATATTTAAGCACATTATCTTTTTTTTCCTGAAAGACTGATTGGACAGATGATAATAAAGTATGTGTGACTAATGACATGCTTAGAAAAGCAGCCATCAGCTTGGCTTTTAACACCACCAACAAGTATTCAATTTCAGTATCATGATGTATTTTCTCATCTTGATGAAAATCACATTTTTCTGTTTTTTGGGGGATTAATTGAAACTGTAAGATAGGTCATTGAAACTGATTGAAAAAGTTCTCTATGTGTACTCTTTAAGTCATCTTAATGATTTCAAGAAACAAATTTATTAGTAAACAAAGAAAGTGTGCCTCACCTATGTATGCTATCTTGTCCGTCACCATGTACTTATTGTGGTTAACTCTTGCAAAGGGAATCTCCTTCTGCTTGGGGGTGGCAGGCACCACGAAGAGCCTCTAAATAAAGAAAACACAAAGTCACAACATAATGTTTTTACTTTAGGATAAGTGCCATAAGACGTACAACCTCCTTTCCCAGCGGGAGATGATGCTTGACCATAAGAGCCACTCACCACCTGGATGTCGAGGTTATTCTTGGGGTTATAAACCGAGGCCAGAGACTTCAGGAAAGAAAACATGACTGGCTGTGTGCTGTTCCAGCAGCTGATCAGCAGCCGCACTTTAATCCGCTTCTCATATGCAACTCGTCTCAGCTGCGTGTCGATGTCCGCCCAGTACCTGCAGAGGGCGCCACACGCACAGTACAAGCACAATGTTAAAACTTAATGTTTCTCACTTCCTTTCGGGATGATTTGATCAGGATATCCTGGTGTTTTATTGTGCAAACACGTTCATATTAATTTTATTACTGTTGATTTGACTAGAGTTGATGTAGGACCATAAAAGAAAAACAAAAACAAAACAACGATCAACTGTTTTCCTGTAGTTACATTTCACAACTATTAACAAAACTGCACCTTTTAGGATGTGAAAACTCCATGGTGGGCAGGTAGTTCATGACAGCGATGTAGACAAAGCTCTCAGCATCCTCCATCACACTGAGGATGGACTGAAGGTCTGGAGTCCTGCCGGCCGCACATAAGGACGGAGGGGAACTCTGATCGAGCAGAAAAAAGGATTCAGTTAATTTTAGCAGCATTTTTTAAAATGCAGAAAACTACAATACGCTAAACTACAAATGCACAGTAATGACTGGACGAATGCGCGGCTATGTGGGACTGTGGGTTGATTTAGTAGCCTCAGTGGGACTGTATTAAAAAAAACATTACATTTTAAAAAGGTTTTGAATGTTGAATCCTGGAAACGTGAGCGCTGTAACAGAAACCAAAACTCTGTGCTGCAGATTGTTTTCGAACAGCTTTGGAATCCCCCGGCCCTGCATCGCCCTGAAAGAGGTGTCGATATCTGCCCACTTCTGTGACTGTAACAGAAACCAAGCATTCACATCTTCTTTCAGTACTGATGGCCAACTGTAGAGGAGTCAGAAAGTCACAAATTGTGACAAGTGACAAATTGTGGTTGCACGTTGCATGTATACAAGCGCAACGCTGAAAATGTCCCTCTCTCTGCATGATGTGACCATCTAGAAACACCAGTTATTTCCCATTTGGTCAGAAAGCAAACCTTAAAACTGCTTAGAGGTGATTAACTGGCTCTTATGACTCAACATCAAAAGAAAATCCCGCTCACCGACAGATAGACGTTGGATGGCGTGTTGTTAAGAGGCAGCTGGAGGGGTGTATCCTTGTTGTACATGGTGGAGAACCTCTCTGGCCAAGGTGATGGGATTGACTTGCTCTCCCCCAGAAACCAGTAGGCTTCAAAGATCTTACTGAGGTCTGCTGCCAGGCAGCTGCAGTTGTAGACCACCACACCCAGCTCCTTCACCTGGAGACCAACACTAGAACATTACTTACGTTTGTTTTTTGCTGGTTTTGCATTTTTGAAACTGCAGAAAACAAAGAGGAAATAAGAAAAGTTGTTCCTTCTCTTCTGTCCCAGTTTAGATTTCTTTGTCCTACTGTTAAGCCGGTATCTTTTCTGATTAATTTATCAGAAATATGTTTCTGGGACTTTAGCGCAAGCTTGTAAAAAAAGGATGCGAATGACAGCTCAACAAAAAGTCTGATTGAGAAATGTAAAAGGGAGATGTGGTTTACCACACTGATGGTCCCACATTAAACAAGTGTAGACTAAACAGTTCAGCATGTGACTGAAACTTTATACCAACATAAAAACTTCCTCTTGAAAGCAGAAGAAATGGGACAGAGTCAGTGTCAGTATTCGGGCGGGACTACCGACACTGACGCTGTTTATAGATTTACAGGCCTGTTAGAGAAGCTTCAGATGATTCTTACTGGTGGAGCCCCGTTATTCCTGTGTGAAATAAACTGCTTTCTACTTTAAGACCCCCTCCCCACTGTTCCAGTTAAGCCGTTAGTTCACAAATTGTTGTGCACAGACCCAGTGCCGGTGAAGAAAGTGAAGCTAATGTAAATATGTAATAAAATAATAGATTTTTGAGCATATATAGACCATGCTGATTTAAATAAATATATATATATATATATATATATATATATATATATATTTTTTTTTTTTTTTTAGGGAAAATTATTAAACGTGCTGAACTTTTGATTCTTTCTTATTGTTAACGGTTGCTGGGAGTGGGTGTGTGGACTTTTTTTTAGCTTTTGAAGAGAGAATCCCACATAAGGTCTGGGCCACCTTTCTTCTGATTGGATGCCCCCGCCCTGATGGGCAGGTGGGCAGTGCTGCTGTTCTCATATTCAGAGGTAGGTGCTTAAGCAGAGGGACATCCACTCCCTTTAACGCCACACCAAGTCAAGAGTAGAAAGAACTGTTTAATAATAAATATACTGATAAGTTTGCTCTGTTTACCTTTAAACACACCGACTGTACTGAGCATCCACCTCTAACAGCATTTACATGACAGTGAGAGAGAGTCTGAGTGTTTGTGTACCTGTGTGAGGGACCTCCAGTCCATGTTGGCACTGCCAATGTAAATATGCTGCTTGTCCACAACCCAGAACTTGGTGTGAAGAACGCCTGTGGTGAGCTCCTTCATGTTTACAGTCCTAATATGGGCTCCTAAAAGTCACACAAAACAAACACTTATTTCCTAAAAACTAACAATTCTGAGGGCTGGAAGCATTTTGGAAGCAATACTGGACAATGATAAATGAACATAACATATTCATTTTAGATGATTTTAGACAGAAGGAAGTGATACTCAGTATCTCAGAATAATCCATTTTGTAAATCAGAATGTTTATCAGTCTTATGCACCAAAAAACAAAAACAAAGAAATAAAAACAAAAAATGGTGCTTATGCATAGTTGTATGTTGCAATACCAGAGTTACTGTTAATGTCGCAGCTAAATAACTCCCATCACAACCAACCAACTTAACACAAGTGTCGATAAGAGGCTCACAGACGTCATATGATGTCCCACACACAGTGAGACATCACAATATGTGTATTAAACTAATTTCATAATAACTCAGACAGCTCAGATCAGTCTGACCCCTGCAGGTGTGACGTTCAAAAGAAGCCAAGAGTCACCTGAGTCGTTGAGCAGCCTGAGGTCGTGCCGTGGCTGTTTCTCCTGCGGTGTGTTAACAGCAATACGAACTGATAAATTCCCCGATAGTTCAGCGAGCCTGTTCAGAACAGCCTCACCCTGTGAGCACGGCGAGAAAATCAGGGATCAGTTATCTGGTTGTTTCACAATAACTGCTTTAGATCAAGGTCAGTCGGCACAATTAAAAGCACTTTGCATCAATTAATAATCAATCATTCTTCAGCATAATTTAATATTAGAGGAAAAGAGAAAAAGAAAACCGCAGACAACTCCAGCTGACCTGATTGGCTGTCGGCTCACGAGTGTGTGTGTCTTTGTTGGTGAGGGTCCAATAGAAGGAGGCGATGTCGACACTGCTGCGAGCCTCGTTCATCAGATTCATCCACGCCTGGAAGATGGATGGATGAGTGGTGCTGGAGTTAAACTCCAGGCCTTCGGGAATGCTCTCCACCAACACGATCCTGGAGACAGAGAAGAGTGGGAGAGTTTTTTCCTCAACGTCCAACGTCAAGAAAAATGAAATTACATGAATTCATGTCAAGCAGATAGTTTAACTAAGCTTTAAACTTTAGCTATGTTATAGAAGAGGCTGGGTAGAGTATGGATAGTAATGAAGATGCTGTTTCATGTATAGTCAAGAATCTGCACTTTAAGTAATTTTCTATTACTGGTATGAAGCTGGATAGAATCATCAGTCAAATTTGATAAAAAGTAAGAAAGTTTGCTGGCTTTGTCATCAAATAAGGTTTTAAAAAGCTTTTTGTTTTCCTGGATATTGAACTCTTCTGCATATGCAGATTAAGCTGGAAGCAGGTGTTGGTTTCTAAAGTAAACTTACCTGCAGGGATCTGTGCAGGACTCCATGTTAGGCAGAGGGAGGCTGATGTCGGGAACAGGGTGGGAAGAGGAAGAGGAGGCCCTCGGTATCAGGAGGTTACAGAGCGCCATGATGACCAGCAGCACACTAGCCACAGTGGCCAGAGCTATCAAACACCTGTAATACTGAGGAGGGAGGAGGAGACGTCCTTAGAATCTGCAGCTCTTGATCAGTGTTTATTTCTTTGTCTTTATTTTTGACATAAACTGAAAAAATCATTGCGATTTATTTATATTGACGAGTAAAAATTCAGGTGTATTTGTGTGTTAGTGCTCTAACTCACCACCTGTGTTCTCCTGTTGGATTCTTGTCCCCGGGACTCATCCTCCAGCTAACACACAAACACAACCACCACACAAGGACACTGTGAGAACATTCGATCCAGACTGAACCATAAACCTCTATCATACCAGACATCCACGGTCTCAAAATCGCCACCTCAAAAACTGCTAGCACCTGCTAAAGTCATGGAAAAACCATCATTCTCTGAACACACAAAGGAAAAGAGTTCTACGTCTGCCAGCTTCCTAAACTGGCACTCATTCACCAAATGCTGTCATTAAAAAAACAAGTAACATCATTTAATTTAAGCAGTTACAGTCAATATAAACCTAAAGCAAGAGCACTTCCTGAAACACAATCCTTCACTTCCTCACATGATTTAAAAATTCCCTTGACTTCCAGCATTCGGCACGTCTGCAACATTACAGGAAAAACAACGACGTGGCCAAACCCCAGCAACATGCTTGGGATATTTTTCACAACAAAACAGAACATTGACTATACTGTGGCGCCTCGTTTATCGCAGGAGTTACGTTCTAAAAATAACCCGCGACAGGTGAAATCCGCAAAGTAGCGAATGTTATTTTTTTACAGTTATTATAGACGCTTCAAGGCTGTAAAACCCGTCACTACACACTTTATACACTTTTCTCAGACAGGCATGAACATTTTCACACTTTTCTCTCTTGTTTAAATTCTCTCAAAGTTCAAACCTTCGTAGAAAAATAAGTCCAGTATTAGAGAATGAAACCAAAGGCACCTGCGGTTGCCTTCGACAGTGATTGTTGAGTTTATTGGGGTGAAATCTTACAAACATGCAGTAATGCACTTCAGAGTCACACTGCTAGCGACCAAAGATTTATGTAAATTTGACAAGCTGAATGCATTCTGTACTGTACAGGAGACACGGCACCAGATTGATTGACAACGGTCTACAGCCAATCAGGACGCAGAACACAATGCGCTGTTAAAAAAAACAGCGAGGACGCGAAAGGTGAACCGCGTCATAGCGAGAGACCACTGTACACAGCTTTATAACTGACCACTTAATTTTCTATGCACAGTGACCAGTGATTGCAAAATCATTAATCACTTTGTCTCACATCAAAGGGGCGACATTTGATTTAAAAAATATAAAGGAAAAGAATACAGTGAAGGTAAGTAATAAATAATTAAGCAATAAGTAACTTAAATAAATATTAAAACCGCATCAGGAAATGATTAAAAACTAGGATGTTTGTACACTGATGAAGCCCACATATTAAAGGAACTTTACCTGGTGGTACGGGATGCCGGTCTTCATGTTCACGGAAGAAATGAGCTCCGTCCTGTCAGCTCACATTCACTGTGTTGCTCTGCAGCTCTGAGACCAAACAAGAGGAACAAAACACAAACGTTACTTCAAGTCATCATGTTTCAGGGGTAAATACAAGATGACTCAACCAATCCCGAAGCTGCACCCAAGGAAACTTTGCTACACGGCTTAAAAACATTTCATTCCAAGTTTTGGCTGTAATGATATCTGTAAACAGAACCAGCAGCAGTGGATATTCATTTAATGCTATTTAATGATACATGGCTTTGAGAAAGGACGGACCTGCACAGTTTCTATCGTTCTTAAGAGGTTGTCATTAACTTAAAGTAGCAGTGTAGTTTTCAACAACACAGCAGCCTCAAACACAACCAAACGTGGGACACACACCTCAGCTTGTCCTTTACACACTCAACAAAGAGAAGGTTCTAGGTGTTTTCACCACCACATACACAGAATGAACTGCACCATCTCCAGCACAAAGACAGCTCCAGCTGCTGAAAAGCTGCCTGCAGGGTGACAGGGCCTCTGAGCTTACAGCTAGCAGTTAGAAAAAAGGACCCCCACAAACTTACAAGTACAGAGATTAAGGATTAGTGTATTTTGTACTGAAATCAAATCTGATTAAACACAAAAATGTGATAAAGACAGAATGTGATGCTTCTTTAGATCTGACTACATCAAAGACAGGAAGTGCTGTGACTTGGTAAAATTGCGATATCGCTGAGCTGGAAGTCACAAGAGTCAAAGAAGCATGTGATACTGCATTGTGAAGCAAAAGCATTTTAGCTCTGAGTCATGCACAAATATTTGGAAATCTTTCAAGTCACACTTATGAAAGTTTTTATGAAAGCAGAGCCTATTGTGGTCTATCACAGACATACTGCTATACAGGCTGTCCGACCTGCACCAAGATATTTCTCTACTACTCCCACTATAAGTGCTATTACATTACAGCACAGTGCGATGGCTGATAGCTAGTTTGTAATACACATTGCTCCAAAGTCAATTAAAACGACCGCATCATTTTGAACTTTTAATATAACACACTGAACACATTTATACACTTCAGGCCACTGGAAGTTTTCGCTCCTTATAAAGCTCAGTCACAAACAAGCTCTTTAACATACAGGACATATTTCAGGTAACCGACTCTTCCTGAAAAATGATTTCAAAGACGGGAAACACATTTCCTGCTAGAGACATATTTCTGGTCAGAGAGGAACACGTGACTAATATTTTAGTTTCACACGCTGTTGTTGTTGTTGTTTTAAGCATATGAAGAAATTTCTTAAATTAAGAAAAAGCAGATGAATGAATGTAAATGCTGAATTATTGCTAACACGCTAAAAGCAAAATGGCCCTGACTTCAGAGTCTTTGAGTGTTTTGTTTGTATCAAATTGTAAATTTTACTAGCTTTGACATGTTAAAATCTAATAACAGAACATGTTTAAGGGCCAAATGCATCTAAGAAACACGAGAAGAACACTACGAGTTTTGCTGGTGACCTGGTGGATGTTCAGAAGTTTTTAAAATTTTACTTAAACAAACCACAGAAAGAGAAACTGCTTTGCACGTTCAAGTAAATTTCATACATCTGCTGTCTGATAAATCAAATACACCTAAACAGTGTATTTGATTTATCAGACAGCAGATGTATGAAATTTACTTTTCAAGTTGCTGGTTTAGAAGAAGCATAATAGTATTGAACTGGCCAAAATACCTAAAACGTACAAAAAAACCTGTAGTTTACAAACAAAATTTTGTTAGTTCCATACAATGAAACTCACTAAGACCATGATAGAAAAAACAACAAAAAAACAACAACTTTTCAACCTCTTTTTTTTTTGCTTTATAAAATTACCAAAAATAAGATGAAAATGCATCGACTTCTTTTAAGGTCACACAGATGCTTTGTTTTGATAATGACCAATTGCTGTTATTTGTATATAGTCTCCTACAAAGTCCTCTTCTGAAGCAGGGAAACCTCTGACCTACTACAGTTTCCCAGTTTGAAGTAAGCAGAGTACAAAGTGGACACAAAGTGGAACAAAATATTGTGTTTTCATGTTCCTGCTATGTACACTGGCATGGTGGCAGGACAAAGACAGTGCTCTTCTGTTTCTGAGGTGAAATTTTGGAGCTGAATCACAGAGAGAATAAACTTGAGTTGCTTTGAGCAGACTCACTCTGTGATCTCAGTGGACTTATGTCAAACTCCTGTGCCTTCTGTGGGACATGACACACTGAACAATGCTGGAACATCATTATAAGAAACTCGAGTCTGGAACATGTTGAAACTACAGGTCAGCTCTAAGTGTCATACTGTTATAGCACCATATTTAATTTTGTTATTTTAACTGTACTTAATAAAGCAAACCCAAAAGCCCCTCGGCTCGAACTGCATCTGTTAGCAGTGGACAAAGAAGAGTTTGTGCATCTGCGCAGAGGAACAAATGAATTAGAATTAGAGAAAATAACTCGGTGAGGAAGAAGTGACTCGAGATTTTTAGCTCAAGTTGTAGCGAGTGTGTCAGTGAGTGCAAGGATTGCTAAATCACTAAATTACCTCACATGAATAAGACGACTGTAACCATTTTCTGACGTTTGACTTAGACAACACAAATGTGGTTAGCCAGCAGGAGGCTAAAACATGAATGTAGGTAAATGTGGGTCACTCTGGAGTTCGGCAAAGATCAAATAAATTAAAAACTACACATTAAGTAAAGCACGAATTAATTTACGATGAGGGAAAAGTCTTTGTTTAAACTCCATAACTGCTAACAAACACTGTAGCCTGGATCTGTGTTAGTGAGCCGACGGAGAGTCGCTGACGATGCAAAACAAAAACAGTTCGCTATAAGCTCTAAAGAACATTTAACCCACCTGCTACTATGCGTCCAGGTTACTTACAGTCCCTCACACAGCAACGACGACGTGTGCAGTTTACGTACAGTGGCATTTACGGTTAATATTCATTGTTAGATGCACGGAAATACATAAAGAGAAACACTTTTACAGCACTTGTTTTGTTTCACTGCCGTTTTGGCTACATGAGTGAGCAGGTCATGTGATCCGTGCAATTCAACCAATTAGAGTGGCGTTTTCACGTGACGTACTATATCGGCCTTACTGTAATGTAATTCTCCCCTTTCACCACGAGATGGCGCAAATAACACAGAGAAAGCGCTTACCCGAGTGACGGATTGACGTTTGAAGAAAATGAATTTATAAGGACATTAAAGGCTTGTCCACTGGGTGAAGTGTTACAGGGTTTGCAGCTCCACCAGGTGGTAAGAAGAATAAACACAAACGCTAACCCCCTTAAAAACGTACTGAAATACTGGGATGGATTCAGAGCATGTTACCTTAAAGCTTTTGACCTTCTACAGCAGAAGCCGAAGAAAGAAGCAGGAACGATTTTGTGAGCTGAGGTCTAACAACTTATCTCCTCATGTCCATCCGCCAGTTGCACTGCGGTTCTTTTTGTCTTCTGACACAGGTGATTTTTGCAGACTTTAGTTTTAACTGAAGGATCAGGTCACATGCTGTATTGCATACTTCTAGCTGAGATAAGCTATCAGTGTTTGACTTAAGCTTGTGACCCCTCAGTTTTATGCAGGAGAGAACAGATAATTGCACTTTCCACATTTTCATTTAGTTTGAGCCCTATATCTTCTGGGGGTTCTTGATCCTTTTTTACTGTCTTATGCATAGTTTCCGTGTTTCACAATGACTGGTGCGGCACTAGTCACATGTTGTGTTACAGTTTGTGTGGGGCTATATTTAGGGCTGGCATCTCAGGGCAGAGTGTTCTGGGCCTGGATCTTCTGTTCTGTTCTCCATGTGCTTGTATGAGCCTCCTGCAGGTGCTCAGGCTCTGAAGACATGCATGTTAGATTATTTGGCGATTCTAATCTGGCCTTAAGGATATGGAATAAAGTGCACTGCAGTGCATATGTGTTTAAAAGTAAGCATGAAAACCTCTTTATTCATCACCAAAAGAGGTAAATAGCAACATAAATGAAATTAACAAAAATATACCCACATCAGCTGACGTAAATCCAACTAGCCAAATCTCTTGTTACTTTACATGTATGGTTTCAGTTGTAATAGTAATACTAATACATTTCTTCTTGTTTACTAGCTTTGTCAGCATATCTAATAGTGTAAAACGTGTGCATGCCTGTCTTTGTTTCTTCTTAGCTCCTATGCAGCTGTGCACAGTTTTAAGCAGGACTGACGATAAACTCCAGACAAAGCCCTGAAGGTGTTTGCACAGCCACAAAATAAAGAGGCTGGTTAACAGTTTTACATGGCAGTGTTCCCATGTCTCTCTCTGCTGTGGGCCTGATGGATCACCTGACAGAATAAAACAATGATGTGAACCCAAATACATATTTTGTATCTTTTAATTTGAAGTGCATTGATTTCACATGCCAAATGTTTTACACCACTTGGTGGCCATCTTGAAATGCCTCTGGGTACCTATTTTGGCAGGTATTTTGATGTATTATTTAATACTCAGGTTTAGCATATGAATGGTAAATTTCTTTGAGTGCCATGTTTCCAGTATATTTCTCTGCCGTGTTCCCACAATAACAAATAAATGAACACATTTGTTTGACTGTGGCTTCTGCTGCGGTTTGAGTTTTAGTGTTAACTCGTCTTCCGTCACTCACTCAAACTGCACGTGAACCCTTCGTTCCAGGGTTCTCAAACTGTGAACCACTGGCCAGTTGTTGCCCGTGGTAACATTTCCTGCAACCCACAGGCATCACAAAGACGGATATTTGAATTCATTCACCATCATTGTGGGCATTGCTCTTAGATTCCAGCTCTTTTGGCCTGAAAGCAAAGTAAACCTCTTCCGCATGACATCTGGTGTTGAGACAGAAGGCCTCATTCATAGTCATAAAAATGAGATAAACCCACACAAAAATGAAAATTAACAGCATAAACCATCTGAGGAGAACGTGGTGTGTTTATTTTTCCTGTGTGTTTCCTGTCCTCAGTCATGCTGGCTTCCTAACTTGGCACTTGGCAAAGTTCTTCTAGAAGCAAGCCTCAGCCATCTTGAAACACCTCCGTGCTCTTAATCGAGCAGCTATTTTGCAATATTATTAAAATTACTTTAATAACTTTGTAAAAATTGCATGCATAGAATCACAGAATCATCATTGCCTTGTCTCTCTCTTTTATAATCCTACAGGGGGCATTGTAGTGTAGGTACAGACTTTGGCCTTTCCTTTTGCTCCTCACACATGAGCGCTGGTTGCAGGTGGAGGCAACAGGTTGGATAACAGTAGAGAGAAGAGGGACAGAGTGCAATTTATTTACACCAGCAGCTCACAATACAGTGACTATTAGGATCCATTAAAAACAGGGGATTGTGTTCATAAAAAAGGGGAGTGGTGAATGGTCATATTTCCTTTTGTTAGCGGTGAAACCTGCTGTTTGATAAGAAAGAGGCCAGAGCTAAAAAATTCCATGATTATCACTCACACCTTTCCTCTCCTCGCTGCAGCGTTCCTACATAATTGTAGCAACGGGAATGTTTGCACTACAGAACAGCTTTACTATTGATTAGCATTTAAGTGTTCTTATTGCTGCCTTGAGGTGTGTTATGTATAAATGTGCTTTAGTGTAACCATGGAGATGGGCTCAGAAAAATCCCAGACAGTTTTATTTTTTTACAACAACAAAGGGAGAGTTATGGCGAGGTTATAAAAAACTGGCCGGCTTCACTTCCGCTGTGAAGGGCTTTCCTCTTCTGGAGAACAACTTCATCTCTTTAGATCCTTGTCTTGTTACATTTATTTGTCCCACTAGTTTCTCATTTTATCTGTTTAATCCAACCGAAGCTGGTTTATCGGATTAATCTAAATTACATTTCTTGTTATTTTAATATTCATTAACAAAGAGAATGAATTGTGCTGCTATTGCTTTGTTTTGGTGATAGTAGTCATGCTCAGTCATCACTCAGTTGTATATAGCATTCGTATTCTATTTTTATCTTATTGTATATTTTTATTCTATTTTATTCTACTGTATATAGTATATTATTTTATTCTATTCTGTACAGCTGTGTACTGTATTTATTCTTATTGTATTCTAATTTTTGCGTCATAACTTTTGCACTGTCCACTTCCTGCTGTGACAAAACAAATTTCCCACGTGTGGGACTAATAAAGGTTATCTTATCTTATCTTATCTCAACATAGAATCATTCATAGAATTCTTGGTTAGTGCTTCATATATTCTCTTCAGGTGATGGCTACACAGCACCACATTTTCTTTTCTAACTTCCTGATTCTCTAGAAGCGAGGCTGGCAGGACGTTGACATCACTGCTGAGGTTTTTTCCTCTTGGAGTATCAGTGGTGGTGTAATACTACGCCAGGACTGATTGCAGTGAGTCACTAAGCAGCTCTCCATAAGAGTTGTGGCTCTGAGCTTTATTACTGACAACACATCAGATATTTTATCATTGTAGCTCTGCTGCTTTTTCCTTAAATCACTTTCATTTCCTCTAAAAAAGCTAATATTCTCTTGGGGGATCCAAAAGTAGGTCGTTGGTTTAATGCACTGCATATTCTCCCAGACAATGCAAATCTTTTTTATGTTGTATATGTCTGTATCTTGTCCGGGCCCATTCACGCTTCTGCATGTGAGGCATGACGATGCAAAACAGGTGATGCAAAAATAAATAAATCAAAATAAGAATTTCGGTGTCTTCTCGCTAACTTCACTTAGTTACACAAATAAAACTTGTGATTCTGTTTCTAATGTTTTCACACCTTTGTGGGACTCGTGTGAGATTATTCAAATAACCCTCCTGTTTTCCCGAGCAGTCTGCCCCAGGTCTGCTATTACTGGCTGTGGGGGCCATAAAACCACTGACATCACCACAGCAGGTTGATAACGGCTGGTGTTAATCAGAATCAGAATCAGAATCAGAATCAGAATGGGTTTATTGCCAGATGTTGAGGTTTACAACATTAGGAAATTGCTGCGGTGCTTCAGTGCAGACAATAAGAATTAAAGTGCTATGTAGAAAGAAAGATATGTGCATGAGATATACATGAGATATATACATGAGAATAAGAATTATGAGTGCTACGTAGAAAGATATATACATGAGTGCAGGTGGTGATCAGTGCCAAACATGAAATGATGCAGTGACACAGCGTAGGGTCATGTGTTAGTGGCGGGGACAATCATGTGGTTATTGTTCATGTGTCCAACAGCAGAGGGGAAGAAACTGTTCTTATGGCGAGAGGTTCTGGTGCGAATGGACCGGAGCCTCCTGCCTGAGGGGAGCAGGTCAAACAGACTGTGTCCAGGGTGAGAAGGGTCAGCTGTGATCCGGGCTGCACGCCGCAATGTCCTGGAGGTGTACAGGTCCTGCAGAGATGGGAGTCTGCAGCCAATCACCTTCTCAGCAGAGCGCACAACACGCTGCAGTCTCTGTTTGTCCCTGATAGTGGCTCCAGCGTACCACACGGTGATGGAGGAGGTGAGGATGGACTCGATGATTGCAGTGTAGAATTGCATCATCGTCCGTGTTGGCAGGTTGAATTTCTTCAGCTGCCTCAGGAAGTACATCCTCTGCTGGGCTTTCTTGATGACGGAGGTGATGGTGGGCTCCCACTTCAGGTCCTGGGTGATGGTGGTACCCAGGAAGCGGAATGAATCCACAGAGGTGATGGGGGTGTCAGTCAGGATGATGGGGGGGAGTGGAGCTGTGTGCTTCCTGAAGTCCACAATAATCTCCACTGTCTTCTGGGCATTCAGCACCAGGTTGTTGTGGCTGCACCAAGACACCAGACGTTAGTTAATGTTAGTGGCGTCACCACTTTTTCAGATGGAAAAACTTGAACGCAGATTTTTCCATTCAGCAAATGTCAGAATTATGTTTCTTCAGTTTGTTACATTTCTTTTTCTTTTTAAACCCCCATTTTTATTACTGCTGATAATAATCAACAAATAAGATACTTGTATCTGCATTTAATCACAAAAAAATCTAAACTTTAGAGTTTAGATTTAGGTTTTTAAAGCTGTCCTACACCACACTATGAAAACAATCTGCAATCACTTATCCTTACACCAAAACTTGTTCTTTGTCTTCTAAAAACAACATTAATGACTGAATAATTTGAGTCACTTACACTATGAGCAAGCACTTTGGCAAAAGTGGGAAGGAACAATTCCCTTTCAACACGAAGAAAACTTTGGCAGAGCCAGGGAGGGTTACTCATCAGCTGCGACCGTTTGAGGGTGACGGGAGGAAGACAGGACAAAGACAGAGATTAATTATAACTTTTTAAATAGATAAACTGAGAAGTCACACTTAAAAATATTCGTCTTTATGTAAACTTTACACCTCCCCCAGTTTCTAGTTTAGGCACAAGCCCAGTTAAATTGAATTACCTGTAATTTTTCATACTGAAAACAAAATAAAGACAAACATTAGCAGGGGATTTGTGGAGTAACAAACAACAAACAAACCAGTTAATTTGGCTTCTTTTGGGGAAATACATTACTCCAGTTTGAGGTCTTGCACAACAATGGCCCTTCTTTTCCTCTGAATATGAGGTCTGAGAAGGTGTGGTTGTTTTATATTCACTGAGAATTACTGACATGTAACCATGTCAACAGATACGACAGAGAGCATTAAGCGTTGTTTGTGACCTTAATATTGCTACTGGCGAGCCATCAAAAATGATCCCTCCCATCGTTCTCACATCCTGTTCACTCTGCTGCAGTCAGGGAGAACAGGAGCGTTCAGTCCAGGACAACAAGGCTGTGAATATCTGCCAAACCAAGAAAACCAGAACCTGTGACTTCTAGATGTAAACTTGCTTTTTATGACGGCTTTTATTACGCTCAAGGTTTTTATTCTGCTTCTAATGTGAGCATTTTATTTGCCACTACTTTTTAATTATGCTTTCTTTATAACCCAACTTCATTTAGGACCCGTGCTTATTCTATTTATTACTGTTTATTATATGTTGCACCAAATATTTACTCGGCCTGGCATATGTGGAAATATTATTTTGTATTCATGCTTAAAATCACAAATAAAGTAAATGAGTGTTTTCAGGTTGTTTGTAGCCAGTCTTTCAAAGTTGCCTGCAAGTGTTTCTAAATGCTTTGCATACAGTTACAGTTAGATTGTAACACAGCTGTGTGTGTGCATGTGCTTAGGTGTGTGTGTGTGTGTGTGTGTGTGTGTGTGTGTGTGTGTGTGTGTGTGTGTGTGTGTGTGTGTGTGTGTGTGTGTGTGTGTTGGAGACTGTATCAGAGCAAAAGATGAGATCAGTGATAAGAAGCAGGATAAAGACGGTAATCGGGAACAATGCCAAAATTTAACAGGTTCATTCTCTGCCCATATTCCACCTGTCCAAAACGTTTCATGAAAGCTGGCCTGGTAGTTTCTGATGAAGGAAACACTTGCATAATATCACTGTGTCACTTAACTTCTTACTTTGTTATTGTCACCTGCTGCTCTCGGTGTTCAGGTGTGTTCAACTGTCAGTTTAGAGTTTACAGGTTACGTTAGCGGTCTAGAGAACTATTTCTTAATGCTAGCACTGGTGTTGTTTGGAAGACGTGTGTCACTTTAAACATTTTTCAGCTTCTGCCAAAAGCAGAAAATTTGAAGCTACACTCAATGAACCATGCACATAAAGTGAAATTGATTAAAAATCTAAAACTCTGTTATTAATTGAAGTATTTAAACTTGATCTTCTTCTGCAGGTTCATAAAGATCATGTTTTTGTCCCACATAGATCATTGTGGGGGCAGGTTTATATGATAAAGGTCTTATTAAGGTAACGCTAGCGCACACCCACAGGTTAGTACCTCATGTACACTGACTCATGACTTCCCGCTATGCACTCTGCTTCATTAGTCATCTACCATTGATCTGTTGTTCTCTTGCGTGCTTTCTCTCTCTCTCTCTTGCACACGCACACACACACGGACATTCAGCTTCCAGGATACGAGGAAAGCCAGTCATCTGTGCAGTTAAAGGATGTGCAGAAGGAAGCGGAATGACAGCTCATGCCGCTATAAACCAGTCGCCACCCAACCGTCTTTTAGAAAAGCTTCTCAGGTATCTGACCCCTACACATCTCCTGTACCCACTCTACCCAGATCACTTGAATTCAGTTAGCAATATAAAGCTTTTAAGCCTCCTTTAGAACAACAATACATATCCTTACTTCTCATGCTGGTGTTCTAAAAGTTAAAACTAGTCCTAAGAAACATAGAGTTACAACAGCGTGCACTCTACCTGGACCACACCTAGCTCTCCCAGTGCAATGTGACACATTAAAAAAAAACACTCCTTGGAGTTGCTCAATTCCTGAAACATGATAACATTTTATGAACAGACTAAAAACTATACATACTTGTGCATTATTCTCAGAAACGGCTGTTGCAATGTCAGCAAATCCTACTTCATCTGCAGATAAAGTCACGCACAGACGCAGGTTCAGCCATGAAAAAAAAAGAAATATTTCTTGATTTTTTTAAAAACCCTCTAATCTTTTTATTCTACATTATTTTACCTTGTATGAGCACGTTTTTCTGCCTAAGACTCAACACTTTGGTGGCTGAATTAAAAAGTACACGAGGTAACAAGAAAATTGATTTTGACAGAAAGCCAGTTCATTCTGTTCATCCTCCACCCACGTCTGTCTGAGCTGGACCTGATGACCAGGGGTGGGGGAATGTGGGGGAGATATAGGTGACAATGGTCAGAGAGTGGTGGTGGTGGTGGGGGTGAGTGGGGCAAGAGAACAGCCTGTTCAGTCACAGGTGAAGGCTGATAGATAACCCACATAGTGAGCTAAGGGGGGTGGCAGTAATACTCTCAGAAATGATAAAAACATTGTCAGTACCTAGTTTGGGGCTTTTCATTCGTTAATGTTCTAGATTTCAACATGACTAAAGGTGGAGATATGTGGAGGTGTTAAGGAGCTTTAGGACACACCAATCAGCCTTAAAAGTCATACATCTTCCCACATTTGTGTGGGCCTCTGCTGCATGCCTGAACAACTCTGACCCACTGAGACAAGGACTTGACGAGATCTCTGAAGGCGCACTGTGGAATCAGGTTGAAAGATGTGATCCTCTAGTGATTGGGTTTTTCCAGGGCATTCCATAGGTGCTCAATCAGATTGGGATTTGGGGGAATTTTTAGCATAAATTACTTTTAACTCTTTCAGGTGTTTTTCATTCCTGAGTTTGGCAGGATGAATTATCCTGATAAAAAGGGCAGTCCTATCAATAAATACTGCTACTGTACTATTAAGAGGTGTATATGAGACACAGCTGGTTGTAACTTAGCCCTTTGGGCTGAAATATCTTCCAGTGAAGCCATTCCCATCACAATCCCACTGCTCCTGGTTTCTTCTTCCTCCACATTCTCCTCCATACACAGTAACAGCCACTGCTTTATTGAAATAGCAGTTTCTCTCAGCTGCTTCTGCAGCACACCGCCTTATAAAATGAAACCGTAAACACTGAGCGGCCACCACGTTTACTTCCCTGAGCTCCTAGGCTTGCAGTGTGAATGCAGCCTTTCATTTCAGAGATCAGCTACAATATGTTTAGTTTTGCTTCTGATATTTGGAGGTGAGCCATTCCTTTGTTTGTTCATAAATGCAGAGAGCAGTTTGCAGCAGTGGAAGCAGCGTTTGTACCATTTTTATTTTAAATAAAAAGATGTTGAGATATGATCTTATCTTTGTTGCTAAAGATATCAGGCCTCTCAATCGCTAAATCATGCAAGTTGTCGATTTGAATCGCGCACACTTAGTGGAAACATTCGTATTAGCTGCAATAATTCATGATTTGTTGTTATAAATGACGAAAGCTGCACGCAGTGGGTATGAGCCTTTTGTCTGCAAATGAGAAGTGGTAAAATCTTAGAAAGGACTGAGATAATATGAAGGAGTAGCCGGAGTAATTTGCTGTGGATTTCAAAGGTTTGATGCTTCAAAGACAGATTTTGTTATGGAATATTTTTAACACAATAAATGACCTTTATACACATTACTGTGAATGCCAACTGAACTTTTTAAGTGGACTTGTGGGGCTGTTGCATGTGTTTGTGCATGCTCATACTAGAAACAGCCCCGTTGGTTGTAACTGATTACCCAGTCCAATCGAATGAGGTCTGTGTGTGGGAAGAGGAAAGGAGAAGAAGAAGAGGGAGGTGGTACATCCAGAAGTATATCTTTATGTCCTCATTAGCTTAACTCCTAAAGCTTCCGACCCTAAACTTTACACCCTTACCGTGAATGTGAAGGATTTCCTCTGCATTGTTGTGTTTAACGTGCTTTTGTTCAGTTAAGACACAAGAAAAACACACTCTGCGAGTCGAACCCTTTAAGCAGGTGAAGGTTCTGCAGTTTGGACAAACAGGATTTGACCGCTGAGGGTTTCAAATGACAACATTCAGCAAAGGTTTGAAATGAGGGGACGATTTGCTTTAAAGAAAATCTATTCAAAAGTGAAAAGTAACAAGAAAACTTAAATCAGACGGTTAAAAGAAGGCGAAACTTTAACCTAAGAAGCTCTTTCTTTATGGGTGCACCATTACATGCAGGCGTAATAATCCAGGGTCACTGTGAACAATGCTGGTCTGTCCTTTTTTTGTAACCAGTGCATCTCTGTTAATAATTTGCCTCACATATATCATATTTTCAGCTGCAGAGTTGATCTTTTGGCGCTAAACTGCTTGAATAAATTCCTGATGTTAATCTCACTTCGGTCTCCCTCCTGTCTCGCTGTCCAGAACAAGGAAGTAAAACTGAAGTGCTGAGGTTAAAGGTGATATGTGGTTGTCATGGCAGCCTCTTTTAGGCCAGTATCAGGGGTCTTATCTAAACGTCTCTGTCTGACAGCAATCAATGTTAATCAACTTCACATTCCAGCTCACTCAATTAAAAGCATTCTGATAATCAATGAGCACATCATGCCTTAATTAAACTGAAGACAGAGCATTGTTGTTGTTTGTATATGACCACCACGACCAGGGCTGGACTGGGACAAAAAAATCAGGCCTGGCATTTTTGTTACAGGTGTATATTGTGCATGCACATATGTTTTTGGGTTCATTCTTAGTTGGACTGCAGCACGTGACAATAAATAAAAGCTACACTTTATTAGCAGTGGCTCATGGTCAAAGTAAATGGGCTGCTGTCAGTACTTTTAGTGCTGATGCGCAGTGACCCTTCAAACCGGCCCATTGGCGCTAAAGCGCGTCGGCCCACCGGGAAAATGCTCGCGATACCACATTACTAAGACTGTGTAGATTCAACTGGCATCCACTTCCACTGCAGCAGAGGGTCAGCGCGCTCATGTGTCTCTGTTACGTCACTTACGGTATTTTAGAAGCAACAGGAATTTCCCAACTGTTAGATCAATAACCTACAGTCATAGTACAACTGCCTCTGCTACTGATACTTCTAAGGTAATCTAATGGTACTATGACTGGTACTAACATTACTACTACTCAGTGGTAAAGCTGCTGTATGCTCTGAGTAAAAGGTAGTCGTCACTTCTGTGTCTCAAGAGGGAATCGAGTGCAGAAGTAGCCAGCATGAGGACTCTAGGAGACTTCTAGAAGTTTGATTGTACAGAAGTCTGAGAATATAAACCTGCTTCTCACTCGATTTGGTGATTTGAGTTTATGGTCTCGCTCTCTTTCATCATGAACTCTGCTTTAGGGTTGAGCACCCATGTGACTGAAAAGTTGCCACTCTATCAGTGGTGACATTGATTTTCACTCCTCACATGTCACAACTGCTCTAAAAACCAAGACAGTGGCCTCAGAATCTTTAAATGGAGAACTTCAAAGAAAGACATCATTTATATATATGTGTATATACCTATGTGTGTGTGTGTGTGTGTGTGTGTGTGTGTGTGTGTGTGTGTGTGTGTGTGTGTGTGTGTGTGTGTGTGTGTGTGTGTGTGTGGCTAAAACAGGTATAAGAAAACTACACTGTGAAGTATTTACATGGTTTAAAGTGTAGTTATACTTCCATACTTCACACTTTAATACTTAAAGGTTTTCAGTATTAAAAAATTCTTATTGTAGATTTGGATGGTTCTCTTTGGTTATAAAATGAAAAGCATCATCATACAACCAAGATGTAAAACATACATATATTATAGAAGTATCCAAAAATAGTTTTTAATGACATCCCGTGACATTATTTTTATGCAGCAGGAGCACCACCAACAAAGGTTGTATACCTGCTGCTTCCGTGACTCATCGAGTAACGCCACTGGCTAGCCAATCGGTGGCATGCAGTCTGCAGTTTTTGGACAGCCTTGGATCACTTGGAACCTCGGTCCAGTAGGTACTAAAAAGTACCTGGTTCCAGGTACTATGACCTAATGGAAAACCTGTCAGGGTCTGCGGAGGCAGACCGTGCGGAAACGTGTGTGGTGGACCCAGGTGCGAACACAGGCGAGGATGCAGGAGTGGATTTAAACAAAAGCGAGCCGTTTATTATGGCTGATGAAAAGGAACAAAACAGAGTGAAGGCAGCATAAGAGTAACCGTTCAAACGAAAACCTAAACTGGAAATAAACTAAGGAAAAGCTATGGCTTGGAATACGGAACACAGAGGTGGTAACACAGACGACGCGACACAGACTGTATGAAACACAGAGACTAAATACACATGAGGGATGATCAGGGGAAGTGGATGCACACGGGGAACACAGGTGACACTGATAATCATAACAAGACACGGCAGGAGTGAACATAACACTGATGGGAGATGGGCAAAGTAAAACAGGAAGTACACAGAGGTTCAAACAGGAGGGGAGAGAGCACGGGGAGAACGCAGACATAACGGGCTGGGGAAAACATAGAATAAAACACAAAGAGAGACGAGGGCTCATAAATACACAGAGGGGCACACAGGGGGTGAGAGTCACGAAGGGAAAACACATAAGGAACAACGTAACAGATCAACCCAGGAAGCATGGCCTAAATAAAGAACAAAATACAAAAATACATGAAAACTAAGAATACTGGGCCCACATGGCCCAGGACCATGACAAAACCCTAAAAACTGGCCGAGCCGACCTGAGTAGGCACCAGTGAAAAAGAGGTGAACCTTTTGTATTTTTGTGATGTTTTAAATGATTAACCAACATCTTGCAGTAAGACTATAATTAAGAATGAAGGCTGTACTATTCTAACATTTTAAAATAGTGTATTTTATTGGGGGGAGTATTGGTCGTGTATTCTTACTGTACAAATGATGTGTTATTTCAGGCATGTGCGCTTCTCACCTGATAGTTACGACTATTAGAGTTACAACCTCGGTTTCTTTTCCCTCATGACGTGAACATCCTTACCTGAATTAACTGACACAAACATCAGAAAGAACAATAGTTGTGCCATTAACGTAAAGACAACAAAGCTCCAGTCTCTCTCTCCTGCTCTAATTCACTGCCCCCACCCACTAAAACTCACCCTGCCTTATCAGTGTGCGTCCTAGCCAACCCCCACCCACCCCACCTGTAGCGCCAGGCCACATCGCCACCATTGTTACTCATTAACCAGGACTTCCTTTTATCCAGGCCAGACAACCCCTAGGTCACTGCCCGACCTACGGCACTCAGGTTTCAGGTGCTGCTCGACCACAAAAATGTAAAATCAGCAGCAAAATGTTAGCAAATTGTAACTTTTAAGTTGTCACTTTGATTTCCTGTCCTTCTTCTTTTTAAATACTGATTTTCAGTTTTAATTCTTGCTTTTACTGCACCGTCATAGCCAGCAGCACAGATCTGACAGAGCAGTGATGACTCATTCATCTCAATCTGGTGTTTGATATCAATGATATCAAAGAAGAGCAAGGGGTATTAGTTAAGGGCATGACAGTGTGGGAGGTGTGCATGATAAGGGCCAGAGAGAGAGAGAAGGTAGACAAATTAACCAAAACACAACACTGTTATATCACAGTGTCTGATAAATGTCTCTATAGGTTCTTCTGTTTTATCCTCACTGTAGGTAATGTTTACACACAGTTTAGGCACAAAATGAGGACACCAAACGTCCCAAAGTCAGGAACAGTTGCTGTTGTTAGATAATTTTTCGTTTTGTGGCTCATTATGAAGGTCACAATCAATCACCTGGTTGACTCACAGTAGGTTTGAATCTTAACAGAAGAAGAATAATACACCTTGGCCATGAGCCCACAGGTATCTGCTGGCACATGCTTCATCAGCACAGATTCATCTACCATCTATATGCACTCCAAAACATACTGGCTGAAAACACATCAAATATAAGTTTGGAAAATAACATGTTTTGGACAGAGGTTGCGCATCTTCCAAGCCTGTAATATTTGTCATTAATGAGGTGTAACTGAAATAATTGGTTGTGGAATCTCGGCAAATCCTGTGCTTTTCATTCCACTGCTTTTGAGAAGGGAAAGCAATCAATGTCAGTGGCGGGCTATTCCACTGAGGCAACATCATGGTGCTACAGCCTAGTCTGTAAGTTGCTGCTGCAGGTTTTTTAAAAAGCACAAACTTTTTGTTATGTACATTTAAAAAAAAAGTTTTTCTGCACTCAACGTGAGAAGAAAATCCCATTTCTACATTGCCTGGTTTCATCCCGGGGTGTCAAATGCAGCTGTTTTCTCAGAAGATGCTCCAATCCCCATTGTTTTTTTATGCTGTGATACACAGGATATTATAGACAATGTCCTATCACATATAGTACACTGTATGGAGTATGAGTCTAAAATCCACAGCATTGCACGCTGGCAGGAAGATGCTCAAGTCTGACCATGCTGTGATCATGCTGTATCCTGCACCAAAACACAGCCTGCAGTCCTAAACCCCCGCTGTCTAAGAACTGAGGACCAAGCTGACACAGCATGCACTGTGAAAGCCCACGACCACACACACTCTTGCAGGTAGTTAGCTGTGCAATGATGTGCAACGTGCTGTGAACAGCTGCCATTATGTATGAAGACATTGCCTCCATTACAGCCTGTCAGTGTGACTGTCGACTGAACTCTGTTTGATGTCAATGAGGATTCGCTTGATTCAACTTGGTAGCCTACTACTGTATATTCAAAGCTCCCTGCGTGGACAATTCTCCCTCAAATTGCTTCCCTTTATTTGGAGAAGTTGCACACTGATGTACGTGCAGGTTGACACTTTACATTTCCTTATAAAGAGAGGACAAGATATGTTTGATGTGCTCCTTTGGCATATTTTATTGCAATAGCAAGAGTGGAAACTGCTGGCAAGCACAGATTTCGGCCTCTTACTTGATAAGATTTAGTTTCAGCTCAATGCCCGAATGATAAAGAATTATGTTAAAATAAAGGAGCTGGGTGAGGGCAGAAGGCAGGGCTAACCAATCATTAATGCAGCAGGTATGCCCCTTGTTGTTATCAGCTGGCAAAAAGCCAAGCCCCAAGCTGAAAAACAACAAAATGGCTTATCAGTCGAGGTCGGCCCAGCTCTCCACTGCACAGGCCTTGAGACCTGAGAGTGAACTCTGACATGGGTCTGAACAGCTGAAATTAAAGGACACATTGTGAAATAGGCCTTTATGCAATGGCCTGATCAGCTTTTAAGATACAGTCCAGGTTTGAAATATTTGGACAGTTACTGCAGGCTCTAAGCTTTAGCACACAGATTTCAAAATAAAGTTGTGGACTCACCATTTACATGTAAATCCTCTGATTTAATTTGACTAGATCAACAATAGAGAAAAACTGAACAGGATACATAAATATGGCGTTATTTTTGTGCCACTATTCTGAGCGCACGTAAAAAAAATTGCAGGTGCAAGTGTTGCGTTTTGAGGAGAAATTTATTTTGAGCGAAGAAAAACTAAATTTGAGTGAACAAAATTCATTGCTGCGTGCAAAAAATGTATTTCAGTGTTTGCTATTATCCACACACACACACACACACACACAATAGCAGCCCCTCTCGCACCCGCGCTCTCAACATTTCTGCCCGTGCGCGCTCTACTCTTTCTCTACGCCGTTATATTTGTGCTACAAAACCAGAAAAAAGCCACAAAAATCTGATTGGCTGTTTTGGTCTCCAATCAGCTCGAAATGACGAAATGCAATATCCCAGAATCCATTTCGTCCAAAACTCAAACGAGGCATTGGCGGAGGAACACGGAGTGGCGGAGTTTGAAATATTACTCTTTCTGGGTCACAAAATAAACTTTTAAGATATTTTCATGCGAGAATGGTGCTGTGTAAACTTCAAATATCACCTGTTACCCACCAGCTGACCGCATAGCTGGACTGGCCGTTGGGCATACCGGATATTTGCCCGGTGGGCCGATGGTGATTTTTCATTTTTATGCTTGTTTGTCTTTGTAACGGTATAAACAATGTGGATTAGCCAGTTGGTCATGATCAACTCTGGGCTGAACCAATTACAATACATCCATATTGAAGGGAAAAGGAAAGCGATTCGTCCCGGACTTCAGCTAGAATGAAAAAAAGACACAGGCTGGAGTTATTCAGTCTTTACGTTGCACAGCTGCCTCTTCTCCCCTCATTCTCTCTCCCCCCTCTCCTGTTGCTACTTCAATCATGAAACTGATCAATGATCAGCTGATCGTCTCTCTTGTTTGTTTATCTCCCACTTTGCACCAGAAACAGGAAACCAGCGGATGTTGCGCTAAACAACAACAGCAGCACGTTCAAGCTTGATCAGCTGTTGTTATAATTTATTTAAAATGAATTTCTAGTATCAGCTGATGTTTGCTGGAGCCACAGCTGTAAAAGCTGCTGGTCATGATATCGGTTTGGAAACATGAAGGTGATACAAATCATACATATATACCAACAAGACAGTGTACATCACTGTCACAACAGCGTTTGTTTTAGTTCAAAGGAAAATATCTTAAAAGTTTATTTTGTGACCCAGACAGAGTAATATTTCAAACTCCGCCACTCTGTGTTCCTCCACCACTGCCTCGTTTTGGACGAAATGGATTCTGGGATATTGCATTTCGTCATTTCGAGCTGATTGGAGACCAAAACAGCCAATCAGATTTTTTTTGGATCCAAGTCTGCAAAATGCAACACTTGCACTTTTATTTATGTGCGCTCAATTTTTTTTTACGTGCGCTCAGAATAGTGGCACAAAAATAATGCCATACATAAACAGTATAGTTTCACTGCACTTATACTATTTTTATCGTATTAAATAAGTCAGCTGATCACTCAGTAGGATAGCGGCAAGGTTGTGGCCAAGTTAAAATCACTTGTAAACCTGTTTTTACTGTGAGAGGAAGCTGGGCTACCTGGAGAACCCCACACAGCCACAGGGAGAACATGCAAACTCCACACAGAAAGGCCTCAGCCAGGACCCAAATCAGGAACCTTCTTGATGGAAGTCAACAGTGCTAAACCCTGCACCTCCTTACTGCAACTGTTTCTGTGTCAGGCGTGTTAGTGAATGCCACAGAGGGGATTGGGAAATCAGACAGTGCTCACAGAGATATATAGTGTGTTTTTGTCTGTTTAAGGGATTTGTTAAGCCTTGATTATACTCTGTTGCGGACACGGACACGGACAGCTGGAGACACCACAGCCGAGTACTCATTCCTGTTATACTTCTTTGAAGTCCGTTGCCTGGAGCATGTGGTGGCATAGTTGGTGCATTGTAATGTAAATTCTCAAAGGAGGAGTCTGCACAGTCACAAAAAAGAGGCCAGGATGTCCGCACGGACCCTAACACTCACCGTCTAATTCACGGATGTGGAAAGTAGACCAATCAAGGCCTAAAAATGATGCATTATTTAAAAAGTTTCAGCTTTACCTTTTGTGTGTGTCTTTATCAGGCCATGTGGAAATGTCTTTGGTTGTTTTTAGTAACAGCCATCATGAATTTTTCCTACATCACAACCCCACAATTCAGACATACACATGCAGACACACAAAAACCCTCGTCTCTCACCCTTGTCGATCAAACAAGGGTGGGGTGTGGGCAGGGTCACTCTGAGGCTTCTAACTGATCCCATCAAAACCCATCAACTCTGCTTGCAGTGTGTTTGCACAGTAGTAAAAACCTGAAAGAACCCCACCCCGTTGTCCCTCCCCTCTTTCTCCTTCACAAACCCTCCCTTCTTACCCAGACCCTCTCAGGACACCCAGGTGTGACTACATACAAAAAACACACAACATATATGCCTCACACATCACTGTGTCATCATTCATTACTTGTGTTCATGTGTGTTAATTTCATGCCGATAAAAGTGAACGTGTATCCCACCAATTCGGTTCTCAATTCTTTTTTGTTTTGTGTGTGTGTGTGTGTGTGTGTGTGTGTGTGTGTGTGTGTGTGTGTGTGTGTGTGTGTGTGTGTGTGTGTGTGTGTGTGTGTGTGGGCTGAGACCCTCGTCCACAGCACTGACAGATAGAGCCGGTGCTATTAGCTCAGTGCCAGGTGAGTCTGTGAGTAAACAGAGCAGACAATAGATCCAGCCCATCTCCTCCTGTCAGCCTACCTCTCTCAAAGCCAGCCATTGTTCTGCACACACTGCGTAAGTGTGTGTGCGCGTGTGAGCCATTTAACAGAGAATATATCCCACTGTATACAGGTAGACACACACCTATATGCACAATGCATGAAATTATTCACATGCAGACATACATGTTCAGGTGCAGCTGTTAGGTGCATTAGTCTCAATTCAGCAGAAGAGGGTGTATGATTTATGATAAATGGAAACACTTTAGTATTTAATTTCTGTACACAAAAGATAAAAAACAAACTTTCTTTGAAGGATAATTAAGTAGCAGTCAGTAAAGAATAACACTTCTAAGGAGCACATTTATTTATAATGTTTAAAGAGTGTTCTGTAGTCCATGTGTATCTTGTTTGGATAGCATATTTGGATGCAGATTATCAGGGAACGTTTTCAAAGCTCTTGGACAACCTGGTAAAGTTATTGTTTATGGAACTATCAACTATCTTTGAAACCCATTGTGTGGTCTTTTATTTAGCTCCTTAACCTTAGGTATTCACAACAGGAAACCTTCAGTGGAAACCGTCCTATTAAAAAATGGATAAACAAAAAAAAAATATGTGAACATTACATCAGGATGTTGACAGTACATTCATACATGACACGCGGCTTTAAAATTTTAAATATGGAGAATTGCTAAAATATTAGCGAGCATTTCCTCTAAGCTATCTGGAGAATCGGGACACAGCAACAGAAAAGGAAAATGTTAAGGCTGACTACAAGTAAATAAAAGACCAAACGACCGTAGCAGATCGGAATCAGTAAGGCCACATGCTAACACGCAGCAGTGACAACGGGGAGCAGCAGGGAGGGAGATACCCCCCCCCATCAAGACTCATCTTACAAACACACAGAAACTGCACATCCTACCACATCCACCCCACCTTCTGAAATGCACATGGAGAGTCAACCCATCTGATCACCAGCCAACGACAACCCAGACACGGCTCGCTTGTCCGTGTTACAAGCAGCCTGTTGGGTGCATGTGTTGGTGTACATGAGTGTATGAGGTGTAAATAGTGAGTTTGACTGTGTGAAATCTAGAGTAGTATTAAAATTGAGAGGAGCAACACAAGCTCAAAACTGCTGGTTGTCAGCTTTTTATGCCAATTGCCAGTTGGATAATCAGCCACCTTAAGCAGAGATTGGAGACTTTGGAGACTCGACAGCTTAGTAGTAAAAGAAGTTATGCTTCTTTAAATTCCACTTGAAGTCCTCTGTGCTGGGTGGATGCATAGTTAGTCCATTGTAATGAAAAATTTCTGTGGACATCCACGTGCCTGCCTGTTTTTTGCAACCGCTCACTGTCAAATGATGAAATTTACATCACAGGGAGCCAAACTGACTTGTGGATGTGTAAGGTATAAATTTTGCTTTAGTGTTCGTGTTGGTTGTTATACAAAAGGAACTCTAAAGATAAACAGTTCCCAGTGGACCACCCAGAAATGTTCATTTATAGTCACCTTCTGTATCAAATGTTTACAGGCTTTGTTTTTCAGTCATTAGTCTGGCGGTTGGTTGGTGTAGTATTAGAGATAACTGCCACATTTTGCTCTTGTCAGTTGGAAAGAAAAGTTATAGGTGGCGCTCTGTGTCGAAGAAACATTCAGCCCCTGGTGTTGCTGCCATTTTTATAATAGGGTGTGAAACAGATGCCACTCCCATTGCAAACAAATGCAAAAATACACAGGCCTCAGGAAATAACGCTACGGTGTATACACCGGCTGAGAAAATCAAACCAATTACATCTCCATTTCAGGATGAACAATATAATGCAGCACTTTGTATCAACTCCAGCTGACTGAAGTCAGGTGAAACAATTTCCACAAACATGTAAAATGAATGTGTCCCCACATGCTGTCATTTCACAACGCACATCTGCAGCGTTAAAATAACATGTTTATGTTAATTTACTCCTTCATAACTTCATAACATTTTTTTAATTAACTCATCCATTTAGATAATGGAGTCCAAGAGGTCTGTGCTTGATTAATCTGTTATTCAGCACTAATCAACAGGTGTGTGTTGTGTGTGTGTGTGTGTCAGTCCATATAGTTATGGATGCAGCTTGCTATTCAAAGTGGTTAGCCTTGACTGATAACTAGCCTCTCAACTAAATGGGGAATCCAAAAACCGACGGGTGTCATGATAGCAGCGTTTGTCTTGTTTTCAGTCATAGGAGTTTCCTCATGATTGCTATTAGAAAGAATGCAGGTTTAAAGCTCTTCCATATTGCAGATTTACAAGTTTTGTTCCCTGTTTCGTTTTATGTGATATAGGCCATGGAAACAATAACTCCAGTTTTATACTTTTCACTCCCATATCCATTTCACAACAACACTCGCCAGATCATCGGGGTGACTGCGAAGTTCTCTCAGGAAGACTGTCTGTGCCAATCCTAAAACAATAAAAGTGCTGCAGCTGATGAGCTTTTCTGTGGTCGTTTAAACAGAGGAGAGAACATCCCTGCCTGAGGTTAACATCCCTGCCCCTCCTTAGCTGTTCTCCCCCGCCCAGCCACCATATTGTGCAAACACACCATGTAAACAGCTGAGAGGAGCATGTGCGTGTATGAGTGTGCGTGTCTCCTGTGCATGTGTGTGCTAGGAATAGTGAGAAGAATGACTGAGAGAGAAAATATGATGAAAAAGCACAAGATGAGAGGGAAAGAAAAGAGATCAGGAGGATTAAAAGTTACAGATAGTGAGGCCCAAACACAGAGGCCTTTGTCTCTCTTATCCCCACCTCATAGGTGTCTCACACTTTAACCCCATGACTTCTTCACCTTGCAAACCCCCAGTCACCCCTATCCTTCCCCCTCCTCTTCACCCTCCACACCCTACCCCATTCATCCCTCCATTTTGGCATCCCTCTACCCTGCGCTCCATCCTAGTGCAAACACTCCTGAGCACAGCAGGAACAAAGCACGGATGAATAATGGCAGTGAAATGTCACCGTTTCTTCATAGCTGCCACCTCCTCCCCTCGCTCTGCGCCAGGGCCGAGCCCAAGGTTAACCATTAACCACCCGGCGGCACAGCACCTGAACATGGAACAATGAACAGAAAGAGGGAACGAAGGAGGGAAGGTAGAAACTAGATGGAGAATGAGTAAAAGTACCAATTCTAGTGTGAGACACAAACGTTTTCCACCATGAATGTTACAGAGTCACTCTAGATATTTGTTATTGCTGTGTGAAGCAATGTAGCACTAAAATGAAAGTAAAGCTATAAATGTTTAAGTCAGTATTTTACATTTTAGATTTTCAGATATATTTTTAGCCAACAATTTGACTATAGATGCAGTTTATTAGTTTGCCTATGAAATAAAGTCCAATATATGACAAAATGTCTGGATTTTATTGTAACAGCGAATTAATTCAGCACTCTATACTTTTATTTATTCATTTTTTTGCATTCCCATCTTAGCTCTGCTCTCCTGTCTGTGCAGAATAATAGAGACACATATTAAACTCGCAGCACTCCCTCAGCTTTACCTCTTTGCCACTCTTATGTCACTCTTGCCTCGGATGCCGACTCCACCTCTGCTCTCTACTTTATTCACTATAAATACCTCCATGTGTTCCCTTTTCTGCCTGTCTCTCTCCCTCTCTCTCTGGCCTCTAGCTAACACTGGTACCTTTGTAGGACTCGCATGTCAGATGAGACTAAAATTAAATGTGCTTTAATTGCAACACGGGCCCTGCTATGTGCAAGAGCTGAAGAGAATTTATGGAGGCAACATGGTATTTTTAGACTGTTACTGTTTAATGAGAGAAATATAAGTAATCAAGGTGACATTTCAACAAATCAAAACCCCAGAGGGCTTTAGGAAGGAGCCACAGCAGGTCTGTGTGTAGAACATGAAATGGTAACAGGTTAAATAAACAGAATCAGAGGAATGGTATTAATCCCTGCAGGGAAACTGCTTTTTAAGAGTTGATCAAGACAGTGGAAGTTGTAAATTTATACAAGAAGTAAAAGAAATGTGGGTTTGAATGGTCTGGAGTCCTGTGGTAACAGAGTGGATGATGTCACACGTGGTTGCCAGGTTAGTGGAAGGAGGGATGTAAACATCAACCAGTGGAATGTGAAAACTCACTGGGTTTGTCGTAGCAGAGATATTGAGAGAGACATTCGGTGGGACGTGTCACTCCAAGAATCCTGCTTGAAGAAGCTTTTTAAAACCTCGCTTTCGAACCGGTGGTTCTTAAGTATGGCTTATGTGCCTTATGTGTCAAGATCAGGGTAAAATTTAATTGAAATAATGCTTCAAAATAATAGACCAAAATAAGCTGCGGAGTGGCAATATTTGCTTCCAGAACAAGGGTGCCAAACATGCGGTTCAGGGCCCACAGCTAACTTGCAAGAGTGTCCAATTCACACAACTTAGTATTTAGTCAATGTACTAATAAGTCAGTATTTTACAATAAAATCCTGGTGTGGTGATGCTTACCTCACAGGAGTATTTTTAGGTAAATAGTTGGAGTCCTAAAGACATGCAAAGCTACTGTGATTTTCTTTCAGGAACTCTACACGTCAGGGTTAATGCTCTTTTGGATTCACTGTGCACAAAGTACAACTGTACTGCACATATAATGGCAACAGATGTACTGAATGTGGAAAATTTGTAGAGCTTTACCTAGGGTTGGGAATAGAGAACTGGTTCTTGTAGAAACCAGTTCCCAGTAGTTCAATTCCTTGGAATCTTTGCATATTGATCCTGCTTACTTGCACTTGCACTATAATCATCGTGTGTGGGTGAGGAGGTAAATAGTGGGGCAGTCTGCAGCGTGGATGTGACATTTTATTTTTACTGCGCAAAAGGATGACAACGCAATGGTGAAGAAGAAACTGCATCGAGGACAGAAACAACACAACTGCGTTATGCTGCTAACACAGCTTGAACTCTTTGCTAGCTGCACAGACAGCATGCTAACACTAAGCTAGTCAGGAACCCAGAGTGATGTTAAAGCTGAGTGAACGCCGACCCCAGCCAAACAGCCAGACTGTGAAGTTCAACAGGTAACAAGCTGCAGCTTCTACCTATTCATGTTCCAAAAGTAGAATTGCTGTGGTGATCACTTCTTTGTGCTGGTTTCCATCTTTGCTTTGTGTTGTCAGGTTTGTGTTCATATGGAAATACCAAGAGAAAGATCATATGTGTGCCCTCAGGGATTTGTGTTGATGTGTGGGACTGTAGTCCATGAATGTTAATTATTAAAGAATACATTTCATGTCATCTTACAGCAAAATCTATAATCCCTAGTAGTGCAAAGAAAGTAAATTTCTGTGTAATATGTGTAATAACAACAAAGGGGCAATACCTCCAACATCCACAAACATTTGATCACGCAGCATGCAGGTAATTTGCACGAATGTAATGTCTTTGATATGCTGCTTAGTAATGGTGGTGACTCTCAAATCTGAGCCAGTGAAAACCCAATGAAAATCTATAAGTGATATTGATAATTACATATGAATCGCTAAATTCTCATCAATTCTCATCCCTCTCTTGTGCACCTAATAAATAAAGCATTGCTATGATTATTATGCAGATATTTTCCTTGTGGTCCATGAAGTGAAATGAGCTCGAAACCCCTGCTGTAGAAGTATCTTTAATTTTGTGCAAAGATATTATATAAGGAGCAGAAATTGAGCATCAATCCTGAATCAAAGGCCTCTTTTCCACTCGATCTCCTCGGTTCAACTCGATTCGACACGATTCTTAGGGTTTTCCATTAGGTGGTAGTACCTGGTACCAGGTACTGCCTTATAGTATCTGCTTGGTTAAAATTCCAGGCAATCTGAGGCAAACTGATAATGTGACATCAACAGACTATAGTCGACTGGTAAGTGACCTTACTCAATGAGAGCATCTCATTCATGCAAATAGAATCTGCCATTTTTGAAAAAACAAAACAAAAAAGGTGGTCTCTGAATCTGATGAAAAGCTATACACCAAGCAGCGGGTATACCTCGCCCTGACATCCTCTATTGTTGTGGTGTTTGTGTCACATACATTGCTATAGCGACCCCGTGCACATTAGGTGGTACCCGATATTAATGCAAAATGTTCAAAACTGAGTCGAGTCAAACTGGAAGTGGAAGAGTGCTATTACTGGTAGGGTGAGGAACTTGGTCCTGGCCACAAATCCACATTTAAAATAGTCAGTTAGTCAGTTGAGGTGGTTCAGGCATCTAACTCTTCTTTGATGCCTTCTTTGTGAGGCATACCAGTAGGCCCTAGGGCAGACCCAGGACATGCTGGAGAGATTATATCTCTTGGCTTGGGAACACCTTGGTGCGTGTGTGTGTATTTGTGTGTGTAGGTGTTTGTGTGTGTGTCAGAAACCAGGAAGTGCTATAGGTGGTGACTGGGAGGTCTTGGTGTCTCCTGCTTAATGCTGCCACTGTGACCCAGATCTGGATAAACAACAGAAAATTAATGGATAGTTAGAAATGTAAGGTCAAACTGAACATGGGTATGGGTAGAGTTTTAAAATACAAAATGTTTCCTTTTGATTGCTGATTTGAAAAAATCCATAAAATATTTAAAATTATGAATAAGTGCTTAAATCACAGACATACAGAAATAGCTCAGTCTTATGGTTGCCCTGAATCTGGGACAGTGACTCAAGAGAGGGAAAAACTTGTTCCTTTCCTGTCCTAATCTGTTTGTTTTATTATAAAATGCATTTGAATCATCTTTTCATTAGTAATCTGAGGGCTATTGTGTTAAACATACTGCACAATGAGCAACCTTGTCTCCACAAAGAAAGATGGTGTTGGTCATAAACAAATCACCTCCAGTGAAAACCAACAGGTGATACCATACTACAGTACATCCATTTATGTAAAAATGTACGAGACCACTCATAAAAAACACTCCTCCATAGCACTAATATTGTTTAAATTTCTTACTTTTAATAATTTAATAAAAAGTAGAAATGCAGTACCTAAATGTTAAACTGAATCATGCACACCAGTATTAAGAGTTTAGCTCAATTCGCTGTATGTTCAGTGTCCCAGCATCGTATAATAATTCATCTTTACTGGAAGTTATGCTGTTGTGCCCGACGAGTTCATTACGTTTACTTGCACACCAGAAAATTCAAGGCTGAAGTGTATGTATGCAAACATACAGGGCTGAGCTCAAACAGCACAGGGCTTCAGGTATGTTCTGGATGTCATGCTTTCAGCTATTTCAGCTGTTATTTAATGATGTAAAATGGTGAGGGTTACAGTAAGGGTGTCATTACTTGACAGTAAAGTGTGTGAAACGGTAATTGAACTAGTATTTACTTTTCTACTCCCACTGAGCACCGTAAACACTTTTTATATTACAACATGCATTCACCCATTCAAGTGCACATTCACTCAGCACTTTGTTCTGTGCATTTTAAGTGCATTTGATCTGTTATGCAAACACTTTCACTGTATGATGGATGCATATGGGCAATAACTGGTTAAAAAACTTGCCCAGGGAGTTGGGGATCAAAGTGACTAAAAGAAATTGTGTTCACTGTCAATTTATGATACCAGACAAATTACGGTCAGAGAACTGTACCCACTACTAACCTGCTGAGTGCTGATCTAAGCAGCCACCATACAGAACACACACAGGAGGCAGGAATGTGCATAGATATGGAGGTACAAGCAAATGCATCCTTACCTCTTACTTAGCTTCCCAAAAACTAATGTAAAAAGTATTAAAAAACTTCATTTGAGTATAATAAAATGTGTCTGATGATGAGAATTGTAACTGTTTATTTATCTTCAAGTGGTACATGTAACTACTTCAAAAGCCACTGAAGTGTTCAGAGTTGGTGGACTAAAAATAACGTTCAGAACCACAGTTGCTTATTTATTCTGATCTGTAAATTTTTTTTCCTCCGTTAAGAAATCAGAGGGCTCTTTGACTCATAGTGGTTTTATAGAGAACCACCATGGTAACCAAAGCTCTTTAAAGAACCTTCCCCTTTCTGGGTGTACGACAAGAGGGTAGGTGTGGAGGAGAGGGGTGAGACGGGCGGGGTAGCGGTGTATGGCCAGAAGAGGAGGGGCGGAGTAGAGGGAGTGGACTGAGTTGGAGGGAGCACTTGGTAAATAATATGTCTAATTCATGGAGCGGATGTTTTCAAGGAAACAGACTGAGGATGTAGCTGCACTAACTGTACCCTCTGGGTCTCTCGCGCTCTGTTTTTACTAAGGAAATGAACTGAACTGGACCTGTTCTGTGTGCCTTTCACTGAAACCTCACCTGTACCTGCAGCAGGACACTTTCTCCATTGATACAGTTAATTTCCTTCTGTCTCCATACAAACCTCACTGGCAGAGTAACAGTGAGTCCACGTCCAAAAAGATCCCTCTCATTACTCTCGCTTTACAGCCTCCAGACTCAGAACTGCAGCCAGTGCTGGTCTCAGTAAAACAGGAATATTATTAAAAAGTGAGATTTTAAATATCAGTCACCACCTCGGATGTGTTTGCATTTTAACAGTTTGTTAAGCTGCCGTGAAGGACCAGAAATGAGAAGTGAGCTAATTACATCTAAAGACGTATGAGGCGGGGGTTTTTTCAATTTGTGAGCCAAACTGAAAGAAAACAGAAAAGTCTGTAATCATCCAACAACAGAAAACACTTATTTAAAGATTTTTCAAGTTGTGAAGACTCTGATATGTACATCTTTCAGAATCACAAAAAAACCAACGTTATTTAATGAAACTCTTAGAACTCCAAGGGGAATGTAGAAGAGTCTGATTATTATAAAACTTGGACATGCATCTAAAATCAAAACGTCTGTTCATTCCTGACTTATAACTAATAAATAATAGCAGACAGCACTTTACAGTGTAGAACAAATAAGTACACTTAATGTAATCTTCATACTAAACTAAGTTTTTAATATCACGATGTCTAAAAGGAGCCAGTAATATGGGCAAACCCAGACTTGAAAACAATCCATACCACAAATAAAGAAGCTGCACATTCACATAATGGTTATTTATTCCAGTTTCAGTTTTTCTGTTTACCTGAGTATTTATTTAAACTATTAATAGGGAAAACAAGGAAAAACTTGACTCCTCTGTCTCCCCAGTGGTGAAACGAGCTTTCCTTTCCACCCGGACCAGATTCGCTGCCAGACGCCTGTCTCCTCACTGAATCGCATCCATTCACCCACATCATCATCATCTTTGCTCTCATCGCTTCTCCTTTTTCAGTACACCTTTTCTCAGTAGCTGCAGTAATGTTCTTTTTAAAAAAGTATAAGGAAGTATCACAAAAGAGATACAGTTGTTGATAATATCATGCAGTTGTTTTTATTTGGTATAAACTGCTTTTTTGCAAAACTTTACAAAGAGAAGCTTTAAATGATTTACAGCTATTACACTTATCCTAATCGTTAATGTATAATAATTCTATTTAACAAGATACTATCAAGTGTTGTTTTGGAAAGCAGGTATTTTGAGACTAATTTTGAGCTATAAAAATTAAAACTTGCAGTGCAACTTGGACGAGTCCCTGCAAGATTTGCTAAAAGAAACAAGCGAAAAAACAGGACACTGTGTCCTCCTACATTAAATATATCAGCCCCACTGAAGCAGTGAAACTGTATTTAAAAACAAGAAGCCATGTTGATGCGTTCGGTCTGCTTTGGGTCAGTTAAGGTATGTATTTCTTTTTAAGGCCTCTGAGAACTGCTCTGACCTTTTTTCACTTCAACCAGACCCTTTTAAAACGGACTCTCGGCTTTCTATTTATCCAGCTATTTATGTCCAAACATGGTGAAGGAGTGTGTGTTTTCACTCTCTCTGTGTGTGTTTGTGTGTTTAGTGAGCACGTGACCGTGTGTGTCTACATATGCACATATATGTCTTTTTCTGTGTTGTATCTGTGTTGTCAGTGTGCTGCTGAGGTTTGAGTGGGTCTTCATCTTCACTTGTTTGTCTGTGTGCATGTGTGTTTTCTCAGCATAAACCATTAAAAGGGAAGGGAAACTGGTTGTGGAGGGAAAAGTGAATGAATGGCGGTGTTATTTATTTGGTTTGGCCGAGAGCAACTTTAGCAGTGAAAAATCACCCGCCGTATCACTAATTCCGTCCTGTCGGCTGCTGCCTGTGGGACTAATGGACCCGAGAAGGGACAGAAAGGAAGCCTGTGTTTGTGTTTGTGTGTGTGTTTGTGCGTGTGGCAGAGTCTGTAGTCCGTGTAGCTTTTTTCACACGTGCATCGCAGCCCTGAGCTTCTCTAGAGATTACCTGATGGACATAAAACGTTTTCAGCCAGCTCCGTACGAAGTGTGCTTGATGACAGGGTTGCAATTATGCGAGGACAGTGCAGGTAATAGTCTGGTGAATTTGTCGCAATGAAGCGATCATCCTTTGTCCCACCTCGTGCCCCCTGCGTGGTTTTCCAGGTGTGAGATCTCGTGCTATGTGATAAACGTGATAAAGGACATTAACTTTTCACAGAGTCCCAAAATGATGTCTGTGGTATTTTGTAGACTTCATGATTGTCTCCATGCATGTGTGAGTGTAAAATGTGTAAGCAGCAGTGTGCTTTAGAGCAAAAGAGGGAAAGTAGATGTGACTGTGATATATGTATATGATCTATTTATGGCATGTATGTGAGAGCCAAAGAGAGACAGGAGTGTGAAGCAGATTTCAGCAGTCTTCTCAGACCATACCTGCTAAAGTCAGATGCATCACACTCACTTCTTACATTAGGCTAAACTTTCCCAACATTTTGATTGGCTCAAAGGTCAACATTGCTTCACTGAGATAGCTGAGAGTCCAGGGCCTTTGACCATGTATGTAAATAGTCCTGTTATTTTATATTAACATATTCACAGCTACAATATACATATGATCTGCTTGCAAAATAAGTAGATGCATTATAGAAGGATTGAGGAAATCCTATGAAGTACTCTGCAGGGAGCTTTAGAGAGAGAAAACAAAAGGTTATGTTGAAACTGACCAAAACAAGCCTGCTCAATTTTACATGTTTTTTTAATGCAACAACTTAATATATATTTGATGGTTTTGCAGGGATTTGACATATAAAAAATAATGAATGAGCTTACAATTCAATTCAGTTTTATTTATATAGTGCAGACTAGCAACAGCTGTCACCTTTAAGTGTTTTTTATTTTAAGGCCAAGACGCTACAGAGAAGAAAGAAAGACATCCACAGCATGTCTTCTTTCCTGTCTTCCTTCTCTCACCCCAACTGGTCGCAGCAGATGGCCCCGCCCCTCCCTGAGCCTGGTTCTGATGAAGGTTTCTTCCTGTTAAAAGGGAGTTTGTCCTTCCCACTGTCACCAAAGTGCTTGCTCCTAGGGGGCCATATGATTGTTGGGTTTTTTCTCTGAATGTATTATTGTAGGGTCTACCTTACAATATCTGTTGTTGTGATTTGGCGCTGTATAAATAAAACTGGATTGGATTGAACTGAATTGTCCACTGGGGAAACTACTTTTATTGTATGAGTTACATATTTGTGTGGGTAAACAATCAGTATGTAAGTAGAACACTACTACTAAAAGCCTATGATGTGAACTATGGGCAACCACTGCAATCAGGTAGTGATGAGCAATCACAAAGCACCCAGATTTCACATAGTCAGCAACCCCCGACAATTATTCACCAACCGACTGGGGAATACACAGTTTTCCATAGTGACAGGTCTCTATAGGTCTCTATACCAGTGTGGGCAAAATATATTATTTTATATTTGACTGTATGAATGGGTGAAATGCCTTGTGATAAAAACAACCCCCCCCCCCCCCCCCCCATCTCTCTGCCATTTAATTTCAGCCTTACAATGCCCGAGAGTTCAATCAATTTGAAACTCTCATAAGTCATGTAATTCTTTTAAATGGGCGACGAGTTTTAATTAACTGTCTTTACGAGCAAACAAGCCATAAGGGGTTTTGTTTGACCTGTTAGGCTCATTCAACTTCAAACAAAACCCAGATGGAGAAAAAGGAAGGCAGGTGCTCGTCAGGTGATAAATGCTTCATTTCAAAAGGCAATTTACAAACTGCTGTTTATCTTATCTGCTGGGTTTTCATGTAAAGAGCAGAGGAAGATGAGTCATGCTTACTATAGAGTTCAGTTTTCAACACTGATCTGCTGGCATACAAAAAGTTATATTTAAAAAGTACTTTCATAACAGGGTTTTTGGGTGATACACTTATTTGCATGATGCGTTACATGAACCAACAAACACTGATTTATTTAAACAAGAAAAAAATGCAAAGTATTAAGGCGAAATCGTGCATTGAGACCAACTTCATATTAAAATATTTCATTTAAAATCAGGCTTATGATGTCGTACACAGTTATGGAAGGTTTTCTTCCTCTTTATTGTTGATTTTCTTTTTGTAAATATGTCATAGCTCCTCCCAACTTCTTAATTTATGAACGTTGCTAGAAGACAAAAAATAAACTCTGGGATGGAAAATTTTCAGACGTACCTTCACCTTCCCTTCACCATTATTAGCATCTAGAGGAAACCAGTCAGACCAGTTATTTCCCAGTCCTGTTCTGTTTGCTTTCAGCCAGCATCTCGCTTGCTGCACCTACACTGTTAGGTGAACTTTTATTGAAACCGCTGAAACGTTAATGTTGTCTCATGATCAGTTTATCTTCTTAGCAACTATGAAGACAGGATATGCTTCGGGATGCTTGTGTTTTTAAGCTGAAATTGGAAACGTCCTCATCAGAGGCTCACGCTGAATGGAAAAACACGAAAGTCACAAAAATCTGAATCAATTACTGTAGACATTGTTTAGCTGTAAAAAAACAACAACAACACACTTGTATCTTACTCAGTCACAAATGTGCAGCCTTTTTGAAAGGTGAATTACATTTTTATTTTCAGAATTAACAAATCCACTATTGGATTTTTATTTGTGACACTTCTAACGTGACTCAGTTTAGCTCTTCTCTGTTGTCTTAAGTATCTAACTAAACCCGTCCTTCTTCCTTAAGTGCTGCTTTATACTGGGCTCAGACTACACAGTGGTATTGTCTGTTATTTTGGTCCCTCTGTGATGTTAGTGACTGAGACTCAGACTGAATGTTGCTCCCCAATCCGTCATGCTTGTTTGCCTTCAGGAGGAGGTATGTGACCAAAGTGGTATGTGTGACAATAGCTGCCCACCAGTGTTCACAGTTCCAACATAGCTACACTTGCAACATCATTTCTCTTTGGCTTTTGTCATTTTTAAAGTTTCAAAAAACTAAAAAGGAGAAAAAATTGGTGACACAGTCTGTGCTGTAATTGGTTGGTATCACAGCAGTCTGTGACCTACTGAGACTCAATAAGCTCTGTCAGATTAATATTCCTCAACACAAAAGTGTGAAGACTGTGAAGAATCCCAGATTTTACCAGTATCTGGAGAAATCTCTGCATGCAAAGGGAAAAAATCTGTATATTGGATATAATTTATTGCATTCTGGATGCTTGTGATCTTCAGACCCTGGGATGGTGCTGCATCAAAAACAGGGTTTAACACGATTCTGTCATTAAAATGACTGTGTGGGCTTGAGAACACTTCCAAAAATCATTGCCTGCAAACAAAGTTTGCTGTTCCATCCATAAATGCAGGTTAAACCTCTACCATGCAAAGAAGAAGCCCTTTGAAGTGAAGCTCATTTAAAATGGACTGGAGCTAAGTGGAAAACGGTTCTTAAGCCAGACAAATGTGAAAAATGTGGTTCAAGGTTACTTTATTTATACCCGTAGGTAAATTTGCTTTACAGAAAACTGATAGCATTTGGCATCCCTTCACAAAACACAAACACCTATTTAAACCTGACAGACAGGTATTTGGTAATATTTGGTAAATTGGTTTCTTCATCCTCTGCATCCTCATCCTAAAAAGGAAAGGAACCACCCAGCTTCCTATCAGGGCTCAGTTCAGCAGCATGGCTTCAGCAGAAGAGTCTGGGCGCTGTACTGGCCTGGCTGAAGTCTCCACCTTTCACCAGCTGAAAACATTTGACACTTCGTGAAATGAAAAATAAAGCAAGTGTGAGCCAGGACTGTTAATCAGCCAGAATTCTCTGTCAAACAAGACGTCCAGGAGATTCTTGTCTTCTTGTCCTCAGGTCCTCTTCATTTACAGGGGACGCTACATGGTGGTAAACATAGATATGTTGCTGCCAAAAAGAGATAATGTTTTTGTTAAAATTTAGATTTTTCTGAGATTAAACATTTGAAATGTTTTCTATTGTGTTTCTATTGTAAATAAATTATGGGTTTATGAGATTTGCAAATCATTTCCGTGATCGCCAACCTCAGAAGATGTCATACGTTGTCAAATCATCAGTGTGTTTAACTCATTTTGAAGTGTACAAGGAAATGATGGAAGTACCCATGCTGATGTCATGTATAAACATCATTATGAGGATAACTATGCAGTATATACACTGTATGGATGTGTATGGGACTGAATCAGTTAGAAGGCAGAGTTTTCACTGGGGTAAAATGGCTGCTCATTCATTCATATGTGAGTTCATATATATTGAGGTCAAATTTTTGCAGATGCCTGGTTTTAACACGGTTATAGAGATACGCTCAGCTACTGCTCAGCCAGGCCTGAATGAGTCTATAGATACAGACGCTTCTGGCCCGACGAAGGTTCAGGAGAAATTACGATGGGGTGAAATGCAACCTTTATGAAAGAAACATTGAGTGAGCTTGATTGCCTGAGATGATGGAGTTTGGGCAGAAAGCAGAGAGCGGCTCAGTGTGGATGGCAGTAGACGACAGGAGAGGCAGCTAAAAAGCAGCGGGCCGTGTTAGACGAGACAAGGTTTGCATCCGTCCATGGACACCTGCTCAGGTACATAAACATTCAAGCGTGCTAATTCTCACAAAAGCAAACTCACCGCCGCTGATGTCGTTTTTTTTTTAATTAGGAAAGAAAGAGAGAAAAAAAAGGGGGCAGCAACAGACAGAAGAGACAGGGAAGGAGAGGGGAATAGGGAGAAAAAGGGATGTGCTGCAAGTGTGTGTGTGACTCATGCGTGAGTACACATTGTTAGCACGGTGAAAATCCTCACAAGTTCCTGGAAGGAATTAAAATGGCTGACGTGACACCAGGATGCAAGCGTGCTCTGCATGGCTGGTCCCACCCCTCTCCTGATCCATGTCAGGGTGTGTGTGCATGTGTGTGTATGCACATGTGTGAACGTCTGTGTATTCATCCAACTGCTTAGCAGCACTTTTCAAAGCTGCTTCCATCTGAAACAGTATTTTGGTGGGAAAAAAAACAACTTCAAGTAGCAATGATGCCAGCGTAGTATTCCCTATAGTCAAAAAAGTTTTTAGAAGTGCAGAAATACTATTATTGTACTACTCTCTCAAAGACGGGATTTCCTATGAAAACGCAGCTTTTTGGTCAAATGCAGTGGTGTCTCACAGTTGCACCCAAAGTGTCCTTTGCACCTGTAACACACAACTCTCCCATCTTGCCACACATGGACTGCTGCAAAGATCACAATCATGTTGCACTTAAAAGTATGGATAGGTGTTATTTTTTTTACAGAGCTAATGCTGTAAAGAGCCGTCTTTGAAGTGAAACCATAAACTTTTCCTAAATCCAATCAAGCACATTTTAGTGCTGCAACCGAGACTAAATGGTGGAAGCAAAGATAAAACATCAGCAAAAATGAAACAAGTGAAAAGAAAGCAAAAGTGGGAGCTTTCAAATGGAGACAGCTTTAAATCACTCATAACAAGCCTCCTAATACAGACTTTACTGCTCTTTAAAAGATTAAAACGCTCTTCTTCTGGCATCTAATAATGCACGTGCTGCTGCATCAAAGCACTGGTGCCAAATGACGCACTGTGCACGTCTCTGGGTTGCCAGCAGCACTTGACAGAAGGGTAGTATTTGATACCCTATGAGAACATGTGCTGGACACACAGGTCTGTGTACAGTTTCACTTTTGACTGCTCTGCTAATGATATAAGTAGCAAACAAATCACCATTTTGTTGTCAAACTGTAGCTGATTGTGTTGAGATTAGATTTTGGCAAACGCAGTTCCTCTTTCAAGCATTTTAAAAACACAAACCAGAAAGCTTCTGCTAGCAGAAACCATGTCCCTCGCCTGCAGATTCTGCATGTTAGCATCAGATATTTGTCATAGAGATTGCTTGTCTTCTAGCAACGTCACAAGATTGTAAGCTGAAAGTTGTTCCGGGAAGGCAAATAAAGAAACAGCCGGCACAAAACAAGCTAAGGCGAGATATGATGCTGATCGATGCTCTCAAGCAGATCACTCTGTTAGAACTCAATGTTCCATTGAAGCACCACATTTAGGAGTCTAAGAAGAAGAAGAGAGCAGAATATGTGGAGGCTGTGAAAGGGCAGGCTGAAATAGTGGGTGGCAAATGAGGTGCGTGCCCACTCAGGTGGGATGGAAAGGGTTTGCAGTTCAGCCCTTCTGAGCAGCCAAACACACGCAGGGCAACGTCAGGGTCAGAAGTTTTAGGGCGATTAATTTGGCACCAAGTGTTGCGTCGATGTCAGGACAGGATTGACATACAAGCAGAAGCTTTATCAACCCCACTGAGTCTCTTGACTGAGGTTTTGTAATGCTCAAACATCACCGCTGATGAGTCCAGGAGTATCAAAGTCATGCTAAAAGTGGGATTTTGCAACTCCGCGATGTCCTTGTGATTGTGACACAGCACATTGATTAATACCGTGAATGTTTCAGCTCCAGGTTTTTATTACATTTTCCATGTCCCAGGTTGCCCCTACCGCTGCGCAGATGCCTGGCCCTCCCTTCAAGCTTCCTCCGTGTTGATTTGATCTTTATTTGGCCTTTTTACCACAGCTCTTTGAATAAAGCTACTCAGCACCTTTACGGGAAGCACACAGCACAACATCACAACTGGTCCCCTCATGCTTCCAAACCAAGCTTTTCCAAATTGGTTTTCACAAAACCTGCTAATTTACAGGGACGAGTTTAGAAAATGTCTCTCTCTCTCTCCTTCTCTCACTTCAGGATGACTTTCAGTAAGAGTCGTGGTCCCAGAGAAGGTGATTCTAAATTTAAACCTGCAAAAAGGTAGCTTTGTAAACCCAGATGTGGCTTCAGTGGGGATCTAGAAGGAGAAGATGGGGGAGGAAAGCTTCAGAGACCAAGATGAAGAAGGGCTGTGAATCTTGTTTGCTCAAAACTTGTTAGTAATCTCGACAAGAATCTCTTCTTCTTGAGGTAATATAAAAAAAAACTGTTTACTTTTACATCCTAAACACAAAGGAAGCGATATAAGAGAAACACACATCAACGCAATCTAAAGCTGATTTTTTTTTAAAGACTTTCAGTTTATTTCGCTCTGACTTATATAACTGCTGTGAGCATGTTCCTGCTGAGGTCTCTGAGCAGCAGCAGTGCCTCTGCTGATGCAAATACATGCAAGTGTTTTGTTGCAAAACCAGTTTTTCACATTTTAGCATCTTAACCTTAGCCAGATCATGCCCAGTTTTCGTGCTAGGATGTTGCATCCGTGTAAAATTAACTTTATGTGTAACATTCATTTTAGAAGTCAATATTTTGTTTTCTTTTCTTTTCTTTTTACAAAAACGTAAAATGAAAAATGATTAGACAACTGCTTTATCGGTGGCCTAAAATTTAAATATCTCAACTTTAATAGCCCCCTCTGTGTTTGCAGTTCACTGTTAAAATGCACATGAAATGACAGAAATCAACAAGTGGCAACCCCCCCCCCCCCCCCCCCCCCCAACCAAAACACAATTTAGAGATAGAAACAGAAAAACAGTGAGAGAGGGTCCAGAGAGAGGGAGAAATTCCCTGGCCATGGCCTACGAGCCAATGGACGGGCGGTGCTTTCTTCGGCCCATGAAAGGTGTGATTGTCTAGTGGCTTCCCCGAGCCAGGAAAGTTCCCCCAGTGGCGGTCGATGGCCCCTCTATCTGCCAGGAACGCAGGGCCACAGAGAGAAACCCAGTACCGGTTATGTCAGACACCACGCCTGGGCCGGAGGGGCAAAGCAGGAGGGTTGGGGGTAAAAAAAATCAGCTTTTTAATGTGTGTTGTAAATACTTTAGAGAAACACACACATAGACTGAAGAGACACTAGACACACACTTACGGGAAGAAAGCCGGGCCCTAAATGAGGCCATCGACTCGGAGCATCTGAATGAAAAAGGGCAGCTCTCCAGGTGTTTATTTTGATGGCGGGGAAATAAGCCCGAAATTAAGAGATGAGAAAGAAAGAGAGAGGCAGAGAGGGGAAAGTATTTTAGGCTTGGACATTCCTAACCTTCAGCACGTTTAAGAAGGCAAGAGAGACCATTTGTAAGCCCGGCATTTTTGACAGACATGTTTTCTTTTTTAGGAAAGATTTAAAGCTGCGGGACTTTGCAGTTAGTTCACCATTCACTGCTTAATAATTACAGGGGCTTGTGAACATTGAAATAGACTTAAAGCCTAGGGGCTAACTGATGTTGCTTTGAATGTACCGGCTATGGATGCTTGTGTAAATGATGCAAGATCCCTCTGAGACAGCCTTATGTGGACAGGTTGTGTGTTAGCTATTGGAGTGCTGTTTACACTGGTTTTATTCAGTTCAGTCACCTCGAGGCATTTATATCGTAAGGTAAGCAACACCTGACAATGGCAGGAAGGAAAACTGAGAAGAAGACAATCATGTGAGTCATTTTTAAGCAACCTGCCTGCTATTTGTAGACAACGTGACTTCATTGTTTGTTGCTCTGTCTCTCGTTGTGCCAAATGGTGTGCAGCTGCAGAAATAAGATCCTCATTCCCTTTAATGTCTATAATGCTGATACTTTGTCAAATGCAAATATCACAGCTGAATGTTGGTATTTTGTTCTTGTATATTTACAGGTTTTCTTCTACGAGAGGTGCCGTGCTGTGGTTGATTTTAGTTTTGATTACGTATGACTATTGTAATTGAACAGTGTCTAATTAGAGATGTTTATCTGCAGCCTTTATACCTTTATGCTTCCTGTCTTTAATAACAATGAAGTGTCAGATAACAATAGTTAATTTTGTCCTTTACTCACTGGTGTTGATTTATTAAAAGCACAGATCTTTCAGCATTAGTGAAAAGGAAACAGAGTTGTGCCTCAAATCAAAAACGACTCCTTACTTGCTGAAATATATTTCCAGATTTTTGTATTAACTAGAAAATACATTTTTAAAAAAGTTATCACACCTGACAAGTGTTTGAAGCCAAGAGTCTCAAAATGCGTGCAACATTACTGGCGCTTAGAGAGAAAAAAGTTTTTAAAAAGTGCAACGAGCGTGTGTAAACTTCTGTTATTACATGTTTACAGCTAAATATCCAACATTATATTTTAAAAGTGAAACATTTTTGTTCGTAAATTTTGTGATGTAATATCTGTGGTGACTAGCAAAAGAGCCAAAAGTAGCACCATGCTAAACTTGACTTCTGCTGTTACTCTGGGGAACATCTACAGCTTTCTCACCTGCAGCCTCACTCTTCTGCTGCTGCCACTGTGGCTTGTACCATTTTGAGTATTTGAAGGCATCAGCCTTCAGTTTCTCCAGCTAATCTTTGACCTTAATATGCAAAAAAAGTTTTCAGTTCTTTCATTACCTTCCTTGTTTTTCCAACAAGCAACACGTAGTGACGCCAAAAGAAGCACTAATTGTCACTTGTTTGAAACAGTCTGGTGTATTCTTCTGGAGACCATGCAATAAAAGCTAAGTTTGACACTGTTTATTGAGCTTGTTAACTAGCGGCTAATAAGAGATTTAATAACATGTATTCATAAAAAAACAAAACAAAAAAACAATGCAGGATATAGGCAAAAACATAGCTTTGCATGTCTGGGGTCTCCATCTCATTTTAGCAGGTTCAGGTTGTGTTCAGAGGCCACCACTAGTCCTGAAACTTCACTGAACTAATACAAACAAAAACACAAATAAGTCTCACTTTTGCAGAAAATACTGCAACCACGAAGGAGTAAATCTTTAGGTCGCAACTTTGCAAACATAGTTTTTGTTTTTTCAGACATTAGACCAGCATGCTACACCTCACAGCAATTATATAAAGTGATGAAAAATGTGCAAAAAATGTGAAAAAGTTTGGTTCTCATTACACTGATATATAAAGAAATACAAAGCGAGAGAAATGACATTATTTCACAAATGTTGTTGTTGTTTTTTTCTTTTTATTGTACTGGTTGAGGGAGTACACCCACTTCTACATAAAAAACAGCAAGTTACCTTTCAAACAGTGCAGAAAACACAGGCACATACACACTGAGTCTCTTAATTGTCTTAACTGTGAACTTAAAAATGACTGATGGACATGCGTCAACAGTTATTATAAATAATCACGGCTCCTTTCCTTTTCTACGGCGTCTGCCATGGCCCAAACTGTGCAACTGTGTGTTTTTAGGCTGTTCTGTGAAAATAAGTGGAACTTGTGTACCTGAGCGTGAGAGGTTGTCGACCTCTCCTCAAGGAGCCCTGTTCAGCCGCATGCTCAAATACACACACACGCGCGCGCACGCACACACACACACACACACACACACACACACACACACACACACACACACACACACACAAACACACGAGCACACATGCACAGAGTCTGGAGCCAGCAGACATAGTAGCCCTCATTCATCCCCTGGCAGCAGTCGCCCCCCCTCCATCTCCTACCACTGGCCTTCAATCCTTCCCCCTGCTTTTTTCGTCCTTCCACCCACCTCCTCATCATCATCCCCCTCCTCAGACCACGTCCATTTTAGGTAGGAAAAACAGTCTGACGGATGAACAGACAGGATGGATACATCCATAACACAACTTGGCCCATTAGAGACACCAGCACGCGCCAAACCATATTACACTGTGTCCAATCTGTCGCCACAGACCGGCCTTGTTTTTCACTGTTTTTGATGGAAAGCACATGCTGCTGCACTACACACAAGAAGGCACGATGTGTTCAAAATGGCAATTTATAGCTTTATCTGTGTCTACCAAGAGATGCTGAAGAGGTACTGATTGAAATGTGGTGCTGGGTGTCTGACCTTTGATCTCGGAAGCTTAGGACACAACATACAACATATCCGTTTGCTATGTTTACTGATATTATTGTTAAAAATGGCAGTCAAATGAAAGAGCAAACACACAATACCTGCATGTGAAAAGGTTTTTTTATTGAACTTCGTTGCTGTGTCGGTTAGGTTGGAGACATGCAACATGGAACTAGAACACATATTAGCCAGCTGTGTTGCTCTGATTAATGAGGGAAGTGGTTCACAGCAGGTTCAGCTGGCGGGTGGCAGCCATATCACTCCTCTTATTGTTGTAGTAGAGATAATATTACTTCCTACCCACAATTAAGCTAATGATCTATACCGGCTAAGTCAACTGGTGGCCAGCACAGTTGTTGGTGCAGCAGGATTGATATCAGGAAAACCTGGGAGTAGCCATGGAGTCAGACATGGAGGAGGAGCCAGCAGCATAATGACCGATTGCTGCGACACTTTCTAGAACATTTATTTTAAGATTGTGGTGTTGTGGACATTTTGCAATTTACTTTGTGTGATTTTTGTTTTTTTTAATACCCCGAGTTTGGTTTATAAATTGAGTTCTAACTATTTCCCTGTGTCCTCTTTTTTTTTTTTAGCTGCTCTTCACCTGATGGATATCTTACCTTCTTTTACACCTTTAGCTATTGACCTTTGATCCTACTTTAGCTCAGTCACTGCTTGTGTCTATGGCAGACTGGATTGGGTATCAAAAGGAATGTAAGTGCTTCCAAGAATTGGTCGAGGATTAGCTCTGTTTTTTGGAACAGGAAGAAGAATTGCTGTAGCGTAACCAACAGATGTAGAAATTTCTTCTGAGCTGTAGTGAACGGGCCGACCCTCTTTGACAGAGCAGTTAAATACGCATCTTGCTCATAGTCCATAAATTTATTGGGTCTATGTGATAAATAGCTAGTAGTTAGCTGATGCTAGCTAAACTAAACTCATTTTTTCTAGATGGCCTAAATGCAGATGTCGTTCTTCCTTGCACGTTTGACATTTACCGCGGAGCTTTGGGTTCATTACCACCACCATCTGGACTGGAGGAGGGTTGGCCTTGATTTGCATGTAGCTGGGAAAACAAAGATGGTATGCAGTCAGATCAGAACCAGTAATGGGGGAGTCTCTCATGTGTGGGTGTTAATTTGAGCTCCCTGATAAGGGTGGCTACACAGTAGGGAGGGTGCTGAGGGTGACTAATCTGCCCCAGCTGGGTGCTGGGTGCAGAAGCCTCTAAGGGAATGTGTGTGTCTGTGCATGTCGCTGTTAATTGGTGCTAGCCAGGGGGCTCTGTGAATGAAAGCACTGGACAGACAAATCAGTAACAGGTTAGTGAAAGTGACCGAGACCTTCAGGTTTTTCTGTAACAAGTCATTGAAGGGGAGTGGGAGTCAGGGAAGCTAAGGTATGCTAGTTACGTACACGCCACACGGGTTCTGGCAGAGTTTTGCAGCTTTGTACTGTCACCAGGGCGCAGTGTCAAAAATGCATGAAACAACTGGTAATGTGGGGAATTTCGTTTATATTTGTTCTGGTGTTGATTCTTTTGCTTAATCTCTGCAACTGAAAAAAACAGAAGTCATAATATGTGAAACCGAGTATCAAAAACTGGAAGTTAACTTTCCTCTGCAGCGACAGCTTATGCATCACATGATGCTTTTTATCTTCAATTTTTTTGCACTTCTTCTCTGTGACAAACTCTGCTGTCGCTCAAAAAAGTACACCGTTTTGTTTTAGATATGTGCATTTGGCCCATCACTCCTTTAACGTGTCATGCAGTTGTTCCACTAGAGTCTGTGTTCAGTACTCGTTAAAAAATGGAAAAAATATTGTAACTATGTATCAAATCATATGCCAGTTATAAAATTTCAGCTCCCATGAACATCTCTGGGAAATTTTGGAGTGCACGTCCAAAAGATGTTTCACAGGTGAGGAAACATCTTTGTTAGTCTGGTGTTCAGTTCTTCCATTAGACTTGTAAGAGCTGTTCTGGTGGCACATGACAGCCCCAAAACTTACTTCAATACTTTTTGTTGGTTTTTCCTTTAATTTATCACTTGTTTATATTTTATTTGATAATGTGGAAACATATGAAAGCATTTTTGTTATTCTTCAGAAGGACTTTTCAAAACTCTAAAATTTCCCAAACATCTGCTTTGTTATCAGCAAAATTTGTGCAAAAAATGATCAAGGTACAACTTGTCACAACCCTACGGCAGAGAGCGAAAGTGCTGCCAATCAAGCATTGTCTGTACAGGCCCGGCAATCATGAGACAGCCAGAATTACCTGTACACCTGTTCCTGCCTCTAGACAGGTGCAAAGACCCAGAACACCTGTGGAGATTGACAGTTACATTTAAGTGAAAATGTTTGTTTTAGTTTTGATGCATTGTAGGCGTACGGCACCGTTTTACACCTTTTTGTATGACAGCTCCAATCTTCCGTTGTTGATTACTTTGTGGCTGAAGCAATGTGATCAAAGACACATCATCAGCAGCTGCTGAGAGAAGAAAGAATCTTCGGGGTTCCCGACCCTCACTTTCCCAGGTGGTCTAAGGATTTAAACTCGCTCCTCTAAGTTTTCTGTCACTTTTGTGTCTGCAGCACTACAGGCCACAGCCCCAGCTGTTATACGGTCCCTACTTACATGTATGTGTGTGTCCAGCTGTACACACACACAGCTAATGAACTAAGTTCCTGGTTGCAGTTGTCACTGTGGTGTGACTATCACAGTACCTTGGGTCAAAGGGCAGAGTGGCTTGATTTGAGTTAAATATGAAGCAGTGTGAGAGGGCAAATTTGGAGACTCTCTTAAAAACTAGAAATTAAATGGTTTCCACTTTAGTTTTTGATGTATTTTAGGATGTGGTTAAAAAAAATTAATGATTCCTGATTTGTGTGGGGAACCTAGGTGAATATTTAAATGTGACATTTTGATATTCAAAGAGATGCTTCCTGTAATGAATGTACCAGTCCGCTTCTCCTAAAACCCCGAATGTTTGTGGAGTCATCTATAACCCTAGAAACACATATGTTTTATAGCATTATAGGCATTGGTTTTATTGTAATTTTGCAGTTCTAATTATGAAAGGGATTGAGAAGACTTGAATTTCTAGTTAGATGGCTTAAATTCTTTGGTTCTTTGGTTACATAGTTAGGTCTAATTATTTGTTGGACACAAAATGCAGTTTTAGTTTTGCCGCTGCACAACACTGCAAAAGATTTTAAGTGAAATAATCAGTGTGTGGTTGAAGTGTGCTCTTTCACCTTTAATCCAAAGGTCTTTTACAAAATCAATTGTAAGAGCATGAAGTGTTCAGGAATTACAGCCATTCCCCACAGTCAGAAGCTCAAAATTCATTATCTGATTGACAAGCAGTTTCATGGACAGGTGAGGCTCGCTCCTGTCTTATTTCATTAAAATGAAGCAAATTAAATACCTGAAGTCGGTTCAAAATGTTAATTCTATAGCTTTTCATTTTAAATACAGCCCAAAGAGATGCGAATGCAAATGAGGGAGGCCATCGTTAGGCTGAAAAACCAAAATAATCTCATCAGAGAGATCTAGGAAGAATCTTAAAACAGAGGATTGCACTGACCAGCTAGGCACACCAAAAGGCCTGGAAGACCCCAGAAGACAATTACAGTACATGATCACCGAATTATACTGAATCTCTGCTCTCAATGCGGTGGGTATCCTTGTCAAAGTCTACAATCAAGAGATGTCGTCATAAATAAAATAATAACAGCCCTATAACATGTCAACAGTTCAATGTGTTATAATTATAACTTCAAAGTGTGACAATATTGTGATCACAAACACATATTTTTCAAAAGGCTTTTTTAGGTGATTTTTCTCTTCTTTCCAACGACTTCCCAGGCAATGTTTTGTTGGTTTCATAACTGTACTTCCTTGTTGCTACTTCAAACTGGAAAGTGCAAAAATCTCACTCCTGTCCATGAAAAGTTTCCATTTCATTCATTTTTCTTATTTTACTACACAGCAGCTTATAATTCTGATAAGTTTCTGTGACAGCACTGAGCAGCTCCTTCAGTGGGAGACTGCGGCACCCACGGTGTGGGACGGAGAGATTTCGCAGGTCTTTCCTCCCCACTGCTGTCAGACTCCATAATAAAGACTTTAACTGATCAAGCACACACATCCATACATATGCAATAATACTAAGTGCAATAATCCTTTCTGTCATCGTTGTATTTTTACTCAGTTGTATATAGTATTTGTATTTGTATTCTATTTTTATCTTATTGTATATTTATTTTATTTTATTCTACTGTATATAGTATTTTATTTTATTCTATTCTGTACAGTTGTGTACTGTATTTATTCTTATTGTATTCTAATTTTTGCCTCATAACTTTTGCACTGTCCACTTCCTGCTGTGACAAAACAAATTTCCCACGTGTGGGACTAATAAAGGTTATCTTATCTTATCTTATCTTATCTTAATGTCCGTAATTTAATTTTCAAACCCAAATGAAACATCTATCTTCATATATTCTACCATTAACTCAGACTGTGAACAATAGTCCCATAATGCAAAGCGTTGGTGAGTGCACATGCTCCACAGCCTGAATACTTGAGGATCAAAATTAGCTCTGCTGTTGATTTAATCAGATTTAGCCAGGTTCCAAATTTTGGTTTAAAATTGGATAAAATTGGAAGTGGCATGTTTGCATTTATTCTTTTATTTGCAGCATGCGTTAAGTGTGATAGACTCTTACTGTTTAGATTCTCTGCTATGTTATAAAGCCCAGATGCAAAAGTTACAAACTATGTTTCATTTTCACTGTAATTTGCATGTATGCATATTTTTAGCTGTTGGTGCAAAAGTGTATAAATTATTTTAAACTTGCTTCTAATGTGCTGCTTAGTCTGTTTTGCACATGCTGGATTTCAGCATCCATCCATTTCAGCATCCATCCATCCATCCATCCATCCATCCATCCATCCATCCATTTCAACATCCATCCATCCATCCATCCATCCATCCATCCATCCATCCATCCATCCATCCATCCATCCATCCATCGCTTATCCAATTCAGGGTCGCAGGAGGACGGAAAAGTAATTTCACTTTGTTCTGCTAAGAGTCTAAAGTGATTTCTGCATCTGCTTTATTGGATAGTAACTTTTAATATGTAAATGTATCCATTGTAAATTTTCGAAGCTCAAACGTGAAACTGTCATATTATAAATTAACAGCACCAAGAGTGAACTCAGCATTGAAATAAATTTGACTTGAGTCAACGTGTTTCTTTTTATCACTATGTGTAATAAATCCCAAGATTAACAGTTTTCTGCAAAATTAATTTGAGTTCTATTTTCTGTATTCGGTAGAATTTTTTCATGTTTTTATCTTATTATATTATTATTATTTGATAATTTCTTATCTTATCAGAGTGGGTGGCTCTCATAGGGATCATTTTTCGCAGAATAAGAGTCATATGCAGCGTTGTTGAAAACCACTGCTAATTCAAAGAAATCCTATTTGTGTTGAACTTCCTTTGTAGTATACCTGTCAGATTGCCACCCTGTTACCCAAGTGCATCTGCTCACAGACATTAACCAGAAATCAGATTTTCATATTTCTTGATTATATTTATGCAGAAATATAAAAAAAATCCTCAGAAAGATTCTGTATAACACATGAATGAACATACACGCCAACAAACTCATGGATGCACATAAAATGTCGTTCCTAGCAGGAAACCGGCAATTGGTACGGTACCTTCAATATGAACACCTGTGATAACTGATAAGATAACAGCAGGCTGAGTGTGTGCATGCACATATATAATTGCATTTGTGGCGGTTATATAGGTATGAAAACTCTCAAGCACATATGCACTGTAAACTGCAGGACTGTAGCTTTTACCTGTGTGTGTGTGTGTGTGTGTGTGTGTGTGTGTGTGTGTGTGTGTGTGTGTGTGTGTGTGTGTGTGTGTGTGTGTGTGTGTGTGTCATGCTTTGCTTTGTTTTTTTCTCTCTCTGAAAACTGAGCTGTTGGCCTCTGGGCCATCACATTCACAGTTGTCTCTCTGAATTATAGACAGATAAAAAGTCACTCAAAGCAAATTTGGTTTTCCGCTGGCAGAATATTAAACAATCAGCGGCTGAGTTGTAACCAAAGATTAATTCTTTGATTTGCTGTAAATATTTGTGGCAAATAATCAGTGTCATGAGGTTATTTGCTAAGTCATGGCTGTTTTCCTTACTCTTCTGCTGCTTCCTCACAAACAGATCAGTCAAAGCCAAGGTTAATCTATATTTGATTAGACAAAATGGTGTGTTTATTTATGTAAAGGTGTGTGTCTCGTTTAGGAATCATTAAAGGTTCTCACAAGAGATGGAATTAATCTAATCATAATAACTTTTATTTCCTTATCTGTTTTAAAAGAATTCAAACTTTTTATTGATCAGTTTTAATTCAGTTAAAACTGTGGGGAAGTGTGAGCATGTACTTTTCTTTTAGACTTTTAGAGTTAGCAAAGATAGTTATTAGGATTTAGTCACTATTTCACTGGCATTTATCATAAGCAGCAATTCACTGTTACTCTGAAGGAGCCTGTAGTGCTAACTTTAGAGTCCATGGGTGGATTCGGGGCTTGGGGTGGGGATTTTTGCATTGTAGGGTTTGACATATTGACAGGGCTGGTTTTAGTCTGCTGTATTTTTTTTTTTGTTACAAAACGGCATTATATGATGCCCTGGGAATGAGAACAGGTTGTAGCAGGCTGACCTCTCCTCTGCACAGAATGAACTCTCATGGCTCAGATTGCACACACTGACCCACTGCCCTTAAAAACAAAACTGCACACTCTTATAGCACACAACCTGCTCTAAGTCATGCCTGAAATAGAGAAAATCTGTTTTTCCTAATGTTAGCTTGAATCAATTACAAAAAAAATATATCCACATCTATATGTTACAGAGCAAAGAAGAGGCAAGAATCTTGCCTGGATGAAGAAAACTTTAGACCACAATTTCACCTTCCTGCCTTCAGGTCTACTGTTACACCTGACTCCCAGGCTGACCACTTATTCCTTCTACAACCCCACCCTACTGCAGCAGAGTCAAACCAGAGAGGGTGGTGCGCTACGTTATCAGCTTTAACTTGGATGTTGCTTGTGTAGAAAATCTTCTCATTATTGCTAAATGACAGAGTCATAAAATACTACAATATCAGGCACCAAAACTGAAGAAGAGACTTCTTGGATGATCTATACCATACCATACTAGCTTTATTTATAAAGCACTTTAACATAAAACCAGGGTTCACAAAGTGCTGTACATATACAAATAGCATAAGCAACGTAAAATAAAATAAAATAAAATAAAACATGTTAAAACAAATTGAGTCAACCCCTTAAAGAGTACCTAACTGAAAACGATATTATTTGTCAGATAATTCTATTAAAACAGTCCAAACATGGTAAAAAGGTCCAGTTTAGTGACTGATTTAGCACCTATATGAATATGAAGAGTCGAAGGAGCGGGCATCTCTGGTATCAGTCGCCAGGCTGTCCATCCAATCAGAAGACATATTTTTCTTGATTTTATTTTCTGATGGCTAAACAAAAAAACGATTAATCACATTTTGTAATGTAATTTGTGGAAGCAATTTCAGGGCACCCACTTATTGGCGATTGTTCTTTAATGAAATATAATAATGTATACTTTATTGATCCCTGTGGGGAAATTACTTGTTTTTCCTCTGCATTTGACCCATTCACTCAGTGAAGCAGTGGGCAGCCACTAAGCAGGCGCCCGGGGAGCAGTGAGTAGGGACGGTACCTTGCTCAGGGGTACCTCAGGGTAGCCGTTCAGCAGATTTGAACCCCCGACCTTCCAATCATGGGGCGACCACTCTACCTACTGAGCTATCCCTGCCTCAAATATGAAGATGTGATGGAAATAATTAGTAGTTGAAACAGTGTCTCTTTTCATCTTCAGTTTATCTGTCCTTACTGAAATCATTATTTGAATTGGGTTAAACAAACATTTTAGGCAGTGAAAGTTGTGCTTTTTTTTTTGTTTTTCCTCTCCAACTCGACTTGCTGTCCAAAAGCTGATATTGTCTTCTGCCTGATTTCTAAATGTTACACATCTACCTCAGAGGATTTTGGACAGAGCAAAGACTACTGCTTTGTCTGATATCGGTTAAAAAACACAAAGATGAAAACTGAGCAAATACACTAAAATCTTTCTCAAGGGAACCCAACTCGGCCAAAGTGGTTACAAGCTGAGAAGCAAAGTCGTGCTTGTTACCCGGTCAGAGCCAGGTTCAACACAACAGTTTGACACATTGCTCCATCAGCTTCTGTTATTTGGCAAAGGATGGGCACCCTGTCTTCATCGGCTTGAGAGCCAGAGACAACCTCCAACATGCTCTGTGTGTCTTTATATGTGTGTGTGCAGAATATGTGCCTTTGGCTCAGTGTGTGTGATTTACAGCAGCATACATTGGTGGCTGTCATGTCAATTCAAGTAGTTGTTGTCTTAAAGTCTAGCCAGTTGCACACACACTCTTGCACACTTTCACTGTGTGTTTGACCCGACACATGCTCTCCAGATGTTGGTAGACATTCCTGAAGGTCTCATCACACTTGTGGACAATTTATGTCTCCTCACACCATCCTGACACTGTCACAGTCCACTTGTTGGTTTGTTGAACCTGAAAGTAGCTATGAAGAAACAACTGCTCGGCTTTGGGAACGAAACACGCTGACCTGTAACTCTTCCTTTTCTCATCTGAAAGCATGAAAATTGTGGCTGAAAATTGGAGGGTGTATTAGCAACAAATATCTTTTTTTTTTTCAACTCCCGCTAAAGAGAAGCTCCAAATCACGATGTTATGGAAACATTCTGATTCAGAAGTTGACTGAATCAGAATGTAGCACTATAAATGCTACATTTGTAACATTTATAGTGCTACATTTGTAACATTTATAGTGCTACATTTGTAGCATTTATAGTGTACTGAATTACATGTAATGGGCGTACTAGGAGCTGTTACAGTGTGATTATTCACTCCACTCCAAAAATTGCTTGTGGATGTGGAGTTTCAGCAACACATCCTGAACAAGCCACCAGGCTGAGAGACAGACAACCATTCAAACTCACACCTAACCTAACCCCACTACATGCATGTGTCTGGATTGTGGGAGGAAGCCGGAGTACCCACGGAGAACCCACGCAGATATGGGGAGAACGTGCAAACTCCACATAGAAAGGCCCTGGCCAGATGGTGGATTCAAACCCAGAACCAACAGTACTAGAAAATGGCAAATGCTGTTTGCCAATGTAAACTATTCCAGTGTAAAAACTTTTAGTTCAAACAGATGAATTGAATTGAATGTATCCCCAATGTATAAATAAGGTATTAGATCTAAGTTCCTTTGGTTTTAAAGTGTCTGATAGCGCTGTTGACAAGTAAATACCATTCTAGCCTTCATGTTTGTGGCCAGCTCGAAACGACACATTAATAGAAATGTGGTTTTGTACATTTATTATGATCTAAACTGCATGACAATTGTTCTTTTGTAAGGTTTTTAAGCTGTTCTGAAGTAATTGGCATCATTGGCTGTGACCATTGGAAGTTTCAGTTATGTTAATGTACCATCAACTTTCCCGGATCCTAAATTTCTTGGCAGAGAACGCCATTGCAATGAGATGATCTGTTGTTTAAGCTGTTTGAGGAAACGATGGTTTTATTGTTTGAGGACGTTTATGCTGAAGACACTCCACCAGCATTAGCCTCAGGTGAAATGTATCACAGTGGTTTGAGCTAGTTTGCATGATAGATCTGTCATTTAGATAGGCTATATGTGGCTATCCCTCATGTCTGGGAAGCAAAGGTGATTTTGTGAATCAAGGTTTATCAGAGTGATACAAACAACTGCGTGGGACTTTCCCATCATTGTTGATCTCCGGGTTCAGCGCCCGGCTTCATAAATCCAGCCTGCTGGTTTCTTCTGACACATGAGAAAACAAAGTCCTGAGGAAATTGGTCTTCACATCCACAGCACATCCTGAAAATACAGAGCCGAACTAGGTGTCAGCATATTAACCTGTGGTATGATGCATAGCTTTCGACTTAATCGAAATACCACAGCAAACAATCCATGGATTTTATTTTCAAATCTGCTTTGTCTAATGTTACAGGGAGGACTGGACAAACCCGGCAGGTGCTATGTGCAATCATAACAGAGACAATATTACTATAAGATAAGATAAACTGAAACTTTAATGATCCCTCTGGGAAACTGGGTCAGGGTAAACAGTCACCGGACGCAAAAAAATTACATGAAAATTATAACAGGAAGAAGTATTCAAGCGGGAAATTTAAGGATTTTAAAAAATGATCTTTTGAAAAACAACACACAGTTTTAAAAGCTGAATGAATGGCACATGAAAAAACAGCGACCTTTTTGGGGACGTTTCAACATTTATTTACAGTTTGTTTTACACAGTTTGCTCCGAGCACACTATCAAAACAACAAGAAAACAGAGCCATCTCAGCCCAAACCCAGGGTTTAGAACCAGCAACCAGTCTACAAACCAAGCTCCCTTGACCTTTAACCTGCTGCTCTTTTTTGCATCCATGAGAGTCAGTGGTGCTGGTTTGATCAATACTCCACACACACACACACACACACACACACACACACACACACACACACACACACACACACACACACACACACACACACACACACACACACACACACCCCATTAGGTTTAAATGTAATCATTCTCCTCCTCTGTGTTCGTCTCTCAGGCCAGCACTTTATCTCGGGCTCTTTGCAACACCCACGGCCGACGGTGCAAAGTCCAACTGCTTATCTTTGCCTCTGCTGGGCCAGTGGCGCTCTGTCTGTCCGTCTGTCTGGATGACATACTGACTGTGTTATGCACTGACAGTCTCTCTGTCTGCTTTTTTTTTCTCTTTTACCTGCAGCTCAGTTTTTAATGTCTCTTCATCCTGATGATTTGGCCACTGATAAACGGCTTTTTTTCACGATTTTTGAGATTCTTTTCTTTACTTTACTCTTCAGTTTAAAGCGATGTTTTATATTGTAATATTTATATAACAGAGATGTACCATCATGATTATTGCTGTTCAAGGCAATAGTTGTTGTTTTTGTCGACCATCTCCTTCAAAACCTAAAAAAAGTTCATTCACCACACCCCACTATTTCGATTAATCATTAACAGTAAAAAAGGACCTGAGCTGGGTTTTAGTGAAATAAAGGTCGGCATGATAGCATCAGCAAACTCTTGTTTATTTTATTTTTTCCTTCAAAAAATTATGTTTATTAATGTTAGTTTCACTCTCGGCCTTGCCCGCTGTGGCCTTGTACAAAGCACATTTTCTTATGTTACTGTTTATCCAACACACTATTTTCTTACCCACTTATCCTATTCAGGGTTGTGGGCGGTTAGAGCCTGTTGCAGCTGTCATAGGGTAAGTTGCAGGGTATATCCTAGACACCAGTCTATTGCAGGGCTAGCAGTTAAAGACAGGCAGCCATCCACTCTCACATTTCTACCTACAGTTAATTTAAATTGTAGGCATGAATGTGTTTAATTTATTATGCATGTTTTTGGGCTGTGGGTGGAAGCTGGAGAACACGGAGAGAGCCCAGGCAGGCACAGAGGGAATGTGCAAACCTCACTCCAGGAGCCTCATGACCTTCTTGCTCTTAGGGTGCAGATTTATTATCATAGTAATTTTTTTCTACTGACGGATCTACAACCTAATCTAAATTTCTCTGACGACTTCATAGTTCTTATTTTGTTAGATCAACAGTTCAAACACTAAAATGTCAAGCTTCTGTCTCACAAAGCAGAAATGCAGTGCATCTGCAAGCCGCATTGGAGCCCACCTCTGTCACTGACACCTGCTCTGTACTGCTCTCCCCACTTATACATACTGCAAGATGAGGATATCTCAGAACACAGCTATACTACCAAATAGAAAATTTCGCAGATGCAAATAACAACTGGGGTTGGGTCCTTTTACTGAACTGTATTTATTGATGTTTGTAGAGCAGGACCTTTGTCTGTCTGTCTTATAAAACCTGTGACTCTTTGGCAGGACTATTTATAGTTTCCATTCACTGCAAGCAGTTGTCAGTCTGGTGGATGTGTGACTTTATTAGTCACACTTCCACCAGACTTGATATTTTAAATTTCAGCATTTGTATGTTATTGATTTTTATCTCTAAGACCTCCTCGATTCAATTATTGTTGTTATAAGAGTCTCATAATTACCAGTTTGAGTTTTTTGGGAGTAGCAGGTTTTTGATTTTGTTGTACAAGTAAGTGCAAATTTGTTGACTAACTGTCATACCCCTCTCACTGACTAACTAACACATGAACTTATATGTCATCAAATAATCGTTCACTTTTCAAGTAGCCTGAGGACTGAACTGTAAGTGCTTTGTTCCTTCTCTCGCTATCTCTCTATCTCGCTCGCTCTCTTTTCCCTCCCTTTTCTCGGGCATAACAAGTGTAAACAGTTCATCCACAGAACAGGATCCAGGATGCACTGCCTCATTTGCATTAGACATCTTAGAAACAGACACCACCCTTTTTTCCTCCTTTCTTTCTTTCTTTCTTTCTTTCTTTCTTTCTTTCTTTCTTTCTTTCTTTCTTTCTTTCTTTCTTTCTTTCTTTCTTTCTTTCTTTCTTTCTGTCTCTTATGCAAATGAAAAAATATTCATTTTAGCACAGATACTCTTTGTGCAGGTGTGCATGCTGGCAGGCTCCTCGTTGGATTGTCTGTCTCCAGCAAGAGAGCCTGAGGACATCTGTCATCACATGCTCAACAGAGAAACTGCTGCACCGCAGGAGACAAATACTCATTATACTAAAAATGACAGTTGTGTCACGATAATGTCTTTAGGAACCATTTGTCACTGAAACATATCTTAACTGTCATCTTATAAATCTTCTGGAAGCACCACCAAACGAAGTGCTTTGCCCCAAATTAGGGATGTTTTTTTAAATAAGCAAAATCTTCTGCCTAACTCACAGGTGTCAAACTCCAGGCCTCGAGGGCTGGTGTCCTGCAGGTTTTAGATGTGTCCTTTATCCATCACAGCTGATTTAAATAGCTAAATTACCTCCTCAACATGTCTTGGGGTTCTCCAGAAGCCTGTTAATGTGTGCTGACCCAGGGTGAGATCTAAAACCTGCAGGACACCGGCCCTCGAGGCCTGGAGTTCAACATCCGTGGCTTAACTGAACAGATGTTATGAAGTGGGAAAATATGTTTGTTAATTTGATCATTCAGTACCACTTGCAGACCCAGTGCTTACAGAACAGCACAGTATTCAGAGGAATTAAATCAGTTAAAAATATAATTTAAAAGATCCAACATGTGCGACCTTCCATCCATTGTTAGTGCCAGTACACGACGTAGCATGCCTTTTATGCAGAGATGACATCTGCAAGATTCAAGCTTGCAGTCACACATTCACGATGTACTCCTCCCAATTCATGAACATATTTTGTTGCTTAACTCTGAGAATGTTTTGCACAGGTTCTTTTACCTCCAGACGTTACTACTGCAAAGACCTCCTCTAAGCAGTGCATTCATGTCCTATGTGATATGCTCTCGTACATCTCCAGACATGTTTAGGCCTCTTTCTTGGATGATGTGGGCTTCTTGTGTCCCCAACGAGCTTGTTTGCAAGAGCTTGTTACTTGTTACTGTTACTTTTGGTGTGGTAAATACTACAAGTATCAACTCACTGTGCACTGATGTAAGAGCAATGCATTCACAGGTAGATATACTCTATAGAAGGCTAGATATATAAATAAAAGTGAAATAAATAAGATGTGAGGTAATCGTAAAGGAAAGTTTGTGTTTGGTAATACAAAATTACTTCACGAGTACTTGTAATCTAACAATTACTATTTAATCCCAATAATTCTGTAGTGTAACCAGCCATTTGTAACCCAACACTGTATTCCACAAACAAGGTGCATCCATGTTGCAGTCATGGTCTGAATGACATGAATACATCGGTATATTCCAGCGTTTGTTTCCATGTTTTCCTCTTTTACTTTTGTAACTTTGGAAAAGTCTTATGAACTTAATTGATCACCATACTCACCATAGAAAAAAGCCACAAAAATCAGTGGCTATTCATACTTATTTCATACTATTCAACACAGATATTTCAATTACTTTTTACAAGTCTGATGTGCATAATTATGTTGACAAAGAGTTGGTTATATCTGATAAACTTTATCAATTTTATGAGATTAAATCTTTAAAAGAAAATGATACACAGAAGTGTGTGGGAAAATCCCAGAATCTGTAACCAAAATCTGGGGCTGTTATGGTCATTTGTAGAGGAGAATATTTTATTGTGACATCCAGACTGTTATCAGCAGTCAGTATCTGTTTTCAAAGAGTCCCATGTCTGGAAACTCGGTCAGCCCAGGGTTACAGATTACAGATGAAAGGTTACAAATGTAAGGGTCACATCTGAATTTTTTCTCTCTTTGGTGCTGAAATTGCTCGAGCTGCTGCACTGTTGCCCCTTCAAACCTTTAAGTCACAGTGTGTTATCTGTGGATAGACTCTAATCAGTTTTCCTTCACCAAAAGTCTGGAATGAATGTGACCACTATCAGCGAGGTCTCCTGATTACTATGAGTGACATTATAGAGTCAGGTTAGTCATACCTGGAACACCTTCCTGTGTGCTGGCCTGAGAGACGAACACAGAGGAGGAGAATGATTACATTTAAACCTAATGGTGTGTGTGTGTGTGTGTGTGTGTGTGTGTGTGTGTGTGTGTGTGTGTGTGTGTGTGTGTGTGTGTGTGTGTGTGTGTGTGTGTGTGTGTGTGTGTGTCTTTGTAGCTGTGGAGACCATATCAGGTGGGTGCTTGCCTATCTTATCAAGCTAAATGCTCCAAAGGGACTATTGTGTATGCAAGAACTGCCCAAGTTTCACACTTAGCATTTCTTTATTTCTTTAAGGCATATGTATGAGAGTGTCTTGCCTGTGTGTGTGTTGAGGACAACCATATGGAAAGGAAAGAAAGATTAGTTATATTTTTTTCCTCCTCTCTCTAATAGTTAATTTTTCTTTTTTTAAACATGTCTTGCCTACTTGATTCATTCGTAATTCTTCATAAGAATCAAGTAGGCACTGTCTCCAATAGTTAATAGAAATAGGCTGGTAAGTTGGTGGTAACCTCTTGGTCTGAAGGATTAAGCTGATGTGCGAGCACCTCAGTTCCTCTGACGGCCGCACGAGCGTTCCAGTTTTGCCGGCTGTTCCTTAGCACTAATTTGCAGACATGTTTGTCTGTGCATTTCACTCATGTACTCTATGAATACAGTTTGCTAACAAAACCTACATGAGTTAAATGACTTACAACACCATACTTTTGGCGAAAACATCTTGCTGCAAGAAACAGACAGAAAAATGAAAGTCAGAAACGCTGATTCAGACTGAGGTTAAAAATGAGGCCAATATCTTCAGAGTGTGTGCTGCTGCTGATCATATGCACTGGCGTTATTTGTTACTGTGCTTAAGATAAAAGAGCAGTCAGGGACAAATCTGTGACAACAGCTACAGCATAGGGTTGGGTTGAGCAACTGTCAAACATGCAGACAGGTAGAGAGTAGGGCAGGTAGACAGGCGGCGTGCCAGCGTGCCAGCGTGCGGTGTGTGGGTGTGTGTGTGTGTGTGTGTCAATGCATTAACTCCTATTAAATAATTTGGTGACAAAATAGCATTGTATTTGTTCATGTTTCTAGACATGAATTGGTGGTTTTAGCATGAATTTACCTGCATTTCGATGCAGGCTCCAAGCAAGAACCGTTAGTGTTGAAAAGAATTTTCTCTGAAGTCAACATTTTCATATGTATGATTATACTATCTCATCCTCTCCATATTTTGCAAGAGATTCAGCCAGTGTCCATGCTTAGTCTATATATTTTGTTGCTCCCTTGCTTGAAAAATCTCCTTAAACATGCAGAAAGTTGTGTGTTTACTGTTTAGGTGGAGCTCTCTGGAATTGGTCCTTAAAGGCAAAAAAGATAAATGTCCTGCTCCTACTTTCCCCTGTTTTTGTTTCGTTGACTTGCTGACGGTTTTTCTAGTGCAGGGTCAGAGGCAGGTCAGTAGTTTTTGGAGTGGTCAGGGCCTCACTCTGTGTGTGTGCGATGCCGCCCAGGCAGAGGGTCTGCGCAGAGGTCGGCTTTGAGGATCTCAGTGTGATCCAGCCATGTTTAGTCTACCAGTCCTACATGTCCTACATGTCGCACACCGCAGTCATTTGGTCAGGAGCTGTTTCAACAAGGCAGTGCTATTCCTGCAGCACTACCCTACCAAAGAGCTGTGACTGATTGGCCAGGACAAGTAAGAGATGTGCTGCCAACAATAGTGCAGGATGTAGAAAAATATAATTTTATAATTGATTTGTTTGCTGTAACATTTGTTTCAGTGGCTAACTTTTAGAAATGTTTGTGCATTTGCAAAAATGATCTTTAAAAAGACTCAACTTTTATTCTGTCTCACTTATTGAAATAATAAAATCTGTAATAAAAGGCTATTCTTGAATGCTTTATCTGTGTGAAATCCTTAAAGAGCTGATGTGTTTTCTTCTAATCCAAAACAGCAAATCCACGCTAAGGATTTGCTGTTTTGTTTATGTTTGATCCAGGATGTGCTGACCAACAAACTCTTCCTTTATTAAAAATGATGGAAAGAAGAAAAGCAAAGACACCATTTGTCCCCTCTTTAATAAGAAAAAAGAAACATGAATCAGTGTGATCACACTTAAACCGAAAGAAAAGGAAACACAAACAATATATTATATCAGCACACTTTCAAAGTTGGAAAAGCAACATATTTTAAATAAAGGACATTTGGCATTGAAACTAAAACATGTTCCACAGAGGACATCGCGTGACCTGAAACTTCTGCATCCTCTGCTGCTTATCATCCTTCAAAAGATCATCCATACATTGATCTCTTCACATCAGCAGTCATTTGAAGAAAAGGCACTTTTCAGACATGGGGGCGGTCTTTTGACCCACTTTTACATGGTTACTACTTAGCTGATCCGTTGACAGTTTAAGGAGGACATTCCTACGTATTGTTGTAACACACACACACACACACACTATCAGCCCACCTGGCCATTGAGAGCTCTATAGTGCAAAGTACTGTATGTAAATCCTCCAGTAGTGCATCTCTCCTCCCACCACTGTTAGTAACTGACCGAACTCCTCCATGCACCTCACCAGTTAACTGTTATTCGAAATGTTACAGTCTCTGGAAAGTTAAAATGCTTCACGCAGTAATAAAAGGAACTATTTTCTGGTCATCTGAAACACATCACATATTTTTTTTTTTACCACAGTTGCTTTGCATCTTTCCTTCTCACTACAGATTTTTCTCTTTTTTTTGTTACTTTGTTTTACTCTAAACCTCAGCAGGAACACAATGTTTTTTTTCTTCATATTAACCAAAAAGACGACGCGTTTTTTTGAAAGCACAGAGTTCATGAGCTACACGTTTAAATTGACAGATGCCCGATCTGACAAAAACACGACAGATCAGGGCGTGAAAACAAAAAAATGACCAATGTTGTAACACACTCACAAGGAAATGAATTTAAATGTCTCCAGTTGCAGTAACACCTGCCTGAAGCAGTAACCTGAAACTTTCCTCTGGATAAAAAACGAAACCTCACATTGCGGTTGTAACTGGTCGACAGAGCACAATACAAGTTATATTAAAATTTCTCCCTTCATAAATAAATGCAAATATCCTTTCCCCTCCTCATTACCTCTATTTACATTTTATACAAGGCTATTTTTGCCACACACAATTCTCAGGATTGGACTTTAACTTACACACAGACAAATTAAATGACTTCACTATCATTTAAGACCTCCTATTGTCCAGCTTCACTTTTCTGTCCTCCGTGTAACCAGTTTGTCTCCTTGTTTGACAGAGATGGTAAAAAGAAAAGGTGTGTTCTTTTGTCCCTCTAAACATGGCAGCCATTTTATTTTGGATGTGAGTTTTGAAGTCCAGAGACGCAGAGAGAATGAAAGAGGAAGATGGCAAAAGCATTGGAGTCCATTTTAACAGATGCAGGGAGACACAGAAGTCTCCATCTTGGCTTTCCTCCATGAGCAGGTTTGTGTGTGTGTGTGGGAGTCGCTAAAAGTCCATATTAGGAGGCATTGAGTACTGAGCGGCTGTACAGAGTTTGGTAGTAAGCGCCCGAGTCCATTGTGGTCGGCCCCGGGCTGTCGTAGATCTGCTTCGCTGCTACAGGAGAGGTCCCAGTGTAGGTGTTGTAGGTCATCAGCTGGTCCTGGTAGGATTTGAGGTCCATCTTTTGCTCGTTGGACATGAGGTTGGTGATGGAGAATGGATGGTTGAAGTTGTAGTGGGGGTCTAAAGACTTGAGGGGGTCGCTCTGTATGTCCATGTGTTGCTGCATGACACTCGGCAGGAGGTGGGAGCTACTAGGTAGAGTCTGGGAGTGGAGGAGTGGGTTGGAGGAAGAGGTGCCAGTGAGGGGCATGGAGGATGGAGAGATGGAAGATGAGGGGGTGGAGGAGGGTGGCAGGGAGACAGGTGGGTTGTGGAGGTGTGAGGAGGACAATGGTGGACATTCCAATGAAACCATCGAGTTTCGGGAATGAGGCTGGTCATCTGAAGATCCCGGGTGGGAGTTATCCGAGTGGGTGGAGTCTGCTCCCTCTGATCCACCTCCAGGGCTGCGATCCTCCACCAAGAGATCGACACTGTGAACTACTTTTCCTGAGCCCATGTCCTGGTTCTTGGCTGCCTTTTTTGCTGACTTGTCCTCAATCTTGAAGCGTTTCTGGCGCCTCAGGTAGCAGCCGTTCTCAAACATGTTGCCGGACTGTGGGTGGAGAGTCCAATAAGAGCCTTTGCCCGGCTTGTCGGGTGAGCGAGCCACCTTCACAAAGCAGTCGTTGAAGGAGAGGGAATGGCGGATGGAGTTCTGCCAGCGCTGCTGGTTCTCACGGTAGTAGGGGAACAAGTTCATGATCCATTGGTAAATCTCATTCAGGGTTAACATCTTGCTGCCACTCTGCTGGATGGCCATGGTGATGAGGGAGATGTAGGAGTATGGTGGCTTGGCATGGGTCATTGGCCGTCGGAAGGGCTTTGGGTTAATCTCCTTTGCCCCTGCTCGGTTCAGAGTTGCAGGAGAGGTGTATCCCAGCTGACTCATGGATGGGCTAATGTCCTGGTAGTGGGACAAAGAACTCAGGGAGCCTGGAGCAGCAGGGCCCAGCTGAGTTAGTGAGCCTGAGGTGAGGGACGGGGCCACTGGGGAGAGGGACATGTGGCCGGGAACGGAGCCCATTGAGGCCAGTGGTGAACTGCTGATGCTGGTGGTGGGCGGGTGATATGACATGTTCATACCAGCAGGCGAGACAGTGGCTGGGTTCAAGTTGATGTAGTTATTGATGGTGCTCATAGAGCTCATGGAGCCCAGACCAGAGTTCATGGTTGTAGGAGATGAGTACATCTGGAGTAAACAGGAGGGACAAAATCTAGTTAGTTGCAATGTGAACACAGAAAAGAAATTAAATAAGACAAATAATTATATAAATTCTGTAACTATCTAATTTTGATTTCGATTTTTAACACTTCTGTTGGAAATAACTGATCTAAATTTCTCGGGCAAAACGTGAAATGTGAAAGGAAACACTCCCAGACTCCCAGTGTTAAAAGTCACTTCTTATCAATGCACAATGAAGCTCTCAGTGTGCTGAGAGGGGACATGGATTTCACACAGCGATGTTAACCTGAAAATGCGTAAAAAGCGCGTCATGGTGCCTCTCGGTCAGACGGCCTCCTCCACTGCTGCCATGGAAAAAACAAGTTCTTCAGTATTTAACCTAAAGTGGAGGAGTGATACTACTTCCAAGTCCTTTTTGTGTGGAATAAAGTTGAATAATTCAGAGCTAAATGTCAAGAATTGTGCTTCTCTGAATCCCGAGTCTTACTGATATTTAATTTTTATGGATGCGAAAATACTAAATCTGCGGGTGATAAAAAACAGTATCTTAGCCCGCTTAGTTTTGGTTAATTATTATCAAACGCTTTCTTCTCGGTAATTTAATCAGGCTGGGTTGAGGTGAGAATTGCTGCTGCTGGAATTAACTCCTAATTTAATTAGGGAGGAAAAAGTCTTGTTTCATTTACACTTGAATCGTTGCAACACTTAAGCGGAGTAGAGACACAAAGGATTAAGGCCTAACAGTGAGACTATGTCCTTTAAAAACATCATATAATTCTCACAGACTATTTATCACGAAATCCGTTAAATTATAACTGTCTCATTGTTGATTTAAAATCAAAGTATTTATTTTGCAGAAGAAGCGAGCCCCTTCCTGACTTGCTTTTTATTTCTTGATTTATTTATGATCTTTGTTTACCATAACTGCTAAAAATATTAGTTACTCACATATTACGATATTATTATTTTCTTAATTTTAGTTTTTTCGGGGTTTTTTTTTTTGTTTGTTTTTTGTCCAGATTCCCGAGATTTGATTTTCCATTACTAATGCCATACGTGGATGTTTTTATTTTTAAGACAGTGTCATAATATTTCCATGTTAATTCGAGGTTTTCGCCTACTTTTATAAGATTATTTTCGAATGTATCAAAGCAACTACTTTTGATTCGGAGTCCCGCTCCATAAGCGAACATTTTGTCTTCCCTCACGGTCTGTCTCTCTTTCTCCCTTTTTTAAATCCCCCAAAACAAAGGCGGAAACTTTGGCAATATTTATAACAAGAGTAAAGAAAAAACTGGATTTATTTGTAGTTACTGTTGATATTTTCACGTTTTCGCTTGTCATTACCTCGCTGGCCTCGCTGGCTGTGTAGTAAGTATTCCACTCTTCCATCTTCACAGAACTCAACATCCCAAACAAAAGTCTTCAGAAGAGAATATTTTATCTGTGACCGAAGTTTTCAGAATAACAAAAATAAATATAAAGTCCTCCTAAAAGTTGGCACGTATCGGGAAGAAAATCCAAGCAGAAAGGGTTCTCCTTGTCGCACGGAGTCTAAAATGCGTAAAAATGAAAAAGTGATGCGATTCCGCTCCGAAGAACAGGTAGGTCAGCGTTTCTTAGTTGTCAGTAATCCATTGTTTTGCAGCTTTAAATTTGTTAATGCTCAACAGACTTCTGCTTCTTTCTCGTGGCCCGTTTTTTCTTTTGGTCACCGGGCCCTCGGGACGCAGCGCGCGACAGACGGAGATATAACTTGGAAATACAGTAGAGGAACCTGGGCGCCCTTCTCTTATAAGGCTCTGCTCGGCCCCGCCCAGCCCTCACTTTTGAATTGGGCAGGAAGGGCCCGGCAAAAAAGGCAGATGTAGCCCCCTGGCGTGCTGGATATCGGCCCCGCGGCTGTGCTGGCGAAAACCAGCCGAGCAAGCGTACTACTGTTCAAAAGCTGTGCCCATTTTTGGGATGTTTCTCAGTATTTCAGAAGAGTTACGTTTTGTTGGTCATGACGAAAAGTTAAATATCAAACACGTTTCGAAACTGGAGCAATAAAAAAATCTACATAAAAGCGCTTCATTAAAATCCAAAATTATTTTTTCAGTTCTTTTAACAATCAGCGTCTGGTTTCTGCAGTTTTGCTAGCAACGCGATTTTTCTAAAAGAATTCGAAAAATAGAATTCTGGCTTGAATAACAAAATATTTAATCGTGACAACTTTGACCTTCACATATTTTGATAATAGCACGAATCACCTGAGACTTATCAGAAGATTAGAGAACATCAAATTTCTCAATTTTCCACCATCAGCCTCTGTTTTCTTCTGAATCTTCGTCACGAAAACCAAGTAAAACATAAGGAGTAAAAAAGTAAACACAGCTGACTAAGAAGCTTATCCCCGTGCATAAACAGACAGATCTTTATCCAACTGTTGGGTAACGATGGCTCATGTGCGCATTTTACGCATATTGGGGTCGTTTGAATGTGAGAGACCTCCTCGCCCTGGGAACTTTGTTGGAGAGCTTCTTTTTTCTCAGAGGAGGCCCGTCGCTACAAAGAAATAAATAATGTAGCCTAGTCCTGGCCTAATGCATGGGCCAGGACTCCTGTATTGTGGAATACACATCAGGCCTCGCTGCAGACGGAGGCCTGTGAATGTCAATGCTTATGCTTAATGGCAAGTCAATGGAGATGTAATTGATGCGCAGGCGGGAGGTCGACGGGATTAAAACTGGGCGATAAGATCCCGTGGAAATCACAGGAAGGAACTGGCCTGTTAGTGCTCAGATGCAACAATATTATGCAGAGTGTAAAGGATTCAGCGGCGTGAACATTTCTTGGAAACATGACGTTTACAGCCATTAAATTTCTCCGTGGCGTCCACATAAAGGCCCCGCTGCCCTCACGAAAACAGAGACGAGAGGGAGGGACTCGGGTCAGCTTATAGTTAATCAGACGCTTTCCATGATATGACCTGTCAAAGACTCACAGATTATCACCTGCTTGCAAAGTGCTGTCACATCCATTAAACGTGGAATGTCGCCTGAATGTCGTAACGATGTAACCAAGCCTGGATGATTTATTTTTCTCCGTGGATAAAATATTTGTAAATCAACTCTGAGGTCACATGAAAAAAAAAGCTTCCGGGTTAAAATGTACTTTAATTTGACGTACTGGTGAATTTAAATGAGAAGTGGACGAAACGACTCTTTATTATAATGGAGCCTTGATTTTATCCCATTTTTACTCACGTTTACAATTTCAACGTCTTCTGTTTTCTTCAGGGGCGGAAACGATCCAAACTGCTTTACCCTAAGGCCTCAAACCTCTCCCCTACAAGGTTTCAGTTATCCGAGTATGAGTCAATAAAACGGGACAGACTAAAGCGCATCTGCTAATCATTTGCCTACTGCCCCGCAAATGTCTCAAATGGAAATTCGAGTTCATAAATATTAATCAAGTTTGCATGTTTTTTTTTTCTGGAGAGGTTTGTGGTGTTTACAACTTCTCTGTCCTGTTAAACTTAAGAATAACAAATATTCTACAAAAACAGACAATCCTGCAAGCACAACCTGTTTAACTGATCATAGTTGATACTTATATATCGACACACCTGCTGCGTAAAAGGGTTCAGTATGTTTTTTTTTTCCAAGACTTTTTTTTGCTGCGTCTAATAAACACCTTTAATCGAACTTTTCAAAGCCACCTCTCTCACTCTGCGGGCTGCTTTTCAATCCAATGGATCTTCCACCGGCCATTAACACCTCCATAACTGGTTTAACAATAGCTGTAACGAGCTGACACTAATGGAGAAAACAGCAGATCCGCGCAACTGGAGGACGATGGGGAGGGACATTTATAGGGCCACTGCCCGCCCTTTTCTTCATCACAATCAAAATAGTGAAAATTAATCAGGAGTGCGTAACTTTATTCAGGCTGACAAGTTTATTTACTACTACAGCTACTGACAAAGGGCAGGCACCTGAAGCTGTGGCATCTTTGGTGAAAACAGAAGGTTTTTAGGCAGTAACAGGTCAAAGTGCGACAGTTCTCGATTTTAAAGGATTACCGACTCCACAGGCTGTAGGCCTAATGGACCTGACAAAAGATCATGCTGCCACACAGCGTCTTCTCCGTAAGGCACGCTAAGACCAGGAGCGCCATCATGTGGCCCTTAAAACCGAGTCGCAGCTATGCTTTGTGCAGTTTCTTCTGTTAGGATTATAAAGGAGCACAGATATAATAAGAAATTTCACAGACTCGAACTGCTGTGACATTAAAACACAGAGGTGCTTTATTCTCACTCTTTGATTTTAAAGGTGAATTAGACGTGAAGTTTAGCTGTAACCAAGTCTATAGGCAAGTCTTGCAGGTTAAATGACACATTTTCAGCATTAGAGCTGATAAATACCAACAGATAAAAGGCAAAACACACCATATGATGGACATTAGACACTAGTGAAACCAGTTTTGGCAGTCCCAAACTAAGCTGGCTTGGGAATGCCCCAATGTCCACTCTGGAAAAGCTGTAAGCAGTGGTTGGAAAGCAGAAGATCTGGGCATCACTGCTCAGAGATCTACTCCAGCGTGCTGGGCCCAGATAATTAGAATAAGGATGCATGGTTGCACAAGCAATAAATATATGAAAATTCCTTGACATGTAGCAATTTCAGACAGCTAGCACTTAAGTCTTTCGATTCTAACAGAAGGATGGTGAGCAGTTCCATTATATGAAGTTTTACCCAGAAATAATTCAATAAACAGGTAAAGATACTCAGTAAAACTTGTAAATAAACAACAAAGAGAAGGACAAGTTTCCATCCCATTTATTCCTGGTTTTATGTTGTACAGGAAGCTGCAATAAAACTGACAGATCTACAAAAAAAGTCACATAAATGAAAAACAACGTAGTGGGAGGATTCAAATAAAACACGAAGGGCCTGTCAACTTTACGAAGGCTTCAGATAAAAGCAAAAGCGGTCAGATGGTGATCGAAGGGAAGCAGATTCAGGTTAATCATTGACAAGACAATAAAATAAGCCATTGCACTCCTAACTTCCCCTGAGGTTCCCAGACACAAAAACAGATGGTAAACATTTTTAAAAGGCACTTAACAAGGGATTGCATGACGTATCAGTGCATATTATACTATTACATTTCTTCAAAGATGTTTCTCTACAACAGGCCTGATCTGTGGGATCTTTTTGTAAAGCGGACCTATTATGCTTTTTTCCCTCCTGAATTTCTGTCAAATATATACTGAGGTGGATGCATATAAGAAACATGGCTAAAATTTCAAAACACGAGGTTAGTGTATGTACATGTAATCCTGGTCACTTTATAATTCAGGCTCTAAACACTCAGTTTCTGACACTTCTTCTGTTTGCGATAGGCAGCCAATCAGAAGAAAGATGACTTAAAGGGAGAACGGCCATAAAATGGCTCATTTCAGACAGAAAGAATTGGAGGGCTGCATCAAGGCCCAGTCTGAGAAAAAATGTGAATTATTTTGAACTATGAATCATGCAAAGCTACTCTAGCAAAGTAAAACATAAAAATACTGAACTAGAAATTAGCATAATAGGTCCCCTTTAAAATATATAAGTGCTATGTAAGGATCTGCTGCAGACTATAGATTGTACATATCCTATAAGTACAGTAGAACACATTGGCCTGTTAACTGTAACGGCCTAATGAAGAGAACCAGCTGGTTGAAAAATAATGAAATATATGTCTTCCATAAAACATTTACAATTATAAACATCATTTTGGGCATAAAATTACCTTTGGTTTGTCTGTGCTTCTGTACTGTCAAGTACTCGCTGCACATAAAGAGAATCCACCAAAAAACAAACTCATTTTGATATATTATCATTACAATGTCTGGTTGTTCAATTTAGGAACATGAAATCCCTGCGCACTTTAATGTATTTATGAAATTCATTTTGAAATATGGCAAATGGGAAATAATATACAATGTTCAATAGTATGACTGGAAACCAGACCACACAGATTTATTAAACATCTCTTGATCAGAAACAAAGATTTCTGCTTTTCAGTGGATTCTCACTTAAAAAAAAAAGTTTAAGAAATGATGCGCAATTTTTTTAATACCATATGTCAAACTCTTGCATGTACTATGTCTAAGGATTGCACGTGTGTACTATTACAGTTCTTTACAGTATATAACATTTAACATTCTAGTATAAAATATAATCATAGGCCTGTCAATAGATTTTTTTTATATACATTCGGGGTAAAATGTAGGCTGGGCTGGATCTTGTATGAAAGCAACATTTAAATACAGTCAAACACTGAGTTTCTGCTGCTGGTTGACGCGCTGACAGGTTAACTGGTTGTGTCTACACAGCAAAATATTCTCCTTTCTCTGAGTTAAAGTCAGCTTCAATTTAAGCTGACAAAAACCCCCAAAACAAAAACAACAAATGCACAAGCGCACAGAAATGTCTCTACTGGCATTCTGTCCACATCTAACGCAGGTTTGTTTAGATGTTTTACTGGAGATTTAAAAGAAAAAAGAAAGAAAGAAAAATCTGTGCATCAGGACACAGACTCAGTCATGAAGCAATTAAAAAAAAAAAATCTGCTGAAGGTACATTACATCATCACTGTCAGTGTCATGTCAGTTATAAGCTGTAAATTTAACTTGTAGAAGCAGAAAATATTTCATTTGATGAAGCATTGGTAAATAATATGGCATTTTTTCCCAAGACAATTAACTCAACTTTTCAACAATAAAAAGAACAGCTGTGGCTGCTGTTTAGATATACTTTGACATACATGTAAATATATATATATATATATGTGTATATGTAGTATATATATTTGTGCTTTTTCCTGCACAAAGCTGAGTGTATGCTGACAACACTGGGAAGCGGCTATTGTCTAAGAGTTTGAGAACTCTAATCACTCATCTATCAGGTCTCCTAACAAATCATCACTGACACAAATTAAACTGATGTCAATTGCTTTGACTAAAGTATTTGTCTTTATCTCCAAGGTGCCAATCAGTACCACGTATTGTAGCTAAACCGTAACTAATTTATGCTCAAAGCGTCCTTTGGCATGTTTGCTGTGACACACTGGGTTATTGTATAAATGAGCCATCAATCGCTTGCAACGCATCATTTGTCAAGGAGCAGGGTTCACTAACCTTAACCAAGTAGTCTTTAGTGCCTAAACCTAACCAGTGAGTGGATCTGAGAGCATAAACCGAGGTAAAAAAAACCAAAAACAAAGAATAAAACACACAGCTATGAATGGGGTACAAATCAGGGTCTCTTGGCAGTCAAGCCAGTAAAATGTGCCATCATCACCTCTACATCCTCACTAGGCCTTTGCACTCCTGTTAAAAGTTGCTGTTACGCCTCAGCAGCCAATGTAGCGCAGCTATAGTGCCAAAGCACCAACACTAAAGGATATCTTGTGCTTAATGGGAAGATCCAGGAAGCACCTGACAAAGCTGCATTGTATGTGTTCAGATAGGAATGCTATAATCTATATCCATCTGCTAACGTGAAAGCGATGCTTGTTTCAAGTAACAGAACTAATTACCAACTCTTAAGCAGTAGCCGCTGTCCAGCTTGTGAGTCTTCCTGAATATGTGATTCCACCATCGCATGATTAGGGATATGTATACGCTGTATGTCTGGTTGTGGTGGTGATATTCCATTAGTATCTCTGCTGTTTTCTGGACTGAAAATTTAAAATGGCATTAAACTGTTTTACAGCATTGCTGCAAGTGAGCGCGCAATGCACAGAATGCATTGGGAAATTTAATTTCACAAGCTCACTATACAGTGGCAAAAATCAGCAGTTGCTCAGAGAAAAAACAAGTGATGTGTGCAGGCAGTCTTTTCTGCCATCATCAGATCTCTGATTAGGCCTAATAGTTTTGAATTCATTGCAATGTGACAAGCAGTTTAACTTGCTTAGTGGATGTTTTGAGATTTGTAGGTTGTTGCATTGCTTCTCTTCTGGGACTCTTAGCTGTTCGGGGGAGACGTCTGTTCTGATCTGGGATACGATTCTGGGACAGAAAACAAACACATGAAAATATAGTTAATATCAGCTGCAAGCATATCGATCATACCATGGTTGGGATTATGGATATTACTGTTAAAACACTTGTAGAATACAACAGGAGAGCATCTCTTGTTGTATTTTAACCCCATTTTGTGTCCCACTTTATATCAATAACAAAAACACCAAACATCAGTGCTTTTTATAAATTTTCTTCACAAAGGTCAGATGCCTGTAGACCTGCCTGTTGCTGTGCTGGGTCCATGCTGCCACTGAAACCACCATCACGTCTCTCTCTCTTTCTTGACAGTGACATCTCCACTCCCACTCCCTGCTCCGGCTGCTCCTGCTGCTGTTCCACTTCCAGGCCCTGATGAAGCTGCAGCTCCAGGACCAGTACTGGCTCCAGATGTAGGAGCTGATGCAGGAGCTGAAGCAGACCCTGCTCCGCTCGATCCTGAACTGGCAGCACCATTTCCCAAAATGGTGGTTATCTCCCCCTGCATGAAGGCCCATGGGGGACTGTTGGGAGAGGTATCCAATGGACAGCGCTCTCCGCTGGGGCAGTACACTTCCCCATCACCATGCCTACTCTGGATATACCCTCTTGTGCACGGGAAGCAGAACCTATATTTGGCGGAGGAAGAGTATTACAGTGGACATAATTATTTTGGACGCTAACAACTGCAGGATATATATTTATAACCAGTTTAACAAATACGTGCTTTTGTATGCAAGACATATTTAAATACCTAACCTGGCTAAAAGCTAAAAACAAACAATATTATAGGATATTTATATAACAATAAATAAATGACAAACATACAAACCTGTGGCCTGGCACTGATGGACATTGAACAAAGTGGGTGTCTTCCAGTCTCTCATGACACAAGGTGCAGGACAGACTGTTTCCAGCCGAATGGCTGTTATTGGCAGATGCAGATGACAGCTCAGAGGCACCACTGTGGGGTAACGCGGCAGCGGCGGTAGCTGCCTCCGCTGAGGTGCTGGATCCTAGGGGCTCTCCTCCTGACCTTGCAGTTAGGGGGCGTGACTGCCTGGCTGGAGATGATGCAGGTTTAGGACTAGTCTGGCTTACACCTCCAGCCATGGAGAACGATGAAGAAGCCAAGCTTGTACTCTTGCTGGTACTGCTGCCAGCCACAACTGTGTGGGTCTGCGTCTTGGGCTGGTTCTGGGAGGAACTCAGCTCTCGCTCCAGCTCTGGCGCGATAAAAGGGGTGATCCCCATGCTTATTCCCAGCTGTCTGCGGCTCATCTCTGCCAGCACAGGGGCAGGGAAAATCATAGGGCTGCTCATAGGGGCTGTCCGGGCCGTCAGACCCGCAGGCATCCCTGCAAGTATCCCAGGGGGAATACCGGGAATACCTGCAATACTCTGAGTCACTAGATTAGGAGGGATGGCTGCGCTAATCATGGATCTCCGGCTGCCACTGGGGCTCTGACGGTTAACTTCTTGAGGCGGCTGCCCGTCACGATGCAGCCCGTTTGGCGGTACACGAATAGTTGAAGCGGTAATTTCTCCTCTTCCTCCCCTCTCGAAACGGTCCCCGTGCGGCCTGCCTCCGTCTGCCGCCACCTCTCCCCGGGCTGATGTGCCGTGTTTATTGGGAGAGGGACCAGGTGACCTCACGTTACCGTCCTGCATGCCGTGAGTTCGCTTCAACTGGCGGGCGCTTGCGATCAGGAATTCAATCTGGTTGGCTCCCTCGTAGTTCACGCATCCACGGCAGACCACCTCGCTGAAGTCCCACACCACGGTCCATGGCATCTTTGGCAGGTCGCACAGGTAGCACCACTGGCGCCTGGAGGAGGAAGGGGACGACATGGCTGGCCGAGCTAACCTGAGCGTGTTCAGCGAACCTCCTAACGTGCTAGCACAGGTTAGCTGCGTTAACCTACTTAGCGTGGACAGGTGCACGCCCTCTTTGCTACTGACTTCGTCCCCTAACGGACCTCACACAGCTTTAAAATAATGTTACGCATTCTACATATATGAAATTAGCTCAAATACTTTGGTTGTTTGCAACTAATTTTGATATATTTGTTGTGTTTACCGACTTCGGCCTACTCTTCCCCGCTGTCAACGGCTTCCCAGACTGGCTCTGGAACGTTACGTAACCACGTGAGGTGAATTGTGGGTATTTGAGTTTGCTTACTCGCCGAAGTCAATAGAGGGCCTCGTCGTGGAACTACAGTGAGAACTGGCACGGAAGTGAAATACTTAAAGGTCACGGTTCAGTTTTTGTCAACACGTGTGCCTCCCACACAAGCCATGCGATTGGAGACAGAAACTTTTAATTTCAGAAATTTGATCGTATTTTAAAATAAAAAAATGCCGAAAGACATATCCTCATCGAGCGAAGATGAAGCGGACACCACTGGTGTGGAATCGGCGCCCAAACCGACAGAATCCGGTAAGTTAACACGCAGACGTTGCACGAAGTTGGTGTAATAATGGAGGTGATATGCTAGTAGTTACTTACGTTAGAGCAGATTCATTAAGGCTTAGAAGTAGCCAGAGGACGGCAAACGGTATAGCAGGCTAGCGGTAACGATTGTGTTTACATTAAATATGTGGTTTAGATAAAGCAACAGAAGAAAGTTAATATCCACACTAAAACGTGTTCCAGTTTCTGTGCTTCTGACTCGATGGTTTTGTTTTTTAATCCACAGATAAGACTACAAGGTACCAGTGTCCTCCTGACTTTGTCTCTTTCTGCCATGAGCCTTGCAGCAGCACTCTCGCACAAAACCTCAAGAAGAACAAGAATGAGTTATGGCTCATTAAAGCTCCTGCCAGCTTTGATCCCAAATGGTGGGTACAGTCTGCCTTTACCTTTATCCCACACAGCAAACATTTTTTTTCTAACATAATAACAATTTTTTAGCCTTTTTTCTTTTTTGCAATGGTTCATTCATTCATTTCATTCATTCATTTATTTGTTCATTTCCAGGCATTGATTTGTTTTTGTTTTTTTGTCCTTCCTCTCCACGCAATCATATAAACAGTTTAAACCACAAACAAGTTTTAGATGCAAATGCCACAGTAATAATACTTTCATAAAGAAGCCAAAAGCTGAAGATCTCTCTGATATCATCAGTAAACATTCACACAGACATCAGCCCTCGCATATCTCCGGTTACTGAAGCGAAATCTCCCAGATATCCTCTGAGGTTTTGGTTAAATTGAAACGATGGAGTCACTGCTCACCCCATCTCATTCTGGAATTCAGTTTAAGATTACAAATCTTATTTGTTTACAGCTCCCAGGTCTCTCTGAACCATTGGCAAACTTCTCTTATATGTCTGAATATCATGTCTTAAACAAAAAGTGTCAGAACCTTTAAAGATGCTCCTCTACGGTTGTAGAATCAGTTACCACTTGACATAAAAAAGAGCGATTAGTGTGTCTGCTTATTGTTGAACGCCTCTTAATTCTGTATCATATGTGTTCACTTTTTGTTTTGTTTGTTTTTTTACCGTAATAATTTGCCTGTGTGTGTGTAGTTGTAGATACTGTGTGCAGCACTTTGGTCAGTGAATGCTGAGATTAAATCTACTTAGGTAATTTCCAAAAGGAGTACACCTCTAGTCTCATTTTTGTTGCCGTGTTGCACAGTTTCCACAGTGGAACTTTGAGTTAACTGCATTTAACAGCAACAACCTCTCCGTGGCATTTGTTAAAAACTAGTCATGCAGTCGTCAGGTCATTGAAATGACTGTAAAATCTGTTAGTATCTTTTTAAAATCTACAAATGGTAACTGACCCATTATGACAAGTATCACTAAGGTGAGTAAAGGTGTTGGTTGCTGGTAATGAATTCAACATCCCATTGTGAGAATTATGTTGCTTTTGTACTAAAATTACATTAAATATCAAGTAACAAAGTAACAGCATGAGGGTGTAAGCAGAAACAGTATGTTTAAACTTTTAAGTGATGCATACTTACCTTTTCTCATTCCATCCAGCTTCAGTGGCATCAAGGTGCCCCTCTCTGGTCTCCAGACCCTGAAGGTTCCTACTGCTGCTCAAGCTGGAGCCAAGACTGGGAGCAGGCAGCAGATCTATAGCATCCTGGCATCCAACCACAGTACCTCAGAACTCCGCCTGCTCACCAGTGACAAGAAGCCGTCAAATGGCATGGTTGTTGGTCCTGCTTTTTCAGGCTTGCTTAATGTGTGCGAGACCTACGGAGACAGCAGCAACAATCAGGCCCCTCAGGTCATCCCCGCTGCTCCAGCCCCCTCCATACCGCCTGGACTCAAACAGCGATTCCAGCCTTTTGGCAGCAAGACCCCCACTCTTACCTGCGTGGCAGAGAATGAGTTGGATGGAGTTGCCTTTGGGCCCTCTTCCACAACTCTCCGACCTCTGGTAGTCAAGCGATTCATAGAAGAAGCAGGTCAAGAAGAAGAAGATGAGGAAGAGGAAGGGAGGAAAAAGAAGAAGAAAAAGAAGGAAAAACGGATAAAAAAAGAGCGACTAGAGGAAGTGGTGAATGTGAAAGAGGAACCTGTAGATGAATTTCGGGAAGAAGTAATGATGGAGCTCCCCTTCCAGGAGGGTGATTATTCTGTGGAGAAGAGGAAGAAGAAGAAGAAAAAGAAGGACAGAGAGCGAGAGGAGGTGGAGGAGGGACTGGAGCCCAGTGTCAAAGTCAAGGTGGAAGAGGTGCCTGTGAAATGTGAACCCATGGACACATTCTTTGGTGAAGAAGTGGAGGTCTCAGGAAAGAAGAAGAAGAAGAAAAAGAAACTCAGAAGTGATGGTGACTAGTCTGGTGTCATTTTGGAGTTTTTTAGTTTTGTTTGTTTCCTTTTGACCATGTGAGCACGTCAGAGACAGTTTACTGCTTAATTACTTCGCTATTGTTGTTGCCAAGACGTTGGCATGGTGTTGCTCAACAAAAGGGCACGTTGTGAATACAATGAGTAGTGAGGTGAATTATAAAGACGATTCACTCTAGCATCTTTAAGACAAATGTTCATTTCAGTTTGACCAGATGGAGACAGATTCACACACAATGTGTGCAGCTGGAGGCATCAGCGACTACAAAACTGATAAGAGTGCACATGATAATGGTGTCAGGAACCACAACAGATTTGAGCAATGCCACAGCATCTCATTAGATTTAGCATTTGTTTTAGTGTTTTTGTAAACAGTGTGAGTCCAGTTCTGGAGACCTTTTTTGTTTCATGAAAACAAATGTCATGAAGTCCAAAAGCGATTAAAGGACATTAAAAATGAGAAAAACTTGTTTTGTTTTGTTTTTGTCCTGCTGTTGGCAAACGCAAGTTACCAGCAACATTTTCCTCTTGTGCCTTTTCAGAGCAGTGACTTCATCTACAAGGAATGAAAGTTGAATTTGTGTGTGAACTCCACACTGTGGATTTGAAATTGTGCAACAGTTTGACTGTACCCAGTTTACAGAGGTGTAGTTTTGTAATGATGTTCGTGATGTCAGGCAAAAAAATCCAAACCATCTGTTCTGTGAAATATGATTTTTATGAATGATCTTCCAGTTTTTTCAGATGGCCCAAAGACTAACATGAAATAAAATGGTTTAGTTTAATAAGCCTTGTGTTCTTTTTTTTCTTCAAATTGGCAGATTTTTTATTCTCATGTAATAATATGGTTATAGAAAATGTGATTTCTCGACACATGAACTGCGGTTATTCAGGTAAATTTTCGTGCTCATAAGAAGTTGCGACAGGGAGAGGGCGCCACAGTCCAGCTAGTTGTCTGCGTGGAACGGCTGCCTGCAGCCTTTGAACAACCCCTGAGCTTCTAACCTACATGCTACTATTTCTTTTAACTAATTTAACACAGATCTGCTGTAGCCGTCTGAATGCACAAAGAGGCGATTCATAATTTTTGACATTTTCTGATGGCAGCGACTCTTCAGAGCTCTGTGACACTCAGGTGAAAAACCTCAGTCCATGCTCTGCATCCTCCCCTCCTCCTCCCTCTCCTCTGCCTGCTCTGCACCGGAGTATGGTCCTGTTTCTTAATGAGCTCAGGCACCTCTGGTGCTATCACACTCACCATCTGTAGTAACCCCCTGCACATGCTGCAAGCCTTATTGATCCAACCTCATGAGTGCATTAACATTTTTTAGCCTTTTCAAAAGGCCTGTCAAACTCGAAATGCTAAACACCATGCTAGAGGTGTAAAATGTAGCCTTAACACAACAAGGAACATTTTTTGCGTTCTTTCTACTGAGTGTATTTGACATGACTTGGCATCAAGTCATCTATTTTTATTTTTATTTTTTTGGTGTAGCAGGCAGTCATTAAAGCCGAGAGCCACAGATGTCAGATGCTGGCTAAAATGTTTTTCTGAGAGTCGCAGATAATGCCAGATTTCTGTGTATCCTCACAGGTATGTCGAATGTGTGTGCGAGCTCCTGCGCCTCAGACCTTTCAGGCTTGAGTGCCTGAGTGCATATGGCTGTGTTGCTGAGAGAGGGTGTGTGCAGCTGTCTGAGCTTAAGGTCAATGAAACGAAAAATAATTTTTACTGTGTTGGCTAAAATATACAAAATTCATTCGTGCTTTCTTGTATCTTGAGCACTTACCTTTTAAACTAAGAGAAAAAAACATTTGTTTCCATATATGATCTCCTATTGTTTATAGTATAAAATAAAAATGTGTAAAGACCAGACGCGATAAATTAAAAAAAGAAAAAGCACTGTCTTTCAGAAAATCCAAATATATACAAACCAATGGCAAGTGTTGATTGCTATCCCTGAGTCCAGCAGCCGGCTAAAATCCAAGCCAAGTCGATATTTCCCAAAATGCTTGTCTTTAAGAAATTTTGCCTCGGGATTGTAAGATGTCTGTTGTTATTTTTACACACTTGATTTGGAGCCCTGCTTCAAGTGACTATTAAAGGAACCTTGGCCTTAAGGTGTGCTCAGACTTGTGGTAAAGGCTATTTTAGACTTGTGATATTCGCATGATCTGTTGCAGTTTAACAGTTTTAACATTTCTGTGTTTGTTCAAGGCAGCCAGCATACTGCACCAAACGGGTGTTTTGTCTGACGTTTGTTAGCCGTTATTTAATTCCAGCTACGCATTTCAATTTGCCTCAATTCTTCTACTTACATCTAGTCAACTACGGGAACTGAGATCATTTGCTGTAGTTTTGAGACTAAATGTTTTCCTATCCTGTCTTGAGATACCATTTCAAATTCTCAATAGTTTTCGACTGATTTTGGCATATTTTTTCCCTATTACTCAAAATATTTTAAATAGGGGGCAGACCACTCTTTTATTACAGAGATGTGGTCTTGTAATCTGCTCAGAATCTGGTTTGGTAATATTTTGCTGAAAGAAACAAGAAGAAAACATTATCTGGGTGGGAACGCATGTTACACCAAAACCTGTTTATGGTGTTCAGCAGTAGTGATGGGTCGGTCGCGAACGAAATGGCTCTTAGAGCTAGAACATTTTATGTGGAGTGAATAAATAAAAGTATATTTACGGTGGCCCCTACAGACAAAGCACATACAAACTTCAAATCACGTACAAACTCTGAAGCACGTACAAACTCCAAAACACATAAAAACACGTAAAAACTCAGAAGCACATAAAAACTCAAAACACATACAAAAGACAACAGAAGTGCTCCAGGATGCTGGGCGCAGTGTTGAGCTTTTGTTACCTAGTGGCTACACAAGCCAGCAAGTACCAACGACCGGATTTGGTGTGTGGTAATAACAGGTAAATTAACTGTTTTTTAAAATTATTTGACTACATATGAATGCTTGTGTATAAATACACAAACAATACACATATGGTTTCATGCTTTCAATTGTGTAATTTAGGTGATCTAGGTAGCTCTGTTTTAGAAGTTCAGTTCATCCTAGAAATGTGTTTTGGAGTTTGTATTTGCTTTTTGGAGTTTGTACATGTTTTGTCTCTAGGGGCCACCGCATATATTTATATATAAACATATATAAATAAAACCACTTGTTTTTACGTTAGTAATTCCTTTTGTGCATAATTTTATAATATTGTTAATAATAAATTAATTAAAGCAACAAAACAACCTGAAGAGCCGGTTCGGAGCCGAAAGAGCCGGCTCTTTTTAGTGAGCCGAACCAAAAGAGCCGGTTCTCTAAAAAGAGCCGGAAATCCCATCACTATTCAGCAGTGATGTAGCTGTGCATGTGTACGAATCCACACTCACCATGTGCTGATAAAAAGTTTGATGATCTCTCTCCTCTGTAGACTTTACAGGTTGTTGCCAAAGATTTGAAATTTTGATTCGTCAGAGAATGTGATTTCACTCTCTTGAATTTCAAAATAAAATACCTCAGCTATAGTTTGTCATTTGAGGCCAGGTTTGCACACACACACACACACACACACACACACACACACACACACACACACACACACACACACACACACACACACACACACACACACACACACACAAAAATAAAACAAATAAAAAAATCCTCCTATTCTGTATCTATGCTCAGTCTTTTCAGCCAACCTCCAACTTATTTAGTAGCAACAAGCCCACAAGTTATTATTCACATTCTTCCCAAACCTTCCACCTATTTAGCCCCGTAGTTAAATTGTAACTACCAGCTTGATTGCACAAGCATATATGTGGTCACTTAGTAGGTTTTGTTTATGCGTTATTTAAGTGTTCAGTTATACATATGTGAGGCAAAGAAAAATATCCTGGCTTCAGCTGCTTTTGAATTGAAACATAAAACAGTGGTTGGTGATGACATCGGGGAGCATTAACGCATTAGCAAGCTTTATATTTCTACCCCCCTGTATGCTTTCATGAATCATTAAGGAAACAGCTAAAGGCGTGATCTCTGACCCTTTCTGACGTGCATCTTTTTAATACTGCTGAGGAACAGGTTTTTATAAACAGTCATCTCCCAGGAACTATGTAATAGCTTTTATGGTGCATGTGAAGCACTACACAGGCTGATTCAAGGAAGCTGGTTTCAAGGTAGAATACCATTTATGTATCTTGTTATGCTTTTTATAATGTTTTTTTCTGAATCTTTCATCCTGGTTGCGTCATAAGAAATCTGTGTGTGTGTCTGTGCACGTACCAGTGTGGTCAAGACAAAGCGTTATAGTCTCACCTCATTTCCATTATATGTAGAGTTCACTATCTGTGATATTTTATGTGAAATACACAGGCAGATGAAGTCTAAGAGTTGAAATCTCCATGATATTCACTCTTACAGTCATTACTGGCCTTCCCCGAGTGTTATGCTGCACACAGGAACTGTCACTGGGCATCATTTATACCATCTACACTACATTTGTTTCCAAGGAAGGAAAAAATAATTGGGTTCCTTTCAGAGAAACGGGTTCGTAGATTCATATTGATACACCTGCTGGGATGCGAGTAATGGTTTCTGCTTCCTTGACAACCTCACTTCTCTGAAAGAATACAGTTATATTCTGTGTCCTGCACGTCTGAATGCTTTCGCCAGTTTTAAGCAGTGAAAAGCAGCACAACATATTTGCTAATTGCTCACACAAATGAAGGATTAGAAAGGAGATTTTGACTACGGGTGTAGTTCCTCTGGACCTGAGTCATCCTTTTAAAACGTGCCCTGAATTAGATGACGAGTGTAGCAGGAGAGGTGGTGGGAGACATTTCAGCCAGATTATGTAAGGTGAATCATTGTGGCCCTGCACCAGACCTGCCCCAGCAGTGTGTAAACCAACAGGGAAACTTCTCTTTGTAAACTGGAAGCAAACACACCAAGACATGTTGTTGTTTTTGTTTGTTTGTTTGTTTTTACCCAGCTTTCATGCAGATAGATGAAAAAAGTTGGGGGTTTTTTACACTTTAAATGTATTCATGTGCATACATTTTCAGTCACATAGAAGTTAGAGGTAGATGAACCTACTATGTGGATCAGCAATATCTTACTTTATCTTATCTTAAAGGCACACTGTATAAAATCTCACCACTAGGTGTCAGTAGATCACAGATTGCGGTCAACTGAATCCAGTTTTCTTCTCTCTACCAGTTCAAGTGCGCAATCCTATCTGTGGTGGCTGTTGCAGGACAAACAACTCTGGCCACAGTTCACCTGCAGTGTTTTAGGCTGCCAGTCCGCTGTTTACCACACTGTTTGTCCACGTCTGTTTGCTCTGGAGGAGCCTGCGAAACTTGGCGATGAGACTTCTGTCCAATAACAGTGATGCTGATGTTGAGTATATCCTGTTAGCCAGCAGTAGTGAAACTTTATTTAGTGAATAAACTCATCCAATGTGATGATATAATCAAGCTGTTAATCAGCATTATGTTAGCTTATAAGCAGCTGTTGCTGTTGTTTAGCCGGCTTGTTGTCAGCTGTGAGAGTTGCATTCTGCTGACGGTAAATAATTGTGACAAAATCTGGAATTAATAAGCTTGTTTATGCATACTTTGTTCTTTTCTGACTTTTTAAAAACACGATTTACAACCTGAAGAGGTGATAAAGCGATAGATCTTTCAGCCCAATTCTACTTTTTCTGCATAATCCATCATACAAAATGTAATCAAATGGAAAACTCTCTTTTTAAAACTTGTTTTATTAGTTTTAATCTTTTAACTTTATGCATCAAGCAAAGATTTAATTATATGCAACATTCTCTGACTGGAAGAAATTTGTTTAAGATTTAAACCTATTTTCTGCACATTCCAGCACATAAAATAAAATATTTTTTTGTGTTTACACTCAGTCTTTCAAATAGATGCAAGTAAAACACAGCAGAAAATAAATAAAAACAAAGACTAGCGGTCCTGTTGCTCTATTTTCACCTGTAAAGCAGGAGTGGGGTAGGCGGAGGTTTACCCTGGTGCAGGTGTGCAGCGGTCAGTTGAAGAATCCGCGAGTTTCTCTGTGAATTTCACATTAGGTCATAGCGCACTCGGTGCTTGCTCGGAAGTTTAGGGGTTTTTTTTCGCTGTAAAAAGAAGTTTTCTTCCCACGCACAACAGACACTAATGTTTTTGTCACTTTTTATGGAATCAAACTCAAAGTAAGGTCAGTACTTCCACGCTTTAAACGCTGCACGCTCATACTCTCTCCCGCACTCGATATATGATCCATTGTTGATCTGCACACAGCTGTTGCCACTAACGGTGCACTTGCTTATGTCACTGTCATGAGACATTCTCGCAAAAAAATCACGGTTTTAGTAACGCAGCATTCCTACGGGAAAGTAACTACCGTTTTTGCAACAGTAATCCCTTACTTTACGCGTTACTTGAAAAAAGTAATCGGATTACAGTAACGCGTTACAAGTAACACGTTACTGCCCATCTCTGATATTTAATGTATCTAAGTGCTTCTTTATACTTGTGTCAAATAGTTATCATGTACAGCTACACATCTGAGACAAAGGCTACGTTCACACTGCAGGTCTTAATGCTCAATTCCGATTTTTTGATCAAATCCGATTTTTTTGTCTGCTCGTTCACACTACAAATAAAATGCGACAGCAAACGCGCTCTAGTGTGAACGCTCAAAGCGGCCCGCATGCGCAAAAGAAGCTGTCACACACAACGAGCTCTGTTTAGACCCAGAGCAACAGTATTGTTTGACTGATGGCCCTTAATATGCAGACTTCGGACTTCGTTTCCCAATTTTTGCTTTAAGTTATTTTGTTATTTACATAATAATGTAAATAACCTAATAATGATCCTTATTGCTGTTTAAGAGAGGAGCGGTGCTTCAAATGATAGCTGCAGATTTCTGTCAGAATCTGCAGATTACAGTACAAATAAAATGTTCACATTGTCTTCCCAACAGTTTCACTAACATCTACACTGGATGGCCAGGAAGCGTTCGCGATGTCTTCTCGGGCGCTTCTCTGGCGCTGATAATTGGCTTCAGTCTTGTGTCGGTGACGTAAAAGGCGGATTTAATGCGACTTGACCGTTCAAACAGCAGTCGCTTTCTAAAACATCGGATATGTATCGGATTCAGTACCACATACGAAAGTGACCCAGATCGGATTTGAAAATATCGGATTTGCGCCGTTCACACTGTCATAGCATGATCGGATATGGGTCGCATAGGGTCAAAAAAATCGGATTTGATGCGCTTTCGCCTGCAGTGTGAACGTAGCCATAGATAAACATCCTGGGCTCTGTTGCTTCTGAGGTGAAACATAAAACTGTGGTTATGCATTCTGGGAATAATCTTGGGCAGCATTAACATATGAGCAAGGTTTATATTTCTATCCTCTTGTATGCCTTCATGACTCATTAAGGAAACTACTAAAGGCTTTATTTCTGACCCTTTATGGCCTGTAATCATTATACTGGATGCATCCTTCGGAGATAAAGAGTAGAACAACAACACAGAACTGCAGGTGAAGTGATGTTACTTCTCTCAGGGGAAGCTTTCGACTGAGTAGTTAACTGTTGATTAGAGGTCTGAAGCACATCTAAATGGTACGCAGCCATCAAGGCTAAAATTGGTTTAAATCTGGTTCAAATGTAAATGTTTAGCATGTGTAAAATAAGTACACAAATGCAAACATTTATGCATGTTTGTTTGTTTTTTTCCAGCATTTTTTAGTTATGAAATTGTTGCAGTTGTGATTAGTAAGCCACACAACCTCCACTGCAAGTCATAAATTGGTATTAATGGATGGCTTGTTTTACTCCGGTAACTTGACAGTCTGAACCAGGCATGTCCAAACCATTCTATATGGAGGGTCACGTGCAGCCCACTCTGATCTTAAGTGGGCTGAATGAGTGAAACCCCACTTTCTTTCAGTGTAACAATGTCTTAATATAAGATAAAGAACTACAATTTCAACAGCACATCTTAGTTTTTCTACATGATAAATGTGTAGAATTACAGAAAACATCTGGTAGCTCGCTGCCCAGTCTATCCCACATTTATAAAACATAACATTTTTGTTGATTGATGAAACTTTTTTCTGTTTTTAACCAAAATTTCTTTAGTAGAGAGTGAAAAACAGGAACTTTTCTGTCATTTGATTGTTTATCCACTGCTTAACTACTTTGGTGTAATGTCATTGTAATGTTAGGTTATAGCAGGAAAATCTATAAAACTCGTGAAAATACAGTTAAAAAATACAGTTTTCCAAAGCTGTCCACTTGGCCGGATTGGAGTCTTTGCCAGGACAATTCTAGCGCCTGCACCTTATGTTTGACACCCTGAATCATAACCATTGCTATAATCTGCTTTGACTGCCTACAGTGGTAAGTAGTGTCGCCTCACAGCAAGAAGGGCCTTCTAGTAGCAGTTCTGTCACCTTGGCAGCCATCTATCTAAATAAATGGCTATAACAGTATTTTATGGGGTCAGTGGGACATAAAAACCAGTCAAATCCAAAATTTTGCCCCCCTAAAATGCTTGTACTTCTACTATGCATGGCCAGAGATTCACTGTTTTGTAATTGCAACATTATTATAGGCTCTGAGGTATTAACAGCACCTCTGCAGCCAATAAAAACCAAACAACAGTAACAAAAAAAAGTACACTCACCTACATCCTTACTATGATAAGAAGTAGAGAGACAGCACTGCCGCTGGCTACACATCAGCACAACAACATGGCTGGACACATGTTTCTGCTGTCGACTGGTTCTTTGGGCGCAGAGCTGGGACAGCTATCCTGCCATCTTAGTGTTTCAGACTTTTACATTATTTCATTTATTTATTTAAAATTTAAAACTTTGCTGACATGGCTTTTCAACAAACTTTTTTACTAAGTGGGATATGATTAAACAATGGTTCTCATTATTTAATAACTGTGAGGACAGTTAGATGTGCAGCTTCAACAGTCTTTGCATTTTTTTATGTTTTATTTTATTATTTTTTGAGATGTTAGGGACGTAAAAAGAGAAACTAAAAGAGGGGCGGGGTTCTTGATGTTCTTGTTGCGATGTCCATGGTGGGATTCAGCCTGTATCTTAGCAACCCTGCCTCAATGTGTTCACCTGCTTGAATGCACCACTGTCCCTGCTAAGCTTAGCAGCTGAGGGGTCAAGAGGTCAGAGCTCAGGCAGTGAGGCAGGTTCGACTTGTGCTGGAGTAGGACAGACTGACATTTCACCACCAAAACAAACAAACAAAAAAACTTTTTTTTAAAAAACCCAAAAGAAAAACACATGTAGTACTATGTGTGAACATCTGGTTATATGGTGCCATTTAGCTATGTGCGTGATGAGCACATCTGTGACATCTGCATTATTGTTCCACATACCTGCTTGTTAACTTTGTATCCTATATCCACTAGAGGGCAGATGACGGCCTAATTATCCCTGAAAACTGAAAGTCTTGCTTGTGAAGACAACATAAACGAATACTAATCATGTAATACAAACGGTTACGGGCCATAGGGATTCCTTTTCTGTGAACTGGACCGATCAATGGCCTTACCAGCACAAGACTCTGAGCGCATGGGAATATACAGTATTGAGTATTGATGAGGAGGAATATAACTTTGGAAAGTTCTTCTAGAAAAAAATAAGCACTCATGTCTCTGCTTTGAAGACGACAAACTCTGACACCTTCTGATCCTGACAGTCAGGAAGAACATTTGAAAAAAACCTCACCTCACTTCTGTGTCAGTGGAAGTGGAAGGTTACAGGGGTTAAACGTGAGCTGATGCAGTGAGGCGTCTTCAGTTCCAGTGAGTCACTGTAACCTCCATCTACAGACAGTAATCTTACACCTGCCTGTGCCTCTACTGTATTGCATTATACCATCTAAAGGTAATAGAATGATGCAATATATCGCTGTGTGCAATACTAATTGTGTGTTCCTGCTGTCTGAGCTCAGTACAGGTCCTGAGGTGTGTGTGTGTGTGTGTGAGTGTGTAGCTGGGTGTTAGGCTGCGGTGCTGTCTGCGATGGAGGAGGAGGAGGATGAATAATAAATGCAGTCTGAAGTTTGGATCCAACGTGTTCAGACTACTGAGCAGAGTAGAGGCCCTTCTACTGCCCAGCCGTGGCGATGCCAATGATAAGATTGTTGGGGGGGTTGGGTTGAGGTTTTTTTTTTTTTCTTTTGGGGGGGGGGGTAATGAATTGGAGGACCAATTCTCGCCTGCTCTCCCCTCCCTCTGCAGTGATCTCTCTCTCCCTCTCGCTCCCGCTCCTCTCATGCTTTCTTTTTCAACCAGCGCGCCTCGCTTGAGCCAGCCTGCGGCAATGTGAGCGTTGCCATGGTAACGAGGACCTGCCAAGGACCATGGCGATGGAGAGAGAGAGAGGGAGAGCGAGAAAGGAGGGGTGCAGCTCGTCAATGTCTTAGAGTCCCCCATCCCTCCCCCACCCAAACATGCGCACACAAACACACACTCACGCACAAAGAGAGGCACACACACACTCTTCAGGCATGCTGCTGAAAGCACAAATATCACAAAGGAAATCTGTGGCAGGGAAACTGAAACACGGTTTTCAATTTTCATCTATCTATCTATCTATCTATCTATCTATCTATCTATCTATCTATCTATCTATCTATCTATCTATCTATCTATCTATCTATCTATCTATCTATCTATCTATCTATCATTCCTTTACATGACTTCACTGGTTTCATTTTCTTCCCATATTTTTTTAATTAAAAAATAAAGGATACAATCTACAGTAAGAGAATACTGAGTTGTTGTTTTTTTTAACTATCCACTTTTCTACTATTTCTGTTTTCTGCCGTTTGTGTGTGTGCTTACGTGCATGTGTGCGTGCAGCTCTGGCTCATTTCCAGCTCCAACCCTCTAATAAGCTCCTCTGCTGAAACTGAGAGGGTGACATGGATCAATAACTGGATATATGAAGCTCTTCTGCACAAACTGTCATGGAAATGGCAATCCTTTTCTTGTACCTCTATTTTCTCACAGACAATGGTGGGAGTTGTTGTGCCGGTTGATTGTGTAGTATGTACTGCGCGTTTGTGTGACACTGCGGTGCAGCTTTGAAAAGGCTGCGGCAGCCGTCGACAGACGACAGTCCTCACCGCACCAACAACTTGATTGCATACTAATGTTTTGGTATGACGCATCTCTCTTTCTCTTCCTCCCTCCTAATCAACTTCTCTCCCTGTTTTCCACTTCCAGGCAGCTCTCCCCCTCCTCATCTCAATTATTTTCATACGTCTCCCTCTTTCTTTCTTCCCTTCCTTCTTTCTTCCAACCCTCCTGCTCTTCACATTGTGTGGCAGTGATATGGCACTGAGCTGCTGCTGGTACAACCCACCCACCACCTCTGCAATGAAATATAGGAATTCAACCAGATGGGACATAAAGATATAAAGGCGCTGAACACAGCAGCAGTATGCATTTTACAGGCAGAACCTTTACCAGGGCTGGAGCTAACAATTATTTTCATAATTCATCAGTAGTTTACATTTCAGTTGAGTCTTTCAGCCATAACACAGTAAAGAGTCCCTATGCTGTGCTCCCACAACCCAGGGTGTCTTCTCTAACAGTTTCAGGTTTCAGCAATCTAACACGTTAATGTTGCAGATATTTACAGTGACGCAGTGTAAAACAGAGAGAGAGGCTGCAAATCTTCACATCAGGTCAGTGTTTGGCAGTCAGGAAAATTGACTGAACAATTAAAAGTGATGCTGATGGTGAAAGCATCGCTCGCTCTGAGCCGTTTAATCTTCTGTAGTTAAAGAAAGAGCGAAGACAGCAAAGGGAAGGGTTGTTAAGCCTTGTGAGAACTAAGAAGCTTGTTCCTCAGTATGAGGACATTGGCGATCATATTTTGGTGCTCAGTGAATGTTGAACGTTTGCTTTTCTGAGGGAGAGATTAGCTGTTATGGATTTTAGGATTTGAAGCTCCATTGCCTTTTCTTTCTTTCTCTTTCGCTGCTGTGAAAACCTTTAAAAGAACAAACTGAGATAAAAAAAAAGACAACATGATGTTTTTGCGCAAACAATCTCTGCCTCTTCTAATGGGGGTAGTTTTCTTCTGACTTAATCATCTCAGACCTCTGACAGCAAAGTCAAATGTTAGACCAGTGAACGCTCTGCAAGACAGCGTGATAGGCTGCACACAGAATCTGTTGCTAGGCTCACTGTGAACAAACCAGTCAAGTCTGACATATGTTTTCAAAGCAGCCCTCTTAGCAGCTTGCAGCAGTTGCCATGGAAACCCCAATGCCATTTCCCCCCATTGTTTGGACCGCTCGATATCCTGAAAGCTTTTTCAGAGTCCTGGTATATTAAAACCTGGAAGCCCAACAGTAAGGGTTGGTTTTGTTAGTATGCATGTGTGAATATTTGTAAAAAAAATTATGTGTGTAGTTTTGTGTAAATGCGGAAGTATTTGTGGTTGTGGCTGCCTGTAAGTGTGTGTGTGAGACTGTGAGCAGGGTCATCTTCAGTCAGAAGCACCGATAAAAGAAGACGTCCTCTGCTTGACCTTCACGGGACACACAGACATGGACTGCTCTCTGTTAACAAAGCCGAGGTGTGCTCAGGTTGAGAATCACAGATATGAAATATTTTAAAAAGTTATTGTCAGAGGAGCGCTTTTATTCTCAAAATTTAATCATATTAAACTCTACCATGAAAATGTTTCCCTTATGATTCAGATTAGATTAGAGATGCATAAAACTCTGCTGATGCTTTATGCATTATAAGCTGCTCTGCCTTTACATTTGAGTGTGGTTAATGTCATCGTGGCGCTGAGCTTGAATAATTACTGAACTTTCTATTAATAAAACTATAATAAATACTCCCATTTGATGTTTCCATGTGAACAGCTTTTTAACGATAAAAAATGTTGCTTTGGGCAGTTTGTGCAAAGCAAATTCAATTATTTCTGTCGTGAATTGGTGACGCTCTTCTTCACAGACGTCGCTTTTCCAAACAGGCAGCTCCCAAAAGAAGATTTAATATAGAATCAAATATATTAAAAATAGAATTACCTTAAAGAAAAATTGCTGGAAAGTAATTTATATCAACAGTGCAAATCAATTACCGTGTCTAACTTCTTGAAGTAAACAATTATTGTCAGTATTGCGTCATGGGTAGCTCCTCATCAACCAGACAGAGACCAAAGGTTTTGTGACCTCATTCTTTCTGCTTTTTCCCAAAGACCAGGACTACAGGTGAGGTTTAGATACAGATCGACCGCTAAATGAATGGATTTGCCTTCAGGCTTTGGTCAGGAATCCAATACAGCAGCCTCACTATCGCTGACGCTGCAATAATATGACTGCAGATCTTTCTTGCTCTGACTAATTAACAAGACAAAACACATTAACTCTTTTTTAAGAGAAATTCTCTCCAGTCCCCTACCATTTTCCTACTGCTTATCTTGCAAACTTATCTTGCAAACAATCATCAACACACAACAGTGAATCCAGAAAAACAACAGAGATGTAGCAACAGCTTTCAACAAAGTGTATCTCAAATAACTGTATATATATATATATATATATATATATATATATATATATATATATATATATATATATATATATATATATATATATTAGGGGTGCAACGATACACAAAATTCACGGTTCGGTTCGGTTCGATACTTTGGTGTCACGGTTCGATATTTTTTCGATACAAAAAAATGTTCATGCATTTTTAATTTGTCATTTATTAAAATTATAAATATATATTTTAACTCAAAAGTACAGTTTTTAAATTTAACCCTAACCCTTGTGCGTGTTTTTTATTTTGACAGCGAATGCGCACCTGTGGACCACTTATGTGCAGCCCTGGTTATTTAGCTCGTCATATCGCAGCCACAGAAATTCTTTTGTCCATGAAACCATAAAGCTGCACTTTCTTTTTGCCTCATAGTCTGATTTGTCATAACTTCTCCGTTTTGTGGTAAGCTTTTCTTTGGCTGTCACTTCTTCACCCTGACCTGTCTTATTTGGCTCAGCAGAACTGAAATGCTTTTACACACACACTCACATAAGCTCAGCGATTCTCTGCGCGATCAACCTCTCACATGTTTAAGCTTGCTGCGGGAGATTTCACTTGTCATGTTTGCATAGTAAGCTAACGATTAATAAGACGATGTCAGAGGAATTGGTGCACAAATTATCATCACTCACAGATCAGTGCTGTCGCTCTCTATACACAGTTCGCACGATTGCAAAGTGAAAGCAAAAAAACGAGTGCAAATTCAAACGCGACTTCAATATGTCACATATTGACAGTGGCTCACCGATGCCAATGACATAATTACCCAGCTACATTTCTGAAAGAATGCAAAAGCATTGACATATATTTTTCCTACAATAGCCCGACGGGCAGGGAAGAGATAGATTTTGGTAGCCCGACTGAAAAAATCGCTAGCTCCGGGACATCGGGCTAGCGATATTGCGAGCCCTGTATCTGATTGAGGAATCACTCATCTTTGGAAAAGAGAGTTTATTACAGAGAAATGTCTCTTTCCAAAATAAAAGCTATACTATCCGCTTCTTCTGGGCTATATTCTCAGCAGCATAAGGAGAATCATGTGCTAACAGCTGTCTAAATGACTCGGCTAAAGTTAGTAGCATGCTTGCTTTTTTTTGTCTGCTTCCACTTGTCTTTGCACTAGGATGATGTCGGCGTAAATGTGCAGCCATATTCGTTGTGTTCCCACTAGTGCTGTCAGCGTTAATCTCGTTGAAATGACCTTAACGCCACAACACGGCAAATCTCCGTTAACGAGCTACCGCCGATCGCTCCGTGCATGGGGCTAGACGGCCAACACGTTAACAAGCTAACTGCGCTAACACACTAGTTCACACCAATGTAATTGAGCATTGCATGGCACATCCAACATACTGTTTTACTTTAGTCCATGACTCGCTTACCTTCAGGGTCATACGTCACATGAAAACCAAAATAATTCCAAACGCCAGATCTGAATGAGGGTGGGGGAGGTGCCCTGCGCTCTTCCTTCTGACTATGCTGTCTGTGTTGAGCGCTCAGTGGATCTGCGCTGGACAGTGCAGCCTAGGCGGAGTAGTTGAACACAGATTCACTGAGCGCTCAACACAGACAGCATCGTCAGAAGGAAAATTGATAAAATAAATTACAAATGTTGTATTGTTCGATACATATGCGTACCGAACCGAAAGCACTGTATCGAACGGTTCAATATCGATACGAATATCGTTGCACCCCTAATATATATATAAAAAAACACCCAGCACGCCCATGCGGGCGGTTTATCCTTCAAGCTCGGGTCCTCTACCAGAGGCCTGGGAGCTTGAGGGTCCTGTGCAGTTCTTAGCTGTTCCCAGGACTGCGCTCTTCTGGACAGAGATCTCCGATGTTATTCCCGGGATCTGCTGGAGCCACTCGCCTAGCTTGGGAGTCACCGCACCTAGTGCTCCGATTACCACGGGGACCACCGTTACCTTCACCCTCCACATCCTCTCGAGCTCTTCTCTGAGCCCTTGGTATTTCTCCAGCTTCTCGTGTTCCTTCTTCCTGATATTGCTGTCATTCGGAACCGCTACATCGATCACTACGGCCGTCTTCTTCTGTTTGTCTACCACCACTATGTCCGGTTGGTTAGCCACCACCATTTTGTCCGTCTGTATCTGGAAGTCCCACAGGATCTTAGCTCGGTCATTCTCCACCACCCTTGGGGCATCTCCCATTTTGACCTCGGGACTTCCAGGTTATACTCGGCACAGATGTTCCTGTACACTATGCCGGCCACTTGGTTATGGCGTTCCATGTATGCCTTGCCTGCTAGCATCTTGCACCCTGCTGTTATGTGCTGGATTGTCTCTGGGGCATCTTTACACAGCCTGCACCTGGGGTCTTGCCTGGTGTGATAGACCCCAGCCTCTATGGATCTTGTGCTCAGAGCTTGTTCTTGTGCTGCCATGATTAGTGCCTCTGTGCTGTCTTTCAGTCCAGCTTTGTCCAGCCACTGGTAGGATTTCTGGATATCAGCCACCTCCTCTATCTGCCGGTGGTACATACCGTGCAGGGGCCTGTCCTTCCATGATGGTTCCTCGTCTCCCTCCTCTTTCTTGGGTTTCTGCTGCCTGAGGTATTCACTGAGCACTCGGTCAGTTGGGGCCATCTTCCCAATGTATTCTTGGATGTTCGTTGTCTCATCCTGGACTGTGGTGCTGACACTCTCCAGTCCCCGGCCCCCTTCCTTCCGCTTAGCGTACAGCCTCAGGGTGCTGGACTTGGGGTGAAACCCTCCATGCATGGTAAGGAGCTTTCTTGTCTTTATGTCAGTGGCTTCTATCTCCTCCTTTGGCCAGCCTATTACCCCAGCAGGGTACCTGATCACGGGCAGGGCGTACGTGTTGATGGCCCGGATCTTGTTCTTACCATTCAGCTGACTCCTCAGGACTTGCCTGACCCTCTGCAGGTACTTGGTGGTTGCAGCTTTTCTAGCGGCCTCTTCATGGTTCCCATTCGCCTGCGGGATCCCCAGGTACTTGTAACTGTCCTCTATGTCTGCAATGTTGCCTTCTGGTAGTTCAATCCCCTCAGTTCTGACTACCTTCCCTCTCTTTGTTACCATCCGACTACACTTCTCCAGTCCGAACGACATTCCAATGTCATTGCTGTATAGCCTGGTAGTGTGGATCAGTGAATCGATGTCTCGTTCACTCTTGGCATACAGCTTGATGTCATCCATGTACAGGAGGTGGCTGACAACTGCTCCGTTCTGTAGTCGGTATCCGTAGCCAGTCTTGTTAATGATCTCACTGAGGGGGTTCAGGCCTATGCAGAACAGCAGTGGGGACAGAGCATCTCCTTGGTAGATCCCGCACTTGATGGTGACTTGTGCTATGGGCTTGGAGTTGGCCTCTAGTGTTGTACGCCACATCCCCATTGAGTTCCTGATGAAGGCTCTTAGGGTCCCATTGATCTTGTACAATTCTAGGCATTCCAGTATCCAGCTGTGGGGCATTGAGTCATAGGCCTTCTTGTAATCAATCCAGGCAGTGCACAGGTTGGTCAGTCTGGTCTTGCAGTCTCGGCTGATTGTTCTGTCTACCAGTAGCTGGTGTTTTGCGCCTCTGGTATTCTTGCCAATTCCTTTCTGTGTCCCGCTCATGTATTGACCCATGTGCCTGTTCATCTTAGCCGATATGATGCCTGACAGGAGCTTCCATGTAGTACTGAGGCAGGTTATTGGTCGGTAGTTGGAGGGGACCGGTCCCTTCTTGGGGTCCTTGGGGATCAGGACCGTTCGGCCTTCAGTTAGCCATTCCGGGTGTCTCTCGTTAACTAGCAGCTGGTTCAGGGAGGTCGCTGTGGTCTGCCCTCAGATCCTCTAGCCACTGAGCATTGCCGTTATGGGTTGCATCCTTCTCCCATATGCTCTTCCAGTATTGCTCCGTCTCCAGCCTTGGTGGTGCTGTTCTCTTATTGTTCCCTTGCCACTGAGAGTACACCTTTGCTGGTTCTGTGGAGAACAGCTGGTTTATTCTCCTGCCTTCTATCTCTCTGGTGTACCTCCTCAAGCGGCTGGCCAAGGCTGTGAGTCTTTACTTGGCAGTTTCCAAGGCCTCAGGTATGGACAGCTTGCTGTATTTCTTAGGCACCTTATTTGTCGCACCTTTCTGCAACTCCGTTAGTTGGCTAACCTCCCTCCGTGCTACTTTGATCTTGCCCTCTAGCCTCTAGCCACTTTGCAATCGTGCGAACTGTGTATAGAGAGCGACAGCACTGATCTGTGAGTGATGATAATTTGTGCACCAATTCCTCTGACATCGTCTTATTAATCGTTAGCTTACTATGCAAACATGACAAGTGAAATCTCCCGCAGCAAGCTTAAACATGTGAGAGGTTGATCGCGCAGAGAATCGCTGAGCTTATGTGAGTGAGTGTGTAAAAGCATTTCAGTTCTGCTGAGCCAAATAAGACAGGTCAGGGTGAAGAAGTGACAGCCAAAGAAAAGCTTACCACAAAACGGAGAAGTTATGACAAATCAGACTATGAGGCAAAAAGAAAGTGCAGCTTTATGGTTTCATGGACAAAAGAATTTCTGTGGCTGCAATATGATGAGCTAAATAACCAGGGCTGCAGGGCTGCACATAAGTGGTCCGCAGGTGCGCATTCGCTGTCAAAATAAAAAACACGCACAAGGGTTAGGGTTAAATTTAAAAACTGTACTTTTGAGTTAAAATATATATTTATAATTTTAATAAATGACAAATTAAAAATGCATGAACATTTTTTGTATCGAAAAAATATCGAACCGTGACACCAAAGTATCGAACCGAACCGAACCGTGAATTTTGTGTATTGTTGCACCCCTAATATATATATATATATATATATATATATATATATATATATATATATATATATATATATATATATATATATATATATATATCTCAGAAAGAAAATTTCACAAAATTAGAAATCCAATACTTGTAACAAGGACTTCATTCATGAGGCACATGCTCGTGACATTTTAAGATCCCCCTTTTTCCTTTTCACTACAAAACTACATACAGGACGTTTGCCACATTTCAAAATAAAACTCCCATGACAGGATTGAGTTTATTTTTCACAATGCCAGAGTTATAAAAGTTTGGGATCTACGTTTTTAAACATTTTTCCGTTTGTATTCAGAATTAGCTTTAGTGGGAAAAATAAAAAGTATATGCTTTTCCTAAAACATAATTTAAATTATTTTTTCAGTGATTTCATTTCACATGTAGTTGTAGAATTTATTATAGCTCAAAATAAAGTCTTTCTTCTGCACTCAGCCATTTCTATCTAATGCCAGTATCTATTGTCCTCTAACTGGCAGCTGTGTAAGAACTCTGTTGATCAAAGGTATCAGCGTGGGACCCATCCAATCCGTGTTGCTAAAAGTGATCTTACTTCTTGTTGTACAAGTGACTAATTTTCACTGGCATCCAATCCTCTCTCGTCCTACGCTGGTGGATCCAGAAATCAGTTTGCCACAGACTTAAATTTCACATTTGTATTAATAATTAAATTACTAATTGCGAGTGAGCAGCAGGTGTCAAGTATTGCAGAAACAAGTTTGGACAAAACCAATCAACATTTTTTCAGTTTGAGATTTCAATGTAAATTTTGGTTAAATATTTGTTAAACAAATCTCGACTGTGTTATTTAAGCTTCTGGTTATCAAATTATGGTCAAGGTTTGATTACATAGGTCTGCAAAAAAATAGTTTTTTTCAGCTGTGTGGGATATTTGATTGGTAAATTTGATGCTTTTTAGGGTGCTGAATCCAAATTGATCTCCATTTTCCTCCATCACATACAGTTGTTGTTGTTTTTTTGCAAAACATGAGGAGTTTATATTTAAAAAAGCACAACAGTGATGAAAACAAAAATATTTTATTACAATTATTTATGCATAATGTTTCTGAGATTCCTTACCTTTTGCGATGAACAAAATAAAGCTGTTGGGACATGATCATCTGAGCTCCTCACACCGCCAAACCCACCTCCCCCTCCTAATGACCCCCATCAATTCATCGCATTTTCTTTTTGTATTTCTCTTGAGTCTCACTCTTAGACATATTAAATTTATGTAAGAAATCATTATTGGATATGGTTCTTTGACTCAAGTATAGTTTACCAGATTTCAGTTTAAAAATGGAAATTGCAAGAAAACCTGATGAGATGGAGTTTTTAAAAATATTTTCCTGGTTTCAGTGAGTAAAAATCCCTAAGAAACAGTCAAAAAATCCTATGCAGTTTTTTGGTTGCAGACCTGTGTTATAAGCCTTTGCACATCAAAATAAACAATGGTAACTATACTTCATTTAATTTGCCTTACTGACAATTTAAACCTTCCATTACAGGTAGACACTTAAAACAAAACTTTAGTTGAGGCTGTAGTGATGGCGAGGTGATGATTTCCTCATTGAGGATTCTTCTTCTTCTTGGGTCGTAACAGTTTACTGGGCAGTAAAGGTGCCATGTGTTTTTGCAGTCTGGGCCTTTACTCATTCATCTCTTCATGACTTACATCATCTTTCCAGAGAGCCTTGTGTGTGTAGGCCCTCATTTAAACTTAGTTCAGAGTTCAGGCTGCTGGATAAGAGATGAATTGGATGTCGGAGACGAGCTGCTGCTCGCTCCGAAGTCCTGCTGGGCAGCCATCTGCACGCGGGAGAAGGCAGACAAACCATTCTGATCAGACTCTTCAAGACTGGGAGTTTGGTAAAGTAGGACTGCCCATTTGAAACTGTTACGACAGCAAAAGTGGATTAACGTGTCATTCTCCTCATGTAGTCTTACTGTACCAATGAATTTCAGACAATTGAAAGTTAAGTCAGCCTTTTAGCTCTGGAGTGTTGAGGGGTCCACTTTGTTCTGTCTGTGTTTTCTTGTTGAATTGTTGTTTGTTTTTAGTTGATGTGCAGCAGTTTTGGTAAAGACTCGGTGATATTGTGCACTTTAAGATCTAAAACAATATTTCTTGTGATTTTCTTATTGTGGAAACCAAATATTATTCTGCCGGGGAGAGGAATTGCTCTCCTTTAAGTTGCTGATCTGCTTTATTCTCCATTAGTTAGCATCCTCCTTTATGTTATGATTAAATATTCATGATTGAGTACTTTAATCATTGAATTGGCCATTACTTAATCCACTGTACACACTTGTTTACTTTTGTTCAGGCTGCAACAATCAATATTTTAAAGTTAACAATGGCTCAAATAACTATGTGTCATGTGAAAGGTGTTGTTTGTTGGCTCAAATACAAGCAATTATTGCCTGAGTGCCCTTAGATGTGGGTAAGCTAAGAGCGCATCAGTCTGACTGATGAGCTCCACTATGATGTGATGTCTGCAGTCCAACCCTGCAAGGTTTTGTGGTTCAGGTTACGTTAGATAGCTTAAAAGCGATGCTTTGCCTTGTAAAACAAAGCGTTTTTGTGGGCTGGATATGACAGATGAAATGCAAACCCTCATTTTCCTGCAAATCTGCAGTGTGACAATCAAACACTAAAACCTCACTGCTCAGCGCACACTGTTAAATGTACTGCAGCATTTTATTTTTACAATATGTCAGTATAACACTGTAACATACAGCATGTTAAAACATAGCTTTTTTTTTATTGTACTCCAAAAGGTCTAGTCAGTTTTGCGATGTAAAATACAGCAAGAGCTGGATAATAAGTTACTCGCAATTTGACAATAAACATTTTGCAGTGTAACATCAAGCATAGGAAAAAACCATGACATTTAAAATTTTGCTCTAAAATTTCACAACTTCTTCATAAAAAGCCAGATTGTGGCGTTAGTAGCAAAGAAATGTTTTATCAGTCTGGTGGTCAGGATCCCCATAATGACCCCAGACATAAAGATAAAAAAATGAAATATACGAACGCATCTTAATCATCTATTAAAACTAAAAGCACTCAAGAATCAATAGTGAATATGAGTTTTTCCTGAAAAATAAACCCTTTCACTATAATTTATCTCACTAATGATAAATCTATATTCCCAACATCCTGAGTACAATAGAAAGATACATGCATCAAGGGAAAAAGTGCAATAAATTCCTCTAATGTGAGAAAAAAGGAGACTCAGTGAGACTTGCAGAACCATGACACTGTACAGTTACCAGCTCGCTTTTACTACATTACAAAATGAGCAATGTGAAATGAAACTCTGAGGTATACCAACTTCACACACTTATAATATAAAAATCCTGCTGTTCACAGTCCTCCAAAAGGGGACTGTGCTCTATATGTTATATAACTCACAGAAATAGGTCAGTGCAATAGTAATGGAGTTGCTTCCATAGTGTTGTTCCCCCTCTCCTGTTGTGTCGAGTTTCAACATGACATAATGTGATATAATTTTAAAATATGTTTCCGTTAAAATTTAATATGGTTGACTTTAATAACAGATTCTGTTGTCAGACACGTGGCAGTGAATTATTGTACTGACAGTTTACTCCGACTGAACCTTTCCTGTTTTCAGACAGTCTGTTGCTCCATAAGCTGACTTATGTAAAGGAGATTTAGCTGGCACTGAGTGTGTTGCATAAATAGTCCCTTTGTATTCCAAATGTCCATCCAGAAAACTGCCTCCACTTTCACAGAGCAAAGTACATCCACTTCACCCCTAACCTCAGCAACAAGTGACTCAGTCTGAATTTACATGATTTCATTTTCCTTGAGCCCAATGTCCATGTTCCAGGACTCTGCAAGGGGTATTTTTACCAGACAGAAGCTCAAAACGAGACAAAGGAGGCACTGGAAGTCTTAAGATTAAGATTAAAGAAGTGGGCTGTAATAAACATCGTACACAGAGGTAAAGACAGCATTGATTGCATGCACAAGCTGCCAAAAAGCAGTTTGTGTGTTTCATTTGGGGGCTCAAATGCAAAGGCTGTGGTAAAATAATAAAGGAGAGTTTGGAAAAAATAGAAAATAGTAAACTTGCTCATCTATTTCTGCTCTCCATTGTGATTGCTGCAGCAACAGGCTGTGCTGGCTAGTTAAACGTAGAAATGCACATTCAAGACAGTTTTTAATTGTGGTTAAGAATGAGGTGACTGAAACCATGACAACTGTACAAGAAACTCACTTAAAGCTATAACAATACAAGCATTATTTGTTGTCTTATAAATATTGACACTTACTGATATGTTTCTCCAGTTGCACTGACTTCTTACATCTTGGCATCCTATATAAGGTCACCTGCCTCTGTTTAGGATGTAACTAGGTGTGATCATAGAGTGTATATAAAGAATAAACCTACCCAACATGACATTTGTCCAACACTGTGTGGATTATTCTGGAGCCACCTGCAGCATATTTGGACAAGAAGATGGAGAGTGAATACTGGGTAGCTCGGTTAGGAATCTGCACCCAGACTATAAGCTTAGCTGCCACACAGAGATAGATACCCCCTAATTAGTGCTAAGTACAAATAGCACTGTTGGTTAGCACTGTTGCCTCACACCAAGAAGGTCCTGAGTTCAGTTCTTTCTGTGTGGAGCATGCTCTCCCTGTGTTTGCATGGGTTCTCTCTGGGTACTCCAGCTTCCTCCCACAGTCCAAAGACATGCAGTTAGTGGGGATAGTTTAATTGAAAACTCTAAATGGCCAGTAGGTGTGAATGTGGGAGTGAATTTGAGGACAAATGGCTGTCTGTGTCTATGTGTTAGCCCTGTGACAGACTGGCGGCCTGTCCAGGGTGAACCCTGTCTCTCACCCTAAGACAGCTGGGATAGGCTTCAGCAGAAGTGAATGGATGAAGGGGCAAATAAAAGGGAATTTCCCTCACCAAAACTGCAGCACAACCTTCTTGGATGGTCTGCTAGTACAATGAACCATGCAATGATTTCAGGCGTGCACTACCTACACCAAAACTAACTAACCCAAATTTTTTTGGGTGGCATTTTCTCTAAGCCTTGGGGAACATAGCACCTAAGTTGGCGTAGCATTGGACTTTGACCTTTCTTGTTTTTTTCAAGGTCAAGATCTTATTGTGTGATATGTCACATAAAAAGGCACAGATGTCCCATGATGACGCAAAGATGCCATAACAGGCTGACGTTCTCTGAGGGCTCGTGTTTAGCCACTGCGTTCTACAGTTTTTTCCTTAAGGTGGAAAGTTTAACACTGCTGAATAACTTTGATTTTTTTGCTGTTTAAATATATCCTATAGATAGATTTTTATTTCTTGTTCTAACATCAAAGATTTTTCCAATGAAATCTGCTTCATTGCATTTTGGATTGAAACCTTGGGATCTCATCCGTCTGACTGGAGGAATAAAGAAAGCTTCATTTCATCCTCTTTATTTCCGAGCACTTAGCCTGATCAGATTATCATTCAGTTATTAAATGACCCGCAACAGTAATAACTTAAAAGCAGAGCAGAGGAATGCAAAGACTGAAGGTTAGTTCAAGTTCACCAATCCGCTAAGTCTGTCTTGAATCTCACTTAGTCCTGACATTTATTTTTTTCCGACTGCTGTCTTCCAATGTCTCTTGTTCAAATGAGGAAAGAGGAAGGGATGGAGAAAAGCAGGGATGGAAAGCCCGAGGCAAAGAAGACTGAAGGGAGGAAACAAGTAAAAGGGGTTAAGGAGTGAGGCTACACTGAAACAGATAGAAAAGGCAAGGAAAGGCTGGAGTAGGAGTGTTTATGTATTTTTAAAGGTGGAGAAAAGCAAAAGCCTTTTATGGAGAGTAGTAGGCAGAACCCTGAAGTCGTGTCAGCGTTTGCCTCAGCTGCCTCAATCATCTTTAGTTATCACTGACTCATTCATCAGCTTCTTGATTACCAGCTGACTAATAATAATCAAACAATGTCTCAAAGTAGAAATAATACATGTCTCAGATATTAATTCATATTTAAAACTGCCTTTCACCACAGCCCTGATCATATCGAGGTATTTGGCATCCCAATTTTAACGTCAAACTTCTCACTGTTGCTTTTCTGATACACTCTCAAGCCGTGTTATCAGTCTCCTCCCTGTGCGCTGTGCTCTCTGGCACACATACAGACTTTTCCCTAAGATAATGTTCATGTATTGTCATATAGAGGCTCAGATTCTTAGAAAGAATGTCCAAACAGCAAATATTTTGCTGCTATATATAAACCTTATAAGTCATTGAGGACTTATGTTTGTCATTCCCTATTTTAATGCATTTTATTGGGACCGATGTGATGGGTTTTGACAGAATATTCACCAACGATTTACATTTTTACAAGATTACAAGAACATACAGCTCTCTTTGTTAAAATTTGATTTGGCGTGTGACTCAGTTATGCAGTAGTGACCACTGGGTCGGTAAAGAGATGTTACCTGTAACGGACAGACAGGTAAATGATCATGCGTGATACCTGCAGATCATAAAATAAAGCAAAAACAACCACGAGAGAACGAAGGAGCTTACATTGTGTGTTTTTGTTGCTCCGCTGTGACTGTAATGTGTAGCAGCCTCAGGCAGTCAGAGCAGCCTGATGTGGTTTCAGCGCTCTCTGGCTCACTTCCATACATCACGGAAAGTCTAATGTCTCCCGACAGGGTTCGCGTGATGGTTTGGGGGTCTCAAAGACAGGTGGATAGTCGAACCCGCTGGGCAGAGCCAAACGTGTCGAGAGGCTGCTACACTGTGATTAAAAATGACTCTGTAAGATACCTGCAGGCGGCTCTTCTGGTTTCCAGAGGAATACTTTGGCCAAAAAAACAGGAGTGTCTTTGTTTTTCACAGATTTGATCACAGTCTTGTAATTAATGAATGTCACATGTGGGTACACTAATGAAGTATGGCTTTATTGCTTATATTTTCATACATGATATTGGTAAGTCTAACCCTCCTAAAGTCTTTTCCTGCACCATCTAAGAGAAGGAATTTCCTGTTTGGCTTCCTTACAGATATTCCCACCCCCTGCGTGGCATGTATTTTAATACAAAGGTGGCGTATTAGTGACGTAATAGTGGGAATTAGGAGCCACCAACGTTAAACTGTTATGGTCTTGGTCACGACCAAAGCACCATTTTGGACCTTTGAAGAACTGTCTTGTTTTCAGAGTGCAGTCTGAGTGCAGAGGGCTGCTGGCTTCTCATAAACTGTAGAAAGACTAATGTGTCCTTGTGGGTTTGTGTGATTTGCAGGGCCGGGAGGCGAGGGAACGTTATTACAGTAAAAATAGAACAACAACAGCAGTAATAAGCTCTGTTTCTATGCATGTCTTCAAACTTGTGCCAAAAATAGAGTCAAATTTGGACTATGGCTGTATTATGTTGCAACACTGGATGTGTTACATTTTTCTGATTGGAACAACCAAATGTGTAACACGTGTATTATGTCTGTGTTAAAACAACAGCACAATCCTGTAAATGTAGCCAACACTTGACAACACTCTGTATATCCAGTCAGGTGTTTTGCACGGTAGACACACAACAGATAAAAAAAACTTATTTTAATCCTGCTCCTTTAAAAAATAATGCAAATAAAATAATGCAATAGCCTTTATCAGTTAATTATACAATACGCTGCATTACATATACTTAATGTAATACACGCATGTTAAGCCATGCTTTTCTGTCTGTGCTGTAAGAGCTTTGTTGGCATGACTGCATGTTTCACACATCCTATTAGAGGAGAGCTTACACTGTCTAATCTTGCTCAAGATTTCACTATTTTTACTTCCAAGCATTGCTGCCGAATCTATTCTTGATCCCTCATAATGCAAAAAGATAAATTGTATAATTCTACCCAAAAAATTGCTACAATCCAGTAAAAAAAAATCACCTTTTGGCAATTAATTTCTCTAATCATGCCATTTTAATGGGGTAATGCAATAAAAATGAGCATAACTGTTAGCCGGGCGGTGGCTCTTTGACTACTCTTGTACTTAGCTGCACTTGCAGGCTCACAAATTTAGCCTTAATTACATATTTCTTTCATTGCATGTCTTGGTCTTTCTCTGAAATGAGCTAAATATAAATCTGAAAACATGCATTGCCTGAATAGCATTTAATGTTTAATAATTAGTTTGAGGTGAAAACCTTTAAGGTGACTATTTCCCAGCAACATATAATTTCTTATTCATTTCCTAATAAAGTAATGAAGACATGTCGCCTTTTATAATCTATCCATTTGTTTATTCATTTTTATTTATTTCTTTGGTTTATTGTCATTTATAAAGTGTAAATCTGTATTATGGAACATAAACTGCGTAAAGGCCCACCACTCTAAAAATGCCGCCTCTCTCTCACACGCATCGACACCGTCTCTCGCTGCTGCCTCCTAAAGATGCTCACACAAATTTAGACTCCATTGCTGATTCCTCTTTGTCATCTTCCTCATGCATACTTGCGAACACACTGTTCACACTTTTTGTTATGTTTAGAAGATTACCCAAAGATTCTGCCTATATCCTCATTATGCTAATCTGTCCTCGTCAGCCCACGCAGCAGCTCTGGATGCTTCTGTGCTTCAGCCGCAGCTCAACACAATTTCTTAGTCTTATTCAAATCAGAGTTCACCCTGCACAGCTGCTCCGGAGGATTTGGTGAATTCAGGTCAAAGTAAAACAAAAATCTGCATGCTGGAAAGAGTGGGCTGAAAACATGCCCTGACACTTGCAGAGCTAATGGAATAAAGCATTAGCTCACTGTGTTGGAACATAATAACAAATATATATCATGCTGCACTTTCCTAAACGTTCCTCGTAATAGTCTCTTTAATTATACTGCAGGCCTATATAGTAGCAAAACGACTTTGGCACCATGGATAGCTTGAAATGCTGGGATATGATTCCTGCTGGCTGAGTTGTGGAGCTTTTTGATGAAAACAGCTGCCTGCTACAGCTGGAAATGAGCACTAAGACGTTCTGCAGAGCTGACGGGAAGTGCAGCATCAGGTGATAATTCTCTGCAAACCTTTTAGATGCCACATGCAATCCTTTATTATACTGCAAACGGAGATTAGAGCAATGTAGAGCATTAACAGCCGTCCATATGTGTCTTACCTTCAACGCAACAAGTTCCATTTGCTTGCCTGAAAATGTTCCAAGGAGAAATAAATCCAAGAAGAAAAGAAGTAGAGCAGTAAAATAGTGCTTTATGTACTAAAAGAAGAGGCAGAGAGCATTTGGGCAAATTGCATTTTTATGTTGTTCACAAATGAAAAAAATAAACACCAGGGAGAGAAGGGAGCAGGACTTCTTTGCGTTCTGGTTCTGCCGCCACCCACAGCAACATCGGCTAGACACATCAAGCACTGCGTAGGTTTCCCTTTTGTGCCGTAGAAAAATGTATTTATTAAAGCATCGACTCCAGAACAAAAACAAAAGAAAACGAACAACAGCTGCAGGATTGCAGAACATATTAGGTACCATAAAATTGATAAAGCAATCACTGTACATACTACAGTGTTCTTTTTTTTAAGTCACAGCTTTTGTAATGCAGTTATGGTTGATGTAAATATTTTTTACACATATTATACATTCAATAAAACTGAAATATGTTTGAGAAAGAAATGTACATCTGAATTATAGCACTTATGATGGTGCTGTAGGAAAATAATATGGATTAAAGATGGTGACGAGCAATTTAAATCGATAAGCACTCTTTTTAACACAAAACTATAAATATATATTAATATCATTAGTGCAACAAGTTGAATTACTTATGTTAGACATATGTTAGGTGTGTGTGTGTGAGGTCACTTGAAACACTTGATGAAGGCAGGAGAATGTGTTGTTCGGCTTACAGCTGCTGTAAGATTAGTTGCTTTTAGATGAAAGAGCACACGGACTATCAGCTCATTTTCACTCCTAAATATTCTCCTTATGGTTCAGTGACTTTATGTGAGACAAATCTGCTGTATGTGGTTAAGATACTTTCATAATGCGAGATTTGAAGCTTTCCGTGTAAGTACAAAGCATTTTAGGTTCCAAAATTATTCAAGTTAATTTAAAATGAAGTCAGATTAGAAATCATATCTTTAATTATTAAACTTTTTATTACACTCTAAATTTCATATAAAATAGGTTGTATCAAAAACCTGCAAAGGGACTGCGCTGTTGTCTTCTTTATATCACTTAAAGGGTTTCCTTTCAAAAAGGTAAATGCTGATTTTTTAAATCTGTTATCTGTGAATCTGCTGGTGGTTGATATATTTTCATTTCTTATCAAAAGAAGAAAAAATTCTATAGTGAAACACTTTAAATAATTCAGCAGTCCACATCCCAAGGAAGGAAAAGTGAGAAGATAAAATTTGAGAGCACTGACAGATGAATCATTTCATGTTTCTGCTCCATCTTCAGCATTTCATTCGGGGGCGAAGCACATACACTGCCTCAAAGCCGCAATTTAGATTTAAGGTGATATTATTAAAGATCCAATAATGCCCGCAATTTTACCTACTGAATTACATTTTTCAGATCTGTTTTTTAATTTGCTTCATCCCCTCGAATTAAATATAGCCCTATGGAATGAAACCCTTTGAGCCAACCTCCCTCCTCACTGTGGATCCAGTTAAACGGTGTTGCTCAGAATGTGAATTGCAAAGGATTAAGTGATTGTGTATCTTTTAGATTCAAAACATCTGCTGCTTAGTTTGGCAAAGGCTCACATGCCCTCAGACTGGGATGGAAAGCAGGCAGCTGGAGGGAGTGGTGATTATTATTTGGTTGTTTGCTGTAATTTATTTTTAAGGTAGACAGTCATTGCTTCTCTGTAGGAACAGTGGTGCGGTCATCTCCATCTTCACCATGAAAAAGTAGAAGATTATAGGTTTAGTCCAAAAACCTTCTTTTCCCTAACCTGTGCTAATAAAAACAAAAATGCTGTATATTCACCCCCTTTAGGAACCATGGAAACTCTTTGGGATCGATTGCCTTACTTATTTATAACAGCTACTAAAAGTTAACAGTTTCAGTGGGGTGTGGATATGTCACAGCTTAATGCCTATGGTTGTATGTAAACATGGTCAGGTCAGGGAGAAAGAGCACAGAGAGGCATCCAGTACCGAATCCAACACTATAAATAATTTGCTGTAATACTCTAAATATTTGCATGTCCCTTTATGCCTTCCTGAGTTGTGAAACTAAAGGATGCATCTGTGGGTTGTTTTTTTTATTAATGCTGTGAAGATGCACTGCCAGCACCGGGGCAGTGTAGTGTGATTCTGCTTGTTGCTTACTTTGGTTTAGTTCAGATATCTACATCTGCAGATGGACAACTTAGACATTTGGCACAGACCTACTTACAAAATGTGATCATATGAACCTCCATCTAATCCTCAGAGATAAGGCAAAAACAAAAAACAAGAGCTGCAACCCAAGGCTCGTAAAAGCTGAGCATTGTTGCAGAAATATACACTCCATGAGGAAAGAAATGTTGCAGTAAGCGAGCACATGCGATTTATCTTCATCCCTACTTCCACCAAACCTCACTGGAACAAGTTGGACATTCCTGTGAAAACTCCTTTGGGGTTCAGTGGGATCTATTCTTAGAGTTCAGATGAATGAGGGAGCGTGTAAAGCAGTGAAAGGAACACATGAAGAAGGAGGAAAATCAATATGCAGCTTCTAAGAGGAAAGGTGAGCTAATAGCAATCGTAGGTGCTTTGTTAAAACTGACAAAGATGGATGGCAAGCTAGCACTGGCTACAATTAGATAAAGAGTTACAATTAAGAATCAGAGGAATTTCCTGGGAAAGATGCTTCATTTCATAGTTTATTAAATTACTTTTAAGGTCTGTGGTGGTATTTAAACTCTGGATTTTCAACTTATTTATAATTGCTTGACTGGTTGACAGAAAATCGCAGCTGCATGAACAACACCTGAGCAGCCTCATTTCAATGAAGTCGGTGATCTATGTGTTAGCACCAGGCTTAGTTTATTAACCTAGCTTCATCGCAAGGTCCTCTATAGAAAAGCAGGGCAGTGGTGACTGAAACACTGAAAAATGACATGACATATAAAAGCAACTACACTTCCAGTTTGGATTAGTTTAAAAATGTCTTTCATAATAATGTTGTTTATGTATTATGTGGCTAAAATAATCGTCAGAAGACATTTCTCAAGCTTTCAAATGAAATGCTTAACTGACAGCATGAAGTTTCAACAGAAACGAGTTTTTAACTGTATATTTTAATGCAGGTTGTAGCAGTGATGTGAGGGGATTTATTGCTTTCTTTGTCTTTATTCTTCTACAGAGCTGTGACTTTGAAAATGTACTGTCTCTGCAGAGGAAGAACCAAGCTTTAATCACTCCCTGCACAATGCACAGGACCTTGGAAAAATGAAACTACTATATATATTTATAAACCATGTGTTCCTAGCTATACACAGGTAGAGAGTTTGCATTCATCTTCTTACACAAAATTATCCTTTAACCTCTCTCAAGCCACTAATCCACTTACCTTCTGTCTCCTCAAAGCACTCTGTGGTTCTGACACAACCTACAGCACCTTTGGGAGCTGATCTAAGGCACAGTGTAATTCATCTTAAAACTGGAGTACATCCCAGTGGTCAATTTTCAAGCCATTGTACAGATGAGGAGAAAGGACGAGAACACATTCAAAGTAACTGTCAGAAAGATGTTGTTTTGTTTCTAAAAGCATCTGAGTGAATATGTTTTGTCACAAAAATGTTTATTGGAGGAAGAAGTGCCCTGGAGCCAGAAATAATCCTTTCTGTTAAGTAAGAGAAGCCAAAGAGTGGAGGCTATTTCGTGTTAACTATGAAGCCAAATGCCACCTTTTATTGATATATTGTGAATATATTATAAATGACAACAGCATGGAAAGATATTGGGGGTGGTAACTATTTGAATCAACATTTAGCTCATTGAGCCATAATCAAACAAGTTTTGCTTTGAAGTAAAAGCAAAAACCTTACCTGATTAAAATTTGGCCTCTTCCACTAGTATGAGATTATTATCCTGAGAGCTGGCACCATTTGCATTGCTGCATTCAAAAGTCCCAACAGCAAGGCAAAGCATCCCTGTATATACTGTCTTGGGTTCATATGTTGGATTTTCATGCTGCTGTTCAGCACAAAAAAATAGACTTGTGTGAGTATTTGTTCTTAATGGCTCAACAAGGTTTCACTGCAAAATGCCAAAGGGTTGTTCAGTGACAGTGGTAATTCAATTCAAACCCCAATCACAGAGGCCTAGAGACCAGTTAACATGGGGAAAATGTATATCTGCTAATGGGTTGGCAAAGCGATGAAGGGCCCAAGACTGACAGGCACACTACAAATCAGTGAAACCTGGTATTCTCCCCCAAGATCCTTGAAGTCTGCAGACCAAATGCGCTTGGTTGTCCCAAGGTCCAGATTAATACACAGAAGAGACCGGGCCATGACTGCTCCTAAATTATGGAACACATTGCCCCTGCATATGAGGATCTTCCCAACACTGGATACTTTTAAAACCTGTCTAAAGACCCACTTTTATTCTCTGGCCTTTAAATCAAAATGTGTCTGTTACTATTGTTCTTTCTGTGATTCTATTTTCTCTTAATTTACATTCTATGTTATTTGATAAGTCTTCTGATTTGACTATTTTATTGCAGAGTACTTTGGTCAACAGTTGTTGTTTTTAAAAGTGCTATATAAATAAATAAACTTGAAATAAACTTAAACTTGAAACAGTTAATTAGTCTTTTTTTTAAATGAAAATAATGAACCTATCACCATAAAATAATGTTTACTTAACAGGTACTTTTAGCTCCTAGTTGACACTGAGCGGTACAGATGTAAGACGATGGGGTGGTTAAAATCAAAGTCTGGGTCTCAAACCAGAAAAGAGGGACAGCTGGAAATTAAACTCATAGTGAATTCAGAATTAAAGATGCTGCTTGCCTCTCCAAGTGTAACCAAGTGTTGGTTAGCGCACTTCATTTCTAAGAGACAATAATGTGTTTGTGGTTTTTGGTTTAGCCAACATGAAATCTCTGCAGGCAGACCATCTGTACATATACCGACCTGCTGACAGACCAAACACACCTGGATCAGGCCAACCCCACCTCCCCATACCCACACTCCTAACACTGAACCTGCCACCCTGATATCTGAAGAAGCAGGTCGGTTCTCGCATGTCTGATTACAGGATGCCTGCTGGGAAATGTATTTTTTCCTACATACTATTTATCTTGTAATAATAATACATTATCATTATAACCCAAATAAAACCCAAATGAAAAGAGCATTTTGAAGAAGTGCGTATTGCTCTGGACAGAGAGCTATGTTAGTTGGCTATACTTTGAAAATTAATATGCAAGAGAGTATTTAAGTTATATTTGTCAATACTTTATATTATAAATCAAATGTTTAAGCACATTTACATACAAAAAGCATTTGCATGTGGTGTATCAATGTAAAATAAATAAAGAACACTATCATTAAAACTATTAATTTTTGAAACAATGGCTTCCACTTTGGGGGCACAAAGTGATATATTATTTTCCTGGGCCCTAAATCCCTGGATCCACCCCTGCTGGTAATCACTGTAAAATAAATTGCTCATGCCCCGTTCATTTAGGCTTTAAATCTGATCATTGACACCCCGTCACCTGCTGGTTGCTAGGGAAATTCATGTATTCCAAGACTGACTTGTAAGTGGTTCGTAATGTGAAAGATGGTAGTTGGAAACAGGTTGCAAATACGGATACGATACTGCACCAGAACCTCCTAGCAGTTGCTTTGGTTGCTGGCAGGTTGCTGCGGTCACCAGAGGTTCGCATGGAAGTTGTCTGCAAACAACAGCAAACTACTCATCAAGTGGTAGTGAAACATTGTAATGTGTGATGAAAACCAGAAATAGAGATTTTTCAAAGTAAAGGTTTCAGCCTTTGAAAACGGTTCGTTCCAGCAATAAGGCTTTTACTTTGAAAGCAAACCATCACCATTTCTGGTGTGCGACTCAATTTTTCAAGTTTCACTGCAGGCATACTGCAGGTATTTGCAGGCAAGTCAGCGTCTTTCATACAAACTACAAGCAAACGTGGCACTCAGTCTGCCCGCAACCAAAAGAATCACATTACGGTTTTTCCTGCACGCTGTTTGTGACCAGTTATACCTGGTGACAGGGAGGTGGTGTCTAGGTCTCTGTGACTGATGCTTTTGTCAGTAAGTTCAGTTTGAACTGATTTGTCGGAGAGCCTGGCACGCATATTTGTGGTATTTGGTCATAATAGTCAGAAATAATGTTATAATATAGTGATCAATTTGGTTGAGTTGCATCATTTAGAATTAATTAAGTCAAATGTATTTTTTATATGTCACATCCTGCGCAGGAAATGCCGTTAAGAAGATGCTGTTAGCTGTACAGACAGTTAAGTCATGTACTTCTAAAGGAGTTTTGACTTGTTTGTATCTACAGCTTCATTTTAGAGCCACATCAGGTCAGGTCGAGTTCTATAGTAGTGCAACAGTGTGATTGGACCCTAAAGTTAATAGTTTAAACCCTGAATATCGGTTGTAATTTTTTATATGACCGGTAAATCACTGTACTTGAGGTATAGTTTCTGAAATGTGCCCTATTATTTTGAGCCTGTGACTGAACTTTTTTGCCAACCCCACTGTTTTTCAGCGTTTCCACGTTTGAGGTTAAAGTCTACCAATAAAGTAGTTGCTGCTCCAACAGCACTTCTAGCTTCATAAACAACAAAAAAAGTAAAGTTTCACATAGCATTTATAGTGCAAAGTGTAGCGATGAACATCTCAGTGGTTAGATCTTAATACTGAATGTATTATGTAAGAATTGACTGTAAAAAGTCACTTTTACCCATTTTTTCCATATTGTATTTTTAGCTGCCCGGAAAGCCCGTATATGTTCTTGTTTGTGGCGACCTAACCCATCAGGAACAAAATGGCATGACCTTCTCGCTGGAAGCCGGAGGAACTTCTTTAGTGGCGTATGGAGTAAGGTGTGTGGGAGGAGAGTGACAAGAGGTTGGTCAGACCATGCTGTGAATTGTTTGTGACTCCATTTCCCAGGAGGCTTTGCAACAACAGCTCAAAAAGCCACTAGCCACTTAGCCGATGGCATGGAGAGGGCTGAGACGATTTGGCCAGAGGTCACAGGAGCTGACATGGTGGATGCGGGGGTGCAGGTGTTTGTTGATCGGATGACTCTGGTGCACAGGAGGATTGTGGGTAGATGGATATGTCAGAGAGTTGAAGCTCACCCCTTCTTGATTGTGATGCCTGTCGTAGGGAGGATGGTGATGTGTGGAAGTGGATCGAACCCTGATTTTCTTTCGTTCTTGACCCTCTCTAACACTTTGACACAACTACATCGAGCCCTCCGAGTGTTTGAATGGAAGCACATCACCAGCTTTAACTGTTGAAACTTACCTCGACTGCATTATCCAAAGTACCTTTCTCGGCACTGACTTTACAAATAAACGTGTGAGGGCTTACTCCTTAAGACTAAAGATGTTAATTTGCTTCAATGGTTTATTTTACCCATAACCATGTACAAATAAACAAAACCTTTACAGCTTTGTATGGTCACACATTTAGCATTCATTGGTCCATAAGCACTCCTCACGGCGACATGAAAACACTTAGTAGACACCGGCTGACTTCTAGCGTCGGTGTCTGAACGTTGCACTGACGTCACAAATGTACCATCCATTCTAACAGTTTCATTGCAAATAAAAATAGTCACATGCAATGACTGAAAAAAATTACATTACCTCATGTCACATAGAAAGTAAGCGAAAAGTTCCATCATTTAGAAATAAGTACTCTTCAGAGATTTGTCTCTCTTTTTTTCTTTTTTTTCCCTTTTTTTTTTTTAAGTCCTAGACATTCTTTCAACAGCGTTGTTGGTCTCATTTGGGTTGTAAACATTAGTTACAGTGCTGAGCTCCTTTCAGCTCAAGCTCTCAAGAGAATTGGTCAATCAATACTATCAATCAACTGATGGAGAGGAATTAGTCAGTAGTCAATCAAACAAGGACTTTATCAGAGGAGGACATGATCGTCTTTGGGCTCAGTTAGGGGCAACAGGACACCAGTGAGAGACTGGAGAACAGACTAAACAGTAGATCTATATAAGACACCCTGAGAATCACAACTACATCTCTTTCATCTGTCATCCCTTCTTCCTATCCTCTCTCTTCCTCTATCTCTTCTTCTACGGAGCGATCATAGTCAGGTGGGCGTGGCCTCATCAGTTGAGAAAGATGGCTGGTTGGTAGGTTGTTTTGTTGTGGCGGAAGCCGGTTGCCATGCAACTGGCTCCTCTGTGGTTGGCATGGAGACAGGTTAAGGTGGATTCTGACCTGGTAAGGTAGTATGCAGCACGTACAGTAGTATGAACAGTAGAAATGTAATATGCAGTTCTGGGGAAAACAAACTAAATTTCATTAAATGACGCTGAAGAAATTAAACAGAACAAGTCCACCTCAGGCTGATTAACGGGTCAGTTCATCCAAGCTATCCAAGAAATAGTTTCTTACTTAGAGGTACAGTTCTTCTCAAAATCAAATTGACATTTTGGGCCATAGAGTTATTTATCCATCTCGATTTATTTGGTGTAAGCTGCCCAATTTTGGAGATACCAGCTTTTCGGTGTAATAAAACTATGCGGGACCCGGGCTGTGGTGATCAAGGAACCAAAAAACATGATTGGATGACACCACAGCAGTAACTACTGAAGCCTGTTTAAGTTGCTGATTTATTTATTTTTGTAAGGCTGGGTTATCATCTCAACATTTCAAGTTATGTACCTCAAAATTTCAATGTTATAAATCCAAATTTGTACTTGTCGAGTGCTATTTTCTTAGAGTTTGAAAAGATTACTAAAAAACAAACAAAAAATTATCTTTATTATCTTTGATGTAATTTTTATTTCGCTTCTATGGAACTATATCTGCCACTTAAAGGAAACATGTAGCTAACCATCATCACAGCTCAGCTGTCTTGTCACAGGTAGATGCACGTTTCCTTCCACAGTTAGCAGGTGTAGTTTGGCAGAGAGAAAATACTTTCTACATAAAATTATTCACAAGGAGTTTCTTATATAACAGAGAAGGGCATTGCTGTTATTTGGTAAATGTAGCCTATCTCCTTCATTATTATTTAAGAGAAATCTGACTTCTGTACAGCTAAAATCTCCCAAACTGTTCAAGTCACATTCAAATTTTTTTAGATGGTTAGACAGCACCTGTCTTTTTGACTCACGTGGTGTTTTGACTTATCAGTCCCAGAAACTACAGCAAAGCTGTTTGCAGCGAGGGCTGTGGTTTCCTCAGAAATATATGCACACAAATGTGAATTAAATTTACATATGCATTTTTAATGCTGTGAGCACCACCACGGACTTAACTCCATTCACCTCCAGCGTTTTGGAGCATAAATTATTGACAGATATTGCACTTGTTGGGAAAACATTAAATATGGGTGAACTGATCCTTTAAAAGTCAAACAACCTGAGGGACACTTGCCTTGATTTAAGGAGCGCTTAGTAATAATCTCAAAGGTGAAAACACCTCGAATGAACGAAAGCAAGCGTATTTATCCCCAGATCTGTCAGCATGTAACAGTAGATTGTGACAGTAGTATGTTATCAATGGAGAACATCACATGGGGCTGACGTGGTGTGCAGCAAAGGATGGCGCAGGGGGAAGGCGGTAGTGGTGGACAGTGATTGGTTGATTTGGTTGGTCAGGTGACTGAAGGGGTTATGGACAGTCGAGTTGAGTCAGATCACATGATGAGGGTTTGCAGCTATAACGTCAGGAGGTTCCATCAGGAAGTATGGAAGCCTGACAAGTTTTAGCTTTTGGTGGACACTGGACACAACACCCACCCCGAACCCCCCCTCACAGACCCAACAATCGCACACACACACACATCCACGCAGACGCACGCAGATTCGCACGTGTGAGCAGACAGACACGCAAGATACAAGCACATGTGCACCATATTTTGCATAGACACACAAATAAACACAGGTTCGTTAACTAACACACATTCACGACACACGCTGCTCACACACACCCTCGCGCGCGCACCTCGATTCGCCCAAACACACATTCGGTCCCCACCCTCAGACTTGCGATGTGTTACTGTGATGATGCAGAGTGTGGTGGAAGGTGAAGAATAAGACAACGGAAGACAGGTGATGCTAAAATGAACATTTATAATGACTGCTGTTGCTGTCGCAAAATAAGAATCCTTAAAAAAAGACCTCATATATATTAGCACTAGATTGCCCACTTCACTGGTAATCCACAAGTCAAGAAACACAACTCACTAGGTTTTTTTCTCTTTACAAACACAATGCTACAATTACATTAAATATTCAGTAATCTTTAAGTCAGTTAATGAATGTTGTTAAAAGCAACCACTAAATACTAAAAATAAAAACAAAACAATTATAATATTAATTCACCTTTTTCCAGTCGTTCCCTTTTTCTCGTTGTGTTGTTATTTATTAATAGTATAATAATAGTCTGAGAAATAAATAGCTCATGTGGTGTTCTCAAGGCAATGGGGCAGGCAGCATAAATCAAGAGTGGAGCTCAGAGCAATGCAATGAAATGGTGGAGTCTAATCTCACACAGTCACTTTAATAGTTTCAACATGTCTTTGATGTGGAGGCGAAATATGGAGATATGATACAAGTTTGGTTCTGCAGGCAGCGGAGTGGTTGAGCGGCACCTGCAGAGGTTAATCATCTCTAAACTATCCTTCTATGTTATGTAAACTAGGACTGTATTGCACAAAAGTTAGCAGCTCATCTTCCTCATTTTGTAGCCCGGGAGAAGCTTAATTTCTTCTTCTTTTGTTTTTCAATTTTCCGCCTCCGCCTCCCTGTTTTTGTTTTTCTTTCTCCGACTTGGAGGAGCTGAGTCGAGCCGTCTTCCACGATGATATGTCTCTAACATGACCAAGCGTTTTCAATCACTATGGCTTGATGATTAAAAAGATACTAGTGCCACTACAACTCACTGTTAAGAAACATCAACAAATGTACAAAAGCAAGCCTACGTTGAGAATGGCTCGGACTATTTCTCAAGATTAGTATTATTATTTGATGAGCACACTTATCTAAAAAGTTGGCTAGCCGACATGAACGCTAAACAGCGAATACAGTAGGTAAATCAACACTAATAACAACAGCACAGGTTAACACAGTAGAACTAGCATAGCCGATTATACAGGCAGACCTAAGTATCGGATACAGAGGATGAAAAGTGTTACGATCGTCTACCGCGTCCACTAGTTTCTCTTTATGCTGCCCGCCCCTTTCTGCTCAACACTTCTCTCTTTACACCTCGGCAAAAAATCTGACAAAAATATTTACAATGAGAGAGAAAAAAAATGAAATTGTGGAGAAACAATTGTTTAGTGTTTTATCCTTTTTTTGTTTGTCTGCATTTTTTAAAATATTTTTTTCTTCCTTTCATATGTTTTTTTTTGTTCTTTTTTGACTTATAGCTCCGAGAACTGTCCCCAATGGTGAGCAACAAACAAACAAACAAAAAAATCCAATCATATCAGCTAGCATTGCACAGTCTCAGAGAGGTTTTGGGGATGGAATGGAGAGTTATCGTCCAAACAGTTGGATGAACACAGAAGGGGGGTAGGAGGAGGAGGAAGAAGGTCAATAAAGTTCATGAGGGGGTGAAAGTTCAAAAAGTTCAAGAAGACAGAGGATGGCTGCGCAGCTGACGGTGCGTAAACACTCCCCACACCACTGCACTGGGGGCGGTGCATGTGTCGGCGTGCGTGGTTTGGATGTTAAACAACAACAAAAAAAATCATCATTAGAAAATGGAGGGTTTTTTTTAATCTTTCCCATCGAGAAAAATCAAATGGAGCGAGAGCGAGAGGGGTTATAGAGAGAGAGAGAGAGAAAGGTGGGGTGGGGGTATAGAAAGAAGGGGGAGGTGAGGAGAGTGAAAGGTGCCCCCAACACTATGGCACACAATCAATGAAGTCCCACAGGCTGAAGAAATGACAGAATTAGGAAAGCAGCTGGCATGAGCGGTAGGGCTTTTTTTTTAAGGTAGGTTGAGAGGCAGGACAGTAGGTAGGTAGCCAACCTGCAGAAGGGTTAATCCTTGTCGGGTTTAGCTCTGTGGGGGTGGTGAGGAGGAGGAGGAGGAGGAGGAGGAGGTGGTGGTGGTGGGGGGCAAGGTGCTGTTCAGTTGAGGCGTCATGAGCGACATCATGTTATGAGGGCGGAGCATGCTGGCTTCATGGGTGCTTCCAGGATGGATGTCCGACACACAAGAACAACTCAAAGAAACGCTTGGAATGGTAGTAGTAGTTGTTGTTGTTGTCTTTTTTTTTGTTTTGCTTTTTTTCCCTCTCTGTTCTATTTTGGCACTCGAGAGAAGAGACTCGTGGGAGGCGGAGGAGGAAAGTGTGTGTATGTTTGGGCGAGGAGGAGGAGTGGGCAGTGAAAGTGCAAAAAAAGAGGGCATGGAGGATATTGTGTTTGTGTGTGTGTGTGTGTGTGTGTGTGTGTGTGTGTGTGTGTGTGTGTGTGTGTGTGTGTGTAGGGGGGGTGGGGGGTGGAGTAGGGTAAACAGGCTACATACAGAAAATGGCATTTTGTTAAAACTGGTTTGGGTTAGAGCATACAGTACAAATCAAAACCAGGAAAAAAATAAACAGAGAAACGAGAGAAGGAACAGAAAAACAGTGATATGACAAATGCAGTCTACCGTTGCTGGTGCTTCGATGGGGCCCGAGTTGGGGGAGGAAGAAGGGTGGAAAAGGGGGTGGGGAGCGGGGTCCCAAAAGATGTCTTAGATGTTGTTTTGAAAAGGTGGTGGGTGTGGGTGAGAGTGGGTTTGTGGAGGTAGGCGTGGCGGTGGAGGGTAGGCGGGGGGCAGAGAACAAGAGCTGGGGACTATGTCGGAGAGCCACACACCCACTGAGAAGCAATGAGGTCACCTGGCGAGCAGGTCAGAATTGAGTTTGCATTCCTCTACACGTTACAGTAAAAACAAAAGCCAACAAAAATAAGACATGAATAAAACATGGCTAGCCAGCTACGCCGCAACACAGACACCACGGAGCGGGCCTAAAGCAGACAAACTCAGAGGGCGGGAGAGAGAGAGGAGCATGCACATCTAAATACAATGCTGAATGAACACCTACAGTAAGGCTACCATCTACAGTAGTCTCGCACACTGACCCCCACCTCAGCTCGGCGTGCCGTGCACTGTAACAGCAGAAGGTTTAGTGCAAACGTGTCACTGAGGAGCAATAATGGAAATCCCGATCGTTTCCCCATCTCAGTTAGTTTTGTGAACAGCGGGCCACTTCCCATGACAACATCTGTCAGTATACGAAGCATGACCGCACTGCAAATCCGGAGAGAGACTTTGGCAAAAAAACAAAAAAATTTGACACCGAAGCCAATAGCATCTAATTAAACTGAACTGGGAAACTTAGGACAGAGAGAGACAGAGAGAGAGGGGAGGAGGGGGATCAGGATTCAAAACCCACACTGGCAATGTTCAGTGCTGTTTTTTCTCTCTCTCCCCGAGATCAGAGCCTTGGATTGCATGTTAAGGGAGTGAAAACACAATCTGTCCCAAATTCTGCAGCGAGTCACCCAAGGGAGGCAGGCGGTGCAGCACACAGCATAGTGTGTCTGTGCGTTATTTTGGATTTAAAAGTAAGGGAGGGGATCTTTCACCTCTTTCTCACACACTGTCTCTCTTTACGAGTCACTTGTGACCACGAGGGGCGGGACCAGAGATGCTCCATGTCATATTTGAGGTCAATAAGGTGCAATTCAATGACAAGACAAGCCAGAGCTCAGAGCGTGGGGGCTCAAAGGACAGACAACATATTAATACTGAGAGCCTGACAGAGTGCGTCGAGGGGTTAGTAAGGTTAGATTACAGAGACACACTAAAACACATGTAAGCCTCTACTGCACGCCAGTGGTCAGAAGAGTGATATGCAAACTTATGGAGAGGTGAGTACATTCATGGACAATCTCAGTCTATTATTTGAAAATAAATCCAGATTTTTTTTTTCTTCAAAAAATTGTTCGAAAGTTAAGTAGGAACTGAGAAGCGTTTAGTCCAAGCTCGCTCAACAAGTAGCAAAATAGTCTTAGGTTTGTTCGAGAGTTTTGTTCGTATCCCTCTGAGGAAGGTTAGACAGCTTAGCGACAAAATACTCACTCGGTCGTGACATCGAAATCAAACATCGTCTTCACCTGCAGCAGGTGGACCGGGACTTGACACGACTGCATCGAAAAACAACGAACATCTGAACGCGTGTAAAACAATACCAAAATGCTCTACCCTTATCGGCATGCAAAGATTTGTCTCCGAAAAATGAACAACACACACTTCCTAAATGGTTTTTCTTTTTTTTTGTTTCTTTGATTTTTTTTTTTGTCCACGCTTCACTTTGATATCATGCAATATAGACGTGCAAAAAAGATAACATCTATTTCCACAAAATACATCTTCATCGTAACTATAAAAGGCTGTGTTTAAGAATGCTATCTAGTCACATTTTTTTTTTTAGCATTATTATGCTAACCTATCACTATATTGATACTCTAGCCCCAGAGTCATAGTGCTGTTGCATCCTGGGAAGAGTAGTTCCCAGAGGACAGGCTAACACTTGGCTAACATGGCGGTCCCTCGTCTTGTGGCAGGAGTGAAGAGGGATTGAACAAACTGCTATACTGAAGCGCTTTGTCTGTTAGTGTACCTAGTTCTCAAAAACTGACCCCCTATGTATTGATTTATAAATATGGTTCATTTGGCACTTTTCACATTTTCTTAATATAAAAGTATGTCTCCTCTTACCTAATGTGATTTAAATCAACACATTTACAGTTCTGTTTTGGCACAGGTTTTACTTGTTCAGGTTAAAATTATGCTCTTATTAACTTATTGTCAGCTTATAACAGAGCGTGTATTACACTGCTTGCAACTAGCCTCTCCAGCTAAAGGACAGATTTCGATATGTTTTTACCTTGTATTTTTTTTCTTGTTATTATTATTAAATAGCAGCATCTTCCACAAATTGAAAAAAAAAATTACTCGTGTAAACCTATCCAACATCTACGGGTAAATCCAAAAGCTCCTACGGCACACAGAGGATAAGGGACGGGACGACACAACATGTATTGCTTCTAGTACTTGTCACATTTTATCTCAATCCCCTAACGTTATGATAACTAAAGAGATTAGCTGCTGTGTAAAAGACAGTCATCCTAAGGTTTAATTAATAAGATAAAAAAGAATTAAAGTATTAAATCAAATGGCACCTATATAAGAAATTTCAGTGCAGTTTTGCCACTGTAAACATACTGTGCTGCATGCACGCTTTCCAAAGCAGGGGGAGGAAACACGGCCACATGACTTTCAATTAATTAGCATTCAAAATCTTTAAATTACCTGAGTAATTATTGTTTCCGCTAAACAACTACATGTGACAAATTGCTTGTTTTGTCTGACCAACAAACCTAAAATTATTTTCCAAAATTGCTCAATAGATATTAAGTCCATAAATGAGTCTACCTGCAGAAAAAAGGCAAATCTTACTCTAAATGAAATGGAAATCAGCCTACTGAATGCATTCAGCACAGTATATTTCCATAGCAGAGCAAAAGCACACTGGCTTCCTGTGATCTTTTATGAGGTTTTGCAATAAAATCCAGTCAAACCCTATCAAAGAGAAATTATTCCCTCGAAATATGTGTGTGTTTGTGCAATGTTTTCCAAGCTAGTAATGTATCTCGTCACTGTTATGAAGTACAAACTACAAATAAGAGTGTTTATGCACTGTGCCCTGCCAGCTATGACTTCCTCTTCGGGCGTGGTTATTTTCTGATAGTGTCGCATTTGGTGGCCCGAGCCTCAGCTGCCCGAGGAGGCAAAGAGAGAAGAGGCTCAATCTGTGGCATTTGTCGGGGCAAGCAGCAGACATGCATTGATCGTAACACCAGACATAGTCACCCATGGAGCGATGTGGTAGGAGGAGAGGGGGTGTCAGGATGGGAGTGCACTGGAAAACTGAGGACGGGTGGGAGGGTGAGGAGAGTGTGGATGGTGTTAGATGGGAGTAAAGAAGCCTCCTTACCAAGCTGTGGAGATAAACCCTCACTGGCGCTCCAACAGAGAGTGACACATTCAAAAGCACAGTGGAGGATTTTGGGTCGGATTGGTTTCAAAAGAATCAAAAGGTCTGTTTGTTTAGTCTTAGAGGTGTTCCCTCCCCTCACCAGGCTTTTAGGTCAATAAATCAAATGCACCCCCTCCTCATTTTTGGCCTTTTACATTCCGTCATACTTCAGCTACTGTTAGAATTAAATCTCTGTCCAGGGACTTGCCTGTTGGATGTGCAGTACGTGAGAAAGACACAGCTGCGATAGGATATTGAATTTAGAATTTGTTCCAGTCTCTTTAATCTACTACTGGACACCTAACACTCCCCAACATCCTGCCCCCTAATTACGAAACACTTTTCCAAGATAACAGGTAAGTAGGATCTAATTGACCTCAATTGATTGATCCTCTTCATCGACCTAGTCTCTTTCACCTCCGTCAATATTCAGATATGATGTGCATTTCCGGTGAAGTTCTTCATATGCATTCTACATATATTTCATATATGTGTGTTTTTTTCCCTGCCATACAAAAAACCATCCAGTCAACGATGCCATCTATAGCACACATCCCTGACCTCATAGGTCGAGAGAAACTCTCCCTCGCTTCACAGTGCATTAAGACAAAAAAAATTCAGTGTACTCCGATTGTTAAAAAAAACAGACAAAAATAACACGACACAAACAAAAAAAACTCAACAACAGAAGAAACAACAGCATCTTCAGCAGCCTCCTGGGTCTACAGTGGGCAGTAAATCCGTTTCCGAGGGAGACCTACAGCTTGCCAGAGGCAGAAATGAGCTCAGCTCCCAGGACATATGTTAAAAATCTCTCATCTGCCCTTCATCTCATTGGCAGTTGGACGGATGCGTGATAAGAGCAAAGGTCAGTGAGCCTATTTATCTCCATTACTGATATGCACGCTGCCGTAAAAAAGCAAATCTACTAGCGAGGCTTGCAGATTCAGCAGTGGACCCCAGATAAACGACGTTCCTTTGTCACGTTTCAGTGTTACCTCCGACTAAATGTTTGCATTTCTCAGTAGTATCTTGTTAGTCTTAATTGCTCTCACTCTATCTAGTCTGTGGTTTGGGTTAATCCGAAGGGTTCGGGTGTCCACAGGCCGAGCAGCAGTTTATCCGAGAATTAGTTTCAGTTCAACTGGATTATTCATTTTAGTTACAACTTTACAATGCAGGCAAACTGCAACAGGGCATATAAACAGCAGTGATCTTTTGCAGCATGAGCTAGGAGCTAAGCATGATAACCAGGTAGGTTAATTCAGCTGCACTGCAGCCTGTGGTACGAGAGGTTTAGAGCTTTTCTTGCTAATCTAGAAGTCTTACTGCAGTCTGCATCATAGATATGGTGATTTCCCTTTTCTAGCACCAAATATGGCATCATAATGTTCTGTTTCAGTGTGAAAACGTGTGCGTGTCTGTGTGTGTTCCCTGTTCTTTTCTTTGACTGGATATATAAGGTGATCCTTCACTGTAATGATCCTAATGCCTGGGGTGGCTTTCTTACTGGACTTAAATAAGACATATATTACACTATGTGACATTACTATTCATCTTCAATCCACTTAAATTAAAACAAAAGAATCAAATCAAAAATAGTCTCATTTACATTCATGTCAACCTGAATTCACAGATTAAAAAAAAAAAAACACAACTGAGCCTTATATGGGTGAACTCATTAATAAATAATGACGAAGGTAATGATTCCTATATCGACAATATAGTTAATAGAATTATCACAGCAGACTGCAAAAAATGCCATAGATCCTGTGTGTTTGCCGCAGCCTGCGCTGTATCGCTCTTGTCGTTTATGGGTTTTTCACTATGTGAGGTCATCGGCATGCGCTTCGCCTTTCTATCTGAGACGTTAGAGCCACACGTGGGGGTGGGCGTCACATGCTGTAACACCCCTGCAGCGCTGCACTGCTTGTGGGATACATCACAGGTATGGGAAGGTGTGCAAAAGAAAAAAAAGTGCCCGGTTGATTCTCTTTCCCCGCACCTCTGCCCAATTTCACCTCACCCTTCATCTCCCAGACGAGGGGACGAGGAGGGAGGTACGATCATATGCGGGTGAAGTAATAGAAGGTGTCGGCGGTGGGGGAGGAGTCAAGGGCATTTCTTCTCTCGCACACCAGGCTGAGGTTTGCAGTCTTGTTTGTTATAAAACCCTTGTAAAAGGGAGAGGGGCAGGTCAGGGGAGCAAAAAGTGAGAGGGGCATTCAAGGGAGGTGGGGCGAGGGGTTTGGGGTAAATCTCCTAGAAGAAAAAACAAAAACCCTACTGGAGGGTGATGGGTGTGGCCTGCAGGGGGAAGGAGGGCTAAGGGTTGTTTCCGTATTGGGTTCGGGGGCGGTGGAGGGCTGAACCCTGCAAAACCCCAACCCTCCGCCTTGCCGCACCCATGCCCTTCCCTCCATCCCCCCACTTCCTGTAGCCTCTCAGGCAGTCGGCCTGTCTACATGGCATTCAGCTCTGTCCACACAATACACAAACAAACAGACAGCTTAATTTACTAAACGAAACAAAACAATAAAACAATAAACAAAACAATAAAAAATCCCAAAAGGTCAAGACGTTAAGTAATAAAACCTTATTTACATTTTGCACATTTTTTTCTTGGTTTTTCAGCGTAATAACTCGCTCCTCTCCCTCCTCGTCTTCTCAGCACATTTTTGCTTTGCGTCAAAAAAATTTTTTTTAATAGAGAATACTGAAAACACGCAGAAGAAAACGGTGCGAACGATTCCTTCCGACATTCTTGCTCTCCTCTCCTTTTTCCATTCTCACTTTTTTTTATACTCCTCCCCCAAGCCCCCACTCTTTTTTTTTCCTCTTTTCCTCCTCGTTTCTCATCGGCTGTCAGGTTTAGCCCACCTTCTGTGGGTTGGTGGCGCGTACCCCCTGCTCGTAGGTGATTCGCTGGCTGATCAGGTACTGTGCAGCCTGTGTGGCGGCCTGGGAACCTGTGATGGTCACCTTCCTGTTCCGAGTTCCAGGAATGAACTCGCCCTTCTTGGAGATCTGGATCCTGGCGCCGGTCAGCTCCTGGTACTCCACTAGCGTCTTCCCTCCTTTCCCCAGAATGGCTCCCACTAGGTTTTCTGGCACAGCGATCTCAACCACTTCCTTTGCTCCTTCTGCTAGCTTCTCTGTGGCCAGTAGAGATGATGCCACAAGTGGTGAAGCAGCGCTTAAGTAACCATTGGTGGCCCCTGTAGCAGCAGCTAGGGATCCCAGAGAGAAGCCTCCAAGACTGGCTGCAGGGTGAGCAGCGCTGGTGGATGCATCGCTGGCATAGGATGCTAACAAATTAGCTGCAGCAGCTGCTGCTGGATTTGCATTAGCTGCTACTGCGGCTAGAACCCCTGAAGCAGCAGCAGGGTTGAGCCCCAGGCCCAGAGAGTTGGTGTTGTAACCATAGCTGGCCAGAGTGTTGAGGGCAGAAGTGATGGCGAGCAAGTCGTTGCCTGATAGGCTGGACATAGTGGTTGGGAAGGCTCCAACCCCAGCCAGGCCTGCCTGGCCGAGCAGAGAAGAAGCCGTAGCCGCGGCAGCGGCTGCGGCAGCTGGCATGACCTCGGTTGAGTTGGCGTACGGTGAGCCGGTGGGGTTGGAGTTGGCGACTGGCCCTGTGATGTTGGAGTAGGAGATGTTGAGGCACGAGGAGCTCTGCGGGTCCTCCTGGATCTTCTGGACAATGATCTCCACTGCTTTCCGGTTCTGTTCGGGCTCGCCGCTGATGGTGACCACACGCTCCTGCAGGTTGATACCTTCTGGCTTCTGGGATAGCTGGACCCACGCCCCAGACTGTTCCATCACTGCCTTGACTGTAGCTCCGCCTTTACCAATGATCAATCCTGCTGTACTGTTGGGGACGATCAGCTTGGCCTGGTGGGAGGTTGGGCAAAAAAAGAGATAGGTTATTACTTAGTTATCGACGTTTTAAAGTACATTTACCCAGCAGAAATATAAGTGATAGATTTGTTTCTTTATTGATCAGGCAATTAATTCCACTACAATCCCAAAGAGAAGTATAAAGTCAGTCTTTCTACACAAATGTGTTTATCAGTGTTACAGAGAGATGTCCCTGATGTTTTACACTGTTCATGTTCAGCAGAGAGGGAAACGAGGCGATGTCTCACCTGTGAAGTTACGATTACACATGCATGATAACATCCCATCTTGAATTCAGTGGAATTATAAAATGAAGACGACATTATACAACGGACGATGAAGGCTCCTGTTTGCGAGATGCAAAACAGTGGGAGCTGTCTTTAGAGGTGTCCTTATAAAGGACGGGAGACAAAGAGATCCAAAGAAGAGATGAACTGAGACTGAACGATGTCTGAATACAGAGAGGAAGAAGGAGAGTTTCTGATGCGCTGTGTTTGTGCGTGAATGTGTGTCAACAGTGTAAAGATGTCCTGAAAGGAGAAAGAGCTGACACAGCCACTGAATAAAATGGACTGTGCAGGAGCAGATAATGAGTAAAGAGTGTTTTTTTTCTTTATTACTTTGGTACACAATAGCAAAAGAAGAGAGAGACGCAATGCGAGTTGGTGAGAGAACAGAAGATGAAGAGTGGGAGGGAAGGATGGATGGATGAGAGAGAGGGAGAGAGAGAGAGGGATTGCAAAGAGGCTACTTGTGTGGAAAAAAAATAACATTGACTCCCAGGGGTCAGCGTTGCCATGGAAACACAGCTCCAGCATTCAAAGGGTAGTGAAAGGGAGTGAGACACACATATGTACACACTCTCCTCACACCCAAACACGGCGCAGCATATTTAACTTATATGCATACAGAAATGAACAGAACAATAATGCTCGCCAGTCGATGAATGAACTTAACGCACTTCATTTAGCCTTTCACAGTTAAAAGAGAATTGATTCACAGTGCATTTCTTAACAGCTGGAGACCATTTCAGCCAGGACCACTATAGCCAAAAGATGATTGATTATTTTCATCTGCAGTACTTCATATCTGGCATTACGGCTTTGCTCTGGGACCTCCCTGTGTGTCCACAATCATAAAAAGAGAGCCAGAGGAGGAAAAAGCAGCAGCAAACCCCTTACTCACAGGCTGGAGCAGGAGTTAGTGATGACAGACACCACACTGAAGTGGGTTTCAAAGCAGCATGCAGGGTGCAATAACTGTAGGCTAACTAAAGTAATTTAATAGCCGCCTTGCATGTGAGAGTTGCAAACTGGAAGCAAAATATCAGCTGAAGCCACCAGCTGATATGGGCCATCATTGAGATCTGTTGATCTGCTGGAATTGCATCTTCCCTCTTCTTCATGTTTTGCTGAATGAACAGATTAAAATAGTCGTAGGTGTTAATGTGAAATTTACGGGAGGCGCAGTCGTGGCAATTGCTCCACCCCTTCCACAAAAAACATTTAACTATGTGGCTGAAAGTTAGAACTGGTGGCAATTCTAACACCTATTCTTTATCTTCGTAAACATGTAGCTAATTGTATCTGATTTGGAATGGAACTTGTTCAAGTGCTCTGCTGGGAGGAGCCAGAGACGCTGAACATGTGGACAGTGCAGACTGAGCCACTAATGAAGCCGTTAATGCCTTATAGAGTTGAACAGCTGTAATAGGAGTCTAGCTTGCTGGGAGAAATCTGTTTTTAAATGTTATTTTGAGACAAAAGCAACACATTCTTTTTTTTAAGTTTCTATCTGCTGATTCGCTGCATAGTTTTTTTTTCTAGCTTTTTTATGCCGCTCTCTTGATATTACAGGTATGACCTTTTAAGTTGGACATAGAGATTTAGTCTTGTAAACCTAAAATAACTCTCTTATGGTGTTACAGAGAAGCTTGCCAAGTAGTCAGACTAAAAGTGAACACATTTCACTGAATTTGCCCTCTGTGATTTCTCTGGGTTTGCTCTAAGGTTAAATTCTGTTTATGGCAAGGACATTATGCAGTTAGCTATAAAGTTTGCCGTTTCCACTTTTCAGGGACAGGTGATTGAAGTGATTCATGTTCATTTTGTAAAACAAGCTTACTTGTTCTGCTTTATATACACTGTTGGTTGTTCATATCGGTGGTAAGTGCAAAATGACATTAACCCTCAAAAAGATAAAATTATCAATTTGTTTTTGCCCTCAGTTTACTGGTGGATAATCTACAATAACCCTTTTGTATGAAAAGGTTTACACGAGGGCTGTCTGCCACAAACAGATCTGATGTCTGCAGGGAGCTAAAGTCTGAATGAACTGCGTATATGAAGGGTTCACTGCTGCTCCACTGACGCAGGCAGTGAGTGACGCATCCCACTCTGCCGCAGCGCTGACCTCCGTGCACAATAAAAGCGTCACTTTGCTGACTGAGAACAGACCAGAGGAAAGTGTGAGACTCGTGCCAGCATTCAACAGCAATAATGGAAAAAGCCCTCTGCTGCAACTTGTTGCAATATGTGATCCTTTTCTCTTTTTGTGCACACAAGACAACAGAAATAGAAACAAACAACCTGCAGCAGATGTTGTGGACTTCTGCTGCACATCAGCCACCTAGCAAATAAATGAATGCCCTGCCTGGACTGCTATCTGTGGTCTGTCTGAGTGAGAAAAATGCTTATTAAGTGCAGAAAGAGAGACGTTAGGTCGGAGAAATGGGAGGACAGCGAGCGGAAAACATCACTGAGTTGGCATTGATGAAGACAGGGGAGTAAAATAGGAGAAAGAGATGGTGGAAGGGGATTATTGATTCAACAATCTGAGATAAAACATGAGCAGAGCCACAATTTTTTTGTTTTCTGGCTTTCCATGTAGAGCACGATGGGGAAAAAAGAGCAGGAAGACAAGGTAAAGAAGAATGTAAAGGCCATTTCATTATTTTCCCTGTCTGACACTTCTCCTTTAACCCCCAGCCCCCATTTGCTGCAGTTTTAAGCCGTGCAACATTGTGTGGAGGCAGCCTCGATTACAGAGGCTTGCTGCCACGCCGAATCCCGTGTGCTCTGCACTGCAGCTTTCTGTCAGGCGGGAGATGAATTTACATAGAAATAGAAAATTAGTGAGAAGCATGAAGGAGGGAGCGGATAACAAGAGCAAATTCAAACCTGCAGACGGCGCCACATTTTTGCTTCTCACTGCTTCAACTTGAATATTAGCAAATTATCTTTTGCCTGACCGTGTTTGTTTGTGAGATGTTTCTTTGGGATTAACAGGTTTTTTTTTTTCTTTTGTCGGTTCGTCATTCCTCTCAGACAGAATGGAAATTTGTAGCTAGTTTCTATTGATTAGCAAGCTGTTACGGCGAGGCACAACACAGCGATGCTCCTTCAACATGTCTCTTAGCGTCCTGCTGCTAACGGAGGCTTCGCTACAATCTGCCGTCCTGTGTAGATTCAGGAGAAGAGCAAAATGCTAACAAAGTGTGAACACTGCTGAGGCAGAGCGATTTTAAGGATTCCTTCCTAACACAATATAGTTTTAATACTATAAAGCACTGAAAGAGAATGGGGGTGAAATCATTCATGAAATATTTTCCTTTATTGATTTGAATAATATTACAGTGAAGTCACAATAAATGTGCTGTGCTAACATAGCGTTTTATGTGCTTTATGTTGTTGTTGCATCATCCACCCACTCACACCCACATCACTGGTGACTGAGCTGCAATATAAGGTGCTGGCCTGCCATTTGGAGCGTCAGCGTCTTCCCTGTGGACACTTCAACATGTGGCGCGTCTGGGGACAGAACTGCCACATTTAGTAGAAAACCTGCTCTACCACCTGAGCCACAGCAGCCCGTGATATAAAATAATCAACCTGATCTGTAGTACAGCGCACCCAACTGTTCTACATTTAATAACTCACGCACCTCATTCATTTGGAGAGAAGTTAAGTGCTTTGGTTATGTCACAACAGATAATCTACAAACTCTCAGAGGTCACACAAATGTGTGCAATTTTCAGTATTTGTTATTTTTTAATGACTGAAAGTGTTTTGAAATTATAATGTGTCATAATTCAGTCCAGATGCGTGTGTGATGGGAAATGATGAAAGTTTGAAAATCATTAGAAAGACTAAACATGCAGGGATACTGTGCACAACTCATGAAGACCTCACAAATCTTGAACATGAATTTGAATCTTTTTTTGTTTTGTTTTTGTTTACCAATAACTGATTGTAATTGACTATCAAGGCCTTTCTAAATGTCTCTTAAATGAGCCCTTGGGCAATCTTTTCACATGCGTTTAGACATTATGTTTAACAGTATTTACTTGGCTGCCGTTTGGTCAAACTGTTTATGGTAACCTTGATTTAAAATGTTCCTTTAGTCTAATCCAGGGATGTCAAACTCATTTTAGTTCATTAACCACATCCGGCCCAATTTGATATAAAAGGGAGCTCGACAAAATGCAAACCATAACATAATAAGCTATTGCAAGTACATTCTGAGCATGAAAGAAGAAAGTTTAAGGAATCACCCATTTACGAAACTGATGATTCACAGCCTGCAAAATCTTGAGAAAAACAAGCACAATTTTAACAATATGCCTAAGTTTTTCCACACTGACTCAGTTCACTGTCATTACACAGAAATGCTACTGTTGTAAATCAAAGAAGCACCCTGGCGCTGCGCCTTGGCTACGCCATCCTCCTTTGGTGTGGTGTGGCAGGCCGTGGGTAATGTCTTTTTCAGTAAGACGGCTGTTAGAGATGATTCTGCAGCCTCTGGTTAGGGTGAGATTAGCAAACGCACTCGTGATCTGATCCTTTCTTAACACGATGCAGGAAAAATCTTCATGGTGTAAAATACTGTCAAAACTCTGCAAACACTCATTCTAATCTGAACAGATGATTATGCTAATATCTACTGCTAATAAGTTAAGTAACAGTCAAATTTTGGATGTAAACATTTGTACAGATATCCTCTAAGCTGCCAGATTTGTGAAAAATTTGAAAAAATAAAATAAGATACCACTATTTGGCACTGCCTTAGATTTCATACAGCGGTCTAACCGTACATCCAAAATTCTGTTCAGGGGCAACGTTCTCCGGATGGTTGCTTTGCAGTGAGCAGATGAACCGGGTGGGGGTGAAAGTAAAGATGAGGGATAAAATAATGAAGCGACAACCAGCAGGAGAACTGCAGAGAGGAAGGAGCTGAAAAGATTTTACTCATGAGCCCTTTCATCCTCTGCACTCTGCACTGTAACATTCACACACACATCCACAGAGTGTCGGTGTAGAAGTGGGAGGATAAACAGTGGTGTACAGTGATGTCTGCATCCCTCCTGGTGCTACCGATCACATCTACCATCTTTATAGCCGACTGATTCTCTGCTAATGAGGTTCTAGATTTGTCTCCACTCCTCCTCCGCTTGCTTCACTTTCTTTTCTCGCATTTATTTCTTTCCATATTGTTGATGCTTTTTCCTTTTTAAGGTTTCATAAACGTTAAAACATCTGTCAGTCCCTTAAAGCTGTGTAGCTGTGTACTCTTTGCGTCTTTCCTTATGCTGTGCTGTACTGTTGTAATTTTCCACTGTTCATTTCTTTCAATTTTCTGTGTTCAGTAAAGCAAAGCTCTTCTTGCAAGGTCAAACACAACTCACTCCCACTCCCACACACACACAAACACACACAGTTTTAATATGAAATCATCAACTTCATCCTGCTTTTATTTAGCTGACGCTGTTGCTTTGACTCGCTCCAATGACCGACTCAGCCAGGCAGCTCCTACCTACCCACAATCCCATGCTCCCAGCACCTTTCTGCAGAGCTGCCACAAAGAAGATTATGTGACAGTTGGCAGCACGCAGGCAATCTCTCCTACAGTGACAACTCTTTCATTATTTCCCCCCGTTAGCTGCTCAGGTTTAAAGCTTTTTGTTAAGGTTTCAGTTTTTTCTACGTTTTCTGATCTCAGGTGTCTCCTGTTTTCATTTGATTTTTTTCCCCTTCTCTTTGAAGAGTTTTATATCTGCTGGGAGAAACTTTCTTCCACAGAGCAGAGGAAGGTCTGGCTTCTATCCAGCTGCTGACAAGAACGCCCTACGGCTGCAGCTGCTAGGCTGAGGTCAAAGGTCAAAACCAATCTCCTGCTCGTGAATACACTCATGCAAATAGTTTGAAGGAGCAGGGATGTGAAGTGTTGACTTCAGCAGGGATGCCAGCTTAACAGATAAGTCCAAATCGATATTGGGATGATTGGATTCAGGAACAACTTGGAGCGTGTTCAGGGTCTGACTGTTGGGACTCTCAAATAAAAAGTTCAATTACCACAGTTCAAAACAACAACACGAGAGATGTTTGGGTATTTTTCTGGAACTGATTAGTTTGTCACACTGGGTCAAATCCTAACTCGACAAGTCATAGACATTAATTGCTCTCATTAATCTCCTTCCACCAGTTCATGCTTTTAAGCAATAAACTCCAATAAACCTTATACATTACTCACTGGATGTTCAATGGATATCTGTTACAGGAAATAAGTCTCCAACCTAATGTACAAATAACCAAATAACTGTACAATTAAAAATAAATTATAAAGTAGAAGACATAGAAGAAAACACTAAACTGAATCCTTCAGTATTTTGTATCTGCTGATGGTGCTGCAGAAAACATCAGCGGTGAATGACACTGAATGAAGAGCTCGCAAACATTTGCCATTTAATATATGGACAAATAATTACTAAGATCTGTCATAAAACATATTATATTACTGTGATCCAGAAGGAACCTTTGTAGCTACTAGGTGCTTTAATAAATTTGTTAAAATGTAGAAGATTAATGAAACGTTGACAGACTATAATTAAACGCCCTAAAAAGATGTTCTTGCTTGCTGCGATATGGTCCACTTGTCTCCACGTCCTTGTGTTTAAGCAGGCAGGCTGAAGGAGACAAACGCTTTGCTCTGCTTCATCAATCAAAACGTGTCACTTCACTTTGTGTATCAACAAATGTGTGTACGTATTTGTTTTTTGTCTCGCATAGACAAGTCAAAGTGATAAGCTAACAGGGGTGCCGGGATCACCGAAGCGTAACGATCCAAGAGAGCGATGCTTCATTTCACGAGCAACCTTAACGACTAGCGCAGACACATGTACGCTCACAGACACTGCACGTTGCAGTAGCTTGTTAGGGCTTGACCTTGATGTGCAGACATATTAACACGCAGCTTTTACGGCCAGCTGCCTTTCTCGAGTCATTCCCTCCTGTGTGTGTTCAAATTTCATGAAACACCAAATCTGCAAAATGGTTTCTCTGGAATCTCCTGAGGTGTAAGAGGCTCCTGTTCCCATTCTGATTAGCCGAAAACAAAGTCTGTGCACGTTTATTTAGAAAAATCAGGGTTGTATTGTTTATTTGAGACTTTTACTTGAGCACCAACACAACTCGGGGAACAAAAAAATCAACTGAGGATTAAGAAACATCTAATAGCACGCCTGCTTTTCACATGTACATTTATCCAAATCCCTGCAAGAATTCACTTGCATTTATCCTTTCTGTTTACTTCTGACTGAAAATATCCAAATGGCATTTATGAATGCAACACAACCTCTACCTGATTTTAGCACGCTGTTCCTTATTAAAATTTAGGATTGTCATGATGTAATGATGACATTGTGTTACAAACGTTGTGTTGCAATCCATCCAGGTCACAAGGCCATTTGTCAGTGTCATCAGTGGATGCTAACATGAACACACACACACACACGGCTGCTCACACACATCATCATGCACCGATTCACAGTTTCATCCATATCCATGTGAGAAAAACAAGGACAGGCAAGCACACACAAACAAAGCAAAACACGCATGTTCTCGGCGATCTCCCATGAGCGCACGCGCACAAACATGCAATGTGAGCGGACGGCGAACAACTGTTGAGGCTGCTGCAGTTTGAACTTTGAAGTCTTAAGCAGGGGACTTTAGTTTAATCTGCCTCCTACTGATCCACAGGCTTAGTCACCTCTCTCTCCCTGTGTCATCCCTCTTTTTCCACCGCTCTCACCGGCTTTCTTCTTTCATTCTCTGGCTCGCCCAGAAGCACAGAAACCCCCTTAGAGGTTAAAAATACCAGAATGACAGAAGAGCTGGGCTACAATGACCAACAGCAAGAGAACATGATGTTAACTTGGACGCATATACAGAACAGACTCCTATACATACCCACGCACATGAATTTATAGCTCGTATACCACATCATCTAACTTTCAAAGACCTCAGGTCTTGTTCTTGCTCCATGATGAGGGTTTCTCTCCCGAGAAACTGCCGTCACAAGTGCAAGCGCAGAGGGAATATGTGCGCAACGTAAAATTACATTACATTTTCTTGCTTTTAGAAAAATAAAGCTGCTTCAAGGACATTAAGCGTTTTTGGGGGTTAGTTTTAAGCATCATTTTTTCTTTATTCGCCTAAACCCCCTGCATGTTAGGTCACCAAATTGAAAATATTTCCATTTGCTTACATTTAAATGCAACGCGTTAAAAAACGTAGATACAAAATGTACAGATGTGGTCTTTTTAATTTGTTTTTAAGCTTTTCGGGTGGGTGTCATGACAAGGGAGCTTTTGACTTATTTCAGGGGATTTAAAGGGAGTGTCTGAGCAGCAGGAGGATTATTCCTGGCTGTCATCCTGTCCTTCAAAACAGGTATAATGCAGAATTACTGATGTGCAGTTTTTCATATATTTCAAAATGTTTTATTTAATTCTAGCACATGAGTTTGCAATATGCTCTCCACCTGTGGTATTTTTCCAAGAGTATGATATTTCTAAAGTTCATGTTGGAGAATTAAAGCCTCTTGTTTACATTTTGCATGCGTCTTGATCACAGATGAACAATAAAAACACCAACCTGATCATAATAAAGATTTGGCAGCAGTCATCTATCGCTGAACAGAAAGTGAGCTAAACCTAACTGAACAGAATCTGAATAAGATGGTGTTATGCATTCAGGAATCATTAGACATGAGGAATGGTAAGTTTGCAAATATTCATTAAATCCCCCTCAGAAGCATTACAAGACCATACCCAGAGATAGGTTTTTTCTTCCTCCACACCAGCTTCAGTCTGCTGTTATATGAACCGCTTCTTGGCTGGGGGAATATTAACTCAGAAGCATATACACTCAGAGACGCCGTTAGCTTGCTACACTGGAGATGAAGACGAAGGATTAACTGCAACTACTTACAGATAATGTAGAAAATGAAAAACATTGTTTTAAATGGGGAGAAACCATAAGTCTGTTTGTGTGCGGACCAATCAGATGGCAAAACATGAGACGGGGAGATCAAACTCATTACGAAGCCTCCTTCTCTTCTTTTCTCCATGTGTGAGATATTTCCTTTGCAAGCACATCACACCTATTAAAAAGCTTCATCTTTCTTTTTTTAATCAATTCACACACATATGTCTGAGGAATGAATGAGATCACACCCTAACTTGATAATTCTCTGCGTGTGTGCGTGGTCTACACCCTGAAGTACAATGTGAATTTCGGGCTGAGATAATAAAACGCAGACAATCATCTGTCTTTGGAGCAGATAAGCGAGACAGAAAAATAGAGAGTGCGCCTGTAATCGCGCTGACTCGGCAGCGAGGCAGACGTTGCAGATTACAGGACTGACGGGAGAAAAAAAATGGATAAAATGTTATGTAAGAAAGCAAATCGCAGAGTGTAAAATCCTGCGTAAAACATCTGCACCTTGAATTTTGACTGAATTTAGCCCTAAACTAAAGCAATGACAGATATTTTTTATATATTAACAGCCTACATGAATACATCGACTGCCTCTTATCTGGAACACCTACATCGATCCCGATCTTACTGCAGTGGAGGGTTTTGGGAGCCTGGATTTAAACATCTCTGAAATGAAACCTAGGAACCAACTCACCTCGCCAAGTGGTTTGTTCCTGACATCTGAAGTAACCGATGAAAAAGTCTGTTTAACACGAGCAACTTTTAACCATAAATCTTGAATTTGCTTCTCTTTGTTTTCTCTTTTTGTCTTTGTTTAAGCACAAAGTCATAGTTTGGTTAAAAATAGAACCTTTTACAATGTTAAACACATCTAAATGTAATGGAAGCAGCACATATTTATATGCACTTATTCACACAGCCACTACAGGCTGCTTAACTTTGAAATGCACCTATAAACAGTAACAGCAGCTTGCACAAATTATTTTCAGGGGTGGGGCAGTTACTGATAACCATGAGGAAAAGGCTGATGAGGTAAATCACGTCCTCCAAGGTACAAAATACTGGGTTGGGTTCCACCAACTGGTCGAGTTGAGCTAAACAATTCCTGTAGAAGTACACAAAAAGGAAACCATTTGGTTTGTTACCAGAGGAATTAACAATAGATTCAGGCAAAACCTTAAGGGCTAAAAATGAATCTTATAAAAAGTTAATTGATAAAATAAGAATGTGATCTTGTGGAGCAGGAGTCTGTTTACACCACTTTATGATCACAATGCTTTTGTCATTCATGGTAGCCAACAGAGGTCAGCTTTTTGTGATGAAATGATCAGCCGATCCTATAATGCCAAAATCCCGGGTGCATTCATTCACTGATCAGCAGCAACAACACAGAACTTTTCCTAACTGTTGGTGTGTTTGACTCATCGTTTGGCTGAAGCTGACTTATTCCTTTCTTGCCAACTAAGCTGCGAGTCTTACACTCCACCTCTATCATCTGACTCAAAGTGAGCCAGGGGCCTTCCATGTTTTCCTCGCATTCACGGCACACTTCCTGTGCAGGCCTGCAATAACAGGAAGTAGGAAACAGGTGTTTGCAAAGGAGGTGAGAGATCACAGGAAATGACCAAACAAAGTGGCTGCTTGGAAATACTGGAGCTGATGCGAGTAGAGGCATGTGCGTGTGTGTCTGTTCACTCTTTAGCGCTGCTGTTATTACAGCATAACAATGTTAAAAGGCTACTGCTGTTTTCAGTCTGAATAAAGGCCAGCTTGGTCTGAAAATAGCCCCAGAAAAATACCACAACAAAACCACAGACCATTTGCAGATGATCTCACAGGGGACACAGCTCCGAAACGGCTGCTTATATCTAAACAGCATAATGCAACAGTAACAGGGGAGAGGGCATGCTTTACTGGCCATATGAAGTAGGTGGTGCTTTACTACATCGCCCACAAACGCAGTCTGGGGAGTCTCCAGGGTGCTTTGCCTTTAAACAATCACTGATGTTTACATTCGTCTGCATAGGAAGGCTTTTGCGTGAAGAGTGAATCAATAATGCACATAAAAAGAGGAGGTAACTGCTGGTAATCTAAAACATCATCTCCCACAAGTTATAATTTTAGCAAAACGACAGAATGTGAGAGACTGTTAGAACCACATAGTGAGAGGAGCAAATAGCACAAAAACACCCGAGCTGTGTTGCCACCTTCACAAATCTACCTGCCTAAAAGTGACCAACATGTGTAAGTGGGGATGGCAATAGTGATTCTTTTAAATGGGTCATAAATAAAGTATTTATCATGGCTTGCTTCAACTCTTAACTGGATATGTGATTAAGAAAATGGATGGATGGGTGGGTGGATGGGTAAATTCTAATCCCTTGCAGACTCCACAGACCTGTAGTTGTTATGATATTACTTTCTACTCTGCTTGGAGGGCACATTACATAAATGCTCAGTGGATCTCAGCGTTTATATAATGCTTGGATCGTATTTTCCTTCTGGGCAATATCCCTCCACAGATTATCACACACTGTCCTTATGATCTTTTACAGATGAACTGTCCTTGTAGCAGCGAGAGGACACATGCATATGGCCTTTCATTTAGATCACTGTGATCTAAGCCCATCCATCTTACAGCTGTAAGTCTAACACTAAAGTTACAGTTGCATAAAACAGAAGATTATGCATTTCGATACAAAAGAATGATTAAATTAATCAAGTGGATAAATTAAGCTACCTAACCAGTACTGTGTCTCAGTTCAGATACTTCAATTAATACTCTTCCATGTGGTAGACTATATACAATATACCTACTTGGTAGTGTGGTGGGTGAATTTTGACAGAGTAATGATGTTTTAAATCTAAGACAGTAAACTGTGTTTACTAGTAATGACCACTGCAGCATTCGACTGTAGCTGTGATGCTAGCTAGCTACTTTAGTTTCACAACATGACAACTTGTCGAGCGTCTGAGCAATTCATCTTCATTCAAAATATAAACATGAACACCAAACAGTCCTTCAACACTCTTACAGTAGATTTAATCCCTGATGTAATTCTGCCATCGTCACCAACGCGTGTCTAGCAGTGACAGAATGCTAGCTAAAAGCATGGCTTCCTCCTACTAGCTTAAAAACTGATTGATGCTAACCCCCCTTCTGCACAGAAACCACACAGGGTGAGAAGTGTATAATTCACAAACACTTAACTGTTTGGGAATTATGTGCACACACATCTGGATGCACTTCATGTAGCTATACTTTTCACAGTTAGTGCACTTTATGCAATGAAAATAGCAAGTGGAAGTGTGGAAGTGTGATTGGAGATACAGCACATTAAGGCAGAGGAGCTAATCTCCTAACTGTGTTGTACTGGGAGGAAATAGTTGCTTATAACTTAAACCTTTGCTTTTAAAATAGGAGAAACTTCCTTTATTTTACTTAATGGATCAACGTAATCTATGTAATCTATGAAACTCCAACTTTATCTAATGAGATACATTTTCTAATGTAGGTTAAAGTTAAAGAAAAAAAAACTTGTTTAATATTTGTGCATCAACATATATGAGTGAATTTTGAGAGCACTCACAATCTATGACTATTTAAAGATGGATCAACACTGTCCATCGTAACATTAGCACGTGCCACAGTGTGAAGAGGGGCATGGTGGTGTTTTACAAGAGTGCAGTTGGAGGTGTAAACAAAGGCAAGCAATGAATAATAAAGGTAATGAAATCCTTCAATAAATTCTCTTCATATGTACATCACTTCAGACCTCATTAAAAGAATTCACCCAGCTCATAAATCACTTCCTCCCCGGTCTGTCGTCCCGTTATGCGGCCTTGAAGTGCGGCGTGCTGTCTGTCGGTGTTCTTGTTGCTGTTTTTCTTTCTATCAGCAGCTGCTTATTCCACTGAAGCTCTCTGCCACTCTGCAGCTGTCGGCTAACAAGAGTTCAGATCTGCTTCCAGCTTTCAGTCACCCACTCGGCCAGTCAGGCTAGCACTTTTGGCTCTGTTTGTCTTCTCCCTTTCTCGATCTATCTTTATGTCATCTCCTTTCACACTTTTTTGTTTTCCCTCTTTGACCCAGTCTTTTGTTCCGACATTTTTCCTCCTTTCCTCCCACAGACACCCTTCGGATATCTCAAATTCTCACGCTGCTCCCCTCTTTTTTCTGTGCCAGCTAGTCCTATGGGGTCAAACACTAAATGCCAACAGCAAATGCTACAACAGCCGCGGCCTCGACAAGAAGAAGGAGGAGAGGACATTTTATCCAAAACCAGAATAGTCGACACAATCGGCAGCCGCACTACACGGGGCGCCAAGTCATCCTTCAGAGGCACATGTGTATGAGTGTGTTTGTAAATGAGATCCATTCAGCAGGTCAAAGTGAGTTTGTCTACAATGGGTTGGACAAGCGTTTGCACAATGACAGCCACGCTTTTAAAATGCTGTGAGGATCTACCAAGAGTTCTCATCTTACTAAGGACAACATTGCATTTGTGTGTATTTATGTATGGCTGTGTATTGTAGTGTGTTTGGTTACTCATCGCTGACAAACTATCTTCCATGTTACATTTATGAGTATTTTTCTTTGATTTTTTCAGTTTTAAAGACAGAAACTAAGATACACTGTTCAACTTTTGTTTGATGATTTTTACACCACATGTAATCCTCCCAATTATCTGGACTTAAGTGATACTACACTAGCTTGTGATCGTACCTGGAAGTCACGAAGTAGAACAAGAAACCTTTTGCTTGTTAGACAAATGTTTTTACGCTTACATTATAGAAACACATAATGTTTTAGATGACCTTGTGTGTCCTCTTCATTTTTATTATAGTGTTATAGGATAGCAACAAAAACATACCAGATATCCCTGAGGGGTTAATGTGAAAAATGTGCAAAATTACAATAGCGTAGGAGTTAGCGTGTTTGCCTAACACACAAAAGATCTCCAGTTTGCAGACAGGAGGAAACACAAACCCCAACATTGTGCCGTGGGGATCACAAGCTAGTGTAATCCCACTGCTGCTGCCAATCCTGGGTAAATGGGAGATTTGTGTCAGGAAGGGAGTCTGGTGAAAAAGGACTGTGCCAAAACAAAAGTTTTATTAACCTCACAGAAATATTGTAATTAGTTGAACAAGAAAATTGTAATTACCAGAACTAAATCGTAGCGCAAACAAAAGCAAAAGTTGAGAAAACTGAAACAGCCAATCAACCAAGTTGCTTACAAGTTATGAGTTTTCTCAACTTTTTCTTTATTTACAGTGAGTATCCGGCATGGCCGAAGAGGCTATTTTAGTGAGGGTGTTCTCCTTCTATGTGTGAGAACATGTCTTTTATCTGTGCATTGTCAAATGCTGCCCAAGTCCATTTGACTGCCTCTCTAACATGGTATAAATAGCCTAAAGAGCAACAGGGGATTCATCATCTATTATAAGTATCTAAATATCAACAGCTATTAGCCTGCCTGTCTCCCTTTGGCTGCTCGTATCATCCAAAATAGCATTATCCAGCTGTCGGTCAGCCTCCGGCTCAGGCTCATGATGCACAAGCGGCAAATTGGACATATACACTAACTGTATACGGAGGGAAAGAAGGACACTTGAGTTAAATAAATAATTCAGATTGGAAACTGGAAACAGCTAACCTTGGTCAGTCCAATAGTAACAAAACCGCCTACAATCTGTGCAAAAACTGAAGTGGAGAAATTATAATTTGCCATTTCTCACCCAATAACTTCCCTGGAGCCTGCAATGGTTGCCTGGCCACGGAAACCTGAGTTTGGTGTGGAAAAACTTAACAGGCCGTAAGACCATCTGTCAGTTTCCTGAACTGCTGCACCGACTACAAGCCAAGTCTTATCGGCCAGCTTCAGTGGCTCACTCACTTATGCTCTCCTAACTGAATGGGATGGAAGGAGATAGGTACCATGACCCATGGGTGTCGCATACTTTTCGACATATAATATGCCTTTCCAGTACTACATATATTAAAATGATGAAATTAACTTTTCAGACACAGGGAAACAAAACACCAGATGTGCTAATGCGCTTCAGCATCGTTATCTGCATGCAGCAGCTTTTAAAACGCAGCAGCCTTTTTGAACAATTTGCCCGTTTGAGTTCAACTCTGCTGGGTATGTGTGGGCTCGAGAATTCTCTGTATGAGTGTGTGTGTACCCAGAATTGATTAATTATGCATAAAACTCTCTTTATAACGGCACCTCAGAATTGTGCACTCTGCGAAAACACCGTCTCTGAGGGCTTTGTTGTGTGTCTGTGTGTATAAAAGTCTGATAACTGTAATTATTCAAAACTATAAAGGCGTAGCGCTCCTTCCCCTCCCCAGCCCCCAAATTCTGCTCATGACAGAGGATGAGAAATCGCAAACAACGAGGGAAAATGTACGCAACTCTAATGCAACACCCGGACTGAGAGCAGAAGAAGAAGAAAAATAGAAAATTCTGGCATAAAAATAGTTTTTCACTCTGCAGCACACATAATACATTTAGATTATTTTTTTAAATGTGTGGTTGCTTTAACAGCCTTTTAAGTATAGTTTACACTTTTTAGTGTCTAGTGCATTGTGTGTGTGTGTGTGTGTGTGTGTGTGAGTGCCAACAGGCATGGCTGAATGCACTGTCTGGCAAGCCTGAAGAGTCAATAGATGGAAACAATGCCAGACTTGACTAATCAATGAGACCAATCATGAAGAGAGAATGATGATAATCACTTAAACAGATTGGGATCATAATCAATGTGGCCACCCTAATTGTCCTCCATTACACAGCTGGTATTGGCACTCACATTTAGTTGTGCGATCAGCAGTGGACTGAGTCTGTGCGAAGCACTGAACTCAGAGTTTCTGGGCAAACAACAACTTAGTGAAATGGTGACACTTGTGCTGCTTCTGACTTTTGAGTGCTGCTCCAGACAATATAGTGTGGGGCGATAACAGCGGTGTATGTGCTAAAACCACAGTCCTGCTTTTAATGCACTAACCTAATAATCAGCCGCAATGTGTTTGATGAACACTGATGCACTGTGATCAAAAGTTATATTAGAAATGTCTTCTCATATCTGGATCTCGGTGGATGGACAGTTTCTTCCTAATGTCACAAATTAAGTTAAAGCCTTTGATGCATTCCTGTACCACCGAATGCAATATTTCTACCACTACCAAAGTCCAGGGGTTTAAAATCTGTATGGACAGAAACACTGAGCTACCTACGCATTACACCTAGAGAAGCTGCTTGGTCATGGAAAGCCACGAAGCTCCTGGCGCACAGTTTTTGTGCTGATGTTAATGCCAGAGGAGATTTGGAGCTCTGAGGTTGCAGATTCAGCAGAGCGCTGGTGACGTTTCTGCACTTGGTCAATCCACTCTGTAACCTTAAGTGGTTTACCACTTTGTGGCCGAGTTGCTGTGGCTCATATATGCTTCCACTTTGCAGTAACACCACATACAATAATCACAGAATATTTAGGTGGGAAGGAATTTCACACTGATTTCACACTGATTGCTTCAAGGTGGCTTCCTTTTAAATTGCCTGTTGTAAATTCAGTGAGCTCATTAGAATGACCCATTCTTTCACACATGTTCCTAAATGTAGAATGCATAGCTAGGTGCTTGGTTGTATATACCTGTGTCAAACTGGGAACATCTAGATTTAAAGATTGCACCCACTACTTTTTTTTCTTTTGCCAATTAATATTATGAAAATATAACAACACACACAGTTAGAGATAAGAACCCGAAATAACTCAGTAAGATTAGCTATAAGTCATGCCCACACTGTGTGTGTGTGTGTGTGTGTGTGTGTGTGTGTGTGTGTGTGTGTGTGTGTGTGTGTGTGTGAGTGAGAGAGAGAGAGAGAGAGAGAGAGAGAGAGAGTGATCTGGACACTTGCTCACACTTCCTCCCTTAGTGGGAAGTCATTTCCTGTTGGGATGATTATTTAGGGATTTGGCACAGTCAGCATGTGTGTGTGTGTGTGTGTGTGCGTGGTGGGCAGGCCTGCAGTTGATGTCACGTGTTCATGTTCATGTCCCATAAACTGCAGCCTGTTTTATGTTCGCATATTACAACGAATCTCATCTAATTCACTCTCTTTTTGATCTTTCCACCTTTTTATAAATATTTCCTTCTAATATTACTTTCTCTACTCCCTCGCTCTCTCTCGTCCTCCCTTGTGTGTGTACATATCTGTTTTGCCATCATTGTTTTCCCTCATGTTGTGCCTCATTCAACTTTACTCAGGCAGAAAATCATAGCCCATACACAGAAACAAGCACACACACAGTTCGCCATTCCAGAGAAAACCAAGGAAACCAGTTCGTCTCCTCCCTACCTTACACACCCAGCCGCCTCTCACACAAACACAGCTAATAAACAGTTATTTAAAAGAAAACAAGAATTCATGAACATTAGTATTTTATTGGCTTTCCTTGCATCCTATAATGAGACTGACCTGTTTGACTCGGTCCGGGTTGACGGTGGTCTGCGGCTGCAGGATGCTCACCGGCTCTGTCTTCTGGGTGCTCTGAGGCATCTCCCTCACCTTCTCAGCGATGAAGTCATGGACACCATTCAGTGCCTCCACAGTCCCCTGGATCAGACACACACGCTCTGTTGTGCCTACACAAACACACACAAACACACACACGGATGGGTCAGTGTGTGAGCTTAAACTGGTGGCTAGTGGTATCGTGATCATCATTTCAAGCAAAGATAAATAATAATCATCACTTGTCACGATATGAAACCATTCAGATGAGTACTTTTAATCTCTTGAGTACTTTTATGAATCAGCGTGCTGTGCAAGCCTGTAAAGCAGGGTGGCAGCAGCACACCACAGCTGAGCGCTACTGCAAGAAACATGCAGAAGAAGACGGCAATCCTTATAATTTAGTCAGCAGTTATTTCTATCAATGTGATTCCTATATTTACAAGATCTTTTTGAAATTATGACTGACTGTATCCCAGCTTTTTTCTCAGCATTTCAGAGAGGTTTCTGCAGCTTGGTGGGAAAGCACAGAGAGCAGGTAGAGGTTTGATGTAACGCAGCTCTCTCAGTTTAACTTGAACGTTCAGAATTTTCTGTTTTCATCTTCTTTATGCTGCTGAATAGAAATAAAACCAGCCATGGCACATGCTTCTATTCAAAAAATAACAACTGTGAGATAAGAAAAGATCGCAGGAAACTGTAATGATCCCCACTGGGAAATAACACTGCAGCAGCGGGAAATAGCAACAAAGAGAGAGAGGGGGTGAAAACACCAACTATCAAGAAATAGAACAAAAGATCGAAGTGGAGAAAAATGAACTTTGTATAGGTGCTGTTAAAAAACACAACAGAAAACCTAATTACAAACTTGTAATTACACAAATAACAAATGAAAGTATTGATTTAATACATCGTGCGTTTGTATATTTGCCAGGGAGAGAGAAAGCTGTTCGGAGTCAAAGCTAATTAGCCGCAGTGTCCACGAAAGCTAGTAAAACATGATATTCTTCACCTCACAGAAAAAATCAGGGTTCATATTTCCTCTCTCCTTCTTCTGAACATATCAGCATCGCTCAGTTTATGTCTGTTTCCAGGATTTCGTCCAATCAGGAAATTAATCCCCAGGGCACAAGAAAAAAAATCAAACATGCTGTAATAATTTCCAAGCTTCTGCTTCAGTGTGTACACCACATGTGTGTGTGTGCATTAAAACTGAGCATCGGCTCCAAATAAGCTGGACAAAGTACATCACGCAGAGCTGTGGATGCACGGGGGATTCGCCCTCCACTACTTCAGCAGGAGAAGAAAATCAAAATGCAGCTTTTAGCTTCAGTTTAATGACGTTTGCATCTGCTAAAGATTAGCTGCAGAAATTGTAATAATATACAAAAAAACCCACTTATATGGCTTTTGACAGAATCGCAAAGCACATCAGTTCAGGATTAATGTCATGGACATTATTACCGTAATGCAATTTTAAAGTGTAAATTAAATTGAAAAGCCTGTACTGAATTACCTCTTCACTGTATTGTTTCTTGATGTAATAAAAGAGGAGTCAATGCGTAAGATTATGATGATTAATAAGACCGGACAAAAAACACAAATTCTATATGACTTTTTCTTCTTTTTTGTAATGAAATCTGATAAAATAATGCAAGCAAAAACTTTTATTAAACTGGAACTCAAGCTCCACGGGGCACAAGATGACCTCATAGCAATGTGCTGGAGGAGCAGAACAATGAAAATCAGATAGGTTTCTGCCTAATGAAAATGCATACAATTGCTATAATACACGCTGTATGCAGAGAGAAGGGCAGACAGACACAGAGGAGAATTTAGGCCAATGCAAAGCCTCTCAGACCGGCTGCACTTTAACAACGCACTGAAACTAAATCTCTTTCTTTCTATCATTTACTATCACTCTCTCCTCTTTTTTCTACTTTTTTTGTCCTCACACACACTTTCTTCCTCACTCTCTTCCTCCATCCCTCACTATATCTCCCTTTCTCTATCCCTATTTCTTCACCCTCTCTCATCTCTCTCTTTCCCCCTCCCCCTTGAGTCCAGTACTTAGTAGGATCTGCTCTTATCTCGGCCCAGCAGCGTGTCATTTAGCTCTTCCTGTCCCTTGCCTCTCCCTGCATTGTTGGACCGTCTCGGTTTGGCCCAGCTTGGCCCTGTGTGGCAGCACTGGAGAGGAGGGATTGTGGGTTTTAAACTGCTATATTTGTGCAAGGGTGTTGGGAACTGATGACATATTGCAGAAGCCGAACAAGAGCTTCTTTAGCCAAGAGAGACTGTTTCAGTGCTTTTAGGATTTTGTTTGTAAAATTCTGCACAAGGAAACATTTCTAAAGGGTGAATATGTTAATTAGTGGACAGCCCTCAGATGAAGAGCTGCACATGCAGAATGAAGAGGTTGTGACAACTGACACTAAAAATAAAACACACAGCACATTACGCATTTGCAGAATTTGGCTACCTGGCCTTGCCGAACCTTTGCAATGCCTGTTAGCTTTACAGCGGTATTACTTCCCATTCCTATTTTTACAGTTTGGTGACAGCAGTGACAAACAGCCTCTGATGACAGCAGCTGAACGCTTCAGTTTGAGCGTGACGACAGGCCAACAAATCAAGCTAAACATTGGCAGTTCTCAGTTGTAGCCTCGCGCTACCGTTGTGTTGGTGAACATTTCTTTCTGCTTTTTAGTGAGTATCAGTGAGCGGAGCGGCATGACCATCGGAGTGTGTGTCTGTGTGTGTACGTGTGTGACGATACTGAGGAAACTGGGCCTCGTCTCTCCCTGACAGCTGGTGCCCTCTGGGTAATCTGGACCCGTCCAATCAGAAGCAAGGATTAGCAGGCCATTGTCTTGGCATGAGTGTGCGAGTGTGGGTTTGTCTTTATGTGTAGATTGTAAATATGGGTACATGCATGTGTGTGTGTGTGAGACTGTAGCAGAAAAGGCCATTCTGTCACTGGAGATCATATTGAAGCTGCCGTACAGCTGTGCTGCACCAACAAAGACCTGCTTAGTCCCATTACAAAAATATTCACACAGAGATCAGTGAATATGCATTTAATAAAAAACACATTGTGCTTTTCATTGCAGGCCAAGCGGATCCCAAAGCACTGCTATAATTTCTTGCACACCTTTTTTTCCCAGACTGGAATCAAGAAATAGTCCCTGAGTCATTTTTGTGTTAGCAAAATAAACTTTTTGGTTTTTGTGAGTAATTTCACATAATCAAGTGTGGCACTCTAATGTGTAACAGCACTCTAATCACCATCTTTGCCTAAACATTTTCTGGAAATGAAACTCACATTGATTTTCTTTCCTCACTTTCTAGCATATTGGATTTTAAGAAAAGGATATACGGATTTTTGACTTTTGAAGCAGTGAATCGAGCTGTGAAGCAAACAGGAAGTAGGCTCATATCTCAGCAACTGTTTCACGCATTGACATTAAACTTGGTGCATAATTTGAAGCAATGGGGTTCATTATCACTGTGACACATTACCACTCATGTAAAGTTATTAAATGTATGCATCCAACAGATATGGAAAAATTAGAGCATCCATTTGGAGTTGTGTTATTTGAACAGTTTTTAGTTTTCTTTCTCTTTGGTCTTCAGCTCCTGAGATAAATTAATGTCTTTGTCTTCTGGTTGTTCCACGTTCTTCTCCCAGCCAGTTAATAAATTAGACTGTCAGCAGGTAGTTTGTCTGATGAAAGACTGAGGAGAAACCAAACGCCGTTCCCACACACTGCTACAGCCCTGAACCACTCTAGACATCACCAAGCAGACGCACATGAAGAAAGCGTACGTCCGACTCGATCAGATCAGAAATTTACCTGCCAGCTCCCTGCTACAAAGTCTGTATGCTATCCGATTAAGCGTGTGTGAGAATCAGCAGGTAATTGTCTGGTGAATTCACAGTGAGGGAACAGGCATCCTGCGTCCTGGCTCCAGCATGCGCTGCTCGGGCAGCTCCCTCGCCTAAACCAAATTGAGTATCTCCAATAGTGACAGTGTGTGAGAAGTGAACTGGCTCTCGCCTGCTGTGTGCTACATATGAACAAAGAACAAACATAAGAACAGAAAAGATGATAGAAAGATGATATCCTGACCTTATTTCTCCCAACATTAACCAAAGTTCATGTGCAGACTTTGTGTAATCTAAACTTATGGAGCTTTAAACTTTAAACTGTACACACAGATTTTACCATCTTATCTGGAAGTTGTTATCTCACAAAGCAGGAAGACTGAAAAAAATATATATATATTTAAAAAAATTTAATTTAGCTGCTAAATGAAGAGACACACGAAAAGGCTGCTGATTATGTTCATGTTTTAAGGGGCCGTTTGTGTTTTAATTATCATGCTCATTCTCGTGTCTCAATGTCTTATTTCCCTGCAGGAAAAGCGTAGACAGTGAGCAACATACAAATGCCAAAACAGCACCAACATAATAGAATTTATGCATCCCTCAGAGAGCGAGCTCTGTTGGCAGTCAGTTCTACGCCGGTGCAAAAACATCACTATGTGTTTGTGTGTGTGTCTTTGTATATGACTTGAGCATTTCCCCTTGTAAAACGAACTTCATCATTTGACATTTTAACGGCTGGAAGCTTTTTCCAGACTTGACATGCTGCAGCTGCTGAAGTAATATCTGTTCAATGTTGTTAAACCTTCTGTGTTTACATAATGTTTTAAGGGCATTTCTTAGACACAGAACACAGGGCAGGAAGAAAGACAATAAAGTCCTTATTTATAGCATTGCTATTCACGAGTGTGGACATAGTGAAGTTGTGCTTTCTTACTATGGTTTAAAAACTGCAGGTGCTTTCATGCGGTGTTGTCAGGCCTTGCTGGTAACGTTTTTCACATTGCTGCACGGATAATTGAAACAAGAGCAGTAAAAAGAAACACCAGTTACACTTACAGCAACAACAGCTAGGCAGCACCACTGAAATGCATTTCATAATGAGATAATGTCCCCAAGTTTTGGAAAACGTGAGTGCAAAGATGACAAAAATCAAACATTTATGATTTATGAACAGAGCACAAATAAATAGACTGGAGCAAACCACAAAGGAGCAAGCGTTACAGCCTACGAAACACATCAGAGACACAAAGAACTAAGCTCCAAAGTTTCAGGTCAGGAGGTTGGTCAGTTCCTATCATGAAACACATGCAACAGTGCCAGCAACAGCTGAATGATGCCACCGAGTTCGAAATAGCAATGAAATCTATCCACTCGTGCTGCTGTTTCTATTAACTAACTGGCAATTGTTTTTCTGGATGCAATTTACTGCACAGGTTGCAGCTACTAGTCTGGTGTCGCACAGCACAAACCGGCAGCCATAAAACACAAAACCCCGACAAGGGTCATCCCCCGGAGCATTAACTTCTGGAAGAGGGTGACGGTGATTGGAAATGAAAAGTAAGAGGCTGTGAAATTCATAACAGACGTGAACTTCAGCTCGCAATTTCCACAGTGACCAAGTGACCCAACAGCATTTCGTTCAACACCAGAACACTCATCATCATCATCATCATCATGATCCAGGCTGTGGACTCTGGCAGTTGTTTTTATTAAAGTCTAACTAACATGACTCACTCCTTCCTCCACTGCTCTCTTCCTCCTCCTCCACCTCCTCCTCCTCCTCTCCCTGATGACCAGAGCGGCACCGTAGGAAGCAGACTGAAAGCACAGAGAGCTGCTTCTCCTCTGATTTCTGACTCACAGCAACATATGTATGCTCAGTATGGTGATGCATACTAAACTGTAAGATGACTGACACAAGAATGTCCCTCTGTGCTAAAAAAAAAGAGAACAATAACAGCCACATTAACACGACAGAGATCAAAGAAACTATCCTGCAGTGGGAGGGGACACGCATGTCCTCTGCTACTGGAATACTGAAAACGGAAGAAGGAAGACGCTTAACGTTTGCTTTGTTTACAGTGAGAATACTTTGAACGAGGGTAATGAATATGAGATGAGGATAACCGTGCAGTAAGTATTGTGGGCTTGCACTGAGTACACTGATGTATTTGCAGTGCGTCCACTTAACAAAGATGTCTCTCTGTCTGTTAATTGAAACAGAGCGGTCAACCTACAACCGGCAGCCATGATTCATTCTGTCCACTCTTGTCCAGCTGGGGGTGGAGACACGGCCACTTTGGGGCTGCTGTAGCTGAAAGCACTTTGCACGGTGACTGAAATGTCACACTTGCTCCTGTGGCTTTAAAAGTCAAAGATGTTGAAAATGTGCTACCTCGGTAACATTAAAGCGAGAAAAATGACATTATCCTCTCTCCGATCCTATTAACTTGCATTCTCAGAAATGAGCTAATTTGATCTTAACGATGTAGTAAAGGCTGGGGTAGTTTTGCTATTTTTATTGTTTTGTAAAATGCCTCCTGCAAACTTCCAAATGTACAAAAACAGTAAAAATCTGGAGGCCAAGCAATTCATTTGCTCATTTTGGTGAATTTTCATATACAAATGTGTGGCTTTGTCTGCAACATTTTAATGTGGAGATGGTTTTATATAAATCAAAGTGCTAAAGTCAGGCACCCACTGGCAATTTAAACTATAATGGAACATAATGCAAGTCTTTCAAGCAATCTGCATTACGTTTGAATATTTGTTCCTCTAGTAGATCGATTTTTGTCATTTAACATTCCTCCTGCGTTGGCATGAAAACCGACATCCTTTCCTCTTTGTTTGGTAAAGTAAGCTCTTTAAATGTGCAGCTGTTCACTTCATCAATAAATATGTTCAGTTTCTAACAGTGGCCTTCAATTTATTTTTCAGTTAATTTATAACTCTTGACTGTATCAGTTCACTTCATTTTCAACAAATAACAAAAGTAGGCATTAAGTTAGCCAACTTGTAAACAAGAACAAGTCTTATGAGCAGGACCTATGCCCTGCATTTCCCTCAAAATCTAGGCCTATACAATTTAACTATAATTCTGTTCTGAATCTCTAATGAATAAAACAACAAATTAATAAATGATAAATGATAAGCAAAGCCTTAGTAAATCCGTATGAACTCAGTCAGTCCTCAGTGGATAAAATGTCCTGATCTAGTGAAGCAAATGTTAAATTAAGGCAGAGATTGGAGGAAGGTTTGACAAGATGAAGCTGCAAACTGTGTCTCTCAGGAATACTTTCTGTTAATAAATGTACAGATCATAATGTGAAAATTCTCCTTAAAAAGTGAGACAGCTGCCATGACCTGAAAAAACGTATTTCTTCTTGGTTTATTAATGTTGTTTTCCAGCTCTAGCAACCACTAAAGGCGTAAACAGTCTGGTTTCCACCACAGCTCGGCTGAAAACCGGCAGCAAGTGCGGTGAACGTGCGAAACAACTTGTCAAATATATTCTGGTAATTTCCTGCAAAGTGACTCATTTGAAAAAAAAAATCCCCCGAGAGCTCTCTAGATCCCCGAAGTTCCCTGTTTGGAGAAAGTTTTCAAACTTAAAAAAAAAATTAAAAAAAAATATTTGGGAAACATCAGAAAGGAATAACAGAGACGAGATGTGACAGAAACGCCAGAGGTCCTGTGTTCACAGGTACACGATGTTCATCGCCTGCTGTGCCAAGATGTACAGCTTCTTTACTTCCAGCACCCCTCTGATGGAAAAAACATCAGTGGCAGAGAGAACGACAAATGATAGAAAGAAATACAGAGGTTCACACGACTTCTGTCACATCTAAAAAACATCAAGCGAAGAGGAGGGAGACGCAAAGGCAAAGAAATGGACAGAAACGCAGAGAGGGGGAGGCAGATCAGCACAGAGTCACGATGCCGATGTCAAAATGGAGTGACAACAGAGAAAGAGGGGGACAAACAGAGACGAGGAGGGAGAGAGACAGCCTGGGATGCAGAGAGGGAAACCTTTGTGAGACCTGTCATAACAAAGTAATGTCAGAAAAACAGAGACTAGGAGAGACCAAAGAAGCAGAGATTCTGCAAGATGTGCAGAGAAATGTTGGCTTTTGCTTTGAGCGTGACCTACATACGATTTATAATTTACCTGAACATCACTCGTTAAGTTTGTATTATCAGTTGATTAATAAAAAAACAAATATCTCTTGTGGTTACTTATTTGCCTTTTCTCTCCTTTTGTCTTTTCTTATTTTGTTGCTGATTTCTTTCATTCCTCTACAAAGACAAATTCACGCCACAAGCTAAAACTGAGAGGGAGACAGTTAGAGAGACACAGACAGGTGCAAAATGACCGAAAGCAGGTATAAAGAGACAAAAACTGAGGCGAGAAGACGGCCACAGTCTGAGCGGGAGAGAGAAAGTGAGTCTCCATCTCTTAATATAAATAACCTCTAAGGCTTCATTGGAGCCGATTGGAAGCACAGTGAGACGTGGCGCTGGTTTAATGTAAGCTCATTAAACGGATCTCCTTAGGCTGCGGATAAGCTCAGGTTAACTGGCTACCTTTGATCAGATCTGCTGGATTAGCCGTCTGTTAGGGGTGCAGTTTAACACCTTGTTGTTTTAGGGGTTTAAAGAGTATATAAAGTAGCTTAGGAAACTACAGTAGCCAATATAGAACAGCAGACAGGGAGAAGTTTGATGGGAAAAAGAATAAATTTAAAGACATGAAGGTCACAAATTTAAAATTGAAGTTTGGTGCAGGAGGTGGTATCTGACCTCTAACTGGCCTCCTGGATTCAATCTTTCATCGAAGCTACTCTGACATTACAAGTGAATATCTGACCAAGTCTCATTCAAATGCGGTTATTACATTTCTTTAGCACACCTTATTATGTGCCTGCTATTATTAAATCAATATCAGTCCATTATTAAAATCCAAAGATTCAAAGCAGCAGGAGTTTGGTGAGATACGTTTCAACTCTGTGAGCTTTGTTAACGTTTCAGCGCTCAGTGCTCATGTTTAGTCGTGCATATTGTCACATGTGTCTTAAAAGTATTGCTTTAAACTTTTAAACTTTGCAAACATACAGCTGAAGAGGCAGGCACTGGATTTTTCAGTAATTTACAACATTTTTCAGTTTTGATTAGTACAAATTCGGCATTTCTTCTAGCAATACAATTAAACTCCTTATCTTTATGATTTATTCAACATTTTACCCATTGATCTGTTTTTTAATAGTCAATCTTTCCAGTGTTATAAAGCAATAGAGTAACAGAGTAGCCTTCTTAATGTTGCCCAACAAGCCTGTTAACTGACTCTAATAGTTTTTCTTAAAATTAATGAACTGATAATTTATGTATGTATGTCTAATTTCCTCCTGTCCCACAGTAAGACCAGCACTTTGAAGGGATAAAAGGGCTGAAGCTGACCAGTAGGCCTCTGTCACAAGAGATGGATGGATTCATTGACTGAAACCTTAATAAGCCAATAGAAACGACTGCACTGACTTCCATATTGAGTTACAAAAGGTGTATGGGCCAAACAGCTGTTCCAGCTGTGGGGGCAAAAGCAGAGGCGTGGGACCATGCAGAGGAATAGAGGGATGGAGCGAGATAGAAGACTAGAAACTGTTGCAAAGTGTTGCATAACTCGTCGAAGTTTTGTTCGAGTTGGTCTTCACTGTTTGACTGATCCTGCTCTGTTACCTAGGCAACTAACAGTATCACCCCTCTGACCGTGCACACACAGAAACGCACACTGTTGTGCACATACACCAAACACACACTCTTTTATGCAGCTGGGCAGCTGCTGGTGATGTCATGAGTTGTTTTTCCAAAAAGAGTGTGTGTGTGTGTGTGTGTGTGTGTGTGTGTGTGTGTGTGTGTGAGTGAGAGAGAGAGAGAGAGAGAGAGAGAGCATGACTGCATGTGCTGATGTAATCAGGGGCAGTAAGGAAACTTGGACCTGTTCTCTGCTGCAGCCAACCAAGTCTTCATTAAAATGAAGAGAGGACAGAAAGACAAGAAGAAGAGAGAGAAGAAAATGGAAGGAAGGAAGGAAGGAATTATGTAAAGAAGGAAAAAAGGAAAGAAGAGCTGACATATGGAATAAGAAAAGACAAGGAGAAGAAACCAAAGAGAAGGAAAAAGGTTCAAGGGGGAGTCGCAGAAAGAAAGCAAAAGAAATCAAAGACGAAAGGAAACCAGAAAAACAAAAAGTTCTAGAGAAACATTAAAGAAAAGACAAAAATAAAAAGTGCGTCCCAGCACTGTAGCTTACGTGGATGAAAATGTGATGGTTGCTTTGTAACAAGCTGGCACAGAATCATCTGGTCTCCCCGAGTGCCCACGGGCCTGTAACACACACTCTCCCAACAGCCCCCACATTATTTACACCAGACAAAATCATGGTCAATTAGGAAAAACATATTAAATCCCGGAGTTACCGTGGACAACTAGCCTGGGGGCAAAGCTTCACTGGTCTTTATTGAGTTTTACTGGCTTTAAAACAGCAAAACAGGAAAAACTAAAGTTTTCATCAGGCTGAGGTGTGAATAGTCTCGACATAAAATGTTCTCTTTCCAGATTACGGCGTCCACTCGACCTGAATGCTAGTTTTTAATAATAAAATCCTTTTGTTCTCAGGCGTGCTCGCTGTGAATACTACCAATCAGCACTAACAAGAACCCAGCAGAACAAAGCACGACTAGAGGTACCACCTTAAGTACAATATCCAAAAACACACACAATAAGAGCAATCCAACAAGAATCTGAAGAGGTATTGTACAAAATCATTTAGAACCGAGAAAGACAGGATCATAAAAAACTATAAAAGCATCAGATGCTGCAGAGGAGAGAATGCAAGCAAATTAATCCATAAAAGGCCAACTTACACAATGATCTCAGTTTTATAAGTAGTTACTCAAATTATTGCACCTAATAATTATTCAGCATTACTATTTTTTTCATAATAAACTCTGGCTTGTGCAGCTCTCTTCTTTGTTGGAGGACCTACTCAGATAGTTGTGCCGATCCTTTCATCCACGTTCTTTGTTTTTAAAGCAGCCCAAGGTACTGTAAAAACATGGTTTCCTGTCATCCTCTCTCCCCTTCTCTCCCTCACTGTTTCTGCTCACTCATTCTCCCCCATCTCCTTCCTCCCCCATCACCTCCGCCCTCCCCCCATCTTTTATCTGTCTAGAGGTCCGGCAGTGACAGAGCACTCGGCGAGAAGACTAAGGCAACTCTTTCTAAAGAGTAACAAAAGAAGCTGGAAGAAAAGGCAGGAATTCCTCTGCTCTGATGTAAGGCTTTTCACTTGGAGAGACCTGCTGCTCTCCGTCCAATCTCCACCTCCGTGTCCTTCACGCCTCCAGTCCACAAAGTCCCTTTCCGGTTATCTGCTGACTTCACGAACACTTCTTCCATCCATATTTTCAAGCAGCACAGCTCAGAGCTCTTTGAAAACATGGCTTTTAAAGTATTTCTAAAAATCTGTGATAAATGGGCAGCGGTACATTACTAACAGTAAGATAAATGAGGTTGCCACTGCTTGTTAAAAAATCCTTTAATAATAGAAAACCTTCAAAAGTTGTGATAACAGGAGCAGCCAGATGTTCGCTGCAGCAGGAATTTGAACTTTTGTGACCTTTATTTTTGCAGGAAACACTGTCACATTGCTCCAGCCTTTCTGTGCATATGCAGGCACCATTTACAACATAACTATAAGTTTAACTTAATTACAGGTAAAAACATGTTTTGTAGATTTTCAAATGGTTAATACTTACATTAACTAAATAAGTCTGTACATTTCTCAAGTTTCTTTTACTTATATTCACTTCTCTTTCATTTCTTTACTGTATTCTTATCACTCTCTTTTAAACCACAAAGTTTACACTGTTCTTGAATGAACCTTCATTAGCTCAAATCAAGACTTTTATTTTGAAGGCATCCTCCTCTCAGAACTGTCTGATATACTTCTGGTCTGTGAACCTTCCTCTTTATTTATTCTCAAGTTGATCAAATTCTAGCTCCTAAATTCTAAAACATCTGAATCATTGATGCTGTGCAGGATTCTTTTTTCCCCCAACTCATTAAATCAAAGCGGGAACGTTCAGTTTGTTCTCACAAAAACAGAAACAGCTTTTGCTCACAGTTTGTTTTCAGCATCCACCCTTTCTACCTCTCCTCCCATTTCCAGTCATCCTACCCTCCTTTCCTCTCTCCCTCTCTTCTCTTGTCTTCCTTTCTTTGGCAGCGGTATCAGTGTTGCCCAAGTGACCCAGGCCAGGCCAAGCAAACAGCTGAAAACATGCCATGACTGCCTCCCTTCCCAAATTTTTCTCTCTTTTCTTTTTCCTCCTTTCGACCCGCTTTGCTTTTCTTTAGCCTTCGGCTATTCGCCCTTTTCTTTTTCTCTCCTCCTTTTCATTGCTGCCTCTTTCTATCCCCACTTTTGCTCCTCTCTCTCTGTCTCTCCATCACTTTGTTGTACCTGCTGTCACATTCATCTAAGAGCTGCCAGCGTGCTCTGAGCAACAAGTAGAAAACAGAGAGGAAAACACTGTTCGAATTAAACTGTGGTCTTCCAGGGAGGAGAGGTCTCTCTTCATGTACCAGTGTATGGGTTGGGCATAGCAAACATACAAAGTACAAACAGCAAATGTGTCCTTTTATTAAAATTTCTTTCACCTGTCTGACAGAGAAGAGAAGAGACAGTGTCTCTTTTAGTTGTCACCAAATATTACAAGGAAAAATAAATAAGATCTCCTTGAGATTTACGCCCGTTTCTTGTTTTGTTGCAAAAAGTGTTTTGCAACTACTTTCACTGGACAAAAATCAATCTCTGTGTCACACATCCTTCAGCCTATTACAAAAACATGTACTGTATCTGAAATAACGGGGAAACCTGCTTCACTACATGATAACACAGAAAAGCAGGGAGGATCTCAGGTTTCATTAATGACAGAAATTAGAAGACAGAGAGTATGAACTCAATTGGATCAGCAGGAGGTGCAATCGTGCAGTTAACACTACATGGACCAGTTGATGAAAATGTGATTACACCCAGGTGAACAGGTCTGAAAAGTGAAGCCTGTGTGCAAGTGTATTGGCACAGAAATGTAATGGCCAGCAGAGGGTGACTCCTCTGGCTGCAGAAAGAGCTGCAGCTGACTCTTGGTTTCCATGATGTCTTACCTTGGGACTTCATTTTTCAGGTTAAGGTCACCATTAGAGTCGAAAAGTAGCACACGAGCACTGTTTCTCGGCCAGATCAGCTCCTTGCTTGTCACATCTGGATACATTAATCTAAGATTTTGATGGTCAAAACTTCCAGGCAAGACTTCACTAACTAACGTGTGATTTCATGAAATGAACACCACCATTATTACACCTTTGTCACTTAATAATTTAACGTGACATTTTCGCAGCAGGGACGTGTCAGCATGAAAGTCCAGCGGCTGTTCACTGACATAAAGACGATCCTGAAGAAAGATTAAAAAAGCGAATGCATTACATGATAAACTTTACGGAGGATACAGGGATACTTGATCTGAGGACACAAAAATAATGTGGACTGATGTTGTAAAGTAGGGAGAAAAGGTAGTCAGGCACGCCCACTAAGGTTCATGTGACTCAGGAAAATTCCTTTGCTGTTTGGTGGAGATGTAAGAAAATAAAACTGCATCACGTAGCTGTTTTCTGGCTGTATGGTCAGCGATTTGCCTCCAACGGGTGAATGTAGAAATTCTATTAATGTCTTTCGATGAGCAGGTGAAACTAAATATCAAACAGGATACAGATCACACAGGAAGTGATGGCACTGGCATCGACGCAAGCAGCGGGACAGCTGTAGAAATGTGTTCCACTGGGTCTTCCCCATAGACCAAACAGACTCACGTATTCTTGTCCCTTGTCATTAAATAGTGACATTGCAGGAACCCTTCCGCACACTTACACACTTGTGGAAAGAACGCAGATACACACACACACTATATACAGTTAGCTCAGCTATCCAGCTCTCTAGAAAGTCACACCTCTCACTATGTAACCACAGACAACTATATATACACACCTAATCACTCGCATACTCATCTGTCTTTCACACACACACAGCTCGTTTGTGTCCTCGGAGGGCCTGCGCAGTAACTGGACCTCGTGTGAATTCTTGGTCCACCCAAACGAGTTCAACACTGTTCTGATTTTACTCACACCTCACACACACATGCACACACACACAGATGCAGACGCATAAGCAGAAATGCAGACATCTTTCTCAAACACACACACTAAGTGACCGTTGTTATAATGAAGTGTCATAACGAGAGAGCGAGAGGAGATTTTCCTTTCTCTCATTCTGAGCCTTTCGCTCTGAGTCAGTACGTTTTCTTTCTCTTGTCCTCTTCTTCTTTCATTCCTTGAGTCTGCTTTCTTCCTCTGTGTTGACCACATCAGGAGCTTAAACCTTTTGTTTTTTTTTACCACATTTGCACCACAGATCCATTTTTGACATGTGAAAACACGTCACTCGCTGTGTTGATATCTTATCTGATCTGCTGTAACTAAATGACTTACCAAATCAAGTTGCTGAGAATGGAACAGTAGACATAAATGCAAAGTTCACGAGTTCCTAAAGATTTTTGATTTTTGATGACAATTCTCAGTAAAAAGAATATATGAATTTTTAAAAATCAACCTGCAATCAAGCTGATGCCTTGCTCATCAGCATGGATTTGTGTCGGCGTGAGTGGAGACGAAATCATTGCTCACCAGTTAACACACTGACCCTATGCACAGCTTGATGTTCATGTTTGCCCCTTTTTCTGGCATCATATTCATGATCTCTCTCTGCCTCTCTTTCCTCTCAAGCACACAGAGAGTTACACAGATGCACACTTCGCCTCTCTTTCTCCAACTTGTTGAGTGTTATCTCCACTGTTGGTATCTGGTGTCGCACAACTGCCTTGATAGAGCCACACCTGTCTCCCTTCCCAAAACACACACCCACACCCTCCTTCCACTCTTTTACCCATGCTGCCTTGTGTCCCAAGACCTCAAAGTTAACTAAACAGTCGACTGTAGCCTCTGCTCAAGTGTGCACGTGCTGGTGTGGCTGTTTGTTGTGTGTATGTGCACAGTGCATGTGTGTTTTCTTAATGTTTGGAGCCAGGCAGCATGCTCATTTTTTACTGTCATTATTTTGAGTGTGTGTGTGTGCATCTATCTGTGATGTGGACAGTGTCAGCTGGCCTAAGCCTCCTTGTCCCCACCCTTTTATAGCCTCAAATCCCCCCAAATCCATCTCTACTCCCCATGTGACTACAACTGCCCCGTTACTTCGTCAGCTGCCCCAACTCTGCTGTCAACCTCTTTTTCTCCCTCTCTTTCTCACACACACACCCACCCACACACACACACACACACACACTAAAAACACTCTCTCTCTCTCTGAGACCTCTCGCACACTAGAAGGATGATTTACAGATTCAACTATAGATCCTAAAAGCATTCCTCAGAGGCCAAATGAAACATGCTGGCAACGTTCTTAGTGCATACTGTACTAATTTCAAAAGTACTTTGAGCATTACCTTTGAAAAAAACCTGGAAGATCTTAAAGTCACAGCTTAAAAACAGAAGTAGACTGGTGATCCCATATCACCCCTTATCTCCTCTTCACTGCACTATATTTACTGTCCCTTTTACTTGAGTGTCCGAATCCTTGGAGGGTAAACTTAAACATAATGTGGTCAGAAAAGCTCTTATTGGAAGAAAAAAAAAACAGACGTCTATGACGTGTAATAATCTCACGATGCACTAACATAATATTTTATGAAATATCTAAAAATATTTTTCTCATCATGCCTTCATTCAGTCATTTGTTATCTTTAAAGACACAGCAGTAACTCAAAGTGAAACACAACCACTTTTTGATGTATATTTTTTACAGCTCTTGCTATATGAATCCAGCATATATACACTGTATTCCTCTCTCCTTTTCCCCTACATTCCTAATACTTCCTCTCATTTCCTTCCACTCTCTCTCAGTTGAACACACCCTTTGTCTTCTGACTCATGCTCCTTGGAAACACACACACATATGCACAGATAAAGTAGATGTCACTCAGAGTATCTTTGGAGCCAAGCTGAGACAAGCATTATGAGAATACTTGTCTCACTTTATCAGCATTTTCACAACTTTGCAGAGAATCAGGTGTTTGAATTCGAGCCTTCATACAATCCGCTCTCTCTTTAGCACCAAAGACCGATGTCTTGACATCACATTTGCCACGCAGTCAGCTAATGTAGCTCTGTAATGTTAGTGCCCTGCTCTGCTTATTAAGTTTTACCAAACGTTATAGTAATACTGAAAGAAAACTTTTTACTCTGGTGGCTAGACCTAAGAAACAAAATGATGAGTGGCACAATTTCCATACTTTATAAACACTATAATGCAGTTTTAGTCTTTAAGATATACCAAAAAGGTTTTAAGTATCTAAAAGGATCAATAAGTGAAAGACAGTGGATTTAACAAAAGCACATTGTTTTGTAGCAACAGCGCAAATTTGTAACAGTCTGATATGTTTCACCTTACATGACATGATGGCCACAAAAACATATTCGTCAAAAGATGGAATTTGGTTTGTGGACTCACATTTTTAGACTCACACAGATCCCTGATAATTAGTGCCATATAACTTAATGTAGAATTTCAATGACCAAAACAGAACCGGAGCCTTTTTGACCTCTGTTTAGTACAATTAACCTCATAGCAAACCATTATTCTTCAGGTAACAGCATTAAAAATTCTTTAAAAAAAACACAAACATGGTTGAGAAGTTCATATAAGTGACTCAAGTTAGCTGAGATTGTGGTAGTACAGTCCTAGAGCTACTCCCTGCCCGATTTCTCTTAATGCAAACTTTGGAATTTAAAAAAACTCAGTTGCCTTATAAACAAAATGAATCTTTGTACAGTTACTGTGAAGGAGTACAAACAAAATTAACAAGACCAAAGCTGTTTTTTAACAAGGTTGTAAAAATTTTTATTTTTTGTGTAAAGGCCTATGAGTTTTACTAAAGGTTGCCTCAAGTGGCCATTTGAGGAACTGCAGTTTTGGCACTCAGGTATTGGCTTCATTTCTCAGCCCTGGAGGCTGCTGCTCGAGCCCATCATGAAAAGAGCAGAGGAAAGTTTTTTTGTTCAGAAGTGAAAAACACAAATCAAACGAGCTTCATTACGTAATCATCTTTGTGAAACATAAACAAGCATTAGCAAACACGAAATGAACAAATAGGTACAGTGAAGTAAACCTATTCTGTCAACCCACACATGCATGTTTCTGATTGACTGCAGCACCACATGATGAATCCTACAGGGAAACGACGAGAGCCGTTTAATAGCTCATGGCACGTGGACCAGGGTTTGACACCCCCCCCCCCCCACACACACACACACACTGAACATTTACTCAACAAAGCTCGTCAACCATGGAGACCAGCATGCCTGGTCTTTTACATCATCATCGTCATACACAATCTGGTCCCCATTTGTTACAGCTGGGACTTCAGGGTGTGAGAGCATGTGTGCATGCTTCTAAGTATGTCTTTGTGCATCTGACATCATGTATGCCCGTGCATGAGTGTTTGTGAATGTGCGAGCTGGGACTTGGCTCTACACTGTGGACACGTAGCCTGAGAAAGTGAAAACTGTGCAAAAGTCTCACACACTAAAACATCCTCAACTATGCTTGAACTCTCTGCTCCAGCTCGTCCCTGCATGCACTGCTACTCAAACTGCCCGAGATTTTGCACTCAAATGCACGCTCCCCTTCCAACATGACATAAATCCACATCGGAAAAACAAATAAAACTCTCTGGCTCGGGAGGAGGGCTCGTACTGTAACTCTAACCCAGCTTTTACGCTTTGAGAAATTTGATCAACGTCTGAGCAGAAGTCAGGTTGCTTCCTTTGAGTGAGCAGAAGAAACGGAGCCAAAGTGTGGACCATCAGTGAGAGCGCTGGCCAAGAAAAATTGTTTCTTGACTTCTATCCCATGTCATCTCATATCACCAAGAATAGTGTTGATTGGCAAAAACACAATGGACTCCAGCCACTGAAAGCTCCTGCTAATTTAAGCTCCTTTCAATTTCAGTTTCTTCTGGTTTAATGAGGAGAAATAGAGAATAATAAGCGCTGTCACCTTTTCACGATGTCTGTCCAAAACAGTTATTGAGAACAGTTGGGAATAAGATTTTATTATGTCAGTAAGAGGAATTTTGCCTCATGTAGGGCAAACCATAAGGTTTTAGGCTGATGCAGATATGTAACACACGTAATATGTGATTATATGAACACTGGTTCAAATCTCCACTGGTCTGTACTGGTGCTTATTCATGTAGATGGCTTAAGAGAGATCTTCTGTAAAAATGTCACCCTTCTCTCAATTAAACTACACATTACCCATGATCCATAAGCAAAATCTATAATGTGAATACATACCAAACTTAGCACCACATGCTGTAAAGACAGATGTGTCATCAGTGGTTAGTATGACAAATGACATCTGGAGTCCTGACGCGTGTCAAGCTAATGTATTATTAGCATCTTAGTTGATTGTTGGAAGAAAAAGATGGAATAAGACTGGAACTGGTATCGGCAGACACACAGTATCAGTATCAGACATGGAAAAAGTGCTACAGAGCCATCCCTGTTGGACAGAGTTACAGTTAACCATAAACTTTTATGGGAATTAATGAGGTGAATAATTCTGAAACCTTGTTTCAGCTAAAAGTTTCAACTTAAAAGAAGAGGAGAGAAACGAGGGCGTACTCGATGAAGATAGGATGGACACGAGCAATTAGAAGTAAATGAACAAGTTTCTGATAGTAGCAGAAGTAAAAAAAAAAACATCCCTCTGATTCCTCTCTCTTCTTCTCCTTCACCGTGTTGTTCGTAAGTAGGCGGAAGAAAGTGGCAATTAGCAATCAGCTAAAACACTAATTAACTCCCTCTCTCCAGCTTTCTATAGGCCACCCTCTCTGCAGAGTATCGATGTGGCTGCGAGTGGCTGCGCACCCGTGAGCGTGCGCGCGAGTGTAACGAAATGTTGTTTGAGCTTCAGTGTGCGTGTGAGCGTGGAGGGTGAGGTCTGACTGGAAGTGTGACCTCATCTTTATTAATGACAACCATATGGAACACGGTTGTATGATTTACAACAACAGACGGCTAGAGGCTGGAGGCAGATGAAAGTAGGAGTTTTATAGAACGCAGCTCAAGTTTATTGATGAGAGGACACACGTGAAAGATTTGATAATTGCTGGGAAACACCGAGGCTGCGAATAAATACCATGATTGAAGGTAACAATTGTGCAGAAAAGAGGTCAAATTATTCTCTTTTGTTGCGCTCTTGTCATCAGTTGTGTTAAAATAATAAGCAACTGCTTGCCAAAGTACAGTTTGTTGTGCAATTGTTTTATCTTTTTTTCATTAACTGTCGAAAGAAACAAAGGTTGCATTCGAAGCAGCTTATTAGTTGACATTCATGTCAAAAAAGATGGCGAATTAAAAGGCAGAAACAAAAAAACAAAACAGAAAATATGTAAGAGACCATCAGATGGTGGACGGGGTAATCATCAACCTGTCGTCACTGCTGGGTCAAAGTTCATCAACCCCATCAACCAGTCACGTGCACACCACTGAACCCTGGTTGGTACGCGCTGGTTACTGGAGAGGCCTCATGTACCCGCACCATAATCAGGCTCAGGGGTTCGTAATTAAAGTGAGAGTCCAGCCAGTGTGTCAGAGAGACGATATGACAGCTGACGACTTTGTGAGACCTCAGAATGGGAGAGAGGGGTGGGGGGCTGTCGTGCGGGGCGAAGAGGGTGACGGTGGTGATGGGGGGTGTATGTGTGTCGTGTGAAAGCGAGGGGGTGGGGCTCGGGCGTTGGGAAAGGGGAAGAAATTGGGGGAGCTTTCACTGGGGGATTAAAAATAATGGAAGTGGGGAGGGATGGGGGACTCGAGGCAGCTGTGGAGCCAGCTCTTTTGTGAAGGAGAGGTGTGTGTGTGTGTGTGTGTGTGTGTGTGTGTGTGTGTGTCTGTGTGTGTGTGTGTGTGTGTGTGTGTGTGTGTGTGTGTGTGTGTGTGTGTGTGTGTGAGGGGTTAAGGGGTCCCAGAGGGCTACCTTTGTCCCTCTGCCAGAGATTGTAGGTCTGTAAAGAAAAAAAAAGCGATTTCACAACTGGTTCACTCTCTTACTCTTTCTGTCATCAATGAGGCTCTTTGTTTGCCACGCTCACCTTCCTCCTCCTTAAAGAAAATGCCACTCCTACACAAAACAACACTATAGTGAAGGAACCTGCTCCTTTAAGTGCACACACACACACACACACACACACACACACACACATCTATGCACAGACACACACACATCTGTGTTGGTGAGAGTGCATGCGAGAGGTACTCAGAGACATTAGCAGATTTAGACCTTTTAGATCTGACCCCTTTGTGCAACTAGAGGGATGTTGCTATGGCTACCACCAACGCTAAGTGTCATTGTTGTGAAGAGCCAATCAGGAGAGAGAGAATTTGTCGCTGCGTGTTTTGTGAATATGTTTGATCTGCACGGCCTTTGAAATATTTCACTTACCGAATCAAAATGACATTTTTGGCGACTTTTTTTGTTTTCACCGTACGATCTCCGGATTGTCTCGTAGTTCTCTTAAATAAAAACATCTCACGAGGCCCCGTGAGCAGGTCGTCCAGAAAAGCTTTAGTCAATGTTCCGCCGCATACACAATTTATGATGTTATTAAAAGCTGACACACAAATTACACCCTGAACTTCCTACCGGCGAGCGCTGCTTATTTCAGCGACTCTCAAGGACAGAAGGCGAGAGGATCTGGAAGGCGACCAAGACGGGAAGAAAGACATCTCTCTGTCTCTCTCACTCTTACACCTGCTGGAGGAGCAGAGAGGGAGCGCGTGAAGGAGGGGTGCAGGAGGAGGAGGGGGTACTCCTCCTCTAGGAGAGCTGTCACTTTGATTCTCATCACCAAGGCAACGGGTGTGCAGACCCACAATCCTCTGCTTTGTCCAATGGGGGTGGGGGTGGGAGTGTGCGTGTGTGTGTGTGTGTGTGTGGTAGCTGGTGTGCTGCACCTCTGCAAACCTGCATCAAACAGACACACACCGAGGCCTGGTGCTATGCGTACAAACAGCGAAACACCATGGTGACACAGAGACAAATCTAGCTATGTCTGTTATTTATGGGGATAGAGAGAGTGAAAGAGGAGGCAATATTCTGCAGCCAAACGAGCTGAAATTGCAACGTGTTTGTGTGCATGCTGTCTCCCCACATGATAAAGATGTTTTATGAAGAGGCCCAAGTCATGTTGCTGAGCCAAGCTCCTCACACAGAAGGGTTTTTTCATAAGAACTGACAGACATGAGAAGCTGGGTGACAGGAAAGAGAAACACAGAGACATCCATCAGTTGAAGTCTGCTGACTTAAACTCAGCCGGAGGCTTTGTTTTTCAAAGTCTGGGTCACAAACCCACCAGAGGGTCATGGAATATTCTGAATGGTTGTTATGGGTCACGTTAAAACCACTTAAACAACATCTGCCTGTCTTCCTTTCGGTTAAAAGAAAACAATTTCCCTCATGTAGCTTGAAAAGATAAGCGCAGCTGCTATTTTATTACAAGTCGTCATGGTATAATGCAGTAAAATAGTAATGACACTGTACTGTTAATCACAGTTAAAAACATATTTATGGAGTTATGCTGCAAATATGATGAGAAAAAGTCACAGTTTCTTACTGGAAAAATATACAACTAGTTTCCATCGTACTGTCATTTTAGTGTTCCTACAGTAATGTCCGTAAACAGTTTACTACTGTTAATTATAACAGCATGGGCTCACCCTGAATACAAGTTCCTCTTTTTTATTTTTTAACTATGACAAGACATCAACTTCTTTCATATTTTCCCTGCTCATTGCACCACAGAGTTCTGGGAATGCTGCTGTATTCATCATTTTACCCTGAAGACGAATGCTCTGCACTGGTTACACAAGCTCCAGAAACCACATCACAGATTCACAAGAATCAACGTCTAAATTTGAACTGTTTATCCAGTGTGGGGTCGCACAAAGGCTGGAGTATATCTCAACTGAGCATGTGCAAGCAGCTTTCATTAAATAAATAACTTAAAATTCAATATTTACATTCCTATGTTTATATGTCCATGCTAAAAAGAAAACGAAAAAAATACTGCATTAATCTGTAAAAACGTATAGCACAACAAAACTCAAGCTGACACTTCATCTGTAACGTAGATGCATTCGCTTTCTGAAACACTGAAATGCAGAGAAGTGCCCAAAGACATGAAGAGAAATATGTAAATGCGCTACTCAAGCATACGCAGTTTTGTCCACACAGCGCAGAGTACAGATGTACACACTCTCTCCTCTGAGACAGATGGGGACACCCTCCCTCCTCCTCCTCACACTGTCGTCCACCCCCCCTGCGAGCTTGACCGGGGTCAAAGAGCCTATTGTCATACAGAGCGCCTTGCCTCCAACTATTGTCTGCGACAGTTGGAAACCCTCAGAGCTCATACAAACCTCTGCACACTGAACTGTTCCTCCTCCTTCTGCCCTCTCCTTTCTCTTTTTTAATTTCACTCTCTCTTTTGCCTCCACACCCCCTCTCACAGCCCCTTTCTCTTTGTGCGCTGACTGGGCTCTACAGTGTGTTGCACACACTGACACAGCTGGACCAGTGCAGACACACACGGGAAGGAAAGGAAAAATAAAAAAAACTACATAAGAAGTAGTGCTTCACATTCTTTCCCAAACAGATGCACATTTCTTACTGACGCCGCGTTCATTTAGTCTGATCATTAGATCGGATCACATCAATCATTGTTGTGAAATAAGAATTAGCCATTAAAGATAAGCTAGAAAAAGCTGCTCATGTTAAACCAAGTATGAAGATATTTATAAACAGGCTGAACTTAAAATTTTCACAAATATTTATTGTTTTCATTTAAACTATAGTCTGTCTATAATCAAATAAAATAGCAGTGATAATCTACAACAACAAGGAAATCCCTGTAAGAAACTTTTTATGACCTAAATATTTAGCTGTAATCAGATTATAGTTATTCTGATTATTAAACAACTGTAAGTAATTGCAATTTTACTGGTAAAAGTCCCTGCTAAACCAGATTAAGATTGACCTGCTGAAACAATATGTATGGAAAAATCTCTTTGAACTAGCTGTCAGGAGCCACTTTCTCCACATCTTAAACATACCTGGATGCGGATCAAGTGCATCACTGTAAAATGAATTTAACAGCTTCGACCAGAAGTCCTGCTGTCTACGGCCTCAGTGGAGCCTCAGAGCGGCGGTGGCTCCCTCACCCGGAGAGATGCACCTCAGCTGGGCACGACAGAAGCAGGAAGAGCCTTGAACAATGACGCTGCAGTTTGAGCGGCTGCAGGGCGCCATGATGCCGTGAGTAGCAGGTGGAATCGCTTTAACTCGTGCACATGCGCACAATGCTCAAGTCTCACTTCAGCCCTGCACAGGATATCTTCACATCCCCTCCCATTCCTCATCCTCCTCCTCCTCTCCATTTCATAAGCAAAAAAAAGTCATTTCACACTCCAAATTGCTGCACATCAGATCGTCGTCATATCACTTCAAGGTGTCTCCAGAACACAATCCCTGATGTTTCAGGCATTAGCATTCATGCCAAGCATTCCGAACAACACAAATCTAACAAACATTGTAATAATAATATCAGAAAAACTGATATTGTTTTGCTTGCAAAACTGGTGATTTGGGAATTCTTCATTTATTGTAAGTGAGGCCGTGAACAGCTGCCAAATACGAAAACAAACAAACAAACCCTTTAGTCCAGTGAAGTGTGAGCTTTTTTTGTCACATGAGGACAAAATAAAATTAGTTCCCCATTTTATTTAGGATTGTCTTGAAGAAAATAAATGATTGTTACTGTTTGGTTGCGAGCATGTGCCCTGAAGGTAGCCCAGAGCCCGTCTCTGTGTATCTAATATTAAAGTATGAGGCTTATAAATGTGAATCCAAGTGAATCCCATTCATCACAATGGCTCTAAAACTGAGGAGGGTGGGGGTGGGTGGACTATGATTTATGGAGCGAGATGAAGAAATAGAGCCAATAAATTTGCTGGGTTTAATACAGCTAGAAGGAAAATACAATAAAAACATTTTAGAGTATAATTTGTAAGAAAAATTAACTATTTAGTAGCAGGACAAGTGCAACTTTTTTTCTAATAGTGCTCTGTTTGCCTGAAGAAGCTTTTGTAGCACGTGCCAGCACGGCAAATATCTTTAGCTTTTCAGATGCTTAAATCTGATTTCCTGCAGGTGGAAACTTGTCAATAACCATCTCAGCCCAACCTCCGCTTCTCATGAATTTCATCTCTTTATTCCAAATAAAATGGAGCTACAAAACTGTTACATCTAACTATGGATTAAACGTTTAAAAGTTATCATGACTGAGAAGGTAACTTTGCAAACCCTTTAAGTAGGGCTGTTCGATATAACAATATATATCGGATGACGATATAAAAACGTCTATGTTTCATTTTCGTGGTGTCGCAAAATAAACTGTTTACGGCAATATTTTTTCATCGTTCTGATGGTCACTGTAGTGGCTATATTAATTTCTTAAAGTTCTCTCTTTCTCTTATATTTAGTATAACCACACTACAGACAGACAAGCACCTGTTTTATGCATTGTGGTTAGCAACAACGACGGTAACAGCATCGCGTGTCCGCTTGTTTATGTTCCACATAAACCTTTCACAATAAAGCTCAAGATCCTGTTGAGACTTTTCAAAATAAACTGAATCACGTGAAACAGCAGATTATTTACGGATGAGAATTAAAAAAAGAGCCGCCAGGTGCTAAAAAAAATAAACCTTAGACTCAAATGTTAGAACAGGCTTTTCCCCACAGCACGCCGTGTAATAAACACTCACAAAGAAAACAGCGGCTGTTACAACTTATGTCTAAAAATGTATAGTTTCATGCATCGGTTAAAACACTCGACTCCAGCTACATGACGCGCAGCTGGAAACACTTCACGCAAGTCGAGCTGCCCGAGATTCACAGAATTTACAGAAAATGTTGCATTTTTGTGATTTATATCGTTATCGGGACGATAAAATTCTTATATCGGGATATGAGATTTTGTTCATATCGCACAGCCCTACCTTTAAGAGAATTTTGGTTAGCTGATACTCAAGGCATGTCTCTGCACTGACCGTGTAAAGATAAATGAAATGAGATTCAGGCAAGTAAACACACACACACACACACACACACACACACACACACACACACACACACACACACACACACACACACACACACACACACACAGATCTGCAGTGGTGATCAATGGTGATTATCCCAAAGGCGGGTGTGTGCTTGTGAGTGTGTGTTCACTGTGCAGTGAAGTGAGGCATTGAAAGTGTTTGAGGGGGTTTACGACAGTCATATTTCACTGACAGAATGCATTATCCCATCGCTTCCCAAGGACGCACGCTCTCTCACTCCTCGTCACGCACGCACCGGTTGAAGAGCAGTCCCCACACTTACAGACAGTGTTGAGAGCTGAGAATCGTGCAGATACACATGCAAACACATGCACTCCCACTGCAGCATTGATCTGCGGGTAAAGCCGGCCATATTCCTGCTGTTCTATTTACAGTTGGCCTCGCTGGGACCCTCAACACTCCCTTATTAAAAGTCTAAACACAAAGACAGCAAATGGAGAGACGGAGAAAGCGCCGAGGTGAGGAAAAACCAATATCGATCAGCAGCTTTTTCATTTCTAATGATCAGTCACACTGATTTGAATCCTGCGAGCTATCACAGGCGGAGACAGAAATACAGAAAAGATAGGAAAGGAAAGGGAAAACAAATCTGAGAACAAAACAGGTCCACTGCAGGTGAGTTTACTCCGACACCCTGCCTCAGCCCTGTATGTGGCTGATGTGGTGCGCAGATTGATTAGCCATGCCTGTCTGCAGGCAGCAGTGTACTGACTGATGTGACTGCAGAGCTGCAGAGGTGCAGAGTCATTGGGTGAAGGAGGAGGGCTGTCAGTATGATTCAGGGTAACCGTACTCCATGTGACAATCACTCTACATGCTACAGTACGCCTGTCCTGTCTCATCTGTGTGTTACTGGGTCACATGTAAACATTTCAGGTCTCCTATCCATGACATTAGATTTACTCCCCGAAAGTCAAAGTCACGGGAAATGGGAAGAGAAACCTTCACCTTGAAAAATTATTATTAATGCTTCCTTCCTTTCTGGTTAATCACCAAGCCGCGTTGGACATAACATACGAAACAAGCGACATATGGAGGCGAAAACGCGGCCGCTGGCTTGATGTGGCTGACAGAGTGAGGTATTAGCGCCGCTCAGGTTTGACAGGTCGCATTCTGCATGACTTCATGTTCATTCTGCCAGAGTTCAGGGTTCAGCTCCCAGCAGAGCCTCCGAACACAGAAACACACTCAGAAAGGCACTTTGGAGGAGAGCAACAAGCTCCCACCACTTTTAATTTGACCCTTTCAACTGCGCAGCGTCTCAACTCCAAAGTATAGTAGAGAAATGGAATTCATCGAAATTCATTCATATTTCTAAAATGTAGCAGATAATCAAAAAATATACATAAATAGTTACTTAAAGGTTTTAGTGACATGCAGCAAGGTCAAAATTGACTCTACAAATCATTTCTCATTCATAAAAGTAAAAAATTAAATTAAGTTGCATGACGTGCAAAAAAGGAACAGACTGTAACTGTAAAAGATCATAAGACTAACATTATAGTAAGCTGATGGTTCAGTCACTGCATTTAAAGCAGATTATTATCTTGTTTTTTTACCTTCAAACATGCCTAAATAAGAAGTTAGTACCTACACTAAACTTAAATATCTCTGCCACTTATGGAAGTCAAACTTTCTGCGAGTTCTCCAATATGATCACGTGTCCGTCTGCCTGCACGGCACTGACTGGTACAGAAGCGTTACTCAGCCTGTGTGCCAGCTGACTGACGTCACGCACAAACAAACATGAAAAAAAAAAAAAGAAACGGTGCCGTCAGCTTTTTTACTTCATTCAATTCTTTATCACTATCCTCAGCTACAACTGAGCAGGATTCTTAATTATTTTTATTGCTTTGTCATGTTCTGCACCAACAAATTACTGTGAATATGTATTTATTCATATCTATTTATTGACATTTACAGATTAATACAATATGCAATACAATTCTGCAGGACTCATTTTTTGAGTACTTGCTACTTTTCTACTTTGCACTTTTTTGAAAAGAAGTGGAAACTTTCAGCACGTGGCATCAGGGAGCTCTTCAAACTAAACCATAATTAAATTAAACAGAATACTGAACCAATACAAGCAGCCTGTAGCAATAACTCATTTAGCTAATGGTGAGATTATCTCCAATAACTGGTGTGATTATGATGTAAAAGTGCCAGTTCTTTTCTCCCAAATGGGTAGTTTTTGTCTGCAGTCGCTAGGTCTAGGATGTAAGTCCAGAAAGTAAAAAGCTGCTGTTATTTCTGAATGAAGACAGAACACAGACAGGTTTAAATTTAGGGCTGATTGGCTGCGAAGCTCGAGCTCAGACAGCCTGCAGACGCTTTAACTGGCGTCAATTTTCCTCAGTAATTTGACAAATTCTGATGGAACCAAAGTAGGAATCTAATTTGGTGGAAATCATCTCGTTATAACTGATAAGCAGAAGACATTTCTAATGAATAAGTCGCTTAATTAAGAAGGGAAATAGCCGACAAACAGGAAAATCAGTCATGTGCGTGTGTGTTTGTGTGTGTGATTTGTAATATTGCAGTTTTCCATCTCTCAGTCTGAGAGCTTAGAGCTGCATAAGAGGCTTTGAGTGCTGAAATCAGTAATGTTGATAAAGGCTGGATGCACCGTGTGTGTCAGTGTGTGTCTGTGTTAGGTGTTGTGTTAGCTCGTGTGGCCTTTTGCGACAGATGTGCGCCGGTTTTGTGTGAGTGTGCATGTTTGAGAGGGATATTAAATGCTGAAAATCACAATCTTACTGTGGGATTAAAGACGGCACTCTAAAATGGTGGCACGCTGAGGCAGAGGACAGACAGAGGAGACAGACAGTGGCAGAGACAGACTGCAGGGGGCAAAGGACCGAGAGAAAATGAGCAAGAAGGGCCACCGAGTTCGATGGATTGACAGTGACTGAAGACAAGTTTGAGATAAATCCAGATTTAGACATAAATCCAATTATTTGTTATGCTTTCCATTCTCACTCTGACAGAATATTCTGGAGTGTCAACATACTTGTGGCCGTAGCGTATAATCAGCTGGGGATCAGGGTCTATTCATTTTTACATGTGACATAATGTCGCTGCAGTGTTGTCTCAGCGCCTAATGAGAAACTAATCGGCTCGGTCGTCTCCTCTGCAGTTGTGTGAACGTGAGTCAAATCTAAACATGTGGTCCCCGTCCTTCGGGGCGTCTCATTAACAATCAGATTCGGTTTAGATCAGGCTCATTGAAGTGGGTTATACGTGGTAATGAAGTCACCACAGCAGGAATGTGTTCTGCTGTGGGAGGGGTACCACGCAAACAGATACGCAGTCAACAAACACACACAAACAGAAAAAAGGTCCACTTCCCTCTCGAAGTGGAAGTGTGTTTACACTCTCGAAGTCGCATTTCTCTGGTATAAATCAAAACATTTGAAGCGTTTCTGTATCTGTTCTGATTAAATAGGTTCATGTTTCTAGTAAGACGTGAAATCTGAAAAGACAAATGAGCTCAGAACGGACACGTTTACTGGATGCTTTGGTGGTTTGTCATACACTGAGGTCAGCGACTTTGGCAGTCGAATCGTAAAACAAATGTGGTTCCAGTTCCCTTTAGCTCGGAAAGAACTGCATTAATAAGGCTCAGTCCTCTGTAGAAAAATCAAATCAAATTTGTTTAAAGTTAGTTTCATGTGCATGCAAAAAATATATTATCAATATTACTGAATCTTTTAAAACAAGCCTTGACGAACGGTTTGGCTCGCTTGAAAAAGGTTATTTATTGGTTAACTGTTCCAGATCATGTTCTCATTTTTTACCCTTCCAGCTCAGGCCAGTTCTGCAAGACACACAAACGTTGCAGAATATGATGCTCCAAAAATCATTAAAAAAACCTCTGGTTAATGTTCACATCGTGACTTCATCCTGTTGTAACACTGCGAGATGCTCAGACTGAAGGCTGTAAAACTGAACTACAGCACTAACACCGCAAAAGGACACAGGGATGCTTTGGATGCATCAATACTAACTCATTTCAACCTTTAAGTTTGTCTTCATAGCTTTGTCTCTGCGTCTGACCAGTCAATAGCTCAGTGCAGAGCAGAGAAGAAGGAATGAAGCGGGTCGATTCTAATTATAAAACAGGTGTTGTGAATGAATATTTTATGTAAAGCGGCCGCAGCTTTGTTTGTTCTCTGGACAAACCGATCCACCAACCAGCGGATGCTGCTGATGAACAAGTTTTATCTAAGGACCGACAGCACTTAGCAGTAGCAATGAAAGTTCCTCGTGCATCCACAACGCTGATATGTAACTAAACGATTATTAATGGGCTCGGTAACCCATCGTACAGTCTGCCAACATAACCACTGGTGTAGAAGACAGGGACCAAGATTCCCATTCCTATCTGCCAGTAACTGTTAACTAACACAGGAAAAAGTTCCTGCTCTACAACTGCTCCAGCTCTGGTATCAAAAGTCTTGTCTCTTTCCTACAGAATCTACAGCATATGAATCCACTTTTTTCTAAATGTTGAAAGCTGCTGCATATCATCTCTGTGAAATAAATTTCATCCTAGTTTCATGAAAGTCATTTTGAGTCCTCGTATAGATTTAAAGGTCTAGTAGAAGGACAAAGTCTTACTAAAACATATGTAAATGGAAAGAGCTGTTTTAAATCGCTCTCTTGCCAATTGCACTTGTGCAGATGCACAGTTAAATATTAAACAGTGTTGTGTCCTTCCGTTTTCAGTTAACTCAGGAAATAGAAAGAGAGAGAGGGTAACAAATAAAAAGAGCGAGCAAGACTGAGAGGAGCTATATTTGGAAGCGGCACTGCCTTGTACTGTATGGGTATGTAATAAATCTGTTGTGCCATCATAGTGAATGGTGTGTCGCATAGAGCTGTGTGTGTGTGTGTGTGCGGGCGTGTGTGCGAGGATGAATGGTGGCCTGTCTCGTCCTCCGGTACTGCTACTCCTCGCTAATTGGTCGTCGGCTTAAGTGCTGCTGCTGCATTATTCTCCAGATGGGATGAAGGGAGGGACGGAGGGAAGGAAGGGAAGAGGAAGGAGGGAGAGGAAGCAAAGAAAGCGAGACAGAGGGGAAGGGAGAAATGACTGATGGGTGAGATAAAGCTGGATCGAAGGATGCATGAATCAAAAGGGGGAATGGAGGGAGAGAAGGAGCTGGAGGACAGAAGGTGTAGGAATGTAGGCTGAGGAAAGGAGAGCAGAGTAAGATAAGGTCATGTGTTTGAGAACAGTTTTCTAATCTGAATGTTCTTAAGAAAATATACTTGAAGGAAGCTACATGTGCTTCAGTGCTTCCCCTAATTTGACCCACCTTTAATATAATTAAATAATATTGGAGTCACTCAGTTTTCTGCTTGCTTCATAAAAAGGCACACTATGGAGTGAAGAGGCAATCTGTGCAAAGTCTAACAACTACTTGTTTACTTCCTGTTAGGTTGATTTTTATTGTCACTGCTCATCGTGAGGTTTTCTATTTTTAGCCCAGTGCTGTTTTTTTCTTTTGAGTCTCAGTGCTGCATCTTCTCTTGTCACATTAGCTTTGGTGCCACAAATTCTGAATTTACCCCAAGGGGCAAATACGGCATTTATTTAAAAAAAATGTACCCATTTACTGTGAAAATCTAATTTAGTTTTAAAGTTTTTATCTTAACTGCATCTTTCAGCAGTTCTAATCTGCACGGCCCTGCTTGAGATGTCTCCCAGTGCTCTCTGTAGTGCACAGGCTGCCAAACACTGTTATGGCTTTGCGATAAAAAAAAAAAGAGCCTGAGGTCATTTATTTTAGTTCAAATTGATGATTTCATTTGGGAAAGAAACTCACATTTGTTTGTGTCTGCAGTTTTCTCGTTTCTGGATCAAATCTTGTTCTGCAGCTTTTATTCCTATAGAGACCCGGGCAGAATTCTTAACATTACTTTAACTGTGCTGTTATTATTTTCTTTTACTGTCAGTGCACATGGATACACCCAGGAATAGCTTTTATTTTGAAAATATTACAAATGTTAAAATTTGGGTGGCACAAGAAAGTTTAAACTTGTCTGTGTGGCTCTTTCATTGTTTTTCCAGGACAATGAGATGAAGTTCCCCAGTGACCCCTAACAGGTTTTCCATGCGGGACGTACTATATGAGTGTGCATATGTGGGGGGGAGGAGAGCTGCTAATGTCTTCTGAAGAGTGAGAAGAGAGGAATGAGATGCTTTGGCCAAGACACAGCAGTAACTCTCAACTCTGTTCATTAGACAGGCTGCGTTATTCCCAACACACACACACACACACACACACACACACACACACACACACACACACACACACACACACACACACACACACACACACAGACGGGCCCTTGCAGCAGGTGGGCCTTTTGATTTGTCACCCAGGAAGAACCGTGTCTCATTTGCATACAGATGCCCCCTTCAGAGCAGAGGAAGGGTGTGTGCGCGTGCACACATCCACACATGTCCTCCTCTCCTCCCCTTCTGACCAAAGCTCATACAACCCTCTCTTTCTTTCTTTTTCTGTCTTTCACTTGTCTCCCTTCCTCCCCTCTTTCTATCCCGTTCTTGTTGGCTTTCTCCCAGGAGATTAGAAGGCATGTCTGTGTGTATATCTGCGAGTGTGTGCATGGCTATAAATATTTTTCTCGATTTTTCATGCACATCCTGTGTACAAGGGTGCAAATATTCTTAGGATTTATCTACTCATTTTTTTTACAGCATGCCAAGCGCATGCATTGTGTATTAGTGCATGTGAATTCACGCGTGTGCATCTGCGTGTGTGCATAAATCTCGGAGACTCCTGCACCTTGCATCTGTTCGAGCTGGCAGAGCTTTCAGGAGTCTCGTGTGCCGATGTCAAACAACGGTGGCTTGTTTGCAGACCCCTGAAACACTGAACTGATACACACATTCAAACACTCCTAAACGCACACATCAAGACAACAAGAATGAGAGCTGAATTTCAAACCAAATAAATACTTGGAGACCACAGTGGAGCTTAAAGCATGGGGGGAAAAAAACGAGCGTTAATGCAGCTGGGCTGGACAGAGCACAGGATGATGTGAAATTAAGCTTTACAAGGACAACTATTCACGGCGTAGATGACTCTTATTTCCATAATGCATCACACTGAAAGCCACAGTCAAAAACCTTTTCATTTATTTCAAAGTAAAAAACAAGGCTCCACAGCTTCATTTAAGCTTTTATTTGTTTTCTTCTGTTGTTAATCAGCGTTTTCAAGAATGAAAAACCAATGAAAGCTTAGAACATGAAATTTTTGTTTGGGAATTTATATTTTTATTTTAAGCTTTATTTATTTGAAAACGTTCTTTTCTCTAAATTAAAGAGAGTCCTGGTCAAAACCGCCACGCAGAACACCACTAAAAAAAGTAAAGAAAGTTGTGCATCTGGTGCCTTCTTTGTACAAATGTTTACTTCATATTCTTTCTTAAATGGTTATTTTCTTTGCAGCAGACAGTTTAAATACCACTTCCCATTGAAACCAACATGAGGACACAATTTCGTTGTTCTCATGACAATGACAATAAAGTTTCTGATTCTGATTCTGAATATTACAGTGGAGCTCTGAAAAGCACTCAAATGCAACATATTGTGCGCCCGACAAGTCTGAAGAGAAACTTCATGCTGTGATTGGCTTTCGGTTAGAGATTACATCAGAAACTCCACGGGTGCAACCACAACACTGGGAGGCTGCTGGGAGTGTTTAGTGTCACTGCTAATGCCTTGCTTGACTGTACGGACATTTTATCATTAGTTGTAATTTTACTTCTTCCAGGATCCCAGACTGTTAATATTATTTTAGGCAGATAAATATACATTGTCGTAATAAATCTGGGTCATAAAAATATATTTCATCCGTTCTTATACCTGCGAACCTGCCACTGGGTACTCAAAACTCAAACGGACACATATGAAAGCACTTAAATTTTGACCCAGCACTGTTTTTCCACGTGCTCTGAGGTTATGCAAAGCGGAGGCAGCAAAGGAGTGAAACCACAGAAAGACACATGCATGTTATATTTCACTGAATATTCATCATCATCAGCTAAATGTATGTTGAAAATGTGCAACTTGTAAACCTCTAACTGTCACTTAATGTCATTTAATGTTTTTCACCAATGCAATCTTGCAACTAAAGCACAAGTAATGTTTTATGATTGGATTTCGGCTGCTCTGACGACTTGTTTGGGGTTATAGAACGTTTGTGGCCTTGGCTGAGTAATTTAGAGCATTAGATGGGATGCCCTGGATTTTTCTGTGTTTAACTGAGCCAACATTTTCCCCGAAAACGCAGCCAAAGTTCTAGTAGCATAACTCTTAATCATCTCGTACATTCTTCTTATTACTTCTGTGTAATACAATAATTTTGTGTCCCAGTTCAAGTATTTAGTATGGAGAACATGAATGCTGCAATCCACTTTGTGATTTCACCAGCTCAAAACAACAACAACACCTCACAGCGGGCAGACACACAAACATATAGACACGCACACATGCGCACACAGATCGCAGCGTCCTCCCCCTCCTCCTCACTGCTCGGGCCACATGTCACGTCAGGGCAGCATTAAGAGTTTAGACAAATACAATTTCACCCCTGATCCTGTAATCCTGATCTCTGGTGGGTTGTGTGCGCGTTTGCGTGCGTTTGTGCGTGTGCATGTATGTGTGTTGTTGATGGGGGATGCAAAGTAAACCCAGTCAAGGCCCCACTGTCCCTGAGGACTTAAAAACACAGACAAGATCTGTTAACACATGAGGGAGAATGACATTTTTTATGAATTATCTATTTCACAACATTGAGACTGTCAGTTTCAATGGCTCAGATGTCACAAAGCAAAAAGACTCAGCTTTAAATATCGTGTATGTGTTTAAACATGATGAAAACATTAAAGATAATAAAATGGTTTCTTAATGGTTCACAACACTTTCTACTGATGCATCTAAATAGATACAAATTTCTTTTGTCACATACACAGTATAGTGAAACGCGTGTGTCTGCGCTGCAGGCGTAGCCACGCCATTCCAGGGCTTGGTTTTAGAACAGCCCTTACTGGATAACGGGAGGGAATCAAACCTGCAACTCCCCCTCCAAAGGTGTGTAGCCTTACCACTACACTATCCAGCTATTCTGTCAGACACACTTCATTTCTAAATGGATGAGTAAATAGATCCATCCATTCATCCATGTTTCATTTTCTGGTTTACATGCCTCCATTTCTGTATCATTAATCAATCGCTTCTCAAGCATAACAGCACACACTTGTAATGCTTAACCAACCAGTAGAATTCAAGAAAAAATAGCTACGAAACATACTAAACATAAACATTTGAATACATTTTAACCATGATCTTTTCTTTTTATTGCTGGCTTGAATTCATTAATCATATCTATATCTATATATATGTATCTTTATCTTTATCTATCTACCTTTAAAAAAATAAATATATATATATATATATATATATAGTAGGGTTCACGGTTCGGTTCGGTTCAATACTTTGGTGTCAAACGTACAGTTTTTAAATTTAATGTTCCTGAAACAACAAAATAATAACAAATAAATAAATCTATCTGATCGAGGAATCACTCATCTTTGGAAAAGAGAGTTTATTACAGAGAAATGACTCTTTCCAAAATAAAAGCTATGCTATACGCTTCTTCTGGGCTATATTCTCAGCAGCATATTAAACATATCAGGTCCCCATAAGGAGAATCCTGTGCTAACGGCTGTCTAAATGACTCGGCTAAAGTTTGTAGCATGCGTGCTTGTTGTTTTTGTCTGCTTCCACTTGTCTTTGCACTAGGATGATGTCGGCGTAAATGTGCAGTCATATTTGTTGTGTTCCCACTAGTGCTGTCAGCGTTAATCTGAAATGACGTTAACGCCACAACACGGCAAATCTCCGTTAACGAGCTACCGCGGATCGCCCCGTGCATGGGGCTGGACGGCGTCAACACGTTAACGAGCAAACTGCGCTAACGCAGTAGTTCCCACCCATGTAATTGAGCATTGCGTGGCACATCCGACATACTGTTTTACTTTTGTCCATGACGCGCTTACCTTCAGGGTCATAATTCACATGAAAACCAAAATAGTTCCAAAGGCCAGATCTGAATGAGGGTGGGGGAGGTTCAATTTGCCATGTTGCAACGAGCTTAGCTTCTGTCTTGCTAGCTTGCGCTGCGCTCAGTGGATCTGCGCTCGACAGTGCAGCCTAGGCGGAGTAGTCGAACGCAGATCCACTGAGCTCTCAACACAGACAGCATCGTCAGAAGAAAAGTTAATAAAATAAATTTAAAATTTTGTATTGTTCGATACATATGCGTACCGAACCGAAAGCACTGTATCAAACGGTTCAATATCGATATGAGAATCGTTGCACCCCTAATATATATATATATATATATATATATACATATTTATTCATTGACCAGCATATTAACAAAGGGTTTTTTTTCTCTGAGTTATATCTCAGTGAACTGCACTGAAAATAAATACGATACTTTAAACAGAAAAATAAAATGTAAGCTGTAAACGAATGCTTGTCTGCCGGTTTAAAAATAAACTTAAGGTAAGTCCCCTCAAAAGTTCATTTCAGACAATCCTGCAAACAGTGGTATATTTTGTGTCATTATTTCAGATGATTTACTTTGAAGTTTTCCCATCATGTAAATTCTTATTGATGACATTTTCCTTTATTTTCCTCCATCATTCATCCGTATATAGCAGAGGTCGTGGTGTCTTACCGGGGTAGAAGTCTTTGGATTTGGACAGTTTGATGGTGGCGCCAGTTTCTTTCTGGAGCTGGACGATGGTCTGACCTCCCTTCCCGATGATTGAACCCGCCGCATAGCTGGGAATCAAAACCTTCAGGAAGTACTCGCCTTCCTCTGCAGCAGGAAACAGGAAACAGGAAAGAAAAGTCAGAGACAGCTACTGCAGCTCATGTTGTTTTAATACAAAGCTGTAAAAGAAGAACATTACAAAAAGCTACAGTATGCATTTAGCCTTTTTAAACCTTTGCCCTCATGCGTGCCTTTTGATTGTATATTTTTCTTGCAGGCCAAATCGTTACTTCAGACATCGTTATGTGCCCAGGATTTCACAATCAGTGCATCACTTGTGTAAACTGTGAAGTGGAAGGAAAGTGTTTGTCAGTAATCACAGTCTGACAGAACAGATGCGAGCTGGTGCCGCATCGCTACGCCAAAGCAGAATTCTTTGTCTTTCATCTTTCCTCCTCAGCTCCTTCCTAAGCGACCATCCAAGGCTCCCAAAGCTGCATAAATCCACCCAATCACATCAAATGATGACTGTTATCCATGACAACTAATTATTTCTATAATCTGATGAGTCCGTGCCAGTGTTATCTCTCCCCATTCTCTGTTTGTCCGATTGCACGAGCCTCTAAACACTCTCCCCAGATTGGTCTGATCTAATTTCAGCGTTGGGCCCGAGGAATCTGGTCCTCGTCACCCTCTTGGCACGAGGAGAGGGGAGAGCCGTGGAATACGCTGCACGTCGGTTTTGTTATTCAAGCTAAACAGATTCAAACGATGGGCAGCCCTGTGGATGCATAGCACCACATGGCTGCCATGACAGTCACACAAATGCGCTGATTAACATGTGCAAATAAGCTCACGTAAACAAACACAAAGCGGGCCAGCGCAGATCCAGATATTTTATTATTTATAAATTTTCCCCTGCTTACACTGAGCTGCACCTGCTTCAAGGGATACAGTGTAAACCGTGGATATGAAAAGAAGATGTCGTCTCTTTCATCTTTATTTTCTTCACTGATTAATGGAAATAATCATTCATAAACTGTTAGAGTTCTACACATAGTTATTCCTAGTTTTAATATCTTTGCCTTGGCTCCTCCCCCCGTGTTTTTATATTTGACATGTAATTTATTTAAAAACATCGGCATGTTGATCTAACCTTCTGTAAGCCGAATGGCTGCCTCTAACACTTAACATCTGGCTAAATGTGCCAATAATGATGATAAATGATTGTTTCTTGAGAGGCACTGTTTCCTTTTAACAGATCAAATCTGCAGAGCAACTCTGAGAAACAGCATCCACTAATAATTTCTGGCTCTTTAATAAATATTTGATAAGCACCATCATTAGTCAAGAGTGCAACTGGATTTTAACATCTAGGTGAGCATACACGAACACGTTCGGCTCTGTGCAATTTATTGAAAGAAAGCGAGGCACGAAACCAAAATGTACTTCACCCAAAGCCTCCACAGTGGCGGTCTGTTGTCACAGAAATGTTATATTTGCATGTGAATCGAAAACAACCTCAGCTCCAGGTGTGTTGAATTGACTTAATAAGGTCTGACATTTTCAAGTTAATGTTTTGGGTTTGTGAAAAATCACAAAGTAAAGGAGAAAGGGAATAAACCAAAAGGTCAAAGCACACCTTAATCGATTTGTGTTCATTCAGAGCAGGGATACGTTCACTGACACGTTGACCTGAACCTTCAACCTTTTCCATGCAGCCTGCAGCTTCTTTGACAATGAAATGAGAGAGAAAAAGCAAGAGCAAGCCATTGCTCCTCTGCGAAACACGGGCCTTTGCTTTTCAGTAGTATCTACATGCTGTAGGTCAACTAAAGAGTAGCACTACCTCACACTTGATTCTTTATTGCTTTGTGTAGAGACAAGAGATTTGTGTTAAATAGCAGAAAATATTAGCCCTCAAAAGAATTAAGATCCAGCAAAATTCTTAAATCACAATTTGTCTTTTTAAATATATTTTTCAACATTTTGGGCAGCAAAAACAGATTTATATATATAAAAAATAATACTGTCATATAAATTATCTTTAATAGCTACTTAATGAAGATACGTCATATTAAAGAGCTGCAGATCACAGCATATTCTCATACTTGTTTCCTTATTCTTTCCTGTTAGGACATTAATGTCATTTTTGTACAGTAACACTGAACATGCTTCCAAAAACATATATAAACAAATATAATTAAACGCATCTTTCTGAGTCATGTCTCAGAGTGTGAGAACTTGCTCAGGGACATCAGTTGGCTTAGAGGTTAGGAAACATACCACATGGGTATGAATAGCATCAGCAGGGAGTCCCTGGCTTCTTTCTTAACTGGATACAAACCAAATGTCATTCCCCAGCTTTCTTTTTGGTCTCTCCGTACTATCTGCACTGTGCCTATTTAATAAAAGCTGAATGCAACACAGTTATTCTGTGAAGAGAACCTCTTTGTTCCCTTTGGTTTTGTACATTTTTACACAGTAATGTTTCCTAGTTCTAAAATATAAAAGTGCTAATCTAAACTGTTCAGAGAGTTTTTGGAAGCTTTTAGAAAACAAATAAATTTATATTCGCATGTTTGTTATTGGAGTACCATCAATCATCTCAAAGCTCGTCCCAGCTGCCTCCAGTAGGAATAAAGGTATTTTTGGTTTCATGTGACATGTCAAACCAACTCAATAAAACAATGACTCTTAGGAATAACTGTCAGTAATTATAAACTGATTGTATCACCAAAATAAATAAAATTGCCGATGATTTAAGCCAAGAGTTCTAGATTTAGGAGCAATACACTCACCAGATTATATAATCCTATTTTTTCAGTCTTTAATATCGATTTTATGAGACTGCGAATCCATAGCAACTGTTCTATCATCTCTCTCTTTAAATTACCTCATTCAGTGTGTCTGTGCTCCCTCCCTAGCAGCATTCTTCATATTTGGTAATCCAGGACAGATATCCTCCAGAGACAGATTAAAATAGGATTACTGTTAGGGGCGCACTTTCTCACAAGGGCACGGCACCTTGTAACTGCACTTTACTTTGTCTTTCATCCACAAGTGGAGACGCCGAAGTACAAACACGGACATGCATATAAAACATTACAATGCCTGCTCTGACTATGAGGCATAAAGATGAGAGCTATCTGGACGGAAGATTTATTCCATGCAGTCACGCTGACTCAAATGAAGTGCCTTTTAATAGTTCTAATTCCTACGAAATCCCTGTAACACAAAACAGCAGTGGAAAGGAGGCGTTTGCGACACCTAACTATAAATAAATGTAATTAGTAAAGTGCCCTGCAGACCCCCACAGGTGTTTGCAGTTTATATGGCTGATCAGGTCCCTGCTCAGTTTGATTAAGTGCGGTCGTTGAGGAGAAACACACTGCAAGTTTGCTGAGGTTTCAAGAGTCTGCACAGCAAAAACAGCAAAGAAGTTTCCGTTCTCTAAACAGGTGCAATAAAAATCACATCAAGAAAGCGATAGGAATACTACCGTAAATGTCGGGCTATAAGCCGCTACTTTTTGCACAAGCTTTGAACCCTGCGGCTTTTAGTCAGGTGCGGCTTTTCTATGGATTGTCCGTGATTTTTGTCATATCGTAAGACGATTTGTTTTGTGTGTTCCGCTGTTGTACGGCACTAAGTTGCCTGGCGGAAGGATCGGGGTTCAAGAGTAGTATGTTAGTCACATGTCCGTCCGCCAGGCAACGTAGTGCCGTACGAAGTAGCGCGAAAAACAAACTTCAAAGTAGCGCTACGCGTTCAGCGGGAGTCGTGGATGATGAGCGGCGATAAACTTGCAAGTTATGCCCAAAAAGCAAGTTATGCCCAACTCCACCGGTGGATTCTGACAGCGTGGAAAAGTGTGAAAACATCCACGATCACCAACGGATTTTGAAGGGCTGGACTGCTGCATGATGGAGAGGAGGACACCGCCACGGCCCTTCTGAGGGTGTTCGACTCTGACACTGACAATGAGGATTTCTTTGGTTTTGAAAGTGACAACGAAGGAGAGAAGAAGAGTGGATGACGAAGCCATCCTGAGCCTGTTTGTATCCGACACTGGAGAAGAGGACTTTGGTGGTTTTAGTGCGCAGGAAGAAGAGAAAGATGGTGGTGAATGACTGACTTTTCTTCTTGTTAAAGCTGTGTCACTGCACCTGAGCCTAAAAGGTAGTCCGAATCTATTTTTCTGGTGTGCTGTAGGCTACTGTTATGTACTACATGTGCAAATATGTACCCATAACTTGTTTTTCAAAATATTAATAAAAGTGATGTCTCCAAACAGCCATCTCTTTCCTGACAATTCCCTTTGTGCATATTCTCTTACATATGATAAGTCAACATTGAAACACCTGCGGCTTTTGGTCAGGTGCGGCTAATGTATGTACAAAACAGGATTTTCCCCTGATTTTAGCTTGTGCGGCTAATATTTAGGTGCGCTTTGTAGTCCGGGAAATACGGTAATCGCACCAGATGGATTCTGGTTTTGACTCAAACTTTCCTTTAAGATTTCAGGTGAGGTTATAGAATCTCAAACTAATGATTTTAACACCCATGTTTCATCCACACGTGTTTTCACTTACTTTGGACAATTACATTAGACTTCTCCTCTCAACTGTGCTGGATGCACAAGCTGGACACACTTAGGTCAAACAGCAGGGGTGGAAATACTCACAACTCTGAGCGGCTGGGCCCGGCTCAGTGACATTTAAAAAGACAGATAAATTGGTCTAATTATAACAAACGACTGACTTTTTCAGGCACTCTGTGTTAGTAAGTCTCAAGTCAGAAATAATTCAGAAAAGAATTATGATTTATATGTTGGCTTTGGCATAATGGTAATTACTATAACTCGATACTACATAAATGTGGAATAAATGCAGCTCTGATCCATTTGCAGACTACTCTGTAATTTAATTCTTCACTGTAAAGACAGCAAATTTGACTATGTGTTAACACTGATGTAGTCAAAAAACATACACTGTGAATGAGGTGAAGCTGAGATCAGGAGTGAGAAAATTCCCTGTCAAGTTAATTAATAAAAGTGTGCTTACTCTAACAACGAAGAATGGTTTCTTACTATAAGAAAATACAGTACAGCGCTGTATAGAATACAAGCTGACAGCATACTGTTATTTTAGTGTTTAGTAATCTCTGAGTGATATATTATTCTAGGATGCATCTGCATATCGTCTCCATGAACGCAGTTTCTCATGAGTTATAATGAAACATCAGCTTTGCTGCCGTCCTCCTTCCACACACACGGTTATGGAAACGCAGCATTCAACATTTTAACAGCGTTCTGTGTTGTGCTGTATCCACCACAATGTCACAATACTTTAAGATGCTTTACTGAATTTTTATGTAAATCTGTCACATCATACATTCGTTAATTTTAATTACCAGAAATTTCTAAGAGCCTGATTTACAATTAATCCTTTGCTGTTTTTGTTAAACAGTGAGAAACGATTACCGTATTTCCCGGACTACAAAGCGCACCTGAATATTAGCCGCACAAGCTAAAATCAGGGGAAAATCCTGTTTTGTACATACATTAGCCGCACCTGACTAAAAGCCGCAGGTGTTTCAATGTTGACTTATCATATGTAAGAGAATATGCACAAAGGGAATTGTCAGGAAAGAGATGGCTGTTTGGAGACACACCCCTTTTATTAATATTTTGAAAAACAAGTTATGGGTACATATTTGCACATGTAGTACATAACAGTAACCTACAGCACACCAGGAAAATAGATTCGGACTACCTTTTAGGCTCAGGTGCAGTGACACGGCTTTAACAAGAAGAAAAGTCAGTCATTCACCATCTTTCTCTTCTTCCTGCGCTCTAAAACCACCAAAGTCCTCTTCTCCAATGTCGGAAACGAACAGGCTCAGGATGGCTTCGTCATCCACTCTCCGCTTCTCTCCTTCGTTGTCACTTTCAAAACCAAAGAAATCCTCGTTGTCAGTGTCAGAGTCGAACACCCTCAGAAGGGCCGTGGCGGTGTCCTCCTCTCCATCATGCAGCAGTCCAGCCCTTCAAAATCCGTTGGTGATCGTGGATGTTTTCGCACTTTTCCACGCTGTCAGAATCCACCGGTGGAGTTGGGCATAACTTGCTTTTCGCAAGTTTATCGCCGCTCGTCATCCACGCCTCCTGCTGAATGCATAGCGCTACTTTGAAGTTTGTTTTTCGCGCTACTTCGTACGGCACTACGTTGCCTGGCGGACGGACATGTGACTAACATACCACTCTTGAACCCCGATCCTTCCGCCAGGCAACGTAGTGCCGTACAACAGCGGAACAAACAAAACAAATCGTCTTACGATATGACAAAAATCATGGAAAATCCATAGAAAAGCCGCACCTGACTAAAAGCCGCAGGGTTCAAAGCTTGTGCAAAAAGTAGCGGCTTATAGCCCGACATTTACGGTACTTGACACCCTAAAGTTTTGCAGCTACTATTTTTTCCAGAGTGGGTGTTCTTTCTTTGATACTAAAAATGTTATCTCTTTGTTTGGTTTTGGTTTTTTCAATCATTTGTCCTGTGCTTCAACCCATGTGAGTTTGCAAAATGATTGTAGTGTTACTGGGTGGGCTCTGTTCTCATCTCTGAGTGTTCAGCCAAGTCAAAGCATGAGCACACAGACAGGAAACCTGAAACTCCCCTGCCCTTCCTCAGCTCTGCTGGTGATGAAATACAAACTGCAGACAGCTCACACATGGATCCAGAGGAGAGCAAAACCAACCTTACCTCAGTTTACCCACTTTTGGGTTTGGTTACTAACAACCAAATAAATAAGATGAATGAGGTTTCACCTCTTCATTTGAAATCCTGTGCCATCTGAATTCCATGTTGTGCATTAGCAAGGCAACATTTTTGGTGTTTATTAAAGGATCTTCTACTCAGAACCACTGGTTACTAAAGTCCAACACGAAGACACCTGCTAGTAATGGTCTACCTATCTCTCACTAATCATCCTCACGTCTATATCAGTCTCTTTAGCTTGTACTGTCCTACTTTACATTTATCTGTATATAATCTGCTTGTACCATCTCTCCTTTACGTTCTTGCATCTCCTAAGCTCTTAAAGTTTTAGAAATATTTATTAGAAGCAGAGCTACCTCACACAAAATTACCTGATCAGTTATAAATCTAAATAGGTCAGGTTTAACACGGCAAACAAACCAAAAAAAGTGGGTCTGGCTATAGTTTAGTACTGTTTGGTTGAAAGGTCAGACCCGAACCAGCTAATGAAACAGTAATAATTAATCTCCGTAACACTAACTTCTTCTGCAACCTTCTGATTTCTGCACATTAACTGAACAGAGTCATACTGTAGTTGTACATTTAAGGAGTTTTAGAAAAACATGCTTGCGGTAATTTATGTTCAGCATCTTCTGCCAGTGAAAGTGGCTTTATTACTGCAGCACTCATTGCACTGTCTGCAGCACATGTGGAACAGAAGCATTTTCGCTGATCAGAGTCAAATGTTGCATTCATGGTGGCATATGTAGATTATATGTTCATATATCCATAAAAAAATATTTATTTTTTAAATATTAATACATTAAAATAATCTACATATCAGCCCAAATGTTTCCTTTTAAACTTACATTCCCTATTTTTAATCAGACTACGTGCTTCACCACAGGATTCTTACAACAGAAAGATGTTTCATAACACAAATTTCAAACATGAGCTTGTTGCATAACTTTGTCTTGTCTGTCTTAATATTTTCCTTTTAGTAACAACCGTATCTTGAGAATCTCATGCAAGCTGCGTATCAGTAATTAGCTGCAAATAGCAACAACAATGATGTAACATTTATTCTCGCCATCTTCAGCTCGAGAAAATGTCACATGGTCGTGTCCTAAAACTGTCTTTCGGTTCCTCCTCTTCGCTTTTTTGTTTATCCCTCCTCCCCTCCAGTGATCTTTTCTTTTCCTTCTTCCCCTCATCATTTCCTTCCTCCTGTATCTTCTCAGCTTGCCTCTTTCACAATCCCAGTCCTCCCCTCTCCTCTCCGTGCTGCAGTGACCCACTTTGAGTACGAAGCCTTGAACTGACCTGCTTTAGATAGAGCCTGGCTAATTATAACCAGCTCGTATTAATAAGGCAGGGGAATTGGTAAATACACACACACACACACACACGCACACACAACGCCTTACACACACAAACAACAAAGGATCACAAAGCAGACAGAAGCACACACTCAGAATCACCTCCTCCGCAAACAGATCGTTTCCGACGTCCCATAAACAAGCCTACACACCTTGGCAACGTGACTCATCACGTATAAGAGGACGTAATAAGAGTGACTCACGTTCATCATTTGTATCTGTTGCAGGTAACACTTGTACCTGTTACCATGGCAAGAGTTAGAAAAAAATTATTTATATATGCATAGAACAAGATCGCCAACAAAAAAATAAAAATTAGACTGTCATCATCATTTATTATCACACAGATATGTTTTATATCTACTAAATGGCAGCTTTCCACACTAGCAATCTGTTTTTAAAAAATATAAACCCAATGCACATGTTTACAAAACCTGCCCACTAAGTTGATGACATATTGTTGAACTCAGCTGTATCATTAAAAGAACTGCAGAGCTGGTGTTGATTGGTAAACAGGGTTATATAACACGGATTGGATCGCACTTCTGGAAAAATCTTTTATCAGGTTTGACAACTGCTGTTACTAAATTTTCAAAAATATGAACTTCTAGACATGAAAAATGAAGCTTGAAATCTGTGCAGAGCTACCTGCCTCCTTCTCCCACGCTGCACCACAGTTTACAGGAAAAGTTTTAGGAACATTCCTCAAGTTTTACCTGCTTTTTTAAAGCACATAAACATCGACAAAAACTTGAGAAGCTGTGCATCGTTCGCTGTCTTTCTTTCAGCCTTTCAAAGCCGTAGCTCTTAATGCACGGCATAAAGAGAACCTTCCACATCCGAGACACATTAGTCTCTAAACTCTGCTCTGTACTTAAGGATGTGATGTTTTGACTCAGTACGCACTTACGAAGCTCTTTCATACGAGACTTCACAAAATCGTTTTGACAGTTTAAATATAATTCCCTGGTAAAAACTAAAAGCAAACCACAAATGCACGATAACCCTGATTCAAAACAAATCACACTATTTATTTAGTTATCTCATGGTACTGGTGTTTTCCCCACCATTGCGTGACCCTGCCCACAGAGATCAGTTTGGTTATAGTCTTAGTACAGTACAACAGTACAACACTGGCTTCAGTGTCACTCTGCATCCCAAAGATACAGGTGAAAATCCTGTGTACTCATCTACTCAACCATAACAAGCAGCTGGAGGCTCTCCTGGCCATATCTGACCTACCGGTGTCGACCTCATACTCCAGCAGAGGTCACGCAATGCTCACCCACGCGTTACAACCTCTCAAAGCTCAGTGAATTAAAAAGCGGTGGTAAAACACTACTAGTGGGTGTTTTGTTTATTCGCCGGAAAAAAAGGTAACAGAAATGCTAAAAGAAAAATGTTTGGTTTTCTAGAAATCACTAAAAGCTCACTGGGTTTGCTGATGATGCTAAAGGAGCGTTACATGGCAGAGTCAGGCCAAAAAACACGCCAATCAAACCAGAGTCACCTGCTGAGGTTAATGGCGACTCACGGCAGCGTCGGGATGCTTTAAAAACCCGATGTCTCGGCATGATGTCAGACTCATTGTTCTCTGCTACTATTTTGTGCAATTTTTGAAATAAAGAATCATCAGAGATACAGAGTCCCGGCCCCCTTCATGTGCAGCGCCTCTTTCATGCTGACAACATAATGAGCATGTAAACTTTCAGTCCAAATAAGAACAAGATAAACACCGTAATTACAGCAGTGGTGATTGTTACTGATTAGTTCTTACTGTTTTATCTATCAGAAAGTACGGCGGGGGGTGTTCTGTGGCGTTCCTAAAAGGCTGCACTTCAGGATACCGTAACGACCTTAATGTCATCGAGGGAGAGCTGCAAGCGATTAAACAAGACGTTTATAAGTTTAAACTTTATTTGAACACAGCTTGAGTTTGGCAGTCAAACAGCAGTGTTATGCGGCAGCTGCCCAGGTGTGCAGAGGTCTGAATTTGGGGAAGGTGAACATTTCACTCAGTGCTCCTGTTTCTCATTTGTCAACAACAATCATGAGCAAGACAGCGAATAGGAGCGCGAGTCAAGAACTTGTTCTGGTTGAGAATCAGCTCCAGGTTGCAAAACTCCATCAAAACCGTATGTCTCAGTACTCGTCAATTCAATTCATCAACTTACTCTGTTACACATTGCGCAACAATGACTTCAAAGTCATGGCAGTGACGCTTTGGCACCAGAACCACATGCAAGTATTTTTATTACACTTTTTCTTTACCTGCAGTTCAGTTAATAATACAGCTTTAAATCTGAAAATAAATTCTATCAATCTTTCTTTTTTTTTCATAACAAAAATGTTCAGTGGTCACAAAGGGAATTAGTAACAAATTGGGACTTTGAGCAGAATCCTTTTCGGTATAGGTATCAATAAAATCCCTCGTAATGTATGCCTTAATTTCCATTTCTACAATTTAGTGAGTCATTATTTAATGCTTACTCTTACAGGATATCTTGTATGCTTTTCTTATGATAAAAGTATGTTGGTGGTTCACATAAAACATGACCAAATGCTCAGTTTCACACAGTTCTTTTCACTCTTGGATTTTCATGACGTAAATAAGACACAATCCCTGATATTTCAATTGAATTTAATTCAATTTTATTTATATTGCACCAAATCACAACATCAGTCACCTCAAGGAGCTTCATAGTGTAAGATCAAGACCATAAAATAATGCACAGAGAATCCCAACATTAGACGCCGCTCTGTGAGCAAGCACTTGGCGACAGTGGGAAGGAAAAACTTCCTTTTGACAAGAAGAAATCTCCAGGTGAACCAGGGAGGGGCAATCATCTGCCATGATGGGGGGTTGTGGGTAAGAAATAGTCATCTCAGGCTACGTCTACACTAATCCAGATAAATTTGAAATTAGCATTTTCGTCTAAAAACGCTCCATGTCCACACTATCTTTTTCAATCATTTTCTTCCCCATTGAAAACGCTACGTTCCTGTGCTGTGCATGCGTGAAACGTAAGATGATTTGACTTGCATCATTTCCGTCTGCCGTTTATTTACTTTCCGGCTCCTTGAAATGTCGCGGCAAAATGTCTTCTATCTGGAGCTATCTGGAGCATTTACAAACTAATATTAATCTTTAATAAGGCTGTCAAAATTGAGAGCAAAGAAAACAACTGCTGTACAATGCCGTCGGCCATCTTAGTTGAATTGGTCACATGACTGCATCATATGACTAAAATGCGTCATTGTTTTCAAAGCCTCCGTTTTCGCATTCCACACTGCGACGTTAAAAGATCCATCTTCCTTGACCAAAAACTAGCGACACAGCTATGTTAGCATAACTTTAGCACAGTGAAGCTGGAGGATGAATGTCAACTTTTTTTCCACTCGATAAAAGTGAACGTGAGGGATTCTGGTGGTCAGGGACAAATGCAATCGCATAGCAGGATGCTATACACGGGCCAAACTTCAGTCAGGAGAACAACTGAGATTATTCATCCACAATACGAGGTTAGTTATTAATATACTGCAACAACATGGGAATAGAGCAGCTGCGAGAGAATTCAACATTAATGAATCAATGTTACGGAAGCGCAGTTTTTGGCTTTCCCCAAAAGTGCTTCATCTCTTTGCTATGACTGTCGGCATAATTTGCAGATGATGATCGGTTGTAGCTGCTGCGATGCTTTCAACCAAAACAGGCGCAGCTTGATGACATCATCAACATGCGCTATCGCCGTAGAGCGGTATAGTCAAAATCTCTATCGTTGGCCAAATTTATATCGTTCCTATCGTATATCGTTTATATCGCCCACCCCTAGTCTCCACCATTTTTATGGTGTTCTAAGTGGACTGTCATTAAGTCACATGACATTTTAGTTAGAGTTGACTTATTAACTGATACAAGTAGCCACAGTTTGACTGAACAGAGCAGTTTGTATAAATGAGCACATGCTCAGTTGGTGCTCAGTTGCTGCTCAGTTTGCTTACTTACAATCCAGCATTTCTATAATGGGCTGATATGGCAAATACTGGCCGCGGAAGATTAAATATCTACCAGTCATGCTTCCTTTACAGAGATATACAATCAAAACAGGAGAGCGTCATTTCAGCTTTAGACAGAGTAAGCCATTTAAAACAATTTCTTTTCCCCCCCACAGATACCTCTAACCCCACAGCCGCAGAGATCCACTTAGTTTATGTAAGGCTACGAAGACCTTAAAGTTATTTTTACAAAAGTGTAAACTCTCATGTGCGTATTTTTCCTCCGATGCCCTGATTCACACTGATAACTCATTCCCGTTCAGCTGTTGTGTTATGCAAACTGTACATAACACAACAGCTGAATAGGAAGGAGTTAAAAACACGCCTTAAAATGGCAGCTAATAATCCGTTTAATCTTTTGTATTATTAGTTTAGTATTTCTGCTTTATTGTGTACTTAGTTTTTTTCCCCCCAGATGATGTAAACTTGCAAGCTTCCAGTGCTCATGAACCCACAGGATTCCCTCAACACAAACCACAAACACACACAGTTTTAAAAAGGAAATTAAATCATTTGGGCTAGAAAATGGAGGGATTAAAACTTTAAACCACTGGCTACTAAAGAACAAAGTAGGTAATGGTGAGTGTGTGTCTGTGTGTGTGTGTTTGTGTAGATGTGCAGCTGAGTAACTACAGGGTTCCCTACTGGTTGCTGTGATGAGGGTCTTTGTTTTCACTCTGCAGTTTAGTTACAACACACACAGGAAGTACACACACTTTCTTTTACGAGCCAAAAGGATTTTTTGATGAAAGACTTGCATCTTTTTTCTGTGTGACTGTGTGATATAATAAAAATGTGGATAACCCACGACACCCCTAAAGTTTGTCATCATTAAAGGAACCAGCAGGCCTGACACTAAGGTTACATGTGGCCGAACTACACGGCTGTACTCCAGTGTCCATTTCTATAATAGTACCATGTTTTTTGTTTTTTAAAAAGATATGTTTAGGCACGAGCGGCCACAGAAAAACTAGGGCTGATTAAATTGTGCAAAATCTCTGCATATGCTCTGCAGGTCAAGAAAGGCCAATCTCAACATGTATAAATAATAAATCCTTCATCACCATGGCATATCTGGATGAGTAAACAGTCCAATCTGTTGCTAAGGCCCCTGCAGACCCGCCAGGCCCAGAATAGGCTCTCCATGCTGGGGGATTGGGGGCTCAAATCCCAGGATCTGGTGTCCACAGGCCTGCACAGGCAGGGTAGGAAGGTTGAAGATCACAAAGCCTTTCTCGTATTCTGTTACTTTTCCTCAAACGCTTCACTCAAACAAGCACACTTAAAGTCACCACTTAACTGAAGTTTTAGTTTGTAAATTACATGTCCAGTCATTTCATTATTTTGTAAGTGTTTGGTAGCTCTTTTCTTCTGGCACTTGTGCTCTACTCCCCTGATACTTGGTCATATTCTGCTATGAATATTATGCAAAAACCTGATTTTTTGGAAGTATGTAGAGAGCTCCTGACCAAAGGCTTTGGAAATTCAGAAAATGCACACTAGTGCCTGTTATGATTCAGAATTAAGAGGTTTGTTGTTACAGAAATGACATGATTGGAGTATACTCTATCTGAAGAATCACAGTTATGAATGTTACACTGCTGAATGACATTTGTCAGTAAAATGTCTCTTAAGCGAGGTTTTCTGATATAACCAACACGAAAACAATAGAAAGATTTCAAGTATATAGATATATCTGTTATAGTCTTCAACTGTAGGATCAATGTTCATTTATTTAAAAGAAAAATATTTTCTCTCAATCTTTTTCAACACGTTTTGATGTTTTTGCTTTGCTGTAATTCAGTTTCAGAAACCTGAATTTCTATTTATCAGTATTAGTAGATTTTAAAAAGTAAATTGAAAATGTTAATTCCTTAACCAATTCTTGGATTTAAACATTAAAAAGATCAAATGTAAATTAGATTATTTAAGTGTGTCATATTTCATACATTAGTTTTTGTGAGTTTTTGACATTTCTGCGTCATCAGTTTGATTTTTTCCTCCCTAAAAAAAATAAATAAATCACACAACATTTGTAATGGAATAAACTGAATGTTGCAAATTTGATACAAATTAAAAGTCACATTTATTTTGTTTTTAATTTCATCTGGAGGTTCACTAAACACTCACTTAAAAAAAAAGCATTTTCTGGCACTTATTTCAATGGTTAAAATATGTCTATAATTTAGGAGCCACAACTTTTTGATATACCTTTATGTGAAGGGTTTAATCAGAATTAAGTCAAGCATAAAAATAGGGGTTAATCTGGATTCCAGCAACTAATTTTCCAGTACAACAATGGCCTCAATCCCCCTTTAGATATTTTTTCCACTCTGACGAGATTAAATATCTAGGGGAACTTCTGAAAATCCAACGATAATGACAGATATCAGTACCAAATACCCCAATCTGTCTTTAGAAAATAATATGGGTCAAATGTAAATATGAAACCCACATGAGGGGGAAACATCTTAAGTGTAGCAGTGTGAACACAGCCTTGGATGAGGGAAAGGGGGGCTCTGGTATGGAGGTTCACAGCTCTGGGGACTTGGAAAATATTCATCTCCTCTAAGCAGGGACAGTTAAGGGGGGCAGGCTTTGTCTAACACAACCCCTCCAGTCCTCTTCTCTTTTGTTGGAAAGAAGCATTCACACACACACACACACAGACAGACACACACACACACACACACACACACAGACGTAAAGCACTCCAGCAGTGAGGCTCTGACCAGCTGTCTTCATTCTGAGAGATAGCCATCGTCGCTCATAAACACAGAGAACTCACAGAGGAAGGCGAGCAGGAGGAAATGTCTCTGCTTCACCTTTTCTTTAATTTCACTCCAGCATCTGCGTCCTTCATTTTAGCTGACACCTCCGCAGCACAGAAGGAGCATTCATTTTTTTAATTGCTTGCTTTAGAACATATTAATGTCTCATAAAGTTTTTACATCTAAAGTTTGAAGTCAATATCCAAAAAATCGCACACGAACATCCCTAAAGGCATCGAGACGATTCAAACGCCAGCAGCATGCAGATACTCTCATTTGTTTTTGTGCCAGCAACCGCGTAGAAGTTTGCAGAGAAGCAACATCTCAATTTAAAAATGATGCCGGAGGGGCTCGGGTTACATGCAAACAATTTCGCAACAAAAATGAGAATAAATTACAAAATTATAAAACTTAAAAGACGCCTGCGTTAGAGCAACACCTGCAGGAGGCAAATAATTATAGAAAGAGAATGGGTTCCTCCACCAATTTATCACGTGCCTGAAAGAGCTTATCTGAGATAAGACAAACATCGTGCGGCAGAATTTCAGTTTGAATAGCGATTTGGGGAGAACCAATCAAATGCCTGCATACTGCCTCCATATGTGCTGTGATCAGGGCGTCTGCGTAGAAATCGAAGCAGACACGGCGGCGACGCTAACAAAGATAGCCGAAGCCGCCTGCTTTCTCTCTCTTCAGAGTGTGTGTGAAAAGTGGTGTGTATTGTTCATAGACCGAGGCTATTTCAGAGCAGGGGGGCCCTTCCAGTTGTCCTCCTTACATCGGCCCTTTCATCGCTCCCTCATCCATATTTATCGCCGCTCAGCTCTCCTCACCTATCAGCGACCAGCTAGCTGTGACCGATGTCTCGCTAAACCAATCACATGCTTCCCTTTGTGGGAACATTAGCACCTCTCAGTGCCTTCACCCCACCCTGTACAATGGCTTCTTTGCTTTTTTTTTTTTTTGACGCAGTGGCTTAAAAAAAAGAAGAAGAAGAAGAAGAGGAGAGAATAGAGGAGAAGGAGAACTGCAGCTACCGGTGGCAGATTCAAGTCGATGGCGGCTCCAAATCGATTGACAGCCTCGGAAACAGTTGCCGAGTGAGCGTCGTCAATAGCAGCCAGCAATTGATGAGCGGGTGGGGGATGAAATGATGGGAGGACGAGGGTGAAGGAGGACAGGAGGAGGAGGAGAGTGGAGTCATGATGGTCTGAATAGAGCATGATTAGTATGGATGAAGAGGAGAGGAAGATGGAACGAATGAACCTAGGAGAGAGGAAAGGGAGCGGGCGAGGAACGCTTACGAGTGAACAAAACAGGCGTGTCGCAGAGGAGAACGCTGTGTTCTGATTCTCGCGCTAAAGGACGAGCGGGAGCGCTATCAGTCGTTATATTTACCAAAAATATCAGCTTGAGTTTAACGGCAGGAAAAAATACAACCGTGCATATTTTGTAAGATAGCATCAACAGTTGTAACGTGTTGATATTTAATTTAAGATATGAGCTTATTTTCTTCAATCTGGCTCAGACTGAAGCAGTTTTAGCTGAATTTAAGAGTGAAACTCGGTCCGGGTGGTGTCGGGGTTTCTTCCTCCTCGACCAGACGGACGATCAATGTGAGGAAGACTGTCCTCCTTTGTATGGATGGCCCAAAAAAGGATGCACAGCTCAGCTCCAGGAGCAACAGAAAACACTCAGATCAATACCATCAAAGGCCTTGTCTCACATAGTCAAGGCTCGAGTCACAGTCTGACTCTGGGTCTGCTACTGTAAGTTTGTGCATGCAGCGCCACATATCATTTACACACCACCTCATCTTTTTCGTTAAACTTCATCTTTGCTTTTTGTACCCGAAGTCGAACATATAACACACACACACACGGAAAGCTTTGAGTGTACTGCTAGTCTAGTCCCCTAATGTCACTTGGCAAGGGCATTTCAAGCCCCTCCTTCTTCTTCCCAGCACTTGCTTGCCAGTCCATCCATTTACTAAATGAATGTATTATATCTTAAAGGCAGCAGAGAAGACAAGGAGGGAAAAAAGAGGGGAAAGAAGAAAAAAAACATTAAAGGCTTATAATTAAAGAACTGAGAATCTCTGTACACCAAGGTCAGCAAACTTATCCAAGCTGATAAACCTGCACACCTCCCACACAGTCACATGTTGGTTTCCTGATCACCTACATGAAAATCAAAAAAACAAAACAAAAAAACCCACTCCAGTTTATTTGGTTGGTGCTTACGTAAGGCTTCTTAATGGCTTATACAAGCAGGTTTTTCCCCTGAAAGCTGCATTTGTTTTCAGTGGACTGAATCACAGTAATTTCTTTTAGACTGAAAGGCTGTTTCTGGGTATTTGTATGTACTGGTTCTTTGCATTTGCCCAAACAAATCAATCCGGTGTTTTAACCTATGGTGCTGGATGCTACATCTTACTTGGATTAAAGTGAATGAAAAACATGGAACTTCCAGGACGCTTTGATAAAATATTATAATGCAAAAAACATTCTCTACATGAAGCACTGGAAAATATTTCATGTTATAAAAAGCTTTTTAGTGAGTTATGGATCTATTTTCAAGTGGCTACAGTTCACTGCACATAACACAAATACTTCAAATTAATAACAGTATACTTCTTTTAAAGCTAAGCTGAAAAAATTAAATGTAAAGCTGTACATCACACATAGCTATGTATATATATATATATATATATATATATATATATATATATATATATATACAATTAAATGATAGGAAAAGACCAAAGCACATTAACACATTAAAATATTGAACCCTGAGTGGCACCAAATGTATAAATCATGAAACTACTGGAGGATATTTATCCTTTGAATTCATCATGATCAAGCCCGTCTTTGTAAATAATCTATTTAAACATAGGAAACCGGATTAAGCATGAATGAGCTCATTAAACGTCTCTGATCATATATGTACACGATAAAAGGGAACTCTGAGATTCTTTAATATCTAGAAGAACCCTGCTGGACGCAGTGAGGGGAGCGGGAGGCGCAGAGATAAGAATGGGCTCGGGCTGGTGGATTAAAGCCGTGGTGGGGGTGGGAGCTTGTGAACAGCAGCGACTGCAGGTCCTCATTGATCTTTCCGCCTTTAAGACCTTCAGCTTTTTTATAAGGCATAGCTGTGATTTATGACCTGCAGGGCTATAGCTGTCCCATGTTGTCCTATCTACAGTCTGACAGCAGACCAGCTCCTTCTTCCTGTCGCTTGCCTTTTTCTTCACTCCCTCTCACACACAAACACGCACACACAGATATTTGGATAAACCCTGGACACTGGAAAAATCCAGGTCCATCTTTTCTCATCATTTTTGACCCGAACGCATTCTCTCGCTTCTAATGAACGCAGCAGATCTGATTGATACGAATGGAAATGCCCTGGCATTAAAATCTGCATCTGGACATATTTATAAGTTGCAGCTGTTGGAGGAAAAAAAAGACTTCAAAATATTTTAAAACTCTGATAAAGATAAATTTCTTTGATTTAAAAAGTTTTTTTCCTTCTTTTTTAGGTCTACTCAATAAAGCTTCAGTCTTCCTGTTATGCATCTCTTACCCAGCAGCAGCTGCACGGTGCACGCTGCAGCACAATTTAACCACAGTGAACAGTGAATGAACATTTCAACAATACATCAGCGGTCGTAAACCCAAATGCTTTGATGGCATGGCTAGCATGAGGTCAAAGGTCATCATCTGAGCAGCAATGTTGAGTATCATGACAAAAGAAACACTGGATTTGTATAAAAAGCATGACAATGAATGTTATGGAACTGGTAACATACAATATAAAAAACATCAGCATGCATTATCCTGAATCATGAGCAGGATATGAGGGTGTTAAATGTTGCTTTAAATCCTATTTAAATATCAGGCCCTGCAGCAGTCAGATCACCTCATTAAAGGCCCTATATCTTTTCTTTACTCCAGGATTTTGCACATTAAGTCTGTGTTGTGAATCAGAATTTCACAGTAAAGATTATAAAACAGGTAGAAGATCAAAATCAAAGTCTCTCTTACCATGAGTCTCAGTTTCTTGGTGAGGGAATACAATGCCTTCAGTTTCAAATAGGGGCTGCAGGAAGGCCACTACAGAGAGAGGAAGCACAGGGGTGGGGAGTGTGTGGTGTAAACTAATCATACATAAAAACAACCATTATTATGATCTCTTAGCACCACTTTGATTTCTAAATTTACAACTGCAGCGTGGGTGCAGCTTAAAAATATCAAATACAAAAGCATGTTCTCTGTGAAAAAATATAGCTTCTGCTTGGCTAAAATCAGCCGTTACATGGTGAATGTTTTCTCTCCATCAAGAGTCAGGCATACAAACACTTTGCGTATCTCAATCCAAGTAAAAATCTAGGTTAGGCTCAACGCTGTTATCCAGAGAATTCTAGCTTTAAATCACCAAGACCAAATACTCTGATTAAAATTCAAACAAAAATGCATTTTCAGAACAGAGTAGAGTTTACTGTCAGTGCAAAATTTGTCACAATAGACCCACAACCAAGCTCTGATTCCTCTTTGTTGCTGTAGTTTTGCATGTGTGTGTGTGTGTGTGTGTGTGTGTGTGTGTGTGTGTGTGTGTGTGTGTGTGTGTGTGTGTGTGTGTGTGTGTGTGTAGGAGCTACTTGTTCATTTTCAACCAAATGCTATCGGATCATCGGCCTGATGTTGCTGGTTGACCTGGCAGCACTGCAGCCGTCCCCTCTGCCTGAGTCTGTTTAGCTGTCTCATCATCATCATCATCATCATCGTTCCAACCTTTTCATTTGTCTAAATAGACAAGCGGCCTGAGTGTTACGCAGGCAGGAAGAAAGTCCCCAGAGGGGCCGCCTGGGCTTTTTACATACAGTGAGGAGGAGCCTTTAGTGCTCTGAGTGCTGCATCGATCTGGAGTTAAACACTGCTGGCGAACCTGCAGCTCACACCTCCTCAGTCGGACTCTCCTCGCTCGCTGTCTAATTATTACTCCTGAGGATGGCTGTCATGTTTCCTGGTGGGACCTGAAGAATCTGTTATAAATGGCCGTCCTGATTTTTTTTTCACCGGGGCCAAGTCATGCAAAAATCTACCAGAACATGAATTTCAGTAATCCAGAGGAGTCTGTCGCTTAGCTCGCACTAAACACAAGTTTGTTTTCAAATTTCACATTATGCCACCTGTCATTGTCATCCAAAAGGAACAGGGCACTTAAGCCCTATGGATCTGCGAGAGTTTATGTTTAGATCGTATTACAGCAGCCATAACAGTTGCACTAACTGAGCGAAGCCAAATCTTCTGACCATTTCAAATCAAGACTGAGAAATTAGGCCAACAATCACAGCTCAGTCATGCTCACCCTCTCTAATACGATGGAGGTTCCTCTTTAATATACGGGCAGAATTACCTGCAATGAAAATTACATTCCCTGGGGCGTTTTTTTGTTTTGTTCTGTTTGTTCAGGGAATTCAGTTTAACACTGAAGACATTTCAGAGTTTAAAGCTAAAATTTTAAATGCTGTTTTGCAATCTTTAAGGCCCTGGTGAGAATTACAGTTGGGACTAAACTCTAACAAACTCCACATTAGAGAACACGTTAGGTATCTTAACCTTAAGCATATAACTATAGTCTTCAAATCAGTTTAACTGGCATTACAAATATTCAGTCTTCACAATCATAGTCAGATTGAACTCTCTGCACTAAAAGATCAGGTCCCATTAAAACCTATAGAATCTAACTATTTAAGCACACTCCCAGAATCTCCAGCAGCATTTTAAAAAGTCTCCTAAACCTTTATCATCTTTTTGCTGAGTATAAATAGCACATTTAAAGGTGTATTGTATGTCCAAATGTCCATGATAGGGTGCATGGCCAGGATAGGCTACTGATGGTTGTAATGATGGGAATGCTTGGCGCATGACAGCATGTAAACAAAAAACCAAATATGGTGATTACCATGGTGACATATCCATATTTCATCAAACCAGAGAATAATGAAGAAATCATTCATCGAAGAAATTAGTGGAAAAGAAATCAGCTTTCCCTTCCAGCCGCAGAATATTAAAATCAGGACAACAATGAATGATAAAAATATCCTCTCCCTGACACACTGCATTAACACAGACTGTCGCATTCTAAACTGCTCTGGATTCCCCCTGTTTTCCCTAGCTCGCCACAGGGCTGCTGTTAATATGAGTCCGCTTGTTTATCCGCTTGTGTAATTGTACACAAAGCGGCGATGGTGGCTGATGTGTGAGATTATCACAAGGTCATCCGTCGACGGGATGAGACCCTGCGATCACGCACTAGTCTGATCTGGCTTTCACTTGTTTACATCCTCATTTTGGCTCCAGCATGGCCGCTGTGGCTGCGCGTAAATCTTAAGACGCAATAAAAACACCCAATTCGGCTGATGTAAAGAGGCTAAATCATCCAGGATGTGCAAGAGGGGAAGCGACGGCTTCCCTCCAAATAACACCCCCCACCCCCAAGTCCCTCTCATTGTTTCCTTTCCATCAAATGCGGCGACCCGTGATTATTTTAATACTGATGGAAAATGACTGTCGCTTATGACGAAGCGAATAATAAAAAAAAGACGGTCTCCCTAAAATTTGCCCTGTATCATTTTATTTTATTTCCCTAAATGTGTGAATTTGCCCTTCCACCACGCCACGGTGCACATCAAGAATCAGATCAACCTGCTCTCCTTTCTCTCTGCCTGCCTCAAGACGAAGCAACATTCACCGAAACCCGAACAGCTCCCGCATCCCCGCTCTTACCTCCCGTGTTTGTACGTTTGGTGCTGCTGGCTTCCGTTGGGGTCTCCAGGGGTCTTTTACGTGAGTCCGGGGGATCGGACTCCATGTGTGGTTGTTGATTGTGATGGTGAGGATTTGAGAAAATGCCGTTTTGTTGTACTGCTCCGCCGGCCATCATTTTCGAGCTTGCTCTTGGATGCTTAGGCTGCGTTTGCGTTTAAATCCCCCCTTTCCGTTTTTTTACGCAGCGTAGCCGTGCAGATGAGTCCTTGGAGAGGGTAAAAGCGATTTAGGAATTGCAAAATACGCCTGTTTCCTACGAACGGGGTAGGTTAGCTGCGCGTTTCTCCGTGGTGCGCCGTGCGTACAGAGAGATGCTGCGCAGGGGCAGAAAGAAAGAAACGCTGGAGCGGCTCAGAGAGGGAGAAAACGGGAGACCTCTGCAGATGGAGCGACTTCTAGGCTACTAAAAACGTGCCAGTGGAGCGTCACAGTTCCATCAACCTTCAGATAAGCGGGCTAGGATATGTGTATCATTCCGCTGCAACCAGTACTCATGTCAGGCGGTACAGGATGGTGGCGCTCCTCTGCAATAACCAGCGAAACGGAACAATAACCAAAACAAAACAAAAACACAACGCAAAGCGCAAAGAGGCGAAATCAGCCGAAGAGAGAAGAAAGGAAAGGGTGATCGGTGAAGCAATTATAACAATAATAGAAAAAAAAAATCCGATTCTTAGGCTATTAGAATTTCGTTCTTCTTATCCTTTCCTGGCTCCAGTCGCGAAGACACCCAGGGGTGACGGGTGGGTGAGAAGGGTCCGGAGATTCGGAGCTGGAGGAAGACAGAGAAAGAGACGTTTTTTCCTGCTCGTTCTCTCGGTGAAGATGCTGCAGTCTTGCGTTCAGAGCATCCCTTCGCTGACTGGCTGCTGGAGGAAGCGCAGGGGAGCGGCTGACGTCACAGGGCCTCGTGATACCTTTCTCGTTTTCTGCACCCTCGGATTTCCGACGTTTTACCAAAAATAATTGTTGCTTTTTACTTTGTTCAGTTCCCCATTTCACTGGACAAATGTCTCACTTTGCAAAATCTGCACGTTATTTAAAAAAAACAAACCTTTTTATATTAATTATGAATAATCAGCCGCGCTGTGTTACAACACTTTTCACCATCTCGTGATCCAAGACTCAAATTTAGTTGCACCGAATGAGGTTAAATGAAATACAGCAAGCAAACGCTTTAGCCGAAGCTAAACAGGCCAAAGAGAAACGATGCGTAATGCGCTCAAGCAAACCGACAAAATTGAGTGCGCGCGAAGCTCAGAATCACTGATTTTCGACAGAAACTGAAAGCATCACGAAAGAAAGCGAAAAACTGAGAGAGGGAGTGAGAGAGGGGGAGAGAGAGACGCCTCCGCCGAGACGCGATTGGCCGAAGCTGGAGGCTGCGTTAGTCCAGAAAAACGGAAAGGACTCGGATATGTTCTGCCGGCGGAGTCACGTGACGGAGAGCGAAGGATGCGGCGGCGGCGGGTTTTTACTCCGTTACAGCGGCAAATGCAATTATGGCTGAACGGGAGCTTGAAGGTCCCGCTGCGGCTGTTTGAAGGTCTGTAAAGGCCGAGGCAGGCCGCCTCGGACACACGTGGAAACCTGCAGCTGATTTCTGCCTTAAATTTCAATCAGCGAGTGGAATTCAACTGGCAAGAGCATGAAGGGTGTTTTTTTTCTACTTAAGAAGGAATGACATGAATAAGAAGGGTTTTTATAAAAACTGTTTTGTTCATATTTGTTATTGTTTGCCAGATTTTTGTGTCCAGAGAGCTTGGACCAATCCAGATGACCCTGGCCAGACTGTAGGCCTGTTCAGCCTACTTGTATTAAAAAAAAAAGAAGAAGAAGTCTCCTCCCCCCTTATTTTCACATTTTTGTCAGTCTTGCAACAATTTTATGCAATAATAATAATTAAAAACATGGCTGACAGCATAGGAATTACATAACCTGAGCTAGGCCCACCTGTCCCCTCAGCTGCTCTGTATGACCCACCTGTGTGTGCTGCGCCTGACATCTCTGCGTCGCTGTGCCTGGGTCTGAAGAGGGATCCTCCAGCACTGTGAGCTGTGTGAGAGAGCTATACCCGCCTCACTGTTTCTCCCTCTCTCACGCACACACACACTCACACGTTTGGCAAATTCTCACACACACACTCAGAGAGACACGTAAATATCTTCAACCCCCGCTCTCCTTCTCCGTCCAGAGCTCTACAGATGCCGATCGTCCTCGGTGCCTCCTGTAGATTGTAGTCAAGGTGACATTGTCCTGCTTGTTCACACGCACGAGCACAGAGCAGCCACTCACACTATTTCACATCAACGTGAGAAGCACACCGGTGAGCCAGACTCCTGCTCTGGAAATACGTGGCAAATCCAAGGCAGATGGATCCCAAGCTGCAGTCTGAAACAGATTCCGCACCACAAATAGCAGGAACTGCTCAGAGGTACAAAAGGCCTGGATGCTGCAGGCACCTAACTGTATGAGCTGCAGCAAGCATCTGAACTGTAGCACAGTTTCAGCTCGACACGGACATTTATATATTTGGAGCAGAGGCAACATTCGCTGGAAGCAGAATTTTGAGGGTCCTGCACAGCCAGATCGCCCATGCTGCTGCTGCTGCATATGGAAAAAATGAAGTAACCCCATAAGCAATAAAGCACACAGACTAACAGCATTCTTGAGTTTTTATTAGGTTAGGTCTATGAGCAGATGTTAAGGAAACGGTTTTTAGAGATTTGGTTCTGCAAACTCCTCTACAGCTTTGGGTACTGACCAAACACTTCAAGCAGTTGCCACAAACTTTCCCGAGCAACACATGCAATGTGGAAGGACAAGATTCCTGCAATATCCCAGATTTCCCTCTGCGTCCTAATCTAAATGCAAAAGCTTCATTTTAGCCAACAACAAATCTTATTTGGACTCCCACATGCAGTTTTCTTATGGAAAAAGTTACCACTAAGATTTTTTTCTTCATTTTGGAACCAAAGCCTGGAATTCCCTGTTGTCCAAGATGTTATGTAGTCACTTAAGGACAAGAGGCAAGAACAGCTCAGACACAAGTCAGCTGAATAGTCCACTAAGAATGTTTAAAAGGTCTTAAATTTGATATAAATATTTAATCCTGTAATTCTATAATCAGTCTCCTAATTTAAAAAGCCTGTTTTTCCTCTGTCACTTGAAATAGACACAGTTTTCTTTTCTTTTTTTTTTAAAGAGTAAATCATTCAAAGCAGGTGTTGCTGGCGCACACCTGCTTTCCATGCAGGGTCTGGTAGTGTACATACAGTAGGCTGTTCTGGCTCTTACTCTAACACTGGTTAAAAGGTTGACTGCAGCTAAATGGATCATCAGGCTGTAAAAAGCCGCTCTGGTGCCTCAAGTGGCGGAACATTGGTGCCACCTTATGGTAGCATGACGAAGAGCAGGAGTGTTGCCGCTCCTCAGTAAACATGTTCTCGTGGATTTCATGGATTCCACAGACTATTTCTTATGCGTGCGTTTTTGGCCCTGTTAGTCGTACATGGGTTAATAAAACACTGAGTGGCAAAGTGTCCTAACTAGTGGTTTATTTTTGCATGTACATAATGATAATAAGCATAATTTAACATGTGCTTGCTATGGCTCATAAACACAGTAAACTATGTATTTGTACAATGGATTTTTGCACTTTTTTTGGAAAGTTTAAAATATAGTGTACATTCAAAAATTCATAATAATGAATTTTAAAGAGCATAGTTCATTTAATGTTGACAGTTTCTTTCTTTCTTTCTTTCTTTCTTTCTTTCTTTCTTTCTTTCTTCGATTAAGGAAAGATAAGTTTAACATCACTTGGGATGAAATGGCCTGTATGAAGAGGAAAGCCAGCCAATTAACTCTTGACACTATGTATATATGTCATTTTATATTTAGTTTTATGGTGAACTAAAAGTATAACGTGAATCATAACTGTTAAGAACAAATCTAATATTTAATCATCTTAAATCTCATTGTCAGGCTTCAGCTTCAAAAATTAAAGCTGGAATTTAACCATCACCATCCGATTGAAGTGTTAACTTCTAAAACCTTTAAAAAGACCTCCTAGAAGAAGTCGTCCTATGCAGAGTTCTGCAAACCCAGTAGCACTAAGAGTGTATGTGTAAGACTTCTTCCGAAAGCTCAGTCAGTCTCCTCCCACTCCCACTTATGCATAATTGTCCTCCCACCCGGTATTCATTCAATTTCATCGCAAAAATCAATAGGACAGTCGATGCAGAGCAGGAGGCTCAACCACTCTGTGAGATTGAAAGGAGACAGATGTGATGTGTTCCTCTTTATTTTTCTAGTGGCTGCCCTGACTCATGCCATCATACTGAAGATTTATGAGTGAAACTAACACGACCTGAGTGCATCAGAGGAAAGTGAATTGTAGTGATATGTTTAAAGACTTAATTACTCTTTCAAATCAGTGCCTGTTTATTTTTAGAAGCTGCAGCATGGAAGCACAGTGCCAGCGTTACTCATTTTTTTACTTCAGATATTTTCAAATGAGGGTGGAAACTCATGATTGTTCATGATTCAACTTCTCAATAGGAGAAATTGCTCATTTTATAATGGCCAGTTTATCTAAAATACAATGCAATAAAAATGAGTAAAGTGGTTAATAAAAAATCTCTTTTTTTTACTGATCCCTGGACTGAACTGCATACAAAAAAAGAAATAAAGAGAAAAACATCCAAACAGGGAGCCTGGAAGGAGAGATTGCAGTTTAAATCTGAAGGTGCGTGCTTTCTGGTAATTCCTGACAGATGGTGGGGGGTCGGCTGGGTGCACACCCATCATTTCACCACGTCTGGAGGAGGTTTATGAGCTTCTATATAAATCTACATTATTCTCTGCACGCTGTGCTTAAACTGCTGCTATGTGTGGTGTGTGTGTGTGTGTGTGTGTGTGTGTGGCTGCACATATTTGAGAGGGGCGTTCTCCACTTTGTGTTTTTCTGCCACGATCATTCTTGAGATTCCAGATTTGTACATTATCCTCTGACCTTCAAACTGCTAATGTGTTCATAATCACTCATGTGATGCTCACTGCTGCTGTTTTGTTGCACATGCATTGCATTTCCACGTGCTGCCACTTTGGATAATTTTCTGCTAGTTCACTGAAACAATGTTGCACCGCTTAAGTTTGTGCTAGAAAATAAGAGAGAGCAAAGCGAGTCAGTAAAAGAGGGAGAACGAGAATAAATCATCGTCGCCTTCTTTGAGATTTGAACCTCCGAAAATGAATTACCTTCTCATTGTGTCCAGTTATTACAAATGAAAATATAGAGAGCAGTGAACTGTGACAAGTATTTGGGCTGTTTCACATGATTAATTATTATAGGAAGTCAAGAGGCAAACAAAACAGCCATTATTTCACAATGAGACTGGAAAAATAGAACACATTTCCATATTGAAAAAATATGTCTTTTCACCTTCTCGGTGATGGAAAAGGGAGAATTCAATGGCAAGCCGCCATTACGGTTATTGTTCTGCTGCAGACTGATGAGCGCGCACACATCTGGTCAACTGGGAATTTTTTCCCCTCTTTCTAATATTATTTTCCTTTGTGTGGTGAAACTAACATCAGGTCTGCTCCATTAGACATCAATATCAGGGCTGATTTCAGCAATTTTGATAGAAGCCTCTTTATAGTTACACCACAAATCTCTCAGATCATACAGCTGTCTATTATCTTGGAAAATCCATTTGGGGATTGGCTATGGACAATTCAGAGTCAATCCCATATATATGTGGCTGAAATGGCAAAAAGATGTTTGATTGAGATGGAAAATGACAGATTTACAGTATGGAGCTTTTGTTTTTGTTTTTTTTGCATTAGCAGCAGTAACTACTGCCAAGAATATACAGCATGTCCTGCATGTGCTTCATACTGATAATAGGTGTGAAAGTACTATAATACAAAAACTGTAATCTTTCATTGTTATTAGCTAATCCCATCTACTGTACTGTGTTATAAAATATTTCTAATTAAGATTTAACTAGAAACCTCGAATGGGGTTTAAAGAGGCAACACTTTAAATCAGTACAGATTCATACCGACATACAGTGTATAGTAATATCTCTAGATTTGTATGTTATTAATTTTTTTATTTAAATTTAGCTGGTCAGCTTCAAGGGGAACCGCAGCATTTTGAAGCACTATACCCTTTAAAATCTAAAGTGCACATGATTACAGAATTTTAATTATTGTTACATAAACCATTACTACTGTCACTACTGCCACTGTGGTACCATCGCAAAACAACTGCTGATACTTCTGCCACAACCACAGTCTCAAATACATCTGGAGTGACTGTTCTGTGGAAGTTTTAATCAAAGTCAAGTGGTCATTTTGCTTTGCACACACTAGATGGCGTATTTGTATTGGTATAAAAATACTAAACAGACCAGAGTTCAGCATGCATGAATTAAAATTGAGGGATTATTGATTTAGCAGGCAATCATTAAGCTCCTAATAAACGTCCTTTTGGTGTAATGTAAACTTAGCAAATGTAAAAGCATGATGATGATGATGATGATGATTATTATTGAATAGAAAGTCTTCCTTCGGCCAGATCCACTGTATTACAAGCATATTTTCCATATTCTCTGTCAATAGAGTTTATATTTCATTCCGACAGTGCTATATTTATAGATACTTTGATGGGGATACTGTTATGTTAAGCAGTATAGAAAACAAAAACTGTTAAAGAAAATAAATAAATGGAAAATTATCCACAAAATACAATAAGCATAATCAATATAATCGGTCAATTTGTCGGTATTTAAAATAATGCACACACTTGTTTATTTGTTTTGGCAATTTTGGGGTTCATTTTTAAACAGTTTAAAATTAAATAAATATAATTGTATTAAACCTGCAGGCCTTGAATAAAGTCTTGCTAATTGTCAGGTGACTCGTCTCACGTCTGAGGATAAAGGGTGCAACTTGCCCATTGCTCGGGGCGAGATCCCTGAGGTAGTTTAACAAGTCCTTGATGGCAGGGGCGCTGGGGTGGATGACAATCCCTGGAGCTCCTGAATGGCTCTGGGGCTGTTTTGGTTGACACACCCCTGAAACATTGCTTGGATGCCTGTGAATTGGCAGATTAGGGTGATGGGGACAGGAGTAGTGTGTTTCAGGTTGAGAGGAGGGTCCATCTGCTGGTTAAACATCCGATTCAGGAGGAACTAAGCGTGTGCAGGAGTCTCCCCGACAGGTCAATATGTGTTTTGTGGACTGGTATGCCTTAAGATGTCATGTTGGGGGTGCTTTGAGAGGGTATTGGGCCCATTGTTACAAGCTATTTGGTTTCCATTCATGTTTCATATGACACATAAATTAATAACAATGATGATTAATTTCAATCTTAACTTAAAGGCCACAAAACAGTCAGGAAATGCAATGATCTGAGGATTTCCTGGACATCCTGCATGTTCATATCCTTACATTGTAAACAACAAAAATAACTATAGCTTCTTAATTTGCATCAACTTAAAAAAAGCTATACTGCAATGCCATTTTCATCTTATAAATAACAGTAAATAATTTTAGAAAGGGAAAAAGGCTGAATCACTAATGCCCATTCTCACTCAGGCTAACAGGAAGTGTGGGACTGAGCTTCTCAGAATAAGAGAACGAGGAAGACAAATGTACCCCTATAAATATCCCATTGCCAGAAACAGCCTTCCCATTCAGAAACATCAGACTTTAAAGCATCAGAAGCCAAATAAATATAATTATCTCACTTGCTGAAAAAACGGCTGGTTATTGATTTAGCGATTAGATCATTCTGCACTGAAAACAAACCAAAGCTAATTCAACGGTCTGCAAATAGCTGGAGCCAGGCTGAACAGAAATAGGAGGAGAAAAGGGAAATTTTGTTTGTAAATAGTGAACTGGAGAAGCTTTTTGCCCAGCTCACTTACAGATGATATAAGCTGTTTGTTTTCTGAAGCTGAGGCTGTTTACTTTGGACGTTCTCCTCTGTGCCTACTGCTTTACATTGTTTCAGTCTGAGGATATCCCTGATGAACCCTGTGTTCCCAGGCAAAGATTGGAGTTCTGCAGAGGTAATAAAATTAAGACTCTTAAGCCCTGAAAATAGAAAGTGCTGCACAGATCAAGGTATAATTCTCCAAAGATTTGCTTTCCCCCCCCAACACTCGCTCTTTAAGCTTATCACTTTAAATGCCCATTGTCTCCTGATTGGCTGGCTCTAGCCTTGTTTGAGAACCAGAGACACATTCAATCACAGAACAGCATGCATTGTTTTTTTGTATTGAACAGCGTGTTTCCTGGTTGCTCTGCAGGGCTCTGCAGCACCTCTCATTTGCTGGGTGTGTCAGAAGTGTTACCCATTCAACAGCAACAAGTACATAAACATCAGTGCATTAAAAAAGTAGAGCACACAATGACAGAGTGACCTTAGGGCCAATACCTAACATACCAGGGAGTTCAATGCACCACTGTTTCAATTTAAAGAAAAAAGCTTTTTAAAAAGGGAGAATTTTAAAGCAATTCTTAAACACTGTCATCTTGTAGTACAGGCTTAGCCGGAAACCTAGCTTCAGCTGCATTCTGTTAACAGTTAGATAAGATAAGATAAGATAAGATAAGATAGAACTTTATTAATCCCTCGGGTGGGTTCCTCTGGGAAATTCGACTTCCAAAAAGCACAGCAACGACCGAAGTTACAGTTACAGAATTGTTATATATATATATATATATATATATATATATATATATATATATATATATATATATATATATATATATATATATATATATATACACACACACACACACACACAAAAATGACAAAGGATGAACTGAAGCTCTGCCATCACGTAATGTCGCATACTTTTTTTTTTTTTTTTTTTTTTTTTTTTTTAAATGACATCAGAAACAGCAGTATGCGACATTACGTGATGGCAGAGCTTCAGTTCATCCTTTGTCATTTTTTTTTTTTTTTTTTTAAATAAATAGGACAGGGGGAATGAATGAGAGAAAGAGGGGGAGAGAAAGAAAGAAAACCAAAGGGGAGAAGAGACGGTGAGAAGGGGGGGGGGAAGAGAGAGAAAAAAAAAAAAAAAAAAAGAACTCCTGGGTCACCTGTATGGAGAAAAAAAAAAAAACAAACAAAAAAAACAAACAGAGGAGACAGCAAACAACAAAGAGCAACATAATAATAGAGAAAACAAAGCACCATCACAATAAACTAGCTAGCCATAGATATCAATATTTACTAAATAATAAACGATATTGTGCAGCACGCAAGATAGACAGCGCACAGTGTGCTTTGAGGTAGCAGCCAAGAAAGCTTTAGTCCGCGTCTGTGAATACCCATGTGTGCATACCTGAGTGGATCAGCATGCTTGCATTCCAAAGGTTTCTCCATGTAATGATCTGCTAGGGAGTGTGGGGGGGCCACAGCCCCGTCCTCCAGGGTGTGAAGCGGGTATGGAGGAGATCAAAACTCCAGATATCCAGAGGCCCCCAGAACACAAGAGACCATGGAAGACCAACAGAGGGGCAGCCGCGCCACTATTCCAGTAAGAGCTGAGGAGAGTCCCAGATGAGGGCTCGCCCAGCAGCCGCGGAGCAGAAGTCAGGGGGAGTTGCACACAGCAAATTCAAAAGTGTTAAATTTTTTGGTGTTAATAGTCTTCTTGCAAAAGTAGAGTTAATTTTACTCTAAGTAGAGTCACATTCTTTTAATGTAACTCTGAGGTGTAAAATGATAGTAGTTAAAATCGAGTGTTAAAAATGAGTGTTTCTCTGTCAAATCTGGAGGTGTTACAATGGAAACATTAACTCTTGACCTCTTAACTCTGAACTCCTAGAGGGGCTATGACACCAACAGAGTAAATTCACAGACTCCGCCCCCAGCACGGCTCCAATCGAAGCTGAAGTGAAGCCGTTTCAGAACATTTTGCTCTACATGTTTGAGTTGTTTGCCCTGCTTGGTAAGTCATTTTTTCAAAGATTGTTTCAATTATTATTATGAGCTTTTACTTCTGTGGCTCTTTGGAGTTGAGACAAAGCTGTGTGAAAGGCATTAGCCATGTTGCTCGGTGATAGCATAATATTCTGTTTTAGCTAGCTGAAAGGTATTGTTTGCGGGCAAATACCACAGCCTTGAAAAAAAGCTTGCATGTGAATTTTCAGTCAAATCTTTGGTCAAATACACCTAAAACAATGTCTAGAATGTGAAATGTTGGTATAATGGTGCTACTTGAAGCCTGAAAACGATCGCCCATAATAAAAAAAAACGAGCAAACAGCAGTAGCTGACGTCCTGACTGGATTCTACGTTAGCATAGATCCCTCCAGAGTTTTGTGCACACGGTTTAGGTAAAAATGAAAAAGTTTTACATTTAGTTCAGTATTACCTGGCTCAAAGAGGATTCCTTTTTTTTTTACTGTGCTGCAATTGTTTACTGGATTATTTGTGCCATTAATTAGTGTCAACTAATTTTTATTCGATCTCCGCACAGGATATGCTTGTGAAGATGGAATATGGGGGAGAGCAGAAATGCGTTGAAGTTCCACAAAGTGATGAATGAAGGACATGCATATTGTATTGAAGAAATAAGTGATGAGATGCTGTTATTTGCATTTACCATGTCAGACCTTTTGATAAACAAAATTCTAATGAAAGTGAGAACATGTATACTGTTACATCTTTCAGAAAATGTTTTGAAATTGTGGTGCACAGTTCAGAATAAATGTTTTTCAAAAACCATTGCATCTTTTTAGTAAATGTTTATTTCCAAAAGAAATTTCTAGAAGTTCAGAACAGTAAAATTCCCGCTTTTTAGAATGAATTAGAAGATAACTCTTACGTAGTTAAACTAAAATACTCTTTGAGAGTTAATATATAAACTCTTAACACCAAGTGTTAAATTATCAACTCCAGACAGATTTGGTGTTTAACACTAAATCAGAGTTAACGTACCAACTCTCCAAAAAGAGTTAAATTAACACTCTCTGGTGTGGACCCATATAGACACTTTAATAGTGTTGAAATCAAATCCGACAGTGTTAATTTGGACATGCTGGATTTGCTGTGCAGTGACGCGCCCGTGAGCTCTGCCGGCCCCCAGCTGCGCCTGAGTGACCGAGCCCCAGGCCGAGAGGCCGGGGGCACCCCACCTCCAAAGGGGGCCCGAGCAGGCCCCAGGCCCCGACAAGCGGCCGCCAAGGAGTGAGCCGGTGTGTACCCGGACGCCCACCCCCAGACACAAAGAACCACCAACACACCGACACCTGAGGGAGTCCGCCACCGGCAGGGGAAGTGGTGGTGGGTGGAGATAGGCCTCCAAACCTTGGAGGGCCTGAGGTGTCCCCAGAGAGGTGGCGTCTGATACCCAACCTGACATATAGACACAGACATACAGGCACACACAGACACAAACATCCATTCCCACCCTCATGCTCTCATATGCACTCACTCCACACTCAACCAACGTGGAGACAGACATAAAGAGACGCTGTACACACAATCACACTCCCCAAGCGTACTCTACAAACCGGGTCTAGGTACCCTTGCCCCTGGAGGGGGGAATTGCACCCAGACCCAGGTGGTGTTACCCTTTTCCCTGCGGTGGGGAGAGGCAGACCACCCCGACTCCGCAGAAGCAGGGAGGCCCCACACCCCAGACCGCAGTCGGACGGCCAACTCCTCCTACTAGCCCTCCCGCTCCAGCAGGCCGCAGAGAATGGGGGTGGGAGAAGACTCCAAACCTCCCTCCACCCGCTCATTGTAGTGTTGATGCATATGTGTTCTAAGGTGCAATTAAAACCCAGGAGGGCATGGAGCTACCTGCCATGGAGCAGCAGGTAAGCGCATAGTCCCTCCTGCTAGCCCTCAATGACTAAGTGTATTTAAAATTGAGAGGTGGGCAACGACGTCAGGGGTGAGGTATACACCCTGATGGTAAATTGGACTCCGTGATTGTGCCCACCCCCAAGATCCTATATGTATGTGTAATGAGAGTGTGAATAATGTGAATGTCTAAGTTGTGGGATAAAATTGAGGCAGAGGCAGCCAGAAGGGGACAGGGGGGGGGGGGGGGGGGGGGGGTAGCCTCCTCTGCACCCTGGTGACATACCCCCACTCCAAGGCCCTGCATGTGTGGGTGGTTGTGGAGGAGCGGGAAGAGGGAGGCAGCTGGAGATGGGGAGGGAAGGAAGGGAGGGGCAGGTAACCCCTCCCTGGGGCCAGCTCCCCCGCTGACCCCAGTAGGCACTCCCACCCTCCGCGACCCGCCAGGGAAGGGGGGCCCAGGCCCATCAGACCGGGGCCCAGTGCAGTAGCGCCCTCCGGCTCCACAGAGTAATGTCGCATACTGCTGTTTCTGATGTCATTTAAAAAAAAAAAAAAAAAGAAAAAAAAAAAAGACAATTTTTATGATTAACCTCTGAAAATTTCAAGAGAACTGCTAAGTAGAAGTTGGAAACCCTTTCTGAGAGGGTTGGGGAGGGTGGGATGGTGTGCTCAGTGTCCATGTAAGGCCATGTAAGAAATCCCTGCACAGTGATTTTAACCAGGCCAAAAGCACAACAAATATTTGAAATTCAGAGATATTCAGAGTTGGTTGAAGCTTAAGCCTGTACCTCATGTATGTTGTTTCAATAAGCACTAGCTGTATCGCTGTGACAGATTTTATATGATAACATAAAATATGAAAACACATTATATTGTAACTTTAAATAAATAAATTAATCTTCTTATAGAAAAATACCAAAAACAGTCTGAGTGGTCTGAAACTCTGGCAAGGTAACTGCATTTAACCCCCCCCATTTAAATCTTCTGTTCTGAATGAATCACATCCAGAATCCAGCTCCACAATTAATGCAAAGAAGTGATTTACAGGACAAGTTTGTTTTTCCAACTCTGACACAGAACAGTGCACAAGTTGGCTGTCCTGTTTGAGTGGCGCTAGCCAAATAAGGTGGAACCACTTGGTGCTAGTGGACAGTATATCCTTGGTTTAACATGAAACTCTGTCTTGCAGCCAGGAGCAGCACAAACATGATCCTCTTAAACCGATTTTTAGTTTTAGTGCCATTACGTTCTATGTCGCTAGTTAGCTAACCAACTAATGTAAGTCTTTAATGTAAGTCTTTAATGTAAGTCTTTAAGTCATTAGCAGTTTCTGGGTCCAAACACGTCTTCTGGTCCCAAGGTCAATCGAACACTGCGGCATCACTGAGAGTTACAAACTGTCTAAATTCTTTAATGTTTAATAAAATAATCGGTGTTGCTGCTCTGGTGTAACAATTAAGTTTAACATCCAGGTATCCACCAAAACAGTATTTATGAAGTTTAACGGAGTTCAAAGTTAGCAGGGAGTTAGCTCGCTAGTTTCCATCTAAAGATGACAGACGATGTTCTGACGGAGGGATTCCTGAAATATTAAAACACTAACACACAAATTAGTTTTCTGTCTTCATTTCCGACACAAATGAAGACAGAAAACTAAACAGTATACGTTTGTAGGGTTACTGAAGTTAGCATGTATATAATGATGTGCTACGTGGTGGCTAGCTACACAGCTATGGTTAGCATGATATAAAGACATTAGCACAGTGAAGCTGGATGATGAACGTTAAACTTTTTTCCACTCGAAAGTTAATGCGAGGGTTCCCGACAAATGCAATTGCATGGCAGGATGCTGTAAACGGACCAAACTTCAGTCAGGAGAACAACTGAGATAATCCATCCACAAGGTGAGGTTAATCATTAACATACAGCTGCATGGGCTGGGCTGAAGTTACATTGTAAGGTTTTAAAAACTGAGCTTTGAAATGTGCTGCTGAGGAATAGGCCTACCGGTAATAAAAGCTCCACTTTTTTGGATTAAATAGAACAAGATACAAAACATTAAAACATGTAACAGCCTTAATAAACACAGTTTGGACCCGGAAGCAGGTTTTATACGTCATCACTTAACAATTGGATTAGCCGCCGCAACCAACCAACCAACCACAAGACGCCACGCTCCGTACTGACAGAAGACGGCACTAAACATGTTTTTAAAACTTTAAGCAATTCTTTCTTAAATCCAGCTTCACAGACAGTTATATCAATGTCAGATTTTGAGAGCAGGGCCCAATGCTGTCAATTAGCCTTTATATTTGTAGTGTTTCATGTCCCCTTCAATTAGTTATACATTTTAAAAAGCAGTACTTGATTTTTCAATTTTAGCATTTGGCTTTGGACAGATGACCAGACTGCTCTGCCATGTTCGGAGGGAATTCCAACGTCTGAGTTTAGGAGCCTGCAACAAAGCTAATCCTTAATTTCCAGGATTTTAAAACTGTCTTAAAAAAATCAGGAAAGCTGTCATAAACAGCTGCCAGAATTGTAAAAGCCATCAGTCACTTTTTGCCTGTCGTTGAGTCTCTGCTGTAGCTGCTGCACCAACAGCCATGGCCTCTCACCCAAGAATGAACTCTAAGCTCTCAGAGTAGGATGTAATACCTGATATTGATGTCAAAAATCAGATGTGTTGAAACAATGATAAGAGTCTAATGTTATCACTGGCAAAGTGTACCTTTGAATAGTGACACATTCATTTATTGTTTGTGTTTATTAATCTCACACTAGACTTCTGTTCCCTCTTTGCTCGTTTCTGATCCTGTGCTGAAATCTTCAGTCCCAAATCTACATCCAATCTTAGTTCACTTGCCTCAGAGCGGGTCCCCAGTGTATAGTCCTTCATGTCCCAGTCTTTAATCTTATCCTTGCTTTCCCAAAATTCACAGACCCTACGGTAACACAGCTGGACTGAAACTCTGTCATCACCTTGGGGACTCTCTGTCAACAGGAAGTACATAGACTTTATACTTCAGGTCTCATTTTCGTATTTCCTCCTCAGAGCAGGATTCACATACAGAAGCAGACTGCCAGCTCATCAGACCTTCAGGAAACATCTGCAAGGGTTAGTAAGGATGTGGGACACATTTTAAAACCCAGATAAGTGAAGCTGCTGGGTCAACATCATGACCACACCCAGTGATACCAGCGAACCTTTAAAAATTGCATACTACACTGAACTGTATAACATAATTAAAGCTTTTGATAAAATGTCAATATAACCAAAAATATATATATATTACTGCTTTATATAACATAGGGCATTGATAATTATTTGTTGCAATTGTGGCAGATCACACAGTGTATAAAAAAAGGATGTGGATTTTGGTAGGTGTGGGAAACAAACGTAGCTATCAAAATATAAATATATAAATATAAGCATAATCTAGGTCACCAAAAAAAAGCTTTATTGTACATTAATCAACTCAGAGTTGGTTGAGTTGTACAGAAGCTTGGCAGAATGCATCCTTGCAATTTCAAACAAAAGGATATAGATGGACAGCCCAAGTTTTATTTGCTAATCCACCCCTCCACAAAGTTCAGCCTGGTAATGTGAGAGGCAAGGTACACCCTCAGCAGGTCAGGGCTAACACAGCCATAAAACCAAACACCTACAGCCAGTTTAGAAACATCAAGTAACCTAACAAGCACATCTTTGGACTGCGGGAAGAAACCGGATTACCCAGAGGAAATTCACAGGCACTGAGGGAACATGCAACGGCCACACAGAAAGACACACCCAGTCAGTCAATGAGGCACTGTCCCTTCATCCTACACTAAGAGGAGTTGGTGAAGCGAAGTAAGAATAAAAACACGCTGCTTAAAGTTCTTTATCTTTGCTCTGTTGTTTCTTTTAATTAAGACTGATCCATTGCAGCATAATAAGCCCTTGTGTTAAACTAACATCGTCTAAGTCAGTTATCCTCCTTCTCATATGAAACAAAGAGAAGGTGGTGTGTAAAATCATGTGATGTTAAAATATGCTGTGTAGGTCACAAGATAATCACACTGGTTTGATTTCCATGAGAATGAAAACAAATATTTCCAGCATGAAGCAGCATGATGTGAAAACCTTACATAAAGTGCTTCCAAGCGCCTTTATTTGGTTTATTTGCACGCAATTAGTAGATATTGGATTTAAAACATGATTTAAATAGTTTTAGGTAAAAAATATATATACTTGGGTATATACTGTATACCTAAATATGTATATGTATGTGTATAAAGTATATACAGCCACCATTGAAGAGGTTACACTGTAGTTTCAACCCCCCTGTCTGAGGTTTGAGTAATCGTCTGTCAGTATTAATTTTAAGTACAAAATGGCCTGTATTTGTGTAGTGCTTTACACATCCAGTCATCCACACATTCACACACTGGTGATGGCAAGCTACATTGTAGCCACAGCCACCCTGGGGCGAGTATAGCGGTAAAAAGAAAAGACAACAATCATGTAAAAAAACAAAACAAAGTAGAATATATATATATATATATATATATCTTTTTTTTTTAGTGCTGTCAGCGTTACTGTATTTGGTGTCAACACCATAACCGTATTAACGCGGCAAATCTCCGTTAGCGAGTCAACACGGATCACACCGTACGTGGGGCTGGATGGCGCTAACGCATTAAAGAGCTAACCGCGCTAATGCGTTGATGCCGTGCAACCCCATGCACCGGGCGATACGTGTTAACTCGCTAACGAAGATTTTCTGTGTTAATGCAGTTATGGCGTTAACGTCATTTTAACAAGATTAACGATGACAGCGCAATTTTTTTTGTTATATAGCAAAATAAATCATGCCTGTACCAGATGTACCGGTATAAAGTACAGTAGCTTTGCATTATTAAACAGAGCAATGGCTGTCTTGTCTGTCACACCCTCCTCAACTTTTTTGTGACAGTTTCATCAGATATAGTTTCCACTTTTAGAGTTAAATGAGAAACAGAAAAAACTTTCCATCTGATGATTCAAACACAGTTCAGCGTATGTGCTGTGCATCATGTTTCTGGCCCAGATTGTGTAACTGTGCACTGAAGTTGGGGTGAGGTGGTGGACTAGATGATGATTGAGCTTCAATGCCGCATGTGAGTCAGAGTTATGAGCATTATGACTCCATGAAGCTGAAGCACAAGCAGCCATTGTTTCATTTCCCATTCCCTCTTTCCTTATCAAATGACACATCGCACACAATAAACTGCCCAGACACGTAAGCATGCACAAGGGTGTATGCAATCTGTGTAGTGGCAGGATCTCAAACAGACACAGATGCGTTTGAAGTCCTGGGCCCTCAGTCCAGTCAGAAAATGGTATTTTTAAACCCTAACCTTAACTTTACGATTACAATTTGCCATGGGCGTAACTTTGTGCTGAACATTGGGGGGGTCAAGATCTCTGTCTAAATAAAGAAATAAATCTGGGTAATTCCCAGATGATTAAACATGCAACTATTTTGCTGGTAATATCTGAAATGAGTAAAGAAAATCAACAGCCTATTTATGCAAGATAATTTTATTGGTTGGGTCATTTTCAGTCCTTGTAAAAACAATAGCACCCAGAGAACTGATGCCACCGCGTACGATTCTTTAGAATTGGGCTCAATACTCAGAGGGCAAACTATAAATCACTGAATCTATCAAGGCTTTAGACTAAAGCTGCTAAAGTGTCTCATTAAATATAGCGCTGCCTTTTCTGCAGATACAGGACTGTTCTGATGCTTGCATTGTCTGATGCTGCAGATATTTGCTCTTTGGTCCTTGCTTGTTTGCGATGTTGCTCTAATGGACCGCATTAAATGCAAAACTAATGCATCCTAAAAATAACAGCTGTTGTTAACACACGAATACTGGCTTAATAAATTATTTTGTCCCGACGTATGGATACAAATCTGGCAGTCTGGCAGCCAAACAATTGTGTTTGTTTTTCTAACTCAAATCTAAAATCTTGCCCACATTGATTAAAAAGGCGGCCAGTAGCTAATCTACATCTACTGAGGGGTCTTGCTTTTTGTGGTACGTGGTCAGTGAGCCGTGGAGGGCGCCAGCTGTTTCCTGGGTTTTGTTTTGGTTCAATTGCTTTAGTCTTTCCTTAAAAACAACTGTGTTTTACAGCTGAGACTTACGAAATCATTAAAATACAGTAAAACAGGCTGACTGAGAAAAAGGTTGCTCACAATAAAGACTTAAGAGGGTAACTGTAACAGGATGGAGAATCTATAAGCTGCTAAACTTTAACCAAGAGGGAGCAGGATTTTAGCTAAAAGTTGTAGTTGTAGCTTGTGATCCCTGTGTTATGAAAAAGCATCTAACATGTTATGAGTTCAACATCACACTCAGCATCATCACTCATTTCTAGAGACCAGTTTTTAGCGTATTCCCCAACCGATTGTGAGCGGTTACTGGAGGTTGCTGACGGTCACTGTGAAACCATTTGCTAAAGCCCCGGTCACGCAGATTTGCACGTGACACCATGTGCACATTTCTTAAGACCATATTGGACGTAGCCAATATGTCCAATCACTCATACATGCTTTACATAGAAATTCACTAGCTAGGCCCACGTCCTCATTTGAGGTTTGACAGCATTTAGTAGATAAAGGTGAATGGCTCGGACATGAATTGAGCTGCGGGTTGGGGAAGGCCTCGAAGGGGACTGGCAGTGGCTCCCCGGCCTGGCAGATCCCCACGTACTAAATAGAAGTAAAGAAGGTAAAGAATTGAAAAGGAGAGGAAGGGTGGGGCATGTAAATGAGAACGAACAGCTTGTAGAACTGGCAGAACATATACAGATGAGAACCGGAAAGAGTGTGTTTGGAGGCGTGGTCCCGCTCCTGAAATTCAGATACTTTATCTTCAATCATCATTACTTTTTTGCCCTCACAATGACAATATTCATCATCAAGGACAGGTTTTTACATCACTTTTCTGTTGTTTCAGATAGAAGAGTACAAAAAACAAACAAAAACAATTAGCGATACAGGAATCAGATAAATAGTATATCAGTATAACAATTATAAGTTATATTTAACAATTTAACATTTTTACATTTATATTTTCATCTTCATCTCTATTTCTCATCTCCTTCATCTGCCTCCCGCAGCACTACTCTTGCCTTCTCATCTCCATCTCATCCTCTTCCTCCCTAATTAGTTATTGTTAGCAGATCAAACATGCAACCCTCTCGTGTCTGGACATCTGACCAAAGATGGCTAAGCAACAACATAACATTACAAGCTAACTGTTTTGATGCATGCTCAATCATCCAGGTAAGGAAGTTCCAAAACATTTCGTCACTCATCCAAGTGACTTCTTCAGTCTCAGCTGACTGCAGCTTTCCCCAACCTTATAAACAGTACCGTCACACAACCACTCTCTAGGACTGTGACTGAGGCTTTGCCCCTGTGTTTTTTAAATTTCTCTTCTTTGCAAATGAGCATGTTTTTACTTGTTTTGGAAGTTAATGCTGCTCATGAACATAGTGGCTTTCCAGGAGCTTCAGCCACTGTTAGCTGTCCCACTAGAAATCCTTTTATTTCACATTGGCATTGGTGCTTCCTCATCCTCTCCATTGGTATGATATCCTCTGCTGCTTGACTCTGAGCAGACAAGACACTACACTGATTCATCGTGGAATAAAGTATTATTACACAAAACTTTAGTTGGCACGTCTTCAACACAATATAGAGCCACAGCTGTTACTACAAAAAGAATTTATAATAAAACCTTTAAATTCTACTGGAAAAGGGTCGTAGCTCAGCTAGCTAATTTCTAAATAAACACACAAACACAAATGTTAATGTAGCCTATTTAGGGCACTTGCCTGTAGATTCCCACATTCATGGAAATGTCTTGACCTTAAAAGTTGAGACGAACAACCAGGTCTGGGAGCACATGAATTATGGATGGTCATTTGCAATTCTCTCTTTGACCTCTTTCAACTTACCATGAATCCAAATCCCAAAGCTAAAGGCTGTGCGTGATTCACTCTCCATGAATTTGTGTTTCGAATGAGAAATAGTTCTGGATATGAATAATAAGGCTTTGGATTATTTGAATAAATAGAGTCTCAGTTATTGAGGGGCTGGGGGATAACTTTTAAGAGTCTAGATGGCCTCACCTTATTCAAATTAGATAAACCAATATGTGTGCTAATATACACTGTTATGAGCTATGGATAAAATTGGAAATGCCATTCACACTGCAACAATAACCTTAACAATGACAAGCCTTTACCTGCTCACAAATTTCAGATTTTTTTTAAATGAGTGCATTTGGCATAGATCCCTTTTTTATATCCATTTTAACAATATCAATTTTACATGCTAAAAAATGAAAGTAAACTAAAGCATCATGTAAAATGTTACGGTATATTATATTTTTAAATGCAAAGCAGTTCGATCGTCTTTGCTTCAGCAAAGCAGCAAAAATATGAAAATTACAAACATCATTGGCTACAGTGTAGACAGAACACAAACATAAGTAAACACATAAATACCTACAACAATAAGAAGAGGGTGATCATGTGATCACAAGCACGGGCGTCTTTATTTAAACATGTAAGCATAAGTACTGAAGGTTAACATGGTCTTTTATAGATAAAAGGATTTTCATAAGCCCACGAGACCCTGAATGCATCACCAAACATGCAATAACCTTTGAAAAATGCATTTTTTGTCAGTCTGAAATTGGGGTCATTGTATTAGACTCACAATACATGGTCAGCATCTATGTGCAGTGGGAGTTTTAGCTGTTTTTTGTTTTTTTTTTAACTGTTCTGTATATTTGTCCAGGCTCTTTGTCCTCTGCCAGGATGGAAGTACGGAGCCCCTCTGATGACATGGTCCAAAAATAAATAAATTGTAGCCACAAAATACTACTTCGTGGACACGAAATAGGTATAACGTGCGCACGAAATGCTATTTTGTGGGCACGAAACACTTCACCAATAACCGTGATCCTTCCCAGGCCCTTGCAGTTGGCTGACAATAAAATATATCCCAGCGTCCGGGTCGTACTTACGTCTGCAAAGCAACTGGGCTCTCAATATCCTGTTTAAAATTTTCTCCGTAATAATGGTTCCTTTCAGTGCCAGGCTTTTCAAAATGCATTTGTAGCTCATTCCCAGCCTAAAATTGTCAGGGATCTGAGTCTGAGTGACCTAGGGTCCCTGAACAGTTGTGGACTTATTATATTATGTGTGTGTGTTCTTCCATGTTTGTGTATTGGCAAGTGTGTGTGTGTGTGTGTGTGTGTGGGTCGGTGTGTGTGTGTGGGTGCGGTCGTGACAGGCACCTTCAGGCCTGGTGGGTGTGGCCCTGCCAGCTGACCGGTCACACCCAAGGATCCTCACACACACCTGGCGCCGATCAAGCCTCGTCGGAGCAGCTACAAAGCAGTGTGGCTGAGAGCTCCTCGACGCTGGATTGTTGAGTGACCCGTCAGTGTTCCCAGTGTAACGTGAGGGTTCACTAGATGGTTGGGAATCTCTCTGAATAATTAGGTACAGCAAGACGGAGACGGATAACTTTTTAGCAGCCTCTTTACTTTTTAGCACACTGCAACAATAACCCACACTTCCTGTGTGCCGCCCTCATGAGTACTTCACTGGCCTCTCAGAAGCCAGGAAATCTTATACTCAGATCAAAACAGGGAAAACAACCAGGTAGATATAACACATACTTATTACTGGTTTGAACATGCATGTCTAAACATTCAAACATGTAAACATGTAAATATCAAAACACGTAACCACCAAATACATAACTAGTTTTATAACCTTTGTAAACACCTCTTTGTATATCAAAGTAGATTTAAATTTACTTCTACACTTTACACCAGCAAAATTAGTGAGTGCGAGTCTGTCGCTTTGTAGTTGTGTGTTAACGGCTTCCTCTGTGGATTTTCCAGCAGGAGTGCAGGAACGGGAGAGCAGCGAGCACAACTTTCACGGGAGCGGAGACACGAGCACGGGCACGAGCACTGAGGAGGAGACACGAGTTGGAAACGCACGGGGATTTATTATTGTGTATTGTTTACTTCACTGTAAATAAACGCACTGCATTAATTGCACAGGGTTCCGCATTTTGAGTCCTCCTTCCCCACACACCCACGGTCTGCCAAGCAGACCATGACAAAAAATAAAACTCAATCATACTGTCTCTGGCCATGGTGTATAGGTTTAGCCTACTCTTATGCTCATGTCTCTACGCAACTGTCCAGGAATTGTATCAATATGATGTGCGCACGTTATCTATTTCGTTGCCACAAATGCGTAATTCGTTGCCACGTTATACCCAATTCATGCCCACAAATGAGCATTTCGTGCGCACGTTATACCTATTTCGTGCCCTCAAAATAGTATTTCATGGCCACAAATAAGTATTTCGAGGGCACGAAGTAGTATTTTGTGGCCACAATTTATTTATTTTTTGGACCATATGTCATCAGAGGGGCTCCATAGGATACAACTGAATGGGTTAATGAGATTATAACAAGGATCTTAAAAGGATGCTGGGTCACATTAGATACAGTTGTAAGAGGATTATATGTGTGCAGCACAATTTTATTATTGCTTAAGGGCAAGGTACCTAAATGCATACTTTTTTGTGAGTGTTGTGATTTTACCTTTTATTATAGACAGGATCTATTGCACTGACCCTCTGCTGCACTGACCTTTATTATTGTTTTACCATGTAAAGTTTGAATATGTCACATTCACTCCCATTTGTTTTGAGGGATTTTTTTAAGTGTTGTTAGATGCTAAAGAACAGAAGACTACAAGTTTGCTGTCTTTTGGGTATCTGTGGATATATCTGTATAATCCTGTGAACTACTGAAGCTGGAAAAACCTTTTTCAATAATATAAAACAATAAATAAATAATTTAAAAACTCAATATCTATAGTAAGCTTCAAGAGGTAATATACACCTGCCAGGCAGTTTTAGTTACAGCTTGCTAGTTTGGGGTTGGAGCCCTTTTGCTTTCAGCACTACCTTAGTCCTTAGATTTGATTAGATGCTGGATACATTTTGGTCTGTATTGACATGATATCATCACACAGGTGCTGCAGATGTGTTGGCTGCACATCCATGACGCAAATCATTTCAACATATCCTAAAGGTGCGCTGCTGGACTGAGATCTAGTGAATGTGGAGGCTGTTTGAGCACAATGAACTTATTGCTACGACTTCACTGAGATGTTGAAGAACCCAGTTTGACATGATTTGAGCTTTGTGACGTGGTGTGTGAGAAGATGGCTGGATGGACATGGTCAGCAACAATACCTGGGTTGTCTCTGGAGTTTAAACAATGTTCAAATGGTACTAAGAGGGCAAAAAGTGTGCCAAGATTGTATCCCCCACATCATGACATCACCCCCACCAGCCTGAACTGTCACTACAAGGTAGAATGGATTCATGCTTTCATGTTATCCATGCCAAATTCCAACCCTTCCATCTGAATGCCACACCAGAAATCGAGACTCTTGAGATCAGGTAATGTTTTTACAGTTGAACTGGAGCCTCACTTTCCTGTTCTGAGCTGGCAGGAGTGGCACCTGGTCAGATGTTCTGCTGCTGTAGCCCATCTGCTGCAAAGTTGTTACTCAGAATTGCTCTATATTAGTATATATATCAATATCTATATCAGCTTAAAAGAGAATATCTTAATGTTGTGTTATACTGCTCATCCTGTCCTTGTGTGCCTAAAACTTCCACAGAATTGTTTGTTTAACAAAAGGTTTCATCTCTCCAGCTGTTTTGAAGCTCTTTTACATATTATCTGCCTATAGAAATAGATATTGAATGCAAAAAGCCTGCACAACTGTTCTTTATGTCCCAGCGGAGTTTCTTATCGGATAATAAATCACTCTCATCATCAGGTGAGCTGCTGGTAATGACAGCGTGACCTCTGGTGAGCTTCTATATATAAATCTTTAGTAGGGGAACTTAGTGACGCATAGAGGACAAGAGACAATGTTCCCTCAGAGAGAGAGTCTGTCCTTTCTCTCCTCTTAAGAACATAAAGGCATGTGCGACCGCTCGGTTTCCTTTTGCTTAATGCTGTAAAACACCAATGAAAAGTAAACACACACACACACACACACACGGAAGCATGCAGATAGACAGATAGATATATGTATGTGCATTTTGTATGTCACACAAATACATCTGCCTTTTTTCCCCACTTCTCATACTTCCTTGTTTAGACTGGCCTGTTTTGTATAGGACATTATGAATGTGTCCATCCTTATGAGGACAGGCTGTAAGTATAGGGTTGCATCTAAAGCATCACAGTAGGAAGGACGCATCTCACAGTGTCAGAAATTTAAAAAAAAAAGCAAGCACACGCAGGACACTCATTGAAATGCATGCAGATACACACACACACACACACACACACACACACACACACACACACACACACACACACACACACACACACACACACACACACACACAGAGGTTGTACAGCATGACCTTGATGTTGTTCATTAGCTTTACAGGAAGGTTGGAACAAGACAATGTGAAGAGTGAAGAAGGTGACTTTGTGTTGGCAGGATCCCAGACTTGCTCTGTCTGCTGCTCTGTGATCTGTTACCTGCATTTGCAGGGTTCTGTGTACTGCAGACGTTTTGCTTATCTCGGCAAATAATTTTGACCTGGATTTTTTAAAGGTCTGCTGGGTAGAGCTGTCTCCTTTAACGCTGCCAAGTTATGGTCGAAATCTCATTTTAAAAAAATCCCTAAAACACACAGGAATGACTTGCCAGAACTTCGCATTTATTTTGAGGGTTCAGTAGGACTGTATAACAATTTCACACTATTAAGCATTAGTAGGGTTTGGAATTATTTATTTATATATCATTACTCCTCCTTTTTATGCCATTTATAAATGCAGATATGTTTATCCCACTGTTACTGTTACACATGTACAGCTATCACCCTGAGTCATGTAGAGTGACTCTCACAGACCCTCAGGTATCCTCGAAGAGTTAAAGAGTTGTGTGTTCGCTGGACAAAAACACATTGTTCCTCCTGAAACTGAGGTTTGACTCTCTTCTCCAGTACCTTAGCAATTCACAGAGCACAGCAGAAGCAGTTGTGTGAAGTCTTTCTAAATTACAGTTTTTTAACAGACGCTAGGACACATTTCTCAATACTTAGGTCACTTTTGCAAAACTCTTCACACAATTCTCCTAACTGACCTTCAGCTTGGCAAAGCAAGTCATTTCACATTCAAAATGCACTACAACTACCAAAACACTTTATTCAGGTCTCAAATAAACTCATTCTTCCAGAACACTAGCAAAGGTTGACAGCCAACAAACACACTTTGTCACCCACAAAACAATGACCCAAAAAACACTAACAACATGTAGCATTACAGTGTTTTCTTGTGTAAAACAAGGACGCATCTCTGTTTATAATTTCAATATATGTTACTGGAATGAATCAGACATCATGCAGAATTCGTTAATATTTGTTTATGTACTTTTATTTTTTTGCACTAAGTAATCCCAAAATACAAGAATTTGTATACACACCATCCACTGATACACATACAATAGTAATGCTAATCTACTCGGTCTTCTCCATTTGGCCACAGGTTCTCATCCACATCACATCTTATGTCATCTTGGGCAACACACCTAGGAAAGAATCTTCTGGCTGCCAGAATTGAAGGAGTTGAAAAATTGAAGGAGTAACACCTGTGTAGATGTTCATCTACAATGAGAATCAGCTGTGGCTGGTTAAACTGCATTTTTAGATTTAAAATATGTTTCAATAAAATATTGCTGTTGAATTTTGCTGTCTTTTCAAGTTTTGCATTGTGTTATTGTTTTGACCATGAGTTTAACAGTTTTGAAAACAGTATGTAAGCACATGCAAAATGTCCTGTACGTACAAAGATTTTTGGCAGTTGTTGTGTCTGAGTGAGAAGATAATTCATGAAATTTGAGAGATGTAGTCATTGAATGTATTTTGTGCCAAAACAATGATAACTGGTCCTCAGTTTAGCCCACATAGACTTCTGTTGTGCTCACTGTGTGAGGAGTTTTGCAAAAGTGACCTAAGTATTGAGAAATGTGTCCTAGCGTCTGTAAAAAACTGTAAATACAATAGTCAGACTATACACTTTATTTGTATCTCATGACATCAATCCTTCTGTGTAGGTTTGTCTACAGTAAATAATGTTAAAAGAAAAGTGAAGTGAGAGGTTGTAGTGTCTCAACTGGGTATTTACTTTTGAGTAGTAATTTTACCTTTTAGCCACTTCCTTTGGGCCTCAATGCTTGACCTTTCTTTACCAATTGTATCACAATGTCAACAGTTTAATTCTTGTGATAAAACAGGAGGAAAAAAAGACATTAAAAGAGAAGAAAGAAAAGATTAGAATATGCTGATAAGCATAGACTTGTTTCCCTTAAATAATTTCCATTTCAAAAGCCACCAGCACGAGAAAGCTGCTTCAGCTTTAGCTTGCAAGTGCAAAACAAATGCACGCTGGAAGATGCAGTTTTTTATATGCATAATTTATTTCTCACTGACACTGTTATTGAACAAATACACATTTTGAAGCCTGGCACCTCCTGCTTTGGACTGACACATAGATACATTAAAACCAGTGGCACATAGGACAACACTTAGGGCAACATTAACAAGCTGAACTTGTCCAGATACTTTACATTATTCCACTGAATTTAGCAATGATTTCATGCCAGCACAACATAAACATGTTTTCCGAAATATGTCCCATACTGCATGTGGAACAGCAACATGATACCTGAATCCACAAAATAATTTGATTGCACTGGAATAATCTGAGCCGCAATACCGCACGTCAGAAAATTCACATTGCTTTGTCTCTAAACATCCAGCAGGGCATCGTATGATGTAAACAAATCCAAACTGAAATAAAATTTATAGATCAGTCTGACAACTGAAGTGAACTTTTTTCCTAAACACGTAGATTGGCGTGATCTTTTAAAGTCGGGATTGAACCAACATCCATCCTAATACGGGGCTTGTGCATCACTGGTTTCAGTAGCAATTACTTTATATGACCAAGCTTATCATTAAAAAAATTTAAGAAATTGTCAGCCATATTTACATTTAAAACAATCAGCGTCAAGTATATATATTTTTAATATTTTAATTTTAAATAAATCATCAATAACAGTCAATTTCCTATTTAAATTCAACCTTAACCTGCTACTGGTTCTTCTGAAAGTGGTTTAATAGTTATAGCTACTGAAGGATTTCCTTATCAAGCCTTTCAAAATAAAAAAAATAAAAAATCTATGAATCTGTTTCACTAATATAACAAAGGTTATTAGCAGCCAGGGATGTCACTTCAATCAAAGCCGAATGCACATTTTCTTTCCATTTTAGGGAAGCCGAGGATTAATTATGAGTGCTGTGCAGTGGTGCACATGCAAATGGAGGAAAAACTCATCTGAAAGTTTGTACTACATATAAATTAGATTAGTCTGGATAGTTTAAGCCAGAAGGCCTGTCTGTAACTGCAATGTAAACGTTATCACTGTTGGTCAACTGTGTGCACTCTTTAGCCCAAGCGTGCAGCTTGAATTCATTGATTATTTTTTAAGCAATACATTTTTCATTTAGCGGTATGTATGCTCACATATTCCAGTAGCTACTGTTAATTGCATACACATACATTTGTCTGAAGTATGACACTGATCTTCAGCTCCACAACATAAAATAATGGAAAATAATAAACTTTCAAACTTATCTGAAGGCTTTTAAGATTTCTTTTTGATATCCCGCTGGAGGGAGGTTTATTTGCTGTGTGTTGTAAAAAATAAAATAGAAAACATGGCTCATGGTATACAACAACTCTACTGTAAGCCTTCTTGCCATCACAGTTTACAAGCTGAGGTACTTCATAAGGCTTTTTAAAAATTCCTTTAAAAATTGAACACCATAATAAAGACATTTTCAAGAGACCATTAATCCTCTGTCCTTTTAATCGCCATCCTGCTTCTTCTATATATCCCAAAGTGGGGATATATTCTTAAGTGCATTTGAGTTTCGACCACTAATAGGACTCAGCCATGCAGAGCATGGTCTGTTCGAGGATTTCTCAAAAATATTCAACGGTATCTTTGTGAATGATTCCTGGCACGCTGGAAAAATTGTCCAAAAATCCAAGTCATCAAATTTTGTTGATAAAATCCTTATTAGCCACACCGCCCACAGACATCAGATTTGTCAGCTTGTGTTTCTTGCACTTTGGTTCAGACTGAAGACAAAAACGATTTGCTGGCCAGATTGGCCAATGCAAAAGTCTGCTGTGGCTGAATCCTGCAGATGCTTGAGATCCCCTGACTCAGCAGCCCAAAGTTTCTTCTGATCAGACACTTCACATTATCATGATGATACTTCATGATGACTATAGCCAGATTGCTAGGGCAGAATAGGACATTAGCATGCTAACATCTGCATGCACTGTAGCTGTGTGGAGGCTGTTAAACTGCAGCTCTAAATACAAAACATTCAATCCATGAGACAGAACTGAGCTTCGCGACCTTTCTGTCTGAGCCTGATGTGTTAACGGGTTTTTTATGTAATGTCCAAAGGTTTTTGTTAGCAGACAAAATTGACAGCATGATCTGTCCTCAGGTTTCACTCTCAGACTACACTTTACTTTTTGCATCACCAGTGGTGAGAATCTAACCAGTGGTTTGACTATCTTTCATTCACCTAACAATTTTGTGTTTTGCTGCGTAAGCATTTCATCCTCCCACATGTCTGTTCACATGACCACAGACCCTGTGTTTTGTTATTTCATTTATCCCATCCTTATTCTGCCGTTTTGATATGTCACCTACTGACTGAACCCTGTGCATCCGCAGCCACTGGTTGCATCTGATTTCAGCCCGTTAGGCCATCAGAAATGAGACCCTGGAACTGTTAGGAGCTGCCGGCCTCTCACTGAGCTGATCAGTTTGGACCTGCTACTACTTGTTCCAACTAGTTAAGTTATTTCCTGAGGATGGTCATCTGTAGACACTCCTCCTTCAGAGCCACCAGTTCCGTCTTGTAGTTGTTGGTCTTGCCTGGATCCGCATACACACAAGGCTGCTTCTTTGTTGACAGCGGTGTGTCCATGGTTACTGAACCAGCATTGAGAATGTCAGCATGTGAAGGCGAAGAAGAGGGCCGCCTGTTGCAGGCCACTGACAGTAAAGCCGACAGGGCTCGGCCGACATCATTCCTAGCTCCCTCGTTAACGAAACAGTACAAAATAGGGTCAGCTACGCAGTTCAGGCTGGTCAATGCCAACGATACATGGTATGCTGCAAACAAGGTTTCCTCTGAGCTGCAGTCACATGGCTTCTGTAAAAACATGACACTCCGCACCAGGAGGAGGATATGATATGGTCCAAAGCAGAACAAAACAATGAGAATCAAACTCAAAGCTAACCGCTGAATTTTGGCCTTTTCCTGGCGCTCTGTTGAGACATTGCAACGCACTGCTGCAAGGATCCCTCGGTAGGCGACCAGCATTGCCGTCCACGGAGCAAGGAAGCCAAGAAATGACCTGTAGAGGTTCATGCCTGCTACCCAGTCCTGCATTGGATATTTCTCAAAGCAGAAGGTGTGATTGAACCGGTCCTGGAAGAGCTCATCATGGAAGAGAGGAGCAGAGTTTGCTACAATCTCAATGATCCACACAATGGTGCTGACGAGGATAGCTGCAGGAAGCAGAGGAGAGGAAAGACAAAGAGAGCAAACATTAAATACCTTGATAACTTCCATTTCTATATCTCATGTACATTTTGGTCACTCTGTGGACGTCCAATTCCCTTATTTATTGAATTTGAGCATTGCAATATGTGCTGGATCTTGTCCATTTCTTGAATGTAATTCTTGTAACACAGACAAATTATAGGAACGCATAAAACCTCAGTGTGTATAGTGTATGAACCACTGATTGTTCTCCCTCAAACACCACAAGCCATTACAGTAAGTCTGAGCCATCCATCCATCTATCCATCTATCCATCCATTTAGTCTATCCCCACTCTCACAGGGCGAGAAGCACACCACACCCTGGACATTTCAGCAGTTTACCGCAGGGCTGACAGAAAAGCAGACAACCATTCACACTCATATATACATGCATACAGCCAGTTTGGATCATGGGGACAAATTAATTGTCACAAACACATGAGAGAGGCATCCTTGGAGTGATCTAAAAACAGCTGGAAGTGGTCCAGAGGTGAATGGGAAGATGACTTGATTGGACTTAAAATGAAAAACTCGCAGAACACGTGTAAAGAGGTCCAAGTTTTCTTAGTGCAACATGTTTTTAGATTCTTCCCTTCACAGGGATCAAGTTTATGTTGCATACAAACCTGTTTTGATTCGTCGAACTTTCACAAAGCGCAGAGGGTATGCCACAGCCAGGTACCTGTCCAGTGATATGCAGCACAGGAACGCGATGCTGACATAGATATTAGTATAGAAGATGAAGCCAAATAGCTTGCAGCTCTCCTGACCGTGGATCCAGTTATCGTGATGAAGGAAATAGTCGATCCAAAGAGGAAGAGTGGCAATGTAGAGGAGGTCAGCCACCGACAGGTTAATCAGGTAGATGCCAAGCTCATTGCGTTGGCGTACCTGGTGCAAAGGGGAGAAGGTGAAGATTCAAATCTGAACAAGACTAACATGTTTGCTTAAAATTGGTGAGCCAGCTATCCGTTGCATGCAATCTCTCCAACAGATCAGAGAATGCAAACAAGGTGCGATGCATATTTGCCTCAGCTGCAAATGATTTGGTTTCCTGGAAGTCAAAACACAGGAGAATTTGAAAGGCTGATTGTGTTTGGTCTGAATATTTGCCCTTTGTTACCTTTAGTGTTGTGCAATGAACGTCTGGCTCACACATGCCTTAGAAAATGTTTTTGGCTGAACACTGAATTACTGCATATACAAAGTATTTAGGTATAACTGGTATTCAGTTTGAGTACTATCATTATTGAAGCCGGTGATCTGGTTAATGCTGCAAAGCGTGGTAGCAACAATGACCATAATGCACCTGACCCAGCACTCCTATGGTCATCTGAACCGTAAAAATGTGCCCTGATGCTGACATGAAAGACAAATAATGTAACATGAAATGTTGCTTACTTTAATGATGGCTCTTTCTGAAAAACACGAGTTGCTGAGATTTATGAATAAAAGTCATTAACAATCCTTCCTCTTGCTGCCAAAGCAAACTGACAGTCTGTGGGAAACGCAGTACAAGTTTGATGCTGGTGAGAAAATATCCCAAAGGCTCTTTTGACCGTATCTGGCAGGCAACGTTGAACATGCGACGTAATTGACAAGCGTCATTAACCACAATTGTGTGTTACCCTTAGTTACACTCAGTGCTGTGTTGCTTTTTGTGAACTGTTTTGTTTTTAGTGCAGTCATAGGAATGTTTCTGGATTTCTACAAAGGGAACCCCAGAAACCACCAGAGTTTGATTTTGTGATGATTCTTCTTACTGGATTTGTCATAATCCAAGAACTATGGCTAGAAAAAAAAAAAGATATTTGAATGACTTATACGTATGCCAGACATCTAAAGTGGATGAACACTTGGATTGTTTTACTATGCACTTTGGGAATAAACAGAAAGATTAGCAGGGAGATTTCCTTGGAAGACAAAAAAGACCCAAAATAAGACCTATTTGTTCCCAAAATGTCTCGTGAAATCAAAGTGGCAGGTTCTAACCCCAATTTGGAAACCACTGTCTGATAGTCTGATACATTTGAGGCCATTGGAGGTGGAAAACTGTGGGTATGTGTCTCTCACCTGCATGTAGGCGGCCCACAGGGCCATGCAGTTAGTCGGCAGCCCAAGAACGATGACTATGATGTAGAGTGTGGGCTGAAAGAACTGGTCCACCTTACTATCCACATTACAGAAGGTGATGTTGCACATTGTCATGTATCAGACTATCTGCAGGTGTGCGAAGTGTGTTCAGCTACTCTCAGCTTTGCATTTTCCCCTTCTGTAGTTTCACTATGTTCCAGCTCCAGCAGTTTGACAGTGACATGATGACTCTGACGTCCTGCTCAGCAGTCCCACACGAGGCAATGGAGGAAAACATACGTGTTATTTCCAGGGAATCTCTCCTATTCTTAAACCACTGTCCTCTTGACTTGACATGTTATAATCCTCTTTCACGCTTCCAGGCCGGCCTTTGTCCTCCAGTATAAGAGGTGAAGAAGGGAAGGAGTGAGCTATATGATGTGGTGAAATGAAAGCTGCCTTATCAGTGCCATGCCAGGCTTCCTGAGCCTGGAGAAGACCTCATCAATCTTTTAGAGATTAGAGGTCTGCCAGGTCTACCGTGAGAGCGATGAGCCTGAGCATCACTTTGTGTGTGCCGTTGTGTCTCAAGGTCCTGATGACACACAAAACCCCTCAGAGATGCTGCCGGTGAGGCAGGAATGACTTTACACAGCTTCGGTGGACTGGACCTGTTTATTCGCAAGTTCTGAAAATCTGCAAGAAAGAGAAAGAGAGAGCAATAAGTTAAGATAATTTGTAATTAGAAAATGTTTTTTTTATTTGTTTTTGCATAATAATATAAATACTGAAACAGAACTATATAAAAAAAAACTTATAGGGGTCTATTTATCCAACATTTATCCAAGGCCATTTAAACAAGTGGTACATCTTACAGTACTGTCTTATCTTTTGGACCATTTATATCTATTTTGATGACAGTTTTGGTATTTGGGGGATTTTGGGAAAGCATGAATTTGGAATAACTGTGACTAAAACTTAAAATATTTAAAATAATTTTGCAGAAATTTACATTCCCCAGAGTTGTACTGGTCAAAAGACAGTTTATTCTGTCTTGTCTTGCATCTATTTGCCTTTTACATAGATTTTTAATGTGCAATAACTGAAAACTCCAACAAGCATTTTCAGGTATTTGCTTTGGATATTTGAACTGAATGGGATCCTTCTCCTGGTGAAAACAGACCACTCAAAACTGCGTGGAATGAACACACCCTTCATATAACACAACAAGCACTTGTCTACTAATATATTGAATTTTGCTGCTCCAAACAGTCAGAAAAGTGTGTGCAAGAAAAGACAAAGCATGTGAAACAGTCAATCTCTACTACCCAGCACAATAACACAGCACATGCTGACAAACCGTAAATCACAAAGCTTTTGCATAACATGCAAACATAAAGTCAGAGAGAGACAGAATTTTCACCCAAACACATACAATGACAGAAGGAGCAGGACGAGAAGCTGATTACCTCTTTAATTTCTATATTTCACGTATTGGATAACTTTGATGTATTTTTTTAATCAAATATATTTTTGAACATTATGAACCACACTGCTCCAAAGGATCCAAAGGATGCAAATTCAATGTTTGGTGCAAAACTCTTACTTGGGGAAATACGCAGAAAATTTTATGGAAATCTATTAGTCAGTACTGAAAGAGACCAGACCGCAGAACTTCAGCTGAAAAATCCCTCAACATTACTGAGGTAGCAGTGTTGAAAAATGATGCCATACTTCATAATTAGGGGAGACTGCAACTGGCAGACATGCTGAACAAGTGAGCTTACTTCCCGGTTGCAAATCCAGGAAGAGGCCTCAGAGATGCCAGTTCAGTGATCAATGATTCTGGACTGAGCTGACAGCTACTGTCATATATACAAACACAGGAGAGTGCTATGCTAGGACATTTCCACAGTGACACGATTAAAAAAAGCTATGTTTAGGAAACATTGATTTTGATAAGGTGACCACAACTGGGCCACAGCTCTGCCCTAATCTGTTGTCAAACACACACGTTCGTTGCAGAGATAATTACTCATCACTCTTGTGGTAAATTGTCATTTTTTATGTTCTAAAATGTCAAAGGTGTGTCAGCTGATAGATGAATGTTTCATGTTTCTGCTCGTTTTTAATATTTTCTGCTATTTTTGTTAATTCCATAAGAGAGAAACTAACCCCTGTAACCCCGGTGAAAGACAAAGCTTGGCATTTTAAGGAAATGAGCTATAGGTGATACAGGAAGAGGAGATGATGTGCCAGTTATGCAACACATTTTTTGGTTCATTCCTCAGTAGCTGTGAGCACACCCACTGTACTTTGAGCATTTGCATTAGCTAAATGTGTGACCTTTTGTGGCCTCCGTAGGTAATTCCGTTTTTACGTTCTTTGGCAAATTGCACCATTTGGTCAGAAGCTGCTGGTGTCACGGAAATATGTACAAGGTGATGTGATGGTACTATTCCAGAAAGCAAACACTCGAGTGACATACGGAGGCATGAAAGGTGGAAGTGGCATAAATTACCAGACTGTCAACTAGAAGAACATCCTGTTTGAGAGCCTCCCTTTGTTCTGTTAGTTTGACTTTTAATTGCTGTTTCCTTTCACCTTCTTAAGATAAGATAAGATAGAACTTTATTAATCCCTCGGGTGGGTTCCTCTGGGAAATTCGACTCTTAGCTAGTGATAGGAAAATATATTGCACTTTATCAACTGTTGAGATTTCCCGGTGTGTTAAAATCTAACCTCAAAGGGTCTCGATGAAACACTATGACACTTCTCCTACAGCAACAGTGCCGAAGGGCATCTTGTGCATATCTGTGAGATACAGTATCTGTGACAAAATGGCAATATTTGACACCCTGGGAATAGGAATGGACACCTGTATTGGATAATTATTAAAATTCTATTGTGTCAGGCTTACAATAGAAGAGCAAAGCCCTGCAGTGATTATATTAGATGTCTAATTATAAATAAAGAATCTCTAAGACTCTCCTGTCCAGCTGGGAGGGTTTTTTTTTATTTTCAATAAATGGAAAGAAACATGAGGAGGAAAGAAGCAAGACGAGAAAGGAAGGAAATACAAACGAAGAGGTTTGGGGGGTGCAAAAAAGAAAAGAAAAAAGTCAAGAAGAAATGCAAAAGTGTAAATGAAGAAGAAAGAAAACATCAACACTAAAAGACTTTTTACCTTGCATTCCTGAAGATGAATATTTATAATATGAAAGACAGTTTAGATGCGATCCCACTGAGCCGTTGTCTTGAAGACTCTCTTTCACAGCTGAGTTCACAGCACTCGACAATCAAAGGACTGTGATCACATCTGTCCCCACTGAGCACAGATGAAAGACTTCACTTCCTCATTAGATAACAGCAGAGCCACATGTCAGTGACAAAACCTTCACGTCTTAAACTCCCATCACAGAGCGCAGGGTTAGTACTCAAATCAAACTATGGAATCAAAGGGTAAGAAACTAAGTTAATGTAACATAAAGACTGTCCAGCAGCCACAGTGGAGTAACTGGAGGATCAAGTCTTGCTCACGGACATGCTGTCAGTCCTTATTTACAGAAGTAAAATAAACCAGAGTGACATGGGCTTATTTTCCAGCACGTCTCCGTTCTGTTATCTTTCTCCACTCAGTCACCACAACTATGGTTTGTAATATCAGCTGCAGATATTTATCATGCTTCATTTCCATGTGAGTGATGCACATGCATGTGCTTTCTGAGAAATGTATGCACACATTTAAGCCACCTGTCAGCAGTCAGAAGTTCTTCTTTCTGATGCAAAGTCAACACTCATCTCCAGTCACTGTGAACATGTTGCATTAACCAACAGAGCGTATTGACAAACACTGTTTTATTCTTTTAGATTTAAGATTTTGAACTAGTTAATTGTCCTATTGCTGCTGCTCATGTCATAATTTACAGTGTCAACATAAATGTTCGAATAGGTCCTGAACGTTAATAGTGCGTGGATGGTTTTAATGAGCGAGTCCCTCTTTGTTTGCAATGTTCACAAAATGTGGGATGCATGATTCAACTTTCACAGTGTTTCACTAATACACATTTGGTGATAACATTTAAAAACCTTGCACAATCAGCGACCAATGTGATTAAAAAACTGATAGCATGCAAGCGTGGAGGCAACACAGTGGTGCAATGGTTGCCCAGCAAACGCAGTTGAAACAGTGGCGTTATCTCCTTGCTCAAAGCTGATTGCAGTATGAGGGCAGAAGCCGGACTATGTAAAAGGGCAACGTTGACGTTGTTCCCAAGTACAATAGAGGTCCGATGAGATGGTCTCTTACAACACAAGAAATATATTCCATGTTGTTGCAATGAAGAAAGGGGATGCGTACATCTAACATCTTCTTTCACAGTACCCCTAGCAACTTCTACATGTCCTCCTTCATTACATCCATGAACCTCTGTGAGGTCTTCCTGTTTTCCACCTTCTCAGTTCCATCTTCAACATCCTTCCTTCAGTATATCCACTATCCCTCCCTCCATTTCAACCTCGAATCTCTAACTTTGTCTCCAAGCCACTCAACCCGAGCACTCCTTCTGATCCTTCTGTCACAAATCACCCCTGACACTTATCTCCACCCTGCCTACACTCTTTTCTTCACTCGTCTTGTGCAATGGATGCAACAAATTGTGAGCAATGAATTGCACAAAAATCCCATTGAAGATGGCATGGTTGCCAGTGTCAGACAGGGTTCAGAAAATGCTGATCTACTGGGATTTGCCACTGGGATCATCTGTAGGATTTACAGAGATTGGCCTGAAAAGGGGGAAAATATTCAGTGAGCGGTGGTTTTCTGGGCAAGAATGCTGTGTTGATGCCAGAGGTCAGAAAATAATGGTCAGAAAATAACTGCTCTGCGCTGATAGTTAAGCAACAATAACTCGAATAGGAGTTAAGTGTAAAGGCTGAGCTCCCAGTTTACATGGGCTTGTTTAACTTAAACAAAAGCCTTCCAAGTGTGGCGCTGTCGCTTTTATAAACATCCAAACTTGGATTCCTATTAAAATGTAAATCTGCAGATTAGGAAGAAGCTTCACCTCACTGTGTCTGTTTATCTGTTCAGTGCACATTTAAATAGATATGATAAGTGCTGGCAAATATAGAAACTGAAAAAAATACCTCTCAGACAAATTCTTTGATGTCATTACCAGAGGGAGGGTGAGTTGTTTGTAGCTTCTGTTAATGTAGAGATAAATAAATAATAAAACAAACAAAAGTTTTTTGTAGTTTTAATAAATTCTCATTTCAGTTTTACACATGGTCTAGAAATACAGCTTTCTTTCATCCAGATAGCATCTTTATTTTCCCTTTCTTTCTTTTTCTTCCCTGCTGTTAGGCTCTCTGTGCAGTCCCAGTTGTATTAAAAAAAACTTATTTTTAAAAACGCCTAACATTCCTATGAAAAAATATTGCATAAGGTACAGTTATGCAGAGATGTTATGTGAAAGAAGATTTGAGGCCACAGGCTCAACAGGTTTATTAGTAATAAGGAATTAGAAATGTGTGTGCATGTATGAACAATGAAGGCCTCTTTCGACCTGTTTGGGGCAGTAGAGTAAAACACAGCAGTGTCTGATCTGCTGCCAGAGGAGATTAGGTCAAGGCAGCACTGGCAGCAGCACAATTACAATGTCGTGTTCCCAAGACTTACAAGGACATTACTGTGATTTTCAATCATTTCAAGGATACTAACTCCAAACCTTCGCCTTAATTAGTCATTGCCTAAACTAATTTTCCCTCCAAATGTAACCTCAGTCTAACCTCAGCATGTCTACAGCTTAAATATTATTGTTTCTCTTTATGAGGATTTGCTTTTTATCCCCATAAAGGAGAAAAGTCCCCATAATGTGCCTTAGTAAACAGATTTAAGTCCCCACGACACATCCCCACATGCTGCAACGAATCAAAGTGCCTCTCATTGTGCACCTGTGTTGTAGCCACCTCTGGCGTTTGTGGTTTTTCTCTAGGTAACCAACTCTTAATATGTCACAAAGCAACATTCAGCAGGATAACATGAAATGTAACATACTTTATTTTCATACTTTAGCGCACCCATACAAGTCAAAGCTTTTTACATCATTATAAAGTCAGTAGCAGCGAGTTGAAGTCATGTGATCAGTGTACTTTGTCACCACTTAATAAGATAATATATTAATATGTTCCTACTGCTTATGTAGGATGTTCTATGTTAGAAGACTACATAGTGAGCTCATCAGCAAAACTTGTAGTACGCTACTTTTGTTATAAGATATTCTGAGTGCATTAGATATGATACAGTAAGATTGATTATACATTCAGATGTACAAAATAGCAAATTCTCTTTATAATCCTCAATATCCGTTTCAGTCTAATTTCATTTTCTATGATGTTTATACAGTTGTTCAGTGTTTATAATCTCATATTACAGTAGCTATTTTACTGGTAAGGTGTATGTATGTATTTCTTAACACTGATATTTATGTGACCATCGGTTGTTCTGTATTTTGGTTTGTAAACATATTAAAGAAAGAATATGGCCACAAAGTCATTTTTTCAGAAAATCTTTAAAACACTTTCATCTTTGCATAACAGAACCCCCCCCCCATTAATCTCAGCCTAAACAGGAAACTTAAAAAAGTTGGTTATAAATCTGTATTTGTGCTCCAAAGCATGAAGTGTGGTGAGCAAAACATGCCTTTAAGATAAGTCTAGGTTAGTTAATAGTTCATCTATCCATCCATTCTCTTCCAATTCAGGGATGCGTGGGGGTTGGAGCATTTCCCAGCTACCACAGGGCGAGAGGCAGTGTACAGCCTGGACAGGTCGCCAGTCTGTCACAGGGACAACACATAGAGACAGACATCTATTCACACTCACATTCACACCTCCGGGCAGCTTAGATTCCAATTAACCTAACCCCACTAACTGCATGTCTTTGGACTGTGGGAGGAAGCCAGAGTGCTCGGAGAGAATCGACCCAAACACGGGGAGAACAGTGGCTTATAAATAAGTCAGATAGAAGAATTGAACTCGGGTCCTTCTTGCTGTGAGGCAATCGTCCTAACCACTGTTCCACCATGGTTAGCAGCAGTAATATAACCCTTTATTTATTCTTTCTTTAGTCTAGTGTCTGCGCCGTAATACGAGACAGTGGAGCATCTAGACACAAGATCCTGACCTGTGTCTGAGAAAAGGTCGGAGTCACGTGTGTGTGACTTTGTCTGAACTGTAAATCTAACCTTGAGAACAAAGATGATTTTGGAATGTGAGCTCCGCTTCTCACTTGTAAAAGTGCTGTTAAGAATAGATCTGAGATCTGGAAACAAGTTGAAAATGTTAAAACAAAGCCTCATTGCCAAGTGTATCATAACCGGTGGTAACAAAATATCATTATCCTGCTATGCAAAAGAAATCTGGATGCATACAATTGTTTCCACAATGAACTGCAATTATACAGGTATTTGCTTTAAGCATGCAAAGTAGATCTGAGTTTTGGATAGTGTTAGATTAGGAGGAATGTAAAAGATGAATGTAAAGTGTGTGTGTGTGGGTCAGTACTGAGGCACTAGGTGGCTGTTTGCCAAACATTCCTGTTGACAGTCAAACAGCGGAAACAGGAAGACAGTAACGCAACACTATCAGCCGTGCTGAAACACCTTGCACACTTCACAAAACAACTTGGCCTCTTCCAGGACACAAGCATGCACGCATATGCATACACAAACGCTCATAAAAAATCATCTAAACCACACAATGGCAATCTTCCGCAGGTACAAGCAGTTTTCCTGTGAGGCCTGTTCATTTTGTTAAAAACCGAGCACCCTGAGTTCACAGGGGAGGCTAAATTTGTGTTACACCAGCTTATTAGCACAGTTCATATGAATAATACTTTAAAGCTGTGTTTTATTTTCAGCTTCTTCACAAACCCTCATCAGTATCGGTGATATGTGAAGGTCAGCATCAGCGTGCTGTCACACCTTCTTTGTTTTCTTGTTCTTAAACCAGAGTGAAAAATGCCGTCTTTACTGTACACACTGTCGGGTTATAAATACATCCGATTACGATACGAGTTGCCAGGAGTCACAGCTAACTTGTTCAGTGGAAGTGCAGCCTTGTTATGTGCCAAATTGCAGTTCTGGCAATAAAATGAAATAAAACAAAGTCAGATGGTTCATCATCATTACTGGACACGCTGAGCGTGTCAGTGATGATCTCAACAGTCTAGTTTAGCTGAGGAAAGAAGGAAGCCATGATAAAGTCTTTAAATATAAAAACAAACTTAAAGAATACTGAATAACATTTAGGTGAACACTTACACTCAGTTTACTGGTTATTAAAAACAAAACAGGTAGAATCCACAGCTCCCTTTGTATTATTTTGGAGACGTGTTATGTAGTGGAAATGGAGAGAGAAGTAGGAAATTAACCACTAGACATCCCAGAGCATCTTAGTGAACAACAGAGTCAGAACTGCTGAGAAACGCGTGCACTCAGGATAATCACAGTCAATATTTCTAATGGCTTACTGCTTAATTATTTCTCAAGCGAACTTTACATGAAAGACTCAGACATAAGCTGCAGTTGTTACTGTTAACAAACTGACAGCACAGCTACAATCTATGATAATGAAGTTAACTGTTTGGTGAAATTGGATTTACCACCCTCTAAAATTCTTATTTCACGGTGCATTTGCCAAATACTTTCACTCACCCTGGCTTTTCAAAAACTCGAGCTCAATGACAAATAATAAGGACAAGAAAAGAACTTGGGCTGCAGCCAAGTGGTGACAGAGAACCGGACACCTGATGACAGCAGAGTCACCGTGGCCCCTTGTTCTCGGTTTAGGCCCACCCATGTTCCCATGTTTCTGACATCAACTTCCCAACATTTATAACATTTTTGATAGTTTTAGAAGAGCTAGAGTTCAGCAAGTTCAATATCGTCACTCTTATTTTAGACATTCTTACACTGTTGTGTGGGCAGCTTGTTGATGGTGTGTCTGCACGCTGCTCTGTGGGACACAGATGATGTTAAACTGTATTTATTAGTATTTCCCATTAACTGCGAGTAAAATGCTCACTGTATTATCACTTCAACGTGATAACGCCACGAAAGATGAGCTCAACTGTTTATGGAACTGGTAGAATTTAACAAAAACAATGAGATAATTCTGTAAATATTAGAGACGACTCTCATTCCTTGTAGATTTTTAGCGTCCAGGATTATGAAATTTCAAGAAATTACAGTTCCTGAATCAAACGAGAGGACACAGACCCCAACCCCACCACCAACTATTATAACATGTACAGTACAGACATTTTTTATATTTATTTTTTACATTTTATATTTATAATTATCTGTTATGTTTAAATTATCATTTGAAAAAAAATGAAGGTTGTCACTTGTCACATACAAGTGTCCCCGGACCATCTAAATCACATCATAAGTAGGCACAATGCCCATTCTCCTTCTGGCTTCCTCACTCATCCCTTGTAATATATTTTAAATATGTTGAATTGTATTATTCTCACTTACATCATTTGGGGTTCTCTTCCATTTTTTGTCAGGTCCTGTCAATTCAAACAACCGCTAAGCTTACCTGACATTTATCTCGTACAAAGATACTGAAACGGCTTACCTGCTATGGCAGTATTCCTACACGAGCAGGGAAGACTTATCATTGAAAATGTTATTCCACTGGTACTCAGACAGGAAGTTCATTCTTCTCAGGCATTTTTTTAAAGGATAAAAGAACAAGATCTTGGGAACATTTGAGGGGGACTTTAAAGGTCTAGTGGGAACTGCAAGAAGCTTTGTACAAAAACAAAGACTAGATTGTATGAGCCACTCCTAAAGCATCACATTTCCATCCTACGCAGAAACCTTTACTCTATATAGTATTGTAACGCAGTGACAGCAGTGGTACGTAAGATTTTGACAAAGTTTGTGTTCTCCATTCTTTAAGCACCCCCATATGGAAAAGAAATAGTAAAAACTTATATGTGATTACTCATGAAAGTGGCCACTTTCTCATTACTTTCATACATTGTTTTAGTAAGTATCCAAAACATACAAGTTTCATTATATAATTTTTCAAGGGATCTTATATCTGTTTTCACTCTTATATGCTTTTCATACAAGTTTCACACAAGACAGATACAAACTTTATAAGATTTATATATATCTTTTCCATATGGGCCAATTCGAGCACTGTTTCAAAAGTACCGGTTTGGCACTGGTATCAAACCTAAACGATACCCATCCCTAGTCCTGAGCAGACACATTTTGCACATTTTTTACATTTTGGAGTGAATATTGACAGTCTGGCTGGCCCACATCCTTTTTTCTTTATGCTCATTCCAAATATGTCTACACACACATTATTAACAATCATATTAGTGATATTAATAAAGCTTTTCTATGTGTTTTTCCCTTCATCCCCCTCATCATCCCCCTCCTCATGTGCTAAGCTCACCCTTGGGATAAAGTAACAAAGCACAATAGGAGACTAGCAGAACAAGTTCTAAGGACCTGATCCTCACTTAATTCGGTCTCATGTACACTTGTTTTAACTTGTGTTAAACTTGAGGAAGGCTGGTACCCATTTGAATTCCCAAATACATTAAAACCCATATTTTTATTCTGAACTGTGAAGATTGAAATAAAGCCCCTCCTTCCCAAACTTTAAACCACCTCTTTACCGAGTGACAGTTTTGTAATGACTATTAGCAGGGCAACATTAACTTATCTTACTTAGCTTACCATGAACTGAAAGGCTGGGTGTAATTAGGCTCATGTAAGGAAAGAATACTGAGTTTATATTTTTTCCACAAAACATATTTAAACATCCTGTCTATCATGTAGTGACATATATCCTACAGCGTCTACTTCTAATACTAAATTATGTGTGTCTTACACTTGTAGCTTCATTGATTTTAATTTGCATTAATTAAAACACGCACACACCAAAAAACGAAACAGAACACCAAACCACATCCGAGAGCATAGCAGTGACCAGCTCTGGTGTAAACAATGCTGGCGTCCTGCAGCTGCTGCTATTGTATTGGCTACACAGCCAGTGTTTATAGACATGGAGTAAGTCCGGACAATATCTATTACATTACTGGCAGGATGCCTCACTGATTGTATCAGTCCGTCCAATGAAATTTGAGCAGAGTCTATCACCAGTAATTGGAGTTTTATCTGCTGCTATTTTTATTCAGTTAATCATATGAGTTAAATAAGTAATGATTGATGTTAAATTGCACTTACAACATAAACAGACTGAGTCAGGGTGTTTCAGTCAGTATAGCTCCAGGTATGTCCAGGTATGTCACATGGTGACACACAAGCACACAAAGACATACACGGCCACACAATTCAATTCCATTCTTTTATATTTTTAAATTTTTAAACTACGTTAACAGTCACCTCGAGGCACTTTCTATTTTAAGATAAAGACCCGACAGTGACAGAGACAATCTAATGGCCCCCTTTGAGCGAGCACTTTGTAACAGTAGGAAGGAAAAACTCCCTTTTAACAGGAAGAAACCTCTTGCAGAACCAGGGAGGGGCACCAATCTACTGCAACTGGTTGGTGGTGAGGGGGCGGAAGATGGGACAAAAGACACAATGTGGAAGAGAGCCACAGATCCTCGCACACACGCACTCACATACCTACACACACACACACACACACACACACACACACACACCCTCCTGGAATTGCCACATCTATCACAACTGCTGTCTTCGGCTCCTTGTCAACAACCAGTTTATCTGGTTGGTAGAACAACAACCGCTTGTCTGTCTGGAATTTAAAGTCCCACAGGACCTTTGTCCTGTTTTTCTTAATGGTGAGAGAGACAGACAGACAGACAGACAGACAGACAGATGGGCCTTCCTCGCTTACAGCCTTGACTGTGTGGCTGCAGTGAACATATCATTGAGATCCTTTACATACAAAGCCAAAGGTTTAAAACACTGCCTGAAGCATTGTAGTAAATGGGCACTCTGCACTCAGCTGCAACTGGGAGTCAGAATTGTGTTGCAATGGATCCAACAATCCTTGTTGATTGTTACGTCCCCGTTCAGGGAGATATTCATGCTTCATTGAAACTGTTTAAAGAAGGAGATTTGTCCAGTTCTATGGTTAATCTAAGATTCTGTTGAATTGCATTGTGTTACACTAATGGTGTTCACAACACAAATATAGTCATAGTTTATGTAGAAGAACATTACTTTGAATTTTTTCCACAATTTGTATAATTGTAGAATTCCAGGTGAACCTCTGCACTTCTTTTTAAGCCCAATCATGTTGCTGATCCGCCAAATTAGTTGCAAATGTTTTTGAATCTTTCTTTTTGGGACAGCTTACTTTTCCAGTCTTTTGCTTCCTCCATGCCAACTTTTTTGTAAAGTCCTGCTTTTGTTGAATTCAAAATGAGCTAATATTTTTCTTATAATGGTGCAATTTCTCAGTTCAGACATGTGAAAAAAGGTCTATATTCTATTATATATAACATATGGATTCACAATATTTGCAAATCATTGCATTCTATTTTAATTTACAGAAACTTTGCTTTTACAGGATTATTACCAAAAATGATGCAAATAAACTTGCTAAGAGCTGATTGGATATAGTCTGAAGATTATAACTCCAGAAACATTTGCTAGTATATAAAATAACTCTATTACTTGTTCCATCGCATTTCAGCTTGCTGCCTTCATGGCATTTTTCATAAATCACATTACCTATATTTTAAACAGCAGAGACAAATAGAAGGAACAAAAATACAAAAACAACCAGCTTGATGCATCTATATACATACTCGTCAATGGAGCCCCCAATGAAGGTGGTCATTTAGCTTAAAGCCTGGCGTTCTTTACCAGGGATCAAGGACATGTAGGTTTACGTCTAGCTCTGCTGAAAACGCTGCGAGGGCAGCATGAAAATCAATAGCATCATTTTTTTCAAGCTTTGCATTTCTTCCAATTTATTAAAAGCTATTTACTGAGTAGTTCCTATCTTAGAAAATAGCCTGTCATCTTCTGCCTCTGTCCTTTTTGATATGTGTGATTATCTCTGTGGCTTTTGATGGAAGTAGCTCCAGGCAACAGAACACAATAAACTGGCTTGACATTAAAATGTATGGAGCTGCCAATCAAATTTGTTTACTTGCAGGAACACTTTTCTGTATATTTCCTCTTTGATCTTGCAAACCTACCTGACTTCCATGTTGGCATTTTGTTCATGAGATTCGAGGCTATAGCACTCAGGACTACCAACCGCATCAGACAAGACACTTGGGCTGCATCTCCAAGCTCATGGGTCTGAGTTTGAGACGGGTGTCCCAGAGGGGTCTTATTGTCATAATGAATTGTAAACACAAGGGAGGACAGTTCAGTGTCAGCTCCCATAAGTGTGGTGGGAAAGTCCCGGCATCACTCTCATGAACCCCGCAACAATAAGCACAGCAGGACGAGAGGAGAGAGAGCAGAGGAGGTTTGTTGTGAAGATCTTGACTTATCAGCGCCATGACAGCTAGTGCAGACACAGCGACTGGGTCAAGATGAACTGCCTGTGTTTCTTTTTGTGTATTTGTTGTCCTTTTGTAGGACGCTGGAGTTCAGCCTTCAAGAGAAGAGATATTTTTGAGAAGTGCAGACATCTTGTCAAGCAGTAAAGGGATGATGAGTTAGAGTTTCTGATTTGAGCAAATTATTTGCTACATGAAAAGATGGATACAGTCTTATGACTCTGTTTCCTCTAATCTCTGAAAATGATTTTCTTTTTCATATATTGTTTTTATTTTTTTCATGTTCTATACATGTGCAATACCATCTTTATTTTTATTTTATTCGACTACTGTGTAACAGACAGTTGGACTACAGGCTTTTTAAACATGGTCCCGTTATTATTATGATTTTCTTGTTTTCTATGTACATTTTTGTTCAGCATGTGTCATGTATCAACTGTGTGACAATAAAGGAATCTGAATCTTAAAAAAAGACTCAGTCATATTAAATTCATGGAATTTTTATATGGCAAGTACCTTGGCATTAACATAAGCTTAGAAATTGAGAAATGGATTTTGTTCGTGAAACACAGCAATAGTGTAACTGCTTTGATCGCTTTGAAGATCTATGACTACTCACAATTAGTTGCCATCTTCAAAAGGACTTTGTTGCATGACGGTGGCAACAAAGTGGTCTTTTAAAAAAAGGGGTCGAGTGTGGGGTCAGCCAATTTGTGATAATTAACTGTAAATAACTGGTAACCCACATAATAGAAATTGTAAATAATTGAAAACCCACAGTTGACAACCACTTGTTGAGTCCCCTGTTATATCGTCACAGAACAGTTGTTCACATTTGCACAGACTGGCAATAGACATGGGAACTAACTAATAACTGTTATTACTTTCACATTTCTTTGTAAAATGACCTGAAATGCATTGTTTCATAGTTGCCAGTTAACAAAATATAAACGTGAGGCTACAATCCCACACACCAACACAAATTCCTATCCTAATATGATTGTTCTTAATATTTAGGTATGGAGTTATATATATATAACTTTATATATATATATATATATATATATATATATATATATATATATATATATATATATATATATATATACATATATATATATATATTAGGGGTGCAACAATACATGTATCGATATTGAACCGTTTGATACAGTGCTTTCGGTTCGGTACGCATATGTATCGAACAATACAATATTTTTAATTTATTTTATCAACTTTTCTTCTGACGATGCTGTCTGTGTTGAGAGCTCAGTGGATCTGCGTTCGACTACTCCGCCTAGGCTGCACTGTCGAGTGTAGATCCACTGAGCGCAGCACAAGCTAGCAAGACAGAAGCTAAGCTCATTGCAACATGGCAAATTGAACCTCCCCCACCCTCATTCAGATCTGGCCTTTGGAACTATCTTGGTTTTCATGTGAAGCATGACCCTGATGGTAAGCGCGTCATGGACAAAAGTAAAACAGTATGTCGGATGTGCCGTCCGGCCCCACGCACGGGGCGATCCGCGGTAACTTGTTAACGGAGATTTGGCGCGTTATGGCGTTAACGTCATTTTAACGAGATTAACACTGACAGCACTAGTGGGAACAAAATGAATATGACTGCACATTTACGCCGACATCATCCTAGTGCAAAGACAAGTGGAAGCAGACAAAAACAACAAGCACGCATGCTACAAACTTTACCCGAGTCATTTAGACAGTCGTTAGCACGTGATTCTCCTTATGGGGACCTGATATGTTTAATATGCTGCTGAGAATATAGCCCAGAAGAAGCATATAGTATAGCTTTTATTTTGGAAAGAGTCATTTCTCTGTAATAAACTCTCTTTTCCAAAGATGAGTGATTCCTCAATCAGATAGATTTATTTTTTTCAATTATTTTGTTGTTTCAGCAACATTAAATTTAAAAACTGTACGTTTGAGTTAAAATATATATTTATAATTTTAATAAATGACAAATTAAAAAGCCATGAACATTTTTTTGTATCGAAAAAATATCAAACACCAAAGTATCGAACCGAACTGTGAATTTTGTGTATCATTGCACCCCTAATATATAGTTAAATAATGAACACATATTAGCTTTTGCTCCTTGTTGCTGTCAGTGGCTGCTTTGGGCTGGATGTTTCATTTCTACTGGCCATCCGGACAGTCATTGCAGCACATAGCAGTCAAACTTTCAATCTGTCCAACTTTGCCTGCAGTGACCACTCTCTGCACTATAAAACGTACACAATATACAGCACAAACAACAGTGCAGGACGTGTGCATCACTGTTTTGGCTCATTGGAAAGTGGCTCCAAGCACAAGCCACTCTGAATTGCTGGCTAAGAGATGCAGGTTATGTAGTACCAGTTTTCTGGATAGAAAACATTTAACGTGTGGTCACTTGGGAATGGATCTGCTCTCCTCCATCTTAATACGTCCTAGCTATTAGACAAATGTTTTCATATGGTGCAAACAAGGCTAGTATGGAATTACCACAGCAGGTTTCTTAATCATCATTTGCTTCCTTCCATATTTAGTGACAGATAATGTGAATGAACTGAGACAGGTTACACTTTATCCAGCAAAAGGAAACTACCAGGATATTTTTTTACAATAATCTTTAGACCCTCTGAAGTAACTGATCTTTTCAGATGAACCAAACAATTCTGAATAAAGCACGTTATTCAATTAAAAACAATGCAAAGATAAAAATGCAGAAAACGGATATTTGCTCCAAATAGAAAGAGGAAGGCAAACAGGAAGTCACTGCTTAAAAATGATTAATCAAAGCAGAAGACGCAAATGCAGGATGTAATAAGAAAATGGGAGAATGAAAAAAGGCAAAAAGACGAGTGAGGAGAAGAGAGATGAAGGAGAGGGAAGCATAAAATGGAAAAAGATCAAGCGGCAAGAGGAAAAATGATGACTGAGAGGCAAAATGGAGAAGTTTTTTTCTTTTAAGCCTCTGTTATAGACAGAAAACAATAAAGCATCCGAGTTTTATTTACAAGTGACAAGAAAGACAGAGGAAAAGGAAACAAAATGTTATGTGCACAAACAGGAAATACTGAGTTTCACATCGTGTGTCTATGTTTGGCACACAGATTACATGTAAATGAATGCTCAGTGAGCCAAGAAATGTGCCCCTCCCTGTGGAATGTGATCATTCAAAAAATGAATGCACATCTCAGTGTGATGTTTCAGCTGCGAGGAAAGAAACCAAGTGAGGAAAAAGAATACCCAGACAATCACAGACACTGAAAATAACCTTTCTGGTGAAAGAGAATGAGAGCAAACTGAGACATCTTACAAATGACTCGAGTTTCATTGTAACTGTAAACGCACAATGAATTTCCTGAGATTTAAAGGGTATTTTCACACCTGTAGTTCATTTCGTCTGGGCTGCATCAGTTGATGACTTTGTAAATTTGTAGCTTTTTTTCTGTGGCAGTGGCTTCTTTCACACACAGTGAACTTCAGGCTAACCACATAGTGTCACTACAAACCACGAGAGAACATTCTGCTTGCTTGTTGGCCAGATGTGTCTGAGGCGGAGGCAACAACAAAAAGTAGAAGAAGTAGAAGAAGTTTCCGTGTTGTGGTCTGCTGGACAACGTCTGGGCAATTTTATTAATTTTACTCTGTACTCTGCACGTCTATGCTATGCCACATCTGAGAATGCAAAGCATACCTGTTTACAGGAAGGTGTTTAATTCAGACTTGCTGCGTATGGTAGTTGTGTCAGATCAAGGTTGGGTCGCATTCTCGCCAGAAACAAAGTGATCTGTTTGTTTGAAACTAGTCTGAGACCACCTCATGCTGAGTTCAAGGATCTCTGGATTTTTCTATTCCTAGTCATTTGTGAAATGGACACAACTTTTGATCTGCTGTTTTGTGTTTCTGAGTTATTTGTTTGTTTGTTTTTCATATTCCTTGATATGAATCCTCCACCCATGTTATTTGTGACTCTTTAGCTGGCCACTCTAGAGAGACCACAAGTCCTTTAGTTACACATCCTGCTTTAGTGTCTTCACAACATACGTGCTGCAGGAATGTGCTTCCTATGTTTCAAACTCGTGCTAAATGTCACAAAAAAAGGAAAAAAATGTCCATGGACACTAACAAATAAATTGTGTTTTCGTGATTATTTACAAACTGATCATTTGGCTCATCATTTTTTTCGCTGCTTTATCTTTCAAGTGAAATTTAGTAATATCTTTATCTGACGGTCACAGCAAAAACAGGTGAGAAATTACGCCCAAAACCACAGAAAGAGACAAAGAAAAGCTCATAGAAAATAGTGTCAGTGGTTGAGTTCTGCTCCAGTTGGTGAAACCACAGTGTAACTGTTCATTCAGGCTCAGCAGCCTCCAGATGGCTGAAATATTTTATTGTCTTCCTGCAGGACTTATGGGACTTTACACTGCCTGGATGGCTTCCTATTGTAATTCCCTTAAGCGCCATTACTGCAAAAGAAAACTTTACCCACTAATAAACACATACAACAGCAATCCATTGTGGAACTGTTACTGTCTTTTGTTGTCGCATTAAATCATGCTTTGAAAGAGGTGCCATTTGGCTCTGTTCCAGTGATGCTTCTACAAATGGGCTGCAACTCAGTTTCTGTGAAGCACAGTTACACAATGCATGATAGTAGGAGTCAAATGCACATTTTGATCCAGCACGGCACCTGACAGGTAGTGAAAACTAAAAGTTTTGCCTGAAAAACTGAATTCAATGTCTTCTCCTTAATTTTTCAAATTGTAAAACAGGCAAAATCTGTGCACAAAGTGATTAAGCATGAATCTAAAAAGCACGGTGCTTATCTCTCCAAAAACAAGGGCATGAGTAGAAAAACAGTCTTTGGGGGGCATGAAGGGAGTTGTGGAAGCGGCTGACTGAGAACATGCGTGGAAGAAAACTGCCAGAAAACAGGAGGAACTGCAGAAAACTAACTTAAGTTTAAGACAGTCCTTAAATATCTCCCATCAGTTTGTGTGGGTTCTGTTTCCTTCCTTTCACAGGCAGCTTGCCTCGGGGCTGATAGAAAGATGTTCCTGTGATAGTCACACGGTTGGCTTGCAGCATGCACACATACATCTGCTCGGCCACGTGGAACCAGTTCAGAATGGGTGGAAAACTTGAAAATGTTGCAGTTACATAGAGTTTTCTACTAAAAAAAAAACATTAAAAAAACAAACACCCATCAGAGGCTAGAGTGAACATGAGTGAACCCATAATTAGTTTTATCATCCTGGAGTTCAGTTTCTTTTTTATTAAATTTAGTTTGATTCTTGCCTTTTGTTCAGTTTTCACCTTTATGTCTTAAGATTAAGATTAAGATTAAGATGGCGCCGGTGAGGTCGGCTGCCGTCACGACTGCTCCGACCACTTTTTCTTTGTCTTTGTTTTTTAAGTTAGTTTTCAGCGTTTCTAAATCGGCAAAATCATCACCATTGGGTACATTAGGTATGACAGTGACACTCTTGTTTCTATTGGTATACAATGTACTCACAATTCGAAGTTTTTAACTCCGGATCCGAGCTGGCCGAGTGAGATCTCGAGGGAGAACAAAGGGAAGCGGCGGCGGCCTAGAGGGAAGCGAGCCGGCGTCAGGAACAGGCTGAGAGCTCGTGCACACCGCACACCTCTGCCTAGCATCCTGCTCGCCAACGTCCAGTCACTGGAGAACAAGCTTGACGACCTCAGGGCCAGGATAAAGTTCCAGAGAGACATTCGGGACTGCAATCTCCTCTGCTTCACCGAGACATGGCTGAACCCAGCGGTGCCGGACCACGCCATCCAGCCGGCCGAGTTCTTCTCGGTTCACCGCATGGACAGGACACGGGACTCGGGGAAGTCAAGGGGAGGCGGCGTGTGTTTAATGGTGAACAACAACTGGTGCAACAGTGCGAACGTTGTTCCTCTCACACGCTCCTGCACACCAAATCTGGAACTACTGTCCATCATGTGTCGTCCTTTTTATCTACCTCGGGAATTTACATCGGTCATTGTAAGTGCCGTTTATATTCCACCACAAGCGGACACGGTCACCGCCTTATGCAAGCTGCATGAGGCACTCACACAGCACCAGACACAACACCGGGACGCTGCGCTTATTGTGACGGGGGACTTTAATAGCGCCAACCTCAAACGCGCAGCGCCGAACTTTTATCAACACATCACCTGCCCCACCAGGGGTGAAAGGACACTGGACCACTGCTACACTACGGTCAAGGACGGCTACAAGGCACAATCCCGCCCCCCGTTTGGCAAATCTGATCACGCCGCCATCTTCCTCATGCCAAAATACAAACAAAGGCTGAAACAGGAAGTTCCGGTTCAGAGGAAGGTCGCGCGCTGGACGGATCAATCGGTGGCCGCGTTACAGGACGCACTCGATGACGCAGACTGGGGCATGTTCAGAAACAGCTCCGACGATGACGTCAACGTGTTTACGGAAGCGGTTGTGGGATTCATCGGGAAACTAGCGGATGATACCGTGGAGACAAAGACTATCACAACGTTTCCCAACCAGAAGCCGTGGGTGGATAAAACCATCCGCGATGCTCTGAGATCCCGCACCGCTGCCTACAACACGGGACTCATGACGGGGGACATGGACCCGTACAAAGCCGCGTCATATAACGTGCGGAGGGCGGTGAAAGAGGCGAAGCAGCGCTACGGGAGGAAACTAGAGTCACAACTCCAACAGAGTGACTCTAGGAGCCTGTGGCGGGGACTAAGGACAATAACGGACTATAAAGCACCAACAACCGGTATGACGAACGCGGCCGTGACTCTGGCAGACGAGCTGAACACTTTCTATGCTCGCTTCGAGGCTGCAGCTAAGGTCTCCAACAATGCTAGTGTTAGCGGCGCTAACGGCTGCAGACAGGAAGATACTGCCAGCACCGGAAACGTGCTCGTCATCTCCGAGCATGAAGTAAGGAGAGCCTTCAAGAGAGTGAACACCAGGAAAGCAGCAGGACCAGACGGCATCCCAGGTCGTATCCTCAGAGACTGCGCATACCAGCTAGCTCCTGTGTTCACTGAGATATTCAACATCTCTTTATCTCAGTCGGTGATCCCCACATGCTTCAAAGAGTCCATCATTGTTCCTGTCCCGAAGAAACCCCACCCTGCTTCTCTCAATGACTATCGCCCTGTAGCCCTCACCTCAGTAGTGATGAAGTGCTTTGAACGCCTGGTCAGAGACTTCATCATTTCTTCACTACCAGACACACTGGACCCACTACAGTTCGCTTACCGTCCAAATCGTTCCACGACGATGCCATCTCTCATCTCCTCCACACATCACTCACTCACTTGGACACTAGAAGGGGGAATTATGTTAAAATGCTCTTCATAGACTACAGCTCTGCATTTAACACCATAATTCCCTCCACACTCACCACCAAGCTGGAGCATCTGGGACTCAGCTCATCTATGTGTCAGTGGATCTCCAACTTCCTAACTGGCAGACCACAGGCAGTAAGGATGGGCGGACATGTCTCAGCCTCCACCACTCTCAGCACTGGAGCCCCCCAGGGGTGTGTTCTGAGCCCCCTGCTGTACTCTTTGTACACATATGACTGTGTGGCCACTACCAGCTCCACCACCATCATCAAGTTTGCTGACGACACCGTCGTGGTGGGCCTGATCTCTGATAACAACGAGACGGCCTACCTGAAGGAGATTAGGAATCTGGAGAACTGGTGCCAGAGGAACAACCTCGTTCTAAACGTCAGTAAGACAAAGGAGCTGATAGTGGACTTCAGCACTAAGCAGGAGAGGAACTACCAGACCCCCGTCATCAACGAGTGCCCAGTGGAGAGAGTGGACAGCTTCAAATACCTCGGAGTTCACGCATGTCATGTCATGGTCCTGTCACATCAACACCGTGGTGAAAAAGGCCCGACAGCGTCTCTACCACCTCAGACGCTTGAGAGACTTCCAACTGCCCTCCAAGGTGCTCAGGAACTTTTACTCGTGCACCATAGAGAGCATCCTGGCGGGAAACATCTTAACCTGGTTCGGGAACAGCACCATGCAGGACAGACGAGCTCTACAGAGGGTTGTGCGGTCAGCTGAGCGCACCATCCGCTCCGAGCTCCCTGACCTGCACTCAATCTACAGCAGGCGGTGCTGGACCAAGGCCAGGAAGATCGTGAAGGACCTCAGCCATCCCAACAACAGACTGTTCTCTCTGTTGAGGTCAGGAAAGCGATTCCGCTCCCTGAAGACCAACACAGAGAGACTGAGGAGGAGCTTCTTCCCGCAGGCGATACGGTCTCTCAATCACACCACCACACAGTACTGACCCACACATACAGTTCTTACACACACACTGGACTTTCTGGACTTTGGTTTTGCACAACACTGGTCACTATATTCTTCATTTCCGGTTAATACTTGTACAGCTGCTGTTATTGTGTATATATTTATTTATATTTAGATTTCTTCATACATTCTTATATAGTTCTATATTGTGTATTGTGTATTTTGTTGTACAGTTATTTTATTTTCAACTTTAATTTATATATTTATCTTTATCTTATTCTTCCCAGTTAAATTTACCCTTCATTCTAATTTGTGTTGTACAGTTATTTCATTTTTAACCTTAATTTATATTCTATTCCTTCCTAGTTAAATTTACCCTTTTTAATTTTTCATATTTATTTCCTATCTTATTCATAGCCTTTTCCTTTTTTGTTTTCTTTAGGTCACGAGCAGTTGTCCAAGCATTTCACTACATATCGTACTGTGTATGACTGTGTACGTGACAAATAAAATTTGAATTTGAATTTGAATTTGATATGTTGACAGATTTATATTTGGTTAACAGTTTATTGTTTATCTTTTTTCATCTTGTATCTCTCCAGTATTTTGGCTGCTGGATTATGGTGCGTTGAGTTTTCTTTATTTTGTATTTTGTTAATTTCGTCTTGATTATACTCTCAGTTTAATGTTTAAATTTTCTAGATGTAGTTTTCTGCTTCCCTCGTGTTCCTTGTATTTTGCATTAGGGGTCCTGGTTTTGTTACCTGTTTAATTTTGTTAGTTTTGTGACTTGTTTCTGTATTTAGTTTGACTTTTCCTTTAGTCTTGTTTCCTCGACTGTTCTGCACCTGTGCGTTCACCTTCCCCGATTAGCTCTGTGTGTGTTTATACGTTTAGTTTGTTCTGTTGGTTGTCACATCACACTGTTGCCCACTGATGTTTCCTATGCTCGTGTTGTTATCTGCGGTGTGGCTTCTGTTTTCACGGTTTTCTTCTGCTTTCTGAATAATTCCTACCTCACCTAGAATAACGGTCTATTCTTATTTGATGCTTGCTTGTGAGTTTTGTATTTGGGTCCTTGTTTACCATAAAGTTGACAATTAATTCCATTGTAATTAAGACACAAGTGAAGAGGGAACACAGTTGATGTTACACAGCCACAGTCCACATAGGAAGGAGCCTGAACGGGTTGACAAATTGACAGAACTGTGGACTTAAACTCAAGAGACCACTCTTTGTTTCCGGTTTCAACTGAGAAAAAAATGTAAGTATTGTCCAGCTCTGATTATAATTACAACAAGAAGGACCAAAGTTCAAGTCAATATTTCTGTTAAACACTGTTAAGTAGAGTTAAATATCCTTATAAACATGAAGGCCAAAAGTCTTCAGTTTTAACCCAAAGTTACATCTTTCCTTCAACGTCTTATTGTCTGACCCTAAACACACATGAAAAATATCTGTGCTATCTTCGCTGCTGCTCGTATCAATCATTAGATAGAAAGAGACAAATGAGCAATATTGTTGATCACATTGGATGACTTCTTGTATTTATGTTAGGATAAGTATCTGCAACTGTACAGTGACGCATGCTCTCAGCATCGTTAGTACTAAAATCACGCTGGTCCAAACAAAACTTTAAGTACCACTTTCACTGAAGATGTAAACACTGTAATAACAACACCAGCACAGCCTCTCTTCCTTCCTCATTTCCTCTACTGAATGCATATATGTGCCTAAACACAAAAGAGCAGCTAGCAATGATCTACATCTGCTCTTAGACGTGTTCTGTAGTATGCAACTGAAGGCACAGTTTTAAAGGTCAGGGGACCCGGCCTGTAAATTCTCTGCTTCTGTATACAGTGGGAAATAGTAAACAAAGCTGGGGCATAGAAGCAGAACCGAGTCGTATGTGTGGAGGGACAGTAACTGTGTGTATATGTAAGCATTTAAACACTGCAGAGAGTAGAATTAACAGTAACAGTATTGTAGAAATTCATTTCACCGAAACAATAACGTGGCGCACAGTGTGACATCAAAAAAGGCGCACACCTTTGACGCTGCGTTTTCTCCGTTTTTCTCGTCCACACGTAAATGCAAAAACGGAGTTTTCGAAAATATCCACCCCGGCAGGCGTTTTTAGAAATCTCTGTTTTCAGTGACCGAAAACGCCGTTTACGTTTGGACGAAAGGTGCAAACGCATAGAAAAATCTGCCCGGGTACGTGTGGACGTAGCCTAAGTCTGACGTCATTAACTGTTTCCAAACTCCGCTTCAGGTCCCAAAGCCAAACGAACACTGAGACATCACTAAGTTACAAACACAACAGCCTTTAAAAACACAGAGTATTTTGGAAGCAGGGTTCATATGTCATCACTTAAAGACCGGTTAATTATTCATTGATCCAATAATTGAATCTATTTGATTCTGAAGATGGCCATTCTAGAAGGAGTGGACATTTTATTAATATTTATTATTAAGTATTTAGCGTGATTGTTATATGTTATATGTTAATATACATTATTACATTACACAATCTTTTGTATATTTTCTAAATGTTTATATTTTATTTTTTGTAGTGAAGCTTTTCATCGCTGGGGTAATAAGAATTTTAAAACATAATAACTGGATCAGGTGTTGAAGAGACAAACTTCCAACGTACACATTATTTTATTTGTGTTCCTATTAGTATAGTGTTCGGGTGATAATATGCACAACAATCTCCATGATCTACCTATCAACTTGTTTAAATCTTCTCTTACAGGAAGTGCTGACAGACTGTTGTCACCAGCAGTGCAGCCGCCTACGGTCATAGTTATTACAACAATCCATCAAAGGCCTAATCCGTTTACAGGTGAGTCACAACAGACAGTGACTTCAGATGAGATTACAGCAAAGATGATTGGGTATATCTGGACCAACAAACCAGACTGTGTTATTAGAAAGGCTCAGTCTTCAGCAAGGTAATCAGTTTTTGTTATATCTTTGGAGTAAAATGCACTACTATGGCATCTGACCCTGCAAGGCGTGAGTCAGCACAGTGCAGCAGTCATCCTATGTCATCAACACAGACCAGAACATGTCTGCTGTACAGTCTCGCATGTGCTAAATTTGTAAAGCTCAGCAAGAAGTTGTTGCACATTGTGCGTCACATCGGCCTGCACTGGTCCCACCAAGAAGAGTGTAATGTGTCAGGATCAGATGTGTGTGTGTGCATGCATGTGTGTGTAATGCTGTTGGCTCACGTTTGTGATTGTCCTCTCATTTTGATGCATGAAATGAACTGTCCGAATATTTGAATCCGGTTTTTAAAACTAAAACTGCACAAACTTCAAAACTTCTAATCTAAATTTCAACTTTGTAAATGCTACCTACCCATGAGTCGTTGGACCCTCGAATACATTTAAATATATAATTTTGTCTATAAACAGTAACTGTAAAATACAGACTTTTTTAATGTTTGAAAATCAGTATGGCATATTGTGTCACCAAAGCCAAATGGGTGTTGGAAAGTGACTATGAGCAGCATGTTTCTGGAAAAACTGCAAATCAAATCAGAGACGTTTTTTCGATATTTACCCCGAAGATTTATTGACTGTCCTTTCTGACTAATTTAGTGCTTATAGCCAGAGGCAAGGACACAACTGAGCTGAAAGTAAACTCAATGCACTTCCATACAGCAACTGTGCCTTGAATAAATGAACGATGAGGGAACAAAGTCTGGATTTTGTAATCATGTTACCGTGACGGCCCCTCCAAATTGGTCTATTAATTCAGCTGCTAAGGACGTGATCAGAGCAGAGCCATACTGTGATGGAAATAAAGAGGGACATTAAGTTTAATAGACTGTTAAAATGTCTTTAAGAAACAATGTGGTCAGTGCCATAAATAGCAGGTAGCCAAAGGAACGTGTCGGTCAGAAACTGAGCAGGAGAACATTAGCATACTAAAGGTGATCACAGAAGCTGGTGATACTCTGTCGGGCATAAAACGTATATTAGAGGAGTTTGCTATGACACTGGATAGCAAACTTTTAAAGGTTTACTAAGACATATAGTAACTCTTGGCTTTGCAAACCTTGATAATGATACACATCGTCACACACTTTGCGTTAGATTTATCGAACAACATCCAATTTGCATTACAGTTATTTGGTTTATGTGATCAATTGATCAGTCCCAGGGGAAGACAGAAACTCCTTTGGGTTTGCACCATGAAGGGCATCCTGCAAAATCTGCAAAATCAAATATGCAGAGTTTTCTGCGAAAACTGTGAATAAGGGAGCTTTATTTATGTACTTAATTTATTTTAGTTGTTTTTGCACTATATTTCAAGCAAAATCACTTTGATTAAAGCATAACAGCCTAACAAGCTCATTAAAGTTGCCACATTAATCATACTGGGCACAAAAAACAGCCCTGTCACCATTTATACCAGCACTGAGGGCATGGGTATTCAGTGCAGTCCAGTATTCTCCAAATTGTCAGTGAAGGTAAAGGAGTAGAAAGCATAGATTTTTTTAATAGATTTCCCCAGGAAGTCTTATATTTTTATGCTGTTGCAGTATCATCCATATAATTTGGGAGTCTGAGTCTGCTCTAGTACATCTTTGTAGTAAAAATCGAAACAGTGGCACACTTGTGTCTTCAGCTAGGGCATACGAGGTGTGGAACCTACACAAGGTTCCAAGAATTGGGAGGTGCACAACGTATCAAAATGGCACCAAGGTATACCTTGCACCATCAGATATAATGTCACTTTGGCATGCGCTGCCATTCTGAGGCCGACAATTGCGGGTGTAATGGGCCCTTAAATGTGGGACAGCAGAGTCGTGGGATGGTTAGCAATTGCTTCGCTGTGAAAAGAATGTGGTTGGACACCAGCCCGGGCCCTGCTGAATGAATTTTGCATGTCCTTTGGGTGCTCTGGGTTTTTCTTACAGTGACACATGTAAGGTTAATTAGTGATAGTACACTGGTACTAGGTCTTAATGGTTGTTTCTCACTGTGTTAGCCCTATGATGAAATGGCAACATATCCAGGCCTCCTGCCTAACCTCAACTGGTGTAACTTTTAGTCCTCCTCCAAAAACAGTTAAACAGTTAAGAAAATTTAAGTTAAAATATTCCTCATACTGCTGTGTATCTATGTATATAATTGATAAAACAAGTCTGGATTACTTTCACCTAAGTAGAAGATCAAGAATTTGCATGTGTGTATGGTTCTTGAAGGAGGCCCAGTGATCAGGAAGCCACGCAGACAGTAATTATTATGTGAAAAAGTTGTTTTCTGGGAAAAAAATAAAACATTTATTACAACAGGAAGCGATGCATCAAATTGGGATAAACAGAAGGAGGACTGCATTGGTAGGAATTAGTGGTGAGAGCCACACAAGTATCCTCCATCTACATAAATCAATAGTGCTAATAATTCTACCTGCATTGTGCAACTAATAAGTAGTTTATAAAGTATGTAAAATAAACTCAATTCATAGTGCCAATGCTGAGGAAGAAATCCTAATAATCCTACATGTTACTATCCTGACTATCCTGACAACAAAAAAAACAAATGAAACTCTCAATGAGTCAGTTTTTTCCACAACAGATCATCAATGAGACTCATAACGACTACATATGAGCAAACACAACTACATTATGAGAGAAAGCAATAATCAGAACAGGATGTGCTGCTGTTATGGCACATTCTGAACATGGCGTCTGTCACCACAATACATGTTAGATAAGATGACAGCGCTGCTGAGAGCTACAAAGAACAACAACCAGGAACAACCACATGATAACAGCTTCTAGCCCGTCATCAGTTGCCGTGCTGAGTCATTAGACTGAAGCCTGAGGGCCCGCGCTCCTCGTCATGTGGCCGTCTCACCTGGTTAACTATGCTCATATGTAATGTGTTTGAGAGAGCAAGAAACAGAAGGGCAGTGAGTTTTGTCAATTTCTCTCACAGGCATTGTCAAGTAAAACAAGAATACCTCTCTATGTATGCAGAAAAAACAACAACACTTACACACAGATGTTAAAAGAACAACAAAGATTAAATGAATGAAAGAAAAACAGAGCAAAGTATTCACAGCAGAGAAAGAAACATCCCATGTGTCTGAAGCACAAGTCTGTGATGTTTCAAACTGCAGTGTTTGAACTGACTCTAATTAAAAAGACATGAACAAGCTGCGTGTTTTGTTCTTACCAAAGACACAAAAATACAGGCCAGTACATAAATGGTTTTGATACCTATGAATTGTTTACTCCATTGTAACAACCCTGTATGGGCTTTATCACTGACATGTGTGCTGGAGGTACAGAGGGGGTGTAGCTGGTAGCTGTCCGCTAGGCCTCGGTCTCAACTTCGATAATTTGAGTCAAACACTGTATAAGAAGTTTGTGCTTAAAATTTGGTGAATTCAATGATATTATTTAAGTCTTATATAGTACTACAGTTTTGTATTTAACACTAATTACAAGGTAGATATGTGCTGTATGTCTGTCTGTGTACTGCACCTGTATAGTTAGCTAAGCATGTTAGCATAAGCTAGCACAATATCGCGCCACCCTTAGCTCTAAATATACTCAATTTTGGCTGCAAAATAACCAACATGGCCAAAACGCTAATGTTGACACAATAGCTACATCCATCTTTTACAGTGCTATGACAAAGTATTTGCCAATTTCCTGATTTAGGTTCCACTTATGTGTTTTAAAAGATTTAATAAATGTTAATATTAGATAACCCAAATATAAGATAGCCCAAGTAAATACAAGTGTGTGACAAAGTAATTGCTCCCTAAACCTAATAACTGCTTGTGCCACCTTTAGCAGTAGGAACTACCGTCAAGTATTAGTGGTAACTGGCAATGAGCCTCTTATATCTCTGTGAAGGAATGTGGGTCCACTTTTCAGTGCAGAATTTGGGTTTTTTAGCCACATTTGAAGGTTTTTGAGTATGAATGGCCGGTTTAAGGTCGGGCTAAAGCATTTCAACTGGCTTTACAACATACTTGTTGGTATGGTATTTTTTTCCATTAAATGCTGTGTTTTTTATGCTAGATTAATGGGATCCAATCCTTCCAAAAAGTTCCGCTTTTGTCTTGTCATTTCACCCAAAATTTTCCCAGAAGTCTTGGTGATGATTGAGATGCTTTTTGTCAAATATAAGACAAACCTTGGTTTACTTCTTGGTCTTTGAACTCTTCTTTTTGTTTAGGCCAGCCTCCTTCTTATTGTTCAGTCACATTGACATTAACTCAGGCAAGTGAAGCCTGCATTTTATTAGATGTTGTTCTGGATTCTTTTGTGACCTCCTTGATGAGTCGTTAATGCACTCCTGGGAGTAATTTTGGTATGCCGGCCACTCCTGGGATGCATCACCACTGTTGCAATTTTTCTCCATTTGTGGATATTGACTCTTATTGTGGTTTGCTGGAGTCCCAAGCCTTAGCAATGACTTTATAATCCTTTTAAGATAGATTCCATTAACTCCGTTCATCTGTTGTTTGAGGTTTTTTTGGATCAATTGTTTATGATATGTTGCTTTTTGAGTTTATGATTTACCAAGAGGTGGAATTACTTTTTCACGTAGGGCAAGGTAGTGTTCGTTTGAATAGTTTTCTTTCCCTAAATAAAGCTAATCATCATTTAAAAAATTACATTTTATGTTTACTTGTGTTGTGTTTGAATAATATTAAAATTTGTTTAATAATATAAAACATTTAAATGAGACAAGTACACAAAAAAGAGAAAAAATGAGGAGGGGGCAAATTCTTCTTCAAAGCACTATATATGCAGTCTATGGGGAACCAGCCCTTGGGCTTCATGAACCATACTGAAATATGGATCCAGCCTTTCCTGGTGACTCCACAGTCTCCATCGCTAGTTTAAAGTCTTATTAAGTACAGTGGGATGTTCATTTTGTAAATTATGGTTTAAGAGTCAAACTCATTACCATAACAGCATGCATTATCTCTCGGTTTTGGTCAAAGGATTCTACACTATGCGAATACTGTTATTGTATGTACAGTATGTTTATATCACACTTATTCAATAACTAACAATTAAGGGGCGTGGCTACTGAAACAGGCTTGTTTTTTTCTCTAATGTAGAGCTCAGAACTTGTTCTGCACCCACAGGTTTCACTTCCTGTTTCTATGTGAGGCTCCAGGAAGCCTAAAAACTCAATCCACAGCCTTCTGCTGACCAGCAGCCTGTTTACAGCAACACCGAGCTATAAAATCAAACAAAGAGATATTCATCGAAGGTGAACTGGATACAAAAACAGAACAATCCTCTAGAAACCTTTTCCATATTTTCTCTTAGTGCTTTCACTGACTCATTTATTTGACCCTTCATAAACTTTTACTGTAATGGAAGTAGGAGTTAGTAGTGAAGTGAGGCTTCTTCGTTGGTTCTGTTAAAGTGGAACAACAACTAGAAACCAAAAAATGTTTGAGATTCTGCTGAAAAACACAAACTTTTAGACAGGACATCTATCCTGCCTAATGTACGATGCTACTTGACAAAAATGGTAGAGAATGCTCTCTGGTTCACACCATGAGAAAGTGAACTTGTAAACTTTGTTGTATTACAAATGCAAAACTGCCCTGGTGTATCTGGATGATTTATTGACTCATGGAGGAAACCAAATGTCTCTCTCTTGATAAAAGTGGGTTTGTATTTGTCCATACACAAACACAACACACTGAGTGGGGAATTTAAGTTTTGCATTTATGAATTACATCATGCCAACATAGATAACTCAAGAGAAATCAACACATCTAGTAGAGCAAGTGTTTAATTTGTGCATCTAGAGGAGAAATATTCATTTTTGACAACAATGACAACAAACTTTCACCCTATGATAGCTAGGACATGCTCCAAAGTTCCTTAACATGGTTGAGATGGATGGATTGGCAATAACCAAGATTAACCCATCGAAAATGGTTAGGCTAAATAGTTTATGATATTTTTTCTTTATTACATCACATATTCCCACATTCCTCTTTTTCAACTAAACAGAACACAAAGCTTCCAACTTTTTGATGCACAAACCTGATCACCCAAAATTGCTTTAAGGGGAAATACTTCTCAAAACCATTAATTTACTAATGTTTTAATATAGACAATGCAGCTAGCACATGTGGCACATTTGCTCAATATCCTCACCTTGCAGGAGGAAAAGAACTGAATGTGCACATTCAGGAGGAAAAGAAGGAGACAGGAATGCAGAAAAGCAGAAACTAGTAAAAAGAAATGCAGTCCAGACCCTGAAGCAGTCAGAGAGAAAGTTGAAGGCTGCAGGTAGTTAATCTTGGCTATTCATTTCATGCTTGAGTGCTCATGTAGCCATCAATGTGTCAGAGCCTTCGTAGGCTTGACTTGACACCCTGCAGGGAAAATTAATGACTTCATTAAAAGTGCCATGTTTTCCTGTGATCCCTCCCGCATCGAGCCTTATTGGACAAATTTGGCTTTGATCAGATGACCAGAGCTTGTTAATTTGTTTTCAGACATGCAGTAAGTGTTTTGTGTGTCTGCATGAATACACAAATAATTAACATGAGACTACATCCAATACATGAGGTAAGATGAATTACGTGTGTCTCTAAGGCTGAACACTTGTAGTCTATCGGCTTATCAATCAGGATCAGAAGGCTTTTAATGATACCCATGCTTATTGATATCGAAACTCCTCAGTAATGCTATTTGCACCATTCACACTATTTTGGTGTTGAGACAAAACAGTGTCAATGGTTACTTCTGACACACTGGCACACATACACTTAGATGCATCGGGGATAATTGTAGAGACATTTCCATTGATTAACTGCCACCTGAATTAGCAGATGTGCTTTTATACTGGTAAAAAAATATTTCTGCCACAACAGTATGGAAACAGGCACCTAATAATGAGATTCACATTGTTTTCTACACAGCAGTATGTTGCAGTATGCTGGGAGTGTTTTGCACTGTGCTGGTGTGACATGATGATTTGTAAACTAAGTCCTTCACTGCTCAGTGCACCTCAGACAAATGATATTCCAGTGGAGGTCTGGATGTGGAGGTGTCAGCAGTTTTAATAACAGGCTGCAGAAAACCTGCACTCATTTCTGAGGCAGCCTGTCAGACTAATCCCACTGAGGCCTGGTGTGTGTGTGTGTGTGTGTGTGTGTGTGTGTGTGTGTGTGTGTGTGTGTGTGTGTGTGTGTGTGTGTGTACGGGGTTGAAGGCATTTTTCACGCTCAAAATGTAGTTTTAGTGTCAGAGTTACAATTAGGTTATGGTTAGATTTAGGGTAAGGGTTAGGGTTAGGCATTTATTTTTGATGGTTAGGGTTAGGGTAAGCGACTAGGGAAAGCATTATGTCAATGGGATGTCCCCACGAGGATAGCAAGGCAGACATGTGTGTGTGTGTGTGTGTGTGTGTGTGTGTGTGTGTGTGTGTGTGTGTGTGTGTGTGTGTGTGTGTGTGTGTGTGTGTGTGTGTTTGTCAAGTACACACTCACAAATGTAAGACTGTCTGAATTTCTGTTGAGTGGAGAGTATGTGTGGGTGTGTAAATGAGTGAGTATGTGAGTGATGACAGATATGGCTGGCTTACAATACACAGACACACACACACACACACACACACACACAAAGGGGCCTTAGTTTGGAATCCATGCCTCTCTATGTAAACAAAACTTTTAAATAAAGTCATATAGAGGACATAAACTAATAAATATATGCATATAGAAATAAATTATTTGCAATAAGCATTATCAACCAGACACTTTGTAAATCCCAAACTTTACCCGACAGATTCAGCCAACTTTAAATCTTTAAACTATATCAAGATTTTGTTTCATTTGCATATTACGAGCACCAAGGTTTTAGACATAGAGAATGAAGACACATTGGCCTGTGTCACAGTGGTAAACTGATATTCAAATAGGTTAATAGAAGTTGGCTAAAAGTTGTTTAGCGAGTGTTTGGGGAAAGCGTAATGTCAGTGAAGGTCTACACTAGTTTCGATATCTATGTGTTTGCCAACATTGGTGGGCTGCGAGGACGCGGTTATTTCCTGAGGCACTTCCTGTTGTGCCTCATCTCATCTGATTGGTTAATTCTATTGAAGTTCATGGTGTTGAGTGATATGTAGAAGTCTTAAAAAGCTTTTTTTCCCCTCAGATCTAAGTACATGACATAAAATTAGACATCCTGCTGCCAAAGACGTAAGGTTTATGTCATGTATGGTTATTTACTAAATAATATATAAGTGCAGTTTAAAAATAAACTTGTTTTACAGTTACAACAAGTCGTGAGTTACTTGTTGATGCTCTAGCTGACTCAGATCAGCTAACTGTTGTTATTGTACTGTTCTAAACACGTAGTTTTTAATGATGGACAAACAACGCAGGATCAACTCTCATAACATGGTTGAAACGTGTTTCTCTAATCTCTTTCTTACTTTTTAATTTTTCACTTACTGGCCGTTATAAATGTCATATCTAAATATCTAGAAAGCTAATGACGGCCAATATATTGGTTGGAGTCAATTAAAAAATGAACTGAAACGCTGGGAAAGATGTCTATACCAAGTTAATAATGAAGCATAGGGACATAAGGGTAAAAAGTAACTTACTATTATATAAATTTACAACCACCTTTAAGTTATTAATATAACTGAAGATCCCTTCATGAAGACTACCCAGATTTGGTTCTTACTACAATAAAAGCCTGAGCTTAAAAGCTCCATCCACTGACAATATAAAAGATATACATATAGAAATAGCTAGTATGACTTCACTCACTGGTTTATAAAGTCTTTGTATCATAACCTTGGTGTTTTAAACCAGATATAATGAAAAGGGGTGCATTTACTATGGCATCACATGTTCTTGTTGTGATTTGACAAATCATTAGCCAGCAGACATATCATCGATAATCCTCCTTTATGATGCTTAGAATGGATGGTATTCCGAAAGGGCAAGCAAGGCAAGCCCTGCTTGTTGTGTTACATCCGGTGAAATCTAACACAAGCATCTGCCATGTTGTTGCTGGAGTTGCTAAGGTAAACTCTCAGGATTTCTGACTGGCTAAAGCATTGCCCTGATGCCCCAATGGTCATTGTTTGGCCAGACAAACATGGAATTGTATTTGGCCTTGAAAATGTATTTATTTACCCATGCTGGCCCTTTGTTTACCCAATGCAGGGTTAGAGTTAGGGGTTAGGGTTACAGCTAAGTTATCATTTCTCAAACATTGGCCTTTCTGAACAGGTTTTTCAAACTAGCTATGTCAAAGTGCTGTGTTCTGTTAATCATTCTCTAAGAACCACACGTTCTTGTGATTGACAAATCATTTGCCAGCAGACATATCATCGATAATCCTCCTTTATGATGCTTAGAATGGATGGTATTCCAACAGGGCAAGCAAGGCAAGCCTTGTTTGTAGTGTTATATCCAGTGAAATCTAACACAAGCATCTGCCATCTTGTTGCTGGAGTAGCCTGTTGTTTCTCTGCTTGCCTTCATGCACATTGTGAATGAATCCCTGGTCTTTGTCAGGAACTGTTTGGAGACCAGAATGCTGGAACAGCTACTCCTAGCTATTGCTTTCATTGCTCTGAGATCAGTTGTGATCTGAGCGTTTCTGGAAATAGAGCTAGTGATGATAGCAAGTAAGTGAGCACTCTGTAATTGATCATTATTGTTCCGTCCTCAAGACTAAAGCTACGGGATGAGAGGAGGAACAATGGTATGATCAGGAAAAGACGAAGCCAAACAGAGCAAATTGTTTAATTAAGATTTTTATTAAAAAGAATAACGATACGGGAACACCACTATTTCAACTAAACAAAAGCCATCCACAAACTAAAATATCCTAACGATAGGCAAAAGAGATGGTTAACCAAATTAAAAGGTATGCTTCTGCTGCCAGCAAATACCTGCTACTCACTAGCAGCCCAAAGAAACCTCCAAGCTTAGTAAAAATAAGCAGAATATGCCATTAAAAGTCACCAGCCAAGACTAGTCCGAACACTGACTGAGAAGCTCTTCACAAGGTTATATACTGCTGTGTGGCTGATTGCTGCATGAAGCCAGCTGTCCACTGGCTCCTCGGGACACACCTACACAACGCGAAACCTGCTAGAGTTGTAACAATTAGGGTTGCCAAAAATCAATTCTCAGATACTAATCAATCCAAAATTTTGTTCAATTTATATATTAAAAAATACACTATTAACTAAACATTTAAAATCAAAGTATTAAGAGGCACCTGCATTTTGCATTCATATTGTATAACAAAATGAGAGCATGCTCATGCACAAGCCTTCCTCCCACAAAATATAAACCTAAACCTGTCCATATAGGCACATCATTCATCCATTATGTCTTCTATTTTGATCTCTGGGCCTCTTTCTGTTTTTGTAAACTGGCTACAGTCTACTTTCTTTCCTCAGGTATCATTAGAGTTTCATCTGATCATCTTTGGTAATCTATTATTAAAACAATCAATAGCCACAGACCTGATGAGGAACCTTGGAGAGACAGGGGAATATGAGAAAGAAACAAAGTGACTCAGAGAGGGATAGCTTCTCCTTTCCTGCACTTTAATTTTTCTGACATCATCAGATTGTCTAAGTCAGGATCATATGAGTTACTGAAATTAAGAAACATGAAGACAAAGTAGAAGAATGGGTAAGAAGAAAACTATTGATGAACAGAAAATGAAAGACAAATAGATGAATAAACTGGAAGAGGAGACAGGAGAAGTGGAAAAAGATAAAGAGATACTATGAGAGATAGAAAGTGTGTACGGCTAAATGGTTAGAAAAGGAGTTTTTGGTAATGTTATCTGGACAAACGATAGAGATAGAGCAATAGAAGAGATGCAGGAGACTGAAGATGAACAAGAAGAAAGAGCGGAAAAAGTTAACCTGGGAGGAAAAAAGGAGATAAACACAATGGAGGAGAAATAGAGGTGACATTGATATTGTAGAAGTGGAGAGAGCTCAACATTTAATGGGGAAAAAAAAAACCGGCGTGATGGTTAGATGGTTATCGACCATCTGAAACTGCTCTAATGGTTGCCACAGGTGCTGCTGTCTCCTCAGTGGAAACATTAGTATGTGTGTGAAGGTGTGTGTGTGTCTGCCTAACAGGGCTAACAGTGTTTACTGACAGACAGCAGTGACCTCAGCACAACCTGGTTCATTTACAAGTGTCGTCAGACACAAACACACATTTAAACTCTGTGTCTGTGTGTCCCTCCTTCGTTTCCCTTTGTCCTCTCCTGTTTAAATTTCCCTCTCGGTCGACACACAGAGATGCGCTCCATTGCATTACGTTACTAAACTCACACAGCAATGTTCCAGGAAGGCCTTCAAAATATGTACATGCCAGGGTGTCTTTTTTTCCATTTAAAAAAAAGGAGCCACAAACTTGAACTGCCACTCAGTAACGCGTGATCAGGAACAACCTCACTTAGTGGAAGTGGCTGGAGACACAACACAACACCACAAAACACAACACAATTTTAAACAGGACAGTGGTTTGTGTGTGGTGGTCTTTTGTTTGAGGTGCTGGCAGATAAAATTATTATCATTTGCACAACAGTCAAGACACTGCCATTCTGCTAAAACCCTTTGCATGTCAGAGATATCCACAGTACTGTAACACAGGTCTAATCCCATTCTTATCACTTATGTACACTATGTATCCCTTAGTTCCTTTTGGTCTGTAATGTAGAAGCTAGCATCACTTTTAAACATGCAGCATAAAAAAAAGCCAAACCCTGATCTTTCCCAAACCCTAACCAAGCAGCTAAAGCGAAAGCAAACAGCATTTATTCACAAAGCAAATCAGGACAGATACTAAAGACAGCTTGAGGTTATCTGAGATGCCAGTAGCTTCTGATGAAATGTAACAGGAACCAGGAAATCCAGTCTAAATAGTAATAATGCATTTTAAGGCCTAAAAAAGTTTAAATAACAGCATGTTCTTCTATAACTGCAACAGCACTCTCTGGACTTTTGACTGGCCAAAGCATTGCCCTGATGGCCTGATGGTCATTGTTTGGCCAGACAAACATGAAATTGTATGAGGCCTTGAAAATGTATTTATTTATCCAATTTGTTTACCCAATGCACGGTTAGCGTTAGGGGTTAGGGTTATGGGTAAGTTATCATTACTCAAACATTGGCCTTCCCGAACAGGTTTTTCAAACTAGCTATGTCAGAGTGTTGTGTTGTTATTCTTGCCTTTTTGTTTGTTTGTTTGTTTTTTGTTTGCTCTATGTGTTCAAATTTTTGTAACCTGCACAAGGGATGGGTTTGCAAGCTGGTCTGTCTCTGCAATTTATAAATGCAGGGACCCAAAATGATTGCCAAATGGCACAAATGGAAATTATTGCAACACATGGAAAAGATTAGGTATTCTGCAGAGTACTAAAAACTCTATGAAACACTTCTTGTTTCCAAAAAGACTGTACTTGTGAGTTGTGACACTGTGTTGATTTCACAAGTCATACAAGCAGTGACCATTGCATCAACCATAACCAGAGTTTAGTGTGGAAAAAGTGGGGATCTGCATTTATAATGTAAAAAATACGAACACTATAGGGCCTATAATAAGTCTCATTTGTGTGGATTTCAACTGCGGTGCATGGGAAAACTGCATTTTTATTCATACAACATGGATTCCTCACTTAACCACCTTCTAACAACAAATGTTTTGTTATGCAGATGCAAGTCATGCAATATTCCCTGGTACTGTTCTTAAAGCAACTGAAAACACACCAGGCCAGTCACACAAGGTTTAACCTCAGTGGTTATTCGAGTTATTCATATTTTCCCAGGGCAAGACCAGTCTCACCACAGACAGGGTTTAAAAGAACAAGACAGCACGAATAAGAACGGCAAATAAAGTTTTATCTCGTTTTCCTTTGTCTTTTTGTTGTTGTTGCTGCATAGATTTCCAAAACAATGAAATTCTGTAACTAACACAAAACTTTATAACCATATTAATTCTTGTCCAACATCTAATTAAGGGTTATTACATTTTTTGCCCTTATCTTCATAATTAGAAAATAATAGGCTGCATCTAATTCATCTCACTCAGTTGATGAAGTAATGAGGCAGTAAAATGGCAAACCACTAATGTTGGACCAGCTAATATTTAAAATATTGTTCAATAAATGACTAACGCAAGTTACAAACCCTCTATTGCTTAAAGATATATTGATATTTCCGATACACTGTGGAAAAAACAGACAAATAATTATCTTGACAACCAACAAAGCATAAATTAGTCATAGGTGTTGTTGCTCCTGCAAATGAGCTCTTGACTACAGGAAAGCAAAAGCAAGCACAGCAAATTGCACTGGCCAAAAACAAAACTCTGCACAGGGACTTCCAATTAAACAAGTAGCTACACGTGGCACCGGACCAGTCTCAGCGTGGGTGAGAGTGGGTGGATTTATAGGTGTGACACAAAGCACTACTACGCACACTCGTTTATGAGTCACCCCCCTAATTAAAAACCAGGACTGTGGCACATGCCATCTCCAGAACAATCGTCCAATTAGGCACGCTGTGAACCCACAGGTTGCTATCTATCTACCGAAAATGTTCAGTCTGTACATCGTGGCCAGTAAACAAACTCACATGTTATTGTCTGTATTCTAAAAAGTTGTTGATTGTCTGTATAATAATGTTGGTTTAAGTGTTGATCAAACAGCACAAAATGCATCACTTATACTTTAGTTGTAGGTTTATTCTGTCAGGGAACAGGCACAAAAATTGATCTCATGGGAGAAAAGATGCTGTGTAACCAATTTAGGTACTTCCTGAATTGCATCTGCACACCATGGGCAGATACACGGAGCATTAAAACAGCTAACAAAGGCATAAAATACAAAAATATCCAAGTATTAGCGTAAGAGAGAGTACAAGAGAGCTCACTCTCTGGGCAGTATTTACTTTAGCCTAGCATGACACATTTATTTTGATTACACAAACATTATGTAGAGTAGGTAATGGATCATCTGTATTGATTGTGTTTATTATATAATATATTCAGAACATTTTTAACTAATAGGCAGCTCAGTCATTTTCTCTTGGCAAGACTTTCTTTAAAGATATTGGCCTTGAAGGAGAGGTCAGAGGTCACATGTGACACATTTTAAATCTTTATACAGTCCTTTCAATGTGTTGACAATGCACACCACACTTGTAAGAAACATAGTCTCTAAGTTATAAGGCTTTTTGTCAATTTTCAACCAATAAATCAGAATATCTTGGTGGACGTCAGCCAAATTTTAATGGACTGTTAACATTGATTTATTCAAAGCTATCGTGTTTACAAACATGTACACAAACGCTACCAGAAACATCGCCTCCTTGGTTGATGTAAACATAGTATAAAAGCCATCCTGCCCAACTCTCACTCACAAAGCACATAAACACTGTAAAACTTTGCATGCACACATTCCCCCGATTCAATAACTAGATCATCAGCATCAATATATAAGCCTACATAAAACAATCAGGTTAATTGTCAGGGTTTGCTGTGTCTAGGACCTCAACACAGGACTCGGAGAGAGAATAATTAACTAAAAGCAGCAGCTTTCTTGCAGGGGAACATTCAAATATGAAATACAGGAAAGCTAAACTAGAAACACAAAACTTAAACTGGAAAACTGAGAAACTAGAAAACAAAACCAGGAAACAGAGAACCAGAACGTTACCAGAAGCACAGAGGAAAAACACAACATGATGAGGGCAATGAGAGGATGGGGAACAGGTGGTAACACAACTGGGACAAATCAGACCCAACGAGACAAGGGAAGCAAAACCAGGCACACTGCACACAGGACAGGGACTATCAAAATAAAACAGGAAAAACACGACAGGCATGGACCTGACACTCAACAGATTGAACACGGAGCACAGAGACATGAGTGACAAACTCCGACATGACACACGACTGACCGGGGAGCAAGAAAATAAACATGAAGACAGAACTAAACCTGCACTAAACATGAGGGCCACAGGAACAAAACCCAAGAACTAGAAATCACAAAACAAAAAAGAACTCTAGAGCTAGAAATACTGAACCATAAACAAAAATGATGAACCATGATGAAATCTAAGATTAACAATAACACAAAACACTGGGTCACCGACACAGGACCGTGACATTAGTAGAGGGTAAAAAATCTTGACCTTTCTGATTTCTAAATAGCAAGACACATCTTTTACCTCATTTTAGTATGTCAGCTGCACACTGACTCTATTAACAGTTTTCATGTGATGTTGTATCATTAAAGGAAACGCCCACCATTAGAGGAATAAAGTAAGGCTTTATTCCACTGCCTGCCAGTTAATTTTACCCCATTTGTAAAAACAACCAACACATAACTGGCCCATAATGGTGGGTAGTTGTTCAGTTGGATGCGCTAAAAGCTATTCACAGGATAATGGCACTGCATGGAAACACACTTCTAATCTGCCACACAAGCACTGCAGACAAATGTTGTCAAATGCTGGTGGAGCAGAACAAACTTCCTCCTCTGTACATGTGTGAAAAAGCAGTAAGTGTGGGGCCAAAGGAACCAGAGAAGATGTTGTACCAAGATAGTTAACACATAATATGCAAATATAAAATGAAGTGTGAAGCAATGACCAAGCAATTCTGTGATGAGCCACAAACTCAGATAAATAAGAGTTCTGATGTAAAGCTGCATTTAAATCCTCACTTCAGATCCACGCAGGATCTGAAGTGAGGATCTGAAGTCTAAGTCTTTTCAGAAAATTGCAAAAAACTGGAGAGGAAACCACACCACAACACTGTTATGTTTCAATATAATGTGATAATTTACCACGGTGGGTGGCGATCCTACAGTCAGGCTACTTGTTAGTGTCGTTCTCCAGCGCTGTAGCCGTTAATCACAGTGATTACTTAACCACAAAGGCTCTTAAGTGCTGCTTATCAGAGCTCCTCTGGAGACCAATTACACCTTCACTGCTATCTCGTTCACATTAACCCACCTCTGAAGTTCTTTTTTTATCCTCCAGTCCTCATCCTAACATCCATCTTCCACTTTCCACTCCCTTTGACCTCACCTACTTTAATCTCAGTTTTGTTTCTCCTGTCCTTTAAAAACTCTGTCCTGTCTACTCATTTCTCAGCTCTTCGTCCCACATCACCTTTACTTGAATCACATTTCTTAATCCAATTTTCTTAATCCTCTTTGACGTTTTACACAGATGAGTGAAAGCTGTGACTTGCTAGAGTTGTTGGAAAAGTGAAGAATAGCCCATACTCTAAACCCTAAAAGCACCAAACACTGTGTTTGTGCCAATCTTAATCCATCCAGTGAACTAAATATTGTTGGCAATCATAAAAACTATGGCACACGTGCACTGACAGGTGTGCCATATATGCTTTTTTTTTTTTAATTTGTAAAAGATATTCACAAGATGAGTTAGACGGTTGTTTTTCAGCTGTGTTTTAACCTCACAAACAACCTGAAAATAAGATCAGTAAACTCTACTGAGCCACATAGAGTCCACTGATAGTGTTACTGTGGTTACGTTTTTGGTGTTTTTTACTTTAGTCTCTTCAGCTTCAGGGCTGACTAAACAATGTTAGTTTGCTGCTTTAATGGAGACTGATGGAATTTGGGGCTGAGATGACAGAGTTGGATAAGTTAAGACAGAATGACAACACAAACGCCCATCACAGCGTGAAAAGGGGGTCAAAACCTGGGTGTCATGTTTCTATCATTGCTGATCTGAGCTGGAACCGCTAATAACTGTGACAGCTGCAGAGTCATTTGACCCGGACTGAATCCCTATTATACAATTTCACACTGAAGACAAAAGTCAGATGTAAGTGGGTTTTTGTTCAGTGTTCAGGGTTTTTTAAAGGTCACATCAAAATCTGACTTCTAAGGGAAACCTTGAACCTTGAAGAAGGAAGGAGAGGAGAGATTCATCTGGACTAAGGGTGAAAGGAGAGGGCGTGAAGTGGTGGAAAAAGGAACTTCAGGTAAGTAAAGCTGGCGCTCGGCTAACCACAGTCATCCATCTGCCTTGAAGGTCGGAGCTAAACCTGCACAGATTATCTTTCCGGTGAGGTGACAGGGGTCAAGAATGAGGAGGGGATGTTTACTTGCAATGTTTTAAATCATGCACCAATACAGAAATGAGGGAGAATTGCATTTAAATTTAATGGATCATTTAAAAATAAATGTAATTTCCCCCTCACTGCTTTGTAATACACTTTAGGTTAATGAGCCAGTGAAGCAGGAAACCAGGAAAGGAAAAAGAGGGAAAGATGAAATACGTGAAAGAGAGGGACAGACTGACTGTATCCATCTTCACCGAGGAAAGAGAAAACAGGGGAGGGGGGGCGGTGCAGACACAGGGGAGAAGAAGATGAGATCCTATTGATTTTAACATTACAACTGTAGAAGTAGAAAACAGGAATTCTTCAGGAGGAACAGAGGATTCATGGTTTCGATTTTCGACTAAAAAAGACCATTAAGGTCCATCGAAACATCTCCCCGCATCCTAGTGAAGCATGACATTTTCTCCGAGATCGCTGTCCCTGTGTCTCTCTCTCCCTCTCTCTGCCTGAGGTGGCTCAGCTGCTCGAGTGTCTAATGAAAGTGCAGAAGTCATTGTAGATTTTCATACACAGATATTTTTGTAAATGCATATAATTGATCTCAAAATGTTCAGTTAAAAACAAAGTATTGATACCTTTCAGGAACTGAGAGCAAGAAAATCACTTCTGCATGTGAAGATCATTCATCACGCTTAGCATAAATCAATAATTCATCATTGGTCATTCATCCTCATAGTTTTCATAGCTTCTTGTTCTTTTTAAGATACACTACAATAAGTGGAAGATTATTGATTAGTGAATAAATCCTCAAATTCTTCTTTTAAATGATAAGAATTACAAGCAGTGAATTTCAGACTGACACACACAACACTCAGAGGTGAACCTACAGCACGCTGTGCTCAGATCACCTCTGACTCTGACACTTATGTTTTATTTTCTTTTGTTATCATCTGCATGTGACAGATTCAATTGAGTTTAATTCAAGTTTATTTATATAACACAGTAGTCGCCTCAACACACTTTTTTCCTGTAAAGATCCTAAGTAGGCTGAAGAATGCATGAATTAAGGACCAATCTACTGTTTTCTCTGCTAGAAGCAGTCTGTTTGCATTAGATGTAACCTCTGTGTGATATTTGTCATTTAAACAGCAGACTTTGGTACTGTAATACTAACTAATGCACACTCTCCATTGTCCTTTTTAAAGTGAAAAAGGACAATATTATTATTCATTTATGCACAACTGAGACATTTTCTGCTAGGGGTGATAAATGAGCTACGGGCTTTACTAGTACAGGCATCCCCCTTTAAAGTTCACAAACTCATTACAGAACGCTCCCAGTCTGCTTCAGCACACAATAAACTGCACTCAGAACGGTTCTTGACAGTGCCCAAGCTGGTTCTGCAACATCACAAACAGTGCATGGTCGCTCCCAGAGTAATATGGAGCTGGAGGGATTCAGTGACACAAACAGCCGATTTAATCGTTCAATCTGATAATTTATTAATTGTCTGCTCTCATTACCCCTGGAGCTGTGGCAGGGACACTAGTGCCTGCTGTACCGCAATGTCAGTGGTGCCAGCTCAGCTGATTTCCCGCTGCTACAGGTTAATGGGATCACAAAAAATAACACCCAGAGTGGATGGGATGTTGGGAAGTTGACAATAAAAAGGAAACAGCAAAAACCGTGAATATGAATAGTAAAATCTCCCTTTATTTTATTTCTGTGCATCAAGAATTCTAGTTTTTTATATCACTATTTAATGCAGACGCTAAACTTTGTCGCGATGTCTGTGTTACAGGATGTGAAAACGGTGATCTAATGATCTATCAGGAAAAATCCTCAACGACCGAGCTCAGTTCTAGTTTTCTGTTGTAGAAGACAGTTTCACTTGCATTTAAAGCAAAGCGCAAATAGAGCGGTAAAGACGCTTGTCATTAAACGATGCGATGCTGTACTCACGTTTAGGTTCCTGGAGTCTTGGAGTCAGTTCCCAAAAAAGGAGACTATCCAGATAGGGGGACGAAAACTCGTTTAGTTTCATTCAACCTCCGCGAAAAATGCTCGGACAGATGGCACAGTGGCTGTGAAAGTACCAAACAGTGTGAGCACAGCGACAACAGCCGGCAGACTGAGACACACACACAGCCAAACACACACATGCACACACAGACGGAGTGAGAGGGAGAGAGTGAGCCAGAGAGAGAGTAACCGTCACTAAGTGAGACTCTAAGTTCCGCCTCCCTCCCTCTCTTCTTGTACTCTGTTACGTCGCTTCAATGCGCCTTTACATGAAACATTTAAATAAGTAATATTGTCGAGCAAAATATAATTTAGACAATAGTCCACAGAAAATTGAGATCTTAAAATTATAGATTCATACATTAATTGTTTGTGTGTGTGTGTGTGTGTGTGTGTGTGTGTGTGTGTGTGTGTGTGTGTGTGTGTGTGTGTGTGTGTGTGTGTGTGCGGATGTGCCTGCATGCCTGTGTTGTTGTGTGTCATTCCCGGTCCCTAAGGTTGTGGCATATGTTGATATATATAAAAAGCAGCAACTTATGACCTTTCACCTTGCTATATATAAACTTTGGAGTGTGTCTGCTTTTTTTTTTTTTTTTTTTACCTCTGTCTGTCTGTCTAATGCTTTTTTCACACATGCTGCTGCCCTGACCTTTTCTGAACATCACCGAGCAGAAGGGCATGTGAGATCGCACGCCCACTTCAGCTGTGTCTGAAATTAGCCAGTTTTTTAACTTAGCGGTCCCTTAGTACAAAGTTTGCAGGATGTGTAGCCCATGGTTTTGAATAATACCACTAATAAACTCACACATACTTCCACCTGCATTTTCTATCCTCTGTCTGAAGAACGCCTTTCCCCGCCATTTGGACACAGTCAACAGTGTAAAATATGACGGTGTGATTTTTCTGAAATTTACCAATGTTTGGGCTTGAGTATGGCTTAACGTTCCCAGTATTAAAACTAGAAAAAGTTGCATTTCCTGCAAAAATGCAGTGTGAATGCTGTGTAGTGGAATCTGAAAACAGCAGAAGGAGAACTCCGCTGAAAACACTGTGTAGAAGCTGAACTCCGCTGAAAACGTCTTTATTTGAAAGACTACACTGAAGAGAGTCAAGAAAGAAAGACGTGAATTAGCAGAATTTCTGCTGAAAAGAGGTAAAGAAGCTGAAGTTTGCAGTGAAAACAGCTAAAGAAGCAGGAATTTGTGCTGGAAAGTATTGAAAAATGGAAAATTCTGCTGAAAAGAGGTGAAAAAGCTGAAATTTGTGTTGAAAAGAGTTTAAAAAAAAGTTGAACTGTTTACTGCAATTTTTTTTGTCATAAGCGGGATTTGCCAAAAAATGGCATAAAAAAGCTTAATATCTCAAAAAGTATGAAAGGTATGAGCACCAAAAGAGCTGGCATTAGCATGGAGCAGAACAGATTAAAGTTTAAATGTGGAAATCGGCTGAAAACTGAGGGAGTAGTTGACCAGCAAAGGTCGGAGCAACTAGAATAAGGTAGAATAAAGTTTAAAGAGAAACAGGATCTCAATAGTGTGAATGCCTTGAGGACTGCAGATCCCCATGCACTAATGAGAGGTGAATGAATTGAAAAAGGGGGCTGGGATGGGGCATAAAACGAAAACAAACAGCTTGCAGTGCAGGGGGCTCATATATAGACAGAGAATGTGTGCGGTGTTGTCCCACTCATGAAATCCAGTTAAATGATCTTCAATTCAAAGGATCTTGGAGTAAAAAAAGAAAAAGTCTCATTTGTCAGTTTGGCACACCTGTCTGCCACAGATATGATGCAATGTGAAACAATATGAGATAACATAGTGCAATACTGTAAGATGCCTCACAATGAGACACATTACCATGTAACAGAATGAAATATGATGCAATGTCATATGACAACATATCATACTATACCAGGGGTGGGCAACTCCAGGCCTCGAGTGCCGGTGTCCTGCAGGTTTTCGATGTGTCCTTGATCCAACACAGCTGATTCAAATGGCTAAATTACCTCCTCAACATGTCTTGAAGTTCTCCAGAAGCCTGGTAATGAACTAATCATTTGATTCAGGTGTGTTGACCCAGTGTGAGATCTAAAACCTGCAGGACGCCGGCCCTCGAGGCCTGGAAATGCCCACCCCTGTACTATACAGCAGCGGTCCCCAACCCCCGGGCCTCGGACCGGTACCGGTCCGTGAGTTGTTTGGTACCGGGCCGCGAGAGTTGAGGCTCAGGTGTGAAATGTATGGTTTCGTCACGGTCCTGGGTCAGTGACCCAGTGTTTTGAGTTTCTTGTGCCTCTGAGTTTTCTGTATTATGTTCTTAGTTCTCTTTGTTGTCCCAGCTTATTCTTTAGTGTAGTGTCTTAGTTTGGTTTTCTTGTATTCTGTTTAGTTCTCTGAGTATTTAGTAGCTGCCCTCTGTGTTTCTTAGTTGCTCTGTCTCCCTTGGCTAGTTTGCATCTGTGCTAATTCCTGTTTTACTTTGAAGGTCTGTGTCTCATGTGAGTGTATCCTACTTTGCTCCCTTGTCTCGTCAGTTCTGATTTCTCCCAGCTGTGCTCTCCTTCTGTGTCTCATTCCCCTCGTTACTTCCCAGTGTATTTAAACCCTTGTGTTTCTCTGAGTCAGTGTCGCGTCGTCCCTCATGCTGTGTGGATCTCCCTGTGTTTTAGTTCATTGTTTCCCAGTTTAGCCTATTTTACTTTGTATGCTCGTTTTTCTGTGATCAGCAAAAAAAGGCTGTGATTTTGAGTTCATCCCCTGAGTCTGAGTCCTGCACTTTGAGTCCTCATCTCCTGCCTGCCACACAGCGTTTCACGACAGGTTTTCAGGGTTTTTATCGGTTTTGAGCGTTATTTTGTTATCGTTTTTATCGTTAACTCGGTTTTCCTGGGTCTTTTCACGTGTGTTATGAATAAATCTTCTTTTTTACGGTACCGGTACTAGTTTTATTTTGTTGTATTTATCCGCAACACTTTAAAGGCTGGTCCGTGAAAATATTGTCAGGCATGAACCGGTCCGTGGCGCGAAAAAGGTTGGGGACCGCTGCTCTACAGTGCAATATGACCTAATGTGATACAATATGATGTGATGTCATAGACTAGGATATGATGATATGATACCACAAAATACGATACAATGCAATACAATTTGATACGATACATTCAAAATGTCAAACCATTGAGAATTGTCGTGTCAGTTTAACTGAAACTCTTATGTGTTTTACTGACAGCTCCATTAAATAGTCCCGATCAGGACTCACAAATCTCAGCATATTCCTGGAAGGAGATTGATAAATCTACCGGAATGGATGTGCACAAATATGTCTGCAGCCCCCCAAAACAAACTAACCACAACAAAGAGTGGGCATCCACTCCACTCCAAGGGGAAAAAAAGCCCTGGCATTATATTTTTTTTCTCCTGTGTCTCGTGGGACACATAAAAACACCTGGACGTGACCACAAGGTAATTAAAACAAAATGCACCAACACAAGCATAAATGCTACAACGTCAGCTGTTTACGTGGGATAAAAAGCCGGGACTTTTTCCCCTCTCAATCCCGGCTCTTTGTTGTGGTCAGTTTTGGGGGGGTTTTCGGGGCCAATCACATTTGTGTATTCTGATAGTTTCTGCAGTAATATGCTGGCATTTGTGAGTCCTTACACTGATGCTATGATTAATATTCCTATAGTGAGATGATGATTGTTACCGTCACTGATAACTTCAAAAACTGCAGCACTAGAAACACACAGGACAAATTGACAACACTGAACAGACCAATCACATTAGATGCAGACTGCATTAATATGACGTGTAATTAAATTTGTAGTGAGATGCACGTCAGGTTACGGCGTGGGGTTTCAGAGGAGCTACATGGTAGATTTCCTGCCGATCCATAAACTCCCAATTAGTGCTCTACAAAGATTCACTGCAGGAGTCTGTATCAGACAGCTGTTTGGAGTTCTGCTTAAAGAAAAGCTGATTTTTTTTTATTGGCTCATTATAACAGAGAATCTTTTGTCTTGATGCCTCTTGAGTTACTTTCGGCAATCTCCAAGTGGGCTGTCATATGTCATTTACTCAAGAGTGGCTTTCATCTAGCCAAACCACCATGCAGGTCTGACGGAGTGCTGCTGTGATTGTTCTTGCATCTGTTTAAGGTTTGTGCTGAACAAGACTGAAGCACTGCTCTTGTTCTTGTTTACAAGTTTTTTACAAAGAGACGATTTTATGAAGAGCGCTGGTGATCCTCAGTTTATTTTATGTTACAGTCACAGAAGCTTTTATTTGTGTGTGTGTGTGGAGGTAGGAAATTTTTACTGCAGGCTGTGTCATTTTGTGCAATAACAGGACTGTTCTCTGGACATGACGGTCTCTTATAACAGGCACTTTCGTGTCCCTTCTACAGTCTGGAGATGGGGGACGATGGTGTTGTTTCTGTGGGAAATCACAAACTGATGTCTGTGCGTTGCTACGTGGGCTTCCATGTATTTTGTGTTTGATGATTAACATGTGTGAAAGATGTGGGAGGATGTCTCTGTGCACCCTCACTCCTTCTGCAGTGCCTGTCAAATGCTTATCAAGCGTGTCAACATCAAATCTACTTTTTGGGTGAAACACCACGAACACGGTGGAGGACATTCTTGTTATTCTAACCCTGTAAAGGTGTAAACAGGAATAATCTGGTGCTTCAGTACTAAAATGATTTCCTGTGGGGAACTCTTTAGAGTATTTTGAATCTTTATGAGAAATGATGTACCGCATGGTGAGAAAATTAATGACATCTAACTGCTGTCAAAAAGTAAATCATTTGTGATTGAACTGTTTTCTGGAAACATGGCCTCATTTCTGGTTCAATTGACTTATCGGGCAGGAGTAAATAAAAGATAAAACATGCCACCCTTTGATTGGTGCAGCTGATTTAACTTTGCACAAATAAGCAATTAAAATTTTAAATAGACTCTAAAGCTCTTTGTTTGGGTTTCATATAAAAGATTACAGGTGCTAATAAGCATCATGCATCGGAATTATATTCATTAGGGAAAGGTGACTTAAAACACTAAAAGCACAACTTTGACTTTCGGTGTAAGACATACAATCTAATTTCTTGTGAAGATGTAAAACGTCTCCCACCAGTCAACTCTGTTTATTTACATGGTTGATCGCACTGTTTTTCCCGTTATCTGTTGCTATAAACATTGCAAGATGCTCCCAGACCTTTATAACATCTTTGTTTATCTACTTAAGTATAATGAAGCAGTGTACACGCTCGCTCCAAAGTCAGAAGACAACAAAAGGCAATCACAGATTTTTAAAATATTGAATGCATCAAAAAGGCAAAAATTATATTTGGTTACAGGGAAAATTGGTGAAATGAAAAAAACATTCTGTAAAGTTCAAGCACCAAAAAAAAGAGCTTATAGTTAAGCTGAGGGAAGATATTATTATTCACTGTTTGCCTTCAAACATCAACATCATCACAGTGTATCTGCTAGCTAAAGGTCCAGCTGCTGTAGTTCCCAAGCAGACAAAAGAATGAGAGCGTCTTCTCTCAGAGAGGGAGAAAGATGTAAGAAAGACCGGACACGAGCAGTTATATTTAAAGGTAGGGACTGCTTAGAGGAAATTTAAAGTTTACATGTAATATCCCAGTTCTTTAAATCAAAGATTGGTGAAACATCCTGCAAAACAAACTAAGGTATATGAACTTTGTGTTATTCAAAGGTTGCATCAGAATACAGTTTAGTGCTGTACTGTGGCAAATTTAGAGAAATGCACTGCATTTGACTGGTAAATGGTAAATGGACTTGTTCTTATACATTGCTTTTCTACTCTGAGTACTCAAAGTACTTCATACAACTTGCCTCATTCACCCATTCACACTCTGATGGATTCATCGGAGAACAACCTGGAGGATTAGTATCTTGCCCAGCCTTCTGATTGGTAGATGGCCAGCTCTAACTCCTGAACCACAGCCATTCTGTTGAGCAGCTGTGGTGTTCATGGTCAGTGTTAGGGTAAATCCAGCAGCGATTAATTTGAATTTAAGGTGATGATGCTTAGCTTCATTCACTGAATTCAGCCTTTATACCAACTGTATACTGTCTTGTATAAAAACAGTATAAACAGCATACTAAATAAGTCAGCTTTTGCACAAGCATTGTAATAGTCATAGTTTATTATATAAATAATAAACATTTCTAATAAACATTTACATAAACTGTTGACGGCAATATTATCTACCCAGGTGTAGAGGGTTATTTTCAACAACCTTCGTTCCAGTCTTCTTCCAGTTTGTAATGTTAAAAGTGTTATTAATCACATTAGCAGGGGCTGAAAATTGTAACAATTTTAGAAGTAACAATTTTAAATAATGTATTTTCCGCACTATAAGGCACACCTAAAATCCTTTAATTTTCTCAAAAATCGACAGTGCGCCTTATAATCCGGTGCACTTTATGTATGAATTCTGGTTGTGCTTACTGACCTCGAACCGATTTTATGTGGTACACAGCACTCAAAAATAGATCAAAAAATGTTTTAGTACGACTTTGGTAAGCTATGAAGCCGCACTGCTTCATGGATTGTCGGAGCATTACAGCTACGGTAGTCAAGAGCCTCGCGGGTCCAAAACTCCGTCCGCTTCAGGTCCCAAAGTCAAACAAGCACTGTGGCATCACTGAGAGTTAAAAACTGTCTAAATTCTTTCATCTTTAATAAAATGATCAGCATTGCTGCTTTATCAGGTGTAACAATTGTGTTTAACATCCAGGCATCCATGAAAACAGAATTTATGAAATTTAACGGAGTTAGAAGTTAGCAGGAAGTTAGCTCGCTAGTTTCCACCTAAACATGATATAGCATGTTCTGACTGAGAGATTTCTGAAAAAAATAAAACGTACATCTCTGCTATCACTTCTAACATGAATGAAGACAGAAAACTAAACAGCAGTGACTTTTGTAGGGTTACTGAAGTTGTGCTAGCTGGTATATAACGTTATCCTACGTGATCGCTAGCAACACAGCTATGTTAGCATAACATAAACACAGTGAAGCTGGAGGATTAATGCTAACCTTTTTCCACTCGATAAAAGTTAACATGAGGGTTCCCGATGGTTAGGGACAAATGCAATCACATGGCAGGATGCTGTAAAGAGACCAAACCTCAGTCAGGAGAACAACTGAGATAATCCATCCACGATACGAGGTTACTCATTAATATACTGCAACAACATGGGGATAGAGCAGCTGCTAGAGAATTCAACATTAATGAATCAATGGTACGGAAGTAGAAGAGGCAAGAAGAATGAGTTGAGTAAAGTTTGACTTATCTGACTGTTTTGCTTGATTTAATGCGCCTTATAATCCAGGGTACCCTATGTATAAAAACAGACCCGTTCATCAAAGTGCGTCTTATAATCTGGTGCCCCTTATGGTCCGAAAAATATGGCAGCTGACTGTGGATAAAAATGACTAAAAACTGAAGATTTCATGCAACAGTGTACTACTTCCTTCACAATCTAGCAGAATATGGCTCTTATGGATTGCATTTATATAATGAAGCTGGCAGCGGAGGAACTGTGAGATGTCTATTCCTCAAACTGAGAGTCTGATGGACTTTCCTTCTTGGTCAGAGGTACACTGCAGCTTTCCACCTCTGTGCTGTTCTGTGAATTTAGGCAGTTTTAAAACTATTCTGGCAATTCCCCTGATATAACAGCGTTTTGTTTTTGAAAAGAGGTTTTTTTGTTTCCTTTTTTTTGGCAACTTTAATCAAACTGATGCTCCAGATACTCAACTAGTCAAATGTATTATCTCAAATGTAATCCAACGATTTTCTTTAAAAAGCATGGCTCTTTTCTAGTGACCTCTGACTTTCGAGCAGTGGGGTGGATGTCACAGCTGGAAAAATACAGGTATGAGCAGCTAAATGAGAAATCTTGCTGTGCTTGAATGATGTGCATCTTTAGTGAAGTGACCAGCATTTCACTTAGTTGAGTCATCACTGGTGATGTTACGTGGCCACTGTTTTCTCAGTCTGACCCCAATAAGCAGCTGTTTCATCCACTGTAAAAATGTTAAATAATCACTATTGTTGAATCGTGTTTTCACATAAACTGCATCTTGAAACTGAGAAGGCCAAAAAATCTTTTGGACAATGTTTGTAGCTTTTATTTCGTTTTATTTATAACGTCACAAGATTAGTGACGTTGCAGATTAATAAGAGGACTGAATCTTTTCTCCACAACTATCTTCCATTGTATGAGTAATGTAAACTGTGCCGGTTGAACATTCCCTTCCCAACTTTGTGTGCTTTTGTCGTGGCATTATGTTATCTAAAGTGCTCACATCAGCATGTACTTTAGTTTCTCCACATGTGTCACACCCTTGAGCAGTACCAGCTCTGTTGAGACAGGTGGAGTCTCCCAAACACTGGAGTGGATCCAGATCACCATGAAACACAGACAAAATAAACACCCTGCAGAGATTAAAGCTTCCTCTTCATCTGGGGCCAGTCCACAGCATTTTTCAGGAAAACCTGGTGTATTTTCAGTGATGTGGGTGAGCCTGGAACAAAACTCTTCTGTAATACAGCATATTCATCTGCAGCCCTGGAATAGCCATATATTTGAGTGGGAAATTTGAGTCTACCACTTTGGCCCATGTTACATATAGAGGAAATGGAGTCAGTTGACTGATCATGGCAAACTTTGACCTACTCGAAGCTTCCTTCTGCATCATCACTTGACAGCTCTGACAGATCCTTGCCTGGTACTGGACCCACCTTTGCAGCAATCTCAAAAAGCTGATCCGGCATCAGTGCGAAAAGGCCCTTCCTGATGTCCCACACCAGGCTCTTCCTTACACCGTCAGCCATGATGTCCTCCTCGTTGCTCTGCGATGGGTAATTCTAAACTGGATCTTCCCTCTGTAGTGGACAGCAGCTCCTCCGCTTTACACCAACTCTCCTTGGACCATCAGCTCCGCAGCAGGTCTTATGGATGTGTGAGGATCAGCTCCATTGATGATGTGGAACCAACCCCCGTACGGCCTCTCCAATGCACCTGCGGCTTTTCAAAGAAGCATGGAGGAGATGTTAGATTCGCTCAGGGACAATTGTTGTATCCCATACCTGGACGACATCTTATGCTATGCACCAACATTTGAAGAGCATGTTGAGGGTGTGAGACAAGTTTTAAGAGCACTCCAGAGGCACGGAGTAAAACTAAGACCCGAAAAATGCGAACTGTTTTGCAAAGAAGTAAGGTATGTTGGCCGCCTTGTATCTGCAGAAGGGGTAAGGATTGATCCAAAAGACTTAGAGGCAGTAGAATTCCTAAAAACTAAGACACCTCAAACAGTTGGTGATATAAGGCGTCTACTTGGCTTCTTAAGCTACTACAGAAGCTACGTCCAAGACTTTTCGAGGATTGCAAAACCTATCTATGAACTGTTAAAAGTAAAACCGGACATGCCAACCTTCCCATCGCGCCAACTGAAGACTAAAGGTCCCCAGTTGTCATCCAAGGCCCCCGTTGCATGGACTAGTGAACACCAGCATGTACTTGAACAGCTAATTACCATGCTTACGAGTCCCCCAGTTTTGGCCTACCCAGATTTTAACTCACCGTTCTGCCTCCACACAGATGCCTCAGAACAGGGCCTCGGTGCTGTTCTCTACCAGCGCCAGGATGGAAAATTACGGGTAATAGCGTATGGGTCCAGGACATTGTCACCAGCAGAAAAGAATTATTGTCTCCATAGCGGCAAGCTAGAATTTCTGGCACTTAAATGGGCAGTGTGTGAGCGTTTTAGAGACTATCTGTACTATGCTCCACACTTTACCATCTATACAGATAATAATCCATTGACCTACGTTATGAGTACTGCCAAGCTTAATGCCGTGGGCCATCGCTGGGTCGGGGAACTGTCAGACTTTCACTTTGAGATCAGATACAGGCCTGGCCGGGCCAATGTTGATGCTGACACATTGTCCCGTCTCCCTCTTAACATTGACATGTATGTGGGTGAGTGCACTGAAGAGTTATCACCTGAGGTGGTCCAAGCAGCCTGGGGTGGAGCTAGAGCAGCTCGAGAAAGTGATGTTGCATGGATTGCTGCCCTAACTATCGCTGAAAATGCAGCCCGGGAGCCACATCCAGTTTTCCCTGCAATCGACCAAGATGAGCTAGCTCAAGCACAAAGAGAAGACAAAACGGTTGGAGAAATAATGAGGCTAAAGGAGAAAATGACAGTCTTAACAAATGACATCAGAAACACAGTGACTAAAACAACGAGGAAAATGTTGCAGGAGTGGGACAAATTACATTTCAAAAACGGACTGATGTATAGACAGACAGGTGAAAGGCAACAACTAATCCTCCCCGCAAAGTACAAAGAGACGGTGTTAAAGCACCTGCATGATAACATGGGACATATCGGCACAGAGAGAGTACTGGCACTGGTGAGAGAGAGGTTCTACTGGCCGTACATGAAACGGGACATAGAAAGCTATGTTACCAGGAAGTGCCGATGTATCATTAGCAAGAAGCCAACAACCCAGGTACGTGCTCCAATGGGCACCATCACATCCACCTCGCCTTTGGACCTGGTCTGCATCGACTATCTCCACCTGGAGCCCAGCCGGGGGGGATATGAATACATTCTTGTCGTCGTGGACCACTTCACCAGGTTTGCCCAGGCGTACCCCACCAAAAACAAGTCTGGGAAGACAGCAGCTGAGCGAATCTTTGGAGAGTTCATTCCGCGCTTTGGGTACCCAGCACGACTTCACCACGACCAAGGGCGCGAGTTTGAAAATGAACTTTTCAAGACACTGAGGGAGAAATCAGGTACTGGACACTCGAGAACATCCCCATATCATCCTCAAGGTAATCCTGCCGAGAGGTTTAACAGGACACTTTTACAAATGTTAAGAACGCTAGGTGAAAAAGAAAAGGGGAATTGGAAGGATCATTTGCCACACATAGTTCACGCTTACAACTGTACGCGCCATGAATCCACAGGTTTTTCCCCCCATTTTCTACTGTTTGGGCATCACCCGCGCCTTCCGGTAGACATTTTATTTGGTCTAGTTGGGGAGAAGCAGATAATGTCACACAAAAGCTACACAGACAGGTGGGCGAAAAGAATGACAGAAGCGTACAGGATAGCCAGTGAAAAAAGTAGGTTGTCTAGTATCAAAAACAAGTCTTTCTATGATAAAAAGCTGAGGGGTGTAGTGTTACAGCCTGGTGATAGGGTCCTCGTAAGGAACTGCAGGGAACGTGGGGGACCAGGGAAGCTGCGATCTTACTGGGAGAAAACCATTTATTTGGTTAAAGGGCAAATAGGTGATAATCCAGTTTATGCAGTCTATTCGGAGGGCAGTGATGGAAGTAAAACCAGGGTCCTACACCGTAACCTCCTATTACTGGTTAACGACCTCCCAGTTGAGGCTCCGCCTCCGAGATCTGAGCAGGCACCTAAGAAACCGATTAGACAGAGAGAAGCGGAGTTAAGTGAACAAAACAGACAGAAAAGCGATTCTAGTGACTCAGAATCTGATGAGGATGCAGGAGGGTACTGGTTTAGGTTCCCCAGAGAGGCTAGACATGTTGAAAGAGACGTCCATTATAGTCAATCTGGCGTACCCCCAACAAGCCAAAGCCCTGAGGACCAAAGGAACCGCTTCCAGTTACCAACTAGAGACAGTGAAAGAGAAAGAACCTCCAGCGAACATGAACAGACAGGAATAGACAGTCAGATGCCCCCTGTCCCTGAGGTACAGGCACAGCCAAATTGTCTGGAAGAAGGATGTGAAAGGTCCACTTTACCTGGCCAAGCGCTACCACAGATACCAGCAGGTGACCCACAGACTGAGTTAAGAAGGTCAGCCCGAGAAAGGAGACCTAGACAAGTGTTTACTTATGAGTCACTGGGAGAACCGGCTCTACAGCCACAGGTCATAGTATCTGCACTAGCTGCGCCATTCTTTCCATACCAGCCATGGACACTAACACCTTGTGTACCATTTAGCCCAGGGTTTGCATCTTGTGTGCCTTATCCAGCTGGGCCATATACTTACCCTGCACATATGCCATGTTGAGTATTTGACTGTATTACTTTTGAAAATGGTTGTATTTTTGAATGTCAGGAGCCATTTCCATTTGTCAGGGAGCGTGTGACACACTAATGTGTGGCCACATCAGGAGTAGTACTTGTTAAAAGAAAGAGAGATTTGTCACCGAAGTGAACTATGTGTAATGAGGTAGTTGCACCCCCCAGCCTCCGGGTGGCGCATTGTTCAGTGAGACAGAATAGCGAGGTCATAGGTCCTCCTCTCCAATATGGCAGAAGCGAGGCAAAGAGAAACTTCACCAGTCGTCTCTGTCTCATCATTTCCCTGTTTTGCAGGAACATTTAATCTGTTTTACCGGCCCAAACTCTAGGTCGGTTACACTGGAATAGCCATATATTTGAGTGGGAAATTTGAGTCTACCACTTTGGCCCATGTTACATATAGAGGAAATGGAGTCAGTTGACTGATCATGGCAAACTTTGACCTGACTGAAAATATCTTAATGAGATGGAGTGGCATGAAATGTGACAGACATTTTTGAGGCTTCTATAGTCTGGAACCTTAACCAAAAGAAAGTGTGAGTGCCACATTCTGGTTTGACTGTGTCGTTGTGCTATCTACAGCACTTTTTGAACCCTAAACATCTGACCACTTATTATTCTAAATTCCTGCAGTGAAGATGCCAGCTTAAAATGCATTACCGCTAACAGCAAAACAAAGATGATGTGTGGTTTTACCTGAAATGTCTTAAAAAAATTTGTCTGTTAGCTACACAATGAATCACAATGAGGCCCTATCCACATCATTGTCACCATGGTGACAATTGAGGGCATGAATGCATTTATGGAAGAACAGGACTTGAGAGACAGTATGTGAGCATATTAACATGCAATGTTTGTATTAATTATAATGCAAAACTCAGTACCAAAGCTGCACAGTAAGTCTGGATCTCTTTGAAGCTTTAAGGCTTCGTGCAAAATAAATGTAAATGCATTGCTGGAAAATGCTAACTATGTTTTTTTGTGTGTGTTTAGTCTTGTTTAGGTTCACACAGCTCAAGCTCAAGCAGACCTGACCTCCAAACTCCTGCTTTGACTAACATATTACATCCTATTGAAAAGTATTTGATGTTTTGGAGCTATTTTCATGTCAAAGCCGCCTGTGCTCTGTGCTCTGTGCTCTGTTTGCCTTTCACAACAACAAAGTACTGAAAAAAATCTACTAATTCTACATGACAACAAAATGGTATCGATCGAGGATTACGTGCAATCTGTTCCTGCAGCCATAAAGCTGTACAGATGCTTACAGTACATAGTAGTTAGAATAGAAGACAAGTGCTGCGTGACTCTTTTATGCAGCCACTTGAATCCTACAGTACATAAAATGACTCCTGGCGGTTTTTTCCGCTCTGTGGGTTGACCAGCAGACAGACTGCTGTTATTAAGCAACACCCCATACATCAACACACTGCTCAACAGGCTGTCGGCAGCAGCTCAGACACCCCGGTGGTAAAGAATGGAGAGCTCAATATGCTCTGCATTATCAGCCTTCTCCATGAGCTCTTCCTCTTCCCAGCTCCATTATGTCTTCTCCTCTTCGCTCCTTAGATTTACCCCTCTGCCTCTTTCAAACACAACTACCTGCTCTCCGTCCTTGTGAAGAACAGTTTCTTGAGGTAAAGATGGGTAGCGTTGCTCCTCCTAAACGATGCAGTAAACAAATTGAAAGAGCATGTCAGTATTTGAACACACACCAACATTTCATGCACTAATTTTATGACATATTATGTCACTTTTATCATGTTTTGATTATCTGACACCCTCCTGCTCAGTCTGTGTCCGTTATTGTTTTGTGTCTGGAATATTAATTGATGTTTTGATAAGGCCAAACACAGCATCTTGGCAGACCCTCCAGTAACTAAACCGGAACAGATCCACGGATGGTAAACAGTCGAGCGGTGCAAGAGTTCAGCGTGTAAGCGGCTAAAAAGCTTCCAGTAAGTGATATGTGATTTAGTACTTACAGTTTCATGCAAAAAAATCAAAATATTTTTAGAATTCCTTGGAATGTTTTTAGTCAACTTCCACCCACATTGTCTTGACTCCCCCCGATAATCACATGAAGTAAATGCAGATTTTACTCTGTAATGACTATAGGAAACGAATACTGTAAGAATGCGTCTCTCCAAGCGTTTAATTCTGGCATAAATTGTGAAATCTCCCAGTAAAAACATGTGCAACTAAAACAGGAAGAGGACACGAAAGAAGAAATAACATGGAGGTGATGATCTATTTAGGGTTTGTGTAAGTGATCGGGAACTGTGAGTCAGTGTAGTTTTAATGAAATGGTCCGCATGTGTGTCTGTATGTGTGCAAGTGTTGTAGCCTCAGGGTTGTATCATTTGCGGACGAGACCCCAGACTGTCAGAATCTTCCATCCTGTGTCATTTTGTAGGGTCTCTGAGAACGGCTCCGTCTATTCTCTGTTCTCACGACTTGTTTCCCATCAGAAAAGTGTCACATTTTTCATGTTTTTGTGTGACTTATTTCTTCTAAGTAACTCCTTCACAGTTGTCCCTCAGACCCAACAGTGTGGGTGCAAAGTGGTGCAAAACTTACATTTTGTTTGGATGAATTAGTTTTGTGATGTCAGATGATTAAGTGATTGTTGGTTTCTGCAGTTTTGTCTCGAGGTCAGTCTGCTCCGCTTTTTTGTCCTAATTTAAGTATATTGTTGCTCTGTTGGTCCCAGCAGACAGACACCAGTGGTATAGTTGGATTAAACCCCACTCTCCAGTCAACCTCTCCGTTGTTCTGCTGTCACAGTGAAGAAAAGGCCAACCAGACCAGACTGAAAATCAATAAATTGCAGCCCATGTCTTCCCTGATTTGCATTAAATCTGCTAATATAGTTGTGCTAGTCTCTCAGTGTTTGTCACGAGACACAGATGGCTCTGTCTCCTACGGCTAAACTGCAGCCATGCAATACGATCATTTTCCTAATTTCCTTAAATATTTTATCCAACTGCGGTCACAGAGGGTGAGTTACACCCTCAACATGTTGTCATTCTGTGACTGGGCAACAGAGATAACCATTCACACTCACATCTTCTGCCACTTTAAGAAAACAGGAAGCAGCTGCCAACCAACTCCAGTTTTCAGCCCTTACCTCAAAGGACACCAGAGGACACAAACCAAAGGTGACCTTAAGGAAGACATTGAGACCTAACCTTATTTTGTGCTCATGAACTGAATCGGCCTTTTAAGGAAATTAATGACTCAAGTTTCACTGAAGCAGAGAAGGCCCCTGGAGTTTATTTGTGTGCAGTCTGTCATTTTCTATTTTTGATGTCAACAATTTCACTGCACATTTTCCAGTACAGGGCACCTACACAGGATCAATTCTGTTTCGCAAACCAAAATTTGGACCATTCAATATGCTCACCCCAGGTTTGAAACCCAAATGGTAAACAGGCTGGTTCTTATGCAGTGCTTTTCTATTCTACAAGAGCGTTATTCAGGCATTCACACTTGCTGATAACTCCATCTAAAGAAACTCAAGGCTCAGACTATTTTGGCCAGCCAGAGAACGAACCACCAACCTTGCAGTTAGTAGATGACCTGCTCTACCTCCTGTGTCACAGACGAGGTGTCAGTGGGAAACACAATCAGCACGAGTGTCTTGAAGCATGCGCATTGATTAAGAACGTACATACAGGGAGTGCAGAATTATTAGGCAAGTTGTATTTTTGAGGAATAATGTTATTATTGAACAACAACCATGTTCTCAATGAACCCAAAAAACTCATTAATATCAAAGCTGAATGTTTTTGGAAGTAGTTTTTAGTTTGTTTTTAGTTTGAGCTATTTTAGGGGGATATCTGTGTGTGCAGGTGACTATTACTGTGCATAATTATTAGGCAACTTAACAAAAAACAAATATATACCCATTTCAATTATTTATTTTTACCAGTGACACCAATATAACATCTCCACATTCACAAATATACATTTCTGACATTCAAAAACAAAACAAAAACAAATCAGCGACCAATATAGCCACCTTTCTTTGCAAGGACACTCAAAAGCCTGCCATCCATGGATTCTGTCAGTGTTTTGATCTGTTCACCATCAACATTGCGTGCAGCAGCAACCACAGCCTCCCAGACACTGTTCAGAGAGGTGTACTGTTTTCCCTCCTTGTAAATCTCACATTTGATGATGGACCACAGGTTCTCAATGGGGTTCAGATCAGGTGAACAAGGAGGCCATGTCATTAGTTTTTCTTCTTTTATACCCTTTCTTGCCAGCCACGCTGTGGAGTACTTGGACGCGTGTGATGGAGCATTGTCCTGCATGAAAATCATGTTTTTCTTGAAGGATGCAGACTTCTTCCTGTACCACTGCTTGAAGAAGGTGTCTTCCAGAAACTGGCAGTAGGACTGGGAGTTGAGCTTGACTCCATCCTCAACCCGAAAAGGCCCCACAAGCTCATCTTTGATGATACCAGCCCAAACCAATACTCCACCTCCACCTTGCTGGCGTCTGAGTCGGACTGGAGCTCTCTGCCCTTTACCAATCCAGCCACGGGCCCATCCATCTGGCCCATCAAGACTCACTCTCATTTCATCAGTCCATAAAACCTTAGAAAAACCAGTCTTGAGATATTTCTTGGCCCAGTCTTGACGTTTCAGCTTGTGTGTCTTGTTCAGTGGTGGTCGTCTTTCAGCCTTTCTTACCTTGGCCATGTCTCGGAGTATTGCACACCTTGTGCTTTTGGGCACTCCAGTGATGTTGCAGCTCTGAAATATGGCCAAACTGGTGGCAAGTGGCATCTTGGCAGCTGCACGCTTGACTTTTCTCAGTTCATGGGCAGTTATTTTGCACCTTGGTTTTTCCACACGCTTCTTGCGACCCTGTTGACTATTTTGAATGAAACGTTTGATTGTTCGATGATCACGCTTCAGAAGCTTTGCAATTTTGAGACTGCTGCATCCCTCTGCAAGATATCTCACTATTTTTGACTTTTCTGAGCCTGTCAAGTCCTTCTTTTGACCCATTTTGCCAAAGGAAAGGACGTTGCCTAATAATTATGCACACCTGATATAGGGTGTTGATGTCATTAGACCACACCCCTTCTCATTACAGAGATGCACATGACCTAATATGCTTAATTGGTAGTAGGCTTTCGAGCCTATACAGCTTGGAGTAAGACAACATGCATGAAGAGGATGATGTGGACAAAATACTCATTTGCCTAATAATTCTGCACTCCCTGTATAACCCTCATCTCTGTTTGTCTCTTTCATCCACAAGAGCTGAACATCTTCAGACCCTTACATCAGAGTGTGTCTAAGATGAAACTGATGTTGGTCACAGCCAGTCTCTGTATAGCACATCTGGGTCCAGCTTTCTCGCTCTCTAAACCTCTGGAGGACATGTGGTATGTATAAAATGACATTGGCTGTGTATCCCACACAAATGACTTTGGGATGAAATCCACATCCAGAGCACTTTGCAGCTTTGAGTCTGTCAGATGCTGCTGCTGCACATAAAACACATGAACCCTCCACAGGTGGGCCAAGTGATAAGATTGATGTATTACTAAAAATAATTATTTTAATCAGTAAGACACATTTGAAAGACAGTGCAGTTCATCTGTGAATTATTTACACTCACATACATCAGCCAGTTCATAGTAATGTGCCGTGAAAGCATAATGAATCAGTTAATGGGCAAACATTATGTCTTTACAGACAGATTTTCATGGTCCGATCGGTCAACACAGAATTAGCATTAGCACTGCGCTGTGGGAAGGATTTAAAGTAAACAGGTATGCATATTCATGTAGCTCCAGTTTCTTCCTGTAGTATGCACGACCCTGTCCTTGAGTACAGACCCAAAGTAAACTACAAGAAGCTTACTAAAACACTTGGAATATTTTATCTTCCATCTTCGAATGTGTCTAATAAGCCCAAGCATTCCTGTCTCTTCCATGCCCCCTCCTCCTACACATCGATGTTTATTATGTTAACATTTAGGGTCTTGTATGTCTCGGTCTCATCCTTTCCATGTACAGGAAATGTGCGTCCCCCGTCGAGGGAGCTCAGCAAGAATAAAACACTTGCTGGTATCTTAATAAAACTGAATTAGCGATGAATCATCCCCAACCATGAATCATACATCAATAATACCTCCACCACCTACTGCTACAGCCCCTCCAGAAAATTGAATGTTTTCAGAGAATCTAATGCCATTTTTAGAAGAACCCACCAGAACAGTAAATACTCACAGATTGATCATGAGACAGCAGGCCTCGGTGATCCAGAGATAAAAAGATGATCTGTTATCAGTGACTGTAAGGATGCTAACCTGTTACGCTTTACTTTGTTTACAGAATTCAGTTTAGTTTTATTTATACAGCGCCAAATCACAACTACAGTTTCCTCAAGGCGCTTTACATTGTACCCTATCAATAATACAGAAGATCATGTGAAAGTGTTTTTCTATAGAAGGATATAAGAGAAAGAATAAGTCTAAAAAAGAAAAATAACAACATGAATAACTCTTTATCAGTATTTTCTATTCAATCATTTTACGATTTTGCTGAGTTAAGACAGGCTTTCTAAGTATTTGGTTTCAAACGGAACTATTTTCAGCTCACGGGTCTTTACACGAGTCATGCTACAAAAAGCTAATTCTGTCATTAGTTTGCGTCTGCTTCTGACTTTCATTGATTTTTTCTGCAGCTTCTAAAGTTCACTTTGTAATCACTTTGTCCACACCAGTATTTCTCTACAGTAGCATTAAAGCTGGGGCAGGCAAAATGCTGTTTAGTGTAATTGGAAAAAAGAAATCTATAATACTCATTCAAGACTGCAATTCAAGTGGTTTTAACTAAAGTGTTGCTGGTGATAGGGATCTTTGACAATCAAAGGTCCTCAGACCAGATCGGAAGAGTAGTTTGTGTTGTATAAAGACTAAAGAGCATGCAGGAAATACAATGTGATAGTGAAATAGATTAATTAGAAGATTTTCACTTTTGTGAGTGACGTTCAGGTCCGATGCAAAGCCAAAAGCTGATTTAATAAATGCTTTATGCAGGACTGAGAGGATGTATTCCTCCAGTTCTTGAGCTTATTTTAACCCTTCTAGTTAAAATCACAGTCATCACATGATCATTTGGCCTCATGATTTCATTATATTTGTTGTCATATCACAGTTGAGTTATGAAAACAAATATAAACTACAAATATAAATAGAAACATAAGTGTTATTGTATTTAATCGGGTAGAGCTGGGTATATGTTGCATATATCTTGTGAATGCCCTCAGTAATGCATAAGGTCAGCTGTTATGTTCATGTAGGACACATCAGATATACTTATACTATATCGTATACTGTAAGTATACGTCACGATTCTGTAGTCCAGCAGCAATAACTTAAATTAACAATTTCAAGGATGAATTTATCAGACTCTCACATTATTCTGGATGTTTTCAAACACTTATTTATGCACTCGTGTCCTCAGGGGTCACAATAACATTTCAGCCAGAAAGACTCATGTTTGATTCTAAAATACTAGGATACTGAGGAGTTCATGGTCCGCTGCTACAGTCTAATGCAACCGGCTAAGGTCCTGTGGCTGCATAACAAACTCAAATCATCACCCCTCCACCACCGTGCTGTCAGCTGGTATGAGATGTTTGTGCTGATATCTACTACCAGCATACTGATATGACCTGACAAACAGAGCTGATATGTTCTATTTTTTGTCTCACTGCGTATTTTGGCCAAACATTTCTACCTTGTCCAAAGGACATTGTTCCAGAAATCTTGTGGTTTCTTCAGATGCACCTTTGCAGTCTTAGTCATGCTCTCATGCTTTCTTCAGAGAGAAGAGGCTTCCTCCTCACAAGCAAGTCAAATGACTTGCTCAGAGCATTTTCTAATTATTCTACTATCATAAAAAAATAATGCTCACTTTCAGCCGTTGCCTGAACACCAAAGGGATTTGTCTCTCCAAAACAGCAGCCTTTCACTTGCTTAGTGAATGTGTAAATCACTACAATCATGACCTTTAGCATGGTAACTAAGGCCTGGAGAGCCTCCAATGGAGCTCTTGGGCTTTTGCAATATTCTCTGAGAATTGCACGGTCTGACCTTGGGGTGAAATTGTTGGGATCATGGCATTGTGTTAACACACAGAGGTAGTGACACTTGCTGATCATCAGTGAATCTTGTGCATTTCATTAGTAGTACCTGGCTGCTACTTTCCCTCTATGGGCATATTTTTATTTATTTTTTTCAGTACAGAGTATAGACTTCTGCAAAAACATTGTATATCAAAGGACTGTATACAAACTACTGTAATTTCTGTTGATTTTATCTAACTGCCCAAATTTAATTCTTTCGCTGGTGCAATTAAACTCACTATCTTAACTCTGAAGTTTTATGACCCTATTTATATATTTATATGTCCCACATATCCAATAAAAGAAGGAATTTAAACAAGACTTGATAAAAATATAAATCTCTCAAGACCGGTTGCATTCTCACCTACTGGGCAACAGTTGGTAGGGAAAAGTGGGGCTCAAGTTAATAACATCTAAGACAAGAGAAAAACTAAAAACAATCAAATGCAAATACACAAAACAAACAAACAAACCCTTAAACACGTAAAAATAGTAAAATGAAAATGCATACCCACAAAAAAATAAAGATTAGGAACCTACCAGCACAGAAAAGAGTACCATGAGTTCTCTATGCTGACTGGGTTTTCTAATGAGATTAAACTATTTTTTTTAGAATCCTTGTGAGAGAAGATTGCATTAGGCCACATGGAAATGGAAATGGAGGAAGGAGTCTGCACTTTTCATAAGAGGACAGTACATTTGTGCCAGCAGCAGTTGGGGCCTGTTTGATAAACCGTGCCCTGTTTCTTCTTACGAAGGGAACATTGGATATAGGTAAACTTGACCGTCATGACAACACCAGTGCAGTGTCACTATGCTTATTGCATTCTGCTGTTCTTTGGATAAACACTGGAATCATCTTCTTTGGGTTTCCATTTCATGCTTTTTAAAGTAAAAACCTGCAGAATTGCTGCTGTACATCATAACAATGTTGGAAGTGTTGTTGCAAATAACCATCACTGATTACCACTGATACCACTGATTGCTGATTTCCTCTCAACTATCCCAGTATTCATGTCAAATATTTTCCATCTGTTATTAATCATATGAAAATGTATGTAAATCTGATATCATGAGCTTGGTGAGTAATGTGTTGCATTTAGTTGCTTGTTTATGTGAACACTAATTGACACAGAGGCACAACCAAGTGACTGGGATAGTGCACATGAACATCTGTGCCACATATGGACTACTAAGTACCCTAGTCCCGATGGAAGACGCCCCCAAAGGTGGTTGAGAACAACAAGGACCTTCATTCCAGACAGACAAGCATCTGTTGGCCAACCAACCACACATAGTGGTGGCTGAAAAGGAACAGAAGACCACAGTTGTGACAGATGTGGCAATCTTAGCAGAGAGCAGCATCAGGAAGAAGGAGCACAAGTAAATGGTTGTTCCAGTCGCTTCCATGGCCACACATGTATAAAATCAAGTACCGTAACTAGGCATGCAGACTGCCTCTGCAACATTTGTAAACGAATGGGTCCCTCTCGGGAGCTCATTTAATTCAGCGTGATACCGTGACAGGATGCCACCTGTGCAACAAGTCCAGTCGTGAACTTTCCTCACTGCTGAATATTCCACTGTTAGCGGTATTTTAACAAAGTGATTGAGAATTCCAGCGACTCAGCTGTAGTAGGCAATGTAAAATCACGGAGGTCTGCAACTTTCTGGAGAGTTAATCGCTATAGACTTCTAAACTTCATGTGGCCTTCAAATTAGCTCAAGTACAGTGGGTAGAGAGCTTCACGGAACGGCTCTGCATCCAAGCCTTACATCACCAAGTGCAATGCAAAGCGTAGGATGCAGTGGTGTAAAGCACACCACCACTGGAGCGGAGACATGTTTGATGTGTCCGCATCAATAGCAGTCTTCACAGAAGTGCTTCTGTAGGAATAAAATGCACTTCTGGAGATTCACAGAAGAGTTGAAGCTGCTATATTAAACCCTGTGGATTCAAGATGGGATGTCACTCAAGTTCATATGCATTCAAAGGCAGATCAGTGAATACTTTTGGGAATATTGTGTTAGTTTTTATTCATTTACATCACTGACATCAATGCATCATGTTCGGCTTTTTGGCTGATGAAATAAAGGGGGGGGGAAAAAAGCATCATGTGCATTTGGGTAAAAACTTTATTAACAAAACAAGAAGGCAAAGCACAGCCCAAGCTTCCATGGCACAGCAGCCTACATTACCTCGCTGTCAATCACTAAAAGTGCCACGAGTATAATAATTCTAACATCCATCGTTGTTACAGTTAAATATTAAAATAACACAGCCACTCGGATATACTGCATAATATATATTTACTCTAAAGACCTTTTAGACAACATCTACAGGAGGGGAGCCCAAGTCATGCTCATTCTCTTGCGCTGTAGCGCCATCTAGTGCCATCTCAGCACATTTACAGTAGTAGTACAATCAGAAACACAACAGCCCAGCAGTAGAAGGAGAAATCAAAAGGCTCGGGACAAAACAGACACTTTGTACTGTTTACAATCTCCAACAGCAATCTGTACTATACTTACAATCTGCACCTTAAGAGTATGGAAATGCTGAGTGATGTAACAGTGAAGAGAAGAAGGCAGAGGGGTTATTATAAGCATTTTAAAAGGAAGATTTCACCCATTTAATGCAATATTAATTTGCTCAAATGCAGGCCAATATTTATCACTCTTTATGGTTTTAGAGTATCACACCTTCATGTGTTGCTGTACTTAATCTTTGCACAAGTTTGAAATTTTATCTGTGATTTTCCAGGTGTAGGAAAGATCACTGCATGTTCACAGAGATCTACTCCACACTCCTGGGGGAGAAAAAAAAAAATCTTGCACTCCTAAAAGGTTCATGTTTTAATTCTGTTATTACAAATCATGGATATTTTACAGCACTAAATAAAATTTGGTTTAAATTTGATATGAAAAAATTTATCTAAGTACCTCAGTTCAACGTGTCACGCCTCCTTTATTTTTGTATTGTGTTAGTTTATACACCCCAAACAAGTTTCAAGAAATGTACACTTTATGGAAACCAACGTCTGAAAAATACCATCATGTTAAACCCTAAAATCTTAATGTATCTTTCACCCTCATTGTGTTGCATGCATTTAAAATGGTTAACAAACTGCAGTATACATGATCTTAACCTTGCTGACAGGCTTGTAATTTAGAACAGATGTACTTCCCTTTAAAGGGTTGAAAGAGTTCAGGCCCAGTTAGTATTAATGGAAAAATTGCAGATTTATTGTGTTGTCAGATGAGGTGGATTTGCAGTAGTTGATTTATTTATTTATTTTTTGTAATGGTAAAAGTTAGTAATTTCCTCCATTACAACAAGTAATTTCTCTACAGTCTATAAGAAACAGCAGTACACTTTAAACTATTCCAGTGATACTCATTTGGTGTCACATCTCTGGGTTTCTCAAGTTACGGTGGTGCATTTTTTCTTTTCTTTACTTTTTTAAATTCCAGTAGGCACAGAGGAGCTGCTGCCCCGTGGTAGCCCGAGGATAAAGATGAGGTGAAGAAGATGTGACGAGGGTCAGACAGGATTCCAGTGGAAGTCAGAGATGCAGGTGTATAATTTTGCCTAGGCAACCACCCACTGCAGGATGCTGGTGTCCTTCCCACCAGTGGAGATCAGGTGACTGTCATCGTGCAGGAAGGCAACGTTGGTCACGTGACTGCTATGGCCACCGTATTCTTGACTTGGAGCCTGGATAACAAAGCAAAGCAGGACAAAAAAAAAAGTTAAGGAGTAATTAATTAAAAGTGAACAACATGCTCTTTTGGGAATTTTAAATGAAAGTTTCACGGTTTTCTTTATTTGAAGGATGTATAAACTATATGCACTGTTAACCTGGTGGATACATTACTGCACTAAATGCTCGGTTTCATCCTACTCTGTGCTTTGTAAGATGTCATGGAGAGCAAATGATAATATAGTCATAATAATCCCCAATCACCTGCAGTTCAAACCTTCCCTTTTGTCAGGGGCAGCCAATCATAAGAGAGTTGACCTAAGGAAGGAGGAGCTAAAACTGATCCTTCCAGACTCAGGATGAACTGAGGTGCTTAACCAAGTACAAGATACAAAAGTTTTATTTTGAACTGTGACTCAAGCAAAGATTCTCTAGTAGAGTCCAAGAGCAATAACAGAGTTTAAGTTCTCCATTGTTAATAGTAACCCTTTTCTTTTTCTTGTTTATGCATGTGTAAATTTGTGTGCATCATAGCCAGTGACATCTTACTCAGATAAAGTTGAACAATCTCATATGGGAAGTTATTTCAGCTGCTGTAGTCTTGCTAGAGCTGCTGCTGCCCCTGCAAGCCACTTTGCAACCCATCTCGACCTCAACTCCATTGATTCAATAGGAGCCTGACTTATTTAATCTACGAATCCATGCTCTCCTCTTGACGGGGGCTCTTATTGCAGCTTTAGATTTATTTGCATGGAAGCTACAGGAACAGCGGTCCAATACCAATAATACCAAATATAAACTACTGGAGAAGAAAATTATCTTCTTTAAACAACGTTAACCTTCTTGGTCACATAAATCACCTCATGAACCTTCTAAGTTTCAATAATCATGAAGGTTATTTGCAATGAAAAACAAATGTATAATGTGGGGGTTTTACATTCGTACCAGCTGTTCATGAAACACAACTGTCTGGTTTAAGCCACTAAACACTCATTTTCATTCCAAATCTGTTTAAAATATGTTGTAACTTTTTACAGCTTGTGATTTTCTGCGCTAATGGCAGCCAGTTTGTCTTAATGGACAATTTAGTTTACAGCCCCAGTTTAGAAGGCTTTAACTGAAAACTTGTAAAAAAGGTGTCTAACAGCCTGCAACGGTTTGTGAGCACAATATAAACACCTGGCAGACATTGTGCACATTACAGGCCTGATAATGATAAGGTATTCTGTTATTTCTGCTGAGCTTTCATTGGGTTTCCCCAGTCTTCATTAAAACTTAATCACAATGCAGTTGAGAGACAAACACCATAGCTACGTAGTTCTGGCAGTGTTGAAAGTCAGCGTGTCTGCGAAGTGGAACAAATTTCAACACGAGCATACAAACACGCAGACCCCGGCTCTGATGTGCTTTGTGTTTGTCACTGTGAGTTAACATGACTGACCCTTGGTTGAGAGCAGGGGAAGGAGAACAAGTGCACTTTGCCAAAGTCATCAGCAGAGGCCAGCAGGGATCCATCATGTGACCTGCACGCAGCATTGATGTCTGTGCCATCTGCTCCATCTGGCCAGATTCCTGCAAGACACAAAAAGACAAAAAAAAAAAGCTGCGGCCACATAAAAACACCGTGCTCTTCTCCATCAAAACAAATTCGCAAGAAGAAACGACTGTGTGAGAGCTACGCTTGCTTCAGGCAAACATTGCAAAATACTAGTGTGATAAAATAGATGAATTTAAAAAGTTTTATCAACCTACCAAACGTGTTGAAGCTCAGAGTGCAGGTGGAGGTGGCCCACTCCAGGTTGCGCACTGTGTCCATGTTGGTCACATGTTTACCACTGGATGCCTCCCCTAAAAGCCGAAGAAACCCCCCCCAAAAGATTCCTTGACATATGAACATAACTTTGAGAAGTCAGTGATATGAGTTTCATATTTTACCAGATTCCTATATTGACAGTAAAATCAGAGGGTGGAGCTAAAAGTGCACATGAACAGACATGAAGTATGACTTACAGAAGAGGATCTCATAGTCTCCTGAGTTGGTGACAAGGTACTGGCTGTTTTTCGACCAGTCCACATGGGTAACAAAGCTGGAGTGTCCCTGGGGAAGAGGCAGATCATGCAGAGTGACGATTGAACATTTTTTGTTAAAACTCTCTTTTAATGTTATTGATGTTAATTTTGAGTGAAATTCTCATCCAAAGAACAGCAATATATCAATTCACTTTTCAACCTCCATAAACTACTTAAGCCTTCAGACACTAGCGATCTGATTTTATGAAAAGAGATCACTGTAAGAATGGGAATTCATTTACAAACAGACATTTACAACTGGCGCTCCATGTGAGCATCTACTTACAGTGCATTTCCCCACACGGCTGTACTTTCGGCCGTTTTCAGTTACAGCATAGATGTAAACAAAGTTATCATGGGAAGCGACAGCCAGGAAGTTACCGTCTGCAGACACAAAGTGAAGTTAGCAGAAAATCAATGAACTGAAATATGAAATTTTGTCTGAACTTTAACATTTTATGGATCTGTGTCAGCGAGGTGAGCAGATGATGTTTTACCCGGAGAGTACTTGACATTGGAAATGATCTCATTGCCATCTGTGTGCATAGAAACAAGATCCCGAGTGTCAGTGTCCAGCACCAACCACCTGCAACACACAAGGCAGAGATTTGGGAAAATGCACATGACAAGGATCCAAATAGGAAGGCTTTAATATCTCCAGCATTAAAGGAGATCAGTGTTAGTGAATGTTTTGTCAATGCTCAGTTTCTGAATTTTAACTTGTTTCAGCTGTAAGGCTCACTTTCCAGTCATGGTCCCCACAGCCAGAACAGCCCCGCTGGGATGGAAGCCTGCAGACCTCCCTGGATCCTAAAGCACAGAGAAGACGACATACTTGTTATTTAGTACTTGTGATTGAACGGGAAGCTCAGTCCCTAACGCTGTCTTCATTCACAAAAATCTTCCTCACCTCGATGGTCTTGCTCCACAGGGGCTGGTGGGAGTGGGCATCCCAGAGGTGAACTTGTTTGTCCTGTGAGCAGGTAACAAACTGCTCCATGGTGGGATGGATGTCCAGACCCCACAGCTCATCGGTGTGACCCTGTAGCACATCATATCATTTCTTATTTAAAATGCAGCATGCATAAAGTTAAAATATTTGTTAGTAGTCAGCCTGTGAATGTTATCAGCATGTACCTGCACAATAGGTGTTAATGTATCAGGGAAGGCAGCTCTGATGATTGCATTCTTGGTGGTTCCAACAAAGAGTTCTCCGGGTTTACCTTCAGCCAGAGCACGAACAGGACCGAAGGACTCTCCCACCTGGACACACACATGCAGCACAGAGTCAAAGAAAGCACAATATTCAAAACATTAAGTAATAAAACTTTTTTTGGAGTTATTTACTTGCAACACAAGAGACACCCACTGACAGTTTAATCACTAAACTGAGAAAAGTTTAAAATAATATTTAAGTGGGTTCCACAGAAGTTTCACGACCTCCGATTTCCCCTCAGAGGAGAATTCGCTCACCTCCATCGTTGCCTTTTTTCTGTAATCGTGGTCCCACAGCACCACCTTGCGGTCTTTCCCCCCTCCAGACACCATGGTGCCGTCCTTGAGAACACACACTGAGAAAATGCCGCCTTCGTGCGCCGCTGACACCACCTGGCTGATGCGGGTACCACCTGTCAGACGACACAGGGAATCAGAGAGTGAGCAGCAAATATCCTGCCTCTTTACATTTGTGCTTCACAGTAATGATAAATGAATGATTTCATTTAAAATCCAGACTGCCGTATCTATGTCAGATGCCCCACCCCCCATTATCAGTGGCTTGCTGATCTTATGTCGTGTCTCAGTCTTGAAAAGATCCACCCAGAATTAAAAGGGCACATTTGGTAAAATCTGGGGTCTTTTTCTGACAAACTTCTCTAACTTTCAATTTAAGGATGTTCCTGTTGACTAACAGATTTGCTTATTCCATCGAGGGCCGATGACCTACAACTTTACTGTGTTAATGGGAATGTGAAGCTCAGTTGTGTTGCTGCTAACTTAGTGTCGTTTGCAAGGAAAGGTTTTGTTAGTACCAATCGACCTTTCCGAGTTCTGGAGTTTTGTTAATTTTTTTAACCTATGTTCTAACGTGAGAAGTTCTGTTTTGTATTCAATGTAACCAGTTTTTGTGTTTCCCTTCGTTTTTTTTCTTTTTTGTTAGCTGTATCCACAAATGCTTGATTTTATGTTCTGTTATTCCTGTTTTATTGAAACAATCATATATGAATATAAACGTGTTCAAACCTTCGTTAATTCAAGCAGCCAGGATTTCTGTGATTGGCGATTGAATCTCTAAATTTTGTCAAAAAAGAAAAGAAAAGAAAAAAAAAAGCTGGATCAGAACTTTCACTTTGATCGTACCTTTGGCCCAGATGTAGAGGTTCCCACTGGAGTCTCCTGTGATGGCGTCTCCATTCTCAGCGAATGCCACACACAACACATACTTTGGTTTCTCGTGTTTCTACAAAGCCAGACAAATAAGGATTTCAAGGACTACAGAAAAGACTGCTGTCATAGACTGCACCTTAAGAAATAAAACTAAATATACAGCAGGGTTTTAAGAACAAACAACTTGTGTATAGTTGCGATACCTCAAACAGGCCCTGTCTCTTGGTGAGAGTGTTCCCCTCCATGGTCCAGAAGTTGATGTGAGATTTTCCACAGGTAACAATCAGGTTGGTGTCCATGGGATGAAACACAGCGGCCAGCACAGAGTCATTGGAGCACTGCAGGGACAGAAGCCAGGAAGCTATTGTTTCATTCTATTTGCTACGTTCATGAAAACATACCATTAAAATCCTTCATCCATGCATGTTATCAAAAAAATTTAAAACCAGGAGATCAATAATGATACAGCTGTATGAATGAGATCAGACTCAGGTGGCCATACCTTGACTTCAGCCAGCTGCTTCTCCTTCTGCCAGTTCCAGACTGACAAGATGTGATCGTTGGCATCATCCACAGCGCAAAGGAAGGTGCCGCCATTCTGGTGAATGAATGAATGAATAAATAACTGATTAAATCTTAATAAAGCATGAAAACATAGAAAGGGGCCTGAATGACTTGTGTAAAAACTGGGTATTTGGATAAGTGCATAGTTATTGGGATTGTATTATATTTTGCAGGAAGCATTACACTTGCAGTGTTATATATAGATCACATCATGAGTCTGGCTGACTAAAGCATTGATTATATCTGAGCCAGAACTATGACTCATCAGTTTAACGGGCTTCTTACTGACAAAGACATTAACCATCGCCTGCCAAAACACACTCAAGTAACGTTGTTAAGCCTGTGATTTATGACACCGACTGACGTAGATGATGGATGTAGAAAAACTGAGACACATAAATAGTTGGCTGATTAAATGTGAAGTTTTAGGGGAATATATGTCTTTACACTAAAATAAAACACCTCCAAATGCATCCCCTTTTTCTTTAGAGGTCATTATTCATTGGTGTAATTCCCTGAACTAGAATGATGTTGACACCTCTAGTCTAAAAGGGTGAGATGCTCCTTACCGACTTTGAGAAAGCCACACAGGTGACCGCTCTATCGAACACTCCCGTTCCAAGCACATGGAGCGTGTTGAGGCTCACAGAATCCCAGACGCGAACATGGGGAGCCAGCAGCTGAACAAACACACACAAAAAAAAAAAAAGAGGAGACATAGTAAAGTTGTTTGATTCATATCAAACCTTCTTCTGGTTTCCACAAAAAACAAAACAAAACTTTATTTGAAGTTTTAAAGCTCTTTCAGTTTCATATTTAGTGATTAGGAGACAACGCTACGGCAGGATTGGAGATGCTCGCAGTACCTTTCCATCTTTAGAGTTTCCAGCCACTTGTCCTGTTGCTATGGTAACCATGTCAGGATGCACACTCAGGCTAAGAAGATATGAGAAAATATTAATTATATTTGTGGCTTTGTGATTATTAATTCTCATTCATTCTGCTTCTTTCACACGATGCCTTTAAAAATGTTTATCGTGACACACGCCGTTTTCTCTGGTCTCTGACTTTTACAGGAAATCTCGAGTATTTTTCAGAAGCACGTTATAGACACTTGACACGTATAAACAACAGCCATATAAACAAACCGATTGACTCACATTTTCCAAGTCAATAAAAACAAATATACAATATTTATTTCAATGTGAATCATATTTTGCATTTCTAAAACACAAAAAAAATGACAACGTGAAGAGGCGGATTCCACGTGACGGCGTGGGAGAGGAGAGCACGATTGTTTCCCTGCAGAGCGGAGTAGCTTTCCCAGCATGCCCCAGGGGGCCTTAATGTTTACATCCCAGTGTCTCCAGGCACAGGATGTCAACTGGTGCTCATTAAGTACAGCACAAATTTCACTGATGGTAAACACAGAAGCTGTCGATGACGTGTTACGCAAAAACAAAAACAACTTCTGAGCAGCTCGTTTCTCTCTTTGTCTCACGTGTGGGGTCGAATAGAGTTTTGCTTTTTTACATTTTCTTTTCATTTTAATTTCTTTTGGGAGGAGATTTGCTCATTTTAGCTTCATTTTTACTGTTTAAAGAGGTTTCCTCTAGTTTTTATTCATTTGAATGATGATTGTTATGTTAGTTCTTCTGTATGAAAAGACATAACATCAAGTGAGTCTGTTTAAACAAAACCATCTATATCACGGTGTGTTAGTTAAACACAGCTTTTGATCAAACGGGATCTGTTTACAAGACTTAGAGTAAATGAGGAAAGCAGAGATGATGCAGGAAAATGCACAGTCTCTGTAAAGATTAAAACACTTTAATGGCTGCTCTCATCAGCCTGCTGTTTTCTCACCATTTGATGTCATCGTTGTGGCCCAGGTAGTGTCTCTGCTGCTGCTCCTCTGTGTTGTACAGCACCACCACTGAAGCATTGAAGTAGACAATCTCTCCCGTGGGAAGCAGGTACAGGTTGGAGCGGCAGTCACGACCACGGTAGCCATAACTGGACCACGGTTAGATTAAGGAAGATGGCTGATGCTGGACAGGATTACCAGAATATTCAGCAATTTTATTTTATATATTTTGTTGATGCTTCTTACTAAGATAACTTAGAAACACCAAATCTTATTTTTTGTAATTTCTTGGTTTTCAGAGATACAGTTTGTGCTTTCACCCCTATTATTTATCTTACAGACAAATATGTGTCAGAACAGCTGTGAAAACAGAAGATATGATCATTAGTTATTAGTTATATTAGAAAAATGTACTCCCACACCGGAGGTCACGTCCATTACGTTTATATGGTCTAACAGGTTGATTGGTGAGCCACAGACAGTTGCATGTTGTATGAATCACAGCAGAATAAATCTAAATAAACCTAAAAATAAAGTAACGCTAGCCTGAGTCTATTAATCAGATATTTTAAATATCTAAACCATCCGAATCTTTAAGTAAACTGTTCGTGTACTTCTTAATTTCTCTCTGTCTGGATCAAGGATACACCCACTGCAGTTTGAGCTTATGGTCAGGCAGCGCCACCTTCTGGTCAAGGCTGTAAGTCCCCTTCTGCTGGTCTGGGACGTGCATGGTGACGGGACGGCCGCGGAGGAACATCCTCACGTAGCTGTCCTCTGCAGTTAAAGAGGGAGGGAGGAAAAGCAAGATCACCAGTTAAAGAAAGAGAGAAGGACAAAGTAACACTAGTTTTGACCTCTGTACCATCACCCTCTCTAGCTTTGACAGCATTTTTTACTAACTTTATAACCAAAATGATTTTGTGTCAGTAAGAACATAATTGATTGAAATACTTCTTTAAGTTTCACCCCAGTAATGCCAATTTGAAGACAGCGGACGCAGCAGGAAGTCTAGAAACCTCCCAACTCAACACCTGACATCAGAATAATTTTTCCTTCTTTGGTGCTTGGTATAAATTTTCAGACACTTTGTGATTAAATATGCATACGAGGCCATCTCTCTCTAAATTTGTGCTACTTTGCATGCTTCAGAAGAGAAAATTAAACACTGAATAAAGCCAGCTTCATAATTATCATGTCTCTTTGGTGGCACATTAAGACTTCAAAATGGAAATGAGGAAATATTGTTAACAGCCTCTCACAAAAAATCCTTTCAGAATACAGACAGGACTAAAACTGGAAAATTTGTTGTATGTAAGAGTTGCTGAAGTTTTTCAAAAAGACTTTAAATCCATGTAATATAAAGTTTATACCTTTTTTTTTTTTTTTTTTAATTGAATAAAAAGCAATTTGCTGGTATAAAATGTAACAAGGATACAGTAACGCAGCATAAAACTTTCATAGCTGCTTCCTTGCATGTAGACGATTATCTTTTCATATAAAGTCTTGCATGCAATGAGGCATAAGTTTAATTAATTTGACCTAATTTGCATAAATGTCCAACAGAAAAAAAAACGACGACGTAAAATAGCAAAACAGCACACCACCTCACAATTTACCAGTGCTTAAAAAGATGTCACATTTTTGCTTGTTAAATATATATTAATGGGAAAATGTATAAACAGACAAACAGCTTCACATGCTTAAACACTTTCCAGCAATTACAGATCTTTTGTTTTACAACGTATTCAAAATCTCCAGTAGTCTCGTACTCATCTTAATGGGAGATCCTCTGCATTTCCAACATCCTCTAAAATAATTAAAATGGGACATCACTATCTCTAATGAGAAAATGCATTTCTTTGAAATGACAGTCAGAAGAATCCTTCAAGAGTTCTTCGAGGACTCCTGAAGGCTAATTGACTTTCACACATGAGAGGCTGCTCATCCCCTTTACAGCAAATTAAAGTGTGACAGTAATTGGAGGCTGAGACATAACAGCTAACGCAATTATCACACACACGCACACACACAGAGAACAGTACAGACAAAAGCAAAGCAATGGTGGGATTAAAATTTTATTTTACCTGCATTGAAAGTGCATTCTTTGGATTTGCTGGAACACAAAAAGAAAAATGGTGTTCAATTAATATTATTTTGCACATTACACGATAAACAGCATGAAGGTTACAATCATTTTCCGAAAGTGCTGAGAGGTGGGTATATTATGTCTTTATAAATTATTTACTCATGCTACATCTCTTACCCACAGTTAATTGAAAATAGAGGGCAGACACACACAGAGTGTACCACACATGTCCAAAGATGTGCACAACTTTTCGCCTTCAGAGGATCAGATGATGTAGTCTGAAGACAGGATTTAGACCCATTTATTTAGAAATCCTGTTTGAATATTACATTCACACTAAATACTATAAGACCTAAAATGTGCAAAGTGAAAAGCATATTTTTAACAAAACGAGTCATACCTGACACGCAACATTTCCAGTATGACCTTTGAGAAAAGTGATTATTTACACTCCTTAGATTATTTTAGAAACTGCACCACTGATGGCAAGGACTATAAGCAGAGGCCTGAGGAGCTTTCAATCAGCCCAGACATGTCAACAACCAGCTGACAGTTGAGGCAGGAACTGGAAAGATCAGATCTGGTGCATACGATTATAGCTACGATGCAGTATGGCACACTTTAATGTAAATAACGTCTTCACCTGAGAAAAGAAATAGTGGTGCTGTAGAGATTTCTGCGGGTAGGTCATTCATAGGATGGATGGCTTTGACCAGTAGTCTGGTCAAACTCATGCCGTGTCAAAAAACATATCAAAGAATATCTAACAGATTAATTTTCTTTGAACATTCATAGAAAAAACATAAAACAAAACAGGAATTGGGGTATAAATCGTGCGGCTTTGTTGTGGTTCACAGTTATCAAACACAGCGACTGGTCTTAAAGGTTTGATTAGGATTTAAAGGTTCATTTCTTATATTCCTAGAATATGAATATAAACTATCACCTGGGAATAGTAGGTAACAGGCCTGGATACACAGAGGACCAGAAGACCTGATACTGAAAGGCTGGTTTGATAAAAATTTGATGAATTTCTTTTATCCTCAACTTGGCGAAACAAATAAAGCAAACAACAAAGTAGCTTGTATTTGCCCCGGGCCGGGCAAGTTGATACACATTTCTTTAACATTATCTTTGATGCCTAAAACTTTCCAACTTGCTAGTTCTGCTGTGTAAACAGGTTTGTAAAGACGAGTCAGCAGACACAAAGCAAACAGAAGTCCACTTGTATTCGCAGACAGTGTCAGCGCCTATCAGTTAAACACACGGCAGATGTGAAACAGTGTGACAGAGAAGCATCGCAGTGGTCAGAATTAAAAGATGCCACACAGACAAGCTAAATGCATTTACAAGTAAAAATGACAACCGGCGAGTCAGCCACTCTGCCAGGATCCGTGATTAGACCTGCCAATCAAAACCTGCCACATCAGCGAGAGCTGCAGATGTCCCTGAATCTGCTGTCACCCAATCAGAACTGCCTGCCAAGCATTTCAGCGCATGCTGAGAACTCAACCTAACCTGTCTGGATGCTATCAACCAATCGGGATGTTGAAGCGCTGCCTCAGCTGACAGCTGGATGTCACCATGGCAACAGCAATAAAGGTAAGGCTTGATACGATAAGAGGGAAATGGATGTTTGGTCCTCGCAAAGCAACAAGCGAATCAAGAAAGACGTGCTTGACTTTTCTGAGTATTTCTATGGAAACACAGGCAAACAAATAACAGCAGCGAACACACTTCTTCTCATGTAGATTTATTGTACAACCACAGAGCAAGTCATATAATACAGAAGAGTACTATGAGGAAAACTGCAGTGACACAGAACATTTGTCTCAGGTTCACAGATAAACAAAGATAAACCACTCAAACTAGAATCAACATCTTACTATAGCAAAGTTAGTTTAGATTTAGGTTTAAATCCAATATCTGTTCAGGCTCATAAGGGAAGAATGTAATAAGTAGGCACTGAAGATCATCACCAACCACACATGGCTGGTCTGAAACCCTGAGTACTCACTAATAATTTCAATACAATATCCATTTATTTGCTGTACTTATTAAGTTATCCAGCCTTGATCTGTTATGCATGGATCTGTAGGAGGAGTATGACTAAGAAAAACAAACAAACAAAAACCTGGAATGTGTCTTTTTCAACCTGTTTCACTTTTCCAGTAGTTCCACATTAGGTGAATGATTTTGGACACAAGCTATCTTTTGGTTCCTGGTGATATGCGTTTTGTGAGGAGACATTTTGCCACATATTCTAATCACTACCTCTTTGAACATTTATGTCAAATATGAGGAAACTCCCTGAAGGCTTTCAAAAGAATTGTTAACACCACAGAGGGAAAACCTGAAAGCATGAAACCTCCATACCTGGTGGGTCGGTTAAAAAAAAAAAAAAAAAAAAAAAAAAAAAAAAAACAGACTAGTTGACAAAAAGAAGCTTTACCAAGGCTGCATTATGAAAGTAACACATAAAGAAACTGAGTGAGTGGGAAAGACTGCGGCATACAAACATGAAAAGACCCCAGGCTGTGCCGTGTGTATCCTGATATTTGTTTAATGGGGAGTTTACTAAATAAAATCTTGACAGTATTGAGACATATCAATAGCTCTCTAAGCTTACGGGTCAACTGAAACAATGATTTGAGATTTCTTTTATAGGTTCGTTACAATGTGAACAAGGGACCTATGCAAAAAGAAAACAGGAAAATGAGATGAGAGCCTGCGTGTGTGTTTGAAGAAGATTAAAGGACAGCAGAGCAAACAGACGAGTCATCCGAGGGCCTGTGTGGCGTCTGTTGTGTCTCTGGGCAGTTAGAGGCGACCAGGAGGGGTTTCGGCTCTTTAAAGCAACCACATAAAGCCCTGTTTGTTCCTTGAACTGCGAGCATGTGTTTCTGTTTGTGTGCATGTGTAAGTGTGGTCTGCCAGGAAGATGAGACGTGGCATGGCTCTGGCCAATAACAGAACACAATTGATCCAGAACCTGTAATTATGGCGGTCCATGCTGCGCAACTGGCAGCCGGACAGGGCTCATAACTCTGCCTCTACAACCCAACGGCAGCGGCCGTCACTAGTCACCGGGTTTCCAGGCAGAGGGAACGCACAAACAGACCTCTCATTAACATGCAGCACCGAGGGTGTAGTTGGCCTTTTCTGTGGGCTCTCTGAAAACACAAAGGGTTCTTGTAAGAACCAGAGGGCACTAATGAGCACCGGTGCATCTGCAGAAAGATTAAAAGGACCGACATTTTTGTGCTGGGCCACTTGTCACTTTGAATATATTGAACTTTAACCACTTTTTGCAAGCAACAAAATCAGGATATTTTAAGTTTTTAAGTCTAAGTTTAGGATATTTTATCCTAAACTTAGTGGTTTGAAATAATAAACGGATATTTTTACTCCTGCAGATCAAACTTGCAAAGAGCATTTGTTTGGTTATCATTTTTTGCTGTTTACAAGAGACACCTTCTCTCTTTCTTATAGGAACTCTTAAGTACTAGTTCCATCCATCTGGGAGATTAGAGTGATGCACACAGGGAGGCAGAAGATGTTGTGGTCCGAGTAATGGGACTCATCCCCCTGAACTGTGGTGGGAGTGGTGGGAGCGGTCAAGAGTGCATGCATCCATTTCCTGCTCAATTAGGACTTAAGTACTGCAGCAGCTATAACAATAGACATGAACATAGTTGACTTTCTTCATATTTTCACTTGTGCGCAAAATACATTAGTGTATTTTGTTTTAGTCATAAACTAATCAACTCTGACACTTATGAGGCATCAGACAGTGTCCAGATAGCAAAAGGGGAGGAAGAAAAATAAGAAAAATCTGCATTTTTAATCCAATGTTATGCTTTATTCTGATTCTAACAATCATTAGAGTTTCATCTAACCAACTTCAGATTTCCTGTAAAATTATAAACCTCAAAAAGCAAGAAGGAAGGCACAGTTTTTCCATGTAATGCATTCTAGATCCAAGTGATACAAACACAAAAAGGAGATGACAGACTGAACGTGATATGAATCTTTTCCTTTTCCGTAGTGTATGCAAACCCTGTACAATACTCGTGCTACCCTAACTTTGAAATGACTTATTATATGAAAATAAAGACAGACACATTGATGTTAAACTGGTTCAATGTGGTGCAAAATAGTCCTCTCCAATCAGACACATGCTCAGTATGTTTGCTGCATGTAGAGCAGGATGTTCAATCAATGTTATCAATGTTTCTGCAAGCTGTGCAGAATTGATAATGGTAACATCAGTCCCACAGCTTCCCATCTCTGGTCATAATGCTACAGAGGATTACAAAACAAAAGTCTTAGTAGCATTTTGAATTGATGCTCAATTAGCTACTTTTAACTTGTTTCGGAAATCAATGAATTAATTTGGAAAACTTGAAAATGAATTAGTATATAAAAGTGCACCAAGCTCAGTAGCAAATTAAAGTAGAGCAGATGATGACGGGTACTTTGTAAAACCTGAACATGTGTAATATTCTTGTTGAAGTTCAGGGTGTCCAGTAAAGCAGGAGCTCTGTCTGATCTGCTGTCAGAGTCAGTCAGGTTTAACAGAATAATGAGTTAGCCGACAGATCTGCTGAGTACAGAGCGACTGGTCCGATGTCACATCACATTCACTGAGTCCCATCTGTCTGTGTGCGTTTCATAACCAGGCAGAAATGTTCATTAGCAGCCAAAACAGCAGCTTACGCCTAAAATGGTTTAGCATTTGCATAATGTAATGAGTTTGTAATAAAGAAATACACTTCAGGAAAATAAATATTTTCACAACAGCCAGATAGATGGTTTTTACTTTGAATGCGGTTGTTATGTGAATGTTAGCTAAATAAATAAGCATTTGTAACTCACCTTATTCATATTTGTTTGAACCAAACATTTAAAACTCAAAGTATCACACAGTTTAGCATTTTTTCATAAGACCTGCCCCTTGCCATTAGGCTCATGGTCGATGAACTCATCAAGCTTTGTTGTTTTATTCATGTAACCATGCAGCTGCCCCTCCCCACAGCCCTGCAGACAGAGAACCCGACTGCATCTAATGGTTTGCGTGACAACGGTTTCAAAAAGCAGCACCACTTCCCCTGAATGTCTTCGAACCTAAGCACTGACTGCTGACTTTGTTTGGAGTGAAAACAACCAAGCATTTCAGAGGGTAAAGCCTGAATGCATTTACCTACCAATAAAAACTGTATTTAATTTTCTTTTCATTTAAACTGCAGCTGAGGGACTAGTTGTAACAAAAACAAGTACCTCTCTTTATAAAAGCTGTGTATTCATTTTCCATAATGGAGATACCAACCAGCCATCCAAGGTTTAAAGCTACACAGTTTCCTTTATGACATGCAAACAACTTAGGTCGTAATTAGCATGTCTTTGCCTTTCAAATGATTCCCAAATATACCATCTCTGCTTAAAGTCTGCTTCTACTCAATTCTAGTCAATCATTGACTACTCATTGTAAAGCAGCAAATTACCTGGGTGATTTCTTCATGTCTGCAAGGTTTCCGTTACACTAAACGTCAACACTGGTGAGCAGTCAGAGCGATTCTTCTCCTGTCCAAAGCCACACCAACACACAGACTTCCTCCTTCACTCTGCAAACTTTTAGCTCAGCCTGAAAGGTCATATTATCCAATCAGAATGCACTTCCTTATTGTCCAGGCACACCCCTTTCTGCACAACTACCACGCCTCCCTTTTACCAAGAACTGTTAGAAACATGATACATCAGCAGAATGAAAGGAGTAAAGGAGACAGTAGAGGAGAGGAGAGAAATCAGGTCATATCATCCAATCAGAATCCACTTCCTTACTGTACAGGCACGCCCCTTTCTGCACAACTACCACACCTCCCTTTTACCAAGAACTGTTAAACATGATACTTGAATGAAAGGAGTAAAGGAGACAGCAGAGTAGAGTAGAGCAGAGTAGAGCAGAGTAGAGATAAGGATCAGAATCAGGCCGCCAAAGACTATAATCGAGTCCACTGGATGCTTTGGAAAATGTTTATTTAGACATTTCTGGGTTTTTGTTTTTGTTTTGTTTTGTGGGGGTTTTTTTAAACCATGGTTACACAGCAGTAAAATTCCAATTAAGGACAGTCAGTGAAGTAAAGTTTTACTTTACTTTTACAGTTTCTTCCAATTTGAACCAGAGAGTTCTGCTGACAGATTTCTTTAATTTACCACAGCAGCATTTCTTTATCATGTAAAAAAACTGACACGCACTGCTGAAATGCATCTTCTTTTTCTTATATTAAGATATCGCAGCGATTAAATGTGTAAAAAAGTTCCTTGAGCCGACAGGAAGCAGAGTTTCATTGGTCTGACCCACCTAAGATTAAAGTAGTTTGTATGTGGCCCATTTTATGCGCTTTCTGCAGTTTTGTCAGTGGTGATCACTGTGGTCATTATACATAAAAAAATCAACAAACAAACACCGGTGCCTTGAAATTCCCCCCAAAATTGTGCTCTCTCTTTTAAATTGCCTTTTCAAAAATGTAACTATGCCCTTGTCAAAAAAATAATCCTATTAAAGAGCAACATTTTTATTGTTTCCCAGTTTTAGATGGTATCAACACCTCTGAGAGGATGATTTAAAACAACACGAGTAAAACCAAAGACTGAACTGATGTATGATGAAAAATCCATCCATTTATCCATCCATCTTCTTCCGCCTATCAGGAGCCGGGTCGCGGGGGCAGCAGCCTAAGCAGAGAAGCTCCATGGCCTCCTCCAGCCTGTCCGGAGGAACGCCAACGACACTGAACCTACTGTTATACCTAAAATACTATGATCTTCTCTAGATACTATATTAGGACTTAAATTTACACTGACACTGCTTTCTTTATAATAACAATTTTTTTGCATTTTTCCGGGATGACAATGGAGGAGAGTATCTCCACATACATTGTAAAGGGTCAGGTTGCTTATTATTTTACTCGTTCTTCACCGTTTTTCCAGCATCTGACTGGGACAGACTGCCAGACTGGTTCAATTACTGCCACTTGAGTCTGCCTACAGACAGAAGACAGTGCAGCGATAAGACAGCTCATTACGACTAACCCACTGAACTTCATCACAGTCCTTCTGACCCACAGTTTGTTAGAAAAAAAGTTTTCAGACTGGTTGTCATGGCAACGCAGTCGAGCAGCAATCTCCAGGGATGAAAAATGAAGCCTGCTTGGATGTGGTGAAAACTGCAATCCCTAAAATGACCACTTGAGACAGACTCCCATGCTGTAACGCCCAAACCTAATGACTTATAATGACTGTTTTTCCACTGCAAGGCTCAGCCTCACAGCAGAACCATACTTGCCAATCTTAAGACCTCAGAATTATGGAGGCATTCAAAAAGGGGAGTGTAGGTTATACATATACAAAAAAACTGGCATTCTACAGTATTTATTTATTTAACACTATTTATTTAAAGTTAAATGTCACCGTTATTACTGTCCCCAGCCGTGGCTTTCCAAATTCAGAGGCTGCATCCACGTGAGGACCCCTCCGTGGCTTAAGTGGGCCAGGTCCTCTAAAAGCCAGGTAGGCCGGAAGTGAGTGACTGTGACGGTCTAGCCTTCAGAATTACGTCACGGGCTCTCTCGGTGGAGTGAAACTCTGCCGTCTGCTCCTTGCTATCCAGACATAACCGGACGCTGGCGCAAATTTGGGACCATCTCACACTTCTGTTTTCTGTTTGACGTTTATTCAGCTGTGCGAAAACCCCTGGAGGAACACCCCCCCCCCCCCGAGGGATTAATAAAGTTGTATTTAATCTAATGTAATAACTTTAATCTCAGCCAAACCGTTTTACTGAGGAACAAATAGAACCTTGAAAAAAGTCAAACAATATCATTTTTAGGTTATCTAAGTGATTTATATATCATGTTTAACCTGAGTAGCGAAAGACCGCGGGGGTTTGAAAACGATGTGCCGGGAGTTTGCTGTTCTCGCCGGCTCAGATATTTGAAGTTCACACTGCTACATTTCCTCCTCAAAATGTGCTAAAAGTTTATTTTGCGATCCAGAAAGAGTAATAAAACTAAGTAGCTGCCGCCATTGTTGGAAACTGGAATTGGCTGTGATATGGTTTTTCAATTTTGTTGTCCAGGTGGAAAAACAGGAGAAATTCGGGAGAATGGTGGCTCCGGGAGATTTTCGGGAGGGGCACTGAAATTCGGGATTCCCCCGGAAAAATCTGAAGGGGTGGCATGTATGAGCAGAACATGTGCAGCATTATTTTGGTAGATTTCCCCTAAAGGACAAATGTAGAGGTAGAACCTTTCTTATAACTCACCCATGTAAGCATTAAGGCTTTAAGTTATGCATTATTAGGGATATTTTTGATAAACCTGTGGGAAGCAGGAAGGCTTTTGGCTCTCTGCTGGATTTCAGCTTCACCACTTTGACTCGCTCTAAAATATTTGTGTGTTGTTGCCTTTTGGAGCACTTTTATTGCATTATCTGACAAACAACAGGGTTTACTCTGTGGTCAGTACTTTAGTGTCCCAAACATTAAGAGTTGTCCATAGATTTTGCTAGGGCTGAACGATATATCGCATTTGCGATAATATCGCGACATGATCAAGTGCAATTTTCTAACCGCAAAGGCTGCGATTATACTCTGGACATGTCCAAATTCATGGGCTGCATCCTCCTGAGGCCGCATTTGTAGACCGATTACGTCACAGCGACGCGCCGAAGGCTGTCCAAATTACTACCATATCCCAGAATTCATAGCGCGGCCCAGCCAAACTCCAGTTTCCAACAATGGCGGCCGCTACTAAGTTTTAAAATTACTCATACTAATCTTTCTGGGTCACAAATAGGGCTGGGCCATATTATACCGTTCACGGTAATACCGGTATAATGTTAGGCAACGATAGGAAAATGAAATATCGCGATAGAATGGGAGTAAAACGCGCATGCGCAGTGCCTTTGTTTTCATACGCACATGGCCGATTGTTGAGTGAAACAAATGAACCAGAATTGGTTTGTAAAAATGGTGCAACTTCAGTGATGTGGAACTGGTTTGGCGTTTGTCCGTCAGATACACAACAAAGCACATTTTTTGCAGAACATGTAAGCGGCCGTCGTTATTGTCGTATTTGTCGGACTAAGATGCTCTTAAATCTGGGAGTAATCTGGGTCCTAAACTCCGTATTCTTCAGGTCAAACGAACACTGCATCACCACTGAGAGTTTAAAAACTGTCTAAATTCTTTCATCTTTAATAAAACGATCAGCATTGCTGCTTTACCAGGTGTAACTATGAAGTTTAACTTCCAGGCATCCATGAAAACAAAATTTATTACATTTAACGGAGTTAGAAGTTATCAGGAAGCTAGCAGAAGTTAGCTCGCTAGTTTCGCTAGTTACCCAAGCATGATATAGCATGTTCTGACTGAGAGATTTCTGAATAAATTCAAACGTACAGCTCTGCTATCACTTCCAACATAAATGAAGACGGGAAACTAAACAGCAGTGACGTTTGTAGGGTTACTGAAGTTGGGCTAGCTGCTATATAATGATGTGCTACGTGATCGCTAGCGACACAGCTATGTTAGCATGACATAAACAGTGAAGCTGGAGGACGAACACTAACACTTTTCCACTTATAAAAGTTAACGTGCCTGATAGTTAGAGACAAATGCAATCGCATGGCAGGATGCTGTAAACGGACCAAACTTCAGTCAGGAGAACAACTGAGATAATCCATAACAACTGAGATAATCCATCCACAATACGAGGTTAGTCATTAATATACTGCAACAACATGGGAATAGAGCAGCTGCCAGAGAATTCAACATTAATGAATCAATGGTACAGAAGTGGAGGAAGCAAGAAGAATGAGTTTAATAAAGTTTGATTTATCTGACTGCTTTGTTTCGCTTAATGTGCCTTATAATCCCGTGCACCTTATGGTCCGAAAAATACGTACTGCACACTGCAGTTTAATGTTGCAAAGCACCTCTTTTTAACTTCAGTGGATATTATACATGGTTATGCTCAGGATATGTCAGCCCATTTCTACTGGAAATGCCTTTTGGTTAAACTTTCAGCAAGGAATTTGTATTCGCACTGTTAAATTTTTATATAGCTTTAATGTACATAAAAACCAGCTTCTTGTTTAAGTGAAAATAAATGGAAGGTTGTCTTTTTGCACTAGTAATGTTGTGGAGTTGTATTTTGTCTTGCATCAATTATATCGTCAGTTATATCGTTATCGCAAATTTTCAAATATATATCGTGATAAATATTTTTGGCCATATCGCCCTGCTCTAGTCACAAAATAAACTTTTAAAATATTTTCAGGCGAGAAAGTAGTTGTGTAAACATCAAATATCTGCTCGGTTTATCAAGATATCCCATATTTGCAAAAGTGCTTCGACGTTTTCAGAGGCGTCTGCTACCCACCAGCTCGACAGCTAGCCGGGAGCTCGAGGGTTACTGATGCGGCCGAGAACGGCACAACTCCCGGCACATCATTTTCAGATCACCGCGGAGTTTCGCTGCTCGGGTTAAACGTAATATATAAGTCACTTAGACAACCTAAAAATGTTATTGTTGGGCTTTTTTCAGTGTTTTGTTTGTTCGTGAGTAAATCGGTTTGGCTGAGATTAAAGTTATTAGATTAGATAAAATAAAACTTTATTAATCCCCCGGGTGGGTTCCTCCTTGGTTTTCACACAGCTGACTAAACGTCAAACAGAAAACTTATTAAACAGAAGTATGAGACAGTCGAGAATTTACACCAGTGTCTGGTTATATTTTAGATAGCAAGAAGCAGACGGCCGAGTTTATTAAACTCCACCGAGACAGCGGTGACGCTAATCAGAACTAGCCTTCTGATTCAGAAGGCTAGACCGTCCAATTTCACGCCTTTAAATTTTAAAGGCGTGTTTGTGTGTGTGTTTATACAATTGCTATTATGTTTGCACTTTATGTGTAATGTTACTGACTGCAAAGATCAGTAAGATGTGTGTATTTTTTATTTATTAGTTTTATTTATTTAATATTATTTTTTAATTGAATGACTGTTTAGTAGTTCACAGATGTCGAAAAACTGAGTGTGGTAAAGCCACTGATTTTGTTTATGTATATTTCTGCAATCTGCACATTGTACTGACTTTCATTTTAATGTTTACACCAGGGTTCCTTGTCAGCACTTTATGCTCAGATGTTTGTAAGCTAAAAATAAACTATTGTGTATGTTCAAATATACTGTTGTGATTGAAGAAGTTAAATAAAAATGTCAGTCATCAATTCATGCATCACCTCATGTTATCATAACAGAGGTCTGTCTTCCAGGAAAGAACAGTTTAAAATTAATGTAATATAGTATTGGCCATACTATATGATGTATTGCTTGTCTTTGTTTAATAATACAGAAGACAAAGACCTTAAAAAATAATCGCATATCGCATCGCAATCGCAATATTGGGGCAAAAAATCGCAATTAGATTATTTTCCATAATCGTTCAGCCCTAGATTTTGCATTAAACGTCTATGTTTTCACACCAGCTCTCAGATAAAGGCTGTTACCTTTTGCCACCAGAGGAGCTGCTGGAGGATGTTGTTCGACTCCGACTCTCCGCCCCCATCTCTCTCCTCACCAGGGTGAGACGTTCTGTGGACATACTCTTTCTGAAGAAGGGAAGAGGAGGGAGAACTCTTGATGTTTTGATGAACAAACTGTAACATTACCATTTTTTACATGAAGTTACAATTGGGTTAAAAGAGGATTAAAAACAACAGTTGATTGCTAAGTTAATGCCTATTCAATTAAACTTAAAGTATCAAACAAGAGAAAGTAAAGTGTACTTGATGATGCTATTTTACATAAAAGTAAATTAACTTTAACTGTCAATTAAAGAATACATCAAATTGCAGTTCCATTTTTATTAACGTGAATAGGGGATTAAAAAATAGGACACCCTTGCAAACGAAAAATGAAAAGTCTTGTTATGTTGTGTTCAGCATCTTTGCTTTCCATTCTTAATCCTACCTCTTTATAGACTGTAGCACCTCTTTCTTTGGAGATGAAGGCGAAGAAAGGAGACGTTTCTGTTGAATGTAGCCATTACTCAGAGGTCGGGAGGGAAGAGCCTGCAGGAGCTGTCGCACTGAAAGAAAAGAAAATGCCATGAGCACAAAGTGCGTACAGCTTCCCAGTTCCAGACCCCAGTTAAACTTTTAATTTACCACTTCCAGATCAATGTCATCAAGGGAAACAGAAGATTTCTATATTTGGCATATAAGCAAATGTGATTTGCATGCTCAGCTTGTTCAACTGACAACACAAAGCTTTCATTTTAGCGGTGGCTGGCCATTCTGACTTGTGACAAACGTAAATTAAAAGAAAGTATGATTTTATATCAGCATGTATTTTTTGTGAATAGTTTAGCAGTAGCAGGATTAAGTCAATTTAAGGTATTTATATCATTTCTAAATACTAACATAGTAAAAGTTAAGAACTGCAGCACAGATATAGTTGGGATCTGAAACCACCTGATTGGAGAGCAATGACATTTATCTTGGAATATGAAAAGCAGCAACATATTTCAGCTTTACAGCTTTACAGAAGCACTGATGTTACCTACCCTTGGTAGGTGGTGCCGCAGCTGTAGTGGCCAGAGATCTCCTCCCAGCATGAACGCCTGCTGGTTGCTTCCCTTGGCTCTGCTCCTCACAATAGCCGAGCCGGCGCAGGGCATCAGCCAGAGCCGCCTTCAGCAGATGGATCTCGTCCTCTTGCAACTGCAGCCTCTGCTCCAAGTGAGACACCCGGTCCTCCATGTCCATGTTACTGCTCGCCGACACAGTGTCATCTGGAGAGTTTAAGTGTTTAACATTTTAGTTTTAATGAATTCTAGGGGTTATAATGTAGATTTTAAGAGTTAAACCATAGAGATAAAGGAGTCACATGCAGCTGCATATGGGATTGTGAGAAAAGAATACTTAATAAAAAACTTAAATAAAAAAGAACCTAAAAATGTTTACAAAACAAACAAACAAACAAACAAATATCACAATGAGTTTTCAGAACTTGAGGTGCACATTTTTTAATTTATTTTGGATTTTCTCTAATCCACACAGGTTCAAAAGTATACATACACCTTCAAACACCCACTAATATTTGCTTAAATGTCCCTTAGCAAGTTGCACCTCAACCAAACCCCTTTGGTAGCCATCAACAAGCTGCTGGCATAATTCTGGCTGCACATTTGACCAATCTTCTTGGCAGAATTGTTATAGTTCACTTAAAGTGATTGGTTTCTTGAATGGACCCCGCTTTTAGTCCACAAACTCAGTTGAGCTTAAAAGTATTAATTTTAGAGCAGGAGCTTCTTTCTTGGTCAGCACTTTCCCAGTCTATGGTGCTTCAAAGCTCACGTTAGACCTTCAGAAAATACTGATTTCCAATTCAATTAAGTTTTATTTATATAGCGGATTGGTCTCAACGCACTGTATATTGTAAGGTAAAGACCAACAATCAAATGACAACCTTTGAGCAAGCCCTTGGAGACAGTGGGAAGGAAAAAAAATCCCTTTTAACAGGAAGACACCTCAGGCAGAACCAGGCTCAGGGAGGGGGGCTTTCCCAGCTTTCAGAGGATTAGTGAATTCAGTGAGTGCTGTCAAACAAATCTTTTTTATGCTGACAAAGAGAAACTACCAACTGTAGTCAATTATGACCATTAATGAGACATTAATAGGCCTTGGTAAGTTACAGGACACTATAGAACCTTCAGTACTACTCATTAGTGAGTGCACGCAGCCTGGAGGTGGACTTTTGATCCTGTGTGGATAACAGAAAATCAAAAATAAATCCCAACATGTGCACCTAATTTTCAAAGTCATTAAAGATGTGTGTCGTACAATCGTTCCATGCCGGAAAAAGAAGAGTTCAAAGAAATCATTAAAAGCCCAGGATTACCATGACATTCATACCCATCATAAGCGCATGTAAACTAATGACCGCAGCTATATACGGGAACTCTTGGGGTTATTCTTTAAAAGCAAGCATCTGTTTCGGTGTTATGGATATCCACTGCTGTGGCTGCTGCTTTGTAAATCAGTGGTGTTAAATTTCTAGGTGGGGACAAGAGCTTAAAGGTATTGTGACCATTTTCAATAATTTAGACTGAGAATGAGTGTAAATGACAGAAGAAGAATAACAGCAGGAAGGAAAACCAATCAAGGACATGCAGACGGGGAGGAAAAAAACAAAGAGGGATAAGACAGAGAAACTAAGCTTTTTTATTATGTTTTTGTGTATTAAAGAGGAAATTATGAATATTTAAGTTCTAATATATTAGAACATTTAGAAAATGGGGTTTCACACTGCAGGTCAGAGAAATCTGGAAGCAGAAAAACAAACTAGCTCCTCGTTTCCTCTTCGTAGATGCATTTTTTCCATGAATAATATTGGCAAGTTCTCAGCGCAGATAAACATATTACATTATCTGTGGAGCTGCAGCATGAGGACAGTAAATTAAACTGCATTTATTTTTCCAGAAATGCCACCACAGGCACAGACTTTTTATTAATACATTACTGTAAGACAGTGACTTAACAGCGTTCTTGGAGACTATCCTTTAAACTTAAAGGTACCCTGAGGATTTTTATCAACCACAGCTTGCTGTGTGGAAAAATCTTTTGATTGGCAGACCCGACATGTTTGTGCAGTCTGTGCATTTGTTTGCAGCATTTGTGCCTTTTTTGTTTATGCAACCACTGCTGACAACTGCAGAGGGCAGTAATCAGAGGAAAACGACTGCTGGCTGAAACAAACACGGATGTGAGCGATGAAAACATGAATTCAACATGACTGTAAATTTGTTACTCAGTCTTTTTGGTTTGGATATGCTGTATAACACTTTTGTTTCCCAAATCATTTACAGTACAAACAGCCTGGTATAGTGACTAACTGGTTCAGTGTGAAACGTGATATTTCAAAATGAGTATTTCAGTAAATGTATGTATTAGTAAAAACATGCATTTTTTTTAAAGCAATACTTTTTGCTAATAAATACACGTACAGGAATTCATATAAGCTCCTGTTGACCTCAACCCACACACATCCACCAAGCTGACTACCTCCGGTCCTCTCCAACTCCTTTCAGCCTAATCGCACATCATCTTTCCCCCCACCGTGATGACATCATCGTGGGCTGGCGAGCTTATCAAAGGTAAACTGCCCGGTGTGGATTATTTAAATCTGTGACCCACATTATCCGATTACAACCTGATAAAGTGAAAGACAAGTTTTCAGTTGGACACATCATCACAACTGTTCATGAGGTCTGAATTCTGATCTCACGGCCACCATCTCCAGATCAAAAATACATATTTCCATTCATATGTTAATGCTTTCAAAATCTTATAAGTATGGAAAAAGAAGGAGGTCCTGCTTCAGCCTGTCAAATGGACAGGCTGAATAGATGAGGTGTACCCAACAAAGCAATGTGTGAGTGTAAGATGATAATTATCTTTTATCTTTGAGATCTAGTTTCATTAACTGGTTGCTGAAAGACTGAAAAGGGTTTAAATGAATGTTAATAGGTATAATAAAGATTTTTCTACTTCACTGGAACAAACAGTGAGATCACAAACAAAACAAGCAATATTTGTAAACATCAGGTATTGCTCCAACTTTACACAGTGGTAGTAGTGTGGAAAAGACAGCTGAAGCTATCGTTTATTTACAAATAATTCAAATATCACCATAAAACAACAACAAAAACAACCAGGCTGCATTAAAGATGCATATGCAGAAAAAAGACCATGACATGTTCATATAACCCAGAAATATCATAAATGGAAAAAAATGAGATGATCTACCACAAACTTCCTCCCTGATCCGTGTTATTTTTAAGTCATCATGTGATCGCAGCATTTGTGCAAAAATGTTTATTTATAAACTTGCAGTAAAAGAGCGCCACTCTTCAAAAAGGGATTTTATACTTTACACTGCTTCAGCACAAGGCAACACAATGCTCAGCATTGTAAACTGAGACACAGGCAGTACTGTTACCCTTACTGTATTACATTTCATAGTCAAATGACACAGGAAGAAGCCATGAGGAAATTAAGCTTCAGATTTACATACAAACATGAAGTTCAGGGGAGATTTGCATGGCAGAGTTGACCTACGCAGACCAGCATCTAAGGTAAGATTGTCTCAGGCCTCCATCATTGTTTCTCTTCTTCAATGAAAAAGCAGTTTGGGTCTCCCTGTTTAACACAGCTAGTCATCATAATGACCTAAATGTTGGTTTTGACAACTCAAAAATAAACAGGCAAAGTAAAAGAACCATCACAGTTACTATAACTCACAATACTTACAAAAGTCCATCTACAAGAAAGAAGCAAGAAACTCTCCCGCTGGCTTAAAATGCAGTTATATTGACACATTGTATAAATTAAATAATGTCATTTCAGTGTCACCAGGACATAATTACTGCATGTACAGAGTTGCCACTCAGCCCCGATAGAAACTGTTTACAATGTTTGCTGACTTTTCCCCCAAATAATGTTTTTTTTGTTTGTTGTTCTTTTTAAAAGGAATGAGTACAAATAATTAAAACAAGCTGAAAATGGAGACACAAAACTAGGAATAGTTGTCAGCTGAGAGGGAGAAGCCAGAATGTAGGTGGGAGGAGATCACGAGTTGAACTAACCGAGAAAGGATGAAGAGGTGGGAGAAGAATGATTCATTTTTATCTGACTACTGCAGTAATCACGTTTATCTAAACTACTGCAACTACTGAGTGCACTTAATTGAGGAGACAAACAGAATGAGGTGGAAGGCAGGAGAGACCGCTGCAGAGACTAAATGAAAGAACCTAGAATGAACAGTTTTGCCTTAACAGGGCTTTGTCTGCAATCGTCCAATACTCAGACAGCTACAACATGAACTCCTTAGAATATAAAATACTTTCCTAGTTTGATTTTGGATCATATTAAGGGTATGAATATTTGTAACTTAAATTCAGGTCCCTAAATCAGAGGATTTCATCTCCTTTACAGGGGCTATTTTAGCACCGCTCACACAAGCCTCTTCATGTCAGAGCTTTATCAGCTGGCAACAGATTGAGCTGAGCTTCAGTCGTGTAATCTGATGCTAATGTGCTAACCTTATTATGTTGACATACATGGCAGCCATTCATGCGAGCATCTCGTAAAAGTGTTTATACGAAACTTGTAAAAAGCATTTAATATTAAAAGACACAAACTGCTGTAGGTTTATTTGTTGTTTTCATAATTGCACTGTGTGCTGTGCTGCTAACACTGGTCATAAAGCTGCTAACATCAGCTTTGTGACCATCCATCCACTTTCTTCCATTTATCCAGTTCTGGCTGGAGCCTTCCCAGCTGTCACAGGAGAGGCGGGTACACCCTGGACTGGTCAACTGGATTTGAACCCAGGACCTTCTGGCTCTAAGGAACAGTGGTAACCAAGGTACCAACATGGTGAATATTGTGATGAAAAACAAAATCCACTGGTTTTGGTCATATGGTCATGAAAGGAAACATATTACACTTGTTTCCAGCTTCAGATTTTATTGGAAAATGCATGATTGGCAACTTAAAATAATCCATATTTATTCCATAATACAGTGTAAACCTCCAGTTTAAGCTTTGCCTGAAACCACTGCTTTAACCCAACCTTTTCTGACTGATTGCGCCTCGCAAACAAGACAGCCTCTGCCCCTACTGTACACTGATTTTATTTGAAACTTTGTCCACGTTTAATATGAGAATACACATTTGTAAGAGTCGATATTGTGCACCTATATGATGTGTACAGATCTAACTTTATTCCCCTTGAGGTGCGTTTGTGTTGCTGCCTGATGAGTTGCAGAGTTTGCACTAGACTTGTTAAATGTTACTTAAGAGACAAAGTAATCAAGGAGGCATATGGTGGCACAGGAAACTGTAAACAAAGAGAGATCAGCAGAGTTCACCTCTGCTGATTTTATCTCATCTACTGACAGGACACCTGTTTAAAGAGCGCTGCAGCACCGGCTACTTTTCAATTTGCCCTTGAATCATCACACACACGCACACGCACACACCTCAGTGGTATTCTCTTGCTGTCATATAAACCTAAGCCCGGATCTATTTGACATTCAGTAAGCATTACACACACAATACGAGCTAACTTCCATCTCCATCCCAGCACAGCACTGTACTTTAAGCAAAGCTGACGTGAGGATAATACAGACATGGCTGCTATCAGGGAACAGAAACATGCCGACAGATGGAAAAAGGTAGTAGACAAAAGAAAAGGATGGATGGAAAAGAGAAAGTAACAAAGAAGAAATCAGAGGGAATGGAGTAAAAAGAAAAACAGATGGAAGAAAAATGTGGATGATGAAATTCAGAGGAATGTGTAAGTGTGATCCTGTCAAAGAGGTAGGGAGGTCGGCACAGGACAATAAGAAGACTGTTGGCTGCTGGAATATTTATGCTGCAGTGAAGTGATGATGAAGGTGGAGCTCGACGTGCCTACCTGCCATACTGCCACACTGAGTGCCTGGTCACTCCTCCTGTCAATCAACCAGTCACTCAATCCACAGAGCAGTCAGTCAGTCAGTCCACTTGCCCTCACTCTTCCTCCTTAGAGACTTCCTGGACTCCCACTCCCTCCCCTTCCCATCTATGACCGGTGCTTGCTCACCCTCTCGCTCCCTCTCTATCTCACACACACACACAAAAATAAATCATCTGCCATCCTCTTTTGCTGACCCACTCCTTCCTCCACCTCCACTTTCTCCTTCCTGGGCCACTCCCTCTTCCTCCTCCCATCCCCTGCTCCGCCTCTCTCTCTCTCCTCTTTTTTTTCTACTCCTTCCCTTACATCCCTCCTCCTGTCTCATTAATTAGCTACAAGCAGAGAGAAAGCCGAGGCAGAAGGGGTGGAGCCTGGCTTAGGGCCACACAAACACACTGCACCAGCATCAGCACAGCCAGGCACCACCAGGAAGAGATGCTGCGACGTCCAGGATCAATGACATGCACTCACACACCCACATAAAGGATACACACCACATGAGAATAAATGCCACCACTGTAGTCTGTGTCCTTGCAGGTAAAAATGTAAAAACTGTCCAGTTACCATGCAGTATATTCTCATTCAAGATCTACATGCACTCATCTGGAAATGTTTCAAACTGGTAACAAGAGTATGGCCGATTTTGGTGCTTTAAAAGATGAGTCTGTGATGTTCTACAGACAGGAAAAGGTCAAAACCAATGATAACAGATGGATTTCCAGTCTATGTAGCTAAAGTGTGACACAGCTTAATCTTCTGTGCTGCACTGTATGCTGTTGCAGCCTGCTTAAGGGACGATAGATTATAATGCCAACACCCCACAATATTATAGAGAACTCCACTCATTGCATGATCCCCAATGAGCAGCACCTGGTGAAAACTGGGAGGAAGAACCTTCAACAAGAAGAAACCTCATTTCACAACATAAAATATGTGTTTGTGAAGTGTTTTCCTCACCCTATACCAACATTTAAATAAATAATACAGTAAATCTTACATTTTAAACACTTGCCATTTGAATTGAAACCTCAGCATACCATGAAGAAAGGAATTTTTCAGCAGACTGGTGCGTGACGCTTTTTTCTTTTTATTGCCACTAAACAGAGTTTGCAAATGGCAGCTGTGCAGCATACAGTATGCCACGATTGACGGGTTTGTCGCTGTAACGCTCAAACATTGCTTCAGCCGCTAGTCATTTCAGTCTTCAGCTGGAGGAACAGACTGTACTCTGCACTGGTAAAGTGGCACTCTGCAGGTTGCACAGCATCACTTTGCACTGTAAACGTGGTCCAGATGTCAGTATGGATTCATGCACTCATGTGCGTACTTTCGTAGAGATAATCAGAATCAGAATACTTTATTGATCCCTGGGGGAAATTATTTTTTGTTACAGTGCTCCATTTTAAACCAACATTAAGACAAGACAGACAATACGCTAACTAAGAATAGTACAATATATACATATATATACATACATACATACATAAGTCACTTATAAATAAATAGTTGGAAAAGAAACATGTGTAGTTGTAGCAGCAAACAGTGTGTTAAGTGGATGCGTTGTACAGGGAGATGGCCACAGGCAGGAATGATTTCCTGTGTCGTTCAGTGGTGCTTTTCGGTAATCTCAGTCTCTCACTGAACGAGCTCCTGTGACTGACCAACATGTCATGGAGTGGGTGGGAGGTGTTATCCAACATTGTCTTTATCTTGGACAGCATCCGCCTCTCCGACACCACCTTGAGGGAGTCCAGCTCCATCCCCACAACATTGCTGGCCTTACGGATCAGTTTATTGAGTCTGTTGGCATCTGCGACCCTCAGCCTGCTCCCCCAGCATGCAACAGCATAGAGGATCGCACTGGCCACCACAGACTCATAGAAAATCCTCAGCATTTTCTGGCAGATGTTGAAGGACCTCAGTCGCCTCAAAAAATAGAGACGACTCTGGCCCTTCCTGTAAAGTGCTGTGGTGTTTTTAGCCCAGTCCAGTTTATTGTCAATGTGTACTCCAAGGTATTTATAGTCCTCCACAATGTCAACACTGACCCCCTGGATTGAAACAGGGGTCAAGTGTTTCCTGGTCTTCCTGAAGTCCACGATCAGTTCCTTGGTCTTTGCCACGTTGAGCTGCAGATGATTCTGCTCACACCACGTGACAAAGGAGTCGACCATAGCCCGGTACTCTGTCTCATCATCCCTGCTGATGCATCCAACCACCGCAGAGTCATCAGAAAACTTCTGAAGATGGCAGGTCTCTGTGCAGTGGCTGAAGTCTGTGGTGTAGAGGGTGAAGAGGAAGGGGGAGAGGACAGTCCCCTGTGGTGCCCCTGTGTTGCTAATCACCTTGGCACCTTGTAACAGGTGCATGTTGTTAAATACACCACTGCAACAAAGATGAATCATAAAATATGGATGTGCAAAGGGAAATGGCCCATTTAGAGTCTTGTTTCTTCAGATAAAATAGTGAGATATGAGATTTAGTTAAAAATCTTTTTCATTCCCCACTGATGACCAAATTAAATTTGCATATGAAATGCAAACTATTATTAAAACCGGAACCCAAATAACAAAACAAACTAAATTGCTAGTTAGTAGCGTAAACCTCCTGTCGACTCTAAAACAACAGCACGGAGAGAAGTGAGGCACACTGAAATTTATTGTGAGGCCATTAACGACGTCTGTGTGCAGACTTTAATAGCTGAGAATCACTTAATGCCTGTACAGTGTGTCCTCATATGTCTCTGTGCTAAAGTGTCACAATATGAACAAGTATATTCGATTCAAAGGACAACTGTGCAATTCTGAAATGAGCTCAAGAGTAAAAGCTCTGAGGACTGAGACAGAATGTATAAAGAAGCCTGATGTGTTGTATTTACCTCAACAGCATCATTTAGATAAAAGCTATAAAACCTGTCAGTACTGGAAATGCTAAACTAACTCATTATACTGCCCTACAAATAGAACATCCAGCTTTATTGGAGCCAGACGTTCAACATGTTCAAAGAGACTATGTGTTTAATTTGACTAGAAAATTTTTTAAACACTGGAGAATCCAAACTGCATTTGGCTCAAGCGTTGACCAGGACATGACAACAGATCGGATCAGGATGGAGGATCTCTGGTTACAGCAGTGAGAGGACAGATGGCAGATACAAGAAGATTGACAGACAGGTCAAAGGAAAGGGAACGAAACAGGGTGCTTCAATAGACACATAAAAGATTACACATTTTGGCTATGTTAAACTCTCTAGAGCTTCCTGTTGCTAACAGAGTCTACTAACAGAATTATAACACACTCTGTTCTCCACTTAGCTCATTCCTGTCTACCTGCAGCCTGCTACCTGCAATAAGACACCTTCATGTTATTCTTATGACTGATTCACACTTCACACAGGCATATTTCAGCACCTAGTTTAAAACTAAACACTGTTTATTGTCTGACTGCAGTATCCAGACACAGATTAAATACTGTGCTTCACCCTGTTGACCAAGGAGGGTGCAAATTACTTCTGTTTTTGCTTTCAATAATTTTAGCAGTAGAGTCCCCACTCAAAGTCACAATCCAAACCAGCTAAAAACAACCCCATGGCATGTCCGTGCATGAAAATGCTGTGGTGAATAGCAGGTAAAAAAAATACAGTCTGAAAATAATACAGCAACCATAATGTACGAAATCTGCCTGCATTTAATTGGATGAGAACCTACAGCCTTCATGGCACACTGTGACACCTCATTAACGTACCCACTTGTCCTTCAAATAAATAGTCCAAAAAGGAAACTTGTCAGTTTTATCAGATGACAATAACCTACATATAAAAAAACAGCAATGTATTCATATTATTAACTGCTGATTTAAATCAAAGTGCTATTTTTGTTTTAACATTTAAAGTGAAGAAGCCAAAAAGCCAGTCATTATGCGTCCAAAGTGGTCCAAATAAAGCAGTTGACCCTCAGCTGCAGGACCAGCTGTCACTCAACAAGCCTCCACTGTAACTTACAAGCAAAATTTTCCTCTTTTTGTTTTAATTTGAGCTCAGCTACTGTGAAGATCAACGAGCCGAGGCTGTGCATTTGTCTTACAGTTTAACTGAAATCGTTATGATCCAGGAAGCTGCAGGAGGCTTTGGACCACCGCCTCCACCAAATGCTTTGATTGGCACATGCTCCTTCTTGGATAACACACATCACAGCTCTGATCAGACTCTCACGACCCCTCACTGTCTCCCCACCTGCTTCTCAATATGGCTGTCTGTGAAGTTTAGTTGACTGCAGGGTTAATGCAATCCACAGATACTTCCCTAAGATAACAACAGTTCAAACGCCTTAAACTGCTCCACTGATGGTATTCGCATCTCCACATGAATCTCTCCACAGAGACAATTTGTCTAAAACAGCCTTAGAAACTCATCACCACCTCGTACGCCTGTCACAATCCTCCAGCGTGACCACAGATACGATCTATTCTAGCAGCATCAGGCGAGCATTTGCATCATATTTGTTAACCAGGATGTGACCGACACAGGCAGACGAGGCGGGGGGTAAGGAAACTGTCAAATGGCCATGAGTGTAAAAAATTAAGCTGCTGATATTGCGAACAAGACAAAGTTCCTATTCATGATGGCAACCACAATCCCTCCACCACTTTAGTGCTAAAGGCAACAGGTCAATTGTATTTCTAACAGCGGTTTGTAGCCCTAAAGTGTGGTTCTTCACTCATGTAAATGACTTAGTGATGATAACTCAATAAATTTTACTCTCTAACTATTAAAAACACAACGCTGTCAGAAAGAGATCCTGAAAGTGTCAAACAGCTGGGAACTTTTGAAATGAATATAAGCCATATCTAAATTGTAATAAATAAAATAAATAAATAAACAGATTAAAATAATCGAAACCTTTGTGCCTTCAAACGCAGTTCACTTAAAATGTGTTCATCTGTTTTTATTGTTGCAACTAAAAAACTGTACGTTGACAGCTATGTACATTATATATACACGCATATACACATAGTGTGTGTGTGTGTGTGTGTGTGTGTGTGTGTGTGTGTGTGTGTGTGTGTGTGTGTGTGTGTAAGAGCCAGCAGTAATCTAATATGATAAAAGAGTAAAATCATACAAAGCTCATTACACAAACACAAACCACGTAAGCAAAATCAGAAGACACTAAATATTTTCAACATCTCTTCTGATATTTTTGAAAAACGTCCTCTAGAAGAATGCAAAAACATGTTTGTTTGTTTTCTCGATTTTTCTGAATGAAATTGGAGAGCTGTGCAGCTGTCTGGACGGCGGTGGTTTTTTATTTTCCCCCTGTTGTGTGTGATGAGAGGCAGCTCACCGTTGTTGCAGTACTGTAGCAGCAGGTTGGTGCTGTCATACAGGCTCCCACACGAAGCTACCCGCTCCGACATCCTTTCCTCCTTTTGTTATCTCTTCTGTTTTTCCAACTCTCACTCGTCTGCTTTGTCCTCCTTTCACCTCTCTCCCTCTCTTCTTCACGCCGTTACCCCTTTCTGTCTCATCATACAAACACACACATACACACTTTTACCTGCCTCGGCTCTCCGGCTATTCCCGCTCCAGCCTTACTGTCACCGTCAAGTGCAACCTGTGGGACAAACTGCACTTCCTCTGCCTGCTTTCAAAGTAATATTCAACAATGCTTCTTAGCCACTTAATATGATTTGGAAGACTTATGCGATTGTGATGTCAATTTTGGACTAGATTAAATGTAGATTTTAATACAATATCAAAACAATACAGATTCAAATTTTTTTATATATATATATATATATATATATATATATATATATATATATATATATATATATATATATAGTCACCTTAATTTATACAAATGACAAAGACTCTGTAGTGAAGTTATTTTGAAACACTATGTAACTTAAAAGACATTCAATTCTACTGGTCAGCAGGATATAAGCAGTTTAATCTGACTTTTCTTCTTTTAAGTAAATAAAAAGGTAATTATCTGTAATGTTTTAAATTCATATTTCTGGGGACATTTTTATTTATTTTTTGTTATCTTTTTTACATTACTTTTATTTATTTATTTACTTTCTTTTGTTTTTCCTTAGTTTTGGGTCTCCTTTGCGATGGGACCCGCTTTTATTTTGAAGGGAGAACCATGTTTCTTCCGGCAATAATCTAATTGACATCTTCCTGTCTGTCTGTCTGCCTTGTGTGCCGCTGTTCCTATAGCAACAGCCTCTCCGGCAGCTGTGGTCCGGGTAGCGATCATTGGCGGCAGGAAAGCTATACAGTTTGTAGAGTGTAGAAAACACCGAACTAAATGAAACAGGTTTGTGTTTGTGAGACGGGAAAGGTGATCGCAGGGAGGCGTTGCGTTCCTGAATAATTGACGGAGAAACGGTGAGCTGCACCTGGCACACGTGTTTACAATCGATGCCAGAAACCGTTGAGACAGAACTGGAGGTTGAACCTCTTCCGCTGCAGCCTCTGAACATGTTCGGCTGGCAGTACCTGCTTTTAGTTACGATTATTAACATTTCGACTTACGAATGAATACCTTGGGGTTTTTTTTTTAAGAATAAGTAATAAAATCATAATTTAATAAATTGCCCTATGATGATGATGTTGATGATTATTATTATTATTAGGTAGATGCTTTGGGACAAATATTGAAAAGAAAGAATGCTTTCAAAAACTGTATTAATGTTTTTATTGCTAACAAAGCAAAACACATTTCAGTTAGCTAAAGGACACATTTTGAATAAATATAATGATTGGTTTAAAATGCAGACTGTATGTGACTGAATTTCATCACCAGGCCTCAAATGCATAATTAAATGAAACTAGATTCAATTTGATAGAGCACGAAGAAATGATCAGCATGTCAGAGAAGCTGACTTGTCTTGTGTCTGTTACTGACAACTTTGATCTAATACTTTTAAATCTTTCTTATGGTTGGTTAGTGCTACATAAATAAAGGTGTTTCAGTTTGTCACTGATAATTTATTTGCACACAGTTTAGTCTGTTGAAATGAGTCAGTGGCAGTACAACTTTATTAAATTGATTTAATCTCAAGCTCCAAGGCTATCCATTTTTTTTCCCCTCTCAGGAGGGTTTGTTTCCAGTTTTCCTTTAAATGACATCAGAAGTCATATTGAGATGGTCTGTGGGCTGATCCTGACCTTCAGATCTTATTTTAGTCATACAATCTACAATCAGAAGCCACCTTCCATTGTAACACTCTCGTTAAGAGTTCAGCTTTTCAGACAATAAATACCTCTGTTCTTTATATTGTAAAGCAAACCTGTAAAACACTTTGGAGCTCTTGAGTAGATGTAGAAATTATGAAAATGATTCATCTCAATCGCTAGTCAAGTAGATATCAAGTTTGATTTTTAATCGCTCATGTACTCGTTAAAGATCAGCAGCACCTGGAAGAAAAAACTGATGACGTTGAAGGAATAAAACTACAAAATGAAGTCGTCATGTCTCCATGTTACACTCTTATGTCAAATAAAAACAATGCATTTTAATTTTCATACGCATTTATTCACAGATGAAAAATATGCACTCTCCTCCACAGGAATGTGTAACAAGATTTGGTAGACCAATGTAACAGTGCTTCTGAGTGAACTTGCATAACTTTGATGATTTTATTGCAATGAACCTACTCCTCACCTTCCTCATCTCCCTCCCCATCAACAGAGTCAACTCCAACCTCTTCATAATCCTTCTCTAGAGCTGCCATGTCCTCTCTAGCCTCAGAAAACTCACCCTCCTCCATTCCCTCACCCACATACCAGTGAACAAATGCACGCTTGGCGTACATCAAGTCAAACTTGTGGTCAAGTCGTGCCCAAGCCTCAGCGATGGCGGTGGTGTTGCTCAGCATACACACAGCCCTCTGGACCTTGGCCAGGTCTCCACCAGGAACCACAGTGGGTGGCTGGTAGTTGATGCCGACCTTGAAACCGGTGGGGCACCAGTCCACGAACTGGATGGTGCGCTTGGTTTTAATGGCAGCAATGGCAGCGTTGACATCTTTGGGCACCACATCGCCACGGTACAAAAGGCAGCAGGCCATGTACTTGCCGTGGCGAGGGTCACATTTCACCATCTGATTGGCTGGCTCGAAGCAAGAGTTTGTGATTTCTGATACAGTTAACTGCTCGTGATAAGCTTTCTCTGCAGAGATGACGGGGGCGTAGGTGGCCAGGGGGAAATGGATACGAGGGTAGGGCACCAAGTTGGTCTGGAACTCTGTCAGATCAACATTGAGGGCGCCATCAAAGCGGAGCGAAGCAGTGATGGAGGACACAATCTGGCTGATCAACCTGTTCAGGTTGGTGTAGGAAGGACGCTCGATATCGAGGTTCCTACGGCAGATGTCATAGATTGCCTCGTTATCTACCATGAAGGCACAGTCAGAGTGCTCTAGGGTGGTGTGGGTGGTCAGGATGGCGTTGTAGGGCTCAACCACAGCAGTGGACACTTGGGGAGCTGGGTAGATGGAAAACTCCAGCTTTGACTTCTTGCCGTAGTCTACAGAAAGGCGCTCCATCAGCAGGGAGGTGAAACCAGAGCCGGTCCCACCACCAAAGCTGTGGAACACCAGGAAGCCCTGAAGACCAGTGCACTGGTCAGCCTGAGGATGGAGAGGGAAAGACAAAGTTCATGCGATACAGTTATCTAGTTTACTTTGCCGATAATGGCTCTGAATTTACCCACCAGTTTGCGAACCCTGTCCAGAACAAGATCAATGATCTCTTTTCCAATGGTATAGTGTCCACGGGCATAATTGTTAGCTGCATCCTCCTTGCCAGTGATCAACTGCTCAGGGTGGAACAGCTGGCGATACGTCCCAGTCCGCACCTCATCTAAGGAAACAGACAGACAGTTATTTAAACTGACTCACATACTGCACTGCTACATTTAGCCAATGGTAACAACGCTTACCGATCACAGTGGGTTCAAGGTCCACAAAAACAGCTCTAGGGACATGCTTTCCAGCTCCAGTCTCACTGAAAAATGTGTTGAAGGAATCATCTCCTCCGCCAATGGTCTTGTCACTGGGCATTTGACCGTCTGGCTGAATGCCATGTTCCAAGCAGTAAAGCTCCCAGCAGGCATTCCCAATCTGGACACCAGCCTGTCCAACGTGGATGGAGATGCATTCACGCTGTGGGAAGAAAGACAGGTCACTTAGATGTTCACACTTTTTTCACTACAGATGATATGGGTACCAAAAACCTTATCACTTTTTCCCCCTCCCGACCTGTTCACCATTTATCCAGGTCAAAAACCTAAAACCTAAACTAAAGAGCAAGTTAATTCAAAAGGTGTCTTAGAGAAGATAGCTACCCAACAACTGAGCACAGAAAGCAGTTTGTGAAAATAAATGGTGGTTGCTCCTTATGTATGGACATTGCTTGTGGTGTACCCCAAGGGTCAGTTTTGGGTCCAAAATTCTTCAACTTGTACATTAACGACATCTGTAAAGTGTCCAAAGTATTAAAAATGGTTCTCTTTGCTGACGATACAAACATTTTTTGCTCTGGTGATGATCTGCAGAATTTATTGGAGGATATGACTAATGAAATAAGTAAAGTGAAGTTCTGGCTTGATAAAAACAAATTATCATTAAATTTGAATAAATCTAAACTTATGTTATTTGGAAATAGTAGTTTAAATACAAATGCAAAGATTCAAATAAATGGTGTTGATATTGAAAGAGTCAGTGAAAATATATTTCTGGGGGTAATAATAGATGAAAAACTTAACTGGAGAGCTCACGTAAGATATATTCATTCCAAAGTATCACGAAGCATTGCAGTACTAAACAAGGCAAAACAGGTATTTGACAGAACATCACTTCATATTCTCTACTGTTCACTGGTTTCACCATACTTAAGCTATTGTGCAGAGGTCTGGGGCAATAACTATAAAACCACATTACATTCACTTTTTACTCTTCAAAAGAAAGCAATTCGAATCATCCACAATGCAGGTTATAGGGAACATACAAACTCACTATTTTTGCAGTCTGAAATATTGAAAATTGATGATATAGTGAAATTTCAAACAGCACAAATTCTATTCAAAGCAAAAAATAAAGAACTGCCAGGTAATATTCAGAGTATGTTTTTTTTGAAAGAAGGAAGTTATAATTTAAGGGGTTTTTGTAACTTCAAAACAATGAAGGTACGTACTACAAGAAAAGGCTTTTGTGTTTCTGTTCAAGGAGTGAAACTATGGAACAAACTGAATATGGAATTAAAGCAATGTCCAAACATAAAACTGTTCAAAAAGAGTTATAAAAATATGATCTTCTCGATCTATAAAGAAAAGGAAAATATTTAAATTAAGTGAATGTCTCTATTTAAAAACAAACAAACAAAAAATTCATGATGTGATATTATAGTATATAGTATATCAGAAATCTGTTCACTATTTTTATTACAAATTATATCAGTAAGGAAGCTGACTAAATATTCACTGATAATTTATGGGACAGGGGTGGGATTAAATAAGTGTATACTTCTTCCCACTCCCTTTCAACATGTAAATTAATCAGAATGTTTTTTTGTATGTAATTTGTATAGTATATATTTTTTTCTCTCATTTCTTTTCTAAATGTACTTGTATATTGTTCACATGTTGAAATAAATTACCAATCAATCAATCAATCAATCAATCACTAAGAGCTTTTACAGTCCAGTGGGACGCTGGGCCAGATGTTGTCACTGACTGGATATAAACCACACCTCTCCGGTGCACAAAAGGCCGAACGGAAAGCGGGGAGGAATGGGTTGTCACAACCACCAAAAATGCGCAAAGTCATCTCCCCACGCCCCAAATCACAGTTATACCCTCCAATCTTACTGATACCTAAAATTATGCGACCTGTCTGATTATCAAAGAGTAAAACGTAGTTCCGTATACTGCCTTCCATGTTCCCGTTTTTACTTTTCGGTTTAAGGCAACGCTTCCTCCCTCGTTCCTTAGAACAGCAGATTAAAAATTGCGCACCGACATATCATCAATAACCAACTGCCAACATTTAGCAGAGGTTTTTAAATTTCTTACCATTTTGTTCGTTGGTCCTTAGAGTAAAGAATAGGAAGAAAAACTCGACAACAAATCCTCCAAACCAACCGTTAGGAGCCGATCTAAGAGGAAATAATGACGCAGACAGCGCTTTCGCGCCTGGCTTGCGGAGGGGACCGAACCATTTCTTATAAATTAGGAGGTGCGCGGATTACAATATGCTTAATTTTATCCAAAAACAAAAAAACTAATCACTAGATTAATCCAAAATAAAGCAAAATGCGTCTTCTATTAATTATATAATAAAAAAATGTAAATTTTAAACGTACAAATATCTTTAATGGCTCCCTAATTTCTAGACCCTTAGATTCGCCCTGACTTCCTCGGACCGCATTTCTAGAATCATTTTACGTATCGCCTCCTGGCGGTTTGGATGATAAATGTAACTCATGTATAACTTTTAACAATTTGAGTACAACCAAGTAATTAAAATTTTAATACAGTATTAGTACAATAAAACTGAATTTAAAAATGTGTTTCTTTCTGTGTCTTCATAGCTCTGCCTTCAATTACATACGTGAAAAGATGAAACAGCCAAACAGGTCACACTGCGAAAAGAAATCGATCAAGACTATTGTTCTATGCAAAAATACAAAGGTGTATCCCACCAAGCAATCCCTTTGTATAAATTGATGTGTTTTTGTTTTCTTTCTCTTTTTATACGTATTTATTTTCTTCATAAAAACACAGTATACTCGCTGCTTCACATTTACTCACATTTCCCTTTATATTATTATGTCTATATTATTGTGTTGTCGTTCAATGATCACGTTGTTTACAGAAAGGTTTTTTTAAGCCAACAATACGAAGTTCAAAATTATGAAAACAAAACAAAACAAAAACTTCCCATCTATATGCCGCTGTTCCTATAAGCAACAGATGCTCCGGCAGTCCGGGTAATGATCGTTGGCGGCAGGAAAGCTATACAGTTTGTAGAGTGTAGAAAACTGCGAGCTAAATGAAACAGGTTTGTGTTTGTGAGACGAGAAAGCTGATCCTAGGTAGGATTCCTGAATAATTGACGGAGAAACGGTGAGCTACACCTGGCGCACGTGTTTACAATCGATGCCAGAAACCGGTGAGACAGAGCGGGAGGTTAAACCTCTTCCGCTGAAGCCTCTGAACATGTTTGGCAGGCAGTGCCTGCTTGTAGTTACGATTATTAAGTAATTTCTACTTACAACCACTTAAAGTATTTATTTGTTTACTCATCTTTTTAAAATAAATATAATTTAATTGATCACTTGACCTATTTACTAGGTATATCTTTTTGGGGGAATATTGCCCAGAAATATTACTTTTAAAAAGTAAATTGAATCAAAGAATCCGTCCATCATTACTAAAAGATGGTATAATGAAAGCTTAAAATAATATTAATATCTCCGTTGGGTGGCGGTAACTATTTCCCAAATCATTGTCCTTTAATTTAATAATAAATTAGTGTACCAGTGACTGTATAAAGCACACAGCCTTAAATATATTTAATATTTAATACTGTAAGCATGTGATTAATTCTGTTTTGTAGTTTCTAAGTGTGACCACTGTGGGGAATCAGCATGGGTGTTTGATAACAATATACAAACATGGAAGGAGGTAAGAATTTTGACTGGTATTTAAACGTTCTGCCAACTTATTTTTAAACAAGATAACAGCGGCAGTATCGACAAAACACACTTCAGTTATCTAAAGTAAATATTTTTTAGATGAAATAATATGATTGTTTTATATGCTGACTGTGCATGTATGTTTAAGATGTATTTTATTTTCCATTTTTCTGTGGTGGCCGTTCGGGATAGAACTAAAAAAAACATTACGACACATCAGCATATACTGCCGGATGCACACCTTTGATTCCCAAATTAGTTTTTTTTTTAATATTATAGACTTTCCACACTAGGCCCCAAACACATAATTAGATGAAACCAGATTAAATTTTACAGCCCCAAGCAACTGCTGTTTTATGTATTTAAATATTTAAGGTGTAAAGCTTTAAAACTGTTCTTAACAGTTTTTGAGTATTAGTGTTTTAAAAAAATTAATGCACTGACACCTTCTCTTTAAACAGCTCATGTACTCTTTATTAAGCAGCACCTTAATAAAAGAAAGTGCTGATATTGAAAGAACAGAACTACAAAACAAAGTGGTCATGTCTCCATGTTACACTCTCACATAGCATTAAAACACCACATTTATTTAAAGTTGAAAATTATACACAGGAATGTGTAACAAGATTTGGTAGACCAATGTAACAGTGCTTCTGAGTGAACTTGCATAACTTTGATGATTTTATTGCAATGAACCTACTCCTCACCTTCCTCATCTCCCTCCCCATCAACAGAGTCAACTCCAACCTCTTCATAATCCTTCTCTAGAGCTGCCATGTCCTCTCTAGCCTCAGAAAACTCACCCTCCTCCATTCCCTCACCCACATACCAGTGAACAAATGCACGCTTGGCGTACATCAAGTCAAACTTGTGGTCAAGTCGTGCCCAAGCCTCAGCGATGGCGGTGGTGTTGCTCAGCATACACACAGCCCTCTGGACCTTGGCCAGGTCTCCACCAGGAACCACAGTGGGTGGCTGGTAGTTGATGCCGACCTTGAAACCGGTGGGGCACCAGTCCACGAACTGGATGGTGCGCTTGGTTTTAATGGCAGCAATGGCAGCGTTGACATCTTTGGGCACCACATCGCCACGGTACAAAAGGCAGCAGGCCATGTACTTGCCGTGGCGAGGGTCACATTTCACCATCTGATTGGCTGGCTCGAAGCAAGCGTTTGTGATTTCTGATACAGTTAACTGCTCGTGATAAGCTTTCTCTGCAGAGATGACGGGGGCGTAGGTGGCCAGGGGGAAATGGATACGAGGGTAGGGCACCAAGTTGGTCTGGAACTCTGTCAGATCAACATTGAGGGCGCCATCGAAGCGGAGCGAAGCAGTGATGGAGGACACAATCTGGCTGATCAACCTGTTCAGGTTGGTGTAGGAAGGACGCTCGATATCGAGGTTCCTACGGCAGATGTCATAGATTGCCTCGTTATCTACCATGAAGGCACAGTCAGAGTGCTCTAGGGTGGTGTGGGTGGTCAGGATGGCGTTGTAGGGCTCAACCACAGCAGTGGACACTTGGGGAGCTGGGTAGATGGAAAACTCCAGCTTTGACTTCTTGCCGTAGTCGACAGAAAGGCGCTCCATCAGCAGGGAGGTGAAACCAGAGCCGGTCCCACCACCAAAGCTGTGGAACACCAGGAAGCCCTGAAGACCAGTGCACTGGTCAGCCTGGACAAATATAAAGCAGAGATGTGTTTCTGTTAGAGGAGTTAACCTGTGGAATAGTCATGACAGTGATTTAAAAAGGTGTAGTTCATTTTCCTTGTTTAAAAATATGTTTAAAAATAGAGTATTAGAAAAATATATATCAAGAATGAAAAGAGCAAAAAAACCCTCTTGATTCTTTTGCTTTGATGTAGTTACTTGTGTGGTGGAAAGTTGTTGTTGTTGTTTTTTTCTTGTTTGTTTGTTTGTTTTTGCTTTGTTTTATTATTTGCTTCCAGCCCTGTGTACAGGAGCTGCATGCAAAAAGATCTTTTGTTAAAAGGGTTGGCGTAATAAGCAAATGCTTCAGCCAATACCTTTTGATTAGCCTTGTCTCATGCTTTCTTGCTTTGTGGTAGATCTTTGTTCTGTCTTCACTGAGATATTTGAATGCTAATCAATAAAAAATCAAATCAAAAAAAAAAAAAAGGATGGAGAGGGAAAGACAAAGTTCATGCGATACAGTTATCTAGTTTACTTTGTCGATAATGGCTCTGAATTTACCCACCAGTTTGCGAACCCTGTCCAGAACAAGATCAATGATCTCTTTTCCAATGGTATAGTGTCCACGGGCATAATTGTTAGCTGCATCCTCCTTGCCAGTGATCAACTGCTCAGGGTGGAACAGCTGGCGATACGTCCCAGTCCGCACCTCATCTAAGGAAACAGACAGACAGTTATTTAAACTGACTCACATACTGCACTGCTACATTTAGCCAATGGTAACAACGCTTACCGATCACAGTGGGTTCAAGGTCCACAAAAACAGCTCTAGGGACATGCTTTCCAGCTCCAGTCTCACTGAAAAATGTGTTGAAGGAATCATCTCCTCCGCCAATGGTCTTGTCACTGGGCATTTGACCGTCTGGCTGAATGCCATGTTCCAAGCAGTAAAGCTCCCAGCAGGCATTCCCAATCTGGACACCAGCCTGTCCAACGTGGACGGAGATGCATTCACGCTGTGGGAGGGGGAGAGGGGAGGAGTCAATTAAATGTACACCTTTTTCTTTTAGATCAGAGTAAAGGGACACAAATTGAAAAACTGCATACATGGGAACAATGCCAATTACTCCTTGCTTTTGGGCCAAACAGTCTTTAAAAAGTATCCCAATCACAAGCATACTAGTCTTCACTTGACTGTTTTCTCCATACATTGTGTTGCTATGCGACAAATCTTTCCTTCCTTAACTACCGATGACGTACGTGCTGTTGAAATTTCAAAATGTGCGCCCTTTTCACTTGGAATCTATTACTGAAAAAACGCTTTAACGAAACCGAATATTCAAGTGATCGTGAACAAAACAAAACAATTCTCTCCGTTCACACTTCAACCACTATTTTTTTCCCCATATCTGATCTGCTCACCATTTACAAGACACTTACTAACCTAAAACACAATAACCCCCCCTAATCATTTATATATTTAAACCACACCTCTTGCATAACCATCACAGAATAAAGTAAATGTCAGTGTAGAGACATCATTTTCCCATTTCTACTTTGCAGTTAAAGGCAACACTTCCCTCCTCGCTCCTTAGAACTGGGAGGAGGTCAAAAAATGCGGAAGAAACATATCGCCCGTAACTGACTACTAAAAGTTTGCTTTTACAAGGTTTCTTACCATTTTGCTCTTTGGTGTTTACGCTAAAAAATGGCTGAAAAATCTCAGTCCTACAAACCGACCGTTAAGCGTCGACGTAACAGGAAATAATGAAGCAGATGACGCTTTCCCCGCCTAAAGAGGATTGAACCATTTCTTGAACAATAGGGTGGAGGTGGATCACTGGTATTCTTAATTTTAACCCCCCAAAATTTAGAAAAGAAAGTTAACCGCCAGGTTAATTCTGAATAAAGTAAAATAACGTATATAAATTAAAATATAATAATTTAACATTATAATAACTAAAAGCGACATTTTTAGTGAATCTATATCTTTCTTAACCCCCCTAGTTCACAAAGCCTTAGAATCGCTCTGACCACATTTCTATAACGGTTTTTACGTACCGCCCGCTGGATGTTGAACGTAGTCTAACGAGCTTGGGAAAAAAGCGTCTGGACTTCTTTAAGTTTCTTGAAGACGTTTCACCTCTCATCCGATAAGCTTCTTCAAGCTCTAAAGTTCTCTTAATTCCATGTATATACTAAGATCACTATCAAGTGGCAAAGTTTGTTTTTAGATTAATTTCAAAACTATAAAGTTTATTCAGTCTACTATATCTATTACGATCCATCTAAATACTGTTTTTCTAAATACCCAGCTTGTAGATTTACCCTACCCTAATAATGCTTACTGTTCTTATTGCGCCTTTCTCCCTTTTTCCCCTGTCTTGGCCAGAGTGATTGTTGTTGTTATTATCATAGGTTCTTGTAGGTATTGTTTTATTGCCTTTGTTAATAATAATAATAATAATAATAATAATAATAATAATAATAATAATAATAATAATAATAAGAAGAAGAAGAAGAAGAAGAAGAAGAAGAAGAAGAAGAAGAAGGAAAAACTGACCTTTACCTCGCAAACCCGAATGCGGCTGCGCTTTGTTATTGTCACGTGACCTCTGACGTTTACACAGCGCCAACTTGTCGAGTTGTTACTGGTAAATGCTAGAAATGATGAAATATCTAGTAATACGTTTTGCTGACGTTTGATTAAGAGTTATATAAGTGAAACTTTATGTTTTTTATCAGCGTTAAATTGTGCTCACCTGGTTAAACACCGGGCTGACGTTAAAGTTTGCGGTAGCGAAAGTAACTGAACGAGGAAGCGTTTCCAACGATTGTCAGCGCTGACAGTAAGTTTACTTTTAGTTCCCCGTGAAGTGAATGTCATTGTATGTTGTGGGGCATTTTATTCTTTAGTAATGGAATATTGTTTTTTCCAAAGAACATCAGCATCAGTGTTGTTAAGCTACTGAATGTTTTAAACTGACTTGCAGACTTTTTTCTAATTGCTAATTATTATTGACTGTATCTGTTCAACTACAATAACATTAACCAGAGGGATACCTTTCTTATACTACTTATATTACTACTTACTACTACTTATACTCTGGATCGCGGTGTTGGGGTTGTATGATATCTAAGGCTGTGTGTATGGTTTGACTGTACATATGCACCGCCATGTGACTGACATTTCCTGAACATTTATAAGCTCATGGGGGAAGGAGGACTCAGTCTTTAATAATGAATCTTAGTTAAATTTCTTATGTGTTAGATATCAGCAAAAGGCATTTTAACTCATCATATTAAAGCACGACAAGCAGTGGTATTCTTTTTCTTATAAAGGCTTCAGATCAAATCTACAGTCTGGACTTCTGCTAGTAATTGAATTAATGTGAACTGTAACCACTTGAGCTTTCTCTGACATTTCTTTCTAATTTCTAATGTTTGTGTTTTGTTTTAACAACAGCCCAACACTTCCTTATTAATACAACTAATAGTCTAGTAGAGGGAGTTTCCGTGCATCCGAGTCTTTCAAAGCTGATACTCAGAGATTGTGTGAGCATTACCATGATTTAATCTTCAGCCTTTCTCTAATAACTTATAAATGTGAATTTTATGGTAACCGAAAATGTCTGAAAAATAATCAGGCAGTTGTTTTTCCCTAGGTTATTTTCAGTATGCGAAACAGACAGAGGGGATCCCAGCTGGGCTTGCTGCTCCTTGCCTCCCAGGTGTTTCAATTGGGTCTGAACAATATCCCTCCCATCACTCTGGCTGTCCTGGCTCTCAATGTGTACCTTTACCTATTCCCTGCTGCCCCACTGTTTCAGGTAAATACACCAAATACACTTCTAATGATGGAGACAGAGTTTGTCCATTTTTAATGTCGACCAATATTTATACAGCACAAGGTTGGCTATTTTGTTTTATACAGTGCAGTAGCCCTGAAATAATTGTTTTAAACTGTGTTACTAAAATGTTAGAATATAATCAACAAGGAAGATATTATTACATTAATGGGAAAGTTGTTTATCAAGTAGAAAGATTATGTGCAGATCTCATAATAACTAAAGTATAATAATAATAATAACTTTTTATGATAGTATTCTAATTAGTATTTAAAAAATGTAAAAAAATGTATTATCTCCTAATTTCCTAGGCCTGTGTTAGTGTGCAGCAGGCCTACTGGTTTAAAGACTGGCGCAGACTCCTGCTGTCCCCACTGCACCATGCAGACGACTGGCATCTTTACTTCAACATGGTGTCCTTCCTCTGGAAAGGTAGAAGGCTGGAGCAACGGCTGGGTGGGCCCTGGTTCCTTTACCTGCTCTCAGTGTTCTCTCTGCTTACTGGACTGGTCTATCTAGTGTTGGAGGCGTTGCTAACAGAGCTCATGCAGGACCAGTCGTACAGCATGGCGTGTGCTGTTGGCTTCTCAGGTATAAATTATAGGGGAAAGTTCTATAATCCTTTATGTTGTAACTGATATAGAAGATTTGATCACTCTATATTTGTAAACATATATTGTATTATCTTCCTCCATATGTCATGACCAACTATTTGATCTTTTTTTCCGAAAATGGCAACATTTCCTTTTTCTTGTGTATTTATCTTTGCAACGTTTGTGCTTCTAGGTGTCCTGTTTGCTTTGAAGGTACTCAATAACCATTACTACCCCGGAAGTGTGACCTATGTGATGGGATTATCTGTGTCTAGTCGCTATGCTAGCTGGGTAGAGCTGGTGCTTATCCACATAACATCACCCGGGTGAGTTACCTGTCTGTAATTCGTATCTGTAAATTAATCAGGACTATGGATTTACTACACAGTTAAAATATAGAGATACCAGTGTGAACACTGATGCACCTAGCAGGGCAACAGCTCTTCTGCTTTAAAAATTGATTTTCTATTTCAAATTAATTTGAATTTGAATAATCCAACATCGATTCATTAAATCCTGAAATGCATTTTTAAATGGATTTTGCCAGAAGCATCAGAATCTCAGCTAAAACATGGCATTGGGTGTTGAAAGTAGACATCTGACAGATTCCAAAGCTGCACGTCACTCTCTGACCAAAATTCACTGAACCAGCAGCAAAAGGAGACAAACCAGACTTTTGAAAAACATTGCAATGAATTCCCTCTTATTTTTGCTGTTTTGCTTCCACCACGATAAAATTGCACTTCCTGCACAGCTCTCTCTCAGTGTACTTCAAGACCAATTCAATACCAAAGAATTTTCAAAGTGTCACCTTTATTTTTATAGTTATATTGAGTTTGTAATTGCAGAGAAATAGTCGATTCACTTTGGGCATGCTATTTTTCAGCAGGAACCTTAGAAAAACTCCTGGGGCTTAAACTGTTAAGCCCCAGGAATAAAATAAAAAGTGCAATATTGTAACTGCTTTAGGATGTGTTATTAATTTGAAAAAGAATATATTTAATTTACAAGTTTTAGAGGCTTTTTTCGACAGTACAAATCCAAGATAAATTATCATAATTACAATATTTCTGAGTCAAAATTGAATCGCATTTAATCCAATTCAATCAGGATCTTGTGAATCAGAATTGAGTCAGTTGTAGAAATCAGTGACAATACCCAGCCCTACTTGCAAGTGGATATAAAAAGGGGATGGGGATGTTTAATATATTTTTTAAATGGTACCTGAAAGAAGCATTAAGAAGCACAAGTACTCCGGTACAGTCGCTGAACAGAATCAGGTATTTGTGTTACAGATAATAAAAATGCAAAACGGGTTCCTCCGAAAATGGCTCAACTGTTCTCTGTTTTTTTTTTTAAATTATATTTTAGTATCAGTCAGTATCCACAGAGGGTAAGGCTACATGATGTCATTTCATGATTGAATCAACATACACATCGACTTCTCTCTAATCTAATACTGCTCCAGATTCAGATACAATTTCTTCTGCTCACTGATGTGTGATTAGTATGCAGTTAGGCTCAATGACAATTAGTAAATTAGTAAATGTCCAAAAATGCTGCAGCAAGGCTTCTGACGAAAACATCGAAATACTCACATATAACACCGCTGCTTATACAGTTACACTGGCTCCCTGTCGAATTCAGAGTCCACTTTAAGATTCTGGTTCTCACATTTAAGGCTCTTCAAGAACAAGCACCATCATACATCATTGAACTCTTACAGCCCTATGCCCCTAGTAGGTCTCTGAGGTCTTGTGGTCAGGGCCTACTTGTTATTAAGTATACGAGACTGAAAACTAGGGGTGATCGAGCTTTTGCTACTGTGGCCGCCAGACTGTGGAATTCTCTTCCTCAGAACTTAAGATCTGCTGATTCACTGATTACTTTTAAAAAACAGCTAAAAAAAACATCTTTTTAAAATTGCATTTTGTTAACTTTTGACTGTATTTTGTCTTTTTAATCTGTGCCTATACCTTGTAAAGCACTTTGTGATCTCTTATCTAGAAATGTGCTATATAAATAAAATTTTACTTACTTACTTACTAATGTTTTATTTTAGGAACCTGTTGTTTGAGGTGTTGAATTAAAATGTCCTGTAGATGGCAGTGTTTGATTAAATAGCAATAATCTATGCTTCTCTTCTTCAGGACCTCTTTTGTTGGTCACCTGTCAGGGATCCTGGTAGGTCTCCTCTACACCACCGGACCACTGAAGAAAATCATGAAGAAATGTGCAGGTCTGAATTCATGTTTTTTTTTTTTTCTCACCTGTTTTCTTACATTTATATTAACGCAGCCACTTGTAAGATGGCAAAAACACAGTGGACCAAAGTCTAAAGATTCAAGTGTGATAGAAAATATGTGATAGAACACTAGAGTCAGCTTTGAGAATTAATCTATGTACAAATATAAATATTTGTCAGTAACACTGTTTGAAGTAACACTGAAGGGCTCCCACATTGTTTCCATTTAAACAAATCAAATCAAATCACTTTTATTGTCACATCACATGTGCAGGTACATTGGTACAGCACATGTGAGTGAAATTCTTGTGTGCGAGCTTCACAAGCAACAGAGTTGTGCAGAATACAATAATTTTGCTTGTTTACATTATTGTATTCTGCACAACTCTGTTGCTTGTGAAGCTCGCACACAAGAATTTCACTCACATGTGCTGTACCAATGTACCTGCACATGTGATGTGACAATAAAAGTGATTTGATTTGATTTGTTTAAATGGAAACAATGTGGGAGCCCTTCAGTTGCTCTGCTGACAAGCCCCTGGGGGGAGCTACACCGGAGCTCCCTCAAATGAGAGCAAGACTTTCGTAAATGCAGCTAAACTTTGTGAGGCGAATTGAAAGCTAAATTGTCATCAGGTGATAGCTAGTGTCATTCTTCGGTTGCTCTAAACAGAGAGGTTGGTCAATAGGTTCAACCTAAAGCAAACTACAAATGGACTAGATCAAGCTTTCTTACAATACCTTTCCTACAAGTACCTGATATTTATATAGAATCTGCTTATTGAGAGGAAAACTGAAATAATCTGCATATATTTTCACCAGGGTTTGTGACATCGAATGGATATAACTCACAGCCCGGTGCCTACTACAGATCTTCGGGCTACTCGGGTATGATGGCAGAAAATGACTGTATACTGACTAATATATTGTAGGCTTTGCTGTCTTCACGGGATTTACAGACAATAACGAGAGTATACAATATGCCAGACTTAACCTGGTGTGTATGTGTGTCTCAGGCTACACTGGCACTGGTAGAGGACTCTCAGGAAACTATCAGTATGCACCAGGTTACACAGCAGATGCATCTTATACAGGTGGACTGACAGAGGAGGAGCAGTTAGAGGAAGCCATCAGAAACAGCCTGAATGACAGAGGTAAGGCAGGAGGGGACAGTTTTGATAAGTGGAAAAGGGTTAGAGTGATTTATTTTTTATATCTATCTGATGTCACTGGTTTATCTTTCTTTTCTTTTCTTTTCTTTTTTTAGGTCAAACCCGGCAGAGAGGAGCCCCCCCTCCTTATGGTTTCCACCTCTCCGAAGATGCCAGAGCTGAGCAAATCAGGCAAATGAGACTGAGGAGGTTTGACAGATGAATGAAACAGCGGCAAGGAAGAAGAATTTTTTACTGAAAAGTTCCAAATATTGCAACCACAAGCTGAGGATGAGTGTCCTGAATAAGAAGATCCAAAATCACAGGCTGACATATTTAAGAGGTCTTTGTTGTGTGGCGCTTTTTGTTAAGGTGGCACTAAAATGAATTAATGTCACCTATGGAAAATGGCTGTGATGCTTTATAAGAGTTCAAAGGCTAATGAGCAGTTTTTGATCTGTCTGATGACGCTGAAGACAACTTTAGATGCACGTCAGTAGCAGAGATTAAAGGTAATATTAGTTTTGAAGTAGGTAGCAGACATGGTATTAAAAATGCTGTTTAATGCTGCTTTACGTCTATACTTGAGTTGGAGAACTGCAACAAGTCTTACTTAAACACCACTATATTTACTCCAGTCGGCTAGTGTTCTTTTTTTCACACAAGCAATAAAGACGAGACAAGGTTTTGTTTAAATGGCTACAAAATGTTTACTGTGATATTTCAGCATATGTTCATCAACTTAGAGATCCAACGACAAGACAATAGAATCAGAGCTATTATCCGTGTGCTCCAAACTTCGGAAAGCCGTGATTGTAAATTCTAAGAGTCTGGATGATGAAATCCACTGACATCTGAAACATAATGTTGCAGGAGCTATCCTGGAGGTGAGCAAGACTTCTGATCTCAGTAAGCCTCTACTTATATTACTCAACTACAAAAGGCAAAAATGAAGCTGGTATTAAATTTTAAATTATGTCTTTTTTTTAATTTCCCCTAAGATCCCTTTAAATTTTTAACAGGCCAGTATTTTCAAGAAAGTTCAGCAAAGTTCAGCAAAAGATATGAACAATGTGCTCATGATGCATTCGCTCTTCAGTAAAGTTTACTGGTTCTGTCATGTTTAAGTTCAAGTCATTTATCATTAGATTGCAAAAATATGCCACATTGGGCCAAAAGTTTCTAAATTCTTCTTGATGTTTTTGCTTTCTTTTTTGTTTTCTTGAAGTTTATAAATGTTATAAATGTTGCTTTTTGGTGCACAAAACAGCTGCTTTCATGAATGCTCAGTATGTCTTTGCAGTCATACATTTATTTACACATACTGCTCATTCACTCTTTTGAGTTGAAATAATCCATGTATACCTACAGCCAAATTACATCATGTATTAAATATTTTTATAGGAAATAAAATGGAGTTATGTGTATTTTTTTTAAACAAAACAAATCCAACACCATAATACTCTAACCTTTGTAAAAAGGCACCGAGCTAGACTGATGCTGTCTGTAAGTAAAGTTAGGAGGGAACGTTTAAGAAGTACATTGCTGGCTCAGATTTCCCCTAAAACCCTGAGGCATGATGGGAAGCTTAAAAATTAGAGCTAAGAAACCCAACGAACCATACCTCAGCCCACATGGGTCCAAAACCATAATATTACAGTAGATTTGATAAAGTCTTACCATTTCAAGTGGTGAGAGGTTCAAAAGGTTGGGCATTACACATCCGGGCTCACTATCACAGTAGGTGGATTTAAATATTTTTATATCAGATGTGTGCTGACAGTTTACATAGATTGATTTTTGCAACCTGCCAAGAGGAGCGTGGGAGCTGAACGGTGCAGAGGGGGCCTGGCAGAACAGGAATGGGTGAGGCTGAAGAGTGACAGAGGGGATGACAGGATGGGGACGAGGAAGAGGTGTCTGAGTTGTCTGTCTGGACCGCGGGTGCACATTAAAGGCAGTTGTTGGCATGTTGGCGGTTCTGTTTCAGTTCGTCATCTCACATCGCACCTCCTCTGTTAACAGATCTGACTGATTAGTTCTGTGAAGAGCTCCACCTGCTGTGACACTGTCACTGAGCATTAGAGAGGAAACAGTAAGAAATGCTCATCTCCTGATTCACCCATGGAGGCTGAGTTCGGCTGAGGATTTAGAGAGGTTCAGCGATACATACACACAAACCAGATGATCCTAAATCAAAGGTTTGGAGTGTTAGATATGTGATTTTTTTTTTTAATATAAAATCATTTTATGTGTTGCCTTGTGGGTCAATTTCAAACCACCGGTGACCAAACACACCATAAAATTTCTTTTGTAAGTGGCCAAAGAACCTGGTAGTGACTGGCCTAAAATACCCGTCAGCTCTCTGACTGTGCTTATTAGCCAAGCAGGGCCACCTGGCTAACACATTCTGCATACCCACTCTGATCCACTAGAAAAGAAACACCCACTCCAGTCGATCCGGCGTGAAGGTCAATTTGTCTTTGCATCCGCCAAAGCCAGCCGAGATCACGATAGAGTCCCACGGGACCAGCGCCACTGCATAAATGAAATAAGCCCATGCTAAAAGAGGAAGCTCTCATTTTTTTAATGACTCTTCCCCCTCCCCACTGCACTGTGATTAACTTCATCACACTCAAATCCTGCTCAGCAACTCGTAAAGTCTCGTGGAGAATGGTATTAACTTGTGCAGAGGTATAAGCCCAGGGATAACTTTTAGAACAGTTATGTCACCCGTGTGCCAGAGTTACATACTGGGGTGAAATCTCCCTTATCACTCAAAGTCCACCCTTGACCTCACATAGTTTCCTGCTGATTTTGTTCTCTGCTTCTTCTTCCCTGCCCCGCAGTAGAACGATGTGGACCATCCTTTTTCACGGTCAACAGTCCTGCACGTCAACGCGGGTATTTTTTAGTTATTTTGATTAAAGAAACAATAAGCAAAAGATTCCTGATGCAGGAAATGTTTTTCAAACACACAGTTTTGATATGTGGTCAATCAAATAATAGGAATGGTTTTGCACTGTCTGTAAATATAGGCACATGTAGTCTAAAATAAGTCTTTTTCATACAAAGATTACCCCTACTTTGAAAAAATGTATAAAAAGCTCTTGAGATGGAAGATTATAAATGTATACAGTGTGCAAATACTAATAACACTAGTATTTGCACAATCTTGTAATAGTAGTGAACTATTCTTTCTTTTAGTCCTGCTTGTGTTCATTATGTAGCACACAGTATATAAACTCCAGTAACTGTGTATTTCAATATTCTGTGACGCATACAATACGATACCTGTGTTCTGCAGTAGGCTAATGCATCAGTGCTCTTTATTATATGAATATGTGATGAGCGCGTTATGTCTCTGTGTACATTGGAGTGGTTTTCCAAATCTGAAACTGAACTTTGCAGAATGCACCTTGTATGTTTAAAAACTGCCTGCCTAGTGTTAGATTTCTTTTCAGCCTCTCTTTCTGGTGTATACGCTCAGCTCAGACTGCACCGCAAGACCAGCCAGGGAAATGTGTTTGCTCACAACAAAATGTAGTGCACGCTCTAAAGATAGCGAGGCAAATAAAGCAAACATAAACACTGACAGACACGTAAAAACATGGAATTGATTGGCTCCCTCGAGCACAGCCAGCTTAGAGTCTTTATTCTTTTTCAGTGGTGATATTTGCTTCAACTTGTCTGCTTCAGCCCTGAACTGTCCACCACTTGACTAGCTTCTCGACAGCAACTTGAGGGGCTGACGGGAGTCCTTGAGTTGAGCCTATCATGCTCACTCGTTCCTCTAATATCAAGTCAAGTCTACTCTTACACCTACTTTTTTTTGCACCCAGTTGCCTTCTGTGTTGCTGTCACACAATCTCTCCCTTTTACATTCCTGTCTTTTGTTCTCCCCTCCATCTCAGCGTGTCTCTCTCTACTGCTTTAGGAATTTTTTTCCTTTGAATTTTGATTCCTCCCCAGTGTCTCTCCACCCACCTTTTCTAAAAACTCTCTTTTCCCCTTTCCTCTGTGCATCTCACTGATGCTCTTCTCTGCTTTTCCCTTGATGTTTTTTTCCATTTGTCTCTTGATTCGTCTCACACTATCTAGCGTTGGTTTTGAACTCACTAGGTCTCTCTTTTTCTCAGTCTTTCTCGGTTTCACATACGCATACAGACACTCTCTTCTCACAAGTTGCCTGCAGATCACAGTTGGCGTGTCTCTCAGTAAGCTGCAGAGTTACCAAGCTTCTTGATTCATACCAGCTATCTGGGTGACCCATTTCTGCACAAGCTCACAGTGCTGTGTTTTTATTGCTTTAATTCAACAGTACATCTACAAGTAAACTACCTCAGTGTGGTTTTCTTTCTGATTATCTGAATTTGGGTTTGGCACATTCAGTGGAGTACGGGGAGGGTGGGGGTGGGGGTGGGGGGGGACGACCGCATGGTCCACCATGTGGAGGTAGACCTTGTTATGAGGACTATACTAAACATGCTAAATAAAGTCATAAAGCATATTCATTCAGCTTAGTTTGGGTCCTGATCATCCATGAATCCCCTGCATTGACTCTGTGCTCAACTAATGCTGTGCCCTACAGTTTGGGAACCACTAGTACAAGATAAAAAAGGATAGAACCCTTTTTGCTATTTTATAGCTTGATTATAAATGATTAACTGTATTTTTTATCTGTACATATCTCAGAAAAAACATATATAAATTAAGCCCATGATACAGTACATGCAGTAAATACCAGAATAAGGAGCAGCAAAAAGTAATCATGAAGATCAAGATCAAATATTACATGTTATTTAACCATCACATAATGCTAATAGACTTCACTTAAAAAAACATATTAAAATTATGTAGTCTTCATTTTGTTTAAAAAAAAAAAAGACATTTGGAGTAACGTGACAAATGTGGATACCATGAGAGAGCGAGGCAATGCCACAAAATATGATGGAGCAGTTTTTATGTGAAATAGTCTGCCCTCATTGGAGCATTTAACTGTTTTAACATCTTACAAATATATTCTGTAAACCTGTGGCTTCTAATTTTGTTTGTAGAATGATCCAGAGTCTCAAAAGCCTTTGGAAGATTATTAAAACAGAACCAGTGTACAAACCACAAGTCATATTAAATCTTACAAAGGTACGTAAGAGCAGTATCGGTAGAGTATCCTGGTCTAAAACCTGACTGAACTTTATATATTAGCTGGAACTATAATTGAGGAAATAATCATTCAGTCCCCTGCTGAATGTGTAAGTTTGCTAGCTTAAATGAATAGTCGCTAACTTTTTTGGTATTTAATTTTAATGAAGAGAGACACTCCAAGACCACGAGAGACCAAAAATCCAGAAAAAAACATGTCATTGAGTGAAATAAGTATGTAATCCTTTACATCCTAGCCAGAATTCTGACTCCCACAGATTACCCACGTGGCACAGAGATTTCAATCAATCACTCAATCAGTTATTGATACTCCTGATACCAGCTTGTTACATGGATAAAACACACCTGTGAGAATCAGATTCTTACATTCCAACCTCTTCACCAACATAGTCAAGACCAAAGAGCTATCACAGGACATCAGGGACTAGATCAACCTGCAAAGGCTGAAATGGGCTGCAAGACCATCAGCAAGAGCTTTGTGAGAAAGTGACAACTGTTTCTGCAGTTATGTAGAAATGGAAAAATATAAAACGACCAGAAAGGTGATCATGAGCAGATGTGACATCTTGCATCAGCTGATCTCAAGAAGTCACATGATAGGGTGAGGCAAGGTCTCACAATGTTTTTACGGGAAACCTTTGCCGACAATGACCCACACCCTTTTCCCACCTCGGCTCATGTGATGAGACACGTGAATAATGGGTGAACTTCCACTTGGACTTAAACACCTGCTCTCCGCCATTTGGTCTTATAACTGAAGAAGGTTCTGGGATGAGAGGGTGAAACGTCTTCAAGAAACTTAAAGAAGTCCAGTCGGTTTTCTTTCCAAGTTCCTTAGGATGTAATTAGGCAGCGCCTGCAAAACACCATCCAAAATGTGTCGATAAAATTTAATCAGCTTTCATTTTTTATATTTAAATTTACTGACTTTATGCGTAAAATTAGAAGACATTTTTTTGCAGTTTTGTTACAATAAAAAATCATAATAACACAGGCTACTATAATTTTATTGCTGGTTTCTCATTTCACCTGCTCAGTAGTGGAAGATCTTATTTTAAACCGAGAACTAGAGAAAATAACAGGAACGCCACGTGAGAGAATTTAGTATAGAAGCAGAACTGGGTTACTGTCTATTCGGGTTTTGTGATTTTAACGACATGTGTGAAACAGATGTGTAAAAGAAAAAGAAAAAACTGTTCAGACTCCTGTGGTGAAATTATCAATTAAAACTGTGCCACGTTTTGTGACCTGCTGTAAAATCCAGTATTTAATGTTGGATAATTGCAGCTAATTGGGTGCCAGTAAGCAGACACCCCACCCACCACCACCCTGACCTGCTGTAAGTGAAACGGTGCCGGATTGATTCCTGCGTTCCTGATGAGGGCTGTACACACTGTAGGGAGAATTAGAGGAAATAACAGAGCACAACAAACAAGAAGCGCTTAGAGAATAACAAGAAAGCGTCGTTTTTCTTTGCTTCTGTTGCCGCTGCTGCGTTTCCGGACTACCTTCACCGGGGAGAGGATGCTGCATCCCCGGAATCGCTGCCCTCCGCTCATTATCCGCACAGTCTCCTCAGTTACGTTTCACTGTGATTAACGAGTGTCGGGAGTAAAAGACGACGTGCGAACAAGACAAGGAGCAGAAATTTGGAGTGAACATTAAGAAGGTTTTCATTGAGCATCCGCGAGAGAATTTTTTTGCGCGCTGCCCGCTTCAGTCGCATCACTGCCGACTTGTGTTAGACGCAAAGGAGAGGGTAAAAAAAAAGACACACTTGATATTCTCCTCTCTGTTAAATTATTTAGGAGTATCTGTTCCTCAAGCCCAACATATGCTCGTATCTTTGTCTTACATGATTGTAAAGCAAGGCTCGAAGTGGCGGTGACACGGATGAAAGCCGATGGCCAGGCGCCCCGAATTTCATCAGAAGGGGGATGCAACCTAGAATAACCCGTGTCAAATGGTAAGAGCGCAGCTTATGTCGAGAATCCGTGCACTTGCTCAGAAGTGGAGAAAAAAAACTGTGAGTTTCTGCAGCTCTCGTAAGGTCTGTTGATGTGAATTATCCCTGCAGCTTTCCACGCAACGCAAGGCAAAGAAGACCTGAATCTCGACACGTTACGGGGCGAGTGTATACTGCTGCGGCTGCGGACTGAGACAGCTACACACACCGCGGTTGAGAGCATTGCTTTCTGTCACACTTCTCTGAAGTCAGGGTGAAGGGCGCATGCATAGTTGGCGCATTGTAACTATAACGCGCCTCAGGTTTCTCCTGAGACTGTCCCTCCTCCTGACCTCTTACGCACTGGAAGCCCGGACACTGGTGACTTTTTAATGGCTTTTGTGTTCAGAAGATGGAGGGTCTTACTGGTGCTGAACGTGCTCGCGGTTGCCGGGTTCATTACTTTCTGGGCCAAGTGCAACAACGCACGCAGCATCCAGACCACCGGTCCAGAGGCCGCGGGTGATGGGAAGAGAGCCCGGGGCAACGGGACGGCACAGGGGCCCAGCGTCAGCCATGAGGTGCTGCTGAAAAGGCTCAGCTCTCTGGAGGACGTGGTGTACAGGCAGCTAAACGGTAAAGAGCACGTTAACATTTAAAGTGAAAGAACGTGTCAACTTGATTTCCCCTCAAGGAATCTGAAAAAGTTAAAAGTCAGTGTTGTCTGACTTTTTTTTTACTCCCTCTGGAGCCCTGACATGACATGTTAGAAACTAATGAATAAGCCTCCCTGCATTGTCCCTAATATTGTCTAACAGTCAGCTGCTGGATCTGGCACTCCTCTCACATTATTTCAGTAATTATGGGTCATGCATGATGAGAGTGTGCTCTCTGTTAGAAAGTCTACATCTACTGAACCACTGAAGAAAGAGTCAGCAACTACCAAGCATATTTAATACTCCAGCGTAGAGCAGCAGAGATCACCAATGGTAATTAAGTTTCCAATAAAACGTTTAATTTTAAATACAAGTGTGTCGGGTTTGGGTTTAAATGGATACATGGGGCTGTTTACAATAGGATCCAGTGAATTGATTTTCCCTGCAACAGTAGTAAGGTTATCCAGAATTGTACTTTAATTAATCTCTGAAAAGACAATGTCTTTATTGCACTCCGGGAGGTTAGAGTTTAATGTTAACTTCCGAGAAGGAGCTTTCAGGGTTCTGGTGTCTTCAGGATGCCGGATGTTTGCCAACACAGAGGTTCAAACACTGTGAAGGATGGTGTGGTATGTGTTTGTTCTCTGTCCCCCCTACAGACAGAGCGAAAGCTTTAAATCCTTCACTTGTGTAGTTTAGCCTATGTTTAGAGTTTAATTTTCTTCCCCATCATTAAATGAAGGCTTACTGACCTCAGAATGGATAGGAGGGTTTGGATTGGGAATATTTCACACATCCTATTTGTAAATTGTGTCCATAGATTGAAGATATTCTCTGTGACTCTGCGCCAACTCTGGTTCTAATGAACTCGGCCCAGAAGTTCACCTGTTTTGACAGCCACTGACAAAATACTGTATATTCATGTGAGTTTGGAGCTGTGATGGTAAGGCAGGCTATCAGCTGTGGGCAGTATAATGCATTACTGAGAGGAGAGTGACTCAGGCACACTAAAGGATCCTGACATGTAATCTTCTCTTGTTTGCCTTGCTTAGGTCTGTCCAAATCTCTGGGCCTGATTGAGGGCTTTGGGGGTCGGGGTAAAGGCGGCCTCCCCGCCACGCTGTCACCGGCTGAGGAGAGTGACGCTAAATACCTTAGGGAGAAGTACGGCTATAATGCCTACCTCAGTGACAGAATTTCTCTGGATCGCACAATACCAGACCATCGGCCTAGCAAGTGAGTACAAGTCAAGTGAGGAAACTTTAAATTGCGCTTCAGATGGTTGAGTCATCCAAATTTTACATTTTTTTCTTTGCTTCTGAGATAGCCTCCTCGAGCCTAACACAGTGGACACGGTTGACGTTTCACTTGGGGTCGTTTCAGCATTAAAAAGAAAATACATGAGCAGCATAATTTTTCCATAATCAGTGTCTCAGTTGCTTTGGATAATGTAGAACTCCCTGAAAACAGTCCTAATTTTTATTTTGCTCCAGTAAAAACTGATGTACGTGTGGATGTATGAATAAATTCAGTCTCAGATAACACACCTTTTAATGTTAATGCAGTGTTATTTATTTTCTAAATATAGCCCCCACACACACGTCAGTAATACTCAGCTAATGAGTCTTAAAACTTATTGCCTGCATTATCCAAATGTTGTGCTTGCATACTGAAGATGTTGACTTTTTTGCGACCATATGTAAGATTTGTTTTTCATTTCTCCCCAGAAAATATTCAGTTTCACCAGAGTTTCTCTACTCTCGCAGATCTTGTCTTAACTTCCACTGTGCCCCTCAACTCCCTTTTCATTATGTTATTTCATCTGGTGAAATTGCAAGCTGGAAGCACTTTGATATTTTTATAGCACCACCCTGCTTTGTAGGCATTAGATAGGTTCATTTTCTGATCCTTAGTCATCTGTTAAGAGGAGCCCAGAGCTGTTGAGTGTCACCACAAGGTTCGACGACTCATAGATTTGATCAACTCTGGAAATGCCATCAGCTGCGAACTTCAGATGAGAATTTTTGACCTGCCTCCAGCCTTACGACTTAATGACTTCTCACTATTTTATAGCCCAGCCCAAATGTTTGCACATGCTCCAGTCCTATTTCTAAGATCCTAAAATAAAAAGTGACGTATATTTAACAACTGAATAAATGATTGCTCATTGGTTTTGTTTGTTTGTTTGATAGCAGTATAGCTCAAAAAGTGAAGCATGAATGTGCATTAAAATTTAATTTAAGGGGCTGGCTTAACGTAGAAAGGATTGACTTCTAGAGTCGGCCTGGTTCTGGATTCTTTACCATTGTGAGGTAGCTCAAAATGTAATTTTTTTTTTATGTTTTAAAAACAAACAAACAAAAACTATCAAATATCAATAATAAAAATGAGAGACTTTATCTTGATGTTTTTAAGGCAATAACCCAAACAAATCTGAGTCTAGATATTTGTTTGAATCCAAGGATCCAATTTGTTCATCATGGAAAGGTGTGCATCAGAGATATGCTGTGTCAAACTGCTCTTTGTTGAATAAGTGAATTGATAAACGTGTGATTTTCCCAGGAGTGCCCACACTTTTGCATAGAGCACTGAGGTTGGCCTTGCATTAGCTGATTGGTATCAGCTGTTTCATTCATGCTTCACAGTAACTGAGTAATTCACATCTGTGTGGCAATCAGCAGACTAGTCATGTCTAATCATATCCATGCATGTGTAGAGCACAGCCATTATAAGGGGGCACAGTGGTGTAACGCAGCTCTCCCAGGCAGCCTCATCTGTGCTCGATATGCTATAGTTTTGCATTTTTAGTTTATCATAGGAAAATCCCAACCCTATAGTATTAGGTAGTAACAGTATATGCACAGAGGTGCAGAGGTTTGGGTCGAGTATGTGCTTTGGTGGCTCTCTTATTGTACCAGCTGCTTTTCACAGCATACATGAATCCTTTGGCTCATTTTTCCATATATTTCACGTCCCCCCCTTTTAGTCTTTATTACTCTCCCCCAGCCTCTTATGCTCATATCTGATGAAGTTGCACTATAAGTCTTGGTTTGACATCGGTCAGCAGGCGTTCACGCACACATTCACAGTGTGCTGTGTGTGCATGTGTAAGTCAGTGCCTGGGTACAAAATGCTTACCTCACGTTTGCACATGGTTTTATTTATGTAATGACTGCACGTTTCTATGTGTATGGTCTTCATGTCTTATCGTCATATACAAACAGCCGTGTGTATTATGTCTTCAGTAATTCTTAGTTAAGGGTTTGTAGCTTCCAGCTAGCTGATAGTGAAGCAAGTCACAGACCCTTTTTTTGAAAATCACTGATGACAAGAAAGACTGGATCCTTGGTCTAGATGAAATTCCAGTGCCCTCATTTTTCTTCTAGAAGGTCTTTTATGTTGCTTCGATCAATGTGGCCAGTGAAGCACGTTGGGGTGCGGCATTTTCAGACATAGACAGCATGTAAGCTGGGGTCAGAGGAGTCTACTCTGTTTGACTGAAGGAGATTGTGGAGAAGTATGAGAGGAGCAAGAGAAACAGAAATAGGAAAAAATAAAAACAGCATTTTAAATGATCTTCTGTCAACCTGCTCAGCTTTTCTAGGGTTATTAAACTTGCTTCTCTTTTCAGCAATGTGGTACATGTGTAGAAATAAAAGTGGACTCGTACTGCACATCAATACCGATCATAGATGTGACAGCATTAGTTTGTAGTGATGTTAAGTCTGATAAGTGCCATTAGGATGGCCATCAGCTGATGAGCTGACTCCTACAGCCATAATCACAGTCATACTCAGATTAAGATAAGATAAGATAAGATAGAACTTTATTAATCCCTCGGGTGGGTTCCTTTGGGAAATTCGACTTCCAAAAAGCACAGCAACGACCGAAGTTACAGTTACAGAATTGTTATATATATATATATATATATATATATATATATATATATACACACACACACACACACACATATATAAATACAGAGACAAATATAAATAAAATATACAAAGGGGATAAATAGAATAAATAGGAATAAAAAATAAAAATACAAGTGAATTGCACATTTCAAGTATTGAGTCTATTGCACTGTTGACTATTTACAAAAAGTATTGCACAAGGTATTGTACAGTGAGGTGAAGAGGCACTACAGCTTAGTTGTTCCCCCCTCCTTTGTCCTCCTGTTTCCCCTCCCTCTCCCCTCCAGAGAGGAGTTAAACAGTAATTAATCAATTAATCAATGAAGCTGTACTTGTAAAGTGACAAGTTCACACTCCCACTTTTGCAATCATTCATGCTGTTCCCTTCTATCTCCTACACACTGCTGGAACTGGTTACGCTGATTGCACCGTCACTGCCTCCTCCTGTTCTCAATTTGTATTAACAAAATTGCTGTAGTATCTCCTACCTGCAGTGTATGTACATGCAGTATATCCCCTCCATGATTGTAATATAGGGGTTTAAAATATGTTTTTGGACATTTTATATTTCCACTAGACTGTGATCATGTTTGTAGTTTTTTTTAAGCCTTATTCATGTGAACCTAAGGGATCTTCTGGAATCCTCTCTGTCACATATACGGCACAGTGCAAAAAATATTCAGATGTGCCTAATTTTTAAAAACATTTTGCTTTCAAGGAGCCAGATTTTCTTTTCGTTTAGTTGAATCTTTAAGAATCTAAAAGATAACAAAATCTGATAGGTAAAAATAACATTTTGAACCAACTAGGTGGTTCCCAAAAATCTGGCGTGCTGTGAGTCCTTAAAAAAATTGAGGAAACTGGAAAAGTAGCAGGACTAAATAACTCTGTACAGCAGATGAACTGTATCTGAAAATCATGTCCTTAAGATGTAGAAAAAGATAAAGAAAAGCAAAGACCTGAAGTACCTGAGAGATGCACTGGCCCTTTAATGGATCCATCTGCTGTTTGCTGAAGCCTCATCAGAAATGGTCTCAGTGGAAGGCTGTCAGGAAGCCATTTTTAGTGAAGAGAAACAGGGAGAAAAGGCTGAGGTATGGTAAATTACACGAGAACTGGACTATATCAGTGGCAACAGGTCTTACAGCATTATGAATTCATATTTGACATTTTTGGTTCAAATAATTGTTGATATGACTCCAACAGAGGGTGTTTACATCCGTCTGTAAAACACGATGAAGGCTCTGCCAGTGGTGTTGGGAATCTTGAGAAAGCTGATGGAAATATGAACCACATATTAAGATTTTCATCAATCATGCAGTCCCAGCTGAAAAGCATCTAGTTGGAAAAGGCATATTTTTATTAATTACGACAATGATCCCAAACACACGGTGAATGCAGTAAACGTATACCTAGATCAGTCATGGATTGGCCTCCCCAGAGCCCAGACCTCAACATTTATTAAAGCAGTGTGTTCAGGAAAGAGAGAGTTCAGGCTATGTTCGATAGTAAAGGTGGCCATACCAAATATTGACTTTCAAGTACATTTTTGCCTTATGTACTGTATTTCCATTTATGTTTGCACGTTTCAGTGAATTGCTCTGCCTATTTCCCATTTTCCCAGCAGAATATAAAGAAATGAGGATGCCTCAAGACTTTTGCAATATTGTATCAGAAGGAGAAAAAAGGTGACAAATGTCCCAGTTCTTCGTGGTTAATCTTGTTAATGTTGCCTTCTGTTTTCTAATGGTTTCCTGCCAAAAACCCTAAAAAAGTGTTCTCCAACCTCGTGAATTGAAAACACTGGATTTGTTATAGAATAACTTCTAATTAGCTATTATTTCACAGAGGAAATAAGATAATCGATAAAAGAAAAAAAGATGTGAAAAGGAGACAATAAAAGAAGCCCCTTCCTTTCCCACATGTGCTAAACTTAGAGCCAAAGCCTCACCCTGCCGCTTTCCGCTTCATTAGAGTTGTTTAAACAAAACAACTTAAAAATAGGGTTTCTATCTGAAGCAGCACATGCAGTTAAAAGGCCAATGTGGAAAAAAAATCCTTGCGATTATAGTTGAACAGGAAGCGGCACTTGCTCTGCCTTTCAGCCCCATTGAACAAGACGTCAGCAGCTCTATGGAGGTAGTTTGGTCTTTTTTACAAATTCAAAATTAAATATGCGAGCACTCAAAAATTAAGGTTCACTGAGAAATGTCCTCATTTTTTAAAAAGAAAGGCATATTCCTTGTTATTTAATATAACATTCAATTGATCAGAAATGTTAGAAATCATGGTAAATGGGCTCATCAATACAAAATCATGATTGTCTTTTTAATTGTATAACTTTGTAGACTAATTTTCCCAAACCATCACTCTAGTGCTCCACTGGCACCTCGTATTACTTAATGCAAGTAGTTTACAGGTGTTGTGTCGTGTCTTTCTACAGATGTAGAAAGGTCAGCTACTCAAGAGACCTTCCCCAAATCTCCCTCATCTTCATCTTCGTCAATGAGGCTCTGTCGGTGATCCTGCGCTCAGTCCACTCAGCTGTCAATCACACACCGGCGCACTTGCTCAAGGAGGTCATCCTGGTGGACGACAACAGCGATGACGGTCAGTATAGATTAAATATTTTCTTCAGCTAATACCAAATAAGAAGAGTGGCTTTTTCGCCCTCTGATTAGAAGATGGTTTATAGTGAGTGAAACACAGAATTTCCATCTAAAATCCACTGAGTCATCAGCAGGATTTCTACTGAAAGCAACAAAATACACATCAAATTGTCATTCAGCATCCCAGAAATAATTATCTTATACAATAAGTATCATGTAACGTGAATATAATTATATAATTAAGTTTTATATTATAAAACTGAAACTAGTGAGTGAAAAAGAGAATATTTGAATACTTTTTCTCATACAGGCATCGGCATATGAAAACAAATATTCTTGTCAATGTTACAAAGAAATGATTTCAATCTGTCAGCATCAAGGATTCCAGTTTTTAGATATATGTGTAGTATTTTCTTTATTTTTACTTTTTTAAATGCTTCTGAGTTTGTGTAAGCGAGTTTTGTAGATTGAAGTTACAACCAGGCAAAAGACTTGTTTTACAAATGTCAAAACAATCATTGGAAACTAGGGCAAAGCATTACAGCCCTCTAAAACCAGTATTGTTTGAAGATTATTGCATACACAGTCTCCTATAGAGCTACCCTCTTTGACTTTGGCATGACAAATTTGTGTCCTAATCTGACCCAGCTTCACTGTGATAAAGGAGCTGAAAGCAAGACATAAAAGGACTTTAATAAACTAAATATAGCAACACACCAAAGCACATTTTTGTTCCCAGTAATTATGTTTTAGTAGACATGGCTACTGTTGAACCTGGGCTAGGATTGAGGGTGGGAACAACCATAACTATGCAGACATGTACATTAACTGATCATTTGGGGCAGATCACAATGAGACACAAACACACTATAAATGTAACACAAAGCATGTGTTCATACTTTTTTCATGTCTGTTACACTTAAACATGCAGATATATTGAAACATTGTTTCTAAAGGATGAAAGGCATCAGACTTCTGATGGGGCTGTGTTTGCATGTCATGGGGACGAGTGTCTCCTTGACAAAAGCTGTGGTCATTGCTTTTGAAAAGAGGCATTTTCTGAGGTGACTGATGGTGTCAAGTGTTTGTGGAGGCAGACAGGCAGATAGAGGCAGAACACACAATTGGATGTCACAGGAGAGATGTCTCTGTCATATTTACCGGGCAGGGTGAGAAGATGAAGAGACGGCAAGGGATGAGAGGAGGGCGAGGAGATAAATCGGGAAAAGTGAAAAGGAGAGGGGAGGCACAGCAGAGATAAAGAGGTGTTGGTGGAGAAAAATAAGAGAAGAGGGGATGACGTAGAAGACAGAAAAGGTCAAAGAATGAAGAGAGCTGAAGGGTTTGAAAACAGGCAAAGTGAAAGGAGGGGCAATGAAGAACAGAGAAAAAGGGAGATGAGAAGGAGAGGCTCAGAGAGCAAACCAGGCTATTAGAGTAAGTGGCATCAAGAAAGGGAAAGGATGAGAGACAGGGAGGCTCTAAGATAAATGAGGTCGGACAGAGAGGAGGGGAGAGAGCGCAGGCAATGAATATCTAGAAGAGGGAGAAGAAGCAATCTAACAGAACGGAAAGCAACAGAAAGCAAAGAAAAATAACAAGGAAACAGGAAGAAAGAGATGAGATAGTCGAGGCTTTAGGGGATAAGGCTGCCAATGTCTAATTCATGTACTGTCAACAAATCCATGAAAAGATCAAAGCCAACAACGCCTTAGTCTCACACCCAACACTTTCTGACTTCCCTACCTTTTCAGTTTCACTCCCCAAGCCAATTGGCTTTTAGTGTCGCAAATACATGATTTCATTCTTATACAAAGGGTACATCATTTTCTAAAAGTGCTGTGTGCTGAAGTTTTTACAAAATGTTGCCCAAGCAGGAAATAGAAAATTGGACATGGGTCTTTGGTTCTGAACTAGTTTCATTCGTGATTCATGTTTATCACATTTTTGGACTTCTTTGTGTATTTTTTGGTGTAATTTATACTCCAAGAATCACCTTGGCAGATGATTGTTGTCAGTGCTGTTTGTCTGTAGCAAGAATACACAATAACTACCTGCTGAGATTTTATAAAACCCGGTGGAGTGGTGCATCGCGGATAAAGAAAGAATAGGAAGAAATTTTGCTGTGGATGTGGATCGCTTTATTTAATGGAAGTGGATGTGTTGATGTGGATCGCAAAAACTAGTCTTAGCCATGAATGTGCTGTCTGAGTGTTAATTTCTTTTTGGCATCTGGTAATGCAGCAAGTTATACATTATCAAGAAGCATGTGTGACAGTGCAGCTTACAGATGTATTTTAATCATTCTTATAAAACAATGGGACTTAGTATAAGAAACACGGAGCTACACAGTGGGAGAGTGAAAGGACTGAGACAGCTGAGGCGTTCTCTCACTTGACACTGCTGGTTGGCTGACAGCCAGCTATCCATCACAAAGAGGAAGACATTGCAGTGGCGCACAGGGCGAGGCGAGCTAACAAATAGTGCTTACCCCTCTTACTGCCTGAAAGACACCCACCGCCATGCTCTTGCCATATATGTTTGTATGTGAAAAAAAACACGCATGTGAAATGAGTTTGTGATGAAGAGTATGTGTGAAAAAAAAGAAGTACGAGAACAGAGAGAAAGAAATGGAAGACAGAGCACGAGAAATGTGTTTTTCTCTGAAGGAATGTTGCTCTGTGTGTGTGTGTGTGTGTGTGTGTGTGTGTGTGTGTGTGTGTGTGTGTGTGTGTGTGTGTGTGTGTGTGTGTGTGTGTGTGTGTGATACAGAGGAAGAAGGGCTGTGAGTGTTTTGGTCCGGAGGGAAAAGGCTGATGAGTTGATTGAGAGATCAAAGGTGGCGCGGTCGTTGATGCTCAGGAAGCCGTAGACCCCCGTTGGTGTTGTTTAGAGTGAGTTGGAGCTTAAAACAGCACCGCAGGGAGCTGAGTGAGAACTTTTATGTCATCTCTCTATTTGTATGTGTGCTTCTTTATTTCTTTATTTATAAACTGTGTTGTTGTGGTGATGAATTTGTATGTTTTTTATGTTTGTTTTCAGCTTTTGATAGTGTAGCAAAAGCTGACAATAGTTGGCATACATTAGTGGTTATTTAGGATAGGATGAGCTAATAAGCCGTCATGTCTTTGTATTTTGCTAGGAAAATGGGAAATAGATGTAGCAGTTTACTGAAACTTGCAAACATAAGATGCCAGATGCATCTCTCAGGTTGTGTGTCAGTTTTTTGTTATTTCTTAAGGACACAACTTTCAAATTCTGTTCGTCTGCTGTAGATGTTTTTATTTAAGCTGCCAGTTCTTTTGTCCTCTACTTGTTTAGTTTCTTGACATATGTCAAGTTTTTGGCTAATAGCTCTTTGCTAATCACCTTGCTGGTGTGTTATCGTTGTCATTTTTTGTGCAGGAAACAAATTGTGTATTTGTGACAAGCTGCTGGTAATGTGCCAGTAACGAATTTGTCCCTTGAGTTAGGTGCCTTTATTATGTGTGAATGATTCATAGGAACAAACAAATAAAGGACTGCACTGAAAATTATAATAAAATGATGTCCAAAGAAAAATTTGAAGAACCTTCAGAAAGCCTGAAGAACGTGAAATAAATTACAGAATTAAAAGACAGTTCGGTTCCTTGGAAGCAAAATGTAAAGACAAAATGTTCACACATGGCTCTATGCAACTACATAAGAGCTTTAGGATTGTCTGAAAGTATTTGTTTGGGTTTTTGCTCGTAATTATCTGCTCCACTCTATGTTCACCTGTTCCTTATTACCCGGCTGCTCTAAAGTGATTTCTGCCAATCTTTGTCAGCTCATCTGTGAGCTTGTTTCACTCATGCGCTCTGCAACAGTCCCTCATGTTATTCTCTGCTTCACAGGTTTTTTACTCATTTTCCACCCCTTGGGCTTTGTTCTCCCAATATCAGCTTTATTTAAATAAGCTTTCTTTATGGTGGTTTTGCTGATTTTGTGTATTCATTTGGAAAAGCTTACAAACCTAACACAAATAATTGGGGTATAACCCTCAATCTCATTGGGCCTGTTTGAGTGCACTTATGTCAACGAACTTAAAAAGGGCTAGTATGTGCACTTTGCTAAAGAAATGCTTTGATTATATATATACAGTAGGTATATTTTCATAGGTATATTAAATATTTTTTAGGTCTTTGTCTCTGGACAGCCTAAAATAAAAATAAAAAACACTGCTTAGTGCTTAGTGGGTTGCCCTTTGTGTTCTTATCATGTTGTTTCACACAACCAATACTAAGGCTTGATGTGAGGTTTATAAAGGAGTGCAGGCTGCCAGTGAGAGAAGTGAGACAAAAGAGTTGTCATACTGGGAATGGTTGCTTAAGCTCACTCTGCTGTCCTTTCATATTTATCGACATGAATTCCAATTATTATGATTGCATGAAAATAATTATGCAAGCTAGGCATAATGTGTCAGGCTTTGATTGTTGCTGCCAGAGGGGACTCTGGAACAGCATTTTTCTTTTTTCCTCCTTTCTTCAGTAAAGAGGGCTGCAATGGATCTGATGTTAGAGAAGCTAAGAAAAAAATACAAGCACTTTCTTTAGCATGTAGAGATTCTTCTTAAACTCGCCAACTTAGCTGCAATGGTGATATATTCTTTTCAGGCTTTATTAGTCCTGACATCAGATCAAATACTGGAAAACTCCAGCTGGCAGACTGTTCAAGGATACATGTGCAGATTATAAGCTAAACTGCAGATTCAAAGATCAACTAAAGATCAGTCTTTATAAGCATTTCTGACTTGTTTTGTTTGATGTGTTATCTTCATTTTCTGAACTGTAGAGCAACTGAAAGGTCCACTGGAGGAGTATGTGAACAAACGCTATCCCGGCCTGGTGAAGATTGTAAGGAACCAAAAGAGAGAGGGATTGATCAGGGCCAGGATCGAGGGTTGGAAGGTAGCCACTGCTGAGGTGACAGGATTTTTTGATGCCCATGTGGAGTTCACCCCATCATGGTGAGTGGGTCCTATCATCTAGCGGGAAGCACAGTGTTATTAACAGTCAGGAGTGAATTTTTGGTATTTGGAAAAAGGCTTATTTTAGTGTAAATTAAAGTGAAACAAAGCATTCAAAAACAAAAATGACATGTACTCAAAATTAAATCTGGAAAAAAACATATCTTTGCCAAATGTATGAACATTGGAATAACTTATTCATGATAACAACAATGACAATAATAGAGCTTTGGGTATCAGTGTTAAAAGAGTGCTACAAAGTGCAAAGAAACCATGGAAAGAAAAGACAAAGGATAGCTGAAGCTGCATAAAAGGAAGAGCCAAGCTATTTCACGCCTGAGAAGTTTTAAAATGAGACACTTGAGGCTGTGGGATCAGGTTGAATGGATTTTATTTAAAAAAAACATCACAAGCACACATAAAACACACACCAAAACAGGACCCCTCTTGGAGAACTTGTCGTAAAAGTAAATTTTTAGTAACCATAAAAAATGAAGGTTTTGTACTGATTCAAAAAAGCTGAGCGCTTGGTGGTGAACTGAATCAAAGGCTAAATACTGTCAAGAAATTAGCATGCAATGAGGGATCTTATTAACCCCGCTAAGACAACTGCCACATCCTGTTGATGTCTTTTTGTGGATCTCATTTTCGAGCTCAGTGCATAACTTAAGGTATACCGTGCAGTTCTCTCACTGCCCCCTGCAGAGCTCAACTCGGCTGAATCAAACAGAATTAGTGATAAAACTGGGACGACACAAGGAACTTTCTATTTGACTGAAGTGGATGAAAAAAGTGGTGCTCTTAAAAGATGTTATAAAATTTGTTTCTGCACAAAGTAAAGTCAACTAAATGTGTGAGTGTGTGTGTGTTTGCACTTTTTTCAGGGCAGAACCAGTTCTAGCTAGAATAAAAGAAAACCACAAGAGGATTATCTTGCCGTCAATCGACAACATCAAGCACGATACCTTCGAGGTGGAGCGCTATGAGAACTCTGGCCATGGCTACAACTGGGAACTGTGGTGCATGTACATTAATCCACCCAAAGAGTGGTGGGAGGAGGGAGACATGTCTGCACCAATAAGGTACGCCAGCTTCTCCCATTTAAACGTGAACACAGATCTCACACTTCTGAGATGTATTTTTTTCCACTTCTTTAAGATTTTCAATAAAACTGCCACCAAGTTCTTTTTTTAGTTTTGGGGAAGATTAGGGGAAAACAAGAAAAAAAGCTCCTGATGGGAAACCAGACTTCATTAAAGCAATAAAAAAATTACAGCCTAAATTAGAGAGTGGAGAGTGAAAATAGGATTTTAATTATCTGATTATCACCCATATATTTGTGTTAAATTGGATTTCCTTCCATTCTTTAATTAAAAATAAGAATAAATCGCATGAGTATGCACAAAAATGTTTAGATAGGCTGAAATATAAAGTGTGAAACTTTGCATAGTGGAGATTTGGGTTGTAGAAAAGTACTCCAAAATAAACATCAGATAAAGCCACAAAAAAACACATTCTGGTGTTTGCAAACGCTCAGTGTCACATGATAGTGTGTTTTCCTGGCTGCAGGACGCCTGCCATGATTGGATGCTCCTTTGTGGCCAATCGGGACTACTTTGGAGAACTCGGTCTACTCGACTCAGGCATGGACGTCTACGGAGGGGAGAACATCGAACTAGGCATCAGGGTTTGTGTGTCACCCAGTTTCCTCTTGTTCCTGCTCCCTCTTTACCCCTGTAGGTTTTAAGTGGAGCAGTGGGCACCGTAGCGTGGCACCACTGATAAATGAGGCCCCATTAAGAGTCCTGGAGGACCAGTCCTGTGTGAGCAGCTCACAGCAAGGCAATGGAGATAAATAGGTCACGTAGAGCAGGAAGGTTGGAGTTTGTTTCTGTACATTTTGAGAGATTGGAGAGTCTTTTGTTTTTCTGCAAGGTTATTAGATTTTTCCTGAAAAAATAACGTCAAACATTTTCACAACCCGAGTGTGTTGGCTTTTATCCAGCAAGCTAAACAATCAAATATTTTTAGAAAGACAAAAACTTGTCTTTGAGTTGACTTGGTCATAACTTGAATCTGAAATGGAAAGTTCTTATATCTTGTCATCAAAAATATCAAGATTCCCCCCAAAATTAAGTCTAGATAAGTAAACGTGTACAGATGCAATAAAACAGCTAAAATTCAGCTTCAACGCACCTATAAATATATTACAACTGCTGGAGATGAAGTATTAGCAAAGACATGAATCTAGCCCACAATGTCACATCTCAAGAACCACATTTCTTTCTGTTCCTCTTTTACTACAAAGCAGTGGGACACACTCGCCCTGCGACAACAACATTTCTACATTTCACTACAACCCTTACAAGAGGATTGTTTGGATGTGTCCAGGGAGAAGGCCCTCATTCAGAGAAACTCTTTCATAACAAGCACTTGAATCAATGACTGTTTGGGTTTTAACAGGATTCTTGGGATAATGAATGTTAAGCGGTAGATATCAGCACCTCTATGGGGCAATTTTGCATGGTTGTTGTCCAACATCTTTTACATGAAATCATAGTACTGCTTATTTATCTTAGAGTGTGGCAGAGAGCAGTAAAATGTTTTTTTTTGGCATACCCTCTGTTGGTTAGCAGCTGTGTCCTTGGGTAACAGAAACACATAGGTTATCTTTAAAACCTATGTGCCCATTTTCTGTTTGTAGTGCTGCTTATCTGTGGATGGAACATGTTTCATATTGTTCCCAGTGTGAAGAAAGACTGACGGACCTACTTTTTATCCAGTAGGAATGTTTGTCAGGAGTGAAATAGGTTGCATCTGTGCAATTGTTTGGTGACCTGTCAGTTTGAAGTTTCTGTTACGCTCACATCACTTTGACGTGGGTTCAGATAGCTTGGATATCCATGTCTTCATTATGTTCACAGCAGAAGGCTCGTGGGTTGGACACACTCAGCAGATACTTTATTAGATACACCTTGTCAGTATTAGGTTGGACACTCTTTTGCCTTCAGAGCTGTTTTAATTCTTCATGGCATAGATTCAACAAAGTACTGGAAACATTCCTCAAAGATTGATCTTGGCACGATGGCCTCATGCAGTTGATGCAGATTTGTCAGCTGTGCATTCACGATGGGAATCTCCCATTGCGCCATATACCAACGGTGATCTATCTGATTGAGATCCCCTGACTGTGGAGGCCATTTGAAACCATTGGACTCATTGTCATATTCAAGAAACTACTTTCCTGTTAGCTCACAAGAGTAGCACCTGATATGGTCCTCTGCTGCTCTAGCCCAAATTCTTCAAGGTTCACGGTTCAAAGTAATGCAAAAGTGGTTTTTAAGAAGGAGTTATCTGTTTTACTGTTGCCTTCTTCTCAGCTCAAAGCAGTCTCTGGTCGGGTCTGGTATCAACAAGATATTTTCACCCAGAGAACTGTCTCTCATTGGATATTTCCTCTTTTTTGGACCATCCCTTGGGATAACCCTAGAGATGGTTGTACAGAAATATCCTAGTAGATCAGGAGTTTCCAAAATACTTAGACCAGTCCTTCTGTCAACAACAACCATGCCTAACGTGTCTTAAATCTTCTTTCTTTTCCATTTTGATGCTCAGTTCTTCTGTGAGTACCCTGCCGAGATCCACTTTCTGGGTAAATTATTCATTATGAGAGCAGTTAATCTCCTTTTGAAGCGTGTGGATGTGCACAACAATTCTACCTAACAGTGAGAGGTCAATTCAGGGTCCAGTGGTTTGATCTCACTCACAGTCCTGCATGAATGAATTCACAGCACCATGTCCTGTTCTCATCTGTTCTTCAAGGGGTTTTCCTCTGAAGCCTCTGTGTTTGTTTAAGGGCTGTGTTTTTCTGTGGCTGGGATAGTTCCTAATTGGTCAGTTGCTGGCTTTGCACATTTGTTCTCCAAACCTGCAGAGGATACCTCAGTCTTGACCTGCTGATTTTGATGGCTATCATTGTGAATGAAGTAAGGATTACAGCTAGGTCATTTCAAATTTGGATTCCACCAACTTAGAGATTATAGCTACATGATGCCCTTATTTGGGCATGTAGCTGACGCTGAAATGTTTGTGTGGGTTGCCATGACAACACCAAAGTGAATCTGAGATCGTTATTGTTTTCTATTTGTTTTCTTTATTTGCTTCTCATGCTTGTGTACATTTGCAGTAGGAAAGGTAATCTATGAATCCAGTGATATATCCTGCTTATAAGAAATGTTTCTGTTAAAATATTATTGTGAAGTAGTCACTTCCTGTGAGTTGCGGGAACCGGAAGTTGTGCGCGGGAGAGACAAGACAGAACGGTAACACGGCGGACTTTTCGGAATATACAACTTTTCTACTGCTGGTTTTACAAGGCGTACACGGTAAAAAATCATTATGCTGTTATTTGTTTAACACTTGTGCACCTTGTGAAAGGAAATAAGTGGCTGAGATGAATATCATATGTGCTATCGATATTATTTTACTTGTTTCTAGTTTTCACGGTGCTCCATGATTGTGAGAGGAATAAAAGAATTGTGGACATCAGTACGAAGCGTGGATTCTTTCGACCAGAGTAGAAACAGTGAAAACGTGTCCCAATCCATCTGGAGGCTTCGGTGTGCAAAGCTCTTCTCATCCTGCAGCAAGCTACAGGTCTCGGTTTGCAAACGCGCTTCCCCTCCTGCAGCAAGCTACAGGCTTCGGTGTGCAAAGCTCTTCTCATCCTGCAGCAAGCTACAGGTCTCGGTTGCTTCTCATCCTGCAGCGAGCTACAGGCTTCAGTGGACACGTTGCTTTGCATTTTGTGACAACCAATCGGGAGCTGCAGATTCAGCGGACACTCCAAGAAGCGGTTTCAGGCTAAAGCGTGAGTCCTCAGGCTATATTGCGCAGTTATTATGCCTCATGAGTTGATGGATAGAACATGAGCTACAAATTTGCTGTAATGGACAAGGAATTAATAGTGTTCAAATTTCGGATTGTGTAAAAACAAACAAACAAACAAACAAACAAACAAAAAAAGAAAAAAAAAAAGGACAATCTGTTGAAGTTCTGGAAATTATTGTTGTTTTCTTACCTGTTGCTTGCAAGCTTCATGAAGGCTGAAACTGAAAATTTATTTGCTGTCATACGTAAGAATCTAAGCTAAGGTTCCTTTGTGTTAATTTTAATAATTCTCCGCCTATTACATCCATTCTTGTAATTACCTTAGTTATCTTGTCCTCTTCATAAGATACCCCCTTTAAAGTCTGAAAATGTCTAAAGATGGTCATAGTCACCCTGATGTTATGTCAGAAGTACAAGATGCAGGGGATTTGGAAGAGGAAAAAAGTGTAGTGTCTGAGAAATCTGAGACAAAAGCAAGAAAATCCTCTCGTGAAAGGCGATTAACGCCAAAAATGCAGGAACTGAAAGATCAAGAGTTAACTCAAAAGGAGAAGAGGTTCAAAGCAACATACGAGAAATGGAAAAGCAACGTAAGAGACATTCGCACAAAGTTAAAGCAAGTATGCTCTGAGAGTGACATGTATGATATGATGGATGAGGCTGAGAAGCTTGAGTCTGAATTAAAGGAACAGTATGACAGAATTCGACTCCAAACCTCACCAAGTCAAGAATTTCGAAGAAAGATCGATGCATGCTCAGCCGTGTCGGCCGACTTGCTGCAGCTGATGAGAGTACGTCTGACTGAAGATGACGGTGAGTTTGACACGGTGGCGGAAAGATCAAGGTTACGCATGCTACTTGATAATGAATATGCTAGGTCCATATATGGATCCACAGCCTCCAGAGTTACTGCACCCAGCTGTCACAATTCTAACCATCTCTCAGAGTCACCTAGCATTCCAGCTATGAGAGCGGAAGTGGCTGCTCAGCTGGCTGCAAAGAAAGCCGAAATTGATATGGAAGCTGCCATCGAAGCTCAACGTCAGCAGTTGAGAAAACTTGAAAATCAGAGGGACATTGATGTAATTCAGGCAAAGCTAAATGTCTACACTGAAGAAGAGGGAAGGGATGGGACACGCAGTCCTCCATTCAGCAAAGTGAGTGATGCACACCCCTTCGCTCACCACATCCCAGATCAAGAACGGCAGGTTGTGCAAAACGAGACATCATTGGTCCAATCGCTACAAGAGTCATTAGCTCTTACTCGCTTGCCAACTCCAGAACCTTCTGTATTCTCGGGCGATCCTCTGAAGTTTACAGAATGGAGCATAAGCTTCAAAGCCCTCATAGAGAGACGATGCTCTGACCCTGCAGACAGACTATTCTACCTGCAAAAGTACATAGCAGGTGAGGCAAAATCCTCTCTTGAAGGCAGCTTCTACAGAAAAGATGAAGAAGCCTATCAACAAGCATGGGATAGGTTAAATGCTAGATATGGCCATTCCTTTGTAGTGCAGCGGGCTTTCAGAGATAAGCTAAATGGGTGGCCGAAGATTGGTGGAAAGGAATATCTCAAGTTAAGAGATTTCAGTGATTTCCTCCAAACATGTAGTAATGCCATGCCTCACGTAAAGGGCTTACAGGTTCTTAACGACTGCGAGGAGAATCAGAAAATACTAGTCAAGCTTCCTGATTGGGTGACATCTAGATGGAACCGTTATGTCACAGAGCAGCTAGATCGGGGCAACGACTATCCAAGCTTTCATGAGTTTGCGTCCTTTATCTCTAAGGAGTCACGCATCGCATGCAATCCAGTGTCATCCTTACATGCCTTAAGGCACTCTGCAGAGGCACCAGCAAGAGAGATGAAGCGTTCAAAAGCAAACACGTTTGCCACAAATGTGAAACCCCCGATTCCATCAAGCTCCACCGCCAAATCTGACCCTGGTGAAATCAAGTTGGGAGATGCAGGGAAACCAAAGAAATGGACCACACCAACACAAAATTCCAATAATGGCCAGTGTATTTGCTGTAGTGAGAACCATTCCATACATAAATGCAAGAGGCTTATGGACATGTCTGTAGAGGATAAGAAAAAATGCATACTTGAAAATAAGTTGTGTTTTGCATGTCTAAGAAAGGGTCACAATTCTAAAGACTGTAGGAACAGGGCCATGTGTGGCATATGCAGAAAGAGTCACCCAACGCCATTGCATGAAGATCGTTCTACAGCAGCATCAACACAAGGCGCAGTTGAAGAAAGTACGTTGTCATTATCATGTTGTGTGAGTGGAGGTGAAGGTGGGAGTACATCAATGATAGTCCCAGTGTGGATCTCAACACTTAGTGCTCCGGACACTGAAACCCTAGTGTATGCACTATTGGACACTCAAAGCAGTCACACATTTGTTGATCAGGAGGTGTGCGAAAAGCTACAAGCAACAATGGAACCAGTGAAACTTAAACTTTCCACCATGATGGGGAGAGACTCAGTCGTGAAGAGTCAAAGAGTATGCAAGCTCAAAGTTAGAGGATTTTCCTCTAATGTTTCCATCAGTTTGCCTCCAGCCTACACAAGGGACTTCATTCCCCTTGACCGCACACATATTCCCACTTGCCAGACAGCCAACAAATGGAAACACCTTGTAAGCATGGCCCAGGAGATACCCCCGTTGATGGACTGTGGTGTTGGATTGTTGATTGGATACGACTGCTCCAGAGCGTTAATTCCAAGAAGGGTCGTCACTGGGGGTGACTATGAGCCTTATGCTATTGAGACGGATCTTGGTTGGAGCATTGTGGGAAGCGCACCACAGCGTGTGCAGGCTAAAGATGTGACTGGTTTTTGTCATCGAGTGTCTGTCAGAGAGGTGCCACCCATAACACCATTTGCTGTCATCAAGGCCCTGGAGTCTGATTTTGCAGACACAAAACCTGGTGACAGAAGCATATCTCAAGAAGATATTTGCTTCCTGCAGATCTTGAAAGACAGAATCCAACAAAATAAGGATGGTCACCTGGAGATGCCTCTCCCTTTCAAAGCACGTCCGCATCTCCCAGACAACAAAGGGCTGGCGTTAGTACGGCTGAAGCATCTAAAGAGGAAGCTGGACAGAGATCCCAAATTCAAAATAGACTACGTGAGATTTATGGAAGGTGTCTTCAAGGATGGAGATGCAGAGAAAGTGGAAAACCAAGCAGAGCTGGGGAAAGTCTGGTATATCCCACACCAAGGAGTTTACCACCCCAGAAAACCAGGAAAAATCAGAGTGGTTTTCGACTGCTCTGCAAGGTATGAAGGCACCTCCTTAAACGACCATCTGCTAACAGGACCTGACCTCACAAATAGCCTAACAGCCGTGCTGTGCCGCTTCCGTAAACATCCCATCGCAGTCATGTGTGATGTGGAGAAAATGTTCCACAGGTTTCATGTGAGCGAGGATGATAGAGACTACCTGCGGTTTCTCTGGTGGGAAAATGGAGACACAAACTCTGAACCCAGAGAGTACCGCATGAAGGTTCACCTGTTTGGAGCATCATCATCCCCTGGCTGCGCCAATTATGGCATGAAGCACCTTGCCAGCCAATGTGAGAAAGAGTACCCCTCCGCAGCTAACTTCATCCAGAAACATTTCTATGTTGACGATGGTCTCATAAGTGTAGAGTCGGTGGGTAAGGCAATTGAACTGGTCAAAGAAGCCCAAGCCGTGTGTGCCAAAGGAAAGCTGCACCTTCACAAATTTCTCTCCAACAGCCGAGAGGTCCTTGACTCTGTCGATGTTGCAGAGCGTGCTACGGAGGTAAAGAATGTTGATCTTAATCACGAGGATTTACCAGTTCAAAGAGTGCTAGGTATAAGGTGGAATGTTGAAAATGATAGCTTCTCCTTCAAGGTGTCACTTGAGGAGAAACCAGCAACGCGCCGAGGGATTCTCTCAATTGTGGCCTCCTTGTATGACCCTTTGGGGTTTCTAGCCCCAGTCATTCTTGAAGGGAAAAGAGTGCTGCAGGAGATGTGTCAGAGAGGCACAGGGTGGGATGAGCCACTACCCAAAGGCTTGAAGTTAAGGTGGGAGACTTGGATGAAGGATCTGGAGAACCTGGAAAGAATTGAAATTCAAAGATGCTTCATACCTGACAGCCTTGGCGAGATTCAAAGAGTCGAGCTTCATCATTTCTCTGATGCAAGCAGTCAAGGGTATGGCCAGTGCTCTTACATCAGAGTGGTAAGCAGAGAAAGGGTATGCTGCTCCTTGGTCATGGGCAAGGCGAGGGTTGCACCAACCAAAATAGTTACCATACCGAGACTTGAGTTAACTGCAGCAGTAACCTCGGCATCTGTGAGCAGCATGTTAAGAGAGGAGCTAGAACTCAAGGTTGATGACGAATATTTTTGGACAGACTCAAAGGTCGTGCTTGGTTACATCAATAATGAAGCAAGAAGGTTCCATGTGTTCGTGGCAAACCGCGTGCAGAGAATTCGAGAAACCACCGATGCACGGAAATGGTACTATGTTGACACAGGAGAAAACCCTGCTGATCATGCCTCGAGAGGCCTCAAAGTAGCTGACCTCATCAAGTCAAATTGGTTCTCTGGTCCCAGCTTTCTATGGGAAAGAGAGATAGCCACAAAACAGGCTACTTCAGATTTGCTGGTGGGAGACCCAGAGGTGAGGACTACTCAGGTGTTGAAGGTTGATGTAGCAAGGCAGTTTGACATCCAGAAGCATCTGCTGCGGTTCTCAAGATGGACTACAGCTGTCAACGTCATTGCTCGTATCCAGCGGCTGGCAAAGAGGATCAGGACCGCTGAGCCTTTAAGCGTGGAAGAGAGAAAGCAAGCTGCACAGACTCTCGTCAAGCTTGCACAACAAGATGCCTTTCAAGAGGAGTTAAACACACTCAGCCAGAAACTAGGAAGGCTGCCTTGCAACCACCAACTCTTTCAGCTTGACCCATTTCTCCAAGATGGCATAATGAGAGTAGGAGGAAGACTGAGGAAGGCATCTGTGCCTCTTGAGTTAAGACACCCAGTGATCCTTCCTAAAGATGGTGCTGTTACAAACCTCATCATTGCACACCATCATACCAAGATACAACACCAAGGCAGAGGACAAACCCTCAATGCCCTGAGAGCCAATGGTTACTGGATCACTGGTGGAAGTAAGGCTGTAGCCCAATACATCAGGCAGTGCGTACAGTGCAGGAGAGCCCGCGCGCCACCAGAGGAGCAACGGATGGCAGATCTACCTAGTGACCGTGTTGATCCCACACCACCATTCACTTATTGTGGTATGGACTGCTTTGGTCCTTTTCACACCAAACAAGGTCGCAAAGATCAAAAACGGTACGGCCTCCTCTTCACATGTTTTTGCTCAAGGGCAGTGCATATAGAGATGTTGGAGGATTTGACGACTGACGCATTCATCAATGCCTTGCGCTGCTTCATTGCCCTTCGTGGAGCTGTTAGGCACATTAGGTCCGATCAGGGAACTAACTTTATGGGGGCAAGAAACGAGATGGCAAAGGCTCTGAAAGAACTTGATAAGGAAAGAGTGACTGCATACCTAGCAGAAAATCAGTGCGACTTCCAGATGAATACGCCCCACTCTAGTCATGCTGGAGGCGCATGGGAGCGTCAAATCCGGACAGTGAGAAGCGTACTGAGCACAGTCCTTGCCTGCAGTGTGGGAAGGTTGGATGATGCTTCATTGAGGACATTCCTTTATGAAGCTATGTGCATCGTGAATAACCGCCCACTCACTGTTGATAACATCAATGACCCCAAAAGCTTGGAGCCACTCACACCGAACCACTTGATCACCATGAAATCCTCAGTCCCACTTCCACCTCCAGGTAAATTCGTCAAGGAGGACCTGTATGCTAAGAAACGGTGGAGAAGGGTACAGTATTTGACTGAGCAATTTTGGCACAGATGGAGAAAGGAATACCTGGCCAATATTGCTCTGAGACAGCGATGGCATACACCAAGACGTAATGTGGAGGTGGGTGACATTGTGATTCTCAAAGAGGAAGATGTTCCTCGCAATGAATGGAAACTTGCTAGGGTTGTGGAAGCACATGAGGATGATGATGGACTTGTACGGAAGGTGACAATCCAGACTGGTGATCGGAAGTTAGGAAAGGGAGGCGAACGCCTCGTCCAACCCTCAATCATTCAGAGACCCATTCAGAAATTAGTGGTCCTGGTGAAAAACAGCTAAATGGGAAAAATGTCATTCATTGATTAGATTTCCCTTCTAAAATAGAAGTTGTCATTATGCTGTACTTCATGCACATGTTATGGAGATGTAAAATCTACTGTTCATATTGTTGAATTCATTTGTTGAGAAAAGAATATTGTTTATGTCAATGCAAGAATGTTTAAAACAACAACATGGTGCTTGGGAATTACCATTGATATAATGAGAAATGCAAGTGTATTTACGTTCTCAATTGTAATAATCAAAGGTAATTGGTGGGAGTGTAGCTGACGCTGAAATGTTTGTGTGGGTTGCCATGACAACACCAAAGTGAATCTGAGATCGTTATTGTTTTCTATTTGTTTTCTTTATTTGCTTCTCATGCTTGTGTACATTTGCAGTAGGAAAGGTAATCTATGAATCCAGTGATATATCCTGCTTATAAGAAATGTTTCTGTTAAAATATTATTGTGAAGTAGTCACTTCCTGTGAGTTGCGGGAACCGGAAGTTGTGCGCGGGAGAGACAAGACAGAACGGTAACACGGCGGACTTTTCGGAATATACAACTTTTCTACTGCTGGTTTTACAAGGCGTACACGGTAAAAAATCATTATGCTGTTATTTGTTTAACACTTGTGCACCTTGTGAAAGGAAATAAGTGGCTGAGATGAATATCATATGTGCTATCGATATTATTTTACTTGTTTCTAGTTTTCACGGTGCTCCATGATTGTGAGAGGAATAAAAGAATTGTGGACATCAGTACGAAGCGTGGATTCTTTCGACCAGAGTAGAAACAGGGCATGTCCATTTTTCCTGAGGTTGTGTAGAAGCTTTTGGAAAAAGGGATGAGTACCACTGGCTGTTTCCAGAGAGGATCCTGGGAGGAAGTTATCTTGTTCAGCTTCCTATTTCTTCAATAGCAAATCTGCTAGGTCAAAAAGCTCTTTTTTAAAGTTTTGCATTAAGAGCTGTTTCAGTAGCTCTAGATGCACCATAACATTGTTCTAGCCATTCTGATATCATTTTCAGCTCAGCTGCTGGGTGGTTTGTATGAGGAGATAATTGATTCAACCTTCATGCTCTGAGGTTTCTTTTCTAAACCACTTCACAAGCAGGTGAAGCTCTTCTGCTGCAGTTCATTCTTAAACCTTTAGCACCAAAAATGAATGATGTCCAGTAGTTCTCCACTTTATCATTAAACTTTCTTTGACCTCTGTTAATGAGAAGCAACAAAAGGTGGCAGAAGAAGAAATACTCTTGTACACATTTAAGGCTATTCATCATCTCTCTCCTCCATATCTCTCTGATCTGGTTCAGATCACTGCCCCATCTCGATGTCTTAGATCTTCTTCTTCCCTTTCTCTCTCCGTCCCCTCCCCCTGTCTTGCCACCATGGGGAGCAGGGCCTTCAGCTGCTCTGCTCCACGACTCTGGAATTCCCTAACTCCTGATTTAAGAAATATCTCTTCCGTCTCTCTCTTTAAGTCCCAACTCAAAACTCACTTGTTGTCTTATGCTTTTATGATTGTGTAAACTGCTTGCTTTTATGCTTCTTTTTTTATTCTGCCGTGTACAGTGTCCTTGAGTGTTCTGAAAGGCGCTTTCAGATAAAATTTATTATTATTATTATTATTATTATTATTATTAAGGGTTGCAATAGTAACTTTAATCATTTGACCAAGCTGTTGTTGTGTAGCTCTTGGGGCTATGCTAGCATTCATGTCTTATTGTTCTGGCCCGCTGTCCTACATCAAAGCTGGGAAATAGCATGGTGAACTGTAGAAGATGTTTTGGCCACATTTCAAGCATGACTTGGGCTTCTGACCGTCTCTTCTTGTTGATCTTTAATGACATGCCTGGAATCATCATGGTGTATTCGCTGACTGGGAGAGTGCCCTGGATGATACGTTGTCACAGCAAACAATATAAGTAAAAAAACATGCATTTATGTATGTATACTCACAGTTGGAGCTTAAAAGTTAACCCAGTCCTGAAGTGCCGAAAACCTCAGCTCCTCTTGATGCCTCTTAAGGTTGGCTAGAAAAAAATGAATAAAAGCAACAATTAGATATTTTTTATATAACAGAAAAGAAGAAAAACCGAGAAGGACTGCTAAATGTACAGATATAGCTTTCATTAGTTCCAGCACAAAGAAAACACGTCCTTCCAGGTGCTCTATGCTCCAGCTGTTAGCTGTAATTGACTTTATAAATCAGGACATCGCGGCGACTGTGCATCTGCCTATTTATATTTCCTGCTGCCCAGCAGCCAGCAGTATATTATTGTGAGCTTTAATTCATACTCCTACTACCCACAGGTGTGGCTGTGTGGAGGCAGTATGGAGGTGCTGCCTTGCTCCAGAGTGGCTCATATTGCACGAATGAAGAAACCTTACCACAGTAACATAGCTTTCCACACACGCCGTAATGCCCTGCGTGTGGCAGAGGTCTGGATGGATGAGTACAAGTCCAATGTCTACCTGGCCTGGAACATCCCCATGGAGGTGAGAACGGCATTTTTCTGCAGCAAGACCTCTCTTAGAGAGGATGCTGTCAGTCATGCTTGTCTGTTTGTGACTATCAGATGTCCATGTTCAGAGCCAAACAGTTTTTCTTTTGGTTCCACAATTTATGTAGAGACTTTAGGCATAATAACTTCCTTTGCTCTTGCAGAACCACGGTATTGATTACGGAGACATATCACAGAGGGTTGCACTGAGGAAGAGTCTGCAATGTAAGAGCTTTCACTGGTACCTAGACAACGTTTACCCAGAGATGAGGAGGTACAACGATACGCTGTTCTACGGTGAGGTGAGCCATGAAGGACAAAGACACAGGAAAAAGTAACCGTTTGTAGATGTAAGATCTGATGTACAAATTAAACCACTGAAATTAAATAAATGAGACTTACAAGTTTCTTAGGACTTTGTGTATCTCCTCCACAGACCAAAATATAACAAGAAAGCAGGGACTCAGAGAGCATGTACATCCACATCTTCTCAGCTGTTAATAGAAAATAAATGAGATTTAGAACTTTGTCTGATCCACACTGACACATCCTTGTTTTTAGCCTTTATACATTTTTAATCAGTAATTATTTTGGGGAATATTCATATTTTATGAATTATGTCTGACTCTTTTTTTTGTGTATTTAAGGTCCGCAATTCTAAAGCAAGCCACCTGTGTATGGATCAGGGTGTGAAGGAGAACCACACAGCCACCCTGCACCCATGCCATGGGTGGGGTCCTCAGGTACAACACTCTTCCTCACCACCATACTAAAGAGTATACTCCATCTTTTTCCAGTTGCTTTGCTTTCTCATGAAAACATACAGTGAGCTTCTCCGGTGATGTGATTTGCAGCTGTGTCTCAATCACAGGCTCAGCTGAAATCCTCCAAGGAGCGAGTTCTGCTGTCAGAATAAAATTGTGTCTTGCACTTTTTGTGTTGAAGCCCTGAGTCAGCCAGTGTCAGCTCTTCATCCCTTCAGCCCTAAGGGCCTCTCTTTTTAGCTCACAGTGGTAAACAGGTGCTTTAGGCAGAAAGTCAAGGCTTCAGTGGTAAAATGCTAAAAGAACTAAAATTTCAATTCAATTCTGGAAAAATGAGTGCCGCATCACACTTTCTTCACAAGACATGCTTCAGTTGCATTTTTTAAAGTTATCCTTTTCATGGAACAAAAAGTCTTCAGTTTTTATTAGACCACCAGTTTTTCACACTTGCACTTCCACGGAGATAAAAGCGACCCCATGGTGTCTTAGCGTGGGTTCTCTCCAGGTAGTCCGGCTTCCTCCCACAGTCCGATGACATGCACGTTAGGTTAAATGGTGACTGGCTGTAGGTGTGTATGCAAAACAGATAAAGCACATAAGTGCATAAAATAAAGTGCGATATGAATATCTGTGAAAAGATGAATGTAACTTGTAGTGGTCAGAGATACTAGAAAAACATTTTAATAAATACTCTGTTCTTAAGAAGAAGCAGTGACATCTAGGGACCACAAGTGGGATTTTTTAAGATTTTGAGTCCAAACGCTGTTAAATCACCTAACTTTTGTATGATGTACTGCAAACAGGATGCAGTTACTCTGCAAAAAGACCCAAACTGGGCTGACTGGGTGGTTGATGGAAAGCTTTATCTTTATATCTTTTGCAAGGCATTGCAACCACTATTCATGCTTTGTTAGGAACAGAATGCGATATAAACAATTTCCCAATCAGTCTTTATCGTCAGCACACTCAAAGCCTCAGAGCTTTAGATGCAACCAAAGGAACTGTTTTATCTGCACTGCTAAAGTGGAAATTACTATTAATCTGAACGAAAAAGCTGAAGTGAAAGACACAAAGGTTAGAAAACAGAGCGGGAAGAATCTGACTCACTTCTGCTTTTTCTTTCTGTCAAGTTGAGAAAACTGCAGAATTTGGTGTATATAAAATGTTAGGGCTATATGTGGGTTAGAACTCTGCTGAAACAACACTGTGATTAGCAGTGATGTACAGGAACATCTTTGTGTTTAGCACTCAGTGAAGAACAAAGACATGTTTTGCCTCTCAGCAGTATTGGGAACAACACCATCCTCTTGTTCAAAGCAGCAAAAAAAACCCCAACAGCTTGCATAATCAAGGAAAATTCCTGCTAGTTTACCTTCAACTTGTACATCATCACATACTTATTTCATCGTTAGCTAATAAAGAGAACAGTATTCACTCAGCCAGTTCAGTAACTTTCCATTTACTGTATGTGTCTATCTGTTTTTCTCTTAGTTAGGACGCTACACTAAAGAAGGTCAGCTGTTTCTGGGACCCCTAGGCAGCACTGGTGAGGACACTCGTTGTGTGGTGGACGATCAGATCAGCAACTTTCCTCAGCTCCTCAACTGTGAAAAGGTGACCAACGTGAAACAGAAGACATGGCATTTCTCTCAGGTCAGAAGTGTAAAGAAATCTCTTTTTCAATGATATAACTGAGTGTTTATAAGAAAAACTAAAATTTACTGGCATAGAGTTGAGAGGAAAAGTATCTATATGTCAGATTTTAAAAGGGACCTATTGAGCTCATGTCTGGGTCCATTCTTTTTTCTCTTGGACTCTAATATGAGAGTAGCTTTGCATGAATCTTCATTTGTCTCATACTCAGCATTGCTGCAGCCCCGTAGTTCATGCTTTATCTGACAGAACCGCCTTTATATTCCGAATACCTCCGTTGAAGCCACCTTTCTTTGTGTTAAAACCCTCACAAACAGAAGGTTTTAACACCGGGGCCAGTAGGACTTCACAGATAGATCTGTCTGTTTGTGATGACTATATTAGGATATCATCTCTGCTATTACTGAAATCAAAGCAGTCTGGTTAACGGGGATTATTTGCACATAAACTGAGACTTTGGCTATGATTAATATGAACAATAACTGTTGTAAAATTATATTTATGCTAGAAAATAAGGGCTCCTTTTAAGAGAACTAAACCCAGACTGCTTAAAGGGTAACAAGCGACTCAATATACCTTTTACTTTGGCATTGATTCTCTTTTTCTTTTAATGTGAAAAACCTTTTGTAAGTCAATTTTCCATTGGTCTTTTAGTTCTGTTTGGGTAACCTTTAAAAACTAAAGAGTCACAGCCTGTAGCTGTCTTTGCACGGGAAGAGGAGAGCTTGAACAGTGATGCTGCAGACCTTCTGCCACATCGATTCTTTGTCACACAGCAGGACAAGCAGTGAAGAGTCCTGCAGACGTAGAAGTCTTAGGGAAATAGGGAGACCTTACTTATTTTATATAGATGTAAGGTAAAAAGTTAGTGCCATTTGTTCAAGAAAGAGGTTGCAACAGTTCACATAAGGCCCGGTCTGGTTACATACTGTTCTGTCACCATCACGCATTGTTCACAGACCATCTGTGAAATCTGTTAAAACCAAAGTATTGTATCTCCTTCTGCCTTGCAGAACGAATTGATCATAAATCGGGCTACTGGACGCTGTCTGGAGGTGGTGCCGGCTAATGTTTACTTCGGCCACCTGCTGGTCCTGCAGCCCTGCTCGGGGCAGAGGTGGACCATCAAGAACACTATGAAGCAGTGATCGCCTGGCCAGTTTCATTGGGACCAATTACAAAGGCTATTTCCAAGAGCTGTCACCTGACGTTACCTTGGCCAGTGGACAATCAATGATGCGGGGGCTCCTTAGCTTTTGAAATAAGACTCAAAAATAGATGGCTTTAAGGAGACGAGTGATGAGGTGGTTTGGAAACAATTGATGTTTTTTTGTTTTTGTTAGTTTTTTTTTAAAAAACATGGACATTCAACGTGGTGAAAGTTTAGCATGAGGACCATTTCTCTATATGAATTTTACAAACTTTCAATGTGATGTTGCCATAATTCCTGTGTGCCACTTCTTTACAGTGTTTAAGTTTTAGTAGACATTTAATCGACCAAAAGCGTGCTCTTTCTTATGTGAAGGGGAAAAAAAGTTTCCATCTTCCATCAGTCTTTCTGCAATATTTCATTCTTACTGACGTACTTTGTCTTTTGAGATATTAAAAAAAAAAACAATAAAATACCTGGAATTAAATTTCAGTTATATGCACTGATCAAACTACATTTGTAGTTTTCAACATCATGAAGGTTTTAGTCTATAGCTGCGGTCCTCAACCTTTTTTGTGCCACGGACCGGCCCTAAATAACTAAAATGTGTTCATAACACACGGGAAAAGACACAGGGGAATTGAGGTAACGATAAAAACAATAAATATGAACGATAAAACGAAGAAAAAAAACCCCGGTAAACCATAAATTGCACACCTGAACCTCAACACTCGCGGCCCGGTACCAAACGACTCACAGACCAGTGCATGGCTTGGGGGTTGGGGACCGCTGGTCTATGGTACTTAGAAATTAAGGAATGGCTACTCGTGACAGGAGAAAATTTTACACAGTTTAGCAAAAATGCCTGAAAAGTGATTCTTATGTTTTTCAGAAAATTCAAATCCTTGTAAATATTTATAATTTGAAGAAAAATATGCTAAAAATATTACTTGGTGTACTTTTTTTTTCAAATCACCCCAACAAGGACTTTGGGCTAAATCTGACTTTTATTGCTATTTTTCCACCAAGCATTCTGTAGCATCAGATGCAATATATCTCGTAGCATGAAGTACTGTAAGCAGTTGGGTACAAAGTTTCTTTGCGCTAAGTTAATTTATTTGGTTAACTGCTGTGTGCCATAACTACTGAAAACCTAGTCAAACATAGGAAGCACTTTTTGGACAAAGGGTTGGAACATGAACGAGAGAGGAGGATTGAATCAGGAATGCACAAAAGTACCAATAGTGGAAACGCAGGAGGCCTTAAAGGCTGAAATTATTAACGTACTGAGATGTATATGATGTCATATATTAAATTGCATAAGTGTGATCAGCTGGATTTTTGCTCCCAAGATTGTCTTCCAATAAACAACTGGTTTCCTGGGTTGTGCTTTGTTACTGTGTTTTAGGATACATCTGCAGTCTTTAAATTCGTCATACTTTAATTAGTATGCTTATTTTTTTCAGTTTAATTTTATTTTCAAGCTTGTTTGTAATTTTTTGCTGCTAAACTCATGCTTTATTTTGCTTTTCTGGACTATAAATAAGGTAGAGACAGCAAAGATGAGCTACCATGCTGGGCTGCTCTCCTTTTAACTGCTCCATCCATTTTCATGGTTGTGGTCAAAATATTTTCCCCATGCTGTGAGATTAGTCCTCAAAATCATCCCCCAAAATAGACTACTTCAAAAGAGATTTCACCCTCAGCTTCCAGCTGCATGGCATCTGCTGTAACTTACACCAACTCGACTTAAGAGTACTTTCATCACATTTTTTATAAAAGCGCTTCTACACAATATTACCCAGCCACAAATGAAGTAGCCAGGTGGCCGAACATTAAAGGGACTGTCCTATAAATGACAAGTTATGGGTTCAATCCTGAAGCAACCATATGTCCTGTAAATAGTGTCCTTGAATCAGACACTGACCTCCTACTGCTTACTCTCGCTAAACTGCTCTGGATGAAGCATCAGCTTAAATGCTTAAGATGTAAATAAAACAGGAGGAGACTGCTGGGAGCACAAGGGCCTGTTTCTAGCAGAGAGGGGGAGAGAGGAGTGAGGCGGCTCTGAGGGACAGAGCCTGCATGCTAACATAACACTGAATGCTGATCAGACTCTTAACGAAGAGACTGCTCATCGTTCTCTGGCGTGAAATAGGATTACCATATGTTGGTTAAAGTCCTGCTAAATGTAAGCCAGCAGTAAATACTAACAAGGACAAACCGATCAAATAAACTCGCTGCGTTACTTAGATAAGGTTGTATTTATGGGGATGGAAATTTGTATAATTTGTAGATTTTAGCATGTAAAAAAATGGAGCTATTTTTAAAGGATGACAAAAAATCTAGAAAATGAATGTAATTCATTGACATTATTGTATCATAGTTTGCATTGTTCTGACTAGCAGTGTCCTGCAGCTCCCTGTGAGCACTTAATGAAAGAGGTTATGGTTTAATGTCAGAGCAGAGAACTCACAGTTGTCAAATATGATTTTGCTCTAATATGCACCATGTGGCGCTGTATGTTTTCTGTGATTGGAGGGTAGTGTCACTGCAGCTGTCACCCCAGCCTGCTCTCTGCTCTGCCTCGGGAAAAAAGCAGCAGAGATACAGATGTAATTACTTGACAGAACAGCAACACTGTATGAAAATGTGACAATTTCATAAAACCCACTGCAGCAAGGGTAACAGATGATACAACACACAATACTGTGCACAACTCTTTAGGCACAGATGTTGGCAGCGAAGCATGGTGAAGCATCCCGCTGTTTTAGTTTTTGTTGTTTTGGGGTTTTTTTTGCAGAGAGCGTGTCAAAACTAGAGACTAGAACTACAATTAGATCTTTTATCATGCAAAATAATCAGATCGCTTAAGTTCATTCTGTAGCGTGACAATGACCCCAAACAGAGCCAGAGTAATAGCTTCAGAACATGTACTGAATGTGCTTTATTAAAGGGTTTTATCAGACTGTGATTTACGTTTACTTCACCTTATGTGTTCATTGTTGAGTAAAAGCTATTGATACCAATTATTTTTATACTATATCCTCACTTCACAGTGAGAACCAAAATCTGTTTCTTCTTTCTTTTGTACTAAACATGTTCTCACACTCTGGAGCCATTTTGGTAACATCTCCAGGCACTTATTTGTCCAATTATTTTTAAGCTATATCTATATTAACTTTAATTTCAGTGATCATAAAAGTCATATACTAGAATAAAAACAGTTTTAAAGTTTTAGAATAGAATAGAATAAACCTTTAATACTGTACAGATGAGAAATTTGGGTGTTACCCAGCTCTTATGGCAAGGGGAATATAAAATATAAAATTGAAAAATTTATAAATTATAAAATTTGCTGACTTTGCACCAAAATAAGGTTCTATGGTCTATGGTATGGTTTTTATCTTTCTATCTCCATCATTGTTTCATTGCTGTTGCAGAGTAGATTTCAGGGTGCTGTTAGCGCCAGTGTCCTTCTATTATAGTGATACTAAACAAGGCAGGAAATTATATTTTTATTCTACAAAATGAAATGAATGTATCTACTCTGCAGAAGTGTTTGTGAATTTCAACAGATCGATTAGCTTGCTGCATTATATGTATGAACTGCATTTTTATCAGTTGCAGTTTCACCATCTCAGTGCCTAATGCTTCCCTCTTGTGGTGTCATGGTGGTTAGAAATAAATATGATATGTTATATGAAGTATATAATAAAAGCAAAGGCTTCACGTAAAGAGGGATTTGGACTGCTTTTAAGCAGGGTGACCTGCAGTATCCCACTGATTAACAGCCTCAACTGACACGTTCATGATGACTTTTGCTTTGTTCCCATTCCTCAGATCAATTTTCCCTTTATAAGGTTTGCTAAACCAGATGCTATATTTATGCTAAAAGTGGCCATAAAGAGTAAGGTCAGAAGGAGGAAAGGTAATACAGCAATGAAGAATAAAGGAAAAGTCAAAGACCGATTCCAGCTTTATAAGGGGGATGGTTACATTTGTTTTTTTTGTACATAGATTTATATGAAAAAGATGATCTGATTTCTGGCAGCAAATGGCACATGCAAAAAAGCATTGGCAGGATAAATTCAGTTAAAGGGGAAAATCAGTGCAAAGGTACAGAAAAATACTTATATTAGTTTGGAAATCAACAAGCAAAGAAATCCAGATAGATGTGATTTTTCCCATTCAATAGTACTTTTAATGTGCATAGTTAAAAATGCTTTTGATTAATTTTGTCAGTAGGAGTAAAAGTTTGATGATTTTTTTCTCAGTGTTACTGCTCCATTAATAATAAGTGTTTAATAATTAATAATAAGTGAATCCATGTTTTACCCCAATGTTTCCACCATTCCTCTCACCTAACCCTCATTTCCTCTTCAGGCCTTGCCTTTCAACCACACACACCCTCTACAGCATATTAACAATATCTGAAAGTCATGTCCTTAAGAAATAAGAGGGAAAAATCGAGTTAAGACCCAACACAGGACCTGAAAGGTGCATCTAGCCCTTCAGCTGATTCATCTACCGTTTGCTGAACCCTTGTCAGAAATTGTTAGAAGAAGAAGCAGCTATTCTTAAGGATGGGAAACTCTTGATTGATGGAATCTTGAATATAGAAAAGTAACAATGGATTTTAATCCACAATGTAATGCCATTTGGAAAGCATATGATTGGCAAATGCATCATTTTTCAGGATAGCAATGATCCCCAAAACACTGTCAATACAGTAAAAGTATACCTGGATAGAAAAACATACAATAGAACAGCATCAGTCATGGCTTGGCCTCCCCAGAGCCCGGACCTCAATATTACTGAAGCAGTGTGGGATAATTGTGACACGAGAACGGAACAAAAGGCGGACAACACCCAAAGACGAGCTCTGAATATCCTTCAAGAAGCCTGGAAAACTGTTCCTGTGGAAATGACAAGAAAACTAGAACTGAAGAATAACAGTTACAATGCCAAATATTGACTTTCAAGCTTGTTATATTGTTATAAACTCTATTTTACGTATATTTCCATTTATGTTTGCACATGTTCAAATAAATCATTGCCCCTGAGGCAACGAGGAATGGCTAAAGATTTCTGCCAGTACTCCATAACAAACATTAACTAAAAGTGTTTGATAAATGCATTCTATTTGCTTTTTTAAAAATCACAAAGTGAGAGATTTTTTTTTATTTAAGTGAGCATTATGTTAATGTTTTAAATGTCATGGCATAGGATCAGATAGCTTCAAAGTAAATTATATTTTGAAATGTACAATCCCTTAAACACTGTGTCCTGATCTTGAACTAATAACTACTGAGATCTCAAGTCTACTGCATAATAAGACAAACAGCACCATTTAGAAAATGTCTTTTTATTGCAAGTATTCTTAATGCTTTGATGTTTTGTACAGATTTTCATATTTACAGTGATAATTAGTATTCCTCTAATAAATAGTACAACTGAAAGTCATTCTCTAGCCTACATGTTTAAATACTGCACGTGCAAAGTATGTATAATATGTGTTTGTCCAATAGATATGCTGTCTTAGTAGCTATTTACAATGTTACATAAGAAACAAATGTGGGATCCAACCACCATGCTACTAAAGAGACACTGTGCGTTTCCCCTCCAAAACAAACCATCCACTTCAGTGATGGAGTCATGCAATCATTCTACTGGGGTGAAGACAGTTTAATTACAGCATCACTGCAATAACAGTATCCATCCCCCCAAAAAAAAACAAAACATCAAATAAAATTTTAATTATTTCTAAATAAGAAATTCGTGATAAAACAGTTTTCCAATTAACCACTACATAACAGTAGTGTCTAGTTCTTTTTTGGTAGGAAATGTCCACCAGTGCTGTAACGTTTTCAAAAATAATAGTAAAAGAAAAAAAGCATTTTGATGAAAAACTAAACCAGCATGACCTACTGTACAAGTTTGTTTAGGCTGCTTTTGCAGCAGTGCTCTTTATGAAGTCTCCAGGGTGCGATAGTAATAAATCATCTGTGAATAAAACCTTTTACACGTTTAAAATCACTTTGTCTGCCATAGGCAAGAAATCTGTTCCTATAAATACACCGTTTAATTATGTGTTCGCATTGCAAGTGCTGCTCTGCCAGAAGTGTAGGTAGAGCAAAGTCAACCTATACATTATACATATCCTCATATTTGAACATTCAATATCAATATATTTTCCACATATTGTGAATATAACGCTGAGTCCTGCCTGACAGCACATTCCCATGAGTGTGCAGAGAGGGAGAAACACGCAAACACCGTGACGAGACAAGAGCACGGCCAGTGTGATGTTACTTCACCTCTAGATGGCACTATTGCACAAACCTACAACCTTCTGCATCGTTTCACTGGAATGGATGACAGGTACAGTGCAAAAACAATAACAGGAACAAACTGAGTCCGATATGATATACATATTTATGCCAAAAAAAAAAATGCCCGTTTGATCTTGTGTTTCCATGTAGGAACAGGGAAAAATGTCTATATTGTGTTGTCTGGTTCACCTCGGCAGAGTTCTATGGCTTTGGCAGGAGGGTTGAGAGGAAACAGAAAGGGCCTTTACCGCCTGCACCTGGCATGTTTGTGATGAAGCAGCCGCCTCTACTCCTGCTGAGCCTCCTCCCTGTACCTCTGAACCCGAGTGAGCAGAGAGCACCGACGGTCATGCACACACACAGATACTGTACACTTCAACAGACACTGGAGACATTTCAGACATGGGTTACAGTATTTACAGAAGACACTGACTTGATCGCATGCACTTGATAATAGGGGTGTTTCTGACCCCTGGGGGGGAGTCAGTGCAGGAGTTCAGAGCTGTCCTCGGTGGGAGAGGAACCGTCAAATTATTCAGTGCTGTGAGAATGTTTGTACATCGCCTTAGAGAGTTTGTTTTGCCTCCGAATTATTTAAGAGTGGCACGATTTGACTTCTATCGCTGTAGTCATAAAATATAGTCTTCATTATGGTGAGTACTTGAGTCAGTGAGTCAGTGACATGTTTTTCTTCCACACAAGTTGGGTTCTAGCCTTGAAGCTGCATTTAATGTGCACATGATTACATTTTTCTTATTCTGTCTATTCTGCAGCCAAAGGGCTGCAACTTAAAACTGTTATTAGTATCAATTAATTTGCAGATTTTTTTCTTCAAGCGGTCAGAAGGTGTGATCTAAAACTGTCATGTCCAGGGAAATTTCCCAGGATCAAACAGATACAGAGAGCATTATGCATCTTATCTAAAACAAGAGTACGAGTGGACTCTTTTAGTTACTCTTGCTGTGAAAAGTAATTAAAATCAATAAGGATTTTTTAAAAATAGTTTATAAATCAGAAGATTTATAAATCAGCGGACTCTGTACAGTTTTGGTTCTGCAGATAATCCAGTCATGTGTGACTGGATTAAGATTAAAATAATGCAAGCTACTTTCAGCTGCTCCCTTAATCACAAGGTGTCACTGCAGCAGGTAGCTCTACATGTTCGATTTGTCAGTTTTTCCATAATGGATGCTCCTCCTGACGCAGCCCTGAAGGGACTCAAACCTCCTCCTGGGATCAAACCTGAAAGTTTTTGTTTAGAAGGCAAATAATGCATAAAGCGCTACACTGTGGAGCCACCCAGATTTAAGTTAATACAGCTGAAAAATCTAAGTGTACCTTGTTAATTTTGAAAAACCCTTTGATTTTAATAATATATACCACATTTATGATGATACTAAACTTTTAAATTTGGGTTTTAGAACTGCTCAGCAATTTTTCACAGCATTAAGAAATCTTTAAATTGATGTGGGGTGATTTAAAGGACAAGAAAAAAAACAAAAAACACCCAAAATTCAAATGAAAAAAATCCACCCTGAAACACTTTATCACTCTCTTGGTGGTGACTTGTCTTTGGTTGGTTGTATTCTTCCTAAACGAGTTATGATGACGATGCCACATGATGGTGTCACAGATGTATTTCCAGATCATAAAATCTTGGTTAAATAAGTATTTAAAACAGTGATATGTTAGGGTTAGGTAGCAGTCCCTTGTCATCAAAGAGTAGCAAAAGACATGGTGCTGGAACTCTGACATGAAGCCTGAATGCTTCAACGCCACAAGACATTTTACTTTTAGATTAAAAGGCAAGATTCAAGTTTTCTCAGCTGGAAAAACGTCTCGCCACTCTGATTCTACCATTATCCTCGCTATTTCCACCTACACATTATGACACAGTTGAATGCAATGGATTCACACCTGTATACCACACACACACACACACACACACACACACACACACACACACACACACACACACACACACACACACACAGTACCTAGAGCATTGGAGGGTGGATTTTTTTTCTGTAAATAGGACTTTTTCTTCACACTCTGCACACTGTTCACCCAACAGTGTCCAGGAAGAGGAAAAAATAACATATTTCCCAATGTTCTCTGTTCTTTCAAAAGACAAGCCCGGAGTTACCATATAACATTTCAGATGCTTGACTGATTGGCTTCTAGGGCTGATGAACTGATGCCAGCACCTACTAGCCCCCAGAGAGAGTAGTTAGATGGAGTGCTGGAGTATTATAACGTGAGAGAAGCTGTGGCCTGTACAGATCCTCCTGCTTCAGTGGTGGCAAGCTTTGCCATCATCTTTTCTCAGGAGCACTAATAAGAGGGCAAATATTTCCTTCCTTCCTTTCTCTCCTGGGAGCCAGACTGCAGCCCTGATAGCTCGTGAGTCTTCTGGTGGGTGACAGATCAGCAGAAGTGCATCACTTTCGGCTGCTGGGAAAGCGAACAGCTCTTAACTCCTGCATCGTTGTCGGATTTTTTATTTATTTTTTATTACACCAGGGAAACAGAGACAACAGTATGTTATGTGTAATGTCAGCCCTTGAGTGTCCCTGTCAGAGTAAAGGGGGAGGAGTCCTGCGCGACTCCTCATGCTGGCTTCATGGTTTTATTGGACATCGGGTGGAGACGTGGCCCTCGTTCAAAAACACTAAAAAAAATTTTAAAAACAGATTTCGTTGATTATTTCGAGCGTTGCTCCTTGCAGTTCTTTTCCAATCAACAGGGACACGACCTCACCCACTGGCATGCACATGCAGGCTGGCTTGTTTCCAGCTCACAGTGGGCACAGCTACTCCATGCCATTCCTCAGCATCTGATTGGCTGCGATGAGCATGACACTGATGATGAATGCCATGGCAAAGGCGCAGATGAGACTCTTCCTCACGCACGTCTGACGGTTCTTCTTTGAGGGGTGAACTGAAAGAGATGTGAGAAGCGGACAAACACAAATGAAGGACATAAATAAAAAATAAGCAGATTTAAATGATGGTACCACTTTTGCTTCTAATAAGACTCTGGATAAATCATTTATTGTGCCCAGACAACGATAATGAAGAAAAACAGAGGGCTCACTGACACACATCAGACTTTCAATGATTTATTTTGCTGTGAAGTGTTACTTTTTCAGCTCATTGGTCAACACTTCTCTCCCAGGAAAGATTAATGCCATTCAAAGCTGAATAGTATTACAAAGTGCCCTAAGATGCTTAAAATGTAAGTCTTGCTCTGTTGTCTTTTTTGTGGTTTGGTGTCGAGGATAAGAACTCAGCTTGGACCAAGAGCAAAGGATGGTCCCACGTGGAAAGAGTCCGGATTATTAGAGGGCAGATGTTGAATTCTGGGGCTTGGAGGAAAAAGATCTGAATATGAGCACACCCACGCACAAGAAGCATTCAGGATATTGGCTTTTCCTTCTTTTTTTCATCTTCCTCGCTGGTCGCCTTGCCTCCGTTCCTTTCTTCCTCATTTCCTACCTCATTCCTTCCACTCCTGGTTTGCTATGTGTCCCTCCCTTTCTCACTTCCTTGTTTCCTAACCATCTTCATCTTTTCCTCATATCCGTACCATCTTCATCGGCTAACAAACAAAAGATTTCCCAGCTTGACCCCAGAAGGACACACAAATCCTTTGTGGGTTGCATGAATATTTAATTTGGAAAAATCTGCCAAATCAAATATGTGGTGACTCCTGAATAAGAGAGCAGCCAGTGGTAGCTTCTTCATCTCTCTCTCCATCCCTTCCTTCCTTCCGATCTTCTTCCCTTCTTTGTTTCCTTCCCTTCTTTCTTGAAGCCTTTCTTCTTTAATTTTTTTTACGTCTTCGTCCATTACTTCAGTCTCTTTGTGAGCTTCCTTGTTTTTGTGCCCCCTCCCTTCCCTTCATTCCCATCTCTAGCATTAATTTCCTTCCTGTCTCCCCACCTTCCACATTTCCTTCCCAGCTTCCTCCGTTAACTTATAACTTACTAACAAACCTACTTCGAATTGGGTTCAGAACATAAATATAATTTATTGTGAAATGTTTTACTATAGCCGAGAACAAAAGAAATAACCCTGAGGTGTGATCTCCCATAGGCCATGACAAGGAGAATTATTGCTCTGGATCCCAGCTGAAAGAAGCAACAGAGAGGCCCACTAAGCCACAACTCAGCGGTCCAGACATCACAGCAACAGCCAAATTTCACAAAACAGAGCCCAATTAGTCTAGCGGCTTTAAAGTGATAGGAGAATCTTTAAGCTAAAGATTGGATTATTTAAATAAATAGCATGTATTCTAACATTTCCTTTTAACTCTGTCAAACAGGCTCGCTGTACCTCGTTATATATCAACTCTTTTCCTGAAGCACCTTTAAATAACTCCTTTACATGAGATATTCAGATAAAACCAGCAGAAACGGGTCAGTAAAACCCAAAGAAAAGTACAGAACATGGACTGGAGGAGAAAAACAGATTTTTAAAAAAAAGTATTTTTAATGATTTCACCTATTGTGCAGCTTACCAGAGGGGAGTTTCAGAGCTCGGGGGCTCAGACTGAAAAACCCACCCAGTCACCTTTAGTCAGGAACACCAGATTCATGGCTAATATAGTCTAATACATGCAAAAAAATCCTAATTACCTTCTCAAAGGTAATAATTTTCTTTTCTTTCTTTCATTTTAATTGAAACTGTCTGAAAGGTAGTGATTCGACTCTTGAGCCATTTGAAAGCTGCAGTTTGTGCTGTTTTTTAACCGCATCACACTGAGAGAAGGTTTTAATATTTTTTCTACTCATTCACATAAACAGGAAGGAAGAGTATTATTGTATAATAATGAGCAGTGAGGGGGTATAATGTGTTTGGGGGAGATTTCTGTATTTCATCGAAAAACCTCAAACTCAGGATTTTAAAATCTCGTCTCCATAAACCCTGAGTTTAGACTAAAGGACAGGATGCTGAACTGAAGGTCATGAAATGGGATTTCAAACTGACACACATTTTCACAACAGCAGGCCAGGTTTTTACTTCTGGCTCGATCAATTTCTTTCCCTGACCAGTTATTTAGCAGCTCATCCTCCCTGCAGTGAGTGAAATGATTTTCCGGGCCACAGTAATTAGGGAGGCTGAGCCAAAGACCTGCAGACACACGGCACTATTCTTAACTTTCACACAAAAAAGTCATCAAAAATGCTTCTTGAGTGCTGCTCCAAAGAAAATGTGGCATGTGGGACAGAAAAGGCTGCATCATTTTTGGCTGAGGTGGTTTCATTACTTGGCAATTTTGAGCTGAATAATTATTTTCCAGGCTTTCAAATTTATATAAAACTTGTCATTTTATCCACATCTTAGACCACAAACTGAAATGCCAAGGTTACATAACCCAACACTGGGTGAGTGAAGAGTCTAAATGTGGTTTGCTCCTTGTACACAAACAATTTAGGGTAGTTTTCTAAGAACAGATCTTTTGGCTGCTTCTTTTGAGGAACAGCATGCTGACACCGACAGTTACTCACATTCACAGTGTCATCTGTTAGACATTTGTGTCACATAGATGGAAATTAAGGAGCTGGTAGAGAAATCACTCTCCGCTCAGTGTTACCCTCCATAAACCTGTTTCCCTAAATCTTAATCTACTGCTGACACAACATGAAAGTCTTCATCTGTTACAAAACAGCGCTGCTGGCAGGTGAAATGATCTTTAATTGTTTTGCAGTTTCAGTGGAGAAGTGCACCATGAGTCTTCAGACAGCTAAATCTTCCTGTTTCCCATTTTTTCACGACTTCCACCATCTCTCTAAGCTACTATTTCTTAAAGACATTTTGGACAGTGGAAATTGCAAGCTGGAAGTGCTTTTAAATCTTTTTCATAGCCTTCCCCGGCTTTGTAGTCATAAATTTGCTTTCTTTTAAGTTCTTCTTCTTCTTCAGAGGAGCCTGTGATTGTTGAATGTTACCACAACGTCTGAAGGCAGTTTATCCCCAACCAGCTCCAAACAAGTCAATTAAATCTTATGGCGTTAATAGAGTTCAGGGACTTTACACATGTCACAATTTTTGTTAAATCAGTTTCGTTTAAAGTCTTGCTTAAACAAAATCTGCCCAATCTTTCACATACATCTCTGAGGATGAGCTAGCAGGGTACAAATGGAAAGAACATGTGTTCAGCTGCTGGACTGAAGATGGGAGGAGAGTTGTGGTCTAGACAATCGTTCTAAGTCCAGTCAACTGAATCCAATGTCGGCCTCATAAAACACCTCTGCAGCCGCCCAGCCTAATGATACAACTGCCAAATATCCACAGAGGACTTTCTCCGGGCCACTGTGGTCTCAAGGTAATAAAGTGCTCGGTGGCTTAGTGGCTGCTGACTAATGCATTCATCCTTCTGTCCTTATCCAGCGGGGTAACTTTAGCTGACATCCATACTGTGTTGGTTTAATTTATGACACTTCCACTTGTTACTGTTGTGATGCTGATTTCCAAACTGCTATTAAAAGACAATCAAAGAGCATTTGCAGACTATGATGCAGTGATTCTGTATTTGTTTGTATTTGTTCAGCTACTAGCAACATTTCTTCTTGTTCAGTACTGAGAAGAATCAAAATACATTGACTCCTGCAGAAAAGTAAATGTGTGCTTGACTGCTTGTAAACACCATGCATTTTTAATTAAGAAGGTTTAAGAAATATTGAAAAGGTAATAGATTCCCAACCTCATGGCTACAAAAGAACGGTGGTGCAAAAGTATGATTTGTCACAATAAATATTATAAACATATTTGTCACAAATTAAATATGAGCAGGTCAGGCTGTAGGCTGCAGTTGAAGAGTTGAGGTTTAATAAAGCACACAAAATGCTTTAATAATAATAATGGATTGCATTTATATAGCGCTTTTCGGGACCCCTCAAAGCGCTTTACAATACCACTATTCATTCACTCTCACACACTGCTACAGTTGTAGCCACAGCTGGCCTGGGGCGCACTGACAGAGGCGAGGCTGCCATATGGCGCCATCAGCCCTTCTGGCCATCACCAGTAGGCGGTAGGTGAAGTGTCTTGCCCAAGGACACAACGACCGAGACTGTCCGAGCCAGGGGCTCAAACTGGCAACCTTCCGATTACAAGACGAACAGCCAACTCTTGAGCCACAATCGCCCTGAAGCCTTTAGCAGAATCTGTGGTGCAAAATGGTGATAAAGGCATTAAAAAAGGAAAGCGAGTTAAAAGAGAGTTTTGAGGGCTAAACTGGGAATTGCTGCGTAATTTAGTTGCTTTTTAGTTGAACCTGTTAAATGTGTTCCAGGGGGATTTTTCTTTTATGCTGAAAGCAGCAACAACAACGCTGATATTTTGAAAAAGTCAGAAATCACACCTTACATAGCGCAAGTTCACAAACTAACCAGTGTATGCAATATAGAGATTCAATCTATATGCCCTTAAATCTCCACACCTGTGAGGCAGCTGTGACATTCATGGATCGCAGTTGATTTCCACACTTGCAAGTGGCACTCTGGATGGCTGCTGCAGCTCCAGCATGTTTCTCCGCACTTTATGCTATTGGTGCAATTTGTTCAGCAATGAATCAGCGTCTGGTGAACTTCTATGGATCAGTGGTTACATTTTTTTCCAGTTGTTTTTCAGCCTCCCACCATATTGATCCAGAACGAGGAAAAGCCAGAGGGAAATCAACTGCCTCTTGTGCTACCTCATATATCAGAAAGCTGAAGTAATAAGCACAAGTGTAGCATGATGAATCGTATTCAGTATGAATCACACCATGACTTGATGTATCGATTTCTCCATGACTGAGCACTTTTTTGGTGTCCCTGTGTGGCAGGTGGTACTTGAAGACCTTGGGCTCAATAGATTCTGCAGTGGGCAGCCTTAATCATAAACCTAGTAGGGTCATCATGTTGTCATCACTCTACACCAGTTTTAAGAGCTTGATAAAGTGCTTGTGCAATCTTTGTCCATTCTCAGTGACACCAGTGTTGGCCTAGTAAATCCCTTTTTTATTCACAGGCACGTGTGTTTGTGAGAGACATTAAAGTCTCTTATGCTTCTGAGAGTCATTTTGGTCCACAGAAGAAATATAAACGGCCGTGGCTACAAAGACAAATCTCAACACATTGGAATTTAATTCACACAGTATTAACCTAAGAGACTGATAAGCACAGACTCACTGCATAACGAAGCAGGCTGGGACGCTGCTTTGGGACATGTAGAAGCTGCTGGTGTTATGACTCAGATTTCTGTGCTTCTAAAAGTCATGTTTCTGGTGTTGAAACACAATAGATGCCATTTTTTTAATCTGCTTTCAAAACACACATGGAATCAATTAATTTGCACATGCTAAAATGTAACAAGGCTGAATAGACACATGAGTTTAGGTGAGAAACTGGGGAAAAAATTCCAAAACATAACTTTTTATGTGCAGTTTTGAAGAGGCTGAAGCTTTTTTAAGTGGGGAGCAGAAGATAAATACATTCTAGTAACAAAGTTTGCTTGAACATATCTCTCGCTTGCAGAGCATCTGTTCAGTTACAGCCAAACAGATGATTATTAACACGATCCCCCCCACATACATGCTCAGAACTGCCTGGCCTGAATGCCGAGTGCTGTGACAAAACACTGCCAAGTTTCATTTCATTTCAAACTGCAAATGTTTTATGCAAATTGAGTCACTTTGTGGTCTGTTTAAAATGTATTTCTCTCAGCACCCAAAGATGACTGAAAGGGATGATTCATCAAATCTGACTCCAAACCTGGCATTTAAAAAACATTTTAAATGGTTTTGAAAGAAACAATTGCATTTCCTGTTTTTATGATAAGAGTGAAAGTCTTATAATACGCTCTGCTGCTCTGATATCCATGAATCTTGGATGGATCTTGGATAGTTCTGCAGAGTGAATTCATGTATATTTCATCTGTGCCGCTTCTAAACAGGTGACCAGCTGACACCAGTTCCCACGAAAGCCCCCAAATTAATAAATCAGCAGGTGTGCTGTGACTGTGTTGGCTTTAGATCTCGATGAGACAGATCAAATTCTTCCTGACAGAATGGATTACTTTCTCTGTCTCTACCTACACACGACTAGCCCAACACACACACACGCCGGCATATATATATATATATCTTCGTGCCTATGTGCAAAGCCAGCTCAGGGAATTCAGCTCACCTCCCTCAAACTCTGTCTGACAGTTGCCAGAGTTTTCCTTTAGGCTTTCTTCCTCATTGATGATGATGTTCTCAATGTCCTTCATGGTGAGGTGGTCACGGAAGGCGCAGAACAGGATGTGTTTCAGCTCCTCCAGGGTGATTCTCTGCATGTCGAACTGAGGGAGAAAGAGATGAGGAGGAGATTTTTAAAAAGAAAGAGACCATTTTCCCTTCACATAAATAAGCTTGCCGTACGTGCCTGGCAGGGTAGTGCGTGACACAATCCTTCCACTAGGAGTTCCACTAGACTGCAAACCTCAATAAAACATTACAAATACAGTCTCTATCGCCCTAAGCTGTGGAGTACAAAAAAGAAAAAAATAAATCTGAGTAGATTTTTGCTTAGGGCGACTTACAATAAGTGATGTTCCCTGTAAGAAAGGACAAAAAGTTCAAATGAATAAATCACTCTTCATGTTCCAGTACGTCCCTGTACATCTTACAGATGTCACTCCTATACATTTACTTTAATCTGAGCATTGCGTAACGCTGATGCATTGATTAAATTGAATGAGGTAGAGTTATGTTCAAAGAGTGGCTGATTTATGGTTCTGTTTGAGTGTTTACAGACACACCCACTTTTAAACCAGAGGTGTCTGAAGGTCAGATCAAGAAGATCTTGCTGGCGAGCGATGCTTTGCTGGAAAGCAGTGCTTTACTTAGGAGCAGTAGGATAATTTAATTTACTTTTTATTCTGCAACAAGAAAAGCTTCAGAGCCGGACTATGATACAAACCTGACTCATAATGAAATCACAAAGAGCAGTGTGTCCCGAGCCAGTTGCGAGGACAGCGAGTTCCTCTGAATTCGTCTAAACGCTTGTATAAACTCACTGATATTTACTTTCAACAAAGGCAACGTATATTGTTCCTATATTGATGTTGTGTCCATTGTGCACACTGTAGGAATAAAAATTTGGTAACACTTTTAGTTTATAGAGCTACAGAAAAGAATGAATGGATTAAGAAAGTCATGGTAAAAGCAAAATGCATCTGCTTTCAATTCCCAGGTTTCATGTATCAGGATATTACAAAATTATTCTGGTCTTAAATTTTGGTAAGTGCAGCATCAGATTAACAACAGATAACATATTACACCATGTCATTAAGTATTAAGTATATCCTTACTGCCTCCATGGGAATTAAGACATGAGTAGCTGCCAGATGCTGCTATTCAAATTCGCTTTAATTAACTGATCATCAGCAAGTGTGATCACCTCTATAAAAGCAGATATTTTAGCAGTTTGCAGGTTTGGTGGATTCAGGTGTGTGCCAACACAATGCTAACGAGGAAAGATATCAGTAATTACCTTACAAGTAAACTGAAGTCCATCATTCTGCAGTGAGAAAGATTATTTAAGAGCACTGAGTTACAGTCGTTCAGTCTTAGTTATGCTTGATCTCACCACTGCCTTTCGACACTCTCGATTATGATATTTTAATCCAAAGCCTTCATAACTGCTTTTCATCATATCTAAGGACCAGAACATTTTATGTTTCAATTCAATTCAAAAATTGAGGGGTTCCGCAAGGGTCAATTCTTGGTCTGCTACTCTTTAAACTTTACACACTCGCACTTTGTACTATCATAAAGAAATCATAATATATCTTACCATTCTTATGCAGAGGATATTTATCTGTATCAATCTATAAAATGCACATTATATGCATAGATTTTTTTGTCAGTGTACTATTTCATGTAGAAGAGTGTGAGCTCTCTACTCTGGAGGAGTACTCTGTTTTGACGGTCTCTCTGTAGCCCTGCAGAAACCAGAAATATTTGTTGTTGTTCCAAAAATGCGTTCATTTTTATCCCCCCCCCTCCACACACACACACACACACTTCAAAACATATTGAAAGTTTGAAAATTCTCATCTCAAACTGGGAAAATGGTCCACGCATTCATTTCAAACAGGTTAGACTACTTTACTCAGTGGTTATCACCTTTGCCGCTGTTGTCAAATACCATGGCCTTGAACACATCAGGTGGTTAGGCCTTTTCTCTGTTATCTGTATTACACACTCACCGCGGTACCCAGGACATGCATGGATGGGAACTGCCCCAGTATGACCCTGAAGTTGATAAGCTGTGTAACAACAGCTGAGCCAAATCAGTGGAGCATAAAAAGCTACGACAGGCAGAAGCACAAGGAGATCTAGGAAGTCAACGTTAACGGGACACCAGCTCTGTCTTCATTAAAATAGTAGCAATAACAACAATGATAACAGTGAAATAATTGCAAAAGTTCCACTGTTATCTTTATAAACCTAAAAAAAATTAAGCAGAAAACTCTGTTATATTAAACCAACCAAATATTTAAAAAAAAACTTAATTAACATAAATAATTAATAACAAAATACAACATCGGCCCAAGTCATTCTATTACAAAATAATTTCATTTTGCCTGCTCTGTGGCCTCATATGTGTTAGTATGGAGTGCACAAATTCAAACTGTGACACTAGTACAGTAAAATGACCAAATATGACACATCAATTTGTAATAAACATATAATCTTTTTAGATAAGGAATCATGTCTCATCAAGTCTCATGAGCTGAATGAGTGTTAATCCTGGTCTCCTGTTTTTTTTTTTAATTTATGAGACCGAACAGTGCAGAGGGATAGACAGGAAAGTGGGGAGAGAGTGAATGACCTCGGGCTACAGCAGTCCCCGATCTGTCTTCTTTAATGCAGACCTGCTAGTGAAGAGAGAGTGAAGTATGTGCGTGAGGAAACAATAAGGTTCAAATACCTGGTGATATCAAAAATATGCAATCAACAATGATCCCATTCTTTTAACAAAAACAGGAAATAAGATGATGGAAAATACAACATCAATAAGCATTTACATAAAAAAGAAATGTAAATGCATATTCACATTTTTGATGATCATAAAAGGCTCTCACTGAACATGTTGTTTTTGAAACTTTGTGAACGAGGTGAGAAACACCACATCTCTCTCTGCTATACAAATACAGTTTTTATTATTAACATAATTATTAGTATAAACAGAAAGGTTTCCATTCTGGTTCAGTCAAGCAACTCCAGAGAGCTTCTTCACAGACCATATATATATATATATATCTACATCTATCTATGTATCTATCTATTCATTCATATAGAGTTTATATGATTTACTAAATTTATCCAGCTTCTCAACACATTTGATCTCAGTTTACAAACACCAAATCCAGATTGTGTTTGGTGCACTCGGTGATATTATGATGAATGACACTCGTCCAGAGAGTGAAGGATAACATTCACTGGACTTTCTGGCAAGCCCACTGCATAAATCACACTTGGACACTTACCATCGATGAGATTTGTTATCGCTCAGCCTTCTCAGAGTGAGCTAATGAACACTCGCACCAATCACACCTCAAATGTTAATCAGCCTTCATGAAGATTCATTATCAGAGGTAATTAAAATTTTGGGTCAATGTTTCGTCTTTTGTTTGCCGGCTCATTAATCAAAGGTGAACGTAAATGTAAATGTTGGCAAGACAAAAGTAAAATAAAGTTATGCAACAATAGACTAATAAATCACATACATTGTGAAATGTAATTTAAAAGCAGGTACAGTTAATCCAGTGGAAATGTAAATATAACAGTGACAGAAAACATAAACCCATAAAAAGAAGGTACAGTTACTAAATATTTCCCCTGAAACCACCAGTACAACTAAAGGTTTATACCAATACAACAACTGATACTTCAATATTCTTCAGTTATTTGATTTTCTTCATTTTACTGCATTTTTGTGAAAAGACAGAAGGAGCAACACGATGCATCACCTGGTTGAACAGGTGACCCATGCTGTGCAGGCTTTAGTCCTTAGTGCTGCACTGCAGGTTCGAGGTTGCTCCAGGTGCTTTTCTATGTGCCATTCCCCCTCACATACAACCCATCTGCCTTTCTACTCTATACTGTGTAAAAAAAAAACTGATAAAAAAAGAAAATAATAAAATTTATCAATCATTTAAAAGAATAACACAGTAAGCAGAAAAAACTATGATGACCACTGAAACTCAAACACTGACTCCTTGTTGACCACCAAACTCAAAGTTTTCTACATTAGTATTGAACATACTTTTCAGATAATAAAGAGCCCCACAGTTCAGTATTGACAAACATAAACAAACACAAACTTTTTGTGAGACTAAATAGAGTATGGCATTAGTTTAGGCAGGAAACAAAGTCGAGCTCAGCCCATAATCCCAGCCGTTCAGCTAATACTCTTCCAAGCAACCAACTAGTGAATCTCAAACAGAGCCATGCATCTGCAAGCCTCTTTACAACCCATCATTCTCCTTTGTATGTGTTAGACTTGATCATTTTCATGCGCCTGCTCTCTTCAGGACACTGCTGCTGCTGTGGTCCTAACTGGAAAGCTCATACAGCAACAATCTCACATCAGCCACCATGTACAGCAGCATAAAAAGATGTTTTGCCTCCTGTTTCAGAAATGGATGCGATGTTTCACAGACTGCAGAGCTCTGTTTATTTCTCCTCGCATCTCCCTCTGGAAAACAGAGAGAGGATCTGTACTAAACAGACAGATCTACCTGGAGTGCCCCTGCAGCATCTGCCACTTAAAGTTACTGCCAACTTTTGTGTTACTTCCCCCCCAAAGGAAAAGGTCGGCAGCCTAATTGTGTTTACCCAACCTTTATGCGGCCTCGCTTCCCAATAAAGACGGCATCGCTGGCACCCATCAAGAGACTGGCAGAACTTCATTTGCCAAGAAAAAGAGGGATGAGCCAGAGGATAGCTCTATTCACAGAGCACTACAGTAGAAGATAAGAAAAAGCCATTTTATTTTCATTTCCCATATCCCACAGACTTTCTCAACCTACATTCACATTCAAGCATGGACTGACCTTTATGGAGAATATGGTGAAAGAAAGGGGAGTAGAAAAGAATTGCACACCTGAACCTAAAGTGACTCCCACAGAAAAGACCTTTAGTAGGACACCCAGTGGTTTGTGACCTACAGCTTCATAATGGAGCCCACGCTGGAAACCTTCAGTCTTCTTTGTTACACATTCTCCTAAGAAGTTCAGTCTGAAGTGCAATCACATGCCTCAGGCACAGAGAACTTTAATGGAGACTTTGGAGAAGTTGGAAATGTCACATACTGTTAAGGTCTGCTGTGGTCAAAGCTCAGAAGGAGCCTTGTATTGAAATGAATTGAATCCGTGACAGAGTGATGGGGATAAAACAGATTCACGTGATCATTAAAATCCTGTGATTGAACTGACATTTTCATTGTTGATATTTAAAGAGAAGAAAAATGTCTGGTAACAAATAGCAGGAATGTTACTGTGCCGTTTTGAACTAATCTTTAAAGCATGAACCATTTCTGGTAGGTGCTTTTGGCAAAGTTTTCATAGCTGTTCCAACTCTTGAAAGACATGTTCCTCTTTTGTGTGTCCAAACTGAAGGAACTTAGGGACTACTAAAGTTTGCAGGACCCCGTTTAGACTCTAAGGTAGATATGTGTTGTACAGCACAAGGAGCTTTGGTAAAAGTAAATGAACAGATCAAATATATATAATAAACCTTATGTTGATTGGTCTGGATCCGACATGGACAACTGGCATATTTTTTAAAGCCATGTATGACTGACGGACAAATCCAGGGGTTATTAAACCAATATGTTACACAGGCATTACAATTACATTTTGAACATTTAATTCCTTTTTGAAGGAGAGCAGCTCGGACTTAATGGAGGAAAGACATTCACCAAGGATAGCTTGAAACTCTGTTTTAAGTGTAGCAGCAAAGTCCTCGCGGAGAGCCGAAAGCAGCACCGCTTTGAGAGCGCTGACATCGCTATTGGTGGCGGCCTGGGCCGCAGTCCCCGATTCAGGACGGGTAAAAGGGTAGTCAGGAGAAGCAGGCTGCAGGTGAGGCCAGACCGAGCTTCCTCCTTTAGTCAGCTTTGGTGGCATTTTAGTGAGCAAAATCAAAAAATGTACTATTTTAAAATGAGATAGATATCGCTTGGGGTCGAGTCAGAGAATAATAATAATTTAAAAAAGGCCGACCCTGCAAGAGCTCACCAAAAGCGCTACTCGCACCAAACCGCCATTAGTCGGAAGTCCCTCCCATTTTGAACATTTAAGGGATATACCATAACTGTGACTCCTAAACCTACAAGCCTGTCGCAGGGTTAACAGAGAGACAAACAACATTCACACTGACATTAACCTAACCTCACTATCTGCATGTCGTTGGACTGTGGGAGGAAGCTGGAGTACCCGGAGAGAACCCACGTAGACACATGCAAACTCCACACAGAAGCAGATGGTTGATTTAAACCCAGGACCTTCTTGCTGTGAGGCAACAGTGCTAACCATCGCGCTTCCATGCTGCACCACATACACTGTGTGTGAAAAACCACCTGTTGTGGTTGTCAGGTTTTCCTCTTCTCCAATGCTAAAGTTCAAAGATTTTCAATAAGAACAGATGCAAACTATTTGCAAGAGAGACTGGGTTTGTTTATTATAGCTGGACTCACAGAAGTTTAGGGTCCAGTGTATAATGCTGATAAACTCTTTACAGTGTTGATAACATAAGTCCCACTCCTTTCTGAATTTGATTGGCTTGCGGGAGAAATTGTTCCAAAAGTTTTCAACTGACAAATCTTTGAGTAGAGAAAATGGACACAGGCCCTTACAATCACACCACTAATAATATTACTGCATTGACATAACTTTATACCATTTTAATAAATGCATGAGGTGTCATAAAGACTCAAATAATACAGTTACTTATTAAGAAGTGGACAGGTTATATTTCAAAATGTGGATTTTCTGTTTTTAATATTCTCCTCAATTATTTCATGGGAACAGTGGGTATATTATAACTGTACTATAACATATCTGAGTCACTGTGAGAGCCTTTGATGCAAGGTTTAGAAACACTTTTACTAAAAGAGTCTTGAAGTTCATTAAAACTGTAACTACCATAAAATTCATCAAAATCAGTGTAAGGAGATGCACTGAGATCGTATTTGCCCACACATACAGAAGCACTATCCTTGAATTAAAACCATGAATTTATTGACTTTTTGCAAACTCTTGAATATTTGTTAAGACCGCAAAGTGGATTTGGGATTGTGGAGAAAGCCATGTTCATCTTTACACCCATAAATGAGGCGTACTCAGCTGCTCACACACACAGGCGGTGAGAAGGTGCCAAGAGCCAGCATCCATCCATCTGCTGAGTTCAGCCCTTTGCAGTACAGCCAAATTATAGAGCTACAGATAACATTCTCCACACACTGACGAATCCAATTATATGCATTTGCTAATGTAAATCTAATGCAATGAACTTGCAAGTCCTATTTTTTCCAAATGGTAGAAATATTAATCCATTTAAAACGTGCTGCAGCTGAGGAGGCACATCCTTGAACCCTGTTTGATTTGAATGCAGAAGAACATGCTCTATGCTTGTTTTAATGTAAACACTATCTATAGAAATAAGAGATATTTCATTTTTTTCATTTCAGTGTATTGTCAGAGGCTGATTATAAGAAAGTGTGAGGTGGTGGTTTTCCAGGGATCTGACTGCACCAGGGTTTTTGTTGTTTTGGTTTGTTTTTTTGCAGGGCAACATGACAGTAACAGAAACTGATCATGTAATCTGTGGATGCTGTTGTCAAGCTGGAGAAAGGAGAGTTCTGGACTTTGGGGGAGAATTTTACAGAAGCTTGACAGACAAGGCTTCAAATATGTCAAATATGTAATGTGATTTCCAAGTCCGACGAAATGGTTGTAAGTAACAAAAACTTACAGTTGATTAAGACACCTGGCATGGCCTCTATAGTGCAAGATCACACACACGTGCAATACTGAAAGGAGGTTTATACGCAAACAGCTGTGCACGTATGGTGTTCCCAGCTGTGCACTGTCTGCAAAATCAAAACAAAACAAAAAACACTCATCCATTACTCATATATCCAAATCTCAGTATTTTCACGATATCATGTCTGCTTAAAAATATAAATTTTCTAAATCTGAAAATTAAAATACTTGTCCTAATTAGGATGTTCAGAAAAAAAGGCTTACCGTCAAAACATGCATCTAATTAGAATAAAGGGAATAAAGAAAGCATTGAAATTACAGACCTTTAAAATTAAATGTTTTTTCTAAAGTAAATTACAGTTACAGAACACAAATGGAAAAAAAACTGACTCCTGAAAGAAAACAAAAGCAGAGCTGAAGACTGAAACTAATAAAGGTCAGAGTGTGAGAAAAAGGCAGTTCTCTTGTTAAATGAGGAGCGATTCGGTGTAATCGGGATGACCGGGAGTGATAAAGAAAGAACAAACAAGAGCCGTAGAGTGACAACAAAATCAAAGGTAAGGGAAGTGAGATAGAGGGAGAAGAAGAAAAAGCAAAGAAAGACTGCTGATCCAACTAGTATTAAATGGAAACAGACTCCTCCACTACGGAGTCTGCACAGTTACATCCTTAACAACCAAAACTTGTGATGGTGCACATCTGTTTTATGTTAAATACAGATGAAACTCCACAAACTTACAAGTGTGATTTCTGTGTAATTATTTCAGTGAAGACTAAATCATATGACTTTATAGACGTTTTTGATTAGCACTTCAATTTATTAATATAAATGCTAATGATGAGGAAACCAAAAAGAAGAAAAGGAGGATTAGAAGTGGAAGCATTTCGTAAATGTTGGATTTATTGTCTGACTGACACTGTAAATAACTAGCTGTGTTTTCAAGCAAGTTCAGCCCCTGATCTTAAAACATCAGTCTGACAGCAGTATATAAATTACTGCAGATGTTATTTGTGAGTTCCACTGGAGAAAAGTGACGGCATCCAAAAGCTGGTTGGTGTATTTCTACCCTGCTCCTTATTAAGAGACCCTTCAACAATCGACATTGTGACTACACACAGGTACACTTGTTGCAGTGTGGGATGGTGCAGTTTGGAAGTGTAAAGTAAAGAAAATAGAAATCTTCACTAACACTAAGTATGCAACCTGTAAGGCAATTCAGTTTAGTCAATTATTTATGCCCTCCTCTGCTCAACACCCAGGTCTAACATGCACACATTCTCTTCCCTGTTAAAATGAATGCTCAGCGTCTTTATCGATCTCTGCAGCCTATCTGTTTCCGTTAAAAGGCCCAAAGCCTTCAGGAGAAATTTATGTCTCCATTACCGCTGCGTCACCAAGCCGTCAAAGGCCAGAAGATTAATTGAGCAAAATAAAACATAACACGTGCCACGAGGGTAACAACAGGCGGGAAAATGAATTGTAGCTCATTTCTGGAACCAGTCATGTAGTGTTTTGAATTTACATAAACATTGGCCACATGATGAAACTGACGAAAATGACTTGCAGTGAGACTCTTATGGGCCACAAAAAGAGTTACTTCTGTCTTGAGGTCTGTAACCTCTACGCTCCAGTGCACATTTCATTATAGCCCCACGACCAACACACGGTAGATTAAAAAACAAAAACAAAAAAACTCATCCTAAGAATTTTTACAGCTTTTTCATATACAAGCAGTAATATCTGATTGAACAGTTGCAGATAAATGTTCATATTAGGCACTTAAAGTCTGCAAATCCTGGCATGATACTTGGATCAGGACAGCAGACTTTAGACAGTTTATTTCACAGACAGTTTGAGGAAAATACGGGAAGAAGGGAAAATGCCTAAGGCCACTTAGAAAGCTACCAATAGCCAATTACTGTTAGTATGATTAATCAAGGTGAGATTACTCCCATTAACCCCTGTACTGGAGCAGACTACAGGAGCAGCCTGAGGGTCACTGCCCTCATTATTGGCTTTCAGTGGATCTATGTGGTGTGCCTCATGTAATTCATTACCTTTTACTGCAGAAGAATGAACAACAGAGGAGACAGCAGGGAAGAGAGATAAAAGATATGAGAATGAAGTACAGCGAGAGACACACAAAGATGAGGAAGAAATGTAAACAACCAAATAAATCGTAAGCACAATTTTACTTGGAGGTGTTGGCATTGAATTGCAGTTCAATAGCTGATAGTACAGATTAAAACATGGTTTAATTAAACCCACGGTGTAGCAGGACCCCTGCTAAAGGACGACTGGTTATATATTGTATTTCTCATCTTAAAGTGGTAGAAAAATCTAATTAAAGCTCGATCCAAACAGAGAAGTTTTCTTATATCGGCTAGTGCAACATAGGCAACTCTAACTTCCATCGAAACCTTCAATTTAAGTTCAGTTTATACAGTTTATAAGGTACTGCAAAATGAAAATTTTGCAGATTGTCACAAAAAATTATTTTGTTTTTTTAGTCTGTAACATGGAAAAAGTTGGAGAAGCACCAATGTAATAATTCCCCAAAGAAAACATTCAACGTCATTGTAGATGCAGGGGAAAGCTGAGAGATCTGTCTACCCACCTGCTTATTTGTGTTGCAGAAATTAAAATCATCTTCAAAGAAATGTCACATAAGGTGTTCTTTTTCAGTATGTCAAGGACTGCATCACCAAGCCTGTACTTAAAAGTCAAGGGGAAATGTTAATTCATGCAGTATTGTGAGTTTGGCTAGTAAAAACGCCTGAACTCTGACTATTTTGTGTAAATAAATAAATAAAGAAGGTTTTGTGAATGGGGTGCAAATCTTTTGAAGTCCTATACATCCATATTCACTCTTCATCCTTTCTGTCTGCAGGCCTGATGGGACTTTGAAGTGCAGCTCGGAGGATAAAAGTACAGCGCTGTGAAATGATGAATAGTGGGAAACAGACCTATGTCTTTTTGATTACATTTAGCTGACAAATGATTTTCTCCATATATATCTAAATAGGGCTATACGCTGTGATTGCTTGGTAGATAAAAATGAATAAGATCGCCTCAAGTAAATCAGTGTCAGTGTAATGTAGTCAAAGAAATTTATTCTGATTGGCAGACACATCATTAAAATTCTGGACACTCAATAACACAAATGCTCCTCCACAGTGTGTGTGTGTGTGTGTGTGTGTGTGTGTGTGTGTGTGTGTGTGTGTGTGTGTGTGTGTGTGCGCACATGCAATTTTGTGCATATTTTAAGTCAAGCAATTGTGCAGAAAATACAGTGATGTGGTGCTGACACTTCTCAGAGCTGCATCGTGGATGAGAAAGAGCTGTAATGAAGTGAATCACTGAAGGAGCTAAGCTGACTCACACGCAATTAAAGCTACATGGAACATAAGGAGCGTGAGTTAGGATGAAGGAAAAGGAACAAAAAAAAAAAAAAAACACGAGGCTCCAAATGATGAAGGGAGCAGGCAGAGGCAGGAATCAAATTAAGAGTTGAAGCAGGAGGCCTGAGGGTGCTTGCTGCTGCTTTTCCACGAGCAGCAAAACTTCAAACAGCAGCTTTCTTGTTTCAGAGCTAAGAGAAGAAAAGTTATCAGCCTGACTCAACAGTACAGTAGCAATATAGTGTTCATCACGAACAGCATGGATGTAGATACAGTAAGTTTAAGGCTTTAAAGTTTTACTACTATTAATGGTCGTACTGATACAGCGTATTCTATGTTATATATTTCTGTTAACCAATAAATAAAGTCATAATCCTACTGCAACCTGCCACTTTATAATCAATAGCAACATGAGGTGAGGTGTCTCGAGAAAAGTGTCAGCGTTCCCAAAGATTACGTAAAAAGAAAAATGAAAACAGCCAACAAACAATAAAACCAATGTGCCAACTACAGATGGAAGCAGCCCCTCTGACATGATGCATTCTGTTGTCCTTAGGAGACGGATGTGACAATTTTAGAAATGAAGATGGAGTGCTAACTTATTAACACTTGGTTAATAAGCGGCATCCAAAGACCGTATAACTGGATCACACAGACACTAATACCTGCTAATAAGTGCCAAGTAGCAGACTAAAATAACACAAACCAAAATTGGAACACTGATGTGTAGCTTACAGCCCAAAAAAGAAGTCAGCAAATTATCAGGTAATTAAAAAACACTCTAAAAGGCACCGACAGCCCAAAGACAGTTGAAAGGTTCAGTTCAGTTGTGTGTATGTGTATTTTGGAATGAATGTGAGGCCATGTGGTTGATTATGTGTGTGTATATGTTTGTTGCATACACTTATCTTTAATGTGTAGCTTTTATTACTTGTATACTTTTATACCTGTTATTAATTTCTGGCTCGCTTCCACAGCGTGTCTTTTCTCCCATCTTCTGTCTCTCTCCCCAACCAGTCGTGGCAGATGGCCCCGCCCCTCACTGAGCCTGGTTCTGCTGGAGGTTTCTTCCTGTTAAAAGGGCGTTTTTCTTCCCCACTGTTGCCAAAGTGCTTGCTCATAGAGGCTCATATGATTGTTGGGTTTTCTCTGTATCTATTATTGTAGGGTCTACCTTACAATATAAAGCGCCTTGAGGCGACTGTTGTTGTGATTTGGCGCTGTTTAAATTAAATTGAATTGAATTGAAATTGAATTATTCAAACTGTGAAGCACTAATTCTATGAAAGAAGCCATCTATGTCCACTGTGAGCGACCATCTTTGAACAGAGGCGGTGGTTTACGACACCAACTGTCTGCCATCTATAATCCAGTTTTGAGATCCCTCCCCAGACGCCTTAACGCCCACTCACATCCTGGGCCATCTGACCTCAGGAAATCGCATGATAAGGTGGGGCCAGGTTTCACAATGAGCTCACCCGAAACTCTGGCTGATTGGGACCCACACCCAGTTTCACACCTTGGCTCAGGCGATTAGAGGATCATCAGGGGGTCCTTTTGTCCCTCTGTGGGGGGATACTCCCACTAGGTTTAAATCTGGGACTCTCCACCATTTGACCTTAGATCTGAAGAAGCTTCTCGGATGAGAGGTGAAACGTCTTCAAGCAACTTAAAGAAGTCCAGACGCTTTTCTTTGCAAGCTCCTTTGACTATTTGAATGAAGTTATTATTATTATTTTACTATTATTATTCAGGAAGTGGAGCCACTGTGATTGGCTACAGCAACCTGTAATGGTGTACCTGTCAATCACAATGGCCACGCCCAAAGCTTTAAGGCTCAAAAGAATAAAAATGGCCACAAAGAGGGAAATTTCACATGGAGATAAAACCATTTAGGCTCTAAAGATGCCATTTTTATGGCTGAAGTTGTTCTTGGTAACACTGAAGGGTTTGACTTGAAGAACTACAGTTTTTGGTACTACAACACTGGCTTCTTTTTTAAGCATGAAGAGATTACTGCTTGCTCTCATTCAAAGTCAGCATTGAAAACTCAGGTGGAGGTCATCGTGAAAATACATTTCTGTCTCGCAAAGGCACTGACGGCCTCAAGGAAAAGATTCTGGCCAGGGATCAAAAGTAATGCCCTTCTTGATGCATGAGACAAATTGAGTCATTTTCACTTTGATAATCCTCTATAATTCACCCCCCAACCTCTGTGCTTCAATGTGAGGAGGATCACATTAGAGTAGATCAGACTGCTGGAAGGAGGATGATTAGGCATATGGAACGAAACGGAGAACATGTGCATGCGTGTGCACACGTGTGGGTGTTGATTAGCTGTCTGTAACGCTGTGTCTCTGTGCCACCTTCATTGCCATTCAAGGCCATGCCTGGCGAGGGAAAGTGATTTTTCGCTCGTCTCAGCCTTCCCAGCCGGTGAGTGAACGCCCTTAGAGTTTGTTTACATCCTGCACGTTGGCCTTGAATCTATCAAGCACCCAGCAGCTGCTTGTTAGAGAAGTGCTGGCTCTTCTCATACTACCTGCCTGGAGCAGGACATCTGACAGTCAGCAGTTCTTCATCAGCAGACATCTTATTTAAATTTCAGTAATTTAGCAAGGCAATCTGAGAAACTTGGAATTATAACTAATCATTGCAATGAATGAGAAAGAAAAAAGAAAATGATTGAGGACATTTATCTTTTTTTTTTTTTTTTTTTTTTTTGAGGACATTTATCAAATGTATCTAATTGGCAAATTCAAACGCTGATCCTGAATCAGTTCAAGCCTGCTGTATTACTAAGGCATGGATATTATTGAAGGCTCTACCTGCATGGGCACAGGAAGTCAAGCTAAAGTCAAGTACAGCAGAGGTTTATGTTAAACATTCAACTTCAACAACAAAACCACAGACATGTGTAAGCAGTGTATGACCAGATAAATAACAGAAAAGAAATGTCATGTGGACGGATGCTTTGCTGTGAGTGGTTGTTGTGTTGTTAGCACTATCTGACAGAACACTTACACAACAATCTGAGGCAGGAGAAAAGCCTCAAAAACATTCCTACAAACCATTCCCTTTTGGTGGGTACCTGCAGAAATCTTTCAAAGGCTCGGATGTTTTTGGATATTATTTTTACTAACTAATCAGCAGCAAATGGGCTTGTTGAAACATTCAACAAGCCCATTGGTCCATAACGGACCCATTTAGCAGATGCAGAGCATTATCAGAAAGTAAAGCAGGCAGATTAGAGCACCAGCAGATTTAGCCAGTCTCAAAAACAAGATTTTGATTAAATTATGATGCCACTTTGCTGAAAACTGCAACCATTTTCTTTTATTGCAAAAGCTAGATGGAAAAACAAAACAAAGGGGAACTGAATAAAAAACATAAAACCACTAATGCTGTTAAAAATATATTTTTAATATATGATAGGAATACAGTGACTTGCAAAAGTATTCGGCCCCCTTGAACTTTTCCACATTTTGTCACATTACAGCCACGAACATGAATCAATTTTATTGGAATTCCACGTGAAAGACCAACACAAAGTGGTGCACACGAGAGAAGTGGAACGAAAATCATACATGATTCCAAACATTTTTCACAAATAAATAACTGAAAAGTGCAAGCCACTGTATTCGATGCAATAAAAGTTTGTAATAAGAATTTGACCATCCCAACTGATAAATGAAATTGACCTGGACATCCCATTTGGAATAAGCCTATTATATGATATTGCATATGATCTTTACATACACCACAGAGACAACCATAGCACAGAAACAATTACAGCGCTCATGGCAGACTTTCACTTCCAGGGTAACTCTGCAGGGGCCAACACAAATATTAACCTAATCTAAAATGTCTCAAGAAAAATCATTGTGACATGCATATTATTCATCACAGATGATTTTCTAAAGTCATTATAAATCCAAGATTGTGCCCTGGCGCCAAGGGGAGAAAAAAAAGATGATTAATGGATCTGATTTAAGGCAAAAATCTCCATTTACAAGCCAGACAGGCCACATGTCTAAATGTCCGGAGTTGGATTCTTCACCATGACTTTAACATGACTGGTAGACTTACATTAAAAAGCACTTCTGATAATGTGTTATGGAACGTGCCAACTGTAACCTTTTGCATTTTAATAATAAACGATTATTTGGTCACGTGTAACAAAATGCCAGAGGCATATATTGCTGAGAAAGAGGAACAGCTTTTGCACTATTGAGAAACAGATTATGTTTCAGAACCCAGCATCCTTTTAACTGCTCTTTCAAACTCACTCATATCTAGAAAGAAGGAACAGCAGTGCATAGCAACTTACAGTTGTTAACTTGTGGTAGTTTAAAAGTAATTTTTAGTTAAGGTCTACAAAATCACCAGGTACAAATTTTTTGCCCAACAGTTCTAACATGTAAACAACACTTTACAGTCCAGGCTGCGGTTTGTTTTCTGATCAACATGCAGCCTAAAAAAAAAAAGCAAAGTCCTCTCACGCTTCAGTTCATTTGAGGAGTCCTCATGACCTGGAGGTGAATACCTGTTCGTTAGACTGACTGCTCCTCACACCTCTCTGCTGTGCACTGCTTCCTCCTGACATTTGCTCTCCAAACCATGCTACACCTCAGAGAAACCAACACTAAAGTCTCTCCATCAAAAATAACTTTCAGGGAAGATTAGCTGACATTTTTGCGGGATGTAATATTTTATCACAGGGTTAAAGCACCCAGAGGCACTCTGACACATATTGGTTTAAAATAAACAAAAAAAGACCCAAATCAGGGTCTGCTATATTTAGCATTACCACATAAAACTAGTTTTTATGTGTATTGTCTCTTTGTCTTTAAAAGTAGAAAAAAGATCGACAAATAAAACTTATAAAGATCTATTCTATTGAAATAACACTGATTACATTAACACTTGTATTCACATTAGGCACTACAAGTCGGTTCTGTGGAGTTACATTGTATACAAATATGACTTTAAGACACGGTCAGTTAGCATCAACCAAATAACAAGAACAACACTGGAGATACTTCGGTTTCTTGACTGGACTAAATGACTTTGTCTCTAAGCTTAAAGGAAACAGCCCATAATAAATCAACGTGATAAGGAAAAAAACATTATCTTATTACCTTTAAGAAAAAATAAAGAAATCATCATAAATGAAAGAAAGAAACAAATTACATGCCAGAAGGCTAAACAATAACAGCCAAACTTTGTTGGTGTATTTTTTTTCTTATTTAAAGTGGGTGTGCAGCACATGGGGTAATTATAGGGTAAATAGCTCTAAAATAAGAAAACCCCTGGTGTCCTGTCAAAGAGGTACAGGAAACCTGGTCACTCATTTCTCCTGGCTGCCAGTTTTACTTCTGAGAAAGGCTATTGGTATAGTTTTTATTTTTTGACAGTGGTCCTTTGATTTTTGTAAAAATGTAAAAATACATTCTAGAGTGTCACAGTGAAGAAAAAACAACTTAAAATCCCTGATCATCTTCCTCATGTTCAGTTTATTTAACTTTATGCGTGAAAAATGTGCAAAAATGAGGAAAACTAAAACAACTTTGTCCCCACAAGTGATAGTTGGTCCCCACAAGTACAGTGGAATGCCAGTTTTTGGTCCTCAAAGCTGTTTAAACACACACACACACACACACACACACACACACACACACACACGGGACTGTCTATTATGGTTGGTGTGATTGTTGACCAAGTGTAAAATGTTGGAACCTGAATATAATGTTTGTTGCTGCTGTTCACAAACAGCTTATTCAGCAGTACCAAAGCGTTAGACAAACTAAACTGTTATTTATTTTTTTATTTTTTAATGCTGTCAGGTCTGGGACCATGAAAGTGTCTGCCAAGTTTTCCCGAACAAGAACTGCTTACATGGCTTGAAAAACTGCAAACATTATCATAAGCTTCCTTGGATTTAGTACCAGTGCAGGGTGTTATTTTGTTGCACGTAGGCTAAGAAAATAAAGTTTTACTCGCCATTTGGGCGTATGCTCTAGAGGCCAACTGATGAACCCTTCACAGGTCTGCTTTTTTTTTACCCTTGTGGTTTGCAACTTACAGAAACCAAACTTTACAATTTTATACGCTAATGCAACAGTACCTTTAAATAAAATGCACACAAAAACACTAATTCATGTATTTTGTACATGTTCCAAAATCTCTTGCTCTAAAGCTTTATCCAATTCATATCAACATGTACACCAAGTTACAATTATGAACTGAATTGAAAGGAAACCAGAACACCTGAAGAAAACCCCAAAAGTAAAAAGACCTTCTTGCTGTTAGGAAAGAGTGTAACTCCGTGCCACTGACATACAAGACTGATAGAGAATCTATGGTCTATTGAATGAAATTTATTAAATTATTTTTTTTATTTTTGATTAACAGAATATAAATTTCAAAACATATGGGTATAGTTAATATTGAGAAATGGTGCAAATAAGTAAGTTTTATTGTACCTTTATGATCCTTGAAAAGGTACACACTATTACCTTGAAGTTCACTAATTAAAAACTGATAAATCTCAAGTGCACAAAGAGGAAACACACTGCGTTTGACCAGATCTGACCTCTGACTCATTATCTTCACAACTTATATGATCTCCATTTCTACTATTCTCACTGGTGAGTCACCATCCTACTCAGGGATTAATTAGCACAATGCAAGGTACACTGACCTGCAATTAAAGTGCAGAGGAGCTTTGATCTTATATAACAAGTATTCCATACATCTTCAGTAATTTTCAGTTGAAGGAATTAAGTGCTTGCACATGAAAAATGAAAATTTAAAATAATGTTGATCTCAATCAAGCAGGCATTGAAAAACGATTTTTCGAATGTTCATTGTTTTGTTTACTATTCGTTTGTCTTGTTAATCAGGCTGCTGCTGCTGACTTAAAAAAACAACTTTAATGTTTGCAGTTGTTAAAATACAAGCTCATAATTATCCAATGGGATAATTAGATACATTAACAAACTGTTCAGGAGCAGATACGGGTGAGTAGGAAAGTGAGTGTGTGACAGCGAGTGAATCATTATCCCATCACCCCAGCTGGTGAGGATGTGACACTTTGCTTGATATCGCTGGAATGAAAAAATCTCTCTTCCAAGTCAAGAACAGAGCTACTCTCAGGGTTCAAAAGGACTGAACCACAACAAAATATAAGGTTCATTTGAGTGCAGGGTGTGCTTGTGTCACACTCCTGCTGAACGAATCCCGCTCTGCTCTGATGGACGAGCACAGAAAACAAATGCTGGCAAAGAAGGAAAGTGTACTCCGTAAAATGCTTTGAAAACTGAATTTTGTTAAGTGTTGCACAAAATGCCTACAGCGAAAATATTATCAGTATTGTGCACGTTGTTTCCTTGTCACGATTATTGAATATATTGCTTCCATCAAAGCAAATTATTAAGATGTGCCAAATCAATGTAAAGTTCAAGATTTGAAGGATGTTAATTCTAATAATTATAAGCATAATTATAAAAAGTTATATAAAGCATGTCTGGGAAAGGTTCTGGGAAACATATAGTAAGCATATACTATACAGCCAGAGACTGCTTTACTTGGTTGTAAAGGCAGAACAAATTTCTTGACTCCTCAGGTCCAGTCCATGGGACTACATACTATATTCTAAAGATTTTAAAGATTTCTATTCAGTTGCAGACATCACTGTTATACCTGAACTTACACTCACCAGCCCCTTTGTTATGTACCTCTCTTCAACGGCTCTTAACTCTCTGCAAATGTCTAAGGAGCCAATCACAGGATAGCAACTCAGTTCATTTAGGCATGTAGACATGGTCAGTGCAAGTATGTAAAACGGAACATCAGAATGGTAAGAAAGGTAAGCATAACATCCTTGTTGTTGACAGACAGGCTGGTCTGATTATTTCAGAAGCTCCTGATCTGTTGGCATTTTCCTGCACAACCATGTGCAGAGTTTATAGTGAATGAGGTAAAGGAATTATCCAGACAGTGGCAGTTCTCTGGGTGAAAATGCTTTGAGATGATAGGAAGGCAACAGCAACTCAAATAACCATTTATTACAACCACGGTATGTCTCTGAACACACAACATGTTGAACCCTCAAGCAGATGGGCTTGAACGGTCTCTGGTCTGATGGGTCTCGAGCTATTCTGCAACATTAAGAGGATAGCCTCAGAATTGAGTATGAACAACATGAATGCATGGCTCCATCCTGTCTATTATTAGCGGTTCATCCTGTTGATGGTCTACTGGTGTGGGGGGTATTTTCTTGGCACTTTAGGCCCCTTGGTACCATGTGAGCATCGTTTAAATGGTGAAACCTAACTATCCCTTTGTGACCACAGTGTACCAATCTGATCACTGCTTCTAGCAAACTAGCGGACCATGTCACAAAGCTCGAATCACCCCCTACTGGTTTCTTCTGCATGAGCTCCATGTACTTAGATAACCTCTACAGATTTCCATTCAACAGAGCTTTGGGGAATCTGCCTCATGGATATAAAACTGACAAATCTGCAGCTGTGAGTCTATATCATTGAAATTATTCTTAACTGTTATATATTCAACGGTTTTAAAAGCTACTGAAAATTTAAAATGTTTTACGTCATGATGAGAATTATGAATGTCATTATTGAAGCCCAACTTTGCACATACAGTATACCGTTTCCTAATGTAGTGGAGTATTATATTTACTTTGTTGTTTCCTGAACTATACTTGTGCCAGTTTCTCTAAGTTACCATTATGGGGAAAATAAAAATTACATATTAGCTGACTGACTTACTATATCATTTATTTGTTTTATTATTACTTATTTTTTTAGTCTTTGCTCTCCTCTCTTGACTTCCCTATCATTCTAGTTTTTGTAGACCTTAACCATCTTCCCTCAGTCTGGTTCTGCCAGACTGGGTTGTGCTGCATAATATTTTAAGGTCTTTACCTTGGCACCATAATGAAATGGTTAGCAATGTCATTTTATACCATGGGTTTGTACCTCTTGGTCCGCTGTGTAGAGTTTGCATGTTCTCACGTGTCTGAAAACATATTAGGTTGATTCTAAATTAGCTGTTGGTGTGAACAGCTGTCAGCGTCTTTGTATTACACATGTTCAGGCTGTACCCTGCTCGTCGCCCAGCTAGGACTGACTCCAACATCCTGCAATTCTAGTTAGGTAAAAAATATGGATGGAATTCGACTAAAAAGCTTATTATGGCTAAAAACTTTGCATTCTCTGACAATTTGCACATTACGCCCGATGCAAATCACAGCTAGCATTAATTTGGAACTAAAGATTACAGTTTATATCTGACACCAACTCTCCTTAGCATTTGTTTTGTCTCCAACAACTTCTATTGAAATATGGTTGGGCTGAAACAACAGATGTTATTTTCTTCAACAGCCTATTTTTACTGCAGTAAAAACCAACAAACACTCATAATGTGCTCTTGGTTCATCTCTACCACATCTTTCACATTTCACATAGTCATTATGTTTCTTTCCTGTTAATGGCACTGAATTGTGCATCTTCAGCGAGTAAAACTATAATGCATTAAGCATCATTGTCAGCAAGAAGGAAAAAAAACATTTCTACTGTCTCCCTGTCTCTCTCTCTCTCTCTTTCTTTTTTTTTAAATGAATGTGATATATTTTTTTATCCTGTTGTTTACGACCACAAAGGAATTGCATTTGTCTAAGCATGTAAGAGCTGTTGATTTGAAGTGCTGATTCTGAATCTTAATGAGTGGGACATAATGAGCCAGCAGCATGAGTTGTCTCAGCTGATGGTTTATTCAGCGTCTGCTGAACTGATGGGAAGGCTTTTGAGCCGATAGTGTTATTTTTCTCCATGCATACTTGCATTGCTAAGATCATTTTCATTTTTCAATTGTCCCACCAAACACAAAACACTGCATGTTACTGTCTGCAGAGTGGATGCAAGATTTATTGAGATATTTCATAAAAATCACTTTTAACACCCTGGTACTAGGATGCAAGGTAAAAAATTCAACATCTACTCCAATATTCTAATAATTAGGAAAAAAACACTTATGTATTCAAAGAGGAACACTGAAGCAAATTCTTTGAATAAGGCTCAGTTATACACTATTAACAATAAAATAAACTAGGCACAAAATTGTAATGTCTCAAGCAAGTAATCATCTGTGAGGTGAGTGAAGAAATAATTATGATAAAAGATGGTCTGCAGTGCATTTTCCCTCTGAATGTGCTCCACACATTTGATGAGGTGTTTGATTTCTGCGTCTGGGCATTCGTCTTGACTTGAAATGTGGGTTTATTAGTGCAGGAGTAACAAACCGTAAACCACAACCAGTTTTACTTGAGTGGTTGAAAAAAAAAAAAGAAACACACTGTTTCAAGCCAACCGCTCTTCTTTTCAAGCCAAGGTCACTGCATCGGCCAAATGTGGCTGGCAGTACATTTGCCGTCCTGCACTCATACCTCTAAAGACTTGTGTCCTCACGGTGTAAACCACAAGCTCATTCCCCTGAGAAAAAGCCTGGGTCAAGCTGATGATTACATCAGGGGGGCAGGCTTGCCAAGTGTTACTATCAGTGCCAAATGCTCTGCTCTTTCTCTCACACATACCAGATTTGTCTACATGCCCATTCAGGCTCTGTCCTCCATTCTATTGTGTGTCTGTGTGTGTTAAACACTCTAGCTCACTCAAAGCAAAACTATTTTACTCAGACATTTTTTACTACTGTTCTCAGATTCTGAAACCCCTTTATGCTGTGAGTCGGTCACAGTACAACTCAACGGAGATCAGTATATATAATATATATATATATTTGCAGCCCTGCGACAGACTGGCGACCTGTCCAGGGTGTACCCCGCCTCTCGCCCTATGACAGCTGGGATAGGCTCCAGCGCCCCCCGCGACCCTGAAAAGGATAAGCGGAAGCGAATGGATGGATGGATGGATATATATTTGCACTGCCCTTCAAAAAAGGATTGAAAAAATCTGGAAATGGAGTTAAATTCAGAAGACTGTATTTCACTGCAGAATCCATTAGTGCACAGAAGACACGTCACACTTTAGCTGCTCCAGGATGTCGTCACTTTAACACAAATATTCTTTTTCGGGAACATAAAATCTAAAATATATTCACAGAGTTGATTGCGTAAGAACAAAAATAATTAAAACTCTGCACAGCTTCATTAAAGATGTAGAATATATATGAGCTCTATTTTGCTTTCATAGTACAGTTAATTAGTGTAATTAGGTTAATTTGGCATTGGTGTTTTGTTATTTTTTAATTCTTTAATACTAAAATTAAAATGTACCTTTTCAGTTGGTCATCATTTGCGCCGTAATGATGCAGTAACCAATCATGTAATGTAATGTGAGAGATCTAGAGGAAACCAGACAAACTCGACCACACTTTTTAACCCTCCTGTTATGTTGGTTTCCAGGAACACCAATTATGTTCCTGGGTCAATTTGACCCGTGCATGTTTACTCATCCAAAAGTGTGAGAAACCCTGGCATTGATTATTTTACAATTTTCTTGTATAATTTTGATTTTTTTCATTTCCTTTAGTGATGCAGATGACATGTGACATCTCTTCTGTTCTGGGTCAATCTGACCCGCAACATAACAGGAGGCTGAGAACAGTAGACTGAGGACAGCATTCCTGGACCAACATGCAGCTTTTTTTTTGTAAACAGATTTAAAAATCCTGCTCCTTGGTTTTCAGTTAAAACAAAGATGTAGAAGAATGATGCTGCATTTATATTTCAGCTCAGACATATAGCATCTGTCTCATCATCACATCCAGTTCATTTCATGACTCAGAAGTGGTAACAAAACAGATGTGTGACAGAGAATAAAGGTAAAAAAGAATCAAGATTTACCTGCCAGAAGATGGTATCGATTGTGCTGCCCAGAAAGCCTTCTCTTGTTTCAGATGAGAGGAGCTTGGGACCAAGAATCGTCATGAACTCCTCAAAATCAACCTGCCCGTCCCCTGATGGTGAAAGAGAGGACAGATTGTTGATCAATGACGAAGCACTCATGGCATTTGTCATCTAACAAACATCTAAAAATTTTCCCAATAATAAAATCCATCATCGTTAGTTGTTTTCTATCCTATAATGTGATTTATTTTTCTTCTGTGAGCTGCAGATGCACAAAGGAAAGCAGTTATTAGTAAGCAGGAACCTGTGGAGCTGAAAAATCAAGTGCAGTTCCTCTAATGGCCACTTGTGGCAGATATAGTAGAATAGAATAGAATAGAATAGAATAGAATAGAATAATCCTTTAATTGTCCCACAAGGGGAAATTTGGGTGTAACAGCAGCAAGAAGACACATATACAAACTAACAGTACACAAGACACAGAACAGAAACATAAATAATTTTTACATATTTACATCAAGGACAAATACACATATTTACAGCCTGGTAGAAAAAATAAATTTTGATCTATGCAGCAACTTCCTTTTCATTAAAAAGCATGTGGAGGGTGCAGTTTTTACAGTTTAAATACAAAGTTAATTTATGCATTATTAAGAATGTGGCCAGTTTGACTGGCCTCTTGGAAAAAGTGAATGTATAGACAGTCTTGAGGCCTCTGGAGATTCAAAAGGTTTCTACAATGTGTGGGAGAAAGTGTTGTTCCACCATAAACAGAATTCTGGATGCTGCACTGTCTTCGCCCTATATTATTTGAGCCAGCATGCTTCAAATAACACAGTTCAATATGACATTTACTATTGAGATGAGACATAAGAAAAAAAACTGAGTTCTGACTAGATCTATAATGCAGACTGTGGAGCAGATCAAAGTTTGCAGCTACTTCATCACTCAAAACATGGAGTCCTGCCGTGAACATCAATTCCAGCAGCACTGATCTCAGATGCCTGCTGATAGTTGTTACAGCTACTGCCAGAACAAAGCATCAAAACTTTGAAGACGGGAACAATTCAAACAAACAGATCAGAGTTTTATATTGATCCAGCTGAATGCCCTTAAATGTATAGCCTTTTTTGTCTTATATAATGAAACCCCCAGCAGGGTTTCATTATCTTCCCTCTGTAGCGTTTGCCCGGTTTCATAGTTTCAGTGTTTAAATGACCCAAACCTACACTGACAATAGTTGCTGCACATTATAGGTTATGGGAATTGTGAAAAATGAGATGAGTTGGAAACAAAATCACCAAAGCCCATAGAGAATTGCAGTCTCCGGATTTCAAATAAATTTGCTCACAGACACACTCTGAATTCAGTCCTATTGAACAAAGGCATGACATAAAACCTAAATAAAGAGAAAGTTGATTTTGAACAACAAAACACGTTGAATTCTTTGTCATCTTTGGTCTTTCAAAACCTAGTTTGTCTTTCTTTTCTTTTTTGTGTCCTGTGTTTCTCTGTCACTGTTGTAAACTAATTGCTCTTCTCTCTTCTTCCCACCTGCTCCTGCTTTATGTGCAGATGAGTATCGGGCCTTGTCAGTGGAAAGTTACTGATGCAGGACACCTCTATCTGCCCCTACCACTCCCTTCAATAGCGACACCCACTCTGGAGGATGCTTGGCACAGTAACATGTCATTGACTTCTGCCCATACACATTCAGCAGGGCAAATGCAGGGCTACAGGCCAGATGAAGCAACATCAGGATTCGAGGATGTCAAGCTTGGAAGATGGATGGATGACAGTAGAGGTGAAGGTGGACTGGGTGAAAGGGTTCAAGGTAAGACAGGATGAAAAACAATCATGCATACATTTAGAACAGACTAGTATACACACATGTTATGGGAAGTTGTTTAAAGCGCCACTATTGTTTTTATATTAGGTAAGACTAAAGCATCTCAGGAAAAAAGACACCACCACCAATACCAAAGATGAATCATAATACTCCATATGCCATATTGTAACATGCACCTCCCACACAAGGTGCACTCTGCACTGCAGAGGCTGCAGCCCCCCTGGAGGTCCAGAGTGGAAATCAAGTGGGCAGAAAAAAATAAATGAATGAACGAATGATCAGCGAGTTAAATACCTGTTTGCGGCAATCCTAGGATATTTTCTGCTCTAGGGAATATGAAGAAGCTCCTCACAAAGCATGGGGGCATGAAGGAAACCGCTTCAGAATGAATAATTCTAAAGTAGCTCTGAAGTAATGACTAAAATAGCACTCCACTCAGCCACCTGCTTTCCCAGGAGTGACAGTCTGCATTTACTGGAACGAACTGATGGGCTTAAAGAATTAAAAGAAAAGTTTTCCTTTATTTTCTTTTTTTAGAAGGTTATTTTCTTTTTAATGCTGTAAATAGTAAAAGAATGTGATAAAAAAGGAAAAAGGAGAATGTAAGCTGGGGAATAACTTGCATTAAATGGTTGTGTCAGCTGTTAATTAGCTGTTGAAGGCATTTGGGGCCATGTGAGATGCCCTGAGATGCCCGTACGATTGTGTCAATTTTATTTGAGGTCCAAGTAGGACAGACACTGTTAAACACACAAACCATAACACCTACAAACATTAAACCTTATGGAATAATCCAAAATCCTCCCCCTACTACTTTTAACTAGTACGCCTAAACTACTGAACATAGGTGGTAACTTTTCTTTTTTGACTGATATCTTTGAGAAATGTGGTTTAAATTAATTTGTCACTGAAATCTTTGCCTCTCTGTGTTTGCTCAATTTGTCTGTCATGCCAAAAATGTAACATTTTTAAAACTTTCTGCTCTCTTTTGACAGCTCCTCAGAAACCCATCAACTAAAAAGTGAGTTAAAGTGACTCTTAAGGATTTGCTGCATGGAAGGCAGATCGTGGACCCAAATGCAGAACTTGGCAGACAGAAAATAAACGCAAAATCCACCTTTAATGCTGATCACTCACAGGTAATCCAATTCACAGAGCAGGGAATCCAAAATGTACAAAAATCATAACACACAGGGCAAGGAAACAAACCGCAAAGAGGGATGACATGACAAAGGACAATAGGAGATAATATATACACAGATCAGGCATAACATTGTGACCACTAAAACAATAACAAAAGATGTCTCTTTATCATGGCTCTTGTTAACAGGTGGGTTATATTAGGAAGCATGTGAATGTTTTGCCCTCAGAGTTCATGTCTTAGAAGCAGGGGGGGGGAAAAGGCAAGCAATCTGAGTGAGTCTAAACACAGGCCAAATTGTGAATGTTAGACAAATGGATCAGAGCATCTCCAAAACTGCAGTTTTTGTGGAGTGTTCCCAGTTTGCAGTGGTCAGCATATATCAAAAGTGGCCCAATGAAAGAACAGTGGGGAACCAGAGACAGGGTCATGGGCAACCAAGGCTCTCTGATGCATGTGGGGAGCAAAGGCTGGCCTGTGTGGTCCGATCTAACGGACGAGTTACCGTTGTTCAGACTGTTGAAAAAGTCAATGCTGGTTCTGATAGGAAGGTGTCAGAATACACAATGTATTACAGTTTGGATGAGACTGCATAGCTGCAGGCAGGCTGACCCCTGTCAGCTGCCAAAAGCACCAACAATGGGCATGTGAGGATCAGAACTGGACCATGGAGCAATGGAAAAGATTGCCTTGTCTGAAGAATCGTGTTTTCTTTCACATCATGTGGCTGGTCGGGTACTTACCTGGGGAATACCTGCTACTAAAATGCACTATAAGAGGAAGGCAAGCCAACCGAGGCAGTGTGCTGCTTTGGGGAATGTTCTGCCGGGAAACTTTGGCTTCTGCCATTTATGTTGAATATGAATGTTACTTTGACACTTACCACCTACTTAATCATTGTTGCAGGCTATGTACATCCTTTCATGGGAACGGTATTCCCTAAAGTTGGGGTGGGCAACTCCAGGCCTCAAGGGCCGGTGTCCTGCAGGTTTTAGATGTGTCCTTGATCCAACACAGCTGATTCAAATGGCTAAATTACCTCCTCAACATGTCTTGCAGTTCTCCAGAGGCCTGGTAATGAACTAATCATTTGATTCAGGTGTGTTGAGCCAGGGTGAGATCTAAAACCTGCAGGATGCCCGCCCTCGAGGCCTGGAATTGTCCACCCCTGCCCTAAAGGCTATGGCCTCTTTCAGCAGGATGATGTGCCCTGCCACAAAGGAAAAGTGCTTCAGAAATGGTTTGAGGAGCACAAAAGTGAGTTTCAGGTGTTGACTTGGCCTCAAAAGTTTCCCAGGCTCAATCCAATCATGCATCTGTGGGATGTACTGGACAAACAAGTTTGATCAAGCCCCGCCGCATAACTTACAGGACTCAAAGGATCTATTGCCAGCATCTTGGTGCCAGATACACAACACATCTTCAGGAGTCTAGTGTAGTGTGACCAGCACAATATTAGGGAGGTGGTCACAGTGTTATGCCTGATTTGTGTGCATATGTCAGATAACAAGGGGAGAGGTAAAAGGTGGGAGGAGAGCTAAAACGAATATAGAAAACAAGACAAAGGAAGTAAAACCCAACAACAACCAAATAGAACAGAAAAACAAGACTAACTTGACACAAGGAGACAAAATTGAAGAAACACAATGGCAACACAAAAGGTATCAACAAGAACTAAAAAAGGTACAGACAACAAAAACCTCATAAACACGAAAAAGCCAAAAATAACACGCTTAAAGAAAACTATAAAGAATATAGAGCTTTAATGTCTGAAAACCAAAAGAAAGCATGAACCTGCAGAAATTGAAAACAGTAAAAAAAAATTAAGGGCATTAAAAAATTATCTCCAGTGTGAGAAAGCGGAGCTATGAACAATCTCAGGATTTAGCAATACACACAAAATCCACTGATTTATGTGCATATTACTACAGCGAGCATTAAATAGTTTACCCCAGTGTTGTACATTTTATTCCCTCCACTTCTAAGAAGGTGTTTCTCCCCAGTGGTGCTGTCAGGAAGGCAGCTCCTCTGGGAAACAATGTGTTCAGTTTGCTTCTTGCTACATTGTTGTATCGGTTTATGTAATTCCAAGCCTGTGTGCATGAATACTTCTACAACGTGCATTAACACATGCATTAGTTCAGTTGTTTTAGTAGCACCCAAACTTTTTACTTTCATTACAGAAGATAAACCAGATAAAAACTCGTGTGCAAACTGAATGACAACAAGCCATGTTGATTGTCCAATTTGATAATTACTACTGTTTAAATTATTCCTCGATGCTGTACCAAACATGCACAAAGCCTCAAAGAAAAACAAACAAACCACAGTACAGGGTAATTCACTCTTCCCTAAAACACCACAGTTGCATCTCAGCTCCCATTTTGATGTATCCGCAGTTTCTGACAGCTGAACATTATGCACAAAGTCACTGAGTCACTTTCTGTGTCTGTCATAGCCCAAGCCACCTGCTTTTGAACAGTTTCTTCCTGTGTTATGTCACAACCAAGCATTTCATTTCAGCTGGAAACAGAACAATGAATTATTAAAGAAATATGCAGAATCCTGCTCACTGTAAAGATAACAAATCAGGCAAATGACAGGAGGGAATAAAAGCAAATGTTGGTATTCAGAATTGACAGATTGAAGACATGACCATTATCAGTACAACAAAGAACAAGTGTAATCTGAGTGAACAACAAAGACTGGTGCAATGCTGTGATTAGGAACAAAGAAGAGGAGTCACACCTCTGCATGAAGGGCAAACAGAGCTCAGCAACTATCACATGGATTGGTTTGGCAGAAGAGAGAAGCAGAACACATAACCGATCAGTATCTTCTGGAGATCAGCTGGAGTTGGCAGCTGGGCAAAGAATCAATGGCTGTGAAAGAGCCTCACAGCTGCCCACCTGGCCAGGATACAATCACCATCATCCATTCCCACTCATCTGCTAATACCCTTACTCTCCCTCATTCAGCGCCCCCTTGACGCTCTTCATCAATACATTGCTGGACATACACACGAGAAGAGAATTGCTGAATTGCAAAATAATTTCTTTCAAACAACATGTGCTGAATTTTTTTCTTATATTTGTTTGTGCACTGTGTGTTTCTTTGAGGTCATTTAGCTCATGCAGGATTTGATGTGTGTGTTGGCAGATGACAATACCCATAACATTTCCAGTTAAGCTCCCAGTACTCCACAGTTCCATGTTTTAAGCCTATTTGGAAACACAACCTACCTCCTACTGGCCTCCTGCATTAGTGCCATCTCTTTTTTGATCCGAGTTACCTTATTCTATGTTCATTTTCAAAATTAGACTGTATCCTGACTCTGTATTCAGCCAGCTCCAGCATTCAATACTGCCCAAATAAAGAAAAATCCCCAGTATTTTGCTAAAGACATTTATCGATACAAACAAATTGACCTAGTTGATTAAAAGAGGTTTTTGAAACAACAGCAAACTCAGATTCAATACACTAAGATAAATGACAAGAAAGGGAATAAATAAACAAACAGCTCTGGACGTTGGTGACAAAAGCTGCTGTGACAAAAGTAACCTCAACTTCTGGTTGCAGCAGACGATGCAACAAGATCCGGCCCTGAGGCACAGCAGCAGTTAGGGTCTCCGGGGATTCTGTGGTGGATGAGTCAGAAGCATAAAGGCAGTCTAACTTCTTAAACTTTAATATTCAGCCTTGAACATTTATAGTATTCCACTCTTTCTGAGACTGAAAAGTACTTATCAAAGCCTCTGATAGAAACATGAAAAATGTGAATATTTTTTCAGCAATCTGACATTTGCATATTGCATTTTCCCATCCCAGTCTTATATAATTTTAAGAGTCTACCCTTTATTAAATGTCAGTCACAGTTAACGTAGACGACCGTATTGGCAGAAATGCTCTGTGCAAAAGAAGAGAAAGCTTAAGTTTGTATTTTCTTGGTGCTGAGTGTTCTCTCTGAGGACAAAAAGTTCAAATGTCTCAGGTGAGGACAGTGCTGCAGAAATAAAACTCAGCTAATTTCTTTATGTTGCAAGAATCTTATACATGTTGTTGTTATAATGCATTTTTTTAAATGTACTTTCACACACCAGACTGTCAAGTTATGAAGGAACTACAATGACATTATACAAATTGTACTTGCTGGGCAACCATTGTGAAAACCCACCTAACCGACAAAAACTATGCCCATCTCACGCATGCATACTTTTGATTAATCTCCAAATTTCTTCATTTACTTTGCTCTCCTTGGGCATCAATTTCACTTTGATAATTCAATGTGTCAAGAGGATAAAGCAAGTAGCTGAAAACAAGAATAGTACAAAGTCATGCAGGCATGAATAAATGTTTTATGCATGAGACGGTGGGAGATGTAATCAGTGCATCTGAAGCCTAAAGAGTGAACAGAGAAACATTGCAGTTTACCGTAGATATTTGTGAAGTTACCCGTTGATAAGACAATAAAAACTGACGGTGTGTACATTTTTATTATGCAACACATGAGGGAAGATCCCATTCTGCACTGCACAGAGCATTTTTACATGTGTGTGTGTGTACATGTGACTCACCATCCATGTCTAGTCTCTGCATGATAATGGCCAGCTCCACCTCACTGGGCATGTAACCCAGAGACCGCATGGCCATGCCCAGCTCCTGTTTGGAAATGAACCCGTTTCCATCACGATCCAGCACCTTAAACGCCTCTCTGATCTCTGCCAAGACAAACAGGATATCGACTCAGCATCTATAAATAGGGCTTACCCCTCCTGCTCCCAGTTTGGGGAATCAAACACTTATTCAGCGTAGTTATTTTTCTTGGTCTTTCGCATTTCTGGGATTCCTTTCTTTGGCAATGATATGCTTCTTGAGACTTTTATTTCACAATACATTCAATGAAGTCAAACTTTCACCTCATTCATCATCATCATCATCATCATCATCCACAGTCCTTCCTCTATCTTCTTCCCTCTCCCTTACTTCCTGTCTGACCTAGCTTTGGGCTGTGTGATGCAATTGGTCTCGCACCACTGCCTCAAGTTAACAAGATCAATTCAGACCATTGATTCATTTTCTCCACCTGCTGTCACAGCCACTGTCACCTCAGCTTTTCATGATTTCACCTTCTCCACTGTAACCTGCTGGTATATGATATTATCTTTGATTGGCGCTTTTTGAGGAATGTATACAAAAAAGAAATCAATTTGAGCCAAAGGTTCACACTTCAGAATGCTCTAATATCCCTAATAGGGTCAACGCAGACATGTAGTTCTGGCTGTGAACAGAAAAGCTGAAATACTGCCTACAGATAAGAGAGGATGCATGGTAAGAAAAGGGAGAGAGACGGACAGGCGTCTGGTGTTTTTTTTTAAATAGAAGAGGAATGTCACTTCTCTGAAGAACACTATGACTGCATGACATGCATGAGCACGCTGTTGAGCACTGAATAATTTGAGACGGGAGAGCACAGTAGATGGTTTATGGGGGCGATCGTGGCTCAAGAGTTGGGAGTTCGCCTTGTAATCGGAAGGTTGCCAGTTCGAGCCCCAGCTTGGACAGTCTCAGTCGTTGTGTCCTTGGGCAAGACACTTCACCCGTTGCCTACTGGTGGTGGTCAGAGGGCCCTGTGGCGCCAGTGTCCAGCAGCCTCGCCTCTGTCAGTGCGCCCCAGGGTGGCTGTGGCTGCAATGTAGCTTGCCATCACCAGTGTGTGAATGGGTGGATGACTGGTTGTGTAAAGTGCTTTGGGGTCCTTAGGGACTAGAAAAGCGCTACACAAATGCAGGCCATTTACCATGGTTTAACCCAATCCTTCCCAGGAAATGTAAAAGCAGAGGACATTTACCAAATCACTATGGAAGCAACAACAACAACAAAAAACAGTCACAATCAGTTTACATCACATCCGAGACTCAGAATCAAATCCCTGCAAACAAAATGTATATTTGATGGTAGCTAGTGTTTGTTTTTGTAATATTCTCACAAGTGCATAAAAGTAATCAAAAAATGGTTGGATGATAGCAAATATTTTAATGACAAATGAGAAAGAAAAAAAAAGTCTTAAATAAATGACATTGTGTTGCAATTAACTGCTTTGCAAAGCAACACACTAAAAGCATTTTATCTTCTCGCAAATGATTGGGAATAATAAAGGATAAATGGTGTGTAAATAATGAATTGTGCCATTAAGCAAAGAAGAGTGCCAACTGTAGATAAATAAGAGGATTTTGTCCCTGTTGACCTTTTTCAAAATGGCACGCTACTGCTTCCCCAACCAGCTGGTCCTGAGCACGTAAAACATCATCATCGTTTGCAAGAACACGAGACACTTTTCTGGAAATAATGTGTCCCAGGACACACACACACACACACACACACACACACACACACACACACACACACACACACACAAATGCTAACAACCCATCACATCAAAGGCATACATATTAGTTTGCCTGCAGTGTACCTCATGCATAAATGATTGATTTATGATTCTAATTAGTTGTAAGTGTAGGTGTGTGTGTGTGTGTGTGTGTGTGTGTGTGTGTGTGTGTGTGTGTGTGTGTGTGTGTGTGTGTGTGTGAGTGTGTGTGAGCAGATGCCTGTCTCCCTGTGTTAGAGAGAGGTCTTATATTCATACCCCCAACACAGTATTACATGGGTATTTTTAAATTGGTATTTGTTTTAATGTATTTAAGTATTTTTAATGTTAACAAATTGTTGTATATTTGTGTTACATAGAAAACCGATTTTATTCATTTGTACCTTCATTTTTTTTTCACTAATTCTTATTATGTTTTTTGTTTCTGAAATCTCAAAAGGCCTGATTTGGATTGTGGGATTGTTTAAAGAACATTATTAAAAAATTAAGTGGTATATTTATAATACCTCAAGTGCAGTTTGACTTCAATTTTCAGAGAGAATAAAATAACTGATTGATGCAGACACAATGAATGAACATTACATTGTTAGATAAATGTCTGAAGACATTTTTCAGAGGCTGCCTGACTTTAAATTATAATTTTAACCGTTTTTAAATAATAATAATAATAATAATAATAATAATAATAATAATAATAACAACAACAACAACAACAACAACAATTCTTATTATTAGAGTTTGGTGCTGTGTTAATGACTAAGTATTGGATTCTGTACTGTGTTATCCAGTGTGACTGGGGTAAAGGAAAACACAGGCAGCACCATGGACAGTTCCCCAAGCTCCTCCTCAGATGAGTTGTTTATTGAAAACTGTGTGACTGTATGTGTGATTCTTTGTGTTTGTTGCAGGATGCAAGAACTATACATCAGGTACTCTCCGCGCTAATTGCACAACCAGTTTCTTCCCTATTGGTAACTGTCCTGGTGCTCGTAGAAAACAGAAGTGGGAACAGCTTCTTTTATCCCACTGGAGTTGGAAATGTTTGTTGTGTGTCTCTTTGAGTCTCTCTTCAGGTTGGCTGAAGGAACTCTAAATTACCCGTAGACTTCCTGCCATCTGCTATAACTCAGCATGCTTTGTGAAAGAAGAGCCAGGAAGAATTTCTTGCACCACCCTCACAAAACCTTTAGAAAAAACTGAACTCACCCAGGTCTGCCTCTGTGGATGCATATTCATCTGAATTTGTGGTGGAGTGTTTCGATACTATTTGATATTATGGTGTCTGTCATCCGGGCTATTACATTAGAACTGTCCCAGTGCACCTTCAGAATTACACTGAATGAAATGTCAGCTGTGTGATGAAAATAGTTCAATAAATTTAGTTTTCAGTCATAAAAGATTTAAAAATTCATTATGTCTTGAAATTCAAACTTTTGAACTAGTTTAAGTTCTCTCAAGCTGCCCTGTGGTAACAGATGAAGTCATCTGATTTGCATAAAACTTGAAAGATGAAGACTCTCTAGGAGTTTCTGTAAATTCACACATGCAACCAAAGGTCAATGACCTCATGCAACTCTCACCCTGGAGTACTAACCTCACTCAGCAACAGCATGACTAAGAGATCACATAAGGTCAAAGCATACAGTTAATCATTTGATCTTCTGTAAGTAGCAGTTTTCAAATATTATGAGATTATGATCAATTTTGTGAAACTTCACAGCCCCAATATTACTGAGAGTCATGTAATAATAACATCTTTGTAATAAATGCTCAGTTTGTTCTTCCAGGATCTAACGCCACAGACTAACATGGTTTTCCCTGATATATTCCGGATGGACCAGAGAGTACACAGGGAAGGAAAAGTCTTGAAGTTTTGTTGTTTGTGCTTGTACTTGGTAAGGAAAGGCTTATTATTCTGCAAAAAGCTCTTTTCTGGGCCTTCCTTACACCATAATTAAATTTATGTAACGAATAAGACAAAAACTGTCCACTTTTAAAGAAACCAATGAGGTGCAAAGAGGTTACAAATGGCTTTTAGAGCTTCTTAAGATTACACTCAGGTCACAGAGCAAGGGCAACGCTGCAAAAAGGCTTGTGTGGAATGGCATGAACAATATTTCACATTCAGATGATCAGAGAACAGCTTATCGAGTGCGTTTCTGAGAATTAGTTATAAATCCTACATCTTACAAGAGATTTTCCCCATTCTAGTTATAAGAAAATACACGGAAACGTGAACTCTCTTTGATGCTGTAACATGGAGTGAAAACACTGGTCAGGATCAACCTCACATATTAAAGTTGCCTTTCTTCCAGTGCAGCTTCTGGTGAACAACTGCCAGCAGTCTCGTAATGACTGACATATTTTAAATCTTACAGTGGTGTACCTACTGTGAGAAACACTTAAGAGCCTGCTGTTATCTTCAGTAATCCCTGCTGGCAGCAGCAGCTCCTCCTGAGAGATAAAACATTAACAAACTAAACAACAAACTCAACAGCTGAATGATTCCACACTACCAGTCATATGAGAGCTCAGCCTGCAGCTGCAAGGTTTTTAATACCCCTGGACAAACAGTAAATATTGTGAAGCAGAAGTGTTACATGTGCAGAACGCAGAGGCTGAGTAATCTGTATCAGGGGACTGAAACTGAAGGGCTACAGGGGTTAAAAGTTTACAAGTCTGTTATTTTTCCAGAGTGGAATGATTGCCCCACAAATATCTTTAATGACTCTAAAAACCAAAAAATTTGGGTGCACACATTTGAATTTATTTTGGATGGACATACAGGCTCAAATAGTAGTGCTGAAGATTCTATAATGTTGTTTAACTTTACAAGGCCAAGGCCAATTAACCTATCAGTGATCACTATTGAATAAAGCTGGCAGTTTGTCTTTGTCAGGATAAGAAGACAGCACTCACTGGATTAAACAATACTCATAACAATGGGAAAGTCAGAGTCAGTGAAGACAGTGATAATCTAAAGATCTTCTAATGATTGAAAACTGTAGATTAACACAAGATAGAAAAGTCTCTTGGAGTCAATTTTAAACAACTGTAGATTCAAAGTTCAAAGTTATTTGGACACCATTTTACCAAAGTCTGGATGAACACTGAAACTGTCACCCTCAGATGAGAGGAAATTGCCTGAGATGTTCAGGGACCAGGAAACTGCTGGATCACTAGCAGCACTGTCCACAATAAATTGAGTTTTATATCACCATGCACTAAGAGGGTGCGGCTTAAAAAAGAAGCTCCTGCTCCAAAAATCAACACTTTCAAACTTGACTGAAATTTGTAGCTGCCCACTTGGACAAGCCAAATGGCTTCTGGAGAAAAGTTTTATGGTCAGACAAGATAAAGATTGGCCTCAATGAAAAAAGATGTGCTTGCATGCAAAAAAAAGTGAGGCTTTCAAACTCTGTATCAACTGTGGTGGTAACAGCATGCACTGGGGCTGTTTTGTTTCAAGTGGTACTGGTACAGGTGGATGGAGTACTGAGGAAGGAGAACTACCTCCAAATTCCTCAACTTCACCTCAAATCAACATCTGGAAGGCTAAAACTTGGACACAACTGGATGTTCCAACAGGACAAAGATCCCAAATACACATGAAAGCAGGCTAATATTCTGGAATATTGTAAGATGTATAACTTCTGGAACTACCTTACCACACCATAGTTGTTTTTAAAAAATGGCTTAAAAAACAAACAAACTAATCAATACTAAAAATTAGGATCATCACCGACAGTCCCCTCTTTATCTCCTCTAGTTGGCACAAAACTTCACACTGCACCTGCAGACAGCCAAGCACACAGTTGCTCCCCTCACCACAAGTCGTGGTTTTATTCCGACATGCAATTCCCCAGAAAAGCTTCTTGTTTCTTCTTTAATTTCTAAATGACATAGTGGACATTGGTAGCAATCACAGACATCACTGGGAAAAGTAACCTGCACGACTGAGACACATTTTGTTAACAATATCAGTTATGAGGGCCTGAGTGAGTCACACCTGGTTCTACTGACTTTCACTATTCAAACTAGTGACCTGTCTGCAAACCCACTGTAATACCATCCAGCATATAATTCAGGGTAAATACTTATGCAGTAATTACAGTGCTGGCAGGCTACAGTGACTCAGTCATAGCGTTTTTAAATGGACCTCATCAGGACCCTATAACCACAGATCATTTCGTATTCACTAAACAGCGTGAACCCATTGAAACAGGAATGAGGAATTCACACACAGCAAATCCCTTCGTGCATATTAAAACTCCGTCCTGACAGAGTATCTGGCCATTACCATGCCTTGCAATGCTAATTTTCCAGGCAGCAGCTTAATGTTGCATCAAAAGATTAATATTTTCAAGGTCTTGGGAAGTCTAGCTTGTTTGCTACCTGTGAGGTTGCTATTGCTGACTCCAGCAGACCATTATTGATCAGGTTTGTGTTGTACGGGCCCAGGTGATTACTCTCAGACATACTGCAAAACAAAGGGTTCATAAACACAGCGTCTGGGACAGAGAGAGGCCAGCAGACCACAAATGCTCCTGGTAAGATAAGCTATGTAGAGAATACTGCATTTCTGTGGCTGGTTGACTCGGTGAGGCAGATGCTGCTCGTGTTGTAGCGCCGCATTGTCTCTCAAAGCGTTTCTGGCAATAAAATGAACAGAACAGACTCTTTTGGGGGGGAAAAAGAGATCCACATAGATTTAGAGTCTACAGTGTGGACAGGCTTATCGTCCAAAATACTTGTTTTTTTATTTTACACATAATTTTTTCCCTTTACACACAGTCAAATATTCTTTAAATGTTCAATACCTTTGTTGGGTTTCAATTACAGGCTAATTGTTCTCTGACCTTTTTGTAACTTTTTCCTAAGTTTTTTGTTGCTAATGCACAACCATGTCCTGCAGTGGTACTTCTGAGAAAAAAAAACTCGTAAAATATGTATGTGGGGTAATCAGGTTGTTAGTTCTTAACTGTTGCAAATCTGCAACGTCTGCCTGGAGAGGGTTAACTCTGTTCCTACACCCTGCTTAAGCTGGCATGAAGTGTAACTAAACATGAAGCCACAGTGGCTTTATAATCATTTGTATGCAGCAACATTTCCAGGTCACACTATTTAAGTCTAAAAAGTGTGTTTTGTTTTTTTAACTCAAGGCCTGGACTTGTGTTTGTTGCATAAATAAGTTAGCAGTTGGTGAATAAAAGCCTAAACCTGGCTTTGCTTTTGCTGAAGACACAAAACACATCATTTTTTATTTATTTTTTAATAGAAGATCCTTTATGGATGATTTTCTTCTCAGGTTTGAGTAACAACATATAGCAGTAATGAATATTAATATATTAGCTGCATGATGTTGCCAATTACTATGTTGGTAGGAAGATTGTAAGCAGCCTATTCACTTTGAATAAATCATCAAGGATAAGGAAGGGAGGACAGTAGCCAGTTTACAGAAGAGTCCTACCGTCAAGCTCCTCAACAGAGATGCTGGCCAACACATCGCTGTCACTGTCGGACAGCGAGCGGCTCAGGTAGTTCCCCTTGTAGAGCAGGCCTGCCGTTACATGGTGGAACGGCATCTTCTCCCTGAGAGACAATAGAAGAAATCATTTAGACAGCAGTGAGGGTAGAAAAGAGGAGCTGTACAGGAGTCTTCTCTCTTGGAGGATTAATTCCAAAAACAAACAAACCATTAAAAGCCCACCTTACACATTTCTAAAAACAGCAGCTTCTGTTTGTGACATTTCATGGTCCCCACAACATCACTGTAGAATTGACTTATTAGGGTTTCAAATTAGCCACAGAAAAAGAAAAAACTGAGAATTGATTTGCGAGCTGCGCAGGTTCCCTTTCAAACAAAACTTACAATTAAGTCAAGAAGAAAATAAGAAATAATCAGATTTTAAAGCGACAGTTTCGCTCATTTGTGACTCTGGCACTGCTAAAACAAATCCAATAGGCGCGGCATAAACATGCTTCATAAATGAAACAGAACTCATTCACTAAATGGAAAGTAACACAGCGTGTAGCTCGAGGTGAATGTGCTGAATTCATGTCTACGTTAGGTGCATATGAGCATGCCTGTGTGCAATGTAGGTGCAAATGAGTCTGAAGTAATTAATTATTCAATAAATTAAAGCTCAAGGGCACAGGGGGAAAGTAAAAGCACTGAGATCTTAGTGATAAGATCTCCGACAGGATTTCATCTAGATGAGCCCTTTGAGGAAATGCTTCTTTGACATAATGGAGGATTTTTAGAATGAACTGAATGATCTGCACCAAACTAAAGAATCACATTTTTCATTGTTTCATCTCCTTTACGGGTTAAGTTGACAGCAGAGCAGAGTTTCATACATCTCACAGTTATGAGAGCTTAGACAAAAATATTTAGAATACATCTAAATGTGAAAAGGGAAAAGATTTTACACTCTTAGGGTTACAGTAATTTTATGCCCTCAAAATCTGTTAGTTTATATTTAGAGGTTTTTATGACAAAGGCATGCTGCTCATTCTTCTTGCAAAACCAAAATAACAACAACCATAAGCCAGGGGTGATCTTTTCTTAGCCTTCACTGAAGGTTTTAGAGGAGTTTATAGTTATACATTAATATTGCCCTCTTTGTTTGTTTCTTTTATCTCGAAAGGTTTATTTTCCTACATCCTGCAACAACGATCAGCCATCTGTCGCCTCGCAGTTCACAACCGGCCTCTGCATCTTGCATGTTTGTCAGTTTAATAAGCATGCACATCAAGACGTCTGCAGCTCCGCCTATTAGGAGCAGCTTTTTCTTGCGCGTAATGTCAGGATTTTTCATTTCCTAATTCATCAATTATTCAGCCATTTCTCAGCTGTCATTTTGAATATTACAATCATCCCTCTTGTCCGCTCTTTCAACTTTATCGCTACGAGCCAACCCACATGATATCAGCTGATTTACACAGGTACTTTTCTGCATTTGTGTTGCCTGGGGAACTATTGATCAGAATGGCTACCATGTAAGGGCGACTTTCAATTCATATCAGAAATCAACACATGGCTTATTATGATAACAAGAATCATATTGAAAATATTTTGAAAGCAGACAATGGAGACACAAATTAATTAAAAGGCAGTTTGTGGTGCAAACTTTTGGTTTTGTAGGATGAAACAGCACTGTGTGTACTCTCAGGGTGGAGGGAAATTGTGGCTTCCATTGTGAGTTTTCTCACTTTCATTAGATTCTGCATTCAGCAGAAAAGCTCACACTAATCAAGACTAAGAATGAATGACATAATGACACTCAGCAGCAGAAATCCAATTCTTACTTTTTACATTCCTGGGATGGTTGTTGAGCATCTTAACAGGTAGTAAGAGTTTATGTGCAAGCTAGAATTATTAGTCTGTTGGATTGCTGGAATTTTAAACACCAGCAGTAATTAAATTGTTGAGTTGTTATTATTATTATTTTTTTAAATCAGTCATCTGTGTACCTGATCTCACCAAAAACCCAGTTTAGTAGTTGTTTGGTTGAAAATGAATCACATGGTGACATTTTTTCCTTAAATTCCCTAAATCAAGCATGACCTTTAAGTTATACTAGGTTTAACCTGGTATGCTGCTGTGGCAGACATATTCAATTATTTCCACACATTCATAGAGTAAAGAATCATTTTAGAATACATAAATGAAGCATGATGTTAGTTCAAGCAGAGCACTGAAGTCAGTGGTATTAGCCATTTCAGATCTTCACACGTTTCAATCTGACACTTCCCGCTATCACTCTGCTGATTCAGTTATGCCCACACCACTCCATCACAATTCCTTCGATCTCTTCCTCATGTGCTATTCATGCTATCATTTGATTTGACTAAGATTTGTTAAATTAAATGCACACTGTAAAACACTTCCTGATAGGTTTGTAGAGGAATATACTGTCTTGTGTAAATACTGGCTACTTGCAGTCTTCCTACCACTGCACATATTTATGGTGTAATACAGTATTTTTAGTGACAGTGGAAATTAATGTAAATGTTAAAATTGAAATAGCTGACTGACATCTTACAGTTAATGGCACAAAATATTTATTCATGCCAAATATGTCCATTTACGTTTCAATTTCAAAATGTAAAGAAAAAAAACGACTATGAAATATAAAAATAAATATAGACTAATGTAATTACACATCAATACGATACGGAGCCCCGCAAGGGACATGGGAGAAAAAAAAATTAAGACGGACTTTTGCGAGATCTTGCAAAACAAACTCGGGATCTTGCAAACGTTTTAGCCGCATTCTTCGGAGGCCGCCAGCTCAAAGCCGACTGGGAGGACGGTGTTCGGCTGTAGTAGGTCTCGACCTCCCGTTAGCTTCGAGATGGTGCGTGTCAGACATCTCCGAAAACGTCGGAGCACTTTTTCAAATATGTGATCTTCTAATCCGAGCAGATATTTGACGTTTACACAGCTACATTTACGCCTCAAAATATTTTAAAAGTTTATTTTGTGACCCAGAAAGAGTAATATTACAACTAAGTAGCTGCCGCCATTGTTGGAATTCAACATTTGCGAGATGTCGCAAAACTTTTGCGAGATCCTGAGTTAGTTTTGCGAGATGTCGCAAAAGTTTATCGTAATTTTATTTTCTCCCATATCCCTTGCGGGGCTCCGTACATCAAGGCTATGGGACATTAAGAAAGGATAAGATTTAGATAACACTTTACTAAAATATCTCAAGGATATGGTGTTTAATAACGGAAAAGATAAAGTGTGAAATAATGTGCTGAGACCATGAAACACTGACCTTCAACCCCTTAAAAAGACAGTGTAGAACAGAGCGCTTCACAGTTTTCAGCATCATTAGATCTGATTAAATTGATCAAGGTCTCAGCTGAAGAAGCTAATTTGCCCTTCAGGAACAAAGCATGCAGTAATCACTTAAATCAGAAGTGATCTTCCCTTCATCTAATCCTTACTCTCTGCATGCTGTGATATATATATTAGATGAACGGGAAAAGGAGGCAAGATCATGGAATTTAATACTCAGATCGAGTGCCTGATAAAAGTGAACCACAGAAATCAGCAGATGTTCCTGAGGATTTTACTGAAATGGCACAGAATGACAAATTCTGTATATGTATTTGAAGATGGACGATTACAAACCGTTACAAACAACTGGTTTCACTCGTTTACTTATTTAAATCACCGATTGTTTTAGAAATATTACAACATGATCCGCTCGAATGTCATCACTGCGCTCGTTCTGACTGACAAAAAGCCTAAAATCCAGCTCACAATGACAAAGAATTAAGAAAAGCACCATATCCTCACACATTTAAGAGACCATCCATAAAGCAATTAATCCACTAATTGTTTCATTTTTACTAGAATGGATTAGAAGATATTTTGCCCAAAAGTACATTTTATGTAAATTCACAAAAGAACATGGCACTAAAAGCAGATGAAACCCGCCCTTTAGTTTTATAGGATAGTAACTCAAATTTTACAATAGGTTGAGGCCATTAGCTGATGCTGTTACACAAAGTGACTTTCAGTCTGTGAGGGAATGAGCTAGGAGTCAGAATCTGGCTCAAGGACAGTGTATGAATTGACTGAACACTATTGTTGATGTTCGCACTAGCTGTGATTAGACCTGTGGCATTTAATCATGGGCCGAGCGGTCACATCAAGAGTCTTGATTTTTTAAGAGGTTCTGTACTAAAGGTGACAGCTAAATATGACAGGTGAGAAGGAGTTGGTCACAGATAAAAGTCTGAAGTCTCTAATTTTTTTAGATCCTCAACTTTCATCCCAAAGATAAAAGTAATAAGATTAAAAGCTCAAAAAAAGAACACAGAACTGTTCTGCAATGTCTAACCACAAACCTTGACATTAAAACTTAACCACGAACATGATTTTAAAAACAGATCTTCCTCAGATGGATAAAAGTCCATGAATGTTTTTAACAGTCATGCTTTAAAAAACAAAAAAAAAAGGCTGAAGTTGAGTATGAGCAAAGTGAAGCTCATGTTTCCTTTTTTCATGATTAAAGTTCCCACAGATGACTCATGGTAGATGGTTGTGTAAATACGGATGACAATCAGTAATATAATAAAGACATTTTAAAAGCCACTTTTTATTTGAAGGTGGCAACTCTAAGAAAATTACGGTAAATGCCATTTGGAGCATTCACAGCTTTGTTTTCAAAGCATTTTAATCACTTTAAATATTAGTATTACACATTAGCTGAAGGGAGAACAAACTATTAATGCACCAATTTAATACTCTTAAGACTTTCTAGTCCTGTAAAGACTGGGTCACTGCAAAAATGAACCCTATTACACCTGAGACATAAATAAAATCTCACTAAAGTTGCATGCCTTACGGGGAAAGCATTACTTGTGCTGACACTTCAAGGATAATACAAAGGTGACATGACTAATCAAAACTGTTTGACCTCAAAGGAAGAAGCAGGAAGCTGCAATTATGCAGCTGTCATTAAAATGTCTTATGTCCTCAAATAACTGGCAGGAAGACATGACGAACTCATTCCACTGCAAACTGTCCATCAACTGGATGCCAAAGATTACAGTCACAAAAAATGTTGAACATGCACATCAAAAGCCAAAACAATCCCAAATGTTAAAAATTATAAACCACTAAATATTTCATTTTTATGGGCAGATACTCTCCAAATGCTCTTTTTTAATGTTTGTTTGAATATAATGGAATTGAGCTGTAATAAAAATACGTTCTTTCAATTCAATAATTTTCATACCATTTTAGCACTACAATTTAAGCACAATGGACTTCCATTTAAGGTGTATTCATGCTGTAACTGTATGTAAATGTCCAGAAACAGTCACTATCTCTCTGAACAAAAAATATATGATGTGATATAAATGATCAAACTGAGTTTCACCAATATACTGATGCTTTGCCTCATAACTATACAAACAACTCAGTCCCTTGAATTCCTCACCTCTCTTCTCCTATAAGAAATCACTAATTGACCCATGACCGCATCAAAAGTGCAAAAGCAGCCCGTCCTCATTTCTGAGGTTTCACGTTTGAAAAAAAGCAAAACCTGATGAAAGAGCACAGCCTTACTCAGAGCTTCCTGCATGACAAGGAGGCCAGATGGCAATTTCTTACATCAGACCCTGCAGCACAACAGCCAACAGCAATGGGCCAATACAGAGCGGGACACGAGGAGAACAATGTGTACCAACAGCAGCCGCTCCAGCCACAAGATCAGCTTCGTAATGGACATAATACAGTGACAGCTTTGTGTAAAAATACATTCTCCATCAAAGATGTAACAGCAAAACAAAACCACCTGATGCGATGTCACAGACTGAAGTTTGGCTACACTGGCAGATTTCTTGAAAAGGTCCAACCACAGAAATAAATGCAGCAGAAACTTTGTGTGTAGTTAGATCATTTTTCATCACAGAGATTAAAATGAGAGCATAGTCTGTCAACTGGTCATAAAATAAATTGCCAATTAGAGAAATGACAGATGTTAAAATAAAAACAATGAAAAAAATAATAATTTCCAGACCAAACCAGAAGTTGGTCATTTCGGTTACAATGGTGTTTCTGTGGTGTGAGGCTCTTTGGTGCCATCTGATGACTCAGTTTGTGTAAACACATTGACCATAAGACGATATTATACAATACAGCGAATGCACAACACAGCTGCTAAAACAGACCTGAAAACAAAGTAATCCCTTCTCAAAAGTCATGGTGACACTTATTTAATTGCCTGTTGCTTTTGATCATTCAACTTTATCTATTCGAATGGTGTGCAAGGTGACAAGTCACAACAGGCAATGAAACAAATTTCTGTTGAAATCATAACGTGAAAAACATTTCCATTTGTCAATGAAATATGGACTTTTTGTGAAATTAAATTATGGCTCTATGACTTCCAGTGCCATCGACTGGGCAGCAAAGGCACACAAGGGGTTTAAACATTGGCCAAGTGAGTGCAAAGCCAATTCATCAAACCATCACTACAAAGCTGAATTCAATCTCCAAACTGAGAAAAGAAAAGACGGGAGTGTTCCACAGAAGTGCCACCTCTCTGCACATATTATCAGCTGCTCCCTGCAGCAACAGACCATTTCTCTGTTTCTCCCATATGATGATTCTTACCCACACTGGTGGCTGAGATTGTACTCTGTAGGATACTGCAGCACAACAGGCTCTCTTGCCGGACTCTCCACCACGTCCACTGTCCCATCATCCCTCAGGTATGGGTTGCCCGGCAAGTCTCCATTTACCTCCGCATGTGTCTCTGGCGATGGCATGCTGGAGGGCTCCACCATCTGAGGATCCGGCTCTGTGACCTCCTCCTCCATCAGTCTTTTATATGCAGTGCCTCCAGCAGCAGCAGTACAGTGCCTGTCCACAAACCACTGAACCCGGCTGCCTCCACAGTTTGGGTTTGTCCCAGAGCAGCAGCATCAGTTCCCTGAAATCCGTTGTTAATATTTGAGCAGTGAGAGCAGCAGGTACGGTAGCTCCTCTCACACTCCACTCTTGGCTTCTTACTCACTCCCGCCGTCCCTCCCTCTCCTGTCTGTCTCCCTCGTTCCCCCCTCTCCTTACTCGCTCGCTCACTCACTCTACAGCGCAAACATTCCTCCACATGGGGAAATGGAGTGAGGGCTCATTAGTGAGTCCCGATGACAGACTCAGCTCTGCTTGCCTGCCTGCGGCTGTACTGGCAAAGTACACACGGAGAAGCTACAGAGAGGGAGAAAGGGCGAGGCGAAAAGAAAGGGAGAGATACAGAGGAAGAAAAAGAAAATAAAGACACGTGAATTATTAGAGATTAATTAGAGACGAAAAAAGACGAAAAACAGGGAAATTGAAAGAAAAATGATAGGTAACGTGAAAAAGGCTGAAAGGGTGTTTTTGTACAGACTAGTGATGGGTCGTTCGCGAACGAAATGGCTCTTAGAGCCGCCTCTTTGACGTGAACGACGCGAGCCGGCTCCTTATCGCGAGCCGTCACGCGGGTTTTTTTTTTTTTTTCTTTCTCTCAGCCTCTCTCTCGCACTTTTTTCCCGCTTGACTCTGCACGCGAGCCTTGTGCTTTACGCTGGGCAGAGGGGGGAGGGGCGGTAGTTACACTCAGTAGCACAGGAACAGAGCCAGAGAGAGAGAAAGAGAGGCAGGGACAACAACATTAGAAAGGTATAGTAATCATCCACAACTATTTTCGGTTGCAGATGATAAAGGATTGAGAAAGTTTATTCATGCAGGTCCATATGACAGAGAATATGCATGTTCTTTTAGTTTTCATATTATAATTTATATTTAATTGTGTTGTGGTTTGCAGTGTTTTGTGTTCTTTTCACTTTAAATTTGTGAAAGGAAAAAGCTGAAAATTTAAATAGTTAAAACTTGAAATGTGAATAGTTGATTTTTGTATTATATGATTTATTTATTACATTTTATGTGGAGTGAATAAATAAAAGTATATTTACGGTGGCCCCTAGAGACAAAGCACATACAAACTTCAAATCACGTACGAACTCTGAAGCATGTACAAACTCCAAAACACGTAAAAACACGTACAAACTCCGAAGCACGTAAAAACTCAGAAGCATATAAAAACTCAGAAGCACATAAAAACTCAAAACACTACAAAAGACAACAGAAGTGCTCCAGGATGCTGGGCGCAGTGTTGAGCCTTTGTTATCTTGTGGCTACACAAGCCAGCAAGTACCAACGACCGGATTTGGTGTGTGGTAATAACAGGTAAATGAACTTTTTTTTAAATTATTTGAATATATATATATGAGTGCCTGTGTATAAATACACAAACAATACACACATGCTTTCAATTGTGTAATTTAAGTGATCTAGTAGCTCTGCTTTGGAAGTTCAGTTCATGCTAGAAATGTGTTTTGGAGTTTGTACGTGTTTTGTCTCTAGGGGCCACCGCATATATTTATATATAAACATATATAAATAAAACCACTTGTTTTTACGTTAGTAATTCCTTTTGTGCATAATTTTATATTATTGTTAATAATAAATTAATTAAAGCAACAAAACAACCTGAAGAGCCGGTTCGGAGCCGAAAGAGCCGGCTCTTTTTAGTGAGCCGAACCGAAAGAGCCGGCTCTCTAAAAAGAGCCGGAAATCCCATCACTAGTACAGACGGTCCCAATAACCCAGTGGGTTTTGCTTACAGTGCGCTCTGCAGGTCTACACGGGGACCTGCTGGGAGAAACCACAGAGAGCGGAACATGTTGGGAGAGTCTTATAAGAGCGTGCGCCACCGTGTGGAGCAGGAGTGCGCGCTGGACGCCTCGCAACAGGAGGATGGGGATGGTGGAAGGGGGGCGGCGTCCCGGCAGGGGGTCCACAGTGAGAAGTCCTTCCTCACATCGACCCAAGATACATACAAGACAGACACTTTCCGCGCTTTCTTGTCATCAGTGTGATAAAAATGACATTTTCCAACAGCTACCATCATCACTAACAGCATCCACCCTCTCATTTAAACACCTTCAGCTCAGATCTTATGCTGTTTGAGTCAAAGCTCACATGCGTCTCAGAAACACCTACTTCAGTCGAAAATATATCTCAACCCGATTTTGCTTAAGCTAAACCACATTCATGTTTTTGTTTTTTTAAGGAACAATGTGCTAGACTTTATTAGACTGAAATCTTGCGCAAATGTCAGTGCATAGAAGGGAAAACGAAGTATCATGCGGACTTATGTTCAAGCCTATTTTTCACCCAGTCTCCACAGTGTCTGCATAGGCACAAAAAACTGCAGCGAAAATCACCCGCAGATTCTTACGAGTGGACATCCGCTGGTTCTGACGGGGCCAAACAACAACAGGTGTGGGGCTGAGCGCAGCACTTGCGTGATTAAATGTGGACAAAGAAAAAAAATCCCCATTTTCCAATGATACGCTGCAGCCAATTCATTGCCCAGTGAAGATATTTTATACCCTGAATTCCACTGCTTACCTCTGAGGCTGTTAGATGTCTGAAGGTGAGCTGTCAAATCCGTTAATCGATGCTCGCAGTAGGCTCCAGTTTAGAGACTTGGGGTGGACTCCTCAATCAGCCGTGTCGATCGATCCTGACGACGGTGATCCTGTTGATTGCTTTCTTATTAGTTAGTTATTCCTTTGTTTTGACAGTGCAGCGTGGCCATGCTACACCGGCAGGGCAGCGTGTGTTTTAATAGCTTCTGAAGTCCAGCAGCAGTTGGACACATCTATTCGAGTTGCACTTTTTTGCCAAACTCTCATCAGCATTTAAAATATTTTATCATCTAGCTGTAGCCCCTAATACTCACAGAGACTGCGGAATCTAATAAAAAAAAAATCACTGCCCTGGGTCTGTTGTTTCAAACTCACAATCCAAGGAGTGAAGATCCACACACACAAGTGCCGAGCGTCAGTACGATTGATGAGAGCAGCCCAGTGCCCAACAGAGACGCTTCAATCCAAACCAATACGCAACCGAGCAGGAAAGCAGCGGATTGGCTGTTTTTACTTGTTTGCTTATATTGTGGTCTATCGTCTCATTTTCAAGCGGAGGAAACACCTGCACCGTTTTGAAAACACCTAACCGGACACATTTCTTCTGGTTACCCCGCCTCTTCTCCGAATTTCAGACGTGACATCGTGCCAAACCAGCCAAAATAAGTTTGTGTGTTAGGATTATTTCAAATTAATTTACTGCCAGCAACAGAAAACATATTTCCTAATACATTCTGTTTCCAATACAATACAACAATTTCTCTTCCCTGCTCCAATATTCATGTATTTGCTCCTCAGAGAGCTTAGTTTTTACAGGTTTTTCACCAACGCTCAGTCATCATTTCTGCCCTGCTTCACCAAACAAAGCCTTAATCACACATTCTCTCTCCACTTCAGACTGCTGAACAATGGCTTATGTTTACCAGAACCCAAAACAAGACTGATGACTAAAAACGGCAACAAACTCTCTGATGAATGACTGAATATATCAGAAAGGCTTGCAGTGACATTCTGCAGGTGCAGTGTGTTCTTTTGAACAACATGTCTCCTTAAGAAAAAGAGAAATTTATAATGAATGAAGTTCAGAACTGAGCAAAGACATGCATTTACAGAATGAAGTTATCCTGTATAGGAGTAGAAGTAGAAGAAGAAGAAATCTATAGCTGAAAGCTGCTGCTAAAAATAACGTTACTATCCTGATATGTCGCCCAAACAAAAAGCTAAAGCAATTCTGATTATTAGTGCACTGCCAGACAGTCATCTACCATACAGTATAATATGATGTGAAGAAAGAAAGACCCCTAAAAAGCCCATAAGAAAAGAAATGGATGTATTTACTTCCCATTGTGTCATTATTAGTCTTTTTTTTATGATGTGTCTCATTAACTAAAAGGCTTCCCAGATTTTTTCCACCCCTCTGTTTATCACTACCACCACCACATTCCCAAATTTCTTCTTTTTCACTGCACGCTATTAAATGTCCATATTTGGTGCACTGATCATGTATATGATATATTGCCTTAAGGATATTTTGTCTTATTGGTGGACATGCAGGCAGATTCAAACAGAAACAGGGAATTAGTTTACCTTAATGAGGAGAAATACTGTGAGAGACCAGCCGTGAGCAAACCACGGACATCTCCCAGAAAGTCTGAGAGTATCTGGTACCTAATATGAGAAAGGAAGTTGTTTACCTCAACCTCCTTTACTATACCAGTTTGAGCAGAATACACTGCAGACCTCATTAGATAGGTGTTTCTCAGGTTCTCATGTCTCAGCAGGCCCACGTGGCCCTTCAGTTTGGTTGCTTTTTGTTCAAGGTTAACGTGAGAGTGATATACGTTTTACTTTTCAGTGTTGCCAGTTCACATTTTAATAGTTAATGAAAGCTGTTCCCAGAAAATAAACTTTCTTCAAAGGAATCAAAATACAGAGAGACTTAGTATTTAGTTGGTGATTTGCAGGTGAAAATACTTTTCAGTGTCTGTGTTTAAATATGAGGACTTTGTTTGCAATTAGCCAGCATTTCAGCAACCGGAGGCCCCAGCTTTGTTGCAATACAGTACGTGAAATGCTTTTTTGATGATTATTTGCAGCCTCTATGCATACAAATACAAAATTTTAACCAAATGTAATTTTACCTTGACATTTTTTTCAGTTCTGAGGCAGTGTTTATATACAGAAAGACTATAACAATGGGAACTTATCTCCAAATGAGTCGCTAAAGTCATTTAAAGAAGCTGACCAGTAATGAAAATAATACGTGGTTTTCTGTTCAATAATGATTAGAAGTCAGCGGCTGTTTTCTGCTGAAGGCTACAAGGCTGACGGCAGAGCTCTTTCCACACACCCACTCACTTTCTTTATTCCTATTCCTGTCAGTTTAATCAAATGAATGCCTATGTCTAACAGAGTATTGTATGTTTAATAGTGGTATTCTAGATTCAGGGTAATGTGCCCACTAGGAATGCCAAAGGACAAAAAAGGTCCTGCCAAAAGTGCCACCCACGTTTATACTGTCAGGGTTGCAACAATTATTTTTCACATTTTAAGGCATTTGGAAGGAGTCACCCGGTCTGACTTGGAGTGAGTCAGCAGGCAGACAATTTGGTTACAGTGTAGTCTGAGAAACGCTGGATGTACTGCATATTGACTAATAACAGTTTTCTCCAATAAACATGAAATTCCTTTTTATCAAGCGAGCACAAAACCCCGTGCATTGCAAAGCTGCCACGCACTGCATGGGGTTATTAGAAGCAAGTGTACATGTGACTCTTGTTCAAGAAGGTCAAGGCAAAAACAAAGGTTTTATACACAGTCCATGATCTGTTACAGACTATCAAGAAACTACTTGTGAATATAAAAGATGGATGAGATCAACACATCTGTTAGTGAATCCTGTTTTCATGTCTTACGTTGAGTGGTTTCAATGTTGCCATATTGGTGTTTTGAATCCAGATGTGATGAGGGAGGAGCAATGTGAGGGACAGTGCTTGTTTTTAGGGTCACAGCTTGTCAGTAACACAGTATACCTGCCATGACTATAATGAGGACCAGAATTTATAAAATTAATGTCTCATTATGTTCAGTAATGTTTCCTCAACACATATCTACTGTGTTGCTGCTCTGGACTCTAGACATCAGCAACAGGCAGAAATGTTTTTATGAAACAGTTCATTTTTTTTTTTTTTTTACAGTGTCCTGTACATTGCAATCAGAGTAGAGAAATCACCCTGATCCAGCTGATTGTGAGTTCCGGTGAGGTCTATTATTTACCTGCAGATTGACCCTCATGCTGTTAGAAGTGCATACATAAATACTCTTTGGTAGGAACAGCCTGTAACTCCGTAGCTGCTTAAATACACTGTGACACCAGCATTAGAGGGTTACTGTTTGGATTTACGTGGATGTTGTGACAAAAATATATTCCATTGATTAAAAGGAGCTTATAGGATGGGAGTTATGCTGGTTCTGTGAATGTAAAAACAACAAGAGAAGACAAACAACTAATCCAACTCAAGATTATCTTTTGTTTGTCTTATAACTACTTGAAAAGGAGCTTCTCATTGAGGCTGTGCTATAAAGAAACCCCTATAATAGGTAAACAAGTAAGCTTGGTAGGTCATTAACCAAGCAATTTAGAGGAAGTATGTTTGAATAAATTGCAGTCTTAGCAGTTTTTTTCAGCTCTGGGCTTAGGATACACCTCAAGCAGGCAGCGTTGAAAGCTATTTTGATATTAGCTTTTCTGCACACACACATCCGAACATGCACATACAGCTACCATGCATCACGAAACCAATCTGTGCTTAGTTCAGCCAAAGAAAGCTCATCACCATGAGGTGTGTGTATGTGCATGTGTCAGTGGGACAGCATTTCTGAGCCTGTGTGTGTGTGTGTGTGTGTGTGTGTGTGTGTGTGTGTGTGTGTGTGTGTGTTCTTGATGGAATGAGTCACAATGTCTCTGGTTTTGCTGTGGCTTCATGTAACTTTTCAAAATGGAATCTAATGCGTCAATTCATCTGCTCTGGATTTGCTGAAACAAAATTAAAGTCCTCAACGATGAGGCTTGACAGCAGCTGAAGACCACAAAGCTTCTCCCTGCTGCTTATCTCTGTAGGGGACAAAGAGGAGGACTGTCTTTTTAGAACTATGTGAATACTAAATGGCTATTGTCAGAGGCATGATTCGGAATATCTCATTCATTGCATTATGATTCGGTGAAATGGGAGCTTACCATCCATGTCTTTAAAGCAATGGTATGAGCTCTGGTTTAAAACCAAACTGAAATAACCAACGCTAATAACAATCCTTATGAATATGATTTTGGACTTCAGCACTAGGGAAAAATAGAGTTTGATCAACAGTATTTCTGTGACAATAATGTTATGACACGGTGGCAAAAAGACTTTCTCTGAATGTATTGGCAAAAGGCAGAGAACACCTAGAACAAGTTGCTGCTCCATCACACACAAGCAGTCCAACACATTCACACTGAGATTCACACTTCTGGCAGTTTAGAGCCTTTAGTGTCACTTTCCTCCCACAGTTCAAAGACAGGACCTGTTAACTAGCAGCTTTTCAAATTGCCTGCTTTCCAATTGATGCTGTGAGGACAAATAATAGTACAAATAAATCTGATTAAGTAAATGCAAAAATACACCCTGGCGATTTTTATAATTCAGCAAGAGTTTAGATATTTTATTTATTTATTTTTCTGGGGAAAAAACCTTTCAGTTCAAGTTCAAGTCCTGTCTGAGGAACATAGTGCAGTCAGTTCACGGTTACCATGGTTTAGCCTGTTATTGACAGAAGGAGCTGTGGCTAAATATAATTGAGCAAGTCTCTTCTTCTGCACGGAGGTCAGATCCATGGCTTCTGAAAAATAAAAAACCATCACGCTGGGTGGTCAGGTATCTGGAGAGCAGACGAAATACAAATTTCAAAGCTGTGCTGTTGTCATGGATCAAGTGAGAGACAAGGTTATTCTAGTTAAAATATATGTGAACAAATATTGTAGTTAACTAAGATTTAAAAAGAAAGAAAGAAAGCTTCTAAGAAAACGATGAAAAATCAACTAAAATTACTTTTAACTTGGAAAACTAACCAAAACAAAACAGAGGAAATATTCTTAGTTTTAGTATTTGTTAGTTTAGTTATTTTTTAACTCAGATTTTTAAACAATAAGAATTAAACTAAAACCAGAAAACTTATTCTGGAAACTAAATGAAACTAAACTGATTTAAGAACAAAAGAATACTAACCCCAGTGAGAGACGGTTCTGATTTAAGGCAAATGTCCTGCTTTAACAGACATATTTTAAAATAGCTCCACAATTGTTTACATTACATTAATATTTTTCACATTAAACTGATTCACTTACTCAACCTCAGCTTCTTAATCACCAAAAACTGCAGTGAACAGGCTGGAGTTACACATCACAGCAGCCTGTCTGTAAATGTGCCAAAATAACCTTATTGGATATGAATCATGAATGAAGGAGAACTGATCTAAAGAGAGGTGATTTAAAAAGGAGAGCATTTCATATGGTAATCTTCAGTTGGTGGTTACAGTATAAGAATATTTTAGAAAGATTTCTGTCCTAGAAATCTGTGTCTCTCTGTCTAAAATTTTCAGGGATATTTTGTTGCATTTTTGTTGGTAAAAGTTGCATTTGCATGTTTTCATTAAAATAGAATTATTTTCAGAGTTTGACAAAACTTCGTGCAAGTACTTCCAGAAAGTTACTACAGTACCAACACTTCGGGGGGCGGGGTGAAACCGCTGTGAGACCTTGCCCCATCCTATCATGTGACCTACTGAGGTCACCTGAGTCATCAAGGTGCGAGTTGGGTTTGAAGCACCTGGGATGGGATTTTAAGACTGCATTGTAGTTGGCTGATAGATGGAGATGTAAGCCGACACCTCTATTCAATGATTATTCACAGCAGACATGCATAGCCTCCTTTGCTCCTCTTTCAAACCATCTGTCTTCTCACATGGCACATCATGGCACATTAAGGGCAAGCACAATGGTGCAGTGGCCTCCCATTAAAAAGGTCCTGGGTTTGAATCTACCCGCCAGCTGGAGGGCCTCTGTCCAAGGCATGCATGGGGTTAGTCCTTACTTGTGATTCTGAACTGGCCATAGGTGTGAGTGGTTGCTTATCGCTTAGCTTTTGTCTTATGACAGCTGGGAGAGGGTGTCAACTCCCCTTCCTGACCCTGAACTGGTTAAGCAGAAGAAGATGGATGGATGCTCCCTGATGGATGGAGCAAGTATCACAGGTCTTTATTTCAGTCACCTTGTGCAACCCAGACTTGTTGTCTGCTAACCTGCCTCTCATCCATTCATCAGTCAAACTGAGCAGCAGATAGCGAACCACAGGACATAAAGGTTACAGAATAATGTGCTCTAAACCCACCAATAGGCTCGCTGAGACAACACACAGTCTCCATGAGACAGAAACATATAAATAGCATATGACAACCTTTTTGAAATCCAGACTGTTACTGTGTCTCTCTTTCTCTCAATTTAAATGATAATATATTTAAAAGGAGATGTACTGAGAGCATTGTGTGCTCCCAGTACATGTACACTGACTCTTTGTTGCCACGTTGTTTATTCTAATGAGCATCCTTAAAGTCTTAATGCAAGATTTAGTGTACATACAGACACAGCCACCAACTGTAAGTGGATGAAAACAGGATAGAGCCAAGTCAATTATTCTTACATGAAATTGTGCTACATATGCTTCCTGGACATAGAACATTGAATGAACTATCTCTGGCTTTCTGGCTGAGATTGTAATTTAGCATATTTTTATGATGTGCACCAGTTCGTAGAAACTTTCTTACAGTGCCTTCAACTACAACAGCATCCTAACTTAATACATAACCATTTAAGTCACTTTATATAATGAAGAAGGTTTTGATGCTCAGAGAAGGAAGTTCAACTCTTTACAAATTGGATTTGCTTTTGATAGGATCTTGGAAACTTATTCTTCAGACCTAATCTACTCTGGAGCAGATTAGTTTAAGATAAAGGATCTATACATATAAAACAAAAACCTAATAACCAATAAAGCCTTGCACTGGAAGTCAGTCTGTGTTATGTTTTTAGATGTGCTTATTTTTTGCTCTCAGACAGTTTAACACTGATAAAGTTAAAGCTGAAAGAATATCTAAGAATAAGTTTTACATAACATAGGAATTTCTTCATTGAACCAATTCATTAATTCAATGAAATACAGAAGTAATTATAGGCGTCATTATGGCACCTCGGTGATGGGCAGTGAAGTTTGCTAAATGAGACGATCTCTTTTTCCTTAGATTGCCTTTTTTGGATTTAATTTTAGATTGATTTTTTTTTAATGTAGAGCTTTTCTATTATTTGTGGCCACTCAAAAGTCTTGAAGTGCACCCATTAATACAGTGCTTTTCATACAGAGCTTTTACATGTGCACAGTCCCTCTTTCTGCTCTGCTCTCCTCCGCTTTAGCTCTAGGAGCTGTGTTGCTTTCAGACTGCATTATCAGCTTCATATTTTTCTAATATTATAGTTTCCTTCTTGTTTTTATGTTACTCTGTGGATTGGGCCTGCCCATGTTTGTGACTGATCATACTCACGGGTAAATTGATAGATTGATTAGATTGATAGATTGGTATAGATTATAGATTCCGGGTTATGTTAATGAGGTAACAAGTGGTAACCTCTGGAGCTGAAAAATGAAGCCAAGGCTTAAATGACGCGGTTCCTTTCATGGGACTTGAGGCTGGCTCCAAAAAATAAACAATCCTCATAGACTATCACATGAAAATAACAAACTTTACAGCAGAGAAGTTCATAACGTCTGCATATGTTTACATACTGGAGTGAGGGGATTGCTGTCTTAAGTGACAGGTGTGCTGACATGGGTAGTAGTATGAAATTTTGTTGAATGAAATTCTAGTATTTTATTATTTTGTTACCATCCATCCTCTTCTGCTTATCTAATTCAGGGTCACAGGGAGACTGGAGCCTATCCCAGCTGCCACGGCGTGAGAGCTGATAGGTGCCTCTTGGGTTGGTACAGTATATGAATGAAGGTGACTCATGTGACTCTTATATTACAGTAGGTGAAGCCAGAAAAGGGAGATATAGCCTGGTCATTTTGTACTTTCTTCATACTTAATTTTGTGAAATTAGGTATTTTGACTTGGATACAAGTTATTTTGCAGGTCAACATTAATGGTGCTCAAGAAAGCAAAAAAGAAAGTAAAGAAGTTTAACCTTCAGCTTGATTTTGCTAATTGCTTTTGATGGTGTCAAATGTTTGCATGGACGTTTCCCCTTTTATTCACAGAGTTGTGAAACAGACCATATGACAGCTGAGCCTGAGGAAAGAAACAATGATCCAGGACACACAGCAGGCAATTAGCACCTATCTCTCCTAATCAGTCTGCGCCCTGCATGCATTTCAGCACTCATTATTGAGACAGATTTTCTATGATTCATCGCATTGCTGTGTGATTTACCACCACTCAGCAGTCAGGCGAGAATTCATTACACCATTAGAATGCAAATCCTCCTTTGAAAATAAAGCATCAATATGTGAGGCGATGCTTTCATTAGACGGTCATTTGGTTGAGTCACTTTGTTTTAAGTGGGAATTAGCATATGAGCTAAATCAAGGTCGTTCGCCCCACCTGTCTCATACAGACACGACACGCTACAACCAACCAATACAGCATCCCAATACTTCTGGGGGCAAATGTCAGTTTTTAAGCAGTTGCATCTTTGAGTAACGCACTATGACGACCCAGATGATAAATGAGTGAGCAAAGTTAATTTAGTCAACCAATAGGAGGTCAGGTGTATGTGTTGATAGAGCATTTGTGGGCTTGTACTAACAGTTGAGCTTCACTGCTGCTTCAAGTGATGTGACAAATGAATTTGAGTGCACGAGAAAGAAGCTGGAGCAGAACGATTCCCATCACACATTCTCGGGGTGTGATTTGTGCTCTCCTGCCACATTTGAACCACAGCAATCTGAACATGTAACATAAGAACTGAAGGAAAATGCATTAGCTTGTAATAAAGCATTATAATACCAGATATGGGTCCCTGTTTCAGTTGTGTGAGGCTTTTATTTTTTTCAGCAGTTTCCTCTTTGGCAGCAGGCATCCTAACATTTGGCTCCTGCTCCCTTGAAATCTGTTGATTTGACAGAGTGCCGATACACTCGTCCCTGCACGTCTGAATTCATTTATGTACAGACAGACAAGCAAAGCAGTCACAGAAGCTTCTGAATGTACAGGTACTATAGATATAAACACAGCTGGGTGTAAGCAGGCTTATAGGTCAGCCTTTTCAGACATTTTAGACCAAAGATGAACAATGAGCATGTCATTATTCAAAGCACAATACACCAAAGAAAGTATTCAGTAGAGTACACTATGTATATTTATTCTTTTTTTCATTTCTTGTCACAGCCCCACTAGAAAATCCCCCACAAAATAATATTTAAAATAAGCCTCAGTTCACTCACATGACTCTGTTAACACTAATGCTGACATTCACATTACTAAAAAGATTAGTTTTGTTATATAATATTGTCATAAATCATGAGGAGACATATCTAAATCTACTGTCAGCAGGCAACTTAAAAGTGCGAAGGGTCACCTGACAACAGGAAGTCAAAGATTTGACTTACCACAATCCAGGAGCAGGTTTTTGAGACAGGTAAAGCAACTAGGACTGATGGTCTGTTGCACATGGACACAGACTGGATTAACTCAGGAACAGGAAGCTGCTTATAGCCCAGGTTCTTTGGACATCTGGCCCAAACAGGAAACACACAGATGCACAGTTATAAACATTATCTGCATATACATACAAGTCTACACGCTGCCCACAAACGCTGAAGACGAAGAAGGGGCACTGAGTAATGGTTTGAAACAGGCTGTGAAAACTCGCCAGTGAGGCAAACAGACTTTTTTCTCTTCTGAAAACACGCAATCATGTCCTCCAACACATTTACCAGTCATCTGCAAATACCATTATCACTTTCACATTCCCATGAGGTCTGGGCACATTAGTATAAAGGATGCTTCTAGACACACCCTTAAAAATGCCACCTTTATAAATACACAGTTTACTCCCAGGTTACAGTGCTGAGTGGATGCTGAAAGCAGAATGATCCATGGACTTGAAGACAAAGTGTTTACAGCCTCACAATCAGAAGCTACCTGTGAGCTTGTACACACTGGCAGCAGCTTTAAATGGATGTCCCTCTGGGACATAAACAGGAGAAAAAAATGAACACCTAAAACAATTTTTAACCATGGCTGTAAAGGAGATGATTCATTGACAAATCCCCATAATGACCCTTGCTCGTACTCTTTTGGGCTCCAAAGAGACAGTGGACTCCACACCTACCTGGAAAATAATTAAAAGTGATTTCCTACTTGCCAAAAATAATATCCCTTGGTAGCCCCTGCTTTAAAATGGCACTTTACATCTGAACCTAACAAAGCATTTTGGATGAAATAAGTTGTGATGGCTGCAGTTACAGCCACACAGTGTTAATAGCCACCAAATATTAGAGGCTTACACATAACACTACACTCACATTTTTCTTTCTTTAAATATAGGATTTAATTTACAGGATAATAAATAACTAGTTTTGGTTTAGAATTAATTTACATATTCACATAATACTGCATTCTAAAATAAGTGCGCACATTTTAGTTTAGACTGTTATGTATGATTTAATCTTTGTTTTCTGAGTGACCTCAGTTGCAGCTGCTCCAGTCCTTTGATTGATGAGCCAAGAGGTGGAAAAGGGGAGGAGCAAGCCTATATGGAGACCAGCAAATTGGCACATACCATAACTCTGGATCAGGAGGGGAATTGGAAATTGTTATGCTAGTTTCAGTTAGGTTGTTTGTGTTCTACCCCTTTTTTGTGTGCTGATCAGCGACTATTTAAATTTCCCCTTTGTTTACGTAGGTCAGTTTGTTTGAGTTGCTAGTATTGTTTGAGAGATCAGAGCAGAGATCATCCTCCATCAGTCCTCCTAGAGCACATGGACACGACTTCTCTCTCATTTAAAAATGCTTTCACATTATAACAACAATAACAGTAATAGTAATAATAATAACAACAATTTCTCCATGCAAAGAAATACTTTTATTCAGTTAGATTTATCCTTGTGTATATTGGAATGGCCTTCTCTGGAAACAGTCTTGAACCCAGAACTGTCACCTGCAACTGCAACAACAAAGTGCTTCACAGCATTACTGGATAAAACTCTTTTGGAGACATTTCAAAGTTACACTGACATTAAAGCTATTTGGTAAAAAGCACCCCTGAATCCAAAGTGACTTTGAGAGTGCACCAGTTTCCAGTCTTAATGGCAATAAGCATTGCAAGCACACAAGTGGGAACGTGTCAGTCATGGGGAAATTATTATTTTGAATCCATTATTCCACTGTGGACGTAACAACATGCTTTCATTATGTTCCTTTTGACATTAGACATTTGTTTTGCTTAATCACACAAACTCTTAAGATTTGGCAGGAGGCAGTGCTGGTTAAATGTGTTGCACAATAACACAATAAAAATAACGGCCATGTTCGGCGGATACATTTGCAGATTTAAGATTATGTAATGAATAAAAAACTAAAATACACCAGTCAAGCCATTAAGTGAAATGGGAATTTTTAGTATCTTGCCTATGGATATTTGGCATGCAGACCAAATATGCACCAAGGGATCGAACCACCAACCTTCTAATTATTAGATGACCTCTATCTGCTGAGCTATTCACTATTCACAAGGTTGTGAGTGAATCGATGATGAATAATCAATCAAATCCAACTGAAATTAGATGTTTTAATAATCACCTTCAAATGAACCTTTGCCTCAACACAGTCAGACTTACCTACTGCACATAACACTTCATCAACCCAATGATGCATCAGTATCACGTTCTTTCAATGGGAGCTCTGTCTTCAAGGAGGCAAATAACTTAACAACAAAAAATGTGCATATCCTGCTCTCTTATCATGAGTCCCCTGTGGAAAAGGAGCTATTACCAGTCATTACCAGTCACTTAAACCGCAGGCAGGCAGATTCCCACTCCTGACGTGTCTGAGATTTCACTATAAACTACAGAGACGGGTACAGTTAAACCAATAAAGCCAGAAATAACCGTAAATTTGCAATGTGCTCTCATGCTTTACATGCATTCGGATTAAAAGTCACGTATGGCATTTTTACCTCAACTTTGTGAAGGACAGTATATATCAATTACAAATTACTGGTGCTTATTAATGTTTTACAGCTATTTTTGATATGTGCCCCACTATTTAAAAAACTAAAAAAAGGAACTGCTTCTTGTTGATTGCAAAATGAAAGAAAAAAAATGCTATTATCTGTGGTAGAGCCATCCACCTACTCTTATATAGAAGTAGACAACCAGACAGCTTTCTTTTCTTTTGTCTGTGGTAATTGCAGACTGAAATAAAGATGAAGCCATGCAGCTCTACTTATTTAACCTTTCAGTTTACCCCACAATCTCCACACTCAAGAATCTCAACATTTCTCGCATCAGCAGGAACTATGAAGCCCTGCTTTCTTAGAAATAGCTAAATAGTGACTTTATGCCCGACCTGGCCATATATAATCTTAAAAACCTAACAATACTACAGCTCAAAGAATTTTCCAACTGCACGAAGACTCAGTTTACATAAATTACTCCACACCTTGTGGACTAAAAATGAGACACACAGTATTTTGAAAAGAACACAATTTCTGAACAGTTAAATGCCACCGTGAGTTTTATGTCCCTTGCTTCTAATTTATTGAAGCAATAGTTCCCCAGTCCCCAGATTTTGGACACTGGCTGCTTTTTGACTCATTTTCAATCCAGTCCCTTTTTGTTTTTTTGCTTGTTTGTTAAGCCACTTCACACTTATCTATGAATCATTCAAGCATAAAAAAGCCAATAAACTCAAGGGACAAATTAGTTTTGTGTCTACACATAACAAAAAAAAAAAAAAAAAAAAAATGAAAGTCCCCAAAAATACATAGCATTTTCTCTCTCTATTTATTAATATAAAGAAATGAAGGATGGCTTAATCCTTCATTTCCTTCACTTAATAATGCAAGTTTTCTGTAGAGGGTAGAGGATAATGTGTTTGTAAAAATGCCTAACTCACCACTACCATCACCTTTAATATTTTTATTTCTGAAGTGCCAAAGTTACATGTAGAAATTTAAAAAAGGGGCTGCTGTATGTCTGAATCACTTTTGTTCGGTTAGTGCTCTCCTTGTGGCCTCTAAGTGCAGCCTAGAAAACTTTTGCCACAATCATTCCTTTGTTAAAATGTCAACTTCTCAATACTGGCCTCTAAGTGCAGCCTAGAAAACTTTTGCCACAATCATTCCTTTGTTAAAATGTCAACTAGCAGATCATTACATGGAGAAACCTTTGGAATGCAAGCATGCTGATCCACACAGGTATGCACACATGGGTATTCACAGACGCGGACTAAAGCTTTCTTGGCTGCTGCCTCAAAGCACACTGTGCGCTGTCTATCTTGCGTGCTGCACAATATCGTTTATTATTTAGTAAATATTGATATCTATGGCTAGCTAGTTTATTGTGATGGTGCTTTGTTTTCTCTATTATTATGTTACTCTTTGTTGTTTGCTGTCTCCTCTGTTTGTTTTTTTTGTTTGTTTGTTTTTTTTTCTCCATACAGGTGACCCAGGAGTTCTTTTTTTTTTTCTCTCTCTTCCCCCCCCTTCTCACCGTCTCTTCTCCCCTTTGGTTTTCTTTCTTTCTCTCTCCCTCTTTCTCTCATTCATTCCCCCTGTCCTATTTATTAAAAAAAAATAAATAAATAAAAAAAAAATAAAAAAAAAAAAATGACAAAGGATGAACTGAAGCTCTGCCATCACGTAATGTCGCATACTGCTGTTTCTGATGTCATTTAAAAAAAAAAAAAAAAAGTCAACTTCTCAGTACTGCTGCAAGTAAAAAGTCAACAAAAAACTGCGAGAAGTACAGTAAGTTATTGTTATTTGCTTTAAGATCTCGTTGAACTGTATGAAATTCACGAGTGAGAAAGAACTTTATTGCAAAGACATCTATTACAGTGATACATTAACACACCACCACATCAGAGACCTGAGAAAACAAACCAAATTCATGTGATTCTGTAGATTTTCATCCATGAAAAGTTTTTTACATATGGACTGAATAACAAACTAGTAGAGGTTCTGCATTGTTCTGACATGACAAACATTTGATGGTACATATGAATTTAACCAGCAAAAAGCAGCATTACAGTACCAATCCAATCTAAACTTAAACCTTAATCTGGTTCATCTTTGTACCCAGTGTTGTTTAAATTAAGCTATGACCTGTTATAGACTAAGATTCTGAGTTTTTGATGTAAAACAGTAAGAGAAGCATGCCTGCTTTATCATATTAAACATTTCTTAGTTTAGCTCAAATGATCAAACACAAAATGTTGACTTTTTTATGACTGCGGTACTGAAATACTTCAAACACATGATTTTGTTTTTAATAAAACAGCCACATCATATGTTTGAAACGCTACATATTTTCTATCATCCAGATACGAAGTGCTGAAACCAGTCAAAGGTGACAATGCGAGAAAACAGAGAATGCAATGCATTGGAAGAAAACTGGAAAAAAAGAGAGCATCAAGAAGCATGTGCTGTAAAAAGACTCTCCCATGGAGGTGCAGCCTTGATGCACTTCTCTCACTGCTCAACTCTTTTCCTTCTAAATAAAAACAACCACAGTCCTAATGAGTAGGAGGAAGAGCAAAGGTGCCCGGGAAAGATGCGGTGCTCCCAAGGACAACATAAGGAGAAATATAGGCACTACTCCTTATGTGCTAATCTTGTCCTGTGCTGTGCAGTTGCATCACTAAAACCTAGATTTAAAAGCTTTAGAAATGAAGATAAGATCGTGCGAAAAACCCGTCAATGGCTTCAACAAAGTAAAATATTGCCACTGCCTTATTACAAGGATCAATGCCATTCATATTTATAATAATAATTTCAAAAAGTGGGGTATTTTAAAGATCTAGGCACATCTATGAAGAAAAAGAAGCAATAACCTGATGTTCCGGCAAATTCCTAGAAAACAGGAGTGAGTAAATTTCTTCTGGTCCATGGCTGATTTTAGAGGTTATGTCAAAAGAAATGAAATATAAGAAAAATTAAACCAGGGAGTCCACATGACAAGGAAGGCAGCTGTGGACATACAGACACACAAATAACTCTGAAGCTCCAAGAGGATAGCAATAAAAACAACAAACCCTTAATTTTCCGTTTTTTATTTAAGTATTGGTGCTCACTATAGCAACTCTACCTCTGTCTGGTTTCTCTCGCTCGCTCATCCATCTATCAGCATCCTGAGATGTCTTTGCTTTTGTTGCGTCGTTGGAAACGTGTCTCAGCAGGGTCGAAACCTTGTTCTTGGGCTCCAAACAGAGCCCAGCTGGGAGTCTTGGCTACGTAGTCCAAGGCAGAGAAAGTCTGCTGTCCTCCACTCTCATCATAAGCTTGGATCAGTTCCTGAAAGCGTTCGTAGTCGATCCATGTCCACCACTCGCCATCCATCTTGAACTAAAACCACAGAAACAAAAAGACAGAAACAAGGTTGCAGATGAGCAACAAGCAGTAATCCAAGTAGAGTTTAGGGATCTGTGCTTTTGCAAATCTTTTGCTAAGCCTGTTTGCAATTCAACACTAATTTAAGGAGACGGCCACCTGACACCATGTCCACTGATGTCAGCCGTTTCCGTATCAGAAAATAATATCACCCATCAAATTTCATGCATCTGTCATTTCATGAAAGTAAAACAAGAGATGCACACATTTCATTTCTACAGGATATTTCACTGGAACTGAAGCAAAGCAGAAAGCAAAGGCTCTCAGCAAATTACCACACAAACACATAAGTGTTGTGTGCTGTAAATTCAACCATAAATAATTCACAGGTGTGAAAGATGAACATTAATTAAAGAGCTTCTTCCTCCACATTCACCACTGGCTAGAAGTTGAGCCTTTCTTTAAATGGTGTGGGATTCATCAACTCCACCACTTCCCTTCCAATCCCATCACTTGTTTTATCAATCACTGCTTCCTTCTTCATCACCCAATTTGCCATCCATCTCACTAAAGAGAAAAAAAGAGCAGAGATAAATGGGCAGCGGAGCGTGGAGAAAGAATATGTGTGTGTGTGTGTGTTTATTGAGTGGGGCACACAAACTACCCGGGAAAGAGAGAACAGCTTGTGTGTTTGACAGTGAGGGAAGAGCCTCCATCATCATTCGCTAAGCCTGCCTGTTTTCCCTGACGAGCACAGTGGGTGAAGAGCGTGACCTCTACTTTCCCAGCATGCACCAGTGCTCTCTAGTTGATACAATACGATGTTTTCCTTGTTATCAGCAAAGGTGGGAAAGACTGAAAAGAAACAGGGGGCAGGCAAAGAAGCAAGCGTGTGTTATATAAACCAAACTTCTCTGAAGTTTGATGCTATTTATAGCTAACTCTACAGCAAAGCTTGAATTTCAAAGTGGTCCCTGAAGACTTGGAAGTTTTCTATAAGCTGTAACTGGATGCAAAATGTCACCATGTTGTCACTGGGGACAAACATTGTGCTTTTAGCATTTAAAATTTGTTTCAGGTTCACTGCTGCTTTAGCCTGACCCCCCATGAGTGCACTTGGGCTCACCACTTTAAAATTTTCACACACCAAACTGCTCCTACCACTTTATTCATAAACAAGTGGAAAAGAGAGTAACATCACATCACTGACTTTCTTCTAAAAAGAAAAAAATATAGCAACTTGATGAATTTCTTTTTTACTCATGAATGCTGATTTGCCCCTTTAAAGACTAATGATGCCTCACTGAGGGTAAATGGCTTTTGAACGTTAGCCTGTTGATGACCCAGTGCCTTCGTCGGTCATTAGAGAAAATCTCTTTGCCACTTCTAACGAAGCCCAAGAAGAGTCAAAATAATGGAACCATCACCTGTTGGGAGTTGATGTTTGTTGTAATGAGGAAGGACTATATTTGCTTAGCTGGCATGTCAGTAAACAATTACTGTCTCTGTGAGAGCAAAGCTGTGCCGTCTTAGAGGAGAACAGGCACCCAGCGGTTTTAACTAACTAAATGAGCTACTTTCATGTCAGAACATGTCACTGAGCTGTAGCTCTCAGCAACTGGATGGATGGAAGACCGCTCCAGCTTTTCTGTCTATAGATTATAATCAACTGGAGGTACAGTAAACTCGAAATAAGCACAGTGCTCTGAGTAGAGGGGAAAAAACAACTCTTCCAAGTTATGCTGGATTTACGTAGCTCTTTGGCTTTGCAGAGGGAGGTATTCAACCAGGAGAGGCACTTGTGTGCAGTCCTGTGTGTAGCCTGATAGAAGCCATGTAAATGTCAAATGCTAATATGTTAAAAAGTTATCTTGAACAGAAAGGAAACAGCAGAAGTTAATCACAAAAAAGAAAAAGCCTTAACCCTCCACCCCACAATGATAAAAAAAAAAGTATACATGAGATGCAGCGATAATAATTAGAGTGAACAATTTTACCACCTAACTACAAAGAAGTGCTTTGTCTATTAAGATTTAAGATTTGACGTTGTCGTGGGGCTAAAAGAGCAAAAACACCAGAAACAAACATAGCTCTTCATAGCACCTACAGGTTACCAATGCACTACCACGCTGAGTGCTTTGCACAGCCCGGTGCAAAAACAACCTTTCATAAAAGCAATCAAACGATAGCTTCAGGGCAGATAGTTAAAATATCTCACTCTGTGAGATGGATCACAGAAATGTCAAAAGACTACAGCACTGTCATTAAACTGGTAGAAAACTTGCAAAACCAAAGATAGAAATATTGAGGAGACATACTCTGCAATGTACCTGGCATAATTTGTATTAAAAGTAGACTCAAGATCTTTGAAAAATACATCTCTATGCAGGCACATGTAACACATACAGTAGCCCAGAAGGGACAAGGATGTTTTTGTTCCTACATTTATAATAAACGTTCAAACATTTGATGTAAGGTTTGACTTAATTTAGGCTTTGAAACAAAAACTAAACAAGTCTAGTGAAAGCACTGATGTGCAAGTCAGCTCGCCTTTCATAAAAACAAGGTTGGGTCTCAACTGTTTTTTCGTTGCACCGTGCTCTTAGAGAAATGAAACCGAGAAGGATGAAAGAAGACTGAAAATAACAGAGAAAAGTCGAGGGAAGGGAAAGAGAGAAGAGATAAAAGAGAAAAAAGGGTGGCAGGAAAAGTAAAACGATGGATGAGAGAGGCAGAGATTCAAAGAGAAAGAAATGCCCAGCTATGGGAGGATCCCAGCAGTTGAAAAGTAACTAATGATGATGATGTGTCAGTGCAAGGAGGATCTATTGCTAGTTGCTATAGAGAAATAGACACACTCATAATACACACACCCACAAAATGAGACTGATGTGCTTCCCTGTGATGCATATTAAATTCTGCTGTTATGTAAGTTGACATAAAACCTGAAGGAATTCATATTCTGATTTCTCTTCCTGCTGCACAAAGACATTCAAAACCCTTAAGACCTGTAAGCAAAACAGTCTCATTCACAAGAGGAACCTAAAAGTGAATTCAATTCCCAAAGTTGCTGGATTATTGATGAATGCCCAAAGACAGCAGTGTGCCAGCACGCACACATTGGTAAATATTTACACAGAAATAACTGGGAGGCATTCAGAGGTTCAAGTTTTCATTCAATTTTGATTTTCCTTTTATTTCTTTACTTTGGTCTATGTAGTTGCTCCAGTCACACTTTGGCATTGGTGCACCAACAGCGGTTTCTTTTCCTCTGCCTAAAACTATAAATGTTGATGAACTCATCTATAAAGTACCAACTGAAACAGTGTAAATTTCACTGAAATTTGTGTCACAGTCTTTGTCAGGGACCTTTATTTCCTGACCATAACTAGGACGATAACTAAATAAAAACTAATACACCAGGCCAAAAACTGATGAAATGCACTGACAATTTTGTTAAAAAATGAAAATGGGATGAAAATATTCTGGAGCAACCAGATCCAATCAGAACTAATTAACTTGTGTAAAAAGCAAAATGTCAACGTTTGGGTGGAAGAGAAGATTAGACATGCACATTTCACATTTGATGCCAGTAAAAGCATGACAAACTTTCAGACTTTACATTTTAGTCAACTAAATCAACTTTATATTTAGTCTACTACAGTCTTATATTTTGTCGACTAAAACGAAAAAAAAATCTCGATGTCTAAGTTGATGTTTTATTCAAAAGACTATAGTTAAAACTAAATCAAAATTTGCAGTCAAAATTAACACTGCTCTGAGCATGTGTTAACAGCTGAATCACATTTCAACTTACAGTTAACTGTTAAATAGCATAACAAAAAACTGCATTATGTTTTCATGAGAAATTACAAAGCTTAAAGTAGCAAAAGGAAACATTTCACTCTGACTTCAGGGCACTTTTGGAGAGCACTGTAGAGATATATCTAAGGCAGGTACTGGCTTTAAACCTCTGTCAGTGCGCCCCAGGGCGGCTGTGGCTACACTGTAGCTTGCCATCACCAGTGTGTGAATGTGTGTGTGAATGGGTGGATGATTGTGTATAGTGTAAAGCGCTTTGGGGTCCTTAGGACCAAGTAAAGCGCTATACAAATACAGACCATTTACCATTTGGCGCTTTGGTATATTTAGAGATGATGGTGATCATCATCTCCTATGAAGTTGAATTATTATTAGTTTTAGATTTCATAGGGCGAATAAATAAAAGGCTTTACCTGACTCTTTTTGGTTAAGGAATTTGAGGGATTACTCCTCTTACTGCGGTGACCTTTCAATTAATGGTCCTTGACAGCTGAGTATTTTAACTTGTCGCTCAAATTTGAACATTGAATAGTATTTATGCACAATTTAAAATTAAGTGCTTCCATATTTGAGGTTTTTTGCCTTTTTTGCTAATCCCACCTAAGATATAATTCAGTTTCTTATTAACGTTGCTCATTAGTTTCATTAATAATAACAACCTATAATAATCCAATTTCTCCCTGGCAGTTTTATAAATTGCAGTATGGTCTTAAATATAGACACAAAAACATATTCACATTCTTTCAGTATGTGTGAGTTCAGGTGGATACAGACAAACACACAGATGGACTGTGTGATACAGGAAACAACATACTCGCGCAAGTGTAAGTCCGAAGAAAAATAGAAGAAAAAGATAAAAAGACACAAACAGCGAATAGTTATTGTGCACTTGTACCATCTATGGGCTTACATTCCAGTTTATCTCCATAAAGTCAAAACGCTTGTCTAATTATCAATAAATCTCACACGGAATTTGAGAACAGAACGACAATCTTAACATATTCATATTATTAACATTCAGTGTCATGAGTACGACTTTTAAGATCCATCCAAAATATTCTAATCAGCAAAAAACACCCCAAACTATTTCTGCCTGATATGGTATCATATTATTATTCCTGTTAAAAATAACATGGAAACAGATTCTGAAGAGCAAACATAAAACATGTAAACCGTCTCCTGCAAGTGAATATACAAGTATTGCAGTGTAATTAATGTTTTGCTTTCTACAACATTAGAAACTTAATGATAATACGATGAACTACAAGGTCCACTAGATTCCCAGACCTAATAATTCGTCGCTAATGTTAAATAAGCATTGCACCTCATTGCTATCTCCGACAAGTTAATGATTGGTTACAATATGTGGCATGGCTTCAATAAGCCTATGTAGTGTTACAATATTTATTCCTATTCAGAGTTTTGTTAATTTTTTGTCAGGATCTAGTGCTGTTGGTGGGAGAGCTGGACCACGGCCCAATCCCAGAGATTCTCACTGGGATTAAAGTCTGGACTCTGTGCTAATCTGTGTGAAAATGATGTCTCCTACTCCCTGGATCACCATTTCACAGTTTGAGCCTTATGACTCCTGGCATCGTGATGCTCCCACAGGTCAGTACTGTAGGCACTAAGCATGACGGCTCCATCACTTCATCCAGCTCTTTCCCTGATCATCAGTCAGGAACAGAATAAATCTGGACCTATCAGACCAGATGACCATTTTCCATTGCTCTAAAGTCCAGACTTTATGCTATTTAACAACTGAACCTTTTTTATGACTAGTGTAATTAATAAGTGGTTTTCTTAAGGCTAAAGTGTTTAGTCCCAATCCCTTGAAATCCCCTCACAACACACTGTAGAACTGAGTTCTGAGTTCTACTGTTTTTCTACTGATTTTTCCAAATGTTTAAGTGACGTCCAATCATGATCATTCAGGATGCTTTTCGACCACATTTCTACCACAAAGATGATCATTCACCATTAACTTTCAAGATTGAATAATGTGTTTGACGGTTCTTAACTCAGTTTCAGTACTTTCAGCACATAAATAAACAATTTTAGCATTTAGAAATGCAATGTTTTCCACAACCACCATGATGGTATTTTAAGAAATGAGAAGCTATTCACTGCATCAGTTAAGGTTAAATGACCCGTTGCCAGCCAAAACACAATCACTGCAGTAATTATTCAGTGGAAGTCTCTGATCCATTTGCTTAGTGCAGTGCACATATTAAAAGTGTGTTTATATATATCAGTAGCGCTACTGATATTCAAGTCTGGAAAAGAATGGTCACCATTAGCCAGGCTAACGTTTCCATCCACTCCATCCTTTGTGCAATGCTGCCAGCACTTCTAAAACTAAAGCTTATTTAGAATCATATCTCAAATCTTCCAAGACTCAAGAGATATGATGTTTACAGTATATGCAGTTTATATATATAGCTTCAAGCAATTGCATTTAAATGAAAAAAAGAAATCGGCAGTAGGAGTCAACAAACACACCACAGAGAGAAACACTTGGACCATTGCCCCCAACCTGAAAAAAAAATGTAAAAATGAAAATGAAAAAAGGAGGATAAGGAGCACTGGCACTCCCATAAATTGTGACTGTACATCAAACAGAGTTCCTACTATGTGTGTATGTGTTTTTGTGATAGGCAGGTGTGGGTGCCTTGCTTGCTGGCTGCCTTGAATTTCTCCTGTCAGAGAGAGCCAAGATGGCAATTAATCATCATTCATTAACTGCTGATGGACAGTCGCCTTGGCAGAACCCAACACTGACTGGAACTTTTTTGAGGGTTTGCCTCTGTAGAAGTAAATTCCTCCTGATGCTTGGACGTTTTCAAAAGACAGCAGACTAAACTATATAAATTATGAAACAAGATAAAAATCAAAAAGCCAATTTTAAAACTAAGAACCTGCACTGGGCTGCCTGGAAAACAACCTTAGAAGAGAAAACAGATAAAAAGGCATGTGTCTGGAAAACTACAGAGAATTATGTATCGTCTAATGATAACATTAATTTTTTTTTTATTAATTTCAAGTTCATAGTTTTTAGAAGGAATCAGAATTTTCCATCAGATGCATAGATGGTACTAACTTCCTGAAAATCAATTTCTTGTGGAATAATGTTTAAAAACGTACGTTTTCTAGATTATCTGTCAAAAAAGTCATATAATCTTGAGCAAAGCACGAAAATTAGACAATTATCTTCCTCACATTAAGTGACAGACCTTACTATAAGTTTAAAACCTTGAACTGACACTAATTGCATCAAATGTGTGGAATTACTTGGATCCCTGTGACATCCAAGTAATTATCAATGATGAGAAGAAACTCCAAATAAATAATAACTGTGTATCAAATATTCTTTAGTTGTCAAAAACTTCAGATGTGCTACATTATGTAGTTTTGTACAAACCTTTGGAGGCTTAGAAGGAGTTATTACCTTGGTGTGTGCAATGAGCAGACAGTTTGAGTGCTCATGTTCGCAGGCAATCTCATATTCAGGCAACATGTCAGCTAGCTGCTGAACAAAGGTGACCACTTCCTGGTGCCAGGGAACATTTGCCATCGTCAGGCTACTCGCAGAGCTTTCCCCGCAGTATGTCACCCCCTGGAGACACATGAGCAGACAATCAGAAACAGAGTACAGAAAAGAAAGATTTACAGATTTTAACAAACATATTTTTACCCCACAAAATACAGAAGAGAAACAATGCAAGTAAAGGACAAATAATTTCCTGCACAAACTTCAGCAAAACAGCTTTTTGTCTCCATACAAAGGCCTTAGTTTGAGTGACAGAGTAATTTTTTTAGTGTCACAGTGTCTGTCAGCAAGACTGCACGAACTACAAGGCATTACATTAATAAAAGCTTTTTGAGATGTTGAGCAAAGGAAGAACTAGTTCGATTTTTAGATCATATCTGAATCGGTGTCTTTAAAATTGCAAAACAGCCATTGTAGAGCATTAAAACACATCCACTTGTAGTTGCTTAGTACTCCATTTGTTTTCTTTCTCTCTTTTTTAAACACATAAATAGATTTTCCAAGAAACATATTTTAACAGAAGTGGTTTTTTGATTGAACATCAGCTATTAAAAGCATAAATGCTTCTGTATTCATGCCTTCATCAAAAGATCAATACTGAAAAATTAAACTGAGTGAAATATCTAAGACTGGAAAATGCAGAGTCTTTTCTGGTGAGCTTGTACTTTGGATACTAATGGACAGGTATGACTTTCAAATATTTACCAGACCAATAACATGTGTGAGATACTGTAAGATTAGATCAAATACTTTCCTCTGAAAACAAAGTATTATTGCTTAAAATTCTTTAGAGTACAGCAATCAAAAGTAGATTATCCTGTGGAGAAACTGATAGACTAGACAGAAGTCCACAAAAACATAAAAAAAAGAAACTGGTAAACTAAACCAATATAGATCTAAAGGAACCACAAAGATGTTCAATGTAAAGCATAAAAATATCCAGATTGTAATTGATTGATAAGATAAGATAAGATAACCTTTATTAGTCCCACACGTGGGAAATTTGTTTTGTCACAGCAGGAAGTGGACAGTGCAAAAGTTATGAGGCAAAAATTAGAATACAATAAGAATAAATACAGTACACAACTGTACAGAATAGAATAAAATAAAATACTATATACAGTAGAATAAAATAAAATAAATATACAATAAGATAAAAATAGAATACAAATACAAATACTATATACAACTGAGTAAAAATACAACGATGACAGAAAGGATTATTGCACTTAGTGTTATTGCACATGTGTGGATGTGTGTGTTTGTTCAGTTAAAGTCTTTATTATGGAGTCTGACAGCAGTGGGGAGGAAAGACCTGCGAAATCTCTCCGTCCCACACCGTGGGTGCCGCAGTCTCCCACTGAAGGAGCTGCTCAGTGCTGTCACAGTCTGCTGCATGGGGTGGGAGATGTTGTCCATCAGGGATGACAGCTTAGCCGCCGTTCTCCTGTCACTCACCACCTCCACTGGGTCCAGAGGGCATCCTAGAACAGAGCTGGCCCTTCGGATCACCCTGTTCAGTCAGATCAAGTCAATTACAATCTAATTGAGCTGCAGTGAGTTCCTTTTGTTGGCTCCATGAGGGCAATGACTGGCAACTGACCATTCACCTTTTATGTAGTGACTTTTATGATTCATTTGACCCTGATGTTTCTCACTCTAACTAATGCTCATTTTGTGAAATTGTTAAGACTTGATATACAGCAGCGACTCTTCTGATCAATAGTGGCTCTTACTCTGCATTTAATCTTTAGTTGTTATTAATCACTGGCTCTGTTCCACAGTTTGTCATCCTCCCCTCATCTCCAACCAGTCAAGGCAGATGCCCACCCCTCCCTGAGCCTGGTTCTACTTGAGGTTTCTCTTCTGTTGTTGCCAAATTGCTTGCTCGTAAGGTTCATCTGATTGTTGGTGTTTTCTCTGTATTATTGTGGGGTCTTGAACTTGAACTGTTGTGATTTAGCGCTAGATAAAGAGAAACTTTTGCAGAGGAGAAAGCAATAAGGTGAATACACCTTTCACGAACTTTTGCCATTATCTGAAAGAATCTGCTGCAGACTAAAACCCCGTGTCAGACTGTCATTTGCTCTTGGCTTTGCATTATACACCAAAAAGATTGTGGAGGTCACAGACAACTGTTTTGTCGGAGCTTGAAGTTTTTGTATTTCTTAGTGAATAATCACTGAGCCAGCCTCTTAATAGTTCAGTACACCTCTCAAAGCAGTACAGAGGAAGAAGAAATCAGTGTATGCATCAGGATTTAAGGAATGTTTTCAGTAGTACCTATTCAGATATGAGATTTTCAGAAAAAAAAAAAAAAGGTCCTGTACAACTGGAAAAATAGATGTATTTACACATGATTATTGATATGGCAAAAACTGGAAAGAGTCGGGGACCTTCACAAACAGAGATGTTACCTAAAACCATTTAAGAAAACAATTTTACAGAGGAGTTAAAAGTAAGAATCCACAGCACACGACGTAACTGTGTTTTGAAGAAATCTTTACACAGACCCAGCCAGCCATTACTTATTTTAATTAAAGCTTTACACATGAACCACTGCATCATGTTCCTGTAACGACTAACTGCATAAACTTTAAATAAAAGGTGTGATTCACAATAATCACAATAAGTTTAGTGAAAGGCAGTGAAACCAATAAAGTTAATGCCTAAAGATAAAAATTTCATTAGCCACAAACCTTTGAATGGTTTTGTTAAATATACTGCTGTAGGTCATCTTCACAGCATAAAGCACACCTGAACAGTATTTTATAAGTTCTTATAAGCTTGAAGAAAATGAGCTGAAAGACCCTGTTTTACACAGTTCCTTCGGTATGATATATTGTTGTCAACATGTATTTCACAGTTTTCATTTTTCAGTTGTTGTTCTTTTAGCGGTCTCCTCATCTGCCTCCATCTCAGCCTCTCCCATCATCCTCCTCTATCACACCAATCCTCTGCTTGTCCTCTTTCACTACATTCAAAAATGTTCTCTGTGGTTTTCCTCTTTTCTTCATGACTGGCAGCTTCATATTTAACATCCTTTGCCCACTATATCCACTCTCTCTCCTCTGCCCATTACAATGCTCAATCCTAATCCTGTCCATAATGGTCACTCCCAATGGAAATCTTAATATCTTCAGCTCTGCCACCTCCAGTTTGGTGCCCCTACTTTTTGCTAGTGCCACCATCTGCAAACCATCATACAACTCACTAAAAACTCAATTTGGCTGCTCAGATAACCACAGTAGATGAATCTGCATTGTTGATTTTTTATGTCATATGCCTTTCCTGAAACAACACTCCCAGGGATCTATGTCTCCTCTCATTCTCAAACGGAGGATCTTTTGCTTTTAGGCGAATACATTAACCACTGCACCACTAAGCACTGTAACTAAAGCTGTGAAAATCATCTCTTTCACTCTTGGTACAATCCACTATTTAAATACTGTACTGTGACTCTTCTTTTCTGAGTCTGCTTTTGTTATCTTTTAGATTCTTTGTTAAGTAAGACCCAAAGAAAAAGCCCCAAGTACTAATTTGTCTGTTAGAAATATGGTAAATGGTAAATGGCCTGTATTTATATAGCGCTTTACTAGTCCCTAAGGACCCCAAAGCGCTTTACATATCCAGTCATCCACCCATTCACACACACATTCACACACTGGTGATGGCAAGCTACATTGTAGCCACAGCCACCCTGGGGCGCACTGACAGAGGCGAGGCTGCCGGACACTGGCGCCACCGGGCCCTCTGACCACCACCAGTAGGCAACGGGTGAAGTGTCTTGCCCAAGGACACAACGACCGAGACTGTCCAAGCCGGGGCTCGAACCGGCAACCTTCCGATTACAAGGCGAACTCCCAACTCTTGAGCCACGATCGCCCCGTGGCTTCAAACTCTGGAAGTTTGAAGACATGACATGTCCAGGGAAGTAAAAATAGTTGATGCTTCACCATTTCACAGAGCCAGATTTAAAAAAAACAAAGACAAAACACAAATCTGACAGATGAGGTAAAACTTCTTAATCCAATAAAAAATCATTTTCACCTAAGAAAGAATTGGTTGTCAAATGAAACAAACAGTTTCATTTCTCTGTTGGAGAATTTACTCCACTCCTCAGAGAGAGGCTACCCAAACAGCAGTTTTACAACTGATCTCTTTCTCGCACCGGTCCACCCATTTCAAGACTGCCATTCACATTTATTCTAGTCAATCTACTGAGGAGCTGTAGGGGATCTGTGAATCCAGTTGTGAGCTGCAGCCATTTCTACACTAATCCAACCTCATATGTCTTCTAAGACTGATTGAAAATTCACTGCACCAAAAAAAAAGTTAACACAGAGTGTAAAATTTCTTTGGGTTGGGTTTGAAAAGACAGAAATTGGGTGGCTGAGGGCAAACACAGTGGGAGCGCTGTACAAAATTGATGGGAGACCTTGGAGTTATCAGCCTTGCCCGGAGGCCTGCTGAATAAAGATCAACCATTCAGGACTCTGTATAAATCATCAGGAAGGGGCCTGGGCAGGAGGAGTGTGCAGCAGGAAGAGATGGGGAAAGATCTTTGAGATATATGGTAGAAGATATTGTACTATGTGGGAGAGATGGAGCAAAAATAATAAGAGTCCCTCACCTGTTCAAATAATCTATGTCTCTTACCTTTAATGGAAATCATAAATGTTGGTCATTGAGGCCTCACTCACGCTGTGCAACATATCCCTGTGCACTTTTCACCAAATTTATCTCAATACACTTACATGCTGGCCTGGCTCTTCTCTTTCTGTGTCTCTTTTGCTCTCAGTAATCCATTTCCTTTCAGGCCAAGTGAGAGACTGTGGCAGAGTAAATGGTATTGATGCTGGACTAAGATGATAAATTAGGCACTGGGCAATTGGATAGAGGATGGTAAACTGTACAGGCAGAATGTGTTGTGCCACATAAGATGATGAACTAGTTATTAGTGGGTCAGTAATAAAGGTGTTGTTGCTGGTGATGGTGGACATGCACATAAGCATACAATTCATCATTCTTAAAGAGCCACAATTCATCTTAATTAATGGATGCTATACGTACACACATACAGACTCAATGAACACTGAAGCTGTTCTGAAGGCTCATTTTTAACAACTGTTGAAAAAAAATTGTTGTAATATACCACTGGGAAGGTAATTAAGTTGATTTTTTTCAGGTTTCCAGATGTTTCTGATCATAACTATGGTAACAATGTCATAAATTTTCCCACTTCAGTATGTTCCTAGTCTGCTACCCGTAATCTCTCAAAAAACTCTTAAACCTAGCATTTTGTCCTCATCCTATCCGCAAACCTTTGGACTTTTAGACTGAAGCATGTTTGTTAAGCCATTTATCACTGACCTATGAATTTATTCATGAGGAAAGAATGGCACCTAACTCAAGGGTTAACTAGTATTGTGTCTACAGATAACAGACAACTCGGGAAAGAACCAATTTAAAATACATAAACACCTAAGATAATTTCGTTTGATAATAAAATTGTATTTTTTGCTGAAACAAGGTGATTTCCAAAAACCTAAAACTTGGCATATCTTGGCATGCTGTGCAGTGTGTCCTTAAAGATAAAATGAGGAAACTGGACAAATAAAGGACAAAAGAAAAAGAGAGTTCAGTCTTGAAGAATAAAGGTGGTCATACCAAATACTATTATTTTAATAGTATTTGGTATAGTACATGCAGACATAATATTTCCATGTCTGCATGTGTTTCAGTAAATCACTGCAACTCTTTCCCAATTTTCCTACCAAAATATAAAGAAACAAGGGGTGGTTTAAGACTGTTGGAAAGTACTGTAAATCTTAAAAAAAAAAAAGGACAAGTTAAGATTATTATAACTACTAAAGCCATTCACAGGCCCAAGCAACCCCACCGGTCAGCAGTAAAAGCCAATTTGAGAGCTAGCGATATGATGACAAAGGAATTCACTCTATCATACTGTCATTAATCCATCCTGGGATGTACTAATTACTGGACCCATGATGCTGAAGTTGATAGCTTGCCCAGAGCTGCCAGTAGCCAGAGAAGTTTATCTGTTCAGTAAGGGACAATATACTCTTCATTGTGGAAACAGGGAAGAGGAGGACAGAGAGATAAGAGGGTGACAGAGAAAGATAATTAAGGAAGAAAAGACACAAAAGCCTTTATAACATGAAGGAGAGTTCACCCTGAGAGTGACCTGTGCAAGAGAGACAGCTTAAATTATTAACTGTCAAGATGAGGCAGAGATTTCACTGTGATTTTCAGTGATCTGAAGGTCAGACTTTGAGAGACCAAAATTGTATAAAGACTGATAGATATATAATTACATATGTACAACTGAATATTGGACAAATGCTAGGGCAAATGTGGGCATTGAATAAAGCAATAAAGTACCGCTGTTTCCGCTACCACATAAAATGTGGCTGTATTTGTGAGGAAGTAAGCCAAAATTAGTGCTGTAGAAGTTATGACTTTCCAATATATTATTAAAAATATTGCTTAAATGTGATCAATAACAAAGAATTGTGTAAAATATCCTTAATAATTTGTCATCTATGTTTTCAAATTAGTTTTGTCTTTATGTACCTTTGTACTTTATGGTAATCACTGTGCAGATACACTGATGACAAGGAAACAGCAAGTTGTACTATTTACAGCACAGGTGTGTATGTGATGGTCTCAAGTCCGTCAAGACAAAGCGGTTTGCTTATCATGCATCACATTTTAATTAAAGCCCTAATGCATTTACATACAGTATATCAGTTGGTATCAATCCAACTGCTAGTCACTTCAAATGTTAGCTTCCAAGTTGAGATAAGGTCTCTGGATGCGGCATCGCTGTTAGTCTCCTGTACCAGAGGATGTGGTCTTTTATTGGCTGACGTTTTTACACACTCCAGAGAACAGGCAAAACTGTTAATGTGGGTTTGTAGTTTGCCTTCATTAAAGAAAGGCATATAAGAAAAGACAAGCCAAAAATATTTCAAGGTCTGACGTCCCATATTTGGTGGTTTCCTCTCCACTACAATGCTCCCCACTGTCTTGTTAGTGTTCTGCCTCTTCAATATAATAAAATGGCATGTAGTGTTGGGTCAATACAGAGTCCTGTGAGAGAATGTCAATAATAAACTGTCTCAATAGACAACTTGGATTGAAAAAGGAGCACATCATAAACTCGATCAAGCAAAGACTTGCTTGAAGCACCACGCCGATTACTTGAGAGCAATAAAACACAGCAAGCAAAGCAAACTTAGTAGTACATAAAAGAACTGGGGGAGATACAGATGGGGATCCATTAATTACCACACAGGCGGTTGAATTTTTGCACACATGGCAAATTAAGTCCTTTTTCTTCTACAGCACCTACAAATCAAGCTATAAAGGTATGTCACTACACAACTTTAGTAGAAATAAAGATCAGGTAAAAGGATGAATTGGTAACAAACAACTACAACTCACTATAAAGAATAAATTGGAATACTTCTATGGCTTAACGTGTGAGTATCTAGACAGGTAACTCAGTACATATGCCCAACCCTGCTAATCCCCAGCAGCTCTGTAAAAGACTACATTTAAAAAAGTCTAAGTACCAAAGTTGCATGTCATAGTTGAGACATCAAGTATTCTTTACAAGACTGAAGTCTTCCAATGTTATGGTAATTTTTCAATGCTCCCTTGGAAACGCTTGACAAGCCCGACATTAATGCTCTTAACCAATCCTTGCCATGCAGCCAGTTTCTAAAAGAGTCAGATTATAAGCTCAGAGCAAGACATGTTTAGAAATGATTTTTAACCTGTTGACCATTTCCATATGGCAACTTACTTCAATAGAATCTAGCTAGACACACAAAAAGAAAGCTCTAAAAGGTTCAGTTTAGGTGAAAGATAGCTTATCCTACCAAGTTCTGTGCCAGAACCTGAGAGAAGTTTTGTCTTCCCAACCTGTCATCTAAATACAGAAAAAAGTTGATTTACCATGAAAGGATACATGTTGTATTTGGAAATGATAAAAGACACGGTAGAACTACAGTGATTGATTTTGCTATGTTGAACAATACTTAAAAAAATTTGAAACAATATGTGCTTTAAAGTTACATAAAAGATCAAGGCTAAAGACATTTAAACTGAACATGTAGAACGCACTTGTGCCTTTTATATACTAACATGTTTGAACTAATGGCATGACATCCAGACAGTGCTACAATGTCTGGTGTGAACAGCAAAATGAAAAGACTGCTCAGGTCAACAACAATCTTACTTGTGGTCCTGCATAGATTGCTTATAACAAATTCTGTTGTGTGTGTCTGTGTGTCGTTGCACATTCAGCAACATGATGCAACATCAGAAGAGCAGAACATGAATGGGGAGAGGAGATGATTGCTGCTGAGTTCTGCAAAGCGTCATCTCACTTTCTCTCTGTGGAGTTTGCAGAAGTCAAGACTGTGAACCGAGATAGCAAAACAGGCACATTTCTACGGTCTTTTTAAGTGTCAGCAGTCTGCTCAAATATGCTATGGTGGGCTACAGAACACCTCAGTAAGCAGGAGCAGAATTACAGCAAACTATAGTCTAGAGCAGGGACATATAGTGAACAGGGCAAATCTTTGTGAGCATGGAGCAACAGTGAGCATGGAGTTAATGCAGGTGGGCAGAACAAGTGATTTAAAATAAATAAATTTCCGCTTTGTAACTTAGATTAAAATTGCCATTAAATGTGTATAATGCAAAGGGAATGAACTAATAAACAAAACCTAGGAATTTCATTTTCTGAAAACACACAGAAGACAAACCCTCATCTTTAACAATGCTCTTGATTAAGACTTTTAACCCCCAAATGCTCCTGGCTGGCTGATAGATAACATTGTGCTTGTACAACTCAGCTCCCAGGTATGATTCAGTGTAATTGTGGGCAGCCTAGTACTAAAAAAACCCCTAAACTTCACTTCAGTAAACCTAGCCTGCGTGAACGAAGGTTAAAGAAAGTAATAGCTACAGTAACTGTGAGCAGTGAGATCCCAGCGGACACTGTGTCATAGTTGGACTCCTAAACTGTACTCTAGATTATGAATGAGAGGATGTGTGGAAGCATTGCCATGTGAGGCTCCGTGCAGACAGAGGCTCACGGTGAATATTAATTTTGACTTTGGAAACCTTGCACCTCTTCTTCTGCCTTTATATCAGGACACTGAAGATAAGGGACAAGTAATGGTGCACATGTAAGATGTGTCATGATGATGTGTCATTTATGTGTAAATGGATAAGGAAAGAAGTAAATGGTAAATGGCCTGTATTTATATAGCGCTTTACTAGTCCCTAAGGACCCCAAAGCGCTTTACATATCCAGTCATCCACCCATTCACACACACATTCACACACTGGTGATGGCAAGCTACATTGTAGCCACAGCCACCCTGGGGCGCACTGACAGAGGCGAGGCTGCCGGACACTGGCGCCACCATGCCCTCTGACCACCACCAGAGTAGAGCAAAACACTTCAGACCAATCAGATCACACCTCCACACTCAAGTTAGAGTAGAATCAACACAAGTAATACTCAACTTTGGTTTACTTTTTTAAAAATCTCTGTTTGACATAGTGTTTCTGCTGGCTTACTATTATAAGGAATATAAACTGTTTATAGTGTTATATTTCTCTTATGTTTCTCTTTTCTCTCTACATTATTTTATATAGAAAGAATTAATTTAGTTAATTAATTAATCAACTAAAATTGCACAAGTCACAAAATCCTGTGTTTTGTCACTAAACCTGCCTCATTTGTCTATGTCTATATGTATGTACTTTTATAATTGACAGACCCTAAAAGAAATAATGACATCACAGTAGACGTGACAGAAGATGTGAATAAAGAAGTGAATATTTACATTTATGGTGTCTTTGCATGACAGAATAATCATAAGGCATATAGTGCTTTAATAAGATTTGTGTTTTTTGGGGAATATGGAAGAAAAAGAATTGGGAATTAAATAAACCTGCACTACAAGCGTGTGTTGACAGATCTTAAGACGCAATCTGACACAATAATTACAATTTAATGATATAACACTGACAATTAAGAACTTTCCAGTGGGACATCCCCTAATTAAAATGTCTGGACACTCCAGTCCGGAGGTTAGCAACCTCCAACCACAGGTTATAATTTGGATTAACTGTAATCCTGCTCTTTTTCTCCCATTGTTTGGTAGGAGGAGCTAAAATAGCTTGTTTGATGTTGAAGGTTGCTGATGCCTACCCCAGTAAAACCAAAAAATGTATATTATTATAGATAGATTCTATGTTTTATTTGGGAATAGAATGGTGTGTATGTGTGAGTTTGGTGATGGAGTTTTTATTATGGATGAATTATGATTTTTTTTATTAATTATTATGTCTTTTTTTTATGTTTTATGGACAACAGATGGAAATTAGCCCTTGGCTATAATCTGGTATGTTTACATTCATTTAATTTTTTTACATTTATGTTCATTAACATGCACTGTCCTAAATAAATAAATTAAATTAGAGCATAGAGCTGTCAAAAACTCTAAATTCATAGTTGTAGATTAACAATTGAGACAACGACTTTTTCAACATACTTCCACAAAAGCCTTCCTGTCAGGCAGGGGGCTTGTTTAATGTTAAGCATTCTCCAAACCTTTTCACCACTACAGGTGAGAAGAGCAATCTAGAAACTTTTTGTCTTCACTGACAGAAAAACCCCTTCCTGTTAGTGTCTTTCTGACATGAACGGGAAAAAGACATCCAAGATGGGGCTCTATCACCAACACTACTTGATGTGGTGCACTTCATAATGAGCTCAAACTCTTTCACATTTTTCACTATGACAGCTGTAGCTCAGATTGCCACCAGGTGTCCCCTCCCACACTATTAATACCATATCCGCCAAATGACCGAGGATAAGGTCAGTGAATGTGGTACACAGCACACCAGTTCAGTGAATTTATCCAATATATGTAGTAACAGGAACGGCACAAATGTTTTACACACTTCAGGCAATTAGGCAATCATGCTACACCACAATGATATATACATGAAAATACATGCTGAGATACGTAATGTTGTTAAATCCTACCTTGACCTCAATGAAGTCTGGCTGGCCCAATGCTATGAGCTCTGAGTAAGCCTGCATCTCCTCCACATTCCAGGATTTGACCAGCGTCAGTCTGTACACTGTCCTCTGTTTCTGTGGATGAATAAACAGATTTTTGGGAGTGATGTAAGAAGTCATAAGGTGTGGGAATAGCTATGATATCCAATAAAGAGATGCCATATGTATCAATCTTTTAGTTTACATTTCATCAGTAAGAACTTATAAACTTAAGTTCTTAGTGCTACTCAAAAGATTCTGAAGTGACAATATATCTGCAAGACACTGACATATAGATTACAGAACACTGAAGGAAAAACTTCATTTTTAATTCGGTTTCTAAACCACAGTTACCTTTGTGACTTGTGTATTATATAGAATATTCGTTCAAATTAGAAAGGACAAGCATGCATTATTTTCCTCTGGCACACATTGGTATACAAAGCTGATGAGTCATTTATAACTTTTGAACTTAACCACTTCGTTTTTTTTTTTTTTTTTCAAATCACTTCCAGTGACAGTATGTCATCACCAACATCTGTTCACTGGAGGCAACACAGCTGCTCACAGATGTCAGCTGCCGTATTTCCTCCTAAATCAGTTAGCAAATGGTTGCTAACCCTCTGTTACAAAAGAGCTGCATGTTATATTATTTACTGTGTAACACTTTTTCAAATTCAATACTTTGCACTACAGACACAACACACAAAAATCTCCACAATACACTGGGACTCCAGCAGCACTGTAAGCCAGTGAATAGTGGAGGGAATTGTGGACTGCATGTGGACTTTTAATGAATAAAAAGCTGCCAGCACCTTCAGTTGTTCGGCTTCAGTAAGCATAAGCTATGTGAGCAGAGGAGATAGAAATATAAAAAGAAAACAACCGTGAGGCACACTACACAAATGAAATGATGTTTCGGGTAAACATCTTAAAATTTTAGAACTTTTTTTTTTCCCTTTCAAGGATGAAGTAAGAGAATGACACAGTTCTAGCTGCCACAAAAGACCATGTAGCTCTAGAATTGAGAACCCTAGGCTTTGTACATTCAATAAGCAGGAGTGTAGAGAGTGTAACCCTAAACGGAGCTGTTTGTTATGAAAATATTAACATGAACAAAGTAAGTTAAATTATTTAAAAATATTAGAATGAAAAGTACAGAAATTTGTGTTTGGCTGACAATTGATTGTTGTAACAATACTTCTTGGTAATATATGCCTGAAAAGCTTGTTTATTTCCCCTTAAATGGTGGCAAATTTGTAAGGAAAATGCATTTGCAGGTTGAGCAGCATTTGTTTATATTGTCATTTGTGTCATGGTTCTGGGTCTTTGATACAGGTTTATGAGTTTGCTTAGTCTTTTGGTCACTTCTTGCAGGTTAATGAGATGCTAATGTTCAGTTTGGAGAGCCTCCGAGTTATGTAATGTTTCTAGTTCTTAGTTCTTTTTTAAAAATTTCGTTCCCTTTCGTGTCCAGTTTGTCTTTGTCTCTCCTTGCTGTCTCCTCCAATGTGTCCCTAGTGTGTAGCCCATCATGTCGATCTATTAATGTCAAGTTCGATGTCATTCTCTTTCTCTCTGTCCCTTGCTCTCGCTCTGTTTAGTCAGTCGTGTCTCAGCGCTGTTCCCCTATCTCGTTAGTTAGATTATTGTTCAGCTGTGTTCCCCAGGTGTTTCCTCTCCGCCCCGATTCCCTCATGTGTATATATCGTCTGTGTCTCTTTGTTTTCTTTGTTCAGCGCCTCCAGTGTTTGTTTCCATGAGTGACTGCCAGTTACTTAGTAGGATTTATTTCCAGAAATAAAGCAGTTCAGTTCAGTCAAGCCTGAGAGTCCTGCATTTGGGTCCCAACCTGCCTGCCACACTCGGGTATATGTATTCATATAAGGCTTCAGTGAAGGGTAAGGATCTGGCCACATTATTATGGCCCTGGACAGAGTTGTTATGACTGCTCACTGCAATTGTAAAACAGCGGGTCACAAGTCCACATGTATGGAGGACCCATTTTACAGCTTACAGCACTTTAGGAAAAGCATCTGCTGTAAAGATGTTGGGGCCTGAAACCACAGGACACCTTATAAAGTCCATGCCTCTGTGGATTAGACCTATCTCAGCAGTCCAAAGGGTACCTACACAATACTGGGCAGGCTTAAATGTTACAATTATAAACAGCTTTGAACCGAAATACGGGATAAGAATACCTGATCTGTATCTCATGAGTCGGCCATTTTTCCCAGGTAAGTAAAACAGGAAATATAGAATCACAGTTCAGTGGTGTAGATACAGTAGAAACTGAATTGTTGTCAATATGACAGAGAGGAAGAGAAGCAAGGAAAGCCAAGAGATTGTAAGAACAGATGATATGACAAATGGTTGGTACAAAGACTCAAGCAAATAACATCGAGAAAAGAAAGCGCACTCTTTCCCTCATTTCCTCTCCATCTTCCTCTTGCACTCAAAGGTTATCTCTAACACTAGGTCCTTTCAGCCCAATAGGGAAGGGGATAATTGGCCAGTGGAAGCAGGGAGGTGAGGTATTTCAAGCTGTCTCTATTCCAAATCCAACACGAAGGCACAACTCTATCAATCCCAAGTGCACTGGCAGGGAGGCCAAGTGGGGGAGAGGGGGAGAGCTGTCAAACAGAGAGCATAAAGGATAAGCGCTCAAGAGGATGGAGAGAGAGCCCACCGTGAAATGAAGACTTACGAACAGGGAGGTGAATGGGATGGGAGGGGGATTGGCAACAGAAAGGTTATTTCTGGACACTGCACACAGACATGCTGTAGTATTACAGTCAGATGTGCATATGCAAACACAGAAGTACAGGTACAACATCCATATTGAACTGAATCACATGACCTCTAATGCTAAATAAACATCTGTGTTCATGTACTTTGTCCTGAACCATCAACCTTCCAATTAGTAGATGACCTGCTCTACCTCCTGAGCTCCAGCCAACCCTTTGGACACACACACTACAATTCAAACTATTAAAAACAAACAATATGCAACATTCTCATGCCCCCCAGAATGGCACGGCATACATAATTGCAAGGTCTGCAGATTTGACTTTTGCTGACATTTATGCAAAACAGATTGTGCGCATTAGATGTCATCGCTAGTATCGCTAATATGCAATATGCAAATGAAAATGCTTAGCCAAGAAAAACTGATATCAGATATTTCTGACAACTTCAGAAATAATTGTATTGATTGATGCCTCATCCGACTATCAGACAATGGAGCAATATTTACAATAATGAGATTGCAGGCAGAAATCAGTAAATATGCCACAGGGTAAAATTGTGTGTGCACGTGTGTGTACATCTCATATGTGCAGTTACAGCACGTTCATATTTTCCTGCTGTGGTCAGGTTAAACTGGTGATATAGATCCAAATAGAGTGTGATGATCACTTGTAGTTTGCTTCACGCCAAGCACTGAAAAACACCTCAAGCTGGGCAGCATTAATGAATAAGTCCCAATATTAAAGGATTAAACATGAGGACACAGGCTCATCACAGATACAGCTGAGAAAGTATTTTTCAAATTTGTATGTTATGTTGCTGCTCCATAATAAATACGTTTTGATTTTTTTTGTAAATGTATTTATAATTCTAACCTGAAATATGTATATAATATTTTATATCAAAGCAAAAAACAAAAGTTTCACAGAAACTGCCTGCAATGCTAAGACACAGCTCTGTGTTGGGAAGAAAAAAAAATAGTGGCAGAGAATAAACCATGGTAAGAGAGCTGATGACCACTAAGCTTCAGAGATCCAATTTGGAAATGAAAAAGCTCCAGGAAAACAATCATAACCACACCTGTACAGTACATTGATCTGACTTTCATGGTAGAGTGGGCAGACAGAAACCTGTATACAATATATAAGGGGCTATAATGGGCAAATACTGGCAAATATAAGCATGTTATGGTATCAATGAGATGTCGTAGGGCATCTCATTGAAAAAATAAGAAGTGTGTTGCAAAGCTCACTCCACGCCCTTTCATATGATATATTACTCAATGTGGTTTCTTGAATTTGAAGGTCAAGTTTGATCTTGGATACTAACAATGGAGGGGTCAAGGTCAAATGCTTAACCAGCCTAAGTACTCAAGACCTAATGTAGTTTTAAGACTATCCATAAAAACTGTGGGTAATATATTTGGTGTGACCTTGACCATGATGCCATTGTCACCAAAATTAGATCAGCTCGAGCTACTATTGGGATCAGAATCAGAATCAGAATCAGAAACTTTATTGTCATTGTCACGAGAACAACGAAATGAAGAATGGTCATACCATCACACAAAATTTGGAAATGATATCATGAAAACTGCATGAAAACAAACAGACAAACAAATTGAACCGATTATATACTCCCTTCCTTTTGGGGGGAGAAGGAGTGATTGCTCATGTCTTCTGTACAGTAATTTAATTATAAGTTAATATACTATACAAGTTTAAAAAAAACAAACAACATAAATAATTCAGTGTTAGCTGAAGGAGGGTTGACATTACCAAAATGCTGCAACATAAAATGTGAAGAAAAAAAAAGTATCTACATACTTATTGAACAGGTTTTATTTGCAATAGAGACACTGCAGACTTTATCCTTCTCAAGGTCATTTGGTGGTTAATAGACCCATTTATTTATTTGGGGGGGGAAGCAGCCAGGTAGCAAGGTGGAGGTTGTGATAATGGATTTTCCCTCTTCTTGGAATGACAAAAACTTCTAAAAGTCTATTGAAAGCACTTTAAACCTGCTGAAATGAATCTATGAGCACAGATCACAAAGACAAGTCGATAAGGTCACTGTCACCACAATAAGAATGAAAACATAGGTCTCTGTTTCTCTTAAAGTTGCAAAAAGAACAGGCAGAATAGCAAGGCGACATTTCACACTTGAATAGCTGCTCCCTGTCATTTGTTGGGATCTCAGTGTCAATATATGGAAATGGGTAAACAGAGAAGACCCCTCCTTCTGAGGTTTCTACAAAGGTCGATCAAGTTAAGCAGTATTAGTCAAAGACTGCTGCTGTAAGCTGTTATGACCTGGGAAAAAAAAACATATCAGCAACTATTTTATAGGCACTAAATTAATCATATTTACAGTAACATTCAGGTTAGTGAAATTCTGTAGGCTTTAACAGCAGCATAACATCCACACATTAAAACTTTAATTGTGACTGACACAGTATAAAACTGATAATTATCACATCTGCGTTGCAGGTTTAAGAATGACTTCTTTCGTTCTTTTCAATTAAAATATGGTATTAAAATACTACATTGCCACTGCTAATTTTTGCTATATTTTTTATGTAACCCAGGACAGTTATGTGGTTTGGCTCTGGGCCAAGATTTTTAGGACAGGAATAACAATGTATGAATGTGTGAAAAACATTTTTACTTTTAATTTAGCGTCCCAATGGAAAGCAAGCACATTCTTTTTAGGGCTCAATACCATGCTATCGTAAAAGTCTGCAGATAATTTAATAATGCTAGTTTTTATCCAGTTGAATTTTACCGAGGAGTCAGATTCTTTATCAAACTGAACCCCACAGCCCAGCTGATCACTTGTCTAAGATCCTGGATGAAAGCTTACTTTTTCTCCCAGGGCCTTGAGGCTATCCAGGAAGCGCGGCCAGAAATCCTTGAAAAGTGGCCGGTCGATCTTCTTCAGACTGTCTTGGGTGCTGGCATCCACACTGACATACAACTGAGTAACTGGCACCAAACTCCTAAAAAGAATTTGGTTGAGAAAAGACAAGAATTATGTAGCTGCTGCAAAATTTAAGACGCATTTAAAACAAAAATTACATTCTCCTAAGAAAACACAGTTCTCTGATGCAGGCACTTATATCCTATTCAGACAACGTGATTAATTGCCAACTTGATTCAGTGACACAAGAACATCAAGTCAAATACTCATTGTTGTTGAAGCAATGGTTTTCTTTCTTTTTCTATAGATAATCAATAAACAAGGAGAATACTGAGCTGGAGCTGAGAAAGAAACTGTAAAAATAAAGAGTACCTATTATAAATATCAAGTAAGAAAAAAAAAACTTATTTGGGTGAAACTGAACTTTGGTCATATAAGTAATCAGAAAAGAGTAATAGAGCAGAAAGTACCACATGAAGAACGTTTATAATACTGGTGAAAGAACAAAAAAACAAATAAAGCAAAAAACAAAAACACATTTCCCCTTGTTAAAAGAGCCGTGGAATAGATTCTCCAACCCAAAGTGCAACAGCTCATCTCCTATAAGATAGCTCTGGCAGACAGGATAAATGGCTGATGCCTGGTGTCCTTGCCTTTAACTTGCTCGATGACTATGTGATAAGCCTGTGACAGGCCAGTTAGCCACAATATTGGATATGTCAGTGTGTGTCGTGAAAACCGGTAAGTGGTTCTTGATAGAGAGGTCAATATCCTGTTCATTTCAAATGGCTCACGCAGCATTCATCCATTACAGTCTAGACTTATAGAAAGTGTCAACAGTATTCTGTGTACTAAATGGGAACACATACAATATTTTTTTCTTTTTTAAACAAGCAGCAGCATCTTCACTAAGAGTCTGTGTGGCTACAAAACCACTGAAAGATTAAAAGGCAATGATAAATTTAGTTTGTGCAGAAGTGGTAACTTTCCTCTTCGGAGTGAAGAATGACATAAAAATACAATAAAAATTTCTGTCTGCTGATCTAATCAAGAATTTAGCAGATTTATTCACCACTCATAGAATGGGCAATCGTGGCTCAAGAGTTGGCAGTTCGTCTTGTAATTGGAAGGTTGCTGGCTCGAGCCCCGGCTCCGACAGTCTCGGTTGTTGTGTCCTTGGGCAAGACACTTTAGCCGTTGCCTACTGGTGGTGGTCAGAGGGCCCGATGGCGCCAGTGTCCGGCAGCCTCGCCTCTGTCAGTGCGCTACAATGTATCTTGCCATCACCAGTGTGTGAATGACTGAATGTAGTGTAAAGTGCTTTGGGGTCCATAGTGACTAAGTAAAGCCCTATACAAACAGGGCATTTACCAGTTACCAACACTCAATTGGAAAACTTATTCTTGAATAAAACATGTCTGCAAACAAAGTAACCTTTGTGTTAGGTAACATTGTTAATAATACAACAGATGTGCACTTCAGCATGCTTTTTTGTAGCATGACAATATTGCCCTGACAAAACTTTTGGTACTTCGTCTTACACTTCACATTACACTGAGTGTGACTCACAAAAACTTTTCATGTTGATGCTTACAGTCCTTCCTGAATCTAAGGCACATTTCACTTACTACACTTAGTATCTAACTGTGTTTGTGGTGAAGCTGTAGTGAAAGAAACATTAATAAAAACAATCGAGACCTTGATTCTTATCGTGGTTAGGAATTTTTTAGTAGGGGAAAAAATGGGTTTGGAATCTACAGTATGTCTTACGGATTAACTACAGAGACCTCACCTTCATAAGGAAAGTCAGAAAATAATATATGTTTACACACTCAGGCAAAGGTACCAACAATCAGCCATTATGGTTTAAATGTTTTTTTTTAATATAATTATAGAAAAGCGTTCAAATTATCCCAGTACATGCAAACATTTAAGGTTTTTAAAAATCCATCAATTTAATGAAGGTTAATTGAAATTATGTGCTGCTCAAAGCACTGAAAAATGGATTATCTCCCCCCCCCCCGCCGACTAACTCTTTAATCTTCTTGTTAGGGTTAGGTAGGTTATTAAAGTATGAAAACAGATCAAACTTATTTTAAGATTACTTTAATAGTAAGAACAAAAAGATCATGTAACACACAAAGAAGATATTTTTTCATTTTGCTTGTACCTGATTTCCTGGGGGAACTGCGCATTGGTTACCAAGAAACTGGAGATCTGATGGTGGTGGAGGAGGCGAATGAAGTTGTTGATTTCAGGATACATGATTGGTTCACCAACCAAGGACAGGGCGCAGTGCTTGACTGCTAGGCCCTCCTCATACCTGTCAGGCTTTACTCCAGGGACACCTAGCAGGAGAGACGTCAATGTCGGAGTAGATCATAGTTGTCAGACACAAAAAACAACTGTGTGAAGCAATAGACTGAGGTGAGGTTTTGAACTGAAGGCTGTTTTAGTGATTACCCATTGTAACAGGGCAGCCCTTAGCGGCTGGAAACACAGTGAGATGGACCAAGGCAAGTGTAGTGGAACAAAGTATTTATTTGCTATACAGCTCTCCTTACAACAATTAACTCGTCGAGCTTCTTCACAGCACAATCAACCCCTCTAATGACAACTGGCAGCCTTAAATATGTTCAGCTGTCACGGACTAAACCATTATTCCACTCTCAGGTAAATTATTAAATCCCAACCTTCCACCACAACACACTATATGTCAATTAGAATAAATAAATACATAAATAAATTTCACATTTTCATATTAATAAATAGTTCACACTTTAATTTTACACCAAACCCAATATTATAAAAACCCAGAAACCTCAAGCACAAAAAGATTCACCACACTCTCTTAACCCATGGTCTCTCCCGGAACCTTTAAATGGTGTCTGGACCCCTGGGGAAACATTTGCCCAAACACCTTGAAGAGGACACAGGCAAGAAAGGTGAGTAATCATTATCTTACAAACACTTATTTGCACCAGTTTTATTCCTAGATTTCACACACACACACACACACACACTTGCATTAGTGTTCCTTACTGGTAAACTTTAATCACAATCTCAATCACCATTCTTCTCTCCTCACAGACAACCACCATATTCCTTGATGAGGAGCAGCTGTGCAGGATCTGAAACAAGGCTACCAACTGATTTTAAAATTCCCAATAAATAGTCAATAAATAATTAAACTTCTTGTGTGTAAATGTTTTACTGTGCAAATCTAGGCTTAAAGTGCAATGCTAAATAAAGTGCTTGATAAGGTGCTTTTAATAAAGTGAAAGGTGTGCTTAAAGTGCTATACAGATAATATAATATAAATAAATGTAGTAAGGGAGTCCTCTTCCTTACACCCATAACCAAAGAGTCACAAGAAATAGATGTGAAGATGAACAAGAGAGATCTAGGGCTTGACATATCTTCATTTCAACTCTTGATCCTAGGCTCTTAAACAGTTAATCCATTTCCTTCAAAGTGTTGCATAACAGAAGATCCATAGAATAAACTGCAAAAAATAACCACAGCAATGGTTTTAAACATTCACCCAATAGACAGTTGCTCATTTGGTGTTTTGAGAGCATGGTGGAGAGCATTTTATAATAGATGGATCTAAAAACCTCCCATTCATTTTTCAGCTGTGTTGAGATCTCGAAGGACACAAACCATGCTAAAAATCTATCTATCCATCCACCTATTCATCTAAAATTGAAATAAGAATGTTGATGAATGAAATCAAAAACACTGAAAAGAGCAGGAGAGATAATGTGAAGTATGTAGGTATATGAATGATTTAATCAGGCCAAGTTTGCTTTTGGGATTCCAGCCTGGAAATGGTATAAAGTATTAAAAGCAGTATGACACTGCAGGAATTTGTAATAAAGGGAATAAACAAACATGAAAATGGTATCAGAGAATATTCAAAGGGTTTAATGTGATATTTCTCAAGCCAGAACAGAAGACATTTTTAGACTAAATTCAGGAAATCTTACAGAAGATCTTGATATGAATCATGAATATATATATATACACCGGTGTATATATATATTTTTAATAACTTGGTAGCTAGTAATGCAGAGAGCAAAAAAGAATCAGTATTTGTTGCTTTTAAACACTGTGTGTCTACACACACTTTTTTTTCAAGATCTTTGAAAGACAGAAGACTCTTCAGCAGATTTAGGAACTCTTAGTTGCTTCTGTCTCTTCATGTAGCCTCAGATTGACTTGATGATGCTGACATCAGGTCTAGGGGGGGCACCATCTGTTCTAGGACCTCTGGTTATTCTTGTTGCTGAGAATAGTTTTTATGAGTCTGGCTGTATGTCTGGAGTCAATGTTATGACACTGCACAGTATCATATGCGAAATTCCATTAAATTCTCACATAATTAGAGAATTATGTGGATCACTCAGATTATAAAAAGTATATTACATAGATATATGGATCTCTCTCTCTCTCTATATATATATATCTCTATCTATCTATATCTATCTCTATCTATCTATCTCTATCTATATATATATATCTATCTCTAGATCTAGGGATGGGTATCGTTTAGGTTTTATCTGATACCGGTGCCAAATCGGTACTTTTGAAACGGTGCCGGTGCTCAAACCGGTGCTTAAAGAATGGAGAACACAAACTTTGTCCAAAAACCTCATGTTCAGCTGTTTTGTTTTTGTAAAAAGATAACAATGTTAGCCTTTTCTGCAGCTATGGGGCATATATGGTATCACTCTTGGCTGGAAGCAGTGCTTAAACAATGGAAAAAAAACACAAACTTTGTCCAAAATCCTCTCATGTTCAGCTGTTTCCCACTTTTTCTTTGGTCATTTTAGCCTTTTTGTCCAGGGTGAAGGGAGTATCTGCCATCAAACAAGAGGACAGCCGCATGTAGCTATGATGATGTTTGCTAGTTCACCTTACATGCATTAATGTAATAACGTGGTTAGCCTACTCAACGTAAATTACACACGGACAACATTAAGCGACTCACGCAGAAAAGAACGGCTTCTGCTGCCATCATCATCCTCATCATTTCTGCTACACTGGCAGGGCTAGGGGCCAGGACTCTATTCTTCGGGTTTTTGGGGGATGTTGCTCCGGTCCGATAACTGGCAACCCACCCAACGTGCACAGTGTGAGGTCTCGCAGCAAGCTATCAAATACGGCGCATTTCTCAGCTTTTAAAAAAAACGCTATGCGTCGCCAGGTGTTTCATCGGATTCGAGGTGTTACCTCCTTTGACAATATCACAGTATCAGCTTAAAGCACTTGTTGCTGCTGAGTTTGCATCTTTTACTGTGAAGTACAGCCAGACTTTTGACCGCTTCGCCTTGGACATTTTTAATCTGTAGCTCTGCTCTAACTGAACGTACGTACCTGGCCCCGCCTACTATCCTGGGAAACGTAAAATGATTGGCTAGAAGTGTATCACAGCTCAGGAAAAAAAAAGCACCGAAATAAAGCACCGAAATGTGCGCTGCTTTTCGGTCTGGTTACTACCGTTTATGTCAGAACCGGTGCCATCATGGCACCGGACACCGGTACCCATCCCTATATATATATCTATATCTATATATCTATATATAGATCCATATATATCTATATATCTATCTCTATATCTCTATATCTATATCTCTATATCTCTATATCTATATCTCTATATCTATCTTTATATCTCTATATATAAATAAATAAAAAGTGGCATTAGCATTACAATTTAATTTGGTTATCTTTGCAGGCTTCTTTTCTGAGTTCAATTTGTATAAGAGTTGAGTATACTGAAGACTTTGTCATGATACTGTCCACTCATATCAGTGCATCTGCACCTTTACATTATGAAAAGGGTACAGGTTAGTTCAGTATGCATGAATGAAGAAAGACATTTCATGTACTGAAAGTGCCATGCTGTTGTAACAGGGAATGACATTACAAGATATTTAATTAATGTGCTGACTTGTCTGCCAAAGTAAACTTCACCAAGCTTCTGTTGCACAGTGACATAAATAATTGTGTGAATTGTAACAAACTGCCTAGAGTGTAGAATTAAGTGGGACAGTTAGATAAATACTGAATACAGGATACGTATCACTAATAGTTTGGGGTTCATTATGCTTGGTAATGAAAATGATTGAGATTAGATACTCGTTTGCAACAGTATCTATATGAAAGTGCCCTCTTTGACTCCTGCAGTTGACACACAGCTTCACACAGCACTTGCAGATAGACAGTCACATAACCACTCCCCTCACTACTGGCTGAAGCAGTTGACATGAATTTTGAGAGGTCATCAAAGCTCCTACTTTAGAAACACTGAAGGATTAAACAGTTGTCACAAATGTTAACTTGCCTGGAGCATACGTAAATGTTAGACGCTTAATTATCGTCAATTACCCAATAGCCACTGACCTAGCCTCAGGGGGGTCATAAGCTAGTAGACTATGCAACTATGCATCCCATAACTGGGATGGTTGCATCAGGAAGTGTATCTGGTATAAAACCTTTGACAAATCAAAGGTACTTTCAGAACAGCCTTTGTCAAACAGCCACATAAGCTTCCTGTTAAGTCATCATTAAGGTAACAACTAGCAGCTATGCTCATCCATAACGTTATAATTAACAGTGTTAATTTAACAGCACAGAACAAATATTTGTGTCATGCATAGGTTGAAGCTGAGAAGCCTACCAGGAAGGAACTAGACAGAAATTGTTGCAGCCTACCTTTCTATTTGATCAGCAATAAAGGTTTGGTGCAACGCAACCAGCAACAGCACTACCTCAGACAAGCTAAAATGTTGGTGTCTGTTTGGGTTTTTTTTTTTGGCACTATGTAAGGTAATCTTAAAATATCCCATTTACACACCTTATAGGTTTTTTGTTTTTTCCAAATGGTATTGAGTATTTTCCTGGGTACTGATATCAAGCTTGAGATTCTAGTATCATGGCAAGCCTAATGCGTGAAGAACACAGATTTATTCCTAGATGCAGTCATCAAGACAACATTACAAAGAATACAAACAAACTCAACAAGCAGATCCCAGGGTAATAAGCTAACGTTTATGCTTTTAAACTACGAGTAATAGCTTTCATTATAAATCCATTATAAATTGTGCCTGACATTAAACTGCTACTTGAGACCTTTTATTCAGTAGCCCATCATGGAGTCAGAGCAGACACCAAGCTGCTTAATCACACTGAAGGTTTTGTGAGCCACTGTCTGGGGATTTCATTGTGCTAGAGAGAGTAAAATGTATCACTGTCAATTGTAAAAGAAGTTGAAGGCTGCATAATGTGGTCTTACAGTGCAACTGGAAAGATGATTATGGATGATGATGACAATAGAAGCTTGTGCCTTGCTTTAGTATGCCTCTAATTAGAATTGCAAAGTTGAAAATATACGTTTTCTATCATTTTACTGTAATGTCTTTTGTGAAATATTGGGGGGGTTAACTCTAAGAGAAATATGAAGGTGGCATTCAGGACAACCATTGGTATGCCATTGCTCTTTTGCAACCACATCAAGAAAAAATTATTAGATTTTCTATGATGATGTGCGTTATATATATCCTTAAACTCAGCTCTGAGAATCATATTAACTATAAAATAGCCCCTTTGAAGAAGATACGTCTCAGAAGTTTTTTGCATTTATATCATTTCACGAGCACAATGTCTGCAGTGTTTTATAATGGGATCAGCAGCAGCTTTGAGGTTAGAGAGGCAGCTCTCTGACCGTAAAGTTGCAGGATCAGGCCAGGCCTCAAGAATAGTTGGCTGGACCGAGGTCCTACATGCCGGCCTAGCAATCATGTGAATATTTTATTTATTAGCCATATAATATCATATTACATAATGCAGGTAAGTGTATGGTGTCAGTACTGACTTGTACATGAGCACGATAGAAAATAAGATGAAGAGTTTAACTGGAAAGATGCTGGTTTGGGCTTGATGGAAATGGTCTCTGCAAGTGTGTTTATGCTAACTAGAGTCACAACAGGCTGTACGGACAGAGTAACATCCAGTGTTGAGCAGAATGCAGTTTGGAATGGAATAATGTAAGACTGTATTTCTGTACCACAGCTGACACTCGAGAGCAAGAGTCTGAAAAACATTTGAAAACACTTTTGTCTTTAACAATATGGTAATGAATTTATCCGCATTTCTTTGAGCTTGTCACAAAACAAAACAGATGCAAACACATTCTTGACTATTAATTATTCACAATTGTTTTATCTAGAAAAATATAAAAACATTCATACATTTAGCTTCTCAAATTGTTATTTTATATCACTGTAAATCAAATGGCCCACACATACATGAAAAACTTAAGAAATCTTTTTGCTAGGCCTTTCCACTATATTTTGAATAATAAATAACTGTTTAACACAGACAATATAAAATATTCTTACATTTATGTGTAAGAACATTGCAGTATAAGCATTGTTTTATTCCTACAACTCATTAAGGAGTAACTTAGTCTGAACTCTAACCTAATTTTGCTGATTACCTTTAAATCCACACGAGGAACAAAATATTTCTGAATTAGTTTGCCTTACTTAACGTCTGATAAATTTGTCACCACTATGTTTTGACAACATTTCTGAAAACCTCAAAGAAAATCTGCTTGGGGCATACACACAGGATCAGTAAATTCTGTTTGGACTGAGCTTTGAGTGGCCAGCCAGCCGTTCTCAGCCAAAGCTGGTAGCAGCCAGAGAAAAAGTCCCAAATGCCAGCAATGTTAGTACAAGCAGTAGAAGCATAGTCCAGAAAATGGGAGTACAAATAGGTTTAAATCTTTGATTTCCAATTACTAACTTAGATACCTCAAATGTTGATAAGTTTTAAGAAAATAAAGAGTGGAGTTGTTACAAACAGGAGGTGGAAATCAAAGATTGCATGCACTGTGTGTCTGTGGATCTGCGATTGAAAAGTGATTTATGAGCGAGGAAAGCAACAATGTGATGAAACAGCTCATCAGCCCCACAGATCATCAGCACTTGCATGTGAACTTTACTTCATTAAGTTTAAAAGAATTCATAAGTTCCAAGCTGAAGACCTTAAGGAGAAAAAGTGCAAAATGGCTTATTCTTGCACACTTTTGTGACTATGTTCAGTTTAACAAAGATGATGAACACTTTCAAGCATAAGCATAAGTAAACAGACAAATAGCCAGACAGACATTTAGAAAAAACATGCATGTTGTTGTTCATGTTTGCATGTGTCACCTGCTCAAAGCCTAACCTCTGAATTGTCGAATCATGTTCTGGTGCTTTTCCAGGGCATCCTCCAAGATTTTCTCTGCAGGATCCATTTTCCAGCGCCATTCAGTGCCGACAGGGTTGGTATGATGTCTGTTAGTGGAGCACAAACATGAATAAATAGGAACTAACAGCAGTCAAGATGTAACTGCTTCAGCAAGCACCAACCAAATGTAGCAATACAGCAAACTAAATATTAATCAAAGAGCAACCACTGTAGCCTTAGAGATGGTATTACCTTCTTTGGAGACATGCTTCTGGAGCATAAAAGGGAAAATGAACACTGCTTGTGGCTACAAATGGAATAAATGGCCTAAACAAACTGTAAATATGGGCTCCAAACCAGCTTCAGTACAAACAAAGGACATTACACCTCATCGGTGGTATTACTCCATGGTAATTCTGATTTAGAAAGTCCAAGACTATTAGACCGTTTGTTCAACACAAACATCACTTAAAAAGTTAAAGACATATTTCACTAGAATAAAAGGAGCATTTAACGAGGTGCCAAATGCTAAGACTCAAGTTATTTACTCACAGATTGAAAGTGAATTATGTGGGCGTGTGTATTATCACCCTATAAAAACATATTAAGTGAAAGAATGCATGCTCTCCCTTTGGGTGTTAATAACACGTTCCAACTATCCAAGTGTGATGTCTATGTGCAACACCAAATCCTGGGGTATCACAAATTTCTGTCAGATAAGTATGCACACTCTAACGTGACATATATTGATGGCGTCCATGAAAATCTTGATCCACCTGTTGCCACAAAGAGGTGGATGGTGGGGGCAGCAAGGAACAAAGCAACTGTGCCCCGAAATTGCTTATTTCCTGTCATCCCACATAGCTGTAGTAAGGGAGACGGGCAGATCTGTGTTGACAGGGCAGCAGTTCACCACAGCACATTCTGACAGCGACCTTTCAGTGCTCAACACAGTCGCCTTTTCAAATGGAACTTGAAGTTGGTAAAAGGCCCAATCTCTCACTAATGCCATGATGAATCAGTGTCCACATTTAGGCCTTGCAGCTATGCAGACCATTATCCATCTGCACATAAAACATGAACTTCTATGGAACAGCGAGATCATCAACAGTGACTGGACTAAACCCTAAATGGGTTTGGTTTAAAAAAAACAAAAAACCCTACAAGTTAGTAACCAAACAGGCTAAAACTAGTTAATATATAGCAAAATAAAAACACTCCTAAAAACAGGAAAACACATGTTGGAGTTATACCTTATATACAGTTGTGTAGCAATGGACAGTTAAAGTGATGGGAATAGGGCTGTTCGATATAACGATATATATCGGATGACGATATAAAAACGTCTATCGTTTCATTTTACGCTATTGTTTGTTTCGTGGTGTCGCAAAATAAACTGTTTACGGCAATATTTTTTCATCGTTTTGATGGTCACTGTATATTAATTTCTTAAAGTTCTCTCTTTCTCTTACATTTAATATAACCACACTACAGACGGACAAGCGCCGTTTTTAATGCGTTGTCGTTAGCAACAACGACGGTAACAGCATCGCGTGTCCGCTTGTTTATGTTCCACATAAACCTTTCACAATAAAGCTCAAGATCCTGTTGAGACTTTTCAAAATAATCGCGTGAAAGAGCAGATTATTTACAGATGAGAATTAAAAAAAGAGCCGCCAGGTGCTAAAAAATAAACCTTAGACTCAAACGTTAGAACAGGCTTTTCCCCGCAGCACGCCGTGTAATAAATACTCACAAAGAAAACGGCGGCCTTTACAACTTATGTCTAAAAATGTATAGTTTCATGCATCGGTTAAAACACTCGACTCCAGCTACATGACGCGCCGCTGGAAACACTTCACGCAAGTGGAGCTGCCCGAGATTCACAGAATTTACAGAAAATGTTATATTTTTGTGATTCATATGGTTATCGGGACGATACAATTCTTATATCGGGATATGAGATTTTGGTCATATTGCACAGCCCTAGATGGGAAGCATAAAGCCTGTACCCAGAAGGACTAGCATCTTAATTAAATCACAGTATAAATAAGACATGTACTCTACTAGGGTATTAATATTGATAGGCTGAAAGATTAACTTTTATTTGGATCACTTAAGATTCTCCTTAATGATGTCAAACTAAAAGAGAAGAAGTTGAGAAGCACATACCTCCAGCAGAAGACACACTTGTTAGCACATGCGAGGCTGGGGGTAGTCTCCATGCACCGGTGGGACTCAATACCGTAGAAAGTGTGCTTGTAACAACCTCCCCTTCCTCTCAACATAGACTAAAATAAATAAATGAATTACAATTCATGCATTCAGTTTGTCAAAGCTGTAATAGAAATTTGAGATAATTTAAAGGAAGTGTTTTAACGGTTTATTTAAAAGGGTTGATTTCGTTACCTTAGTCCATCGACAAAGCTTCACTCCTGAGTGACTCCCAATCAGTTTATATCCTTCACAAAAAGGTAAAAACACAACGTGTTATAAGGTAAAAACACAACGTGTTATAAATACGGCATCAAATCAGTGAAACACTTCACAATGCAGAACTGCACAAGTCAAATTAAGCTGAAAGAAACATGGACAATATACTTTTTATAGCTTTACTTCAGTAAAGCCTTTCAACATTCACAAAGTCTGATTTTTTAATGGCCCCATGCTAACAGCCACTGAACATATCCAGCAAAGTGTCTACTGGCAGCTTGAAGCCATGTCATTGGGAGAAAGGAGAGAATGTTTCAGATTCCCTTTTTGCACAAAAAGGTCTGTGAGGAAAGTGTTTCAAATGCCCCTGAGGTGGGCCTCTCTATCCCTTTTAACACCATGGCCTCAAACCACTATGAACAGCCGGATGTGGATTTCTCCTCATTCTCCCTCATTAAAAAAAATTGAAAAGAAAAAAATCCGTCCCGCTCTATAATATCTGTCAGATGGAATCCTTTTATCCTCATGACTTGACGCATTCATGAAATCCCAGGAAAAAACACAAACAAACAAAAAAACGTGATAGATTAAAGAAGAAGGGCTGCCTTTCCTTTTCAAAATCATTTAAAATAGCTTTCTAGTAAGTACAGCAGTACAAAGCCACACAAAGAATGTAGGCAGCAAGTTTAAAAAACAAAGCCTCCTATTTTGGAAGCTTGTGTGTGTTGTAGCTGCTATTAAAACCTTCATGAAATATCTAAAACACAAAAACACAGCAGGACATCTGTACCGGGGTGTGTTTGTGCTCGAACTGCTCCCACAGATCTCAGGTTTGATGCAAGATTAGTCAAATACAAAATGTTCCTCATCAAGGCTGTTTGTGGGTATATTTGCAGGAAAGGCTGAATGAATGAAATACACTTTTTTGATTTTTACACTTCAATGTAACAGCTTACCACTGAATCATCTTTTCACAAGTAACAAAAAAAACTGAGTGCAGGTCTACAAGACTCTGGACAACACAGTACTGAATCGGACCTGCTATTAGTGACTTTAACAAGAACAATGATTATCTTTGTGTTTGTGTGTCTCCATGCACTGTATATAAAAGATGGACATGTCTTCTGAATATGAAAAATGAAGTGATGCCATGTGTGCAGCGTCTCTCAGTTCTTCCGGTGAGAGCCTCCCCTCGCCATCATGTCAGGTTTAAAACACAAGATGACGACAATGAATATGCTCAATTCACATTAGACTTCACAAACCAACAGTTGATGTCACTGAGAATGTGTCCGTCTTTTTAATACACTCTATGATAACTGCACCATTTCAGAGAAACAGCATCGGAGAATATGAAAATTATAAAAACAGTTTACACTCATGTGATACTCTGTCTTTCACTCTTGAGCTGCTTGAGGGGAATGAAAGGAGCAGGGAGACAATGGCCTAACTGGTCTTCCACCAAGTAATGAAAGAGACGACTGCCAATTTACATATTAGAGTGACAATTTAAGCACAAAGATACCACAGATATCACCCCCACAACAGGTTTCACACTCTTGACTTTGTGCTTTTCTTGTCTGAACCAAACAGGAAAGCTTTACCTGGTGTGTGGCACAAAGAAGAAGCCAAACTCTGTGTGTTGCACACTACCGGAACTGACTGAAAGTGACATTGGTAAGCTACTTTAATAATTAATAATAATTTACTAATTAACCTCTACCTTCTAGTTATGACTTTCCCTGTCACTATTTTCTTGAAATAGGTTTCTCTTGAACCTCGCTGATGGAAAACTATTTTGCACACTGTGCAGCACTGTGTTAAAACTTTTTTGGACAATGCACAAGAGCAGTATGTGACACTGGCATCCAATCCATGCCAGGAAAAGACTATACAGGAAACATATCCTTCCAAGGCTGAAAACCATGAAGACAATGCCAAAACTTTCATCCTTCCTTCTAAATAAAACAAACTGCCCTCCAGGACTAATTGTTGCCAACATAAACACCACGAAATAGGTCAACATTTGGTCAAATGAAGTGAAGTCCTGTGTTCAGTGTCCTATTTATAGAGTGTTGTGTAAGCTAACTGTGGGGGGTATTGGCTGAAAATGACTGCTGGCTTGTGTTTTAATAGTGGGATAGTAGAAGAGTAGAATAGTAAAATCCAGACCTAATGAGTAAAAAAAAAAAAAAAAAAAATCAGCACATGGTGCACAGTGGAAAAAAATAGCAACAATATAAATAGTGATGGATTCACAGACCTTTTAAACAGAATATTTTGATGTTATTTCTACTAGATAATGTTAAACCTTAATACAACAGTCCAATTTTCAAATAGCCTCAGTTAAAACAGACACTAGTTATACATTCATATTATTATTTAGACATTAAGTTAACATTAGATTAACATTTTAAGCTAATCTTTAGTCCTGAACTTACTATCTTAAACAAGCAAGAACTGAAATGCACTGCACCCACCCACAGTTTCCATGTTGAACCTTTAAATAACAGCTCATCAGCAAGGTTAAAACGTAATGAAATTTCAGCAACTGATTAACCCAAATATACCCCAATGGTTTCAACTAATTTCTTCTTTCTGCATAGTACGCCAGAGCAATAAGCACTGATAGCCATTAAATACTTAATGAATTGCAAAAATACATCTTTAGCCATATGAGTTACATTAAATTGTTATGCAAATACCTTTTAGTACCACATAAATTTTAAAAAAATGGCATAACTAACAATCTATGTTTAAAGTGAAAAAAACTTTGCTGCCCTCTGTGGAAAGATGAAGGTTAAACATATGCTGAGAGCAGCTGGTGCACTCTGTCTGTAATGAGATTTCTTTGGTTTACAATGCAAAGCAATGCAGCTAGATAACATGCATATATTATTCGCAGTCACAAGTGACACCCACCAGATGTTCCTTTAGAAAGCGATATATAATTTTACAAATACACCTTGAAGAACCATAAAACTACCACTGACTGAGTCAGTAAGCTATCAGTGCTGGTAACTTGGCATTTTTGGTTTCTAATTTGCTTTTGTGACTTCTCTTTTGCTAATCCTCAATTTTTTTTCTGAATCCTCTTTCCTCACCTTGCTTTGTCAGTGCTTCTCTGAGGGCAGGGGTGATCATCTCCCTTCTTTCCCCTTCGTCTTCAATCTTCTGCACTCCGTTTAATTTGGATAGCTTCACCATCTGGCCGTCTCTTTGACTCTCCTCTTTGCTCTGAGGCAGAAACAAAACTTTCAGTCTATTATGGTCTACAGCCATATAAACATTTATATCTATACTAGGTAACAAAAGGAAACAGCTGGAGAGACATTTTGCAACTAATCAGGTTAACCGGCAACAAGTCCGTAACATCACAGAGTACAAAAAGAGCATCTTAGCGAGACGGGGTTTCTCAGAAGTAAAGATGGGCACAGGTTCTGCAAAAAAGGGGATCTAGATCTGCAAAAGATGACAATGTTTATTAATATTAAATTGTGAAAACTGAATGCAATGCTGTAGATGAGCCATCATCAAAAGATTCAGAGAAAAAGACATAATTAAATGATGTCTTATTTATAGTATTTGAAAAAGTTTTTCTGTTATGTTCTGTTGTGTGTGTAAAGAACAAAGTAAAGGCCACATGAATTGAGCATTTTGTTGTAAAGATGATCACGTCAATCCAGCTATGTATATATGTATATATATTTGTTTTGACAAGCAGAATAAATACATTAAGGAATCATTTACACACTTGCAAAAAACCATAAAGACATTACAAATCCAACATTTCCTCTTCAACCTGCCTATTAATTGCATCTATCATTACAATACATATGTATGTGGTCCATATTTAGAAACTGCGAGCGAAAAATACTTTGCCGTCTTTTCATTTTCCCTGCTTTGCGAAAATTAATAAGTTGGGGTTTTTTTTGCTTTCAAATGACCATCACAGGCTGCTTAAAAAGATGGACACTGCTGCAGACATCAACTGTTGTCTAAGAAAGTTGACTTTTGAAAACATGTCCAGGATCCATTTGGAAAAGTGATGACCAACTTTTATACAGCTCTCTGTATCACAACAGCTATTTTTTTTCTTTTTGCTGCATCATCATCAACATCTTATTTCATGCCAGGATTATAATACTGCAATGCAGTGATTTTGTGTATAATGCTAAATATCTTAGATATATTCTGTGGACAAATACAACAAGATTGATTAAATCCTGCAAGAAAACTTTGCCTGGGGACAGAGAAACAGGTGTTACTTTTCAGAAAGACGTGATGGATGACCAGCCTTTAACATTAACCATGGTAAATGACAGCTTCACCCAATTACTGCACCTTTGCCACTTCTTCAGTTTGTCTATAGGGATCTATATGTCACCCTGTCAGCACACTAGGGCCCTTTAGGTGCTAATACAGTGTCAGCAAATGCTGATAAATGTTCAACACACTTGTATTCTTCAAGAATGTAGATAGTTCACAGATTCCTTTGTAGCTCACCGTATGGTACTAACCCCCGTAGAACTGTGTGAAAAATACTTGTTAACATTGCACAAACCGTTACTGCAAATCAATGAGATTCTTATAGAGTCCATTTTAATCTTTCCTCTCTTATCTCTGGAGTCAGTAGTCTTGAGAACATTTGTACTCTCTCTTACTTGCAAATTTGCAAAAACTTTGATCCCGCAGTAGCAGATTTCTTGGTTAAATGGCTCTAAATAAATGAAAATATTGCGCTATACCCAGTGGAAATTTAATTAAGTCCAGTACTCACTCCCCTTTTAACCCATATATTTGCTTCTTGCAAGTGTAAAAGGAAAGATCATGCTCTTTAAATGCTAAATGTTTTACTCATTTACACCAGTTTGTCTCTAAATATGTCTGCTGCTTGGTGCTGAGCAGATAGAATACAGTGGGCTTCCACAGGATATAGCTAATTACTGCAGGCAAGTTTTCACCTCATGATAGTAAAACATCATTTGCATCAGGGCTAGAAATTATTGGTCAACTGCTATTTCCAATGTGGATTGTTACATGTGCTTCAGTGCACCAGCTTTTCTTTCTCAGTCATCCTGAGTAACCTGCTATCCAATTTATCTCCAGTGCTGACTGGCAGCAGAAGGCTCACCTGCACTCATATGATGCCTGAGAGTGGTTGTCAGGCTGATTCCTTCTCACGCTCCCTCACCTCCATCAGCACTTGCACTATTCCTCACATTTATTATAGGCTGAGTTGGGAATACCGGCATTCCAGATTTCAGGTTTGTTTTTTGTAGTCTAGTTTACTAACAGTCTAGTTTGGGGAGAAGCCTGAATATGACAGTCTATTGTGTCTGATTCATGATCTTCTTTCTCTTTTGTTTGGTGTTGTTGGTGCTACCATTTCCCTTATTCGGGTCTGTTCATTGGAAGTAATTATATTCCAGTATTAAAAGCTTGTGAAACTATGTTTTGAGCATCTTTGAGCAATAGATTTAGAAATTGTAACATATTACCGTCCAACCCTCTTCAAGGCCTCGGTAGCTCCCAGCATGCACGTCCATGCCTTGGTGCTTCCCAGCCAAGTAGCTACCCCAGTATGTAACAGTAACACAAATTAACTGTTAAACTTAGAGTCTGTGAGAATTTTGCTTCTGTTCTTTGTTTTAACGTAGTTGCAATTAATGTCCTTGGGTGTGGATAAGAAATTATGAGGTCTGTTCTTTGTGAAACTCTTCAGTAAGTTTCTTGTTGCAAGCCTAGAAAATATTTTAATAACTATCTGATCAACTGGAAAAGAAACAAGACAAAGTCAACTTTTCCACAGTCTGTGAGCAGTTGGTTAAATGATAATTGCCTCAATATTAATTCTGAATATAATTTTTGCCAGAATTGAGCAGCTGCTAATCTGTTTTAGTCTCCTAAAGCCTTTGTTAAAAAACAGAGAGCAAGCTTCTCTCTAAATATACTGCCAATTTTATTTGTGAACCTATGCTTCAGGTGTTCACAGTCATCTGTGTAAAATAGCACTCTTTTAACTTAAAACTGGAAGAATGCAAGCCCTTGTAGCTATCTAGTAGCACTATTTGCTCTGTGCATTTCCTCAACAATCATAGCCCCAAATACAGAGGAGGTTTCTCACACCTGACAGCAGCAGTGGTCCCCTAGAGCTCAGTTTTGATAGTAGATGCTGTGAACAAGGAAGCCACGCTGCTTTGTCAGAATACTGTCACATTTCTTTCTTAGATGGAAAAAAGATGGTGCTTGATGATATTTTTACGCGTCATTTAGATCACTGCAAAATGTGTGGGTTGCATGTTTTACTCTGAGTGACTTAAAGCGATGATCTATTCTATTATAGGTGACGTTAAGCTATGATCTATTCCAGTAATAAAGACAGGAGTACAAAAACAACCATACACTGTAAATCAGGGCGAGCAACAGCCATCCAGTGTTTCAATCATCGTGTGAATGGGCCTCAAGTCATTCTTAAAGTTCACCAAAAATCTAAACTGGGAGTGAAAACATGTACAGCCTACAATTTAACACTCAAGATTGGATAAGACTAGTTTGCCACTCAGCCGGCCCAAATGTCCACCTTCACTTAATGCATCTGTGACTCGTACAGTTCTGATAGCATACACAGCACGTAGCCAACGGTGAAACAATCTGTCCCTATGGTGTTTTCATGCAGCCTTGAAAATTTATCTGGCCCTAGTCTCTGGATCCCACTGATTGGCTTTCAGCCTTGACACCCAGTCATGCTTGGGCCAATCTGGGCTAACAGAAATGGGACATCTCACAGCATCGTGTTGTGCACGGGAACCATGACACAACATGGTGCTGTTGCAGATGAATGATGCAATAATACTTCACTGATTGAGTAGCACATGTGAATAAGGGAAAAACATAAAAGTACGGGAGGCAAAAAAAGCCCAAACCATGAACAAGTAGAAAATAAGAAAGACAAACACTCTAAGCTGGCAAAATGAATTCAATATTTTAAAGCTTAACCTTATTATCCAAATATTTTAATATATGTGAGAGAAGCTATTTGTTACCAGTGTTTGCTCCGGCTCCAAAAGAGGATTGCACACCAAGAAAATTAGTCTATAGGTGCACTACTCTCTATACTGTAAAACAATAAAATAACAGTATTTGCCATTATTTTGTGCTTATAACAAGTGTAGTCATATTGTAACAGATATGTTGATGGAACAGCATAAATTCTAAATTTCGAATATTTTTTTTTCTACATTTCTGTTTCTAAAACAGTTAGCAGACATTAAAACTTAACAAAAAAAAAAAGTGATGATTTATAAAAAAAATAAATAAATAAATAAATAAATAATAACAATAATAATGATAAAAATTAAAATTAAAAAGGCCTGCAGATGAATCAAAACTCCCCTGCACCCCTAAGAGCTCAAAATTGTTGTTTTCACTATGTAATCTGCCTGAGGACTTTTAACTAGGGTGCATTTTGCACACAGGAGGTTTAATAAAGCCAGTCCAGTCCAGAATCTGAACATGTTAATTTATGCCAATCAATGTTTCTGAAAATATAGAATATACCTTAGTAGTAGTTATACTGGCATCTTATGTGTGCTTTTTTCCTTTGGCTAGTGAGCTGAAAAGATAAAAACGGAGCCAAAATTGCTGCGTGCCAGCTCAGGTTAATGATGCGTTTTACACTAACTCCTAACTGGCAACAGTCCCACAACGTAAAATCGACCACTCTGGCAGAAATGGAAGACTCTTATGACAAAGTTTAGATGCCAATACTATAAACAATTGTAAAAAATCAATTTAGGACAACAATGCAAAATGAATTTTGCAGGCACTTGCTAGAATAAAAATGGAACTACAGCCAAAGACTGATATAGATTAAGGCCACAGCCAATCACAGCCTGTCCATCACTGAAGGAAAAAAACAAAACATGTATTCATGAAATGTTTAGCAGTGATCAAGTCATCCTGATTCCATCTGGGATACAAGCCACATGGACACCAGTACAGACAAATCCTTCCAGTTTCAGTTTTTATCAGTCAATAAATGCAAACTTATATTTACTCTTACTGAGCACTCAAAGCTCATTTCACACTACAAGCCAAACTTACCAATTCACACAGTGTTTTATTAGTTTCAAGAAATATTTGGTGTCTTTAAACACCTTTTACCTCCCATGCACACATTCATAGGTCAGTCGATGCATCTAAGGGGTAATGTGTGGTTTAGTATCTTGCACAGGGGCACCTACATCAACTTAATGGCAAAAAAAAGAGAAAGACAGGTTGGGCGAGGTAACCTACTTATCCAAGCACGAGGTGATTTGTGCGTGAATTATTCAGCTACTGACACTACACCATAATTGTAAACTAAAAACGAACAGGAGACTGATGTTTATTTCAGTGTAATGGGGTAGAGAGCATTAAATGCCACAAGGAAACTTGTGAAATCAGCGTGGGATATAAAACCTGTAAAAAAAAAAAAAAAAATGAATTGAAAAAAAAAATCCTCCCTTTCATCATTGTAATGGTATTTGTAAATCTGGTCCTCTTACAGTATTACAGATGTCAAATTTAAAGAAAATGTAATGTTTTACTAAAAATCACCATAAAGAGCCAGAATTAAGCCTGAAGAGTGTAACAAGCCCCACAGATACAGCATTTTCTAGTCACAGTTTGATTACTCACAGAGTATTCAGCTTGGCTAAATACCTGCTGTCTCTTGACAATATTAATGCTCAAACTAATTACATCTTACACTGCTCGCTCTGTGTGAACAAATTATGCAAAAGCAACATAAATTTGTTACTACAGGAATCCAAGTCATCTCTGGCATCCACGTGTGATGGCACAAATCATCCCAGAGCAGTTACAATTAAATCTTACATGACAGGTTAGGAATAAAGATGACTGCCTTGGGTATCATAAACAAATAGTCTATGGGTATATCTTTGGGGAAAAGGATAACAGCAGCTTGATCATAAAAATTACATGAAAACACCTCATGAATTAAAAAAGAAAAAAGAAAAGAAGTCTGACTCTTCTTACTGTGGAGGGCATAACTGAAGAGTACTGATCAACCCAGACTCCTCAAGTCATAAACTAATGTCTCTTTAACTTCCCAGCTGTGCTGTATAAACACATTTGTGCTGTCCTTACAACGTAGTCTGTCCTAACCTCCAAGAGCGTCTACACTGTAATATTACTGTCACACAGGAAGAGATGAGCCTGGGAGAGCATGGACAGCACAAAGCATTTTGCATTCAGTGCATTAAGTCTCCTATTATGGGGAAAAGAGACAAACAGAAAAGCTCAGCAGAAGAACGTGTAAACGAAGGGCCTATGGCAGCGGCATCGCCATCTCGACATGAAGTCAATACTAGGGCCAATATGGATGAAGGCTCGGGCTTGACCATGATACTGGAAGAATTACGGGACTTTCGAAGAGAGTTCCAAGAATTTAAATCCGACTTGGTCAGAGCCAATAACAGGATAACCGAAGCAGAAACCCGCATTGCAAAGCTGGAAGACCGGGTCCAAAACGCGGAACAGGTGATGCTAAAGATGTTAAAAATTATCAACGAGCAAGAAAACAAAATTGTGGATCAGGAAAGCCGGGCCCGGCGAAAGAATCTGAGGCTGTATAATGTCCCTGAAGGAGTGGAGGGGTCTTCGATGACAGTTTTTGTGGAAAAAGTATTGACGGAATGCCTCGACCTCCCCCAGGGCACAGAGCTTGGTATTGAGAGATCACACCGGGCCCCGGGAGCAGTGAGGAACCGAGAGGGAACCCCACATTCGATATTGATTTGTTTTGCACGTTACAACACCAAGGAAGAAGTTTTGCGTAAAGCGTGGGCCAAGAGGACTGTTCTGTTGAACGGTCAGAAAATATATTTCGATCAGGATTATGCACCAGCTATTCTGCGAAAACGTAAAGGCTACGCTGAAGCTAAAAGAGCTCTGAAACAACAGAACATAAGGTTCCAGACTCCTTATCCTGCTAAATTGAGGGTCTTCTATCAAGAGGGAACCATGCTTTATGCGACGGCGGAGGAAGCAACCGCGGACATGCGGACAAGGGGATTTCAGATCGATAAAGTTGCCCTGAAGCAGACCTTAACGGAACAGCTGTCAAATTTGACGTGGGCGAAGATTGGAAAGTCGCAGCGGTGTGACTCGGAGGGACATAGAGAAAGTCCCAATAGTGAGCAGCTTCAGCTATCTAGAAGGTGCTCTCCCTCTACGACAGGAGACTAATGGAGATATACTGTGCGGCCGCAATGGGTGAGATAACAAATACTTTTCCCTTATTAGATGATTAAGATTGCAGAGAGACTATGGAGAAATGCACCTTAAAGGAGCTAGCAGGGGCCCTTGCCCTCCAGTCAGGGGAGGTTTCCCCCTGTCTATGGGATATACGTGCCAGGGTCTGTTAGGACTGACCCCAACCTTGGAATCACATATTATTTTTGTTTTTTTGTCTTGTTTTGTTTTTTCTTTGTCCGATTCTGGACGATTGTGGTTGTTTATTATTTGGGTTGTTAAAGGGAGTTTACCAGTTGATAAATTAATTAAGTCTGGATATTTTATTTCGGATAAATGACTACTAGAGGAATTAAGGTTATATCTTTTAATGTGAATGGGCTCACGAATCCCATTAAACGAAGTCGAATCTTGAATAAAATGAAGAAAGATCGAGCGCAGATAGTATATTTACAAGAGACACACTTGAATAATAATGAACATGAAAAACTCAGGAGGATGGGTTTTACAAATATGTTCTCCTCAGCGTATGAATCAGGCCGCAGACGGGGCGTGGTAATCTTGATTTCCAGGGCACTGAACTTTGAAAAGTCATTTGAACTTAAAGATAAGGATGGGAGATTTATACTGGTACGGGGAACAGTTGATGGTAATCAGGTTACTCTAATGAATGTGTACGCCCCACCAGGAAGTGACCTAAGTTTTTTTAAGTACATTGTTAACATAATGGTGACAGAAACTCAAGGCCCTTTAATTTGCGGCGGTGATCTGAATATACGCCTACAACCGGACCTAGATAGCTCTAAAAGAAAGAAGCCGGGATCGAGTACATTATACAAAAGAATCTCAGCACTGTTCGATGAGGTGGGTTTAATTGATGTATGGAGAAATCGCTTTCCTACAAGGAGGGATTACTCTCATTTTTCAGCCCCACACTCACTTTACACGAGGATAGATTATTTTTTAATGTTTGGAAGAGATAGGGATAAAATCTTAACATGCGAGATGGGCTTGATAGATATAAGTGATCACGCACCGCTGTACCTAACGATTGATATGAATGTACACCCAAAAGTTTCAATTTGGAGATTGAATTCATCCCTGCTTAAAGATGTAGAATTTAGGAAAGTAATAAAGGCAGAGCTCAAAGATTACCTTGAAATTAATGATAATGGGGAGGTTTTACCCCCGATACTATGGGACGCATTAAAAGCTGTTATGAGGGGGAAGATTATAGCATTTGCCTCCTTCCAAAAAAAAGCAAGAGAGAAAAAAATGGAAGATTTACAAGCGATTCAAAAACAATTAGAAAGTGAGCACAAACATAAGCCTTCAGCGGGCACCTTGCAGAAACTAACAATGATTAGAAATGAAATAAATACGCAGAGTATACAGACGATAAAGAGAAAATTGTTATATTTGAAACAGAAACATTATGATGGAGGATCGCAATCAATGAAAATTTTTGCATGGAAACTTAAGAAGAAGATAGCGGAGAATACTGTAACTAAAATCAAACACCCAGAGACGGGGAATATAATGACTCATCCTTGCAAGATACAAAACGCCTTTGAGTCATTTTATAAAACATTATATGCGGGAGTCCCAGGGGGGGCTGAACACGAAATGGACAACTTCCTGAACTCTTTATGCCTACCAAGCTTTAACGAGGAACAAAATAAAACGATGATAGCGGAGGTGACGGAAGCTGAACTTATGAATGCCATCAATAGGCTGAAATCAAATAAGTCACCAGGCTCCGATGGTTACACCGCGGAGTGGTATCGGGAATTCAAACAGGACTTGATCCCTACACTACTTACTACTTTTAACTGTGTGTTAAAAACAGCGCAAATTCCACCGAGTTGGAAGGAGGCAATTATTTCGGCTATTCCGAAAGAAGGGAAAGACAAAATGGAGTGTGGCTCATATAGACCTATTTCTGTCCTTAACATAGATTATAGATTGTTTACTTCGATAATGGCCAGGAGAATGGAAGAATTTTTACCTGACTTAATTAGCAATGATCAAACGGGGTTTATAAGACGACGACAGACCCAGGATAATATACGTAGAACTCTTCATGTAATACATCAGATACAGACATCTAAGAGTACAGCCATGCTTATGAGTATTGATGCAGAAAAAGCCTTTGATTCTGTAAATTGGGACTTTCTATATAAAGTCCTGGATAAATTCGGCTTACATAAGGGAATTGTTGATACGGTGAGGGCACTATACACTAACCCCACCGCAAGAATTAAAGTTAATGGTTCTCTCTCAAATAGCTTCGTTCTGCAGAGAGGAAATAAACAAGGCTGTGCTTGGTCCCCGCTCCTGTTTGCATTGTACTTAGAACCCTTGGCACAATCAATTAGACAAAATAAAGACATTAAGGGGATCACTATTGCAGGACAGGAACACAAGCTCGCTTGTTATGCGGATGACATATTGATTTATTTAGATCAGCCCACTAACTCCTTGCCTTCGCTGATGAATCTGTCAAAAATTTGGGAAACTCTCTGGATATAAAATTAATATGTCTAAAACTCAAATTCTCAGCTATAACTACAACCCCCCAGCTCACATGGTTGTTCAATATCCAATGAATTGGCAAGCACAATCATTGAAATATCTAGGAGTTGTTATTCCCAAGGATTTAACTAAACTATCTGAGGAGAATTTTGGTTCTCTACAAAGGAGAATAGTGGGTGATATTAGGCGATGGAACATGATCCCCTTTCTTTCTTTACACTCACGAGTTGAATCTATTAAAATGAACATCTTGCCAAGAATATTATATTTATTCCAAACATTACCAATATCCATTGATCCAAGTCGTTTCAATGAATGGGATAAAATAATATCGCGGTTTATATGGGGGGGGAAGCGGCCGAGGGTTTGTTTTAAAACTTTACAATTACATAAGAAGGTGGGAGGATGGGGGTTGCCATCACTAAAAAATTATTATCGGGCTGCTCAGTTGAAAACGGTGGTTAATTGGTGTGATACAAGCTACCAAGCACACTGGAAGACTATAGAGGAGAATATGTTTTCCTCCCCAATACAAGCTGTCCTGATGGACTCGAATATTCGAAAATATATTGACAAGATTCATAACCCCTGGGTGTCGTGCACACTTAATATATGGAGAAAAGTCGTGAAAGAATTCAAACTTGAACAGGATTTGGCTTTATTCAAATGGTATGCATATGATTCTGACTTTGCCCCGAATAAATTGGACTCACGTTTTAAAAGCTGGCCTGCTAAAGGGTTATCTACATATGATAGTTTGATAAAGGATGGGAACCTTATTAGTTTTGACACGCTGAAACAGAGACACAATCTAGAAAAACAGGATTTTTTTCGATACTTGCAAATAAGACACTATATAAAGACAACAATCGGTCAGATGTCAAATACTAACGTGGAATTGGTAACTTTATTTAGACAGGCGTACAGTGGGGATGTTGACACAAGACTCATTTTTTTTTGGTACAATTTTTTTATAAATAAGCTTCCACACTCAACTGATTATGTGAAGATGTTATGGGAAAAGGAGGGAGGGATGTGTATTTCTAGGGAAGAATGGACTCAGATGTGGGAATGGCAATGGAGGAGTACTTCCTCCAAAAGCTGGAGGGAGTTCGGATGGAAAACTCTGATAAGGTTCTTTATCACTCCATGTCAAAAGGCTCACTATGATGGGAATCCTCCCGTGTGCTGGCGAAACTGTGGATACCAAGGAGCCCATCACACCCATATTATGTGGGACTGTCCTGTGCTACGGACTTACTGGAAAGACATTCATGGTATATTACAAGGCATTTTTAACTGTACATTCCCTCAGGATATGAAGACAATTTTTTTTGGCTGTATACCGCAGAACTGGTCCAAAAATGACATATGTCTGTTAAGAGCTTTATTGGTTGCAAGTAAGAAATGTATAACAAAGAAATGGTCCTCGCAAGACATACCGACTTTGTCATTATGGTGGGAAATTACGTTAGAGATATATAGGATGGAGGAAGTAACAGCTCATGTTAATGACAGGATGGCCTGGTTCCATCTGTGCTGGGATAAGTGGGTCCAATACGTTAATACCTATAAACCGAATTTTCTCTTTAAAGCTTGAAACCACCAATTTAGTTAATTGTTTACTCCCGACAGAGCTTTCTCCTTTTATTTTATATATATAATTTTTTTTCCTTTTTTTTTTTTTTCTTTCTCTTTCTTTCTTTCTTTCTTTCTTTCTATCTGTCTTTCTTTCTTCTCGTTTTGTTTCGTTTTTCTCTTGTAAACTGTGTTAATTAATGCCTGTAATCATCTTTATGAGGTAATATTGTAGAAATAAAGAATATAAAAAAAAATTAAAAAAAAAAAAAAAGTCTCCTATGAACCGCAGTCAAATGAAGCATAATATTCAGTAACCCAAAGGAGCACATACAGCGAAAATAATAATTTCACATCTATCAAAACACAACAGAATAAAATACTTGTGTGCGTCTTCAGGACAGGAGCTGCCTCCACACTAAAAGTTTTCTGGATGTAAAGTCGACCGAGACAGGAGTTTGTGTTTTGACTGTGGCAACATTAGTAAATAATTCTGTGAATGTCTTTTTATGATGTAACATTTCTGGTGAAAGAAGCTTAAAGTAGAGTGTGATCACTTCAAAATGTCAAATACTATAAAGTAACAGTAAATGCATGGCACAGTAGTGCCGTGGTTAGCACCACGTATTAGAGCAAGAATGTTCAAGTTACCAATTAGTCGCCTGCCGCTATACCCAGGATGGAGGACCGATTTGCACATCAGGACTGCTACAGATCTTTACGACACTTTAAACACATAGCTCTGCTGTTAAAGCGATGAATGTATATTGTCTGCAAGTGACAGTCTATGGCTGTCTGTGTTTCTGTGTTAGCCCTGTGATGGACTGCTGATTTGTCCATCATTTACCTCAATTCTGTCCCAGTCCCCCTGTGACCCCTCACTTCAATTAATAAAATGGATGTATAGAAATGATACAGTCACAACAACTATCATTATCAATTTAAAATAACAATAATAATGATACTTTCAGTTGCTCCCTTTTTGACAAAGAGCTGCCACATCAAGTTGCCAAATTATGTTGGATTTGATTTGGCAATTTATTTGAAGTTTTTTTTTTTTTTTAGCATTTCAGCTGAAATTTCCCTTATTTTAAGTTTTTACACTGGATGCCCTTCCTGATGTAACCCCAAAGGACTTTGGTGTAGTGTGAATGGGCACAAGCGGTGAAACTGAAATTATAGTTAAAAGTTCAAAATCTATGCACTCATTCACATTTTCTAAAGTGGGCCTACACTATGGAAAATTCCTGTACTGATACTAATCTATCTTGTGTTGTTGTTGTGTATTATGAATTTCATCTTTATCTGCCAACAAGCAGACTGAAGTCCAAAAAGGCTCATTTCTGCAGTGCATCAGTGCTTCCTGAACTGAGTACAGAGGTTTTGAGGTAAAGCATACTAACAAAAATGTCACGATGTACATAAAAAAAATAAGAGATTTATATCATTTGGCATTATTCATGATTAAAATCAATAAAAATGAAAATCTGCAATTGAATGAAGTAATTTCTCTTTTCTTGAATTTCCAATTTCTTCCATTTTTTTGAATGAAACTAATGAGCAGCTTACACTAATCTGCTACATTCAAAGTGGTACATTACAGGGTACTCGTCTGTCCACTTTATATAAGCTGTCATAGATCTTTATAGGACAGCCTATAACAGCAGAGTGATAATGTCTCTTCTTTTTCAATTTTTTCTTGAGTCACTCATCTCTCGCAAGTCTGTGGAGTGGGCGTCCTAACTATTACGCAAGCCTCCACTCCTCGTCTGTCGGGGTCTGGTGTCTATCAAACCATCTGCCATTTCTCCTTTAATGATACCACTCTTATCTCTTTACTGAACGCACTTACACTGGATGAAGGTGGTGGGAGCTTAATGCCACAGTGATGCCTGCTTGCAGACCTTGAAATGGAAATGCTGAAAATAGAGCTGCTGGATGATGACATTGGAGTGACAGTTTAAAATGACTCAAGAATAACAAAACTGCAGGTTTATGAGGGGAATTGCTAAGTACTGTATACACAACTCATATTTACAAGTACGAATACTAAGCTCTGCTTAGTTCTAAGGGTTTCTGCTGTCAATGTGTGAAATAACACGAGCATATGTATTGCAAAAAGTGGTGCTAACATGTTGGCGGAGGAAGCCTGACCTTTGCTTTCTTAACGCTGTTCATAATATTTCCCAGATCCTCCACGTCGAGCACCGTTTTTTTCTCATCTGGCAGACCGGACTCATCTTCATCACTGCTGGATTCCACTAGATCATCCTGGGGAAAAAAATGAAAGAAGAAATAAAGAAGCACAAAAAGTGGTTAAAAAACAAGGTCAAAATGGAAAGTCGGGGACACGGTGATAAAGATGAATGGCATGTAGTAAAGAAAGGCTCACATATGGTCCAATCCATAACAAAAAAAAAAAAAAAAAGAAGTTGTGATTGAGTGAGTGTGCTGATGTGGAACACATTTATTGAACATCGTTATGTCCTCCTGGGCTGCCTGATTAAATAAGAAAACTATGTATGCGTTTATGGCATTTCAGCAGATTTATCACGACACATGGCCGACATGTGCAGCAGGAGAATAAAATGCATGAGTGGTACAGCGGGTACATAAATCACCACGATGGTCCCCTCGCCACAGTTCTCAGCTCCTCTCGGTTCCGGCTGAATGTCACCTCTGCTGAGTGTTGCAGACAGAGGGGAGGAAGTCTCAGCTAGAGTTGGCTCTGAGGTCCCCGCTACCATGACAACTGATCATCTGTGTGTGCTGTGATGCATATGAAGGCTGTGTGCGCATGTGTGTACATAAAATGTCTTTTTGTACTTGTGAAATGTGTAATTTTAGAGAGCGGTGGGGGGGGGAAAAAAAGTGCTATTTTCATATTTTCACATGATAGACCGGTGTTAAGTGAAATACAACAATTTTCATGCAGAACATTAAATAACGCCACGCTGCACCTGAAAGTGCACATCGCTGCTACTAAATAAGGACCTAATAAGCCAAGTATAACACTCCTGAGAAATTCAGGCGTCTGATCTGATTTTAATCACATTGTTGAAGGAGTGCAACATGAAGCCATTAGCCTGGCCAGTCTGTTTCAGACTCCTGCTTGGAGTTCTAAAGTGCCCGTGTAATGTCATATTACATTATCCTAACCCAAAGGACAATTCTCCAACTAGATGTAAGCTGGATGCTTTCTCTATCTTTCTTTCTCCAGTTCTCTTTACCTGCTTCATTTAGAGTCGGTGGGACAAGCCTGGAGTCAAATAGTGAGGAAATAATATTACAACGTGTGGTATCGTATGCACAAAGCTGTTCTGATGATAGTTAACATTTTTATGTGGGTGTTTTTACTTTTATTTGTAGGCTGTCTATAAAAGATGACAGAGGCACCCTGATGTCACCCATTAATTTGTGAACTCTTTTTTTTTTTTTAAAGCATTTTGGGCGTCCATCATAGCCTTTTGGAGAGAGAGAGAGAGAGAGAGAGAGAGAGAGAGAGAGAGAGAGAGAGAGAGAGAGAGAGAGAGAGAGAGAGAGAGAGAGAGAGAGAGAGAGAGAGAGAGAGAGAGAGAGAGATCAATATCACTGAGACATCGAGGACAGTTGTGCCGCATGTACAGCAGTGGCTTATAAATCACATGCTAGGCCCACCCGAAAGCTTACCCTGGATTTATCCCCATTTCTTACTCTAAATGTAAACAGAATGATTTTCATGAAGTATTCAATAAGACGTGAATCACCTCTTGCTGGCCTTTAGAAACCACTTGGACATTTTTAAAAGCAGAACCCATGGCTATATTTCATATTCTGACTATAGTTTATAATCTCAGTCAGAAGCCAGAGAAATCAACATTTTTTCACTCAGAAGCTTGCTTTCACTATTATATAAAAATAGAGACACGCTACCAAAACTTGGACAACTGGTGTGGACCAATAAATATTTTTTCTGTCTGTCACACAGCAGGTAGATGTTTGCTGTAATATTTAAGAACAGCTGAATGAATGTTCAGAAACTAAATGGCTTATCAGCTAGTCATTTTAAGCACAAGGCCAGCCTTCACCCACAAAAGAACAGATTTGGTGATAATTAACATCGAGTATTCACAGCTTTGCCCATCAGCAGGGGCAAAAGGGGCGTTTGAACTACTGTTATAGATAATAATATTAAGATATACTATCTTAAAACAATCGCTCGGAGAGAATGACAGAAGCAAGAGGATGTCTCCTTTTCTCTGTCTGGGTGCTGGTTCCCTTCAAAAGTACAGGAAGAAACGTCCAATGGCAATTAAACACGGCTCCTAGAAAAGCTGCTAAACGTTGATACAAAGTTTCCAAGTTGGCAATAATGAAGCGAACTGATGCGTGATAATGACAGCTGGAAGTGAGAGGCGTGTCAGGCTGCCAAGCTGAGACGGTATAGGCTCAAACATATTTAAAAGCAAATATCTGGATCCCAAAAATGTGAATAATTGAATATTTTGATGAAGACTTTAATAAAAACAACTTTCCTGCCCTTACCTCAGAGCTGTTATTCTGTGGAGAGGCCTTCTTCTCTTCTTCCTGTCGCTCCTTCCTCTTGTTCTTACAGGAGCCCTCAGTCTTGCACTTCCCACTGCAGCTCTTTTTCTCGCCCTTTGCCAGAGTCTTTAAGCGGTTCAGGAACTTGACCTTCCAGGTCAGGAAGTCTGCCTGGATGCTGCCATTAAGACTCTTCACCACATTACAGTCGCCTTCTCCCCTGGTCATGATTCGTCTGCCACTCAGCATCCACAGCCACTTGTCCACATTTTTACACACCTGTATGAAAAAAGCAGGTTGAATTCTTAGTAATTACTGAAAGCACTGAAGTGATTCAGGCTTAATAAACTGCTGAGCTACAGCCTTGAAGCTTTAGACATCCTCTGAATAGCTGACTATTATCAACCAGTGTCATTCTTCTCATTTTGTGAAAACCTTTCATACCGTGTTGTAATGGCCAACATAGACAGAGTTTCCAAGGCCAAACACTGCATATCTGAGTCCTTTCAAGTAGGTCTTCCCATATCTGAAGTCAGTGGATGCCTCTTCGAGCCACTTGCAGAACCACTCAGCATTTTCTGTGGGCTGTCCATCAGTGTAAGTTGCCACAAGAAACACGCACACCGACTTACTGATGCACTAATGGGAGAGGTAAACACAGCATGTAGGAAAGAGTTAAACAGGAGGAAAAAAGCTTAGTGTTTCTTCATTCAAGACTTTTTTTGTCCAAATATGGAAACACTTATCTGTGGGACTAACTAGGGACGAAATGCAGTGAGAGGTTGATACACTAACACTGGACACTAACTGGATGTACTGCTGACACATAATTACGTACCAGCTAGTCCTAATTAATTAAGCAATTACTAACACCCTACTCTCGCCTGTGGCTACAAACTAAGCAGCAGCAGATGCAATAAAGAAGCCACTTGAAGTGGTATAGGCATTCCTAGGTGTTTTCAGCATGTCCAAATGGAAGCAAACCCCAGGGCAGAACACCGTGAAGATGTTATTTTTCCCGACTGGCTTGGGAATCTATGTATCTGCATCTGGTGGAAGGGAAGTGCCAGAGAGAGAAGGAAGTCTGAGCAAGTCTGGTTAGACTGCTGCTGGAGAAGCAGTGGAAAATGGATGGTGGATGTTTTTTTGTTACTGAACCAACAGTAGCTCAAATCCACAAATAATGCAGTCATCTATTTTCTTCTGTTTACGTAACTCAGGGTCACAGTTGGGGAGGAATCTATAAACAAGAGGCAGAGTACACCCTGGACAGGTAGATGGAAGCTGGAGTATCCAAAAAGGTTCATGGTACTCCGGCTTCCTCCCATCTCTCCATATGTTTGAAATGTTTGAAATAAAATGAACTGAACTGAAACAGGGTCAAATGTGCCAAACAAAAAGGTTCCTTCCTCTGATGCCTGACCAGTAAATCAGTCGCACTGAAGGAGAGATGTCTGCAGACACATTTCACGTAGAGCTTTTCTGTCACTGAAAACTGTATCACTGTCCCTTTGAATAAATAGTTATTTTCCTTTTTCTGCTGTCAACCAGCCAACCAATCTCCTATTCATCTCGAAATGCAGCACAGAGGGACTGTGCTCACAAAAATAAAAAGACTGATGAAAACAATCCATCTTGCTGCAGATGAGCAGGAACATGTTTGCTCTCTGCACCGGCCGTTTGAAGGCTCAAGCAGAAATGAAGCTTAAGCTGAGCTGGCAGTAATAGAACTTGAGGCTTATCACGCCAGTGTTTGCTGTCAAGCTTTGAAAATAAGAGTAACGATTTTTATTTTCCTTTGATTAATTCTGTTCTAATCAGGTGTTCCCTGGAAGTACACACAGGCAGGTCTTATGAGCTCACAGTTACATTTTAGAGATTTAATTAGCACCCAACAGCTGCTTCTGAGCATCCTGTAAACAGCATTTAATTGCTTACAGAGTACCCATCTGACAGCTGCATTAATCTTTCATTTATTCTCTATGATGCCACAGGTAGGGGTGATAAAGAAAAGTTTGCCAGGTCTCCTTAGAGGATCTGTGGAACCAGCTCCCAGTTTGGATTTGGGGTGTAGACACCATCTTACTTTGCAGATTAGTCTTAAACTTTCCTTTTAGATAAACTATTAGACAAGTATTACTAAATAGTAGAATTAAATATTTGGGTTGGCCCATATGCCCTTGAACCACCCTCAGTTATGCTGCTAGTGGCTCTGGACCTCTTGTGTTTTGTTGTGCAACTAGCCTCTGGTCACTTTCCCTCCATATGCACTTACATATCAACACCTTCTCCCTCCAGCGGTGTCTATGGTTTCCAAGATGCACGGTCCCTGTCCGGCTTCACTGGTCCATCAACCAGCCAACTATGTCACTTGTGTGTTGTTTGTCATCTCTGTGCTAACCTTCTCTGTCTATACTTCCCCCATACTCCCCAACAGGACTTGGCAGACACCTAGCATTCCCCTGAGAAGTGTTTGCTCACAGGGTGAAACAGTACAGGGTCTCTACCTTACAGTATAAAGCAGTCTAATATGAAACTGAAAAGCATATTCTGCTTTGGTTGGCTTACCTCATCAGCAAGCTGATCATCTGGATCGTAGTCCTTCATGTCAATCACCTCGGCTGGTAAACCCAAAGACTTCACCTCCTCTGACAGCTCGTTCGCAAAGCCCTAAACATATGGAGAGTCTCAGATGGTGCTTTTAAGATGTCAGTAAAGACTAAATTACCACATGCTGAGTACTTTTCAAAATACTATCGATTTAAATTTGAGTTGCGTTTAATGTGCTTGATTACATGTGTGTAAAATTTAGTGCTCAGAGTTTTTGACTCAGGAACTGGTTGATGAAATTTAGCTTAGCATTGCTGTATGCAACAGAAAGCTTTACTACCACTGTGCTTTGTGAGATGAGGAGTGCTACTGATGCATTAAAATGCAGTAGCTTTACCACGCTAGAGCAAAAATATGCACAAGGGTAATGAATTGTTATTGCAGACTGTGAAAGTTACACATGAGCCTTGATACAGAAACTGTTAATCAGTGTAGTGATTCAGGTTGTCAATGATCTGTAGAGTAATTATAATTACTAGTATTACTATTTTGTTTTATTTTTAAAAGGGTAAAGGGGTTTGCGTGTCAGTGGCCCCCTGTGACAGGAGAGACAGGCTGGAAAACCAACAGGAGGTTTCTGATCAGTCGCTTTCTCTGTGTCTCATATTTTCTCTGCTCTCATCTGGTCACTTTAGATTTGCAGGAAATAACTTTTGTACCTTTGCAGTCCCGGTTTGTGAGCCATAGAAGATTTTGACTCCTGACACATGAACCTCCTTGGTCTCTCTGTCGTTCTTCTTTGCAGCTTTGTCAACTTTGTCGTTCTTCTCTTTGCTGGCATCTTTAGAAACGCTTTTCTGAAAGCAGATCAGTGCAGCGATAAATGGAGCTGTTTCCGGTCAAGACAGCGAGACCTTAAGAAGCACTGCAGAGACCGTTTAGAGACTAAAACACATACACAAATTAGAGTAAGGTATGAGTAAGTGCCTCACCTTCTTCAGTAAGAACCAGAGCCCAAAAACAAGCGCAGCAGCTGAGTACAGGTACAACCTGCTGTGCCATAACCACATGAAATAGCTCTCAGTGGGACTGCGGGCATCCTGAGAAACTGGAGGGAGAAAACACATCAAACTGAGTCCTCAGATCCTGAACTGCTTTGATGAAGAAAACAGCCACATCATATTTGTTTCTGCCAAACCACAGCTGACCACATGCAACAACAAAACAGAATTAAATCCCAACCTGAAGCTACCTGCGAAAAATAAAAGTCGGGGGACTGGCGAGCAACGCATGCTAGCTAGTAATGCTACCCTCCTTTAGCCAAAACACAGCTTGAAGAGAGTTTTCAGTTGCTTTAAATATTTAAAATAAACTCACCTTTTGAATCCGAGGCAGAGACGCTGGAGGCCAAAAGCAATACAAATACGATAAAAGTTGGCATTGCTGTAAGTAACTACTTGCACACAGTCTTCAGCACCTGAAGCTCTGCGCAACCATATTCTTTGCCGATATGAATGCTGGGAAGTTGAGTTCGGATCGTCCAGCGGCTTGAGTTTGTTTGCTTATGGACATTCAGACTTTTTAAAAAGCAGCTGAAGTTAAATTAAACGATGAAATTCATCTTCTTGGATTTAATTTTGAATATTTTACTCATTCATACCTATATGCTTTATTTTGAAAGTCTATAGAGGAAGTGGTTCTATTACACTATGTCTATTTTGATTTTCTTGTTGTTTCCAGAAGGATTTTTAATTTGTCCTTTTTATTTTAATTCCTTTTAACATTTTGTAAACTGACGCCAGATGAGGAGACCCGGACATTAAAAATAAAATGAATGCAATGTCAATTGATATTGAACAAATAACTGCACTTATGCATTCTGGTAAGCTAGCTCGGTTACAAATACCTCTAGTCGTTTTTGTAGATCGCCCTCTTGTGGTCATATGGAGGAACGATTAAAATATGCTAACGTTCAAATTAATTACAACACTGAGGCTTGAGAAAAGCTGTGAGCTATTTTCTGGTAGTTGTGTTAACTTCCGTGATAATGTGACAACTATTATTAGGCGAAATCACTAACGTGCAGAGAAAAGTATGATAATGTAGGAAGAAAGAACTGCAGGTGGCTTTAAATTGAAACGGAATATTTTCTGCCCTCCAGTGGTCACAGCGGCGAACTGCACATAGAAATTCGTCAAACTTGCATTAATGTAGGCATGACAGCGGCATTAAGCACGTCCGATTATTCATTTCAAAATAAGACTTACACGTAGTTCAAAACGTTTTTAATACTTAACGCTGTCAATAACAATAAATAAGAATAGATTGTGCTGTCAGACAATTAAATATGATGTTATCTCATAACTCTGCAGCCATTAATCTAACAGTGCCCAATTTATGTGGCGTTTTATTTCGAAAATAATAACAGTTTGAAAAGTTAAATTTCATAAATATGTATTTAATTATGCATATATGTATTTATTTAATTTATTAAACGAATAACAACAAAGAAAACAAAACTGACTCGGAACTGATGTTCGAAGTCACAGTTTCATACCGAACAGCCATTTAGGATACACTCGAAGAATACGGGTGGTGTTGTGATAGCGTACGTTTCTTGTCAGCGGCGCTTGCTTCGCAACTGTTTGTGGTAATCGCAAATATGTCGATATTTACGCCAACGAATCAAATCCGGCTGACCAACGTAGCGGTGGTGAGGATGAAGAAAGGCGGGAAGCGATTTGAAATCGCCTGTTACAAGAACAAAGTTATGAGCTGGAGATCAGGAGCGTGAGTACCAGGAGATGTTAACGCCTCCTGTGCCTGATTGCTGTTTTACTTCGTTGTTGCTAGAGGAAACTTTGACAATTCATTTCTCTTCCACTTTAAATCCTCTCGATGGTCGTTACATGCTAAATCAGCCAAAAATGCTCCAAAACGTCATGTTTTCATTACAGAGAGAAGGACCTGGACGAGGTTTTGCAGACGCACTCTGTTTTCGTCAATGTTTCCAAAGGCCAGGTGGCGAAGAAGGATGACTTAACCAAAGCTTTTGGGACTGACGACCTTACAGAAATCTGTAAACAGGTATAAAACATCCCCATACGTACACATTGTAAGCATAAGCCATGCCATTTACTGCATGTAGGCTTGGTTGTTTTGTTTTTTCTCCTGAAGATCTTGGCCAAAGGAGAGCTCCAGGTGTCAGACAAAGAGAGGCAGACTCAGCTGGAGACCATGTTCCGGGATATAGCTACTATTGTGGCAGAGAAGTGCGTCAACCCTGAAACCAAGAGGCCGTACACAGTCAGTCTGATTGAGCGGGCCATGAAGGACATCCACTACTCTGTCAAGCCCAACAAGAGCACAAAGCAGCAGGTGAGGAGGATACCATGTGTTTCCCTTTCTTGTGTTGTGTTAGTAAATGGGCTGGTTCTTATTTAGCATCTTTCTACTTTACCTGAGCACTCAAAGCCCTTTAAGCAGATATCTGGGGAGCTCAGAGTAGAGGTGCTGCTCGTTCATGTCAAAAGAGCCAGTTTAGATGGTTTGGTCATCTCAGGCCTGCTGGGCACCTCTATTTGGAGGTTTTCTGGGTATGTATGTATGTATGTATGGAGACCCTGTGGGGGGATGCAGAACCTGCTGCAGAGCTTAAATTTCTTATCTGGCCTGAGAGCACCTCAGGATCTCCCAGGAGGAACTGGAGGCTTAACATGGAGCCAACAGCAACTTCAGATGGAAAATAGTGCACGAATGGGTGTATTTTCCTTTAAAGTCATTAAAAATCATGTTAAATATATTTAAAAAAAATTCTAATTCATCCATCCATTTTCTTTAAAACTGGTTTTATATATACGGGTCTTGAGAGAGGTGGCTGGCGTCTACTCCATAGCACTAGGGCATTAGGGCATCCTGGCTAACACAGACAGACAACCTCAGGCTCTCATATTCACCTACTGCCAATTTTGAATCACCAGTTCCTCTGATAGTCCAAAGACTACGAGATGAATCTAGAGCACTTGGAGAAAACCCACACAGACACAAGAAGAACAAGCAGACCCCACTAGAAAGTTCAAGCCAGGAAGCTTCATATTTTTTCAGTAGTTTGAGTTTTGTGTCTAAAACAAATAAATAGACGAGAGTGAATTCAAAGTCTTTTGCCAGTGACAAGTAAACAAAGAGCAACTAAATGTTTGAAGCTCGGTGATCACACATACTCTGCCCCTCTGACTTCAGTTTGTTGGTGTGGAAGTTGTTGCAGTTATAATCTGTGTATTTCAGGCCTTCTCTGCAGTGAATGATGATGCTTTTTTACATCATTGATAAACAGATGTGTGCTGTTGTTTTCAGGCCCTGGAGGTGATTCGGCAGCTGAAGGAGAGCATGGAGATCCAGAGAGCCCACATGAGGCTGCGGTTGGTGCTGCCAGCCAAAGAGGCCAAGAGGCTGAAGGAGAAGCTGAAACCGCTCCTGCAGGTCGTGGAGAGTGAGGATTTTGATGAGGAGCTGGAAATGGTAAGCGGCGTTTAATGGTATTTGTGGTTGTGACTGAATAATCTCTACTTTCATTCAATAATATGAACAATTCCATGAAGCTCTGCTGATCAGCTTTGTGTTTTTTAAACTGAAATTTTGTCTCTTACCATATTATAATGTAAAGCCAATATTATTATCCCTTTATTACTCTTTATTTTTCCCGGGTGTGCGTCTGTCAGGTGTGTCTGGTGGATCCCGGCTGCTTCAGGGAGATCGATGAGCTGATCCGCTGTGAGACTAAAGGCCGAGGCTCTCTGGAGGTTCTCAGTCTCAAGGATGTGGAGGAGGGAGATGAGAAACTATAGTAACCCTGCCCGTCAGAACTCTGCACCTTATCCACACTAACACGCTTCATTAGGGCACACAGACTGCAAACTCATGAAAAAAAATCTATGTTTATGGTCTGATTTATCACAATTTCAGCCACTTTCACCCTGTAAGGATTAATTTGACTGAAAGAAGTTATAATTTGCTGAGTGGAATATATTTTGAAAGCAGGTTTGAGAATTTATGCCTGAACTTTAAAGTCGGTGCTTATTTCTGATGTTTTTTCTTTTATTTATTCACTTTTTTTTAAGTCGATTACTAATTTAGCAGAACGTCTACACAAAGTCGTGTGCCATGTAGTCGCGCTCAGTATCCCATCCTATTATCTGTGGATCATTTCTTTATCCTGGTAAATTCTATTTTATTATAATAAGTTTGGTCTGTAATAAACACTATACAAAATATTATCTCTTGGGGGATTTTTCTCATATACGCTGCTTTGCAGAGGCGGCGCAGTGGTGCAGTGGTTCACACTGTCTGCTCACAGCAACAGGGTTCCTGTTGCCTTTTACCTAATGACAGCTGGGAGGGGCTCCAGGCCCCCAAGACCCAGAATTGGTAAAGCAATTAAGAGGATGGATAGTAAACCAGCACAGGGTAATGACAAATTCACCTCTGTTTTATTCTTTAAGAAAAAAAATAATGTACAGAATTCCATGGAATATCCTGTTTATCTTAAAGGTGTTCAGAAAGGTGACAATACAGCATTTGTAAATATCATTAGTAGAAGAAACTATAAAGTAAAAGTGAGATGCAGCCCAAAGAGTGATGCAACTGTTGTTGTTTTTTTTAAATTAGAAGTCAAACAAAAGAAATACAGCTGAGAAATCAGATCCTCGTTCACACATGAATATCAGAGACTGTCAAATTCAGAATGAGGATATTTTCCACAGTTTTCCTTTCTCACATGCAGCACACACAGGAAACGGTTCACTTCTGCTTGTTGGATTATAATCTATGCTTTTGGCACATCGGCTTAATCCGATATAACGCAGACTTTTTTCTGTCCAGCAGCGTCACACGTTTGAGCTCTCGTATGCACTCCTGCTGGGTGATGCTGGGTGATGTTGGGTGAGGTTGTAGCACCTGATGTGGTGCTGGTAAACTTTAATCCGTGCAATGATATCCAGATGCTGGCGTTCTTCTAGAAGACTGTAATTCATGCTTGTTTCTCACTGCTTATTGTGTGAGTAGGATGAGTACGTTTATGGTCTTATTCGCCACTGGGCCACAAATATTCATCTATTCAGAGACTCTGGCTTTATTTCCATCAAACATTTTCAAAAGACTGAAAAACTGATGGTTATATGATTTTTAAATTGCCCCTCACACCTCTTCATCTGCTCAGTGGCATAACTAGTTAAAAGAAAAAAAGTCAAACAACTTTATTAAAACATGTTTCTGAATAATTTGCAGTGCTTTTCTGTGTCCAACAGTTCAGTCCATGTAAAGTTGTATTGCTTTATTTACACAGTAAAATGTATTTGTGCGATAAGTTTTGGGATCGTTATTATCGGTCAGAATTGGTAATTTCATCAAGTAATGCAACAGACACCCAAAGGTATCACTTGAAAGTAATTTAAACTGTATAACAGTACTGCATTATGAACAGTTTGCTATCTTCACTGGAGGTGAAAACACTGCAAAGCAACATGCAAAGTTAGTCCTGCCCACATCCCTATCAGTGAAACTAGCCCCATGATAAATGACTTTCCAGTGCTGTGTTCATTACTTTTAAGCCAGTGCATCATTACCTAACCTGCAGCCACAAGTTTTCTTCAGCTCTTTGCTGATTTTCCAGTTTAATCCCTCACGCTCGGTTAAATATTGCATCACAGTCCTCTCATATAGGCTCTGATCTGCGTTCGTACTGGCTGTGTGTGAACGTAGTCCTGTTGATCCTGCTCAGTGGGTGACTGGCCTCCTCCTCTAGATTTGGGTACCTGCTGTCTGAAGTCTGCTCCTCCTGCCTCTGAGCAGTTGGGCATCTGGTGGTAAGAAACACCCCACCGGCAAGCATCAAGCCAAAAGAGATCCATCCAAGGTAGAGAGCAGGTCCCCAGTCCCTTTGTAGACCCACAGCGCCCTCCAGTGGCTGACTGGTGTGGTGGCACGTCCAAGCTATGGGAACCAACAGTATGATCCCTGACAAAACAAAGAGACTACCAGAAAACACTTTGATCTGGCCTCGCTGAGGGAACCACACCATCCCCACTGTTCCGATCACTGAAGCAAAAGCCCCAGCGCCAATGGCTGCCAAAATCAGGGCTCTCCACGTCCGAAAACTTCCAGAAAGAGACATGAGAGACCGGTAAAAGGAGCAATGCAGGCTGCCATCGTGGGCCAAATCCCAGTGATCCCATTCCAACCACACCCCGTCCCAGTAGGCAGGCAGAGTAGCTGTGGTGTTGTCCACGGTGCCGCTTACTTTCCACAAGGCTAGGCAGCGTGTCAGAATGGCACATAGCCACCCGATGGCGCCGAGGCCGAGGGCAGCGAGCTCCAGCTTCTGCTCCAGCTTCTGCTTCATGCCGGGTCCTCCTCTTCACTGCAGACCTGCCTGTGTAACCAGAAGCAGCTGGCTGCAGAGCACAGTGGGGTGGGGTGTTATTTTAACGTGCATGTGCATGTGTGAGGCAGAGATCATTTGCTTGTGCGCCTGTTTGTTTTGCATGCCGTGTTCAGAGAGAGGAAACCAGTTCTTTGGTATTCTTGAAAAGAAGGCACCGCGTGTCTACGGCTGGGTGGAGGAGGGAAATCCCTGTTTGCCCTACCATGGTTTCAAAACAATCGCTTTCTCACAGTTTCTCAGCAGAGGGGGAAAACAAAGCTTCTTCTGTGCGCTCATGTTTAGCCACTGGCCTGTGTTTCTGGGAAGTAACTTGATCTAAAGAGCCACAAATTCTTGCTGATTCTGAGATTTCTCCCAACAGGTTACTAAATCTCTGTGGCAGTAAGAAAAGTGACAGCAAAATATTGATTCAAATGACGCACGGTTACTCTGCAGTCTTTATTCTGAATACTAAGAAACAAGTCACAATCACAAAAGCTTTCAGCGTAGAAAACATTCTCTGTTTAAGTTCACAAAAACTTCAGACTAAACTACACGAACGCATGCACGTTAAGCTGAAAACACAATTACTTTTACAATTACTTCCAAATACTTTGAACATGTCATGGTTGTTGGTGATGGTGTAAATATTTCAGAAACTTTTAATCTACTGGGATTTTCACACACAGTCATCTTCAGGGTTTACAGAGAGTGATCTGTAAAAGAGAAGATATCCAGTGAGCATTAGTGTGTTGCTCTGTCTTGCGATGTCAGAGGTCAGAGGCAAAGACTCCTTCGAGCTGATAGGAAGGCAACAGTAACTCAAATAACAACTTGTTACAGCCAAGGAATGCAGAAGAGCATCTGGGAAAATATAAAACATGTTGAACTTGAAGCAGATTGGCTACAGCAGAGGACCTGTCCTGGAGAGCGTCATTCCCATCAGCTAAGAACAGGAAAATGAGGTTACAAGTTGCAAAGGCTCACCAGAGTTAAGCTTTTCTGAGGCGTATCATTTGGACCAGCTTTGACAGGGTCAGAGAGCAGCGTGAACATGAAAACATGGATCCATCCTGCCTGATACTGAATATGCTTCAGTATTCGAGTGGTAGTGTAGTGGCACTTGGCCCCTTCACAACAGCTGATCATTAATTAAATGCCTCAGCCTGTCTCAGTACTATTGCTGTCAATCTCTGTCTCTGTATGACCACAATATACCCATCTTCTGATAGCTTTCAGCAGAATAACATCCCCTGTCATAAAGCTTCAAGAAACAAGTTCATTTTTTGATTATTATGGGTACAATAAGTTCACTGTACTCCACAGTCACCAGATCTCAATCCAATAGAGCACCTTTGGGAAACAGTGGAACAGGGGGCTGCTGTCGATGATGTGCAGCTGACAAATCTGCAGCAACTGTGTAATGATGTTTTATCAACACATTCAAAATCTCTGAGGGATGTTTCCAGCACCTTGTTGGATCTATGCCATGAATAATTAAGGCAATTCTGAAGGCCAAGGTGGGAGGGGTGCTGTTACTAGCAGGCCATGGTGAGTGCATTATAAACATTTCTGTTCTGATGGGATGAGTCTTTTATAGGATGACAATGATGCTCCCATCCATAGCTCAAGAGAGGTTTTTGAGTGATTTGATGGGTGTGAAATATGTGTTCATTCTGTGCAATTATGGTCACAATCACTAACTGAATGTGGGGACTGATAGCACTCTCACAATCAGCAGTACTCCAGAACTGGATACAACTACAAATATGTGTGTTTGTCTCACTGAATGGCAACTTTCAAGAGTTTTTCTCTTGATTGTTTTTTTTGTGTGTGTCTCTAATAAAGTTAAATTTACAACCTATAGACATCAGACTGCTACACAAAACAGACGCATAAGAAATAGGAATGTTCACTATTTTGTAGCCACACAGTACAATGCATGCAGACTGGACAAGCCTGGGACTGAACCACTGACTTTCTGAGCAGTCACTGACCAACTCTGACACCTAAGCCAGATTCAACAGACACCTTCTTTGAGGTAGAGGTGAGAGTTGGGTAAGGAGTGAGGTGTGAAGCAAATGCACTACCTCTACTGGTGCAACCCTGTGCCACTTCAAAATATCTAGAAAAAAAGAAAAGATTTATGTGGTTCAAACAAACTACTGAGTAAATTTTTCATACTTTTAAAGTTGATTTCCATGTGATCAAAAATGTATGATTTGACACTAAGACATAAATTATCTAATTATTTTACTTTACTGCCAGAATAGATGGTTATCTTAACAATTGCTTCCATATTTGAATTATTAAATGGCTAATAGGTTTTATCCAAAGAGTTCAAGACTGCAAGTTCAAGGTATTTATTCTAAAGTGATAACATGTTGGTAGTGTATTTTATTCACTCAGACGCACCCTGACATGTGTGTTCAGTCTTCAATCTTATCTTCACACATAGTTCTTGATGGCGTAACTGCTACGTGTGGGTGTCTTGGCCAGTGTGTACCCACTAGAGGGGAACCTGTCTCTATGGGGTGGAGAGCTTGTGCACAAAATGGCTCCCCCACAGAACAACAGCCCAGATGTCACAAAACCTATGTATATGGCTGCTCCAAGCTCTCTCTTCATCACCTCAGGGACTCGAGGGTTGTGGAAATCCCTGATGATGGAGTTGGCTGTCCAAGAAACAGGAACTATAGAGGTGAGAGCTGCCAGGCAGAAGATGGCCCCAGAGCTCATCACCACCCTAGCTTTGATTTGTGGGTGGCCCAGGCAGTTGGTGCAGCGCGCCCCCAGAAGAAAGATAAGGAACGCCAGACATCCCAAAACCAGGCTGATGCAAATAAGGCCACGGGCTGCTTGGAGGTCTGGAGACAGGTCCAGAAGAGCATCGTAGAGCTTACACTGCATCTGACCTGTGTATTCACTGACACAGGTCATCCACAAACCCTCCCAGAACACCTGCATAACCACCAGATGAGTGCCAATGAATGCTGTCACCTTCCACATGGGCAGAGCACAGATCAGAATGGTCCCAGCGACACCGGTCATTGACAGGCTGATGCCAAGCTCCTGCAGACCCATGGAGAACTGCAGGAAACACAGAAGGTTGACAAGAATGAGAAGCTTCGTTTTTATTTGGAATAGATGTTTGCAACATTCTGTCATGTAACATGTACTCATGTAGATGAGGATCATCATACAGATACAGCTTTTAAATTTAAATTATAACTACTTGGAAACTGAAGAAATATGAAGCATTGTATGAAGTTTAAATTTCAAGTTATTTTCTCAAACATTTGAGTTAATAAGTCAAGATTCTGAGAGAGCTGACTTGGAATTTTGAGAGAATTTTTAAAATTAAGGCAAAAAAGCTCTTTTGTATAACAAAAAAATACATAATTTTTTAAGTTATTCATTTTCTACTGGCAAAAACAAGCTTCCACGGTTTCCTGTGTCTTTTATCGGAAAATCATTTTGGGGTTTTCTGGCCTTTTAGCTCACAGTCCACTAGATGGCAGTATTTCACTAAAGACGAACACACATCTGTCAAGATGATTGCAGTCGACAGACTGTTTCTTGGACTATGATCTATCATCTTATAAATAGCTGTTTCACAATGAACAGGTTCAGAATTCGAGTTGTCACTGCTGAGTTAGTAATAACCTTATTTAAAAAACAAAATGCGCTACGTCTGCTCTCTTTCTTTCCCCTTGCCCCAAACCAGTCACACCCGATTGATGCCCCACCCTGAGCCTGGTTCTGCTGTTCTCCCTTCCTGTTTCAAGGGAGTTTCTCCTTCACCTAGGGGGTTACAGTGTTTTTGCCCTACAATATACAAACTGCTGTTGTGAGTTTGCGCTATATAAGTAAAATTGAGTTAGTATAAAATTTAATTCGATCGGAATCTTTATGGGATGTTGGAGAAGCTGGTATCACCTTTTTGATTTTTTTTTTTTTTAATCTGTGGTGCACATATTTACAACTGAATTTTCTTTAATGTTAAACAATGAGCTGTTAGCGCCCCACACTGCATTGGGTCTGTTAGTAAACTGATAATAAAGTCTATTGATACTAATAGCTATCTTTATTCCTCCGCTGTATCCATATAACCGGAAAGTGCCATTCGGGGGGTGGGCTGTGACCATAAACAGCAGAGAAAGATAGGAACAGCAGTGAGAGGTGTTGTTTTGACCATCATTTGCTATTCACACACTTCCTGAACATCTAGTGATTCGACCCCGCCCAGTGTCAGATCAGCAGCCTGATAACATGAGAAAACACTCCTTTTAGACAGGTGCGGCTGAGCACAAACAACATAAGCATTTTAAAGGAAAATCAGTTAAAAGTTATTTTTTTTATTCTGAAATACACACAGTGGCACCAGTTTCAACACACGGAAACAGGTTTACACCCTTTCAGATAATACCTTTGAATTTTTGCGGTGCTGAGCAAACGCAGCATGACACAGTGTGATAAATGAAACCACTGAGGGTAAGTCATGGGTTACTAAACTCATCAGCCAACAGCGTTGTTGGTCCCTGAGTCACCATTTTTTGTTACTTGAGTAGTCGTTACTGGTAAGTACCGGACAAACAGGTTCTCTCCGTGTTTTTTTCACATCACTCCCAGGCCCCTTTTTCAAAAGTATGTAAACAAATATCATCAGAGGAAACAAACACAGAAGCAGAATTATTGTATTATTATTATTATTATTATTATTATTATTATTATTATTATTATTATTATTATTATTATTAATAATAATAATAATAATAATAATAATAAAAGTAAGAACTATATATATAATATATTTGATATATATATATATATATTAGTCAGGTGATTGATATATATATATGTATATATATAATAAAATACATTATACAATAAACTGTCCACGTAAACATGTTTAATGTTTAGGAAACATGTTTAGGAAGCCTCTAGGAAGCTAAAACTGATTCCCTCTTGAGAACAAATGCAATGAACAGATTTCCTTCATTGCATGTTGTCTGTGTGCATGTGCTTTTTCTTTATGTTTCACAACAGCCTTTGTTTATTCAATATTCCCATCAGAATGTTCAAATGTATGTCTTTGGTGTCAGAGATCTGAATGACTCCTTTGTGTTGTTTCCTACAGACTTGTTTAAGAAGTACTTCACAGATGGAGCATTATCTTTCTTAGGAGGGCAGTTGACACAACAGAGCCCCCCTCCTGAGATCAGTAGTCCCCCAGCCAATGTAAAGGGAAGCACCAAGCTCTCTTTTCTAGGCGTCTACTACCATGGGTTTGTAAAAGTCCCTTATGGTGATGCTGGCAGTCCAGGAAACATCAATAGTGCAGAGTAGACCAATGATGATCAGCAGCACAACACCTGTCACTGAGGCCCTATCTTTGGCTCTCTCCTCTGGAATGAAGTTTGTACATTTCCCTCCAGCAGAAGCTGCGAGGAGCCCTGCAATACCTATGATGATGGAAACTACCACCAGAGCACAGGAACTTTGGAGGTCTGGGCTTAAAGCCAGCATGGAGTCGTAGACATACATGTATGCATGCAGCTCATCCAGATGCCCTCCCACATGACCTGCAAAGTTACAATGTTGCTGTCCATGAACACTGTGACCCTCCACATGGGACTGGTGCAGACAAAGAGCACCAAATAAACCAATCCAACCAAAAAAGATCAAGGGCACAGCCTGCCATCTCCAACCCCAGAGAAGCCATTGTCTTCTCGCTCTGAATGTCACTAAAGTGTGTATGAAATCTAATAAAAAGAGGTATAAAAGCGAAGCTATTGTGGGCTCAGAAGCCCTGACAGAGAAGACTGGCTATGCTGGATTCTTTGTGTTTAGGAATATTAAACATTCAGGCTTCTATCATTTTTCAGAAGGACAAGGACTTTGGTAACTGAATGCTTTCCTAATGTTCTGAACATCAAAAACCAAAACAAAATACATTTTTTCAACAAAAACAAAGGATAAAGGTGCAATATGTAAACTCCAAATCTGTAAACTCTGTAAACAGATTTTCAGCCGCAATAGAGCAGGTGGTATTGATTTCGCTTTGTGAGTCAGTGTGTGTCGAAGTGTATGTGCTGTCATGGCGAAATGTGGTCATAGTGAGAACTACCGTAAAAGGAACAAAACACAGACATCCAAGTACTGAGTAAAAGCTTCCGGAAACAGGGAGGGGCTCATTGTTTCTGCTTTGCTCTCATGTTCTCAGGCGTGTTTTCATTTTCAGTATATATTATTTGTAACCCCCATATGAAAAATTGTCTTTATCTGTTTTATACATATATATATTTGTCTTCTCCATTATGTCTGGGGTCTGAGAAAACTTCAGCTTTGTTGTGAAGTGATCCTGTATCTAGCTTGATTCACAATGTCACTGATGAAGGTTTGGATAAATTACTTTTAAATAAATCAATATTGGATGTTAATTAGACAGAACTCTATTTTGTTGTTTAAAATGTGTCCTAATGATCCAAAACCTTAGATGAACGGTGCCAAAGCTTATCTGTTCTCACACACGTTTCTCTAGGAAATGAGACACTGCATCGGTATTTCAGTTTGTTTGACATTTTGAAATGTTGATAAGATTTTGTTTTTCTTATTTTTTGTCTTTTTGTCAAAATGTCACATGTGTTAATTCAATTCTCCTGTCACTGTGCCCTTGATTAAGGCAATTGCTCACATCTGGACTCAATATACTGGCTGTTTGCTCTTCTAAATATTTAGGATGGGTTGAATAAATAGAATAAAATTCCCTGAGAGGATCAGTGAAGTATATCTTAATCCCTCAATCTGAATACTAGTAGTGAGAAATCTATTCAACATAATGCCAAATTGATTTTGTTTTCATAAATATTTCCTTATATTTACATTTGTTCAAATGTCAACTATCTATTTCAAGACTACTATAAGTGTTTTAATGTATAATGGAAGTAGAAACAACACGTTAGAGCACAGGTGTCAAACTCCAGGCCTCGAGGGACGGTGTCCTGCAGGTTTTAGATGTGCTGATCCAACACAGCTGATTTAAATGGCTAAATGACCTCCTCAACATGTCTTGAAGTTCTCCAGAGGCCTGGTAATGAACTAATCACTTGATTCAGGTTTGGTGACCCAGGGTGAAATCTAAAACCTGCAGGACGCCGGCCCTCGAGGCCTGGAGTTCGACACCCCTGCGTTAGAGTTTCTGTTAATTGAGTAACCAAAACCTAGTTGTTATTTTTCGTTCGTTCAGAGAAGAAGGCTGTGATGTCAGTGACATGTGACAGAGCTCAGAGTAATCAACCCAGCTGGTTTCAGCAGATTCACTGTCTAACCACACAGAGAAACTCTGGAATGTGATACTAGATAACAATGGACAGACATAACAGGTTGTGTGACTGTAGCGAACACACCCTGAACACCAGGGTTAAAAATGGAATTCAGCAGCTGGGGAACCTTTAAATTGGTTGTAGTTATTCAGTGTGGGTAAAAGATTCACAACACCATCGCTACTGTTGTGCGTTCTAGTATACTTTCTTTGTGCACAGGCTTGATCAGCTGACCTGTGCTGCTGCTTTTGCTGAACTGAGGTTTACTGCTCTTTGTGGATGAAGTGAATTCAACAAGCTACCTTGGGTGATTTCCATCCCCTACACTGACAGCATACTGTTGATACTGTACTTATACACGGCAGTATACAGTTGGTGTGACGTAATCTAAGCATCACAAGCCCATTAAACTTACAATGACCTGAGGCTAGCAAACCTCAGTTTGTTTTGCAGGAAATTTCACTACATGAAAAAAAATCTAATTTATCGAAACACCATAAAAAGATGTAACACCTGATTTTTAATGAGCACATTACATGCTTCATGCCTTACTTTTAAACATAACCTCTCTTCTTTTTGTGCTGACGTGCCTTTCTTACATATTTCTCAATCTGTGGTTATCTCTCATTCTTTTCTCTCCCTGGGAAATGAAACTGTTGTACCTTTATCTAGCAGACACACTGTGTGGCAAACAGTTTGTGTTAGCTGATATTCACTAAATACTTGCATTTAAAAGTTGCACAACATGTTACTCCCTTTATGCGTCTTTTAGCTAGAGACTGAAGTGCTGTGACCATGAGACTGTCACCTGTTTACCATATGGGCAACGATATAAAGACTGGAAATAAATTTTTGGTGGATTATTGCTTTTTAGCACACACGGTTCCACTTTAACCGTTTCAGAGACTAGTGCCATAAATGATACAAGAATTACACGTTGAGTAAAAGCGAGTACTGTCAGAAATAATCAAATAACAGATTCTTGAAATTTCTACTTAAGTACAAGTATTTGTACTTTGTTACTTCCCACCTCATGCCTTCCAAAGAGAATCCATTGAATCGATGAATAAATTTTCGCCACTTATCGAGCTTAGTAAAACATAGGTCTCCAAAAACACATCTATGGGCCACCGCTCTACTTCATTTTTTCACTATATAGTAGAGATGGACCGATCCGATATTACGTATCGGTATCGGTCCGATACTGACCTAAATTACTGGATCGGATATCGGAGAAAAATTAAAAATGTAATCCGATCCATTAAATATCACGAAAGCACCTCACAAAACTTGCAACACGCCGTAACTCGCCTCAGAACGTTAGCGGAGCAGTATGCATCACGTGATAGAGCGGCTGTGGCATGCGGGACCTGTCGGTGGTCTGGATAGCATTTGGAGCTTCGCTAGCAACCCGGCATTTCATCTCCGACAAAGTTATCCCGAGAGAAGTAAAGCAAGTGTGTAAGTCCATCTCTGAATGTTTGTAAAGCATTCCTGCGTTAAGCTTAACAAGCGATATATGGAGCGACTGCCTCTTCTTGCTGCTACTTCAATCATGAAACTGATCAATGATCAGCTGATCGGCTTTTCTGTCATGAGTCCGTGTCTCTTGTTTGCTTTTGGCCCACTTTGCACCAGAAAGAGGAAACCAGCAGCTGAACAACAGTAGCACATTTAAGCTTGATCAGCTGTTGTTAGAATGTATTTAATCTTACTTTCTACTCCAGGATCTTTTTCTACGTAGCTGACGCTGGTAGCTGTGCAGGGGCGGATCTAGCAAAGTTTAGCCAGGGGGGCCGATAGGGCATTAACAGGGAAAAGGGGGCACAAAGACATACTTTTCTTTCTTATTCTCATTTAAAATGTCTTGTTTTTAATAATTAATTATCTGACACCCAAAGTTTTAATTTGATGTAAAATGAATAGAAGTCAATTACTGTATATAGTAACTATTAAGTCTAATATACCCTAGTAAGCTATAGTACTTTTTCCTTTGGGAAGGTACCATCTGTGCAGTCTGCAATTTTGTTGAAGAAAGCTGTTGAATCTATTTAATATTTCTTGAAAAATAATTGATTTCTGTGCATTTTTTTTCACACTGCATCAAATTAAGGTTGATTACGTCGATTAAGCATCATGAGGTGGCGCGTGAGGGGTGGTTCCCTATTTTTTATTTATTTATTTTTGTTGTTGCTGGGAGTTGGAACCCTATTAGTTAGGTTGCTTAATATTTATGCTAAGTACTCTTTAAAATACCAGAATAGGGAGGATGGTGTAGGTTTAAGTTTATTAGATTGATCAGTATTGCTGAACTATGAAATATTCTCTTTTGCATACAGGTATAACAGAATAGCTTTAGTGTAGTTGTTGTTTTAAACTTGAGTATGAACTTATACAAAATGCAGCAAGATATTTAAAAAACAGTTTTGTTGATTAAAAAACACTATCGGATTCATATCGGTATCGGCAGATATCCAAATTTATGATATCGGTATCGGTATCGGACATAAAAAAGTGGTATCGTGCCATCTCTACTATATAGCTTACATTCAAAGCAGAACTAAATGCCTTTTAATTGACATTATTTTTTAACTTGTAGTGTCTTATGGGTGTTATGGGTGTTCTATTTACTCATTGACTAACACACAAAACCAGTTTTATGAAAAGGGTATCGCTGGCAGTATCGGTGTGAAACTGGCTAAACTTGTTAAAAGGTGCCACGAAGGAGCATTTAGCTTTTGTTGCCATGAAGGCGGCAACAAAGGCTAAATGTTTTAACTGCTTAGGCTCTGTGTAATGATAAATACATTATTGTCAAGATAAATAGGAAAAAAAGATGAAAAAAAGAAAAACACCTCATTTAAACCAGTAAACAAATTTCTGAGTGATCTAAAAGGACACCAACAAAATTATATAATTAGGTAAAATGTTTTATTACAAATCAGCTCAGTAAACAAAAGCAGTACTTTCATATTGCAGCTGAATAGAGATATTTCTAAATATTGTTTACAACAAATTCATAATATAACTGTAGTACAATACACATTTACTTGCATAGCATCGTTCAAGCACAGGTTTGATTTCCCACAAGACTTCAGAGGATAGTTAGGTTTGATACAAGCTCAGTATAAAATAGTTTCATTCAGTCCAGATTTGGGGCGTGCTGGAAGCTCTGTGATTCACACATCTTTGGACTTTTGATGTCTAAGAAACACAACCCTCATGTGTCTACCAAAGAATTCTGAATTTCACAGAAAGTCAGAATAGTTTGTTACCTTAACACAGAAAGTGACATACAAATTGTGGTATAATTAGACAATCAGAATGAAGGAGTGTTACTGAAGAAAATTAAAATAATTTATAGTCCTTCTCAGTAGAATTTCAGACATAGGCTCGGCTGGTGGCTGTGGACCTGGGACCGCCATACTTCACTGGATACTCTGGGCTCTCTCTGGGTGGGCAGGAGCTGCAGAGGAGGGCACCACCCAGGATTAGAAGTGCAGCTGTGCCCCAGCCAATGTAGAGTGCAGCCCCAATCTCTCTCCTCTGGGCACTTATCAGGGTAGGGTTGTAGAAATCTTGGATGATGGAGTTGGCAGACCAGCATACAGGGATGAGAACAAGCACACCAGCACAGATGAAGATAGCTCCAGCAGCAATGGCCACTTTGGCTTTGGATCTTGGTTCCTCCACAAAGTTGGTGCACTTTCCTCCAATAATGCCGACGATAACCCCCATAAAAGAAACCAAGATAGCAATGACCACAAGAGCTCTGGCAGCCTGGAGATCTGGAGAAAGAGCCAGCAGAGAATCATAGATTTTGCACTGCATCTGGCCAGTGCTCTGCATGACACAGCTCATCCATAAACCTTCCCAGATAATCTGCGCCGTCACAATGTTGGCTCCAATGAAGGCGCTGACCCTCCACATAGGCAAGACACAAGTGACGATGGTCCCCACGAAGCCAATGATTGCCAGGGCAAAGCCCAGCATCTGTCGTCCCATTGACACCATGATGAGGCTTGAGTCCCTTGGAGATGAACGAAGCAAAGGATTTAAAGGTTTCACGAGCACGTCCACTTAGGTTGTGAACTCTAACTAAGACCATGGCACATATAAAGGTGCTTCTGCTCTCTTGAAGGTGGAGTCAAATGATCCTTCCCTCTGACCTGAAACGACTACCAGGAATGATTTACCAGCCCAGCCAGATTCTTCACATTATCTGTGCGCAGACTAGACTTAGTTTCGATCAGATGCACGTCAGTATGTAAATGAGGACTGTAAAAATTCCTCATTCCAACAATCCTCTGCACTGGTCAACCATTGGTTGGGCAGGTCACTGGTTTCGGGCTTTACAAACAAACACGGGTGTTAGTTTCAATGGATGTCAAGGCATTCTCTAACAAGATGCCTTCCTACTTTAGGTGTCCTTAGACATAATAGAAATTGATCATAGCTTTGAGTCAATGTATTGTTTTGTATATTTTTATTTTCATTTTTTTAATTTATCAGAAATACTGTACCAATCGAGTTGATTTTTTCCCAATTTATTTTCCACTCTGTTGATATCACTATCAATATTTTACATTATTATCAAAGATTAAACCGCACTCCTTGTGATTTTTATTTTTATTTTGTGTTGTGGAATCAGACACTAATATCATTTGTTACCTATCAATTTCTTAAAGATTTTAGCAGAAAATTTACGTAGGTGTAGATCTACGGATCTGAACTTATTTTTTTATGTAGATAATTGTTCATGATGTTTTAATAAACAATGACTCCGTAAACAGGCAGGTTACAGGTAAGACAAATGTTTTTATTGAAATTCATATGAAAAGATAAAGTGGCAGTTACAGAAAAGAAGCACACTGCTAAATCTGTAGTTCATAACAGGGAAATAAATACATCAGACAGTGACTTCCTTGTGAAAAGCAATGCAATTTTCAGCACACACACAGATTCCTTTTACATCAAAGCTTCACAATCTTAAAGGTAAAAGTATGTGTAGAAGTCTAGTTGTTTTACATCAGTGTATCAGAATAATGCCGTCTGTACATCTGATATTTTCGTGTGATTGTATTTCCCAGTGGTCATTTGAAAGTCCAGCAGCTGTCAGGGCAAGGTTTTCAGTCTCTGTCCTTGATCTCTTCCTTCATTTTTATAGATATTGTGAAGCAGGATATGAGGCTGGTGCTGCATATGGCTTGCTGGGAGCATAACCACCTGCGACTGTGTATGGTTGGTTGGATGGTGGAGCATACACACGGCCATATGCAGCTGAGTTTGGTCTTGAATAAGCATACACCGGTTGTTGGTAGCTAGGGTATCCATACATTTGTTTTTGGGGAGGACAGGAGGTGGTTAAGATGATCCCACCAATCAGAAGAAGTATAGTTGAGCCCCATCCAATGTAGATAGCAGATCCAATCTCCCTTTTCTGTGTTGCTACAGTCAAGGGGTTCTGAAAGTCTGAGATGGTGAAAGCTGCAGACCAGCAGACGGGGATTAAGATCAGGATAGCAGAGATAATGATGAGACAGCCACTTATGATCACCACATTTGCCATTGATGCATCTTTTTCCAGGCAGCTGGTACACTTGGCTCCAACAAACGAGATGATAAAGCCAATAAATCCAAAGAGAAGTGAGATGATGACTAGTGCTCGGCCAGCCTGCAGATCAGTCGTCAGGCTCAGGAGAGAGTCATTCAGCTTGCACTGCATCTGTCCAGTACTTTGCATCACACAGTTCATCCACAGACCATCCCATACAATCTGGCCTGTAACAATATTGGCTCCAATGAAAGAGGTAACTCGCCACATGGGGATCCCACAGGCCACTGCCACCCCAATGACGCCTATGAAGCTTATGACCTGACCTGCCGTTTCCTTGCAAATCTTCCCCATTGTCTAGCAGCTTCGTCTACACCAGGAGAGAAAAGTCTTTCGGTGGACAGGTTCAATTGCAGAGTGACACAGCTCTGTTTTTTGCGAGAGAATGTGAAGGAGGAGGGCAGTCCTGTTGTCAGATGAGTTCCTCTGGCCAAACAAGATTCCTCTGCTTCTAAAGCTGAAGGATTGCCACAGATTTTTTTAAACAGTGCCTGCCTTTTGTTTATAAATAGCACAGTTTCATATGCAGATCTCTTTTCATAATCATTATTGGCCTGTTGGTTAGTAACAATCCCTTATCAACTTTAACGTGCCTGAAACCAGCTTAAACTGTGATGCCCCCTCCCTGCCCTTCACTGGTGATCACACACACGAATAATTAGCCTAAAGCTCACACACACACACACACACACACACACACACACACACACACACACACACACACACACACACACACACACACACACACACACACACACACACACACACACAAGGATAATTAGCCTACAGCTGATTAGATAATCAGGCAAACAAAATGTTTATAGTGCTTCCTTTTACAACAAAACAAAACAAAACACAGTGTCATATGTGGATCTTTTTCTCACAGTGATAATAAGTCTTTTGGATGAAACAATCACTCGTCAAGTTTAAAGTACCTGAAACTGGGATAACCCCTCTCCATCCTTCACACACTCACTAAAACTGAGTAACTTGAAGCTAAAAAGATTTTTACTGGAAAATTTGTTTTAAATGTTTAGTTCTAAATTCAGACGGATTTGTGAGCTCAAGGTGGTATGGCCATAAGCTAAAATGAAACACATGGTTTAATTTTATTTATTTTCATCTATTTATTTTGTTTAACACACTCGCCAGTATTTCTTCATTTCATTTATTTAGGGAATAACAAAGCTGACATGCTGCTTCTCTCTGTGGTTCAGTAATTAAATTGTTAGCTGTCATTTTTTAAAATTAAAACTAAAATAAAAGCTTTTGAAAAAACGTGATGAAGTACAAAACAAACACATTTAGACTCACAATGTTTTCTCTGTTGCCTGCCTATAGTTATTTCTCTCATATACTTTATGCCAATCTGACAGGCGATCAAAGGTACATACAGAAACTAGAGATGGACCGATCCGATATTACGTATCGGTATCGGTCCGATACTGACCTAAATTACTGGATCGGATATCGGAGAAAAATTAAAAATGTAATCCGATCCATTAAATATCACGAAAGCACCTCGCAAAACTTGCAACACGCCGTAACTCGCCTCAGAACGTTAGCACGTCAGAGCAGTATGCATCACGTGATAGAGCGGCTGTGGCATGCGGGACCTGTCGGTGGTCTGGATAGCATTTGGAGCTTCGCTAGCTACCCGGCATTTCATCTCCGACAAAGTTATCCCCGAGAGAAGTAAAGCAAGTGTGTAAGTCCATCTCTGAATGTTTGTAAAGCATTCCTGCGTTAAGCTTAACAAGCGATATATGGAGCGACTGCCTCTTCTTGCTGCTACTTCAATCATGAAACTGATCAATGATCAGCTGATCGGCTTTTCTGTCATGAGTCCGTGTCTCTTGTTTGCTTTTGGCCCACTTTGCACCAGAAAGAGGAAACCAGCAGCTGAACAACAGCAGCACATTTAAGCTTGATCAGCTGTTGTTAGAATTTATTTAATATTACTTTCTACTCGAGGATCTTTTTCTACGTAGCTGACGGCTGGTAACTGTGCAGGGGCGGATCTAGCAAAGTTTAGCCAGGGGGGCCGATAGGGCATTAACAGGGAAAAGGGGGCACAAAGACATACTTTTCTTTCTTATTCTCATTTAAAATGTCTTGTTTTTAATAATTAATTATCTGACACCCAAAGTTTTAATTTGATGTAAAATGAATAGAAGTCAATTACTGTATATAGTAACTATTAAGTCTAATATACCCTAGTAAGCTATAGTACTTTTTCCTTTGGGAAGGTACCATCTGTGCAGTCTGCAATTTTGTTGAAGAAAGCTGTTGAATCTATTTAATATTTCTTGAAAAATAATTGATTTCTGTGCATTTTTTTTCACACTGCATCAAATTAAGGTTGATTACGTCGATTAAGCATCATGAGGTGGCGCGTGAGGGGTGGTTCCCTATTTTTTATTTATTTATTTTTGTTGTTGCTGGGAGTTGGAACCCTATTAGTTAGGTTGCTTAATATTTATGCTAAGTACTCTTTAAAATACCAGAATAGGGAGGATGGTGTAGGTTTAAGTTTATTAGATTGATCAGTATTGCTGAACTATGAAATATTCTCTTTTGCATACAGGTATAACAGAATAGCTTTAGTGTAGTTGTTGTTTTAAACTTGAGTATGAACTTATACAAAATGCAGCAAGATATTTAAAAAACAGTTTTGTTGATTAAAAAACACTATATCGGATTCATATCGGTATCGGCAGATATCCAAATTTATGATATCGGTATCGGTATCGGACATAAAAAAGTGGTATCGTGCCATCTCTAACAGAAACTGGATTATTTGTTTTCGTTTTGATAATAATCACATAAAAGGAATGGGATATAATACAGCTGACGGTGATACTTTAAAGAAAACCCATAACATCCCATGACCGAGATGTCTGTTGGGTAAAAACAAAGTGCTCACATGTTATACCAGTTACCCGATACTGCTCTACCAACCACTTTCACACTTTCGCTTGTTAGTAGAACACACCTTTTTCTTACGGAGTGATATATGATTTAGGTTTTTATAAAAATTTGAAACTAAAGCTTGTTAACACAACAATGGGTGCGTTTAAGTTATAAAAAAAAATCCTCACTATGTCATATTACAGCTATTGCTCACGTTGATAGTTTTATTATACTATATTTCAGTATTGATCTATGGCATATTTTGAGACAAACTGGCATGCAAAATAGATTATCAGAGTAATGATGTACTTAATCTGCTCTTTAGTTACAGTAGAGGATTGTGTACTTGCCTCACCTTTTGCTTGACTTTCATTTTACTACTCCTCAACATTCACCTGTCTCCATAATATAGTTTATACACTAAAATTTGACCAAAATAAAAATCAAGAATGCAGAACAAACTTCAGTTTATTTGCAGTGCTGAAATGTTACAAGTGATCACCAACAGAAAAATGGAGAGAATTCTCTATTTTCAGGAAAATACATCAAAGGCAAGAAAGAGTGTTTTGCAAAAGAAAACAATTTTAAAGACACATTTCTTGAGTAGCAGTTATATATGTGCTGCTGGTTGTTTAGGTAATATGTGAGAGAAGATATAAATATTAATCAATTTGTCATTGACAGAAAACTGACTTAAAATTTACACCGATCATAATGATGCTACAAATAACAGAAATTCTGAACACAGCTACATTCCATTATAAATTAGACATTACAAAAGCCCCTTTCACAGAATACTTTGGTGTTTAAGGAAAGTATTTTACACCAATCCTTTTGAGAAATCACATAAGGAATAGTACAGCGGTAACAATAATAACATTTCATTTCATGCAGATGTGACAATGAATCAAATGACTCAGTCGCAAAGCCCTGCCGGTACCTCCAAATGGAATGCAGCCATTGTTTATGATATAAGCTTCACATGTTTGGCCAAACAAAACATCCGATGTGGAAAAGATCACCTTGACAACCACACAAAGCATGACCAAACCTCATCGTTCAACAAGCAGTAGTTTTAAGCCATATTTACATTATCTCAAATATGTGGATAATTTATATCTTAGTTTTAAAGCAATCTCCAGTTTGCTACCTTTGCTATTTCTGTGACCTTGAGAGTCCATGTGGAAATGGAATACCACCTTAAACATATTCTCTTGATGTGGAGACTGACTTTCCAGGTGCATATTTGGGCACATAGTGGCGGCGCTCAGATTTAGGTGGGCAGTTCCAGCACAGGAGCCCCCCTCCCATTAAGAGCAACCCAGTAGCGGCCCAGCCAATATACAGTGCAGATCCCAGCTCATATTTCTGGAAATTCATCATCATTGGGTTATAGAAATTGGTGATGACGGCGTTGGCAGACCAACAGACTGGAATGAGACAGAGAAATCCCGAGATGATGAACAGAACCCCAGAACAGATGCAGACTTTTGCTTTGGATCGCTCCTCTTTGATGCAGTTAGTGCATTTTCCACCAGCAACTGACAAGATCAGTCCAAAGACTCCAACAAGGATCGCGATGATAATCATGGCACGAGCAGCCTGTAGGTCAGATTCCAAAGCCAGCATCGAGTCATACACCTTGCACTGCATCTGGCCTGTACTTTGCACCACACAGTCCATCCACAAGCCCTTCCAGAAGGTTTGAGCTGTGACGATGTTGGCACCAATAAAAGCACTGACCTTCCACATGGGTAAGCCGCATGCTGTGATCTCCAAGAGCCAGCCAACTATAGCCATTGTTATACCAGTGATCTGAATCCCCTGAGAAACCATCTTGTTGTCTTAATTTCTCCAACATTAAGGTCAAAAAGAGTGCAGAGGAAATGCTGTAAGCTTGTGCTTAAAGTTTGTTGTGTGAAATAAAAGAGACACAGACATAAGGGAATGCGAAACCACAGTCGTCAACTGCCATTGGCCAGATGAGTTTACACACAAACAGACCTAGTGACCTTCATTATTGCTGACCAGCCAGAAATCCAGAGTTTCAAGGTTGGATAAAAAAATGAAAAAGCAAACAACAATAATTTTTTGCTTCTGTGGTTTCTTTTATTTCTTTTTAATTTTTTGGGTTGCAATAGCAAGGACATTTGGTGTAAAAATATGCTGAAAATGCAGAATCAAATATGCTAAGCCACGCTATGCTGTTTAAAACCTATTTATTTTCTCTGACTTTTAAAAGAATATTCTTGGTTTATCATTGTGCAAGCAGAGTCTTATTTATTTCTATTATTGTTTAATTATGTTTCTAATGTCTTTATTCAGGCACTTTTAATTGTATGTATATTTTTTATGGCCTCTAAACACTTTGGTCAGTTGATTTAAATATGCTATAAATGTCAGGGTCTTTCTGTCTGGGATCCAGAGTTTTGAGTTTTGGGAATATTTAAGTTTTCTTTAGTTTTAGTCGGTATTGTTGATATTTAGATTTCTGTTATTTCTTAGTGTTTATTTTGATTTACTTGAGTTGGCCTTGATTTGCTTACAACTGATACAAGTTCCTTTTGGTGCTAATTCATGCCTTTAGTTCTGTGTTCCTGTTCCAAAGGTCTTAAGGTTTATTCTGTGTTTTGGGGGTTTATGACTTTCTTTTGGTTTTGAGATTGGATTTATGTTCGAGCTCCATGTTAGCTTTACTTTCCTTGTGATATTGAAATCTGTGTTTTTACTGCTTGAATTTGGCTATAGGGTTTTAATCCTCTTTTGTGTTCCCATTCTGTTCCTGCTGTCTTGTATTTATCTCCTGTCTCTGGGACAAGTTCATATGTTTGAGTGTGTTAGCAATTTCCTGTTTTATTTGATGGTCTCTTGTCAAAAACTTACAGAAGTCCAGTCGCTTCTTTTTCAAGCTCCTTGGAATATCATGATCTGGATGACTGAGAACCTACACAGACATTATGCTAAATGTTTAAATCTTTAATCAGATAAGTGACTAACCTTGTTCATTTATACTATACTGATGTATTGAAGGTTCAGGTTTAACAGATTTTTTAAGGTTAAAATGCTACCGTTTGACTGTTGAAACAGTTTTTTTGTCTCACTCAGCAGTCAGACAAAAAACTGCAAGATGTGATATCTTCTTTGCAGCAAGAGGCAGTGTTGGCCAAGTAATTACTCAGATAGGGAGCGCTTCACTAAAGAGTCACTCAGAGGAAGCAGTTTTGGAGGGAAAAGGAGTGCCTTATTTTCCTAGAATACAGTGCTGTGAAAAATATTTGCCCCCTTTCTGATTTCTTATTTTTTGCACATTTTTCACACTTAAATTGGGCAAACAGTTTGTGCCCTGAAGCACGAGTAAAACTGGGTTATGCAGAAGGCCAATGATAAGAAACTCAGTAAGTCGTCCTATCGACGGCTAAACAAACCGCGTTTGCTTTTTTCCCTTAATAAGTGAAACCAATTTTGAAAACTACTTTTGTAGTTACTTGAGTTTTTTGACTATTAGTAAAATTTATTTGATGATCTGAAACATGATGATCTGAAAGTGTGACAAATATGCAAAAACCAATGAATCAGGGACAAATACTTTTTCACGGTATTGTACTGTTCTTTTTAAAGTACATTATGGAAATCTTTAAGCTGCTCATGCATCTACTAAAGAATTTTTACATAAAAATTAGTCATGTTTCCTAGTAGTGATTTGATAAATATGTATCTTATATATATCTACTAATCCATCCATCCATTCGCTTCCGCTTATCCTTTTCAGGGTCGCGGGGGGCGCTGGAGCCTATCCCAACTATCTACTAATCATTTTTTTAAAAAAAATATGTGCTTAGATATATTATATTTAATTATATTACAATATATTTAATAATTATATTGATTTCTGATTTGTATAAGTTTTATCTGCTTGGACTCTTTTTTGGCCAACAAAAAAGAAACACTGATTTAGTTCTATAAACTAAAATATGGTTATGGGTGGTAACACCTCTGTTGTAAGACAGAGGTGTTACCTCATATCCTCTTTTATAAGACTTCATTTAAACTTAACATTATACAGTTTTAATAAATAAAAAAAAGGATAAACTCACAAAATATGTTGGTTGAGCAGTGCTTAAAACGCATCTTTATTTACAGTTTAAAAACGTCTATGAATAAAAAACACACTGAACACACATGAAATGTTATGCAAAAAGATACAAATGGATAATATCAAAGGAAAATGAATGAATGAAAAATACAACAAATCCAAGTAGCATGATGAACTTTACAGCATTTTGTGACTCCACCGTATGGGACATTGTGTGCACCACGCCCAGTTTTGGGTGCGGTGGGCTTTTTTTCTTAGCAATTTTCAAACAAGCACGATAGAAATATTGAAATATTTAAAGTGTCAACATGAATCAATCAATAAGACCACAACGCATTTGATTCATATCTCTTTTTTAGTCTCTTGGCTTTCTCAGCTTTTCCTTTTCCTTGTTTCTCCTCAAACGTAGCCCTTGTTTGCAGCTGGAGCAGATGAACGGGGAGCTGAGTACTTGGCAGAGTAGTTATCCTTGGGAGGACAGTTGGCACAGAGGAATGCACCACCGATGATGAGGAGGCCTCCTGCTCCCCAGCCAATGAACAGAGAAGCTCCCAGTTCCTTCTTCTGAGAAGCAATTAACAATGGACTGTAGAATTCCTGTATGACGGCGTTTGCTGTCCAGCACACTGGGACAAGGCACAAAACACCTGCAATGATGAAGACCACTCCAGCTGCAATGCCAATTTTGGTTTTTGAGCTCTCATCCTCCACACAGTTGGTGCATTTCCCTCCAGCCATGGCCAGTAGGATGCCAATGACACCAAGCAGGATCGCGATGATAGTAAGGGCTCGAGCAGCCTGGAGGTCTGAAGACAGGGCCAGCATTGAATCATAAACTTTGCACTGCATCTGGCCTGTGCTCTGGACTACACAGGTCATCCAGATGCCTTCCCATGTAGTTTGAGCTGTGACAATGTTCTGGCCGATGAAGGCTGTAACTTTCCACTGAGGTAAAGCACAGATAACAATGACCCCAATCCATCCAATAATGCACAGGGCAGTGCCCAGCATCTGAAAGCCAGCCGAAGCCATATTTCCTCAGAAAATTTCTTGCAGTATTTCAAAAAATGTCCAGAAAGTTAGTCTTGCTTGAAAGATCCCCAAGTGTAAATGTTTGAATAAGTCTGGAACGAGCCTTTTTTATACTTAACTGAGGAGGGGCTTGACACATGCAAAGTTACACAGAGCTGTGACGTCCTTACGGTTCTCATCCCTAATCTCAACCCCAAACGTGTATCATCATGTCAGTTTTGGTCTCAGTTGGGTAATCGTTGCAGGTGGAAAAGCTACCTTATGACTCACGGGTGTGGCAGAAGCATTGCCCATAGAAGATATTTTTTGTCCCATGTTTTTTGCTGTGTTGCAGTAACAATGACTGAAACTACTTTACTGTTGTGAAGTAACAATCATGCATATGTAAAATGTCAGGTTTTGAGGAACTATGAAAAAAAAAGCTTCTCCAACTGGTTCCTAAATATACAGATCGAATTGTTATACTTTTTTGTAGTATAGTTAACCTTTTTTTTTTGATTAACTATACAAGTCAGGATAACAGATCCACTGAAAACAAGTTATTTCTGAAATTCCATAATGCCTCAGTCTAGAGAAAGAAAATCCTGACTGTCCAAATAATATAAACTAATATTAATAATACTTAATCTGAATTGAATAGTTGTTTAAATGTACATTAGCTGAACCCAAATGTCTTCCAAAACAGCTTTTTAGAAAAGACTCTCATAAACTTTACACTGTGCAGGTGCACTCACACCATTCTTATCATTCACTGAAAGCACACATGCCCTGCTTGTCAGCAAATGTAAAGAGAATGCTATTTCATGCTGAAATGAATGAAAAAGAATGATAGATTTGTTGTCAACCTCCTTTACAGCCTCAAGAAAATAATTTATATTAGTTAGCATGAAAAGAGTAAAAAGGTTTAAAGCTGACCTTGCAGTGATGTCAGTCCTTAAATACTTGCAGCTCTTACAGGATGTCCTCAGAGAGAATGTATATTTTGCAGTCCAGATCCCACTTGACTTACAGATAGTTTTCCACAGTATTCTGAAGACATCAGGGTTGAGATGTTAGAGAAATAGCAAACACCAGGAACAGTGATTTCAGGTGACAGACTATTACTAAAAGAGGGAATAGTGAGTGGGGGCTAAGGGAGGTAGAGGGAGAATCAGATTGTCCCCGAAATGAATAGAGGCAGTGTTTTAGAGCCAGAACTGCGGTAAGGACCATAATACCTCTATTTTTTCCAAGGTAGGATCATTAAAGGTACTTGAGCCTGGCTATGGAGATTAGGTTCCAGACACAAGGAGGCTGGGAGGAATTTTCACAATTAAGACTCTGAGGAGAGATTTTTCAGGGCCAGATTACTCCTGATAGGCCTTATGCTGCAATCATTTACCTCATGACTCCTCGTGTCAAACTCGTGGGTAATAAGAAAATATTCACATACATGTAAGATCATTTTAAGATTCAGATGGTGAACAAAATTTAAATGTAACTGTTAAAAAATGTTACTTAAAAAACTGCCAAGACATGCGATCAAGTAATTAAACTGTGCTTAAAAGGCATAACAATGCGTAAGTATCCCTGCAAAAGCCAACAGTACAAATTTTGATACAACAGGTAAGAGACTTGAATGCTTGAGCTGTGGGAAAATGACAAAGGGAGTTGTCTGGAACAAGCTCAGACTTCACAGTAACGGCTGCCTTTGGTTGTTATTCAGTTGCCCAACCCTTTAGTCAAACTTGAAGGGTTACGATGCAAAGAAATAAACAAAATAAAACTGCAGATGAGGGATTGTGTGTTATTTTATATGCTGTAAGGCCCATAAGCTTTGTATGTAAAACCTACCTGACCTATTTAATAGTTTTTGCACCTGTTTATAAGTTATAAGTTGTCATATGCTCAAGGTATCTTCTTGTATATGAGATCAATGTTTTGTTACTGGTTCCTATGGAAAAAGTTAGATTTTCTGATGTAAGGGAAATTGTTATACTGTCTAGGATTTTCATCAGATAAAACTGTGGTTTGCTTGTATCTGTATGATATCATCACTGGGGGCTGCGTGCCAGTTGCTCAGGTAGCGTCACAGTTTCAGTGGATGATGTCATGCGGCGGCTGTGTGAAGGCAAGAGAGGACCCAAATGCACGGCTCTAGACACACGGGGATGAACTCAAAGGCCGGTCTTTATTAACAGGAACATAAGAAGTCATACAAAACTATACTGGGAGCAACTAAAAGCTGAGGCGCTGGGAAGACACGGAAATTGCACACAACCTAGAGGGACGACGCAACACAGAACAAAGGGACACTCTGACATAAATACACAGAAGGTAACGAGGGAAGTGGGAACACACGGGGAACACAGCTGAAGACAATTACTCATGGCCGAGCAGGGAGGACACGAAACTGACGATACTGACACCAAGATGTGGACCTTAAACACAACACAGTACACAGAGATGAGCACGGAGAGAGAGAGGCAGAGAGAGAGGCAGAGAAGAAGGATGAATACGAGGGGATGAGGAGAACACAGAACACATAGGATGGGAACACGGTACCAGAGCAGACACCACAATAAAAACATGGACACAGGGGGAATCCAAATACCAAACCAAACAATCCAATGGACATAAGAAACAAAATACAAAACTACAGAAAAACTAAGAACACTGGGTCAAAATGACCCAGGACCATGACAGATGATTTAGGCACAACATGGTGTGTTGCTCAGTGACTCACTCATTTTTGCCGTGTCTTATTATCACATGACACCAATGGGAACCTGAAATCTTTCAGTCTGCCAAATAGGAGCTTCTTTAGACCCGAAATGATAACATCCTGTATAAAACACACCTGTTAATATTTACTCTCAGAGGGCAGTGGTTTAAAATCACACTCTTGGAAGATGTCTGTGTGTGTTTGTGCGTTGTTGTTCACAGTGGTCTTTTTCTTGTTTAATCTGTTATTTGGAGCTTACTGAAGTCAGGTCTGTTGACAGTAGCACTCCTATTAGCCCCTTAATACATTCTATTAATATCTCTGTTCAAAGAGATGACAACAGGTTATTTAGTTTTTATACAATGATTCATTGAGCAATGCCGTTAAATACAAACCACCACATTACACACAAAATTAATTAACAGGTGTTCAAAAAGTACAGGCCACTTGCAACTTGTGTTAGAAAAACAGAAGGTGCTTGCTCTGTTTATGTTGCCAAATAAACAAAAACATCCAGGGCATGAGGATGAACGCAAGCGCTAACCACCCAGCGCTACTAAACCTTAAATTTAAACTGCTTGATCAGATGTAATGCAATAAATAAAAGTACCATGCAAACTGTTTGTGCCCAGTTTCAGTTTAGAGCGAACTGCATTTGTGGGCATGGTAATGCCAAGAGGATGACATGCTAAGAACTAATCTCAATGAGTACATCGACGTGCCCTTTAATGTTTCGCAACTTCAGAGACTAGTCTGCACGACACAACATAACAACGCACCAAATATGGATGTCTTTGTGACTGAACAGGTTTCAAGAAAACTTAAAACGACAGTTGGCCCGTTTTAGACGGATCTACTTTTGGTTTGCTAATTTACAACTTATGATGCTCATATGGTTGAGATGAGAGCTACCCCCCCCCCCCCCCCCCCCCCCCCCCCTAAAAAAAAGAATGCTGTTTGTTCTATGATAAATACAAGCATGCAGGTGTTGTTTTGAATTCTATAATAATTGTTGTCAGGTTGTATTTTGCCCTGGGGAAAGACTCGTAAAGTCTGTGTAGACCGTTACAGCTCTATACAGGAACAGCTTTTATTTCCTTTTATTTTACTATTTCCTTACATGATTCATGGTGCTTTCAATCACTGTAACAATGCTGATTGCACTAAGCTGTATTAGCTTAAACTGGATTAGTTCACTACAGTATTTTTCAACAACAGACGCTTGTTTTTAAATAACAATTAAAAAGCAATCAAATCAAACAACAAAAGAAATTCTTCAGCTTAACAATAATTGGTATACATTTATACTTAGGATTAGTACACTTTAGCGTACAGTGACAACAACCAGGAGCACCTTCATTGAACAGGTCAGACTGGTTCCCATAACAGGTAAATGTTGAGCAAGGTGTGCGAGTTGCTACATGTGTGATACCAAGAAATGGTCACCACAGCTGAGGCACGCAGGAAAGAACATCTTAAAGCTCCCATAACATATTATCCATGCATGGTACTGTGCAAAAGTCTCCAGCCACTCCCCATTTCTTTTCATGTTTCCTCCATGGAACCGGACTTACCTGTAAATTTTAAAGTGATACTGAGTAGTGCTCCAGGCTTTCTGAGCTCTTTCACAGTGTTTATATGGAAACTGGCTGCTTTTTCACTGTTTTTCAATCCAGTCATTGTATCTGATAATATGAATCAGTCGAGCATAAAAGGCTTGCACAGAAGACACCTGAGTGAGTTTTATTTTTATACAAACATAAAAAGAGAACTCAGGGAGGAACCAGTGTTGTGTCTACACATAACAGGTAACTTAGGTATTTTGTTACTAACATACTATCAACCTGTTGTAACAACACGCAGCATTTCCTTACTTGAATCTCCGAAATATAATATATGATGCAAAATATAACACAGTTTGACAGCCATAAAATAATATTTTAATATTTTCACACCAACAAGGTGTTTACCAAATAGCTATTAGCCAAATAGTTACATTACTTAAAATAGTTGTGCATACCTTGGCATTGTGCGCAGGATATTTCTTAAAAGTTCTGAAGAAACTGGAAAAGTGTAGGACAAAAGTAGAAGGGAAAAGCCCAAAAAGAAACTACAGCAGATGAACAGTATTTTATAGTCAAGAAATAGGCCCTTCAGTTGAGTCTGTTCATTGAAGTACGATTAGAAATGGTCTGAGGGAAAAAGTGTCTGTGAAGAAGACATTCTCAAGGAAGGACAAAAAATGTGTAAAAATTTGAACAAGGTAGGGGGGAAAGTTGTACAAATTGTCAATCTGTACAGAAGAGGTAAGCAGAGGTACAACAGTGAGTCCCTACAGCCGTCTTTAGAACACAGAGGTGGTTTTGTCAAAACTGATGAAATAATAAATGAAGCAAAGTACTGTATGTACAAATTCTTTAGTTATTTCTTTATGTACTGTATTCCATGTATGTTTGCATGTTTAGGTAAATCACTGCATCACCACTGTGCTACTATTGTTTCTAACCGATAAAGCTTTTGTATTTATTTATTTATATTTTAAGTCACATTATTAATACTTATTTGGCAACAAAGGGAGTACTATTCAGTATATTTCTGTTGACTAACAACAGACTTCTGGCAGGCATGTGTCATGATGATGAAAGACTGTGTGGTTGCAGAATGGAGAACTATTACTACTCCCAGCTTACAGTTGTGGCCAGACGTTTTCAGACACTGATGATGCACAAGAATTTCAAGGAGATTTTGGCCTCTTAATGATTTCTTTGAATTGTTCTTTTTCAGGGTGGAATGATTGCATAGCATACATCTTTACTGACTTATACTCCCCTATTAATTTTAGTTAAATTTAGTTAAATTGCACCTCAACCACATGCTTTTGGTAGCCATCAACAAGCTTCTGGGATAATTCTTTCTGGATATTTGAATTTAAATGGGTCCATTTCCTAGCATAGGCCTGACTTTTAAGCAAAGTACACAAATTTCCATTAAGGTTGAGATCTGACATTCCAGTAGTTTACTGTTCATTGCAGGCCTGAGTCTTGGCAGTTACTTTCTTGTTCCTGAGCAACCTAACAAATTTCTTTCATCTGAGGGTAAGAGTTTGAGTGACACATCTGAATAACTTGTATTCACGTAAAATTATTTGAACCAAAGATTTTCAGATCTGCAGTTATTTAGAAATAGCCCCAAGAGACCCTCCCAGCTTGTGCAAACCTATGTTTCTCCTTCTTAAATCTTCAGTCAGTTCTTTGGACTCTTTGTTCTGAGCACTGGTCAATCTAATTAGTGCTGATAAACAAATCATTTTAATGCTGTTGTAGCCAATCACTGACCCGATGTGACCTCTGTATATTAGTGGATAGCCTTTAATGACACAGAGTTCACTTATTAGCCAAGCCCCTATTCTCAAGAAGATGTGAAGACTTTTTAGAAGATATCCCTAACTGTTAGGCATTTTCTAGTCCTTTGACCAAAGTATTTGCAGGACAGACAGTACCAAAGAAAAAAAGACATAACAGCTGTGAGTGAATATTTTTTGAATGGGAAAATATCTGGGCATTACTACACCTTGATTTGTATTTTTTTATTTTCTGGTCATTTAGATTATCAAGAGTTTAATTTGCCCATCACACTTTATTTCAGTATTACCTAGCCATCATTAAGGAAACTGGCTTAAAATGAGGTAATATAACTGGATAAAGTCATCCAAGAATCTCTAGATAGGTCTCAAATGACATAAAGAGGACTCATTAGATGCCTGTTTCTTTTTCTTTTTTTGGCCAGTAGGTATTTTCTGTGCTATAAGGGATTGTGTGACTGGCCACCAAAAAACAAGGCTGGCATTGTTCCTCTTTTTTTCTTCATGGGTCTCATTCAGGGAATGATTCAGCGTTTTTCATCATTCTGTCACATGTCACAGAAATATGCACACATGGACTAAAATACTGTGTATCCAGTTTAAAAAAACAAACAAACTCCAAAACACTTAAAAGTATCTTTACTCGATTCAGTTTATGCATCTCAGTAAATAAATGTAAATGTTTAATTGGTGTAAAAATAGATAAAACTGTTTTTCAGAAAAAAATCTACAGCATTTTACTATAAACTAACACTCCCTGGGTTCATGTACATTTCAGCATTGGACTATTCTATTAACAATGATATGTATTTTTGTGGTTGTCTCATATTATAAGACATCCTTTTGTATCAGATTTTAAAGAAAACTTTGATGTCTCCAGAAACCCAAGTTCAGTTTGGAGGTAGAAATGATGCCACCTTAAGCTGACTCCACCTTCAGTCATCTAAACTGAATAAAGAAGGTAGAATCTCTTTCTCCCTCTCTCTTCCTCTCTCACTAAAAGCCTTGCACAGGCCTTTGAGCCACAGAGATCCAATGTCACCTTCATCTCAAGAGGGTTGAGCTCACCGACACAGAAGCCCTCCCATCTCACAGCGTACTGAAACAGAATTTTGTTCAGCTCCTTCCTCATCCCCTGCTCCAACTATGTATTCTACCGGTTTGGAGATCCTCGGGATCATTCTGGCTGTGGCTGGCTGGCTGGGAGTAATGGTGACCTGTGGCCTGCCTATGTGGAGAGTGGCTGCCTACATCGGCCAGAACATTGTCATCTCTCAGGTTATCTGGGAAGGCTTGTGGATGAACTGTTCTGTACAGAGCACAGGACAGATGCACTGCAAGGTACATGACTCCATGCTGGGGCTTCCAGTTGACCTGCAAGCAGCTCGTGCCTTGGTCATCATCTCTCTGGTTCTTTGCATTGTGGGCATCATTTTGTCAGTGGCTGGTGCCAAGTGCACCAACTGTAGCCGGGATGTGAGCAGTAAACCTCGCCTCATGGTGGCTGCTGGGGTGACATTTGTGGTGGCTGGACTGCTGCTTCTGCTGGCTGTGTCCTGGACAGCTCACGCCATTGTCCTGGGCTTCTATGACCCCATGCTGGAGGAGACAGGGAAGAGGGAGTTTGGTAATGCTCTGTACTTTGGTTGGGCTGCTTCCTGCCTGCTGATTCTAGGGGGAGCCCTGCTCTGCTGCTCCTGCCCTCGCAGATCAACCACGGCACCAAGTGGTGGTGGTTCTGCACCTTCCCGCATTGACTACTCAGCTGTAAAAACCATATCAGTCAATGGATACACCAGAAGAGACTATGTATGACTGTGTGACATGAGGAAATGATGAACTGCATTTATAAATTTGTGGTTAGTAGATGCATGTTTGGTGCTAGCTTCAAATGTTTAAATGACTGATCCGTGTTTCATGTTTTAGTCGTGAACATTTTTTTTAAAATGATGTGCATTTTTTTGTTTCTTTTGCAAGTATGAACACATTTTTTTCCTCAAAAAGCTGAAATCAAGATGTTTCTAACCTTTAGAAATCTTCACACAATGTACTTGGAAGTAAATTCTGACAAGAGGAAGTTTCACAACTTCAGTTGCAAAGTAAAACTTTTTTTTCAGTAACTGGTTTGTTATCAACTTTTCTTTATAGTGCACTTTGTGCTGTGCTTTTTATTCCAAAAGGTTTGTTGGTGTGCAGAGGCAGGGACATATACCGGCTATAGAGTTCAGCCATGTTTGACCAAGAAGTGCAGTTCAGGGGCATTCCAGCTTTGGATATTTTATTTCAATGTAGATGGAAGAAACTAACAATAGATGGCTTGTTTCAGAAGAGCACCTTGTGCTCCCTTTCTTTTGTAGCCTGCCCTCCATTTGCAAAGTGAAATTGAGTCGGAGATAACAGTCTCCATCTGCAGGGGATGTAACCTCTGCCAAGTCACAACTGAGCCACAAAGACTCTATTGATCAGCTAGTTTGCAACTAATTGCTGTGCACTTCTGCTTGGCATTGGATTCACAGACTCAAAATATAGTTTGAATGTTTAAAAGGGTATGTCAATTCTTTTTTTCTTTTTTTAAAAAAAGCAAACACTATATAAAAAAATTTACTATGAAAGAAATTATGCTTAAATAGTACACTTTAACAATATAGACAGAAAAATAGTCGACTTGCTTCATTTAAGGTCAACCAACCCATGTGATTTAATCCGTTCGACAAACAAGAAGAGCTAAAAATCCACAAGAAACACAAATTAGAAAACATTTCATCTCTTCTTAACTTAGGCATTAGATACGAAGTTACATATATTTATTAGTATACAGTAAAGTATATTTACGAGCTTCTAAATATACTAGAAATTCCTTTTCAGTGGCCACAGAGCTGCTTACAAAATGTGTCATTCAGCACAACAGTGCAATCGGGTGCTAGTCAGAAGTGATGGAAAACATATTAGTACAAGCCAGCTCCCATTTCAAAGAAACTGCAGATGCAAGAGAGAAACAATGATGTTGTTGTTGGTTAAACCATCATTTCCCAGCAGAGGTTGACTCAGGATAAAATGTTAAGGCTTTTTATATTTTTACTGTTCTTATTCTGATGGGCCAAGGCTTGCTCAACAACTTCAAGAAAATATAAATTTCTTGAATAATGTTTGATTTAAGCCCAAGCATTCAAGTGTCTGAAGGCCATGCGTTTGACTGCTGTGGTCCTATGATCATGTCAATAATGTTCATGTTAGTAAAATGGTTTACAAAGTGAAAATGATGCCGTGCAGTTTGTGTTAGTGTGATGAGGAAGCTCTGCTAAATCTTGGAGGCCAGAGTGTAAGTTTTTCTCCACAGCACACTGAAATAAAAGTTGAAATAAATGATGCAATGATTTTCTGAAAAAGGACACTGATAATCCCTTCCACCCACCCACAGGACACCTAAACAGACTATTTATGCATTTTCCAACACACTGGCCTATTATATAGTGTTTTCTTCTATTACGAGCACGTGTGTGTACTGAGAGAAATACAGATGTTCCTAAAAGAGTTTCACGAAAGTAATATATTCAGTGCACACTGTATTATGTTAGAGGGGTTTTGTGTTGCATTGCAGTTCCACAAGTAGTGTTAGTCAAGAACTTCCCAGAAGGACAGATTAGTCATTTGAACAGATGCAGTGAAGCTGTTTTCAGCAGTACATATCAGCACATTACACACCCTATTATGATGACATAATATCTAATAATTTAAGCTTTCTAAATTGAGGCTGCTTGAGTAACTCAGTGTGTGCTTTACACTAAGAGAAAATTAACTCGTTCAACATTCTTATCAATCACCTGTCTTAAAAAGACATTTTTTAAAATGATATTTCTATAAAAAGCAGAGAAAGAAACCTAGGCCTTGTCTTTTTTGTGGCCAGATGAAAGCGCTTTTTCCAAAACATTTATATCTCTAAACTTTTAAAGATTAAACATTTTTAGGTGGAATTGTGAAAGCTTTCCATAGAATTTGGGATGATGTTTTTTTTTAATCAAATTTATCAGAGGTATGCAGAGGCTTTCACATATATACAAATACAACTTTCACATAATCAGAGAACTCCCACTGGTTTCCAGAGAACTCCCCCCCCCCATTTGCTTTTCACCACTTCCATCATGTTCGGGGTTCAGTGACTACTGTTTATCCAAATAAGGTGTAATAAAGTACTAATGGCATTCACAAACCCATTTGTGCAACTTGCATAAGCATTTTTAACAAATTTTCTTTCTGATTCATTTGCCACACACTACTACAATGATACTATTGCTGAAGTTGTCCTCTACTTTCAAGCATTCATCCTTCAACCTTTAACTTTTCTGTTATTCTTTAACTACTGTAGACTTGAGAGAAAAAGCCACTGTTTACTCTCCCCTCACCCAAACAGGTGGGAGAGCTGCTAAGGCCGTGAAAGTTGAATCATTAAGCTGAGTCGGCTGTTTCTGGCAGTACAAATGAGGTGGGGCAGTTAACTATTTGAACTCCTCCAATCAATATCCATGTGACTCCACCTATTTAAAACCATCTGTTCTCGTATCAGCAATAATCTCAATAAATCACTCAGATCTCTTCAAACTACTCTGAGGACATCTGACACTTGACACTTGACAGTGGACACTTCGTATTTACACACAGTGCAGACATGCCTTCAATGGGATTAGAGATTCTTGGAGTGGCCCTGGCTTTCCTTGGATGGATCTTTGCCATTGCGTCTTGCGTTTTGCCCATGTGGAAAGTAACAGCTTTTATTCAAAGTAATATCATCACTACTGAGACGAGCTGGGAGGGCATCTGGATGGAGTGCCGAATCCAGAGCACAGGTTACATGGGGTGTAAAATTCATTACTCCATGTTGGATCTAAGTCCTGAGCTTCAGGCCGCGCGTGCCCTTACTATCCTCTCCATTCTTTTGGGAATTGTGGGGCTTTTTGCAGCCTTTGTGGGAGCAAAGTGTACCAACTGTGTGGATGAAAAGGCAACCAAGGCTCAAGTGATGATTGTTGCTGGTGTGAACTTTATCCTGGCATCTCTGAGCCAGATGATACCCGTGTCATGGTTTGCCCACAATATCATGATGGACTTCCACAATTCAACGGGATCGGGGGAGAAGAAAGACTTCGGTGCAGCTTTGTACCTGGGCTGGGCAGCAGCTGCTTTTCTTCTCATAGGAGGGGCCATCCTCTTGTGCAGCCGGCCCCAGAAGCCTCAGAAAAAGCATGGGCCTCCATCAACGGTATACGCTCAACCTAAGTCCGTCGTCCCCAGTGACTATGACAGGAAAGACTACGTCTGAAAAAAACATCTGCTCTTTTATCATATCTTTGCCATCATGGTTGAGGAGAAGAGCCATTTCTTAGAAATTGGTATCGCTCTGCTTTCATGTTCAGAAGGAAATTCCATATTCTGTCTTGGTATATTGTCATGTCCTACATTTTAAGTGCAGACATGTTGCTGTTGGAGATTAACAACTTTAAAGTTCTATTATTTGCAGTCCAAATTTAGAGAGTTTATTCATTTATATGCCTGAAGTTTAAATTGTGTTGATTACGCATTTTTAAATACACATAAATGCTTTGATTAGAATAAGGTGTCATTGTGTTCTGTCTGTATCTATCTATATGCTTTTTTACATCTGTTTCTCTGGAATGTTTTCTTGGTTTACATGTTTTTAATGCCCTTTTTAAACAAACCTCTTGTGATGATTTTGACTGTTGACAATGAGCCCTCACTGTTGAAAATGACGGATTGCTAAGGCTTCAAGATAATCTATTTATCTGTCTATAAAGGATCCTGCAGTTAATGTAAAAAATAATCAATGCGTGACTATGACTGTTTTAAGTGATTGCAAAAATTTAAGTTAAAAAGTATAAAGGGCAGGAAAAAAAAAGAGTGTAAGCAACAAATACATGAAATTAAATGTCAATCAAAATAATCGATGTCAGTGGGTTTTGTTTTTTTTAAGAAATCCGAGGTGTACGATGATCTTTGGATGAATGTTACTGTGAGATAGGGTATGCAGTGTAAAATAAAATAAATAAAAAATAAGTGAATGTGAATAAGCGAACACCCAAAAGAAGCTTTTTCTTCCTTTTTACTTTTTTGAGAGTGAGCTATCTGGTATATCAACATTTGAGAAAAACCATGCAAAATACACACATTAATAATATTTCATAGCATCAACGAAGTAATGTATGTTTTGACTTTTTCAAAATCTAGTTGCTTCCATCATTGGCTGAGAAGCAGTGCTCTATTACACAGCAGTTATATAAACTAATGGTAATGATATAAAATTAACCAAGTCTCTGTTTGATGGTAGACTGGTCAATTATACTCTACTGTTCATACTAAAATGAGAATGTACTAATTTAGAACAAAAATGGTCAAGCTTGATATTGTAGGGGTGTAAAGAAGAACAATGTCATTAATTTTGCACACTCAGATTCATTAGACAACTCAGAGTCTCTGTCACAGCACTTATTCATCTCCCTGTCTCCCATATGTCTGCAGGCTCTGTGATAACAAGAACCGCTACCTTGTCTTACACACATACAACTATCTGAACTCTCACTCCAAACAATGAACCCATTTTACTCCTGGGTTACAGAGTGCTGGGGGATGGGGGCATTCTTAGGGAGACAGTCTTGGACGAAAAGAAATTCAAGGACATTCTACAGACAGATGGATTCATTAAGACTCATAAAGGTTAACAGGACTGCCAGGTGAAAGCCAGCCTCATAAGTCTACTCTTTGTATGTGTAAGGATTTAACTTCAACCGAGGTAGTCTGTGCTCTCGTAAAGCTGCAGAGAATCTTCACTCCCTCGCTTAGGAGAAGCAAGGGCTTTTGCAGTGATTATCAGGAGAGTAACAGTTTGTTTTGGAAGTAGTGAGACCAGAATTCTTCATTTATCAGGCATTTCAAAAAAAGCAACATGATATCACAGAGGGAAGGCTGGGCTGAAGGTTTATCAGCTTTAAGAGCAGCTGCAAAGTGAAAGGAAAGATTTCACTGGTTTCACAAAATTTCATTACATAAACGTTTTCTGAGAAGGTAAAATTCCATTTATATTCTTTTTTTAATAAGTTTGCTTGACAACAAAGATCTTTTTTTCTTCCCATACTTTTGTACATTAAACTTAAAACACTTTTAGCTGTAAAAGACCTCTTTGTGGTCAGGCCCATTGTGAAGTTGGCCATGTAAGCCGATAGCAGAAAGACTTGAGTGTCCAGGTAATCCCTCCCCTTTTAGTGATGTCAGCTTCATCACAGACTCCTCCCCTGCACCTGACCAGCCTTATAAAATCAGCTCTAGTGAAGTCGAGGTGAAAGATCATCACACACCAATGCGAGGCCTGAAATTAACCATACCTGGCTCTCTTCTCGGCTCTTCTCCTGTATTAGATTTCTTTTCTGGGATCTTACCTCAGGTGTGACATTCAGCAGAAAAAGGAAAAAGGACCCTCAACATGTCTATAGGGCTGGAGTTGATTGGCATTTCCCTCTGCATTATAGGATGGCTTATTGCCATTGTGTCTTGTGCCCTCCCGATGTGGAGGGTGACAGCCTTCATTGGCAGCAACATTGTGACAGCTCAGATCATTTGGGAGGGCCTGTGGATGACTTGCGTGGTCCAGAGCACTGGACAGATGCAGTGTAAGGTGTATGACTCTATGCTCGCCCTCTCCCAAGATCTTCAAGCTGCCCGAGCTCTCACAGTCATCTCCATCCTGTTAGCAATCCTGGCTTTGCTCATTGCTATTGCTGGGGCCAAGTGCACCAACTGCATTGAAGACGAGGCATCCAAGGCCAAAGTGATGATCATCTCTGGAGTCTTCTTCATTGTATCCGGTGTCATGCAGCTCATTCCTGTCTCCTGGTCTGCGAACACCATAATCAGGGATTTCTACAATCCGTTACTCACTGATGCCCAGCGGAGGGAGCTGGGGGCTGCAATGTATATTGGCTGGGGAGCCGCTGCACTCCTGATTCTGGGCGGTGGACTGCTCTGTTTCTCCTGTCCGCCTCGTGAGACACGATACAACCCTTCACGAATGGCTTATTCTGCCCCACGGTCTGTCGGTGGGCCAGGTTTAGAAAGGAAAGACTATGTATGATCCAAAAAGAAAAAGAAAAAAAAACAGTACTCAATCTTGAACTTGCTCACCCCATCAAAGTGAGATTGTCTTTAGACGAAGAGCTCATAAAAAATGAGAACTGTTCAATGAGGGATGCATTTGATTTTGCCTGTAATATTAAGTATTTTTGTGATGGACCTTTTGCTTTTCAAGAGACTGAAAAAGGATGAAAGAGACATGTCTGTGCATATCTTAGTACTCCATCTTTTTCAGATTAATATTGTTTATTTTTTGTTACTGTTACATTTTATATGGTACCAACTTCTTTACATGTTTACAAAGAAAGTTTTTTTCCCCACAAGCCACCACTGCCACATTCATACTAAAGCATCCCTCTGTAGAAAATTTAATGATTTGGTGTGTTGAATAGCACACAGAGGTAAATACTGTAGAAACAATATCAATAATGACCTGTACCAGCCAAGACAAATGTTAACATGCATTAAATGGAGTTTCTTTTACATTGTGGAAAGGGTGAAAGTCTGCTGAGAGACTGGAGGTTGCAGGACACACAGTGTCCACAGTGTGTACTGAGAATAAAAGAACATGGGTTCTGAGGCAACTTGTCACTGAGCTAATCATGCTGTATTACATGATGAATATGTATTTTTCAATGGCCTTTTTTTCTAAATAAAATGACTTTTTAAGATTTTACCCCTTTCTTTAAAAAAAATGTTTTCATCAAGAACATAAAAAATGCTTTTGTTAATCTTTTAACAGCATACAGACTCTTGCATGAGTCAGTAAACCAGTAACAAAAAAGGAAGGTGTGTGTTCATGAGAGTAACCCTGATATTCAATCCTGAGATATAAATTACCTCCAGCTGGCAGCTTTACCACATACGCTCTAAACAATTAGCCACAGGATCAGTTAACTGGCAGAGGTGAGAATGTGAGCACAAAACAGTGGAGTCATTCCAGGCAAGTTGCATTTCTTTTATTTCTTGTTGCTACACCTGTTTGCAGGTAGTACCCATTAACAACACACACCTTCACTATACGTCACGTAACAGGATGTAAAGAAATATCTTTGGTACAGCAGCTAAGACAAGTTAACTACAGCTAATAGCTTGAATAATTAAATAAAACAACGTCCTTCATGAAGTAAAATCAACTGAAATCCAAATAAATACTACAAAACAAAATAAAAATGCATGTATAACACTAAAACAAAGTAAAATATTTCAAATTTATGAAAGTAAAAACAAGATTTAAAAGTGTTCACCAATTGCAGTAAAACTTTAACTTCTCCTCAATCTTCTACTACCTAGTTTTTCATTTTGTCTCTTTATTTAATAAAAACATGCAGCAAAGGAGCACATAGTGATCTTAACTCAGAAGCTTAAAAAAACTCCTACCAACTAGAATTTCCATGCAATGACAGACATCCTTTTCAGTGTAGTTTCAAAACGCATGCAAACACATCTGAGGAAGGCAGGAATGTTAAAAATTTATGAATATCTCACAGTAAATATGGAAGAGGTCCCTTGGTGCTGTATCATGTTACTGACTGCTGTCTCTTAGTCCTATACATTCAACAATGGACAAGGAGCTGCTTGACATCTGGTCACGATCCCTGTAACCACAGGTTAGAGCTCATTTAAATTAAAAGTTCTTTTAAACTAATTGAGATTAACTTTTTGTATAACTGCATTATAATAGATGTGGGCATCCAAACACATCCCTCTCAAATGGCTAAAATATTAAAGTTTCAGACATTTACAAGAAATTTTCTTTAAACTTGAAAGTTTTAAATGAAATAAATATCAAATAAATAAAACAAATGAGCTCTTTTCTCAGACATGTGACAGAGGATCATCATCTAAAGTTGTTTACCACTGAGCACCATTTCCCGTGTGTTGTTCCAGTGACTGGTCTAGGAGCCTCGGGCATGTTTGGCTGCTGTTAATCGGTGATTTACACACAGGTGCACTTTAAACCATTCTAAGATCAGGTACCACACTTTAGCGATGGAAAGAAGTGAAATGAAATTAATCATTTTTATTTGAAGGAGAATTATTTTTGACGAGAAGTATAAAAGGAGTCAAGTATCAGCTTAAAATAATACTTATTACAAAATCAATTCTTTATTTGCTCTGCAAAATATAAAGTCCTACTAAGAGCCCTACTCCCAGCTGGTGAATTACAACACAGAAACTTTATAAAACTAGTGATTAACTCAAAAAACAAATTCAAAATAATACCATAAATAAACAGGGAAAAACCCAGGGAGTTGGAATTGAGAAGCAAACGGGGACCAACCAACCCCAGAGTTCCTGAGGGTCTAATAAAACTGTATCTAATCAAATACCTAAACCTGGATGAGTGGGGGGAAAGAAGAAAGGGCAGTCTGTGAGTGTTTCTGGTCATGCTCTGCTGGCTCTAGCCAAACTCTGGTCACATGACCGAAACTGGGGAATGTGAAGGACAGTGAGGTTGCCTGGCACCTGGAGGCAGAAAAGGAAAACAGCCCCCTTCCCTGATAATTACACAGACTCACTGTGTCCACTCACTGTGAACAGAAACTCACCAAGATTCCTACCAGTAACAGCAAGAAATGCAAATCCAAAGCACAACAGATCCACATATAAATGATAAAACAATGAGGATAACAAAGTTAGTGAACCAACAAAAGAAATTCTGTTAATCTTCAAGAAACATTTCCTACCTAAATTTAACACTTTTTTATCAGCTAAATTTATTATTAACAATATGGCCAGGATGAGAAAGTTGCCAAAATCTTACTTTGCAGAAACAAGAGCAGGAATGGAAAAAAGGAGAGCAAAGCCACTAAATGTTTCCAGTACTGGAAGTAAACTTTACAAGTTTTAAATCAAATGTACTGTGGCTCCACTGGGCATAGCAGAAAGAGGACATTATCAAAGGCAGATCACGTGTGTGTCTGCAAAAGTAAAAACAAACACAGGACCTGGTGTTAGCAATCACTGAAGTTTCCGTTTAATGGATCAATGCTCAGCACAAAAACCTTGGCTGCAGTATTCTCAGGAGCATCTAAGGCTACGTCCACACATACAAAACTACGTTTTTCGGGTTTTGTTCTTAAAAAAATCCAGTCTAAATGTGCAGTTTTGAAAAAATATTGCTAAATAACGCTAAAAACAAAATGTGTGCCGATCAGAAGTCTAGAAGTCTGGGAGGGAAAGACTGAACAGGGTTTTGTACCCTCACAAAACCTTAAGTACTTTTGAAAAGTTTTCCTGGAAAAGCAGTTAATTTTGTGTTACTTTTGTGTTACTTTTCAAGTGTCTTCAACATTTCAAATGTTAATGTTAATTAATGTTAATAACTAAAGACAGTATTTTGGTTGGTGTCGACTCACAACTTAGGCATGAACAAAATGCATACAGCATACATAAATTTAAAAAAAAGTAAAAAGTAAATTTATTCAAATTTTCTCCAGAACTGGAAACCCACATTGTATAACAGGGAAAATCCTGGAAGATAACATCATGCCATCAGTGAGCCAGCTGACTCTTGGGTTTTGACAGAACTGCCAACAGGAAAATGACCCCAAATAAGTCCCAAAGTTTCACACTTTGTTTAAGTTGAGGGAAATCCTATTGATATAATTTAACAAAGATATTTAAACCACTCTTGTGTAAGTTGAAGTAAAGCTAGCAGAATGCAGAATCGGGTTTGAATAACTTTGTGTCTGCACATTCATGTGGCACTTTTTTGATGCTATCAGATCTATCTAAAGTTCAAGAATAGTGTCATAATTGTCTTGCTGTGTTATGATTGCACTGTGTGGAGTTTAGAGTGTTTATTTTGGGACCTATAGCAGAATCCAGGATATCAAAATAAAACCATAAACCAAGCCTTAAATGCTGGTAAGTTCAAGGAGTAAAAAAAAAGTCCAAAAGTTACAAGAAGCAAATCCAATCCAAAATGACAGAAATCACTAGGAACATAGAGAACACAGAGCTAGAGCGCATACAGCTATGAGGACAACTCAACATTTAACAAAAAAAAACAGCGACAATATATACATTAGAGGTATTGATGGAAGTGGAAATAGGTGGGGAACTCAGCTGCAGACAATTAACATAACAAGACAGAGTTGACTCAACACAAGACAAAAGGGATCAAAATTACCAAGGTAAAACCTGTTTCCTCATTCAAACCACTGAATGAGGAAAAAAGCTTAACTTGACACAAAGGGACACTGAAAGACAAAGCACAACACAGAAATGAGACGGGAACCAAAATCAGACAAAGGGGAACTTAATACCTCCAGAAAGTCACAGTAGCTTTACAGAATACTTTTAAACACAACTGAATAAAAACAATATGTTGATTAAAAGTAAACTAAATACAGACCAATATTCCAAAAGAAACAAACCTCACACATAAATCATTATCAAACCAAAAAACATGCTGTACTAAAAATTCCAACCCCTGATCTATGACGTGTAATGTGATTACTGTATGTTGTAGCCTTTTTTTTCTCAAGATAATTTAACTTTGATGCCTCATAATAACAATCTGCCATTAGTGTGATTGTTTCACTGTCATATAACAAAGGCCTACAGCATGTAGATCCCACAGCAGGACCTACATATTTGCACTATAATGATAATAATAATATATGAAAGGTCTTGTGGAATGAAACTCATAAAAGCTGCTGGAAATAAGAAAACTCATGATCCACTCTGCAACAAATGGAGGAGGCCACCAAGGTGAGTGACAGGGAGAGCAATTTGTGGACATGAACCCTCTAGCACAGCATGAAAAGCCCACTATCACCAATGTGGGTTTTAAAATAGATATTGCGCTTGACAGTCAAGTGAGAGTAGTAGTGAAATCCAGCTTTTATCAGCTGAGGCAACTGGCCAAAATTAAACCTATCTTGTCAAAAGATGATTTCAGAACAGTAATCCATGCTTTTATTACAACTCCGCTGGATTACTGTAACTCCTTGGTATTAGCCCGTCATCCTTGTCGGGTCTTCAGCAGGTGCAAAATGCTGCCGCACAGCTTTTAACTGGTGCACAAAGCATATTACTCCCGTTTTACCCTCACTACCTGCCTATTCATTTTAGAGTTAATTTTAGTCCTTTTATTTGTTTTTAAAGCCTTAAATGGTCTCGCCTCACTCTACCTATTTGAGCTACTGAACCTGGAAACCCTTTCTTGGTCTCTTAGATCAGCTGACCAGTTGTTGTTGGATGTGCCGAAGACGCAAGACTTTTGAATCTGGGTTGAAGGCCCGCTTTTTCAGTTTGGCTTTGAAGCCAGTATAGAAATGTTCATTTTATTTGGATTTTATTGTTTTTCTGATGTTGGTGTTCTATATCATTTACGGTTGTTGTATTTTTATTTATACTATTTATATTAATATTTTTTCTTATTCTATTTTCAGCACATTGGTCTGCACTGGCTGTTTTTAAAGTGCTTTATAAAAATAGATTGCTTGGCTTTATTTGTTGAACACAGCTGAAAAAAGGAGGTTTAGGTCCATATAGCTGCACAGGATTTCTGAAGGGATTATAAGTAATACTGAGGTTTATCTTGACCAAGAAAGTTCCAACGAATTTGAGGGTGGATGGTTGTGCATAAAGGTACAGGGTACAATTCACTGGAATCTTGGCCTATTAGTTCATTGGTGAAGTTGATTTGAAATGGAGCAGATAAGAGAATTCCTCCCTTTTACATTCCAGGATAACCTCAGGCAGAGCAGAGATAAGCACTGCTCACTCCTCAGTTCTTTGGAAGAATAAAACAGGTTGAAGCCAGTTTGGCGTGGTAGTGGAATAACGACAGAGGAGAACAGTTGTAGTTGCAAAAAAAAGAATCTCAACCACAACAAGAATGGAGATGATTGGCTGAGAAAATGGGGAGTCTTTTTGATTCATAGACCAAGTAGCAAAGCACTTAAGAGTGATATCATGTCAGTAGACAGACTGCTACAAATCTGACACTCTCTGTGTGAGTCAGGAGATCGACTTAAGTTCTTCTCAGTTAGATTTGAGGATCCTGGTTTTACAGTTTAAAGCGGACTTTGACTCAACAGATTAATTCCTTATATATTGATATTTCACTTTATGGTTCGGGTTAGTTTTGATAATAACTGTCTATACCAAATTTTGAATTATAGTTCTATTTAGAATGTATAAATAGCCTAATACTAGGTAAACATGGCAAGAACATTCTGAAATTTGGGGGATTTGTTATAATAACCATATATAACCATTAGAGCTGATAACAAGGCCCTTACTGCTTTATCATAAAAAATCATAATATCTCTAATTATCAATAACAATTCATGCAATTGCAATTAACACTTAAAACGTGCTTGTTTTACAGTAGTCCTTTTAGTCAAATCAGTGGGAATCCTTGCATTTGTGGGACTTGTTTCCCACATCCTGCAGAATGGCAGTTTAGGTACCATTATAGCAGCAAGACCCCATCCCCCACACCTCTTTTGGTCTCTTTTTTTACTCTCAGTTATTTTTCAGGTAATTTAATCTCAGTTACCTCAGAGTAAATATTTTTAATTTTCTTGTTTTTTAGATTATTTAGTTACATTGCACGTGTTTGTACTTACAGGTGTAGCTCTACTCTCTGTGTCAAGGTTTTCTCAGTCAAGACACCGTCTAACATATTTATGACCTCTATTTCTTAGCTGCATGTGCACCACATGTGAGTAAATTTGTGGCCTCTTCACAAAGAAAGTGATACGGGCTACACTGACAGCTAAGTTAAGCGGATGTGCTGTGCTCTGTGCCCTCATGGTCCTAAATGCGCAAACTCCTTGTCACTTTTTGCTTCTATTGCTCGAGCAAATGTGCTTCATTGAAATTGTGCCCCAGAGCACAGCCTACTTGTTGTGAGCTGCACTTTGCTTAACGCAGTGGCAAGTCATCAGACATAATGGATTTGCTGTTGTAGTTTTGTATGTGAGGGGCCCTTTATGCTGTTGAGATTCCCCCCATGATCCTTCAAAGACCTGCAGGTGCCTTTCTCTCTGGGCATCTGGGGAAATGCAGTTTCCTCTCAAAACAGTATTTATACTCTATTTAAATTTGACCTGAATTGTATGGAAGGGTTACATTTTTGTTCTTCCTCGCTGTAAAATTACTGCAAAAATAAATCTGTCACATTTAAAAGTGTGTCCTGGACAAACACCTAGAGGGGAAAAAAATAGAATTCTGCCCTCTGGTGGTTGAAAATAAAATTAGCAAGATTTGTCTTTATTTAAGAAAAAAATCAAAGTTGGTACACTACTCTCACCACTGGTTTTATTCTGTGCAGTAATTATGAATAGACTGTGTAAGTCAGTCAAAAAATTTAGGCATGCACATAATAAACGTAATAAAGTAAGATACACAATTCTTATAGTTTAATGTAAAGATATACAAGGCTTAAAAATAGCAGCATATAGACCACTGTTAGCGCTTTTAAAATGTTTTATTTAGTCTGTTAAAATATACCAGAATTATAAGTCCCCCAGTAAGACCATACCTTTTCAAAGAAGGACCTAGTTGGATCGCATCCAAGAAAAATGCCGGTTGAACAGAAAATGTTGCGTAATTGTCACGGTTCTGGGTCAGTTTTGACCCAGTATTTTGAGTTTTCATGTTTTGGTTTGATTTTGTATTTTTGGTTATCTTCTTGATGATGATGCTGATGATGTTCTATGTTCCAGATTATTCTGGTTAGGTTTAGTTCTTCCCGTGTAAGGTCCGTGTTTCTTAGTCTGCGTCCTTGTGTATTGTTTCCTGTTTTATTTTGAAGGATTGTATCTTATGTCGGTGCGTCCAGCTTCGCTCCCCCTGTCTCGTTAGCCCTGATCTCTCCCAGCTGTGTCTCCCTCCTATCTTCCATTCCCTGATTACTTTCCTGTGTATATTAGCCCTGTGTTTGCCCTTGCTTAGCGTCGCACCCTCAGATTTATTCCTGTGTGTTCCAGTTTGCGGTTTCATGGTTTGGTTCGTTTTGTTTGGTGCCAGCAATAAAGCTGTGGTCTTCAGTTACATTTTCGTCTCAGAGTTCTGCATTTGGATCCACATCTCCACCTGCCCGCACACACAGCCCTGACAGTAATGTTTTCTATTAGAAAGGCTAAATGCAAACTATATATTATACAGTTTTCACCAGCAATGGGGAAACACCTGTGTGAAGTTATGAGACTTTGAGCTTTGTTTGCATAAGATTTTCAATAGTGAATGAACACTTCTTCATGTACAATGTACAGCACATAGTTGACATTGCACATATAATCCACCTTCACAACTGTAGACTTGAAGTCATTTCCTGAAAGCACTATCAGCTCACAGCACCCATTTATTTCATGTTGTTACAATGTTTCTGCGAGAAAATGCTATCACCGTTTAAATGTTTCTTACATAGTAAACATCAAAGTGATTTATTGTAAAATCAGTCATTTCATTTTTGCTGATCTTTATAACACCACAGGTATTTTGTACAACATCCATGTTTCCATGTTCAAACCTTATACTGGATTGTCTGTGGTGCAGTTAAAACCAGGTGGCCTGCAGTTTTTAATGCAGTTCAATTATCTATCTGAGAAAGGCCCCAGCAGAGCCGTGGACGGGCTCCGACTCCGCTGAACACAGCAGACAAGAATAAACAGTTCAAACTTAAGACAAACATGTCAGGTATACACAGTCTTCTAACTGAGTGGCCTCTTAAGACACAGCAGTCAAGACATACAATAAACTTATTGGATAATTGAAAATGTTTCAACAACTTTTTGCATTTTTCAGGAGCTGACATGACTGAATTTTGTGACAGGGGGTGCTGCAGCACTCCTACTTCCCACAGAGATGTGATTGATTAATTTTCAGTACATGCATTTATGACCGAATGCACAACCCTTGATAACCCAGGAAATTAAACACATGAGTTTCAACTTCTATTCAAGCTTCATTCCAACAACAGAAGCATTTGCCGTAGAGTTTTCTCACAAAAACATGAAATGAACGGGTGTCGTGAGCTGATAGTAATACTACTTAGTGGCTGCTGTTAAGGAATAATTGCTATAATCTCAATACATGTTCTTAATTGTAAATTAAGCTAGGCATTGTGTGCAAAACCTTTCCCCAGCTAGCTAAAAATGGTACCTTTCTTTTTACAACTTCCATAGTTAAAACCACAAATGTTTCTTTCCTGTTTTTTTTTTTTGTTTTTTTTTGTTTTTTTTACAGTGACAGCTAGACTATCACGCCACATTACCCTGCATTAGTGTAATAAACAGTTTATCTCTCTTTATCTTTTAGGTTTAAATATTTTTCTTCAGATGTTTTGGCAGGAGTAGGTATACTTAATATAACACTTAATATATCAGAATCAGAATCAGAATACTTTATTCATCCCGAGGGATATATACTGTGATATTATTCTGTTATTATATGTTACCTTATATATGTAATCAAAGTAGTTGAATTAGAATACTGCTGTAGATCACATTATACCCTTTAATATAGAGTGTGTGAGCTGTATGTAGTTTAGTTCTCATTATACTTTTGAGTTAACAGAACATATTCACATATTAGTTCATTAGATAAATGTGCATCACTCTGTATCCTTGATCTGCTGGGAATGTGTTACACTGTTTTCTTGACATGCTTAAGTGTTGAATCATGAAGAGAAGGTTGTAAGCAGGAGACTCTGTGTCTAAAGACAGGGGAGATAGACAGACCACATTCCACACCCCCACCTTACAGAAAGCAGAGAAACAACTGCCGAGGTCATAACTTAGGCGCTGTAACAGAGAAAAAATGTGATGTTTTGGCTTTTACGACTAGCTGGGGGCCACTAGAGACTATAAAAAGCTGAGCAACCCGTCACCATTTTGAGACATGTGCCTGACCCTCTGGTAGCATCTCTCCCGTCCGGACGTTGTAATGCTCTAACTGTTGAATTGTATGGAAATAAATGATTGTTGATTGAGCATTTATACACCGAGTATTGTCCTTCCTTCAGCCCAAAGATTCAAAGAACTGCGTGATTTCAACAATACCTCACAGGGTAAGTACACAATTTAATATAGTACAGTATTAATTAATATAGTTTAAGTAATATTTACTTGAAATTAACAAAAACTAAATAAAACCAGAATCAAGCAACCCCTTGATGACAACACGTGTGATAGCCTCCAGCCCCCTTTCGCTATTGGAAAGGCAGTTAAGGCAATGGATGTATTCATAGTTTCTAACATTCATTCTGGGGGTTTGCTAGTGATCCCAATCTCTCCTCCGAGGCTGGTAGGATACAAATTACTGAAGGTTAAGAAACAGAGAGAGAGATACAGAGCGAGAGAGAGAGGGAGAGAGAAAGGTGGGATTTGCTGGCAGTCATCAGAGGGAGGTCGTGTGTGCGCTGATTGGATATAAACACTGGCATAATATGATTTCTGCTTCAAGGAACAGTTCCCGCTGACTGATTTAGACCTGTTCAACATTCGTCTCTTTGACGGAGAAACGTGATTTTCCCAGAGGTGAGGTATGTTTCGACTTTTCAATTGTGTTTACACAAGACAACTTGTGCCTTGCGTTTTATTCTTTTTTTTGGGAGGGGGGCAGGAGGGACTGCGTCATATTTCTTTGTTTAATAGGTAGCTCCTAATAATTATCAATCCTTAATTATAATCGTCATGGCAATGTCAAATGACAAAATTATTTCAGAGTGTTGTGTGAGTGTTTCCATAACCAACAGCCTTATGTTGGCTTATGTCCACAGATCCTGTGTTGATTTGTTTTCTCAAAATTTCTCCTTCTAAAGTTGATTCTAATCAGTCTAATGGTTGTAGAAACCGATAAGCACACTGAGTTCCTGACCTCTGACCTCCATGGAGTGGAGTTGGAGTAATATCAAAAAAGACAATAATAGTTCATTAAATTCTCCAATGATCTCTCAGCCTTAGAGTCATATAAAATAACAAATGAATGCAGACAAGTTCACCAATTAAGAATTAACAGTATTTTTAGATAGTGATAGTTTAAAATCTTTTTGCCACAGTAATGGCATAAAATATTATTAAGACTATTGTTTCAGTTCACAGTAACAGCATAGGGACCTTGGCTGGATATTCCTCAGGTCCTCTTGAAAGAATTCGTAGAGTTCCTTCAAATCAGTTGGTTTCCTGCAGAATCCAGGATCATCAGTTTTATTGGATGTGTCACCTCTTTCCTGTAAAGGTCTGGAAAAAACCCAAACTGTCACCCTCAGATGAGTCCAAATTGGTTAGGATGTTCAGGAACAACTCAAAACTCCTGGAACACCAGCATGACAGACAAAGATTGAGCGATTTCCTAAAAATGACAAGAGGTATTTTTATAGGAGTAGGGGTGAGCTCTTCAAACCAAAGAACACTGCATCAGCTATCAAGCACGATGTTGGTACAATCCAAAAAGTGGTTGAATAATAAAGAAGGAGAACTACCCCCAAATTCTTCAGCTTCACCTCAAATCAGCAGCCAGAAAGTCAAAACTTTGACACAACTGAATATTCCAATGGGACAATGATCCCAAACACACATCAAAACTCGTGTTGGAATGGATAAAGTGGTTTAACATTAAATTTTTGCACCAGTCTTCCCAAAGCTCCAACCTCAACAATATTTAAAATTTGTTGACTGTACTTAAAGGCTGCTAGAGGTTAGGAAATCATTCAATTTAGATGAACTCTGCAAAGAAGAGTGGTCAAATATTTAGACAGAATTATGTCAGAAGTGTCTTGAAGGCAAACAAAACCATATGGTTTGGATGCAACTTTGTAAGGGATGTTTAACCAAATATTATTAGTGGGTGTATTGATACTTTTGTCTATGTGGATTGGAGAAAATCTAAAATAAATAAACTTAAGCAACCAATTCTTGTTTTTTAAGTCATTAGAAATGTATGGTGTACAATCGTTCCAAAAGGAACAGTTCAAAGAAATTATTAAAAGCCTAAAATGACCATGATATGCATGATGAGTGTATATGAGCTTTTGAACACAACTGTATGTGTTTCATCATGTGTGCAGTGAGAGAGAGAGAGCAAGCAAAAGCCTGCTAGTCCTGTTACATAAACTAAAACCTGTTGGGTGCAGCATCATGCGGGCTCATGTGTAGTTGTGTGGGTATTTCTGATGCTTTGGGGATCTTAATGTGTTTACAGAGTCACTTTATGGAGGCTCATCTCACTAATGAAGAAGAACAGCAAATTCCCACAGCTGAAATTACATGATGACAAGTTATTGTCATAGTTAAAAACTCTATAAATATAAATGAAAACACAACTATGCATTTGTGCCACAGCAAGGCAGAGCTCCACTAATATGTCTGTCAGTGGGGTTGACCACCACAGTTTTTTCTATTTTGCTGTAAAATTGTCCACAGCTGGTTACGGTGTAAGAGCATGGAGTAAATGGAAATCACTTTCATTTTTAGTTCTTGTTAGTCTTTGCATGCTGCTTCCACTTTTTAGATTTTTGGATGCAGATCAAATAGAAATTCGTTTAAAATCGTTCATGGGGTCAAACTGTTTTCTCTGTATTTACAGGTAGAGAATAGAATATGTTACACCACATCCTGATTTAATCTTTGTATACTCACTAATGACCTCTGAGTGACCTTCTGTAGCTTTGTGATGACCTATGCATGGCCAGCCTGGTGCACCTCTGAATGATGAAGGCTTCTTACATATTCATCATCCTCTTTCTACTCGACAGGACTGTGGTAAAGTATTTTATTGTGCCAGCAATGACCAAACGATACCTGATACTTGAAAAAAAAGCTCTGTAGCTGTAGAACTGCAGCTGTACAACATCCAGTGAAATGCCAGTTTATTAGGCACTCTTTGCAAAAAGCCCTAGTGGGGATTACCAGAATGAATATAGATTGTGAACAGATAGTAAGCATTGGTCTAAGAGTATCCATAATAATGTTAAAAGTCTATAAAAGAAAAGCATGCAAAGGAAAAAAGTATATAGATGATTTTAAATCTCAGTCATTTGTAAGCCACAGAACTTGTGTCCTTTATCGTCATGTAATTTAAATGCAAGTGTTGACTAATGTAAAGCTAAAATATTGTCATATGTTCACTTTTGTATTTTAATATACCAATTTGAAACCAAAAGGACATTTCTGTTAGTCCTCATTTTCACATTCCACATTCAAAGAGGTGTTTGTGGGTTTAGACCTGGTTTAAGGGTTAAAATTGGTATTAGGCTTAAGTGGTTGGGTCTGACTGAGGGTACAGGTTGGGTTTAGTATTTAGTGGCTATAAATGATCATTTCAGGTCATTTGTGTGTATGTGTGTGTGTGTAGAGTATATCAGCGAGGACTGTTGAAGATATGGTGGCAGAATGGATCCGCTACAGAAATGAGTGTCTGGTCAGGATGAGCGCAGAACCCGGACCAGACGGTAATCCACACATATGCTCAATAATCATATTAATGCTAAAACATACATTAATTAGATTTAACGCTTAAATATAATCCATTAATTTAAGCGTTAAATCATTTAATTTAGAATAAATGTGCAAACATGGTGAAAGTTTTATAGAACATTCATCCATCTCACCGACTGATTATAAAACACAATTCATTCATTCTTATTCTGTCTCCAGAATTGGTATGCAGTCGTATGTTTGACGAATATGCTTGTTGGTCAGATGGACAACCCAACTCTACAGTCAAGGTGCCCTGCCCCTGGTACCTACCTTGGTACAACCAAGGTAGGTACCAGGTTGCAAACACACATATATAGATACATTTAGGTAAAGGTTTTTTTTGTTTTTTTTTTACAATTACACATTTTCCTGCATTTTTTCCCAGCACACCACAACAATGAGTTTTAAATGAAACAACTCAGATGTGACTATGTGACTTGCAAACCTTTAGCTTTTAGCGATTCAATTCAAATAGCTTAATAAAAAACTTTATTAACTGTTTTGGAATTACAGCCATTCAGAAGCTCAAAAAATAATTGGACTGACAAACACTTTCATGGCCATGTGAGAGCTGTTCCCTTGTTATGTTGGGATAATTTAAGCCGATAAAAGATTGTTGATTTTAAGTGTTGAACTTGTATTTGATAACTGTTCATTACAATTCTCAATATGAGGTCCAAAGAGATGAAGGTGACAGACATGGTGGCCATCATTATGACAAAATAAAAAATAAAAAACCCAAAATAAACCTATAAGAAAGACGGCAAAACTTTAAGTGTGCCAAAAGAAGGAACACAGTATAGAACTCAACAACATTAAAAGGTCAGAAAGACCACAGAGCATAACTAAGATGGATGAATGCAGATTAGGTACCATTGTAAAAGTCTACAATTAAGAGCCACCTTCTGATACAAACTGATACACATGAAAGAGCCGGCACAGTTTTGGAAAACCATTGATATTTGGAGAGATTAAACCAAGATTAATTTGTACCAGAATGATGGGAAAACAGAAACAGTTCAAAGCATACTGCATCATCTGTCAAATATGGAGGCCATAACGTTATGGCATGGGCATGTATGGCTGCCACTAGAACCGGGTCACTGGTGGTTACTGATAACTGCTGATTACTGATAAAATGGTGGTGACTGCTCTTAGAAGAAGCAGGGATAATTCTGAAGTGTACAGGGCTATTCTATTTGCTCACAGTCATTGCTATTCAGACAATTTCTGCAAAACTGATGGGGCCGTACTTCACAGTGCAAATGGTTAGTGATCTAAAATATGCTTTAAAAGCAACCCAAGAGCTTCTCAAAACAAAGAAATGGGATATTCTTCAAGTCAGTCGCCTCAACTAAACCCACCAGAGCAAAGCAGCTTTTCCGTTATTCAGTAAAAAACTGAATGCAAAAAGACCTAAAACAGGCAGCAACTGAAGATGGCTGCAGTAAAAATCTGGCAGAGCATTTCAAGAAACAAAATCCACTATTTGGGCATGTCCATGGGTTCTAGACTTCGGTGACTTAAATGACTACAACTGATACTTATTCAAATATTCAAAACAATACTTCTATCCAATGTCCAAATAAGTGACTGTATTTTAAACCCATGTTAAATATTTGATTTTAAAATCTGCTGTAGTGATGTACAGATAATAAATGATTAAAAAAAATATCGCTATCCAAAAACACATGGACATAGCAACAGGCTATATACACACAGATAAAAGCATTGTTTTAATCACAGGCATGTGTTTTAGCCTCTTTTCTGTTTTCCTGTAGTGCGTAGTGGCTTTGTGTTGCGTGAGTGTGGCCCTGATGGCAAATGGGCCACCAGAAACTCCAGTCAAACCTGGAGGGATCATTCTCAGTGCCAACCTGAGGACAGCCAACAGGAGGAGGTATGCCAGGAGCATATGGGAAAATTGGTCAGAAAATAATTAATCAGAAAACTGTCACCAAAGTAGAATTGATTTAAAATTAATTTAAAAAGTGTGAAACTGCAAAATCAGTAGAATCAATGCTTTATTTTTCCATTTGAAAGTGCACAACTATTCTGAATAACAGATTTTAAAACAATTAGGGTTTAGTAAAAGGAAGTTACGTAGGTTCATATTTAGTGGCCTCACAGTAATAACCCACCCTTGTCTTTTTGTTTTCTTCTGTGTAGGAGAAGCAAATTATTATTTATGCCTGCTTTCGGGTCATGTACACAGTGGGCTACTCTCTCAGTCTGGTCAGTCTCTGTGTGGCTCTGATTATTCTTCTCTTTTTCAGGTAGGTAATCTGTCTCATACTCTAACATTTCTCCAAGTAGAATTTAAGCAGACTTTCTTCTCAAAACCAACTTTTCTTAACTAGAGCTGTGAAGCTCTTGCAAGTGCAAATACCATAACAACAATAATCCATGAAACATGGGGAAATTACATGAGCCTTAGCACTGCAGCTATAAGCTCTGTTGTTACAAAAAATTTGAAACGAAAAGTGAAATCAATCTCACTCTCTATGAGCCACATGTTTAGCAGGCTGACTTTGTTTTGTGATTATTATGTTTTTAACATTATTTAACCTTTGTGAAACTTGCAGTAAGCTCCACTGTACCAGAAACTATATCCACAGCAACTTGTTTGCGTCGTTCATTCTGCGAGCTCTCTCCATCCTGACTAAAGATGCTCTACTGGGTAAAACCTACCTGGAGTTCGCAGACAACAGGGAAATCTTTGAAGTGAACAGTAACCAGGTTATAAGCATAAAAACTTGTATTATTTCAGTGATACTAATATATGTGTCATTTCACAGATGACATAGTTGAATATATTTCACACCCCTTCCTTGGACCGCTTCATCATTCATGCGAGATAACATATAGTAATACTAAGTGATAATTAGTTATTAATTTGACTTTATAAATTGTTACATTATAAAATAAAAGTGTTCATTACTCGGGCAGTTTTTTTAATTTCCTCATATAGACTTAAGTATAGCCAGGGACTGTGAAGATTCATAACTGTTAGAAGTGACGGATATTTCTTAATTCTACTTTTTTGTATCTCCTCCTAAAAACACACTTAAATATCAGGCATTGTCCAGCTGCCTTGTGGCTCAAGTGCTGATGCATTACTGTGTGGGAGCCAACTACTACTGGCTTCTCGTGGAAGGCCTGTATCTGCACAACTTGCTGGCGCTGATGGCTTTCTCTGAAAACTGCTTTTTTGGTGGATATCTGTTGATAGGCTGGGGTAAGCCAAGGACACCAGACAAAAGTAGCTACATACAACACAAAGGAAATGAAGTAGTTAAAGGCTTGGCTCACATTATGGCAAAATTGGTTAGGTCAATCTCACAATCCTGAATTTTCTCTGCTTACCTGAACTGTCGTTGTTTCAGGCACCCCAGTGTTATTTGTCTTTCCCTGGATTCTTGTACGTTACATGTATGAAGACACAAGGTGAACTTTTAGTCTGACTTTTTTAATAATTATTTTGCTGACTTTGTGCTGCCTTGTACTTATTTGTATTCTTTTCTCGTCTCTTCTTTAATCTCTTAACTACACTCTACATCATAGCTTTAGTATATGTATGCAGTAGTTTTAACACCATTTTGTTCTGTAGTAAGTCTCCATGCTTTTACCGTGATAAAAAAAAGTGTTGATGTAATGGTAATATATACATAATGCATATGTTATTACAATGCATGAAGTCAGAATGGAGCACTTCAGTAAATAAAAACTGCTTATCATCTTCATGCAATGTCTGTGTTTTTCAGGTGTTGGGAAATAAATGAAAACATGGCTTACTGGTGTATAATCCGTATCCCTATTCTCCTGGCCATAATGGTAATAGACACAAATATAAAGGTTATAAAGTAAATTTGTCAGTATGAACAATCATGTGTGAGTTATGTGACCATAAACAGCCCTGTGACCTACAGGGGGCGGGGCACTCTGTACATCATAGTCACCTACATATCACCTCCAGCTTTCAAATTAAAACTAAAATGACTAAAATAATAATTACAAAATAAATATACTAATGAGTCTGTTTCTCTTATTTTATCTTTTCAGGTTAACTTCTTCATCTTTATTCGCATCATTCTGATCCTTATATCTAAACTGAAAGCCCATCAGATGAGATATACTGACTATAAATTCAGGTATGTAGATAACAACAAAGTAATGAACACTGACAATGACAAAAGATACGGTTTTTCTCGATCGCCGCAATTCTCACAGCAGAAAAAGTCATTCTGGCATTTTTCATAACATGTTGTCACATGCACCTGTGACACAGACTGACAGTATGTATTTCTATGTGTTCCAAGTAAACCTGTGAGAGTGTGTAAACTTCTGACAGTATAAATATTTGAACAAAACTTGAAGTAACTTGACTGGAAATACTAATACAGTATCCAGAGAAGTGAGAGCTCCAGAGAGAGAGTGTGCTGATGAGTTTTTTAGATTCAAGTTAGAAGTGCCTCAACACAGTAACAAATATCTTTAGTAGTGAAGTATGTGTAGTAACCATAGCATTGTGTGTAAAAACGCCTGGAATGTCTAATGTGGGTGAGGGAAAGCGTTACTGATTTGAGAACTGCATTATGTATAGTGAGAATTTTTTATTAGCACTAAGATGAGTGAAGGTGCTTTCATCTCCTTGTTGTCTTGACATAATTATCTAATGTTTGACCTAATTTGCTCACCTATCTTTAATTTAGTTTAATTTTAGGTTTTTTTCCTTTCGTTTTTGCTTAGCAACTACAAAAATCAGGTGAAAATAAAACATGAATTAACTAATTGATAGACTTTTTTGTAAGAATCTTGTGTGTAAGTGTAAAGATCAAAACTCACACATATACAGACAGTAATTAAGAGAAGACAAGTGAGGGAACTCTGTTACATCGCTTGACATAACCTTTGCCTACAAAAGCATATCACTGCTTCAGTGAGTTTAATAACAGTTCAACAAGTAAACACCAGGGAACATTTGATTCTCATGTTTCTCTCCAGACTGGCCAAATCCACATTGACCCTGATCCCTCTGCTGGGGATCCATGAAGTTGTGTTTGCGGCGTTGACGAATGTGCAAACAGATGGAGTCTTTCACAATATCAACCTCTTCTTCCAGCTCTTCTTGAACTCTTTTCAGGTATAATCAAGAATCTGCACCTAGATAATATTTACCATCATAATAATTTGCAGATAAAAGTAGCAAAACACTACTAAATGACCTCTAATACAAACTCTTTACAGGGTTTACTTGTAGCCGTCCTGTACTGTTTTGTCAACAAGGAGGTATGTAGCATGTGATGTGGTGGACAAAACAAACTTCTCATAATATTAATCATTACATTTTTGAATGAAGCCTCAGTTTAAGGTTAGAGCGGGGCTTGTTTAAGGTCAGCGTACAGGTTATAGTTAGCTGAATTGAATGGACAGCCGAGAAATTCATGTAAGTCAATGTAATGCCCATCTGGAGTGAAAAGGGACTAGGTGACACTAGAAAAGGTGCAGGCCCTCTTGGTCTTGATGTCGTTCATATGTTCTACAGTTTAAGAATCAAGACATGCGTCTCTTGTAAATGTTTTTCATGTTCAGCAGAGGATGTGTTACTCATTTTTTGCAGATTTTAGCTTTTGCATTTGAGATATTTCCCTTACTTGCAAACACTCTTTGCAGTGTTTAGCCTCTTCATTTTCTTAGTCGTTAACCCAGTCTCTAAGTCAAGTTTCCAAATTCAGTTCTCGTTATTATCCTATTTCAAGCTTCTTTTCCTCCCCTTTCTTACAGGTGCAAGCAGAAATAAAGGCTACATGGCAGAGGCTGAAGCTGTGGTTGACTTACCTAGATGAACTGAGAAATAGTGACAGTAACACACTGCAGGTGGGTGTCAATACAGTGTACATAGGAAGCCACCTCATTTAGCTAATCAGCATCATATTTAATCGTTATTTCCCCTCTTCTCACCGCCATCTTGCTTTAGTTGGTTGTGCTTTTTGTGGCTTTTATTGTTGCTCTTAGGTTTGTTTAAATAGGATCATGCATGTCACTTGCCTCTGCAGTGAGTGGAGTCAGGGGTCGCCTTAGGGAAATAAGGTCTCTCCTACTGTCACTGAAAGCTTTCTATATTGCCACTGCCTCAATTTAAAGTTTGCCAGCCCTCAGATAAAGGATAAATTTTGACCTGGGTCCAGTGGCAACCAGTGCCAATAACATGCTGTAAATGTAATAATAATAATAATAATAATGTAAAAAAAAACTTATTTTACAGTGGTTTTTGCTGTGTTATTTATATAATTTGTGCATTAAAGAGAAACTGAAAACTTGCATAAAGGCTAATAAAACAGGCAGAGCAAAAAACATATGATTTATATAGGAATTTCTGTTTTGTAAGAGAAGGTAGCTAGTTATCCTTTGATTAGGGGCTTGCCTGTACCTTCACACTGTGCTGGTAAGTTTCTAGAAATTTTAATAAAACTGATGTTTCTTCAAATGTGATTATCAGCTAATATTTGAAAATAATACGTGCTGTAATATAAATATTAGCCTAGTCCTTTCCCAAGGCCACACATTTTGATTATGTGCCCATTTGTAAGCTATTAATCAGCACGATGCTTGTTCACTGACTCAGTGAAATAAAATTAATTAAAATGGTTTCTTCCTTTTTGTGCTTATAGTTGTGTTTACATTTTTATGCAGACTCCTGTCAGCATGCCTCCATCTTCCCAGTGTCACCATCTGTCTCTTTACAAGCTACCTGACGGCTGCCCAGAGGTCAGCCACCTCTCTCCTATGCCCCACACCTCTCTTTCACCAGCTCCTCACCCTCAGGTTCCCACTACTGACTGCTACGCCTACCACCAAGACAAGATGGGAGACAAATAGGTGAAAACTTCCTGGCATGTCGCTGCTCATACTAAGGATAGAGGAGAGGATGATGAGAAATTACATGAAATGTATTGCTAAAAAATTCAAAATGGTCTTAATATTTCTTAAATAATTTGAAACTTTAAGTAATTAGCATGTCCAATCAAGACACTCTTTGACTAAGGTCAAGATTTCACAGCACAAATGGCTTTCACAATCAGAGGGTTATATTATGTTATCCTCTGTAGGTGGATCTGTATTTAGGCATCAGGCATTTTTTTGACTGCTCTGTATTTCTTCAAGGCAACAGAGTGAATCTCAAGTATGACTCCCTTCTCTGAGCACTTGATTAAACATAAAATAAAACAGTGACATTGTCACTTTGTGGACAATTAAAGGGTCATATCCTGCAGCATAAAAAAGCAGTTCTCATTTTATTCACACAGAGGAAATAACTATTTTATTTCTTTTGCTATTCAAGCGGATGTGAATTTTTTTCAATTAACAATATTATCTATCTTACTGTGCACGGTTGGATCTTAACTCTCCATGCAGCCATCCAAGGTACTTTTGCAAGTTATTATAATAGCTCATTCAATTCCCCACAGAACATATTTAGACATTCATTTCCACTTTTATAATGCAACTGATAAATGAGAGCAATTAAGCAAAAAATGAATACTCAGAACAAGACTAATTGCATAAAAATATTACACTGGTAATGAAGGTAAAACTTGTTTGCAGTCATTTATTTAAAAAAGCAATGTGATGTGTTGGTCTTATTTGAACCACTTTGACTGTGTTAAATCCCTCTTTCAAAAAATAATCTGTCACTGTAAATGTGTGTAAAACTAACTTAAAATTGTAACAATCCAGATGAACAATCCAGTAAGGTTTTACTGGCACTGCCACCATCTAGTGACAGAAACAGAAAACACACTGTAAAAGGGAGAATTTCACACTCCTATGAAATCATGCAGGTTTAATGAACTGCTTATTTTGCTGGCAGTTCTACTGTTGAGTAATGTCTCAACTCTACATCATATACATAATTTGCTACAGGTTTTATTGAACAAAGTTATAGCATAGATTCTCTATTAGCATTATGTTCATTTCCATAGGGGAAAAAACAAAACAAAAACTACTTATGTTCTCTTTTTAAATACTAGTAAAGCAAATGTGGGAAAAAATGTTAGCTCCCCTTCCAAAAAAGGGGAGTAGGTGAGGTAATGTACATTTAAATTGTCGTTGTCTAAAAGTCAGATTTTGAAAGGTTAGTTAAATGTGACATTTGGCCTAAATATATACTTTTTGTTTTAGTCCAACTACTGCTGTGTTTTATGATATAAGATGTAACAGTGTTCGTGACTTTTCTTATCGATTTACTTTTAATAATATAGTGTTACTAGATATACTGTTTATATTCAAATGTCACAAACATACAGTGATTGTAACTGAAATAACATGAATAATAAAAAGACTAGTTGTAGAGTCTTGAGTGATGTGCTTATTGGACCAAGGAAGCGCGTGCTTTGACAGAGGAGTGAAAGGACGACCATTTTCAAAAAGAAGTGATGGTTAACGACACCAGCTGTCAGCCACTTACAATGCAATCTTCAGAACCCTACCAAGGGGATTAAAACCCCACTATAATTTTGACTTCTGAGACTCACATGACGAGGAAATGTCACCCAAAGGGTGGCTCCTCTGACATAATGACCCACGCCTTGTGTCACACTTTGCCTCATGTGACAACACATGTGAGCTCAGAGTGGGTCAACAACAGTCAGGACCACCACCAAGGGGAAAACAAACTAGTTAAATACCTGGGGCTCTCTATCAGTTCTTTTAGACAAAGACACTTGAAATGAAGTGGGATTTGGGGCATCCTTCAATAAAGTGTAGCGACTTTAATCTCTGGGACAAAGGTAGGAGGAGACAAGCAGGCACATATTTACACATAAATATATAAGAAATGCCTTTTAGATCAAATCACTACATGGTGTTCTCGGTGTAATGGAAAATGAGAGTGAACTTCCAAGAACCAAAACTGCAATTCAGAAAACAGGGTGTGTTCTGTGTTGACTCATTTGTTTTGTTTCAGCCTGCCTTTCAGTGCCGTCAGTGATAATTATATCCAACTCCTTCTCATGAGATGCACTTCAGTGGTTGAATAATCTGTTTTTTTTTTTAATAAGTATATGGATTCATAAAAACTACACAAACAGGAACCCAAACTGAAGTTACTTTAATTATATGTACATTACCACAAACCACACTGTCCCACTATTTATCCGTATTTGTTGAAAGTTCACAGCAGATGGACTAACCCACAGTCACATTTCATATATTTTTTTCTGGATTAGAGACAAAACTGAAAAGAACAAAATTTTGTAGCGTTTTGTTTTCAACAGCTTAAGCTCCATTATTCTTTCATTTATTTATTTATTTGGCACAGACGCAGAGATGGGATATCCGCAGTCAGTCAGGCCTCACAGCTTTGCCTCTGTATCTATCAGTGGTGTATACAAGTAAGCAGCATCGTCCTCCTCATAGATGATGGTGACCGTCTCACCAGCATCAGACACTGCTCCGTTGGTCTGCATGTACGCCTGAGAAACAAAGAGACAAAAAATTATTTCAGTTAAATGAAAACTTAAATGACTTCAAGTGATATATTGGAAGACAGCTACAGCTGCCAGTCTGAACTTCATTCCAATAAATACCCTCTCCAGTAACTGCAGTCGCTCTTCATTCAGCAGATTGCTTTGTCTCAGCTGGCTGACCGTGTTCTCCAGTCCAACGAGTTTTTCCAGGTGTCTTCGGTGCCGCTGCTGCAGCACTTTGACCTTTTTCTGTAGCTCACACACAATTCCCTCCAGCTGCTCCTTACTCAAACTGTTCTTGTGGTAGCTGATGATGTAATAAAAATAGAGAGTCTAAAAACCATAATACTGCAAAGGGATATAAGAAAGACTCTTTCATTGAATGAAAAAAAAGAAATTTAAATTAAGCATCAGAACTCACCAGTGCTCCTCGAGCTGGTAATCTTGCTCTGTATCGTCGTCCTCCGACTTGCCTTCATCTCCCTCTCCTCCTTCAGAATCCAGTCTTTCCAAAGTGAGGACCAGGGATGTGGGGGGAGGTGCTGCGTGTTTGGACACTATAGGCAGAGTGGATGTGATGGGTGTGGAGCTCAGAGCCGATGATAGTACCGTTTCTGGTGAAAAGGTAAACTGGGTAAAGGTGTCTTTGGGTAAAACATTCGGTATCGTCTCGAAGTAGGCAATGACTTGAGTTTCATGGTTGCCGTCGTCGCCATCTGAGAACAACTCTGTGGTATGCGTCACATCTTCAACTCCACTTAAAGCCACAGCCTCATCTGTGCACTCAAGGGTGGAGTCATTCACTACCAGCCTGTGTCCCCGAGTTAAAATGGCCGCAGTTATTTCATTCATAAGCTCATCTTGCCCTTCCCCAGCAGGACATTCAGACATAAGTACAACCTCTGTCTTCTCCCCACTGTTACTTAGATGATCTATTGTGTGTAAAACAGTTAAAGGGAAGTTTACCCCCGTTTCTAATCTGTCTACTGTTGCCAGTGAGTCTAGTTCTGGCTCAAAAGAGCAGTCAGATTCTCCAACATCACTCAGTTGCACCAAGCTGGTTTCTTCTTGTTGCGATGGATCGACAGCAATCTGATACAGGTGCACAGTGTGCACTTTGTTTTGCATGTCTGCTGTGTCAAAAACCATGGTCTTGTCATCTGATACCGATACGCTTGGATTACAGATAGTTCGAAGACGCTTTGTTTTCTTCTCGCCATCGTCTGTGGCTTTCCGTTTCTAAAAAGATAAATCAAAAAGCATAAAACAAGGTTTTATCTTAACTCTCCATGTTAAGATAGAAGCTATAAAATAATGTATTTGTTATTGTATATTCTGGTACGCAACAAAAACTTCTGTATTAGCATTCTGTATGATTCTGGTTAGTTTTGTTCAAGAAAAAACAAATGCTGTGTGACTCTAGCATAGAATCTCCACAATTACAATAACACTATTACTACTTAAAATACTGCAAGAGTTGCTCTCGAGCCTTATGAACTAAGGTAAACTGCTTAAACTAAAATCCAGGTAGGAGAATGAAACTTTCCTGTGTTTTAAAACAAGACCTCAGCATTCAGTAAAATAATTGGCGCTACTTTGCAACACTAAAAATCAAGTTTAGTTTCTTTTTGCTTTACCTCAGCCTCCTGAAACACAGTGGGCACAGCGTCTCTCTCAAGGTAACGGATCCCCCATCGCACTTTGAAGCATGAAGGTGCAAAATGTTCGTGGCAAATATACTGGTGCCGAGAGGGAGCCCAGTTCTCACGTCCCATGTTTCTCAGCCACTGCTGCAGCCTGACTGGGTCCTGAAGAGGGAACCTAGAAAACAATGAAAATTACACACGTAAAACACTGATCACGCTTCCTTCAAGTGAAATTGTTCATATTAATGTGCAACTAGAAAATAGCTTCCTAAAACTCAGTTTACATTGTGTGTGTGTCAGTGATTGGACAGTGCAAATCAGTGCATCTGATATGATCTGATCAGGTAACTGACTGACTCTGTGGACTCATCACATTTTGGCTTGCTCTGACCAACTACATCTTGCAGCAGCTTGCAGCTAGTGTAACTGTGTTCATATTTACTTTTGTTCTGAACCTGTGAACCTGTTGTAAAGTTGTGAAATCTGTGAAGTTGTTGCATGTTCTTTTAGACATTAACTGATACTGAAATTACACAGCCAAAAACAACAACAACAACAACAACAAAAAAAATAATAAATCCCCCAAAACAGCCAAGGTGTTAGGCAATATTCTTGAGGTACTCTTATTATTGCTGAAAAGTTTATTTTATTCGTAGGATGTTTCATCTTTTGAATCTTTACTTGCATGCTATAGCGACTTACACAATCTAGCGGTGGGCAGATTGATACTTTAACAGACATGCCAGCACATGTTGCCCCTCCCCCCTCCTGCTGCCATGTTTTGTTATTGTAAAGTCACGTGACCCAGACTGAGTAGACACGTGTAGGCTGTAGTGAGTGAGGCAGAGGAGCATCCTGTGGAGGTATTTTATGGCTGTAACTAAATATACTGCAAATATCCGTGTAGGAATTAATAAAGACCCAGACGAACATCATCATGGTGTGGTAAAAGTGATGTTTCAGTATCTTTGTGTCAGATATTTTTCAAAGTTTTCTTGGTCATCACAGATGTTACCAGAAGACTGATTACCATGGCAATGATATATATGAAATACTTTATTGGAACTTAACAAATGAAGTATGAACTAACTACGATAATAATGTAGTAATACCGTTTGTGTCAACTGTCAAGGCATTATTCACATATACAGCACAGTAGAAACCAACACAAAGTGCTTTCCAAGCAGGCACATTCAAACTCTCCAGAATAAAATAAAATAAAATGTTTCAAAACAGGTGAAGCATTTTGAGATGTGTGTTTTTAGTCTAAAGGGCTTCTTTTCTTTTAGTCTGGACTTCTTCTCATCCGAGAAGCTTCTTCGGTTCTGAACTGAAGCAACTCAAAGAAGTCCGGACTTTTTTCTTTCCAAGCTCCTTTAGACTACGATGACCTGGATGACTGAGAACCTTCACAGACGTGTGTTTTAACTTAACTACTTAATTAATTAAAAATATAAGGTGTAAAAAAATAAAATAAAATTAGCTGTCAAAGTATTCAGATTAAGCATATTGATCCACTGCTGTCCTCTACATAAGCTGCCTTTATAAGTTAAAAGTATCGTTGATACTGGCTGCAATATCGTACAATGGTTCTGCAGCTCTAGGAGTGCATCAGCTTAAAGATAAGGATGACACATCACTATTTCTGCCTGCTCTTCTGCACAACTTGTCAATATAACTTACTCACCAGAATACCTTAGAGCTACAAATCAGACAGCGTTGATATAAACAAAAATGTCTTGATTAAAAGTTTGCTTTAATCGAGACTTCACCGTGTTGACGGCCTGGCTTAAATCAAGTCAAGTGCTGTGTTGATTAAATGAAGGCTTCTTCAAAATCAGAAGTAGAAGACACAAACTTATCAAACGTATAAAAAGCGTCTCCTGTGCGGAGATTTTCTAACCTCGGTTGTTATTTTCCGTCAGTAAAAACGAGATTGTGACACTAACCCGTCGAACAGGAAAAAGTTGGAAGTTGGATTGCGCCTCTACCTGTCTCATCTGAGCATCGCGTTTAGCTGGCCTGCTAACACCGTTTTAAAACACCTGCTCACCTGTAGAAGCTTTTCCTGTTGCTGTCGCTCGCGGAGTCATTCTTGCAGTTTGGGACCGAACAATATTTTGGCATCTCGGAGCGCTACGGTAACTTCTGCTGCTGTCTTCGTGTCCCGCTGAGTTCATAACAAGGTGAAACAGGTCTGTGAAACTCGTGCTGTGTTGTAAACTCGTGGCGCCTTAGGTGACGAAGGAGGATCAGCTGTTGGGAGTCTGCGACGTCAAACGAGCGCGACCGCCACGCCCACAGGAAGCAGGCAGCTTTGCTTGAGGAGTCGCGGATGAGTTGGCAAACTGTTTGACTTTTTCTAGATGTATACATTTTAAACGTTGTTTCAGGAAATAAGCTGTTTCGTTGTTTTATGGGACTCTTTCGTTAGTAAACCCAAAAGTGATAGAATTACATAAATATACAGTACTGTGAAAAACGACGTCGTTTCTTTATATTTTGCTGGGAAAATGGGTTCAGGCTGTTATTCTTCAACACAGCCTGTTCGGCTGCTTTCTTGTCATTTCTTCAGGACTATCTCACCAGGCTTCGGAGCTCTTTTGATATTGTCTGCCGTTTGTTTCCTTCTCAGTGAAGATGGTGCATCAAACTCTGACTGTATTCATATTTCCAGCATTTTGTTTCCAAACAATGCAGACCATGACAGAGCCATGCTTTACAGATGGCTGTAGACACCCAGTGTTGCACCTTTTTCCTGAGATCCTCCGTACAGAAGAGTTTCACATTTGGATTCATTACAATAGTAAACCTGTTACCACTGATATTTAGTTCAGTTCTTGTGTGACTCTTCAGATCTTCAGTAAGCCTGGATAAGTTATTTGCTCTAGTTCCTTGGAAGCAAAATATGATGCAATTAAGAGGGGTTCAAAACTTTTGCACAGTACTGTACACTGCTCTTTCTGCTAGCTTGTCCCCATCTATTTTTTACATTTTGTTTTAAATATTAGCTAATGTATTTATAGCTAATAGCATCTCCTCCACTCTTGCTCTTTGCTACCCACGTATTGGCTTGAGTTTGGATCTGTGATTATTATTTACTTCATTTAGTCTCCAATTTAATACTCCTTGCCATCTTCCATATTTTCCATGGATATGAAATCAGAAACAAAATGAATAATTTTTGAAGAAAAAAAACTTATCAAACCTGCTGTCTTCCATTGCTTTTCCAGTCCTTTGTGATCTATACTTTCCATAGCATTCTTATTTGTAGCCTTTGCTGTTTCTGAAACATATATTAAGTATTTTATTGAAAAAAACAATCTGATCATTGTAATTAAACAAAACAAGGTAATATATTTGAAGCTTGTTGAAACTGCAAAGCTGCAAGCTTAGACTATTAGCTGACGTAAATAAAGATATAGGCATGTTTCTAAAATCACTGGACTGGCTTTTTTATTCAATATTTTTCTCCAAACATTACACAGAATCTTTAAATGATACAGTTATATACATACACATCAGTGTATTTCTTTATCTAAAAAGTTGAGGGCCACTGGACAATGCAGCTGTGCGTTTCAAGACAGGATTGCATTTCTGATGTTTGTGTACTGAAGAAATTCACATACGGGGTTAATAAGTCACTGGTAATTGAACATGTATTGGAGACTGCCAACAGTGTTTGCTTTACAAGCTAGTTTGGAGAGAGTGGACTGTGCGGGAACCGCTGGGTCAGTGGCACAATGACGACCGAGGAGATGAACACATGGAGAGCAGCAGTATCTTCCTTACTGGGAAGCAGTGCACGTGACCGAACCAGCTAAATACACCACTAATGGCAAACAGCACCTTTCAGTGTGCACCCAGAGACTTAATATCTGTTTTTTAGACTGGAATCATACATGTAATAAGATTTTGGATTTGTGAGAAATAAACCGACATACTGCAGAGTGGTTTGAGAAACACTGATAGACATGCTGCTTTTCAACCAGTTTCCAAAGCTCTAATCTCTGTGTATGCAGGCCAACAGTATACAATGCTAGGTTTCAGAGTCACAAGATGCACCTTGCAAAAACTGAACAATCATTTTCATTACAGATCTTTGGTAAATACCAGCTATATGATGCCGTCTGAGGAGCTCACATATTTAGAAACAAAGCAGCTTGAAGGAAACTCGTCAGAAAATGTTGTGGTTGTTTTTGTACCCACTGATGGAACACAAAAGCAGGCAAAGGGACAACGGAAATTGTAATTTTTCAGTTTTAGCCGGTAATGTGAAGGAGTATATCCAGGCCTGGACTGGGCTGGTCTAAGTGATCTCTTCCCATCCGAACTAAACCACACACTTTATGCGTACAACTAGCTGAAGTTTTTTAGGGAGAGGGATCCCTTAGGCTAAGCATGAACAACAGCATGTCCGAGCGCTGGAAGGAACGAGGTGGCTGGGATGGTTCGGATCCGATGAGAGGTCATCAGTGTCACAGACAGATTAGATGGGTCTCTACATCATCCCCAACTGCATTAGCGTGTTGGCATATGCCATGGGCTTGACATTCGGATGAGGCTGTAAAAGGAGATGAGAATTAGATTCCAATTTAAGAAGATTTTTAAAACTCTTAAGACACTACTAGCTAAACTTTTAGCAGTTAATAGTAGTTTAATGTTTTCGGCTTTATTCCACTTGGTTAGGATAATATATGACTCCACTGCTCATCTCAGGGTGTTATGATTTCTAATGCATCATTTTCACAAATTGTCAGATTACTTATAAATTAGGAATAGGGAAAAAAATGGCCTAAACATGAGGGAGAAGTTCATCTCAGTAGTCCAGCAGATGTCACTGTGCATTAAGCTAACCACATATTCAAAATTTGTATAGTGATGATCTTCATTAAAATATCCACTTAAGTGATATAATATCAATGTTGTTTCTAGGTTTCTTATGTTTAAAATTTTTGTTAATGAGAATGAAGTACTTTTAAGTTTTTGTTACACTTCAACCACTTTTCCATTAGCGCAATTCAATCCCTGTTTCATGTAGAAACATCTGAGATATCGCTTCTTTTAATTAAGGACCTGAAAGTGATGTACCTTACTGACTAAACCTCAACATGCACTTTATGTATTACGGGTAAATTTTTAATCTTTTAGGAGACACTGCCTGCACTGTTTTATTTATTAAATAACTATTTATTTCTATATCATCATCATCATTATTATTATATTATATTGATTTTATTAAACTCAAGATAACAGGACACTAACCACAGCTGTGAACTGGTGAAATTCTGGTTTGAGGTCTGATCCCCTGAGGTGGATATATGCTCCTTTGTTTCCCATCTGATCACTGAGGGGAAAAAAAGGAGAATACAACAGTTAAAATGTGCCACTTTTTTAACAGTCAACACTTAAGTTAGGTAACTTGATTACTTACCAGTAGTTGGGTGCTGAGAACACGGTGATGCACTTCCCTGAGTGAGTGACCTCGTACCCCTCAGCTTTGACCTCATGACTACGCACAATGAAATCCAGCTTGTTCTGCTCCAGGAAGCGCTCCGTCACATCGGGCCCAAACTGGCAACTCACCCCTCGCTTACTGATCGACCGGCCATTCTGTGTAAGAGGGAGAGAGAGACACAAACTATAAAGCAGGTACTGCCACAAATTGCATCCAGATCTGTAGGAAGCACTGAATTATGCTTCAGTATAAACCTGTGGGTGAGAACTCACCTGTGGCTGTGGATCTGACCAGAGGAGGTCACACATAGGACCTGTGAACGCATGGGGAAAAGTGTTAAATTATACTTGTCATCCCTTTTAAAGGATATTTCTTATAGCAATTTAAACTGATAATGACTTAAGAGTCTGGCCCCACCTGAGTCTGGAGGCTGTCTATTCCTGTCAATCTTCCTTAAGTCTTCCAATGTGACACCATCTTCACTGAACAGCCCACCGTGCATAACCTGACATGGAGAATTTAATTAGAACTGTGAGTACAGCAATAAAAACACATGAAACATTGTGCAAGAAAAGTGATGAATACAAAAAAATAGTAATCAGTAAGTTATCTTAACAACACATACTATTTCAGAAGCATAACTGAGGTGACAGAAATTACATACATTAGCATACTCCTATATACTTTATATCTCATCATTTTGAATTAACTTCCACTTAAATGACAACCATAAGAATTAAATCCATACATATTCACACCTTAAGCACAAATAAATTACTCGCCAGTGTCACCTTTTAGTTCACATTCTCAAAGCTTACCAGTACTTTATTGTTGATACACTGTGCAAGAGGAAGCCACTGGAAGACCTCGCTGAAAAGCTGAAACATCTGGGCTGTGTACTTGGCTTTGACCTCCCCTTCAAATCCATACATCTGGTTCATGTTGTCCGTCTCATGGTTACCTGCAGATTTAAAAGTGGTTACTGCGGATTACACAGGACACTTAAATATTTTAATCAGTCATTACTATGGAGGATCAATTATCCAGCAAATGACTTCTGGGTATCGCTCTTTAGAAGAGTTGTTTGCGATTACCTTCTGCAGAATTTAAACTTTCACCACTAGGTGACAGCATTTCACCCCCTATTTAACAACTTCTGCCATTCACCACATTGCTGCTATGAACTAGAATTTACTCCCAGTTTCTTGTGTGGTTAAATAAATGTTGCACTGACATGTTGCACCATCTAATGGTACAAATTTGTGTGGTTAGTGGTCTGTATTCCATTAAAGTAAAACATGAACCTTTCTTGTTTAGTTGACTATTCTTCAAAACAATATTTACAATATTTATATTTACAATACATAGACTATTTGAACATAATGCCATAGCAGTTGTTGTTTGATATTCTATCAATATGTTCAGTTAATCATGAAAGGTGTTAAATTACTGATAAATTATAGGACTTTGCAGTAGATGCCTTTAAACCCAATGCCAACAGAGATATGTAGTTATCATGATGTACAATATCGCACGTTACAGCAGCCTGAGATCCATGCACAACACTCTTGAGCGCTCTCACCTCTAAGCAAGTGGAAGTTGTTGGGGTAGAGCAGCTTGAAGCCAAAAAGGGTAAGAATGACCTCAACAGAGAAAGAGCCACGATCCACAAAGTCACCATTGAACAGCTGAATGCTGTGGTTAAGCATTATGACGCACAAGTTCTGGACAAGTTTGTGGCATCTGACTGTTACAATTTTAGACACAGAAAAGTACTCCAGTGAACACAAATTTAAAACCAATGTGTGTGAGCGTCAGCAAAAACAAAGGATACATAAGGGTTGGTGTCAGAAGGTAAGCCGTTCAACTTGAAGATGTTGAGGAGATCGTAGTATTGGCCATGAGTGTCCCCACAAATAGTTATTTTTTCTGTCTGTGACAAAGAGAAACAGAACATCTTTAACAAAGAATGGAGAACTTTAAAAAATGGCCATGTACAATCATCTACTACCTGTACTCCCATTATGGGTTTTGTTAGTGTTAGCACTTATAAAATATGACCACGCTCTAATTTTGTACTCATTACTTGTGAACTAAAAAACTTCACTTCATTCTTGAGTATATGAAGAAAAATCCTCACCTCTTTTAACGTGATTTCAACAAGACTTGGCAGTTTTGACAGAACATCTTTAACTTGCACCAAAATCTGGGAAAAAAAGAAATACATACATACATACCAGTTTAATTTGAAGCATACACATATTTCCATTTCCTTGTCTTACTCTACTATATGTCATATAAATAACTATGGTTACCTGATAAGCACACTTTCTGTGCAGTTTCTTCTGATCTTTGAACCAATCCATCATCTCTTTCATGAACTTCAATGTTACCTTCCCGTCTTCAAGTTTTGGGCCTGTATAGTCATCCTCAATCGCTGCACAGTCAAGATTAATATGGTTCACATCACATCTTTCACCTTATTACCTTCTGAATTAAATATTATTATATGACACTAATGTATATTCCTCAAATAAGAAAGCAAACATACTCATGTTTTCAATGTCCAAAGAGTCAACAACAGATTTCTTTGTCTCGTCGCTGGCAATGGCTCTCTCAAAAGCCTTCTGTTTCACAATCTTGTTACATTCTTGATACTTCATCCTTGCATCCTTGTCATTCGGTCGAACCCTCACTACCTATTATCAGGACAGAGACATGAAATAAACACCCTGGTTAACCTTTAACTGGCATTAAAGCATACATAGGGACAAGGACTTTGTATAGATGCAAAGCTGAGAATATAAATAGAAACAGAAACATAAAGGATCAAATCTCTCAATTAACATACGTAAAATGAAAAATGGTTTTAGTCACATGATGTTCTGTCCCATATCTCTTAAGAGTTATACACATTTAAATCTAGCCCCAACCCTTCTTTGCTTACAGAAGCGTTGAATATGCTTTTTGAAATATCATGGTTAGTGGTCTGGTTTGTGCAATAAACTAGAGACTAAGACAGAACTTCAGAGATCCCTAAGGTCTATCGTTATATTTAAATTATATTGCTTATTATGAGGAAGGCACAAACCCCATTAACTGTGGTATGAGAGCCTTCAAACTGGATCTAATTGGCATCATGACAGGATTACAGGATAATCCCCACTTTGTGCTGTTAAGGCAACACAAAGAGCCTAACTGGTGGTGACAGAGCAACAGATGGAAGTGGAGAGCTCTGTACTTTGTTCTATTCAAGGTTAGACTGGATGGCAAGTGTACATGATGTGTCTTCTAATAATAAAAAATGCTATTGCTTCTTACCGTTTCGTAGTCTTTTAGTGCAGCTTTAAATTTGCCCAGTGCCATGTTGGAGGTGGCACGGCGGTAATATCCCTTAATGTAGTTTTTGTCTACTTCCAGGGCCTTTGTGGCATCCGCCAGGGCATAACCATAGCACTCTGTGCGTAGGTATGCCAGGCTTCGGTTGCTGTAGTATATGGCATTGGATGGATTGAGTTCCAAGGCTTCTGAGTAGTACTTGATTGCATTTTCATAGTCTTTTTCTGAATAAGGAAAAGAAAAAACAAAGTTGGAGTTTAACTGGACCTTGATCATACACTCAAACATAACGTAATGAGTTACCCACTAGTGAAAGAAATTGTAAAAACTACAATGGTGTGTGTTTAGCAGTGTATATCACTGCCATGATACATGGTTTTCTTAATCATAGGACTGTTGAATTATAGCAAAAATAAATTGTTGATCATTTTGGTCAATCACGATTATTTAACATAACTATTTATACACACAGACACACACACAAACATAATATATACACATATATATTTAATGGGTTTATTTTGAAGGGCATAAACTATATGCAGACCAGTCACCAAACATATTAAGAATTATTTTTTTTTAAATTCAGCATTGTTTATGAAGAAATCATATCCCCACCTTTACAAACAGACAACAAACTAAAGCAGGTTTTACAAGTTTTGCAATATATACAACTAAGAAAATAAAACTGCCAAAACGTACTAGTTCTAGACCATATTTGCTTTCTAATGTGTGCCATATATTTCTTTTGTTTATATATATCCCTCTTGATTGTATATATTTCTCCTGTTGGCTATTTATTCCTGCTATCTACCATTTATATTTCATTCCAGCACAGTTGGTGTGGAGCACCCACAATTTCATTGTACATGTAAAATGACAATTCTATTCTAGAATCTGACACCAGGAAAAAATGTGTCTTATATTAGGAAAGTAATGGGACTGCAACCCCGGGGAGTGCATGTCTAACATGGTTATATGAATTATAAAGCAGAAAAATACCACCCCGTCCCTCACATAACAGTCTTTTCTTTGCACCTACCGGTACTCTGACTCATCAGTATCAACCCCGCAGAAGTTTCCCAATTAACCAGCGACAGACAGACCTGTCGTGGGCGTGAAAAATACATCCTGGACAATGTACTTAATACAAAATGTGAATGACGGCTGATAACCTCATATGCATGTTTCACAGATCACCACTGTGTCCAAGCTGGATTTTATATGCTTTGATTTACTAAGGAATCTACCTAAATGAACTAGAAACCCTAGCGCCGGTTGCTTAACAGACACTTTCATTATCTATGTGTTTTGAATGGGGGCGCAACGTGACTACCACGTTTCAATGCTAATCGTACGATATTAAAAGCGCCTCTTCAGTGACTTGAAATCTAATTGCATTTCAGATAAACGAATAAGAGTTGAGTTGCATTGAAGATTTCGTAACTGCTGCCATGAGTTTAGGGAGCTCTGCCTCGCTGCTCTTCCTGTTCAAGCAGCCGCCGGCTAACAGAAAATTCTAGTTCTATGTGAACCTCACCTTAAACTACAATATTAACCCGCTGCGGCGGCTAAATGGAAACAAATCAGTGACTGTTAAACACAGCGCATGGTCATAAACCGTATAACTTCGAGACATTGGATAAATAGGGAAGTTGGTGGTGTAATATACACGACACGAGTGACGGCATGGGTTAACGTCGGTGCTGTCGCTGCTGAGTGTAGTGGCTACTAGCTAGCTGCTGTTACCCATCAGTGCCGCGGATCCCAATGAATGGGGTTTACCATTAGCATGCTCTCTGAGCAACACTAGCTTAGTATTTGCGACCGGCTTTGCTTGAGGTGTACTGCAACACAATCACGCCGCTGCTAACCAATGGTCACAGTGTCAAATTATAAAAAAAATACTGAAAAAACACACTGACTTGACAGGTTTTAGAAATTACCTTTAAAGTACTTATTCGCCTTCTCCTTGAGTAGCTCGGCATCGTTACCTCCCTCCGCCATCTTCTTCTCACTGCCGTTTTCCGATATGTGCGCCATTGGGATGGACTGTCGTAAAGGTCGCAAAGTTAGGTGTAGTTTTTACCATTTGTCATATTGAAAGTAATTTTACGGGGTGATCATACGTGCGACATTACGAAACTACAACATGTAACCCTTGCACACTGTTCGGGTCAAAGTTAATAACATTGATGTTATACCCAATTTCAGATCCACCAATGTGGGTTAAATTATTTCTGGAATAAATAATTCTGGATTTATTATGAGTTACATGTGTATTTCTATGGGATAGTGGTGACAAGTGGTAGAGCTTGACACTGTCATGAGCGATATCTGTGTTCTCATCACATTTGCCCAGGTTTCTGCAGGGACAGACACCATCTGGTTTGACTGATCGTGGAAGAATTTCTAAACAGTAAAATACTAAAACAGCATAGCCGTTATCATATATGGTGCACCCAAGGAACCGAGCTGAGAGGGTGCCAGGAGATCTGAAACAGGTTAGCATAGTGGTGGAGTGGTTAGTGCTGTCCTTAGTTAAGAAGGCTTCTGGTTCAAATCCTGGCAGGGGGCTCGTTGTGTGTAGTTTGCATGTTTGACTCACTCTAAAGTACCTGTAGTGATTTCCTCTTAGTACTCTGTCTTTCTGCCAGGGTCCGAAGACATGCATGTTATAAGTGCATTATAAATATGTAAGTGCTATATATATTTGTGCTTTGCAAATGAAAGCAAAAATACCCACAATTTAAAAGATCCCAATAACAACCAAATTAGATTCCAATTATTCTGATTTATCTGAAATTAATATAATTTAGAGTCAGCTGAGAATCCAATAAAAATCAAAAGAGGAACTTGTGGGGTTATAAGATTAGTTACCTGAGCAGTGATTTCAGTGAGTGTGGAAAACACATGCAAATCCCATACACACATGGTTTCCTACCACTGCTTTAGACTAGTTTGCAATAAGCACGTTTTGTGCTTTGAGTGCCTAAAAAAGTAAATGCATTTCTTTGTTACATTAATATTTTGCTAGTTGGGTTTTTTGTGTTTTTCAGTGTCCACTAATAACTTCCTTTGGTGTCCTATCAGTAAATAGTGAAAGTATGGTTTTGTAATTGAGGTTCACATCCGTGATAAAAAATAAATAAATAAAAAGCCCCTCTAGTGTTTGTTCTCCCTTCTACAGTATTTAAAGTAGGATTTGGTAGCTGGGGAAACTGTGAGAGAATAGTCACCTGGAAATAAGTCGCATAGTGAATTGTTTTGTCAATTCAAGGAGATTTTTATATGTGTGCAGGCTGTGATCAGCTGTCTTGTGCTGCTACTCCAGTATTCCCTTAAAAAATAATGAGATAATCAGATGTTACATAAGCTGTCACAGATTCTTTTCATCCTTTAGACACTTTAAAGCTAATGTGACAGGTAGAATTCCCCTGAGTGAATGTAATCAGTATCATCACCTTCTATTTAAATTGGTTTGCTACCCTCAGTGTAACCTAAATTTCACCATGAACTTTAGGCAAGCAAAATTTGGCTTCAATTTGTTTTCCAAAATGTTGTGCAAAAGCAAAATTTCCGCAGTAATGTATAGATTCAATATCCAATAACTGATTTAAAAAACAAAACAAACAACAACTCTAAAATAAATGAGGATTTTATGCTTTAAGTTTCCCCTTTAAAAGATCTACTTCCTGGACAATCCTTACCTTTGAAAATAACCCTTTCTCACTCTCCCTTCCTCTCTTTCTTACATATTTCTCAATTTCTGAGTTTCACATATTAAAGTTAATTCTGCATCTGTATTTAACTCAGCTGAGACACATTATGTAACAAACTGCACATAAACTGTGTGTTTGCTGATATTGGTTCAGCTCTTCATTTGACTTGCAAATCTAATTTCAATGTCAAATTGTATCCACGTTTGAGTTATTTTAGGTTATCAGCCAGCAGGGGTCAGTAAATACATTCACTGATATAGACATAAAACCGGTTTGTTTTGTAGGCAGCCTTAAGCCTCGCGTGAGGTTAACCATTGAAATTTTAAGATGATGAGTAATTTGTTTCAAAAGAATAATTAGTAAAAGACTGACTTAATGATTCATATGTGGGACAATTTGCCGTGGTCTGTCTGGATTAACTGCTTTAAATACCCTGTCTTTAAATATGCACCTGACTGAGCTACAGAAAATTCCCCATTTAATAAATTGTTGGCTCAATAACAAAAAAGTACAGCCTCTGGCACAGTTACTTTGTTTATGTTACATATGCCTCCAGGCTATGTGGGGTTTACATTTCTCTCTGTCACTGTTGTATGCACGCAACAAGACACACTAATGAGGGGACAAGGCACAGGTGCATAGCTCCACAATGTTTTCACTCACACATGACATCTGATGCACCTCAGTCTCATATAATTGGCTTGTAAAATGTCACATGAACCTAAATTTAAATAGAAACACCTTTCCTTTTCTAGTAGCAATGTACATAGTCACATATGTCTTGTGTACCAGAACATCAGCCCTTTCAGATATAGCTTTGCAGTTTGGTGTATTTGGGTTTTAACTGGTTAGGGTTAGAAGTTCAACAGAACTTGACATGGTGAAGAAAAGCATATGACACAGAGTATACAACCCAGTCCAGTCTGTTGCAGTGACTCACAAGCGACATCCCACCATGAAGAATAAGAGGCCAAGTACTTGGGTGACTCACTGTCCGTGACCTCTACCATACACTTACTAACCTCAGTGTGAGTTCACTTTCTCTTAGAAGATTACCAATGACTCGCCCGCCTTTCTGAGCCATGGCGTGTCTGTGATGGTTTTACTAGTAGCGCTTCAGGGATGGAAAAAAAATATATAAAAAAAAAAACACGTCAAGATTGACTGAGAATGAGCTGACGTTATAGCGTCAGCCACACATGAGAGTAAACGCAGACAGTGAGTGGGAGAGACAGTGTGGGAGGGAGAGAGGTAGAGAAAGTCTGGCTTGGTGGGAGGAGGGAAGAGGGAAATTGCTGTCCTCTCGGGTGCACGATGCATGGGCGTTTTGGTGGTGGGGGGGTCCTGAGAAAGTTAAAACAAACACAAACGGAGGAGCACAGAGATATACGAGCAACCAGAGACAGACACTGATGAAGGTCAGTGGGAATGTGAGTGACATTCCAGGTCCACAAGCCAATAAATGATGAGGTCTCAGAGTGCTTGGAGTATATTGTTACATAGGCTTGTTCCAGACCTTCTTAGTATTTATTGTTTTGTAGCGCATAGTAGTAGCGATTGTGTGATTGTGCCCTACCCCCCAACTCTTTTACTATATCCCTTTAACCATCTTATCAGACCTGGCGAGTATTATGTATAAGTTGAGACAACAACAGTTTCTTCTGCTCTACTCTGTGAAAATAATTCACTAATGAGCGCTTGACTTCAGGGAGTCTGTGGGGGGTCACGTTTATTTGAACCACATGTTTTTCTAGTAGGCAGGGCACAGGACTTAAAGCCAAATTGAAGATAAGTTGTGATAAAAAAAACCCCCATGAGCTTCAGTTACCATCCTAGTTCTCATTTCCGTCATGGTTAGTTTAGACATTGGCTTTGACTGTAACCTGCTGCTTTTTTCTGACAGTGTGAGTCATAAATTGCAGGGATTGCCCACATTGTACAGCAGCATTACAAAGTCTCCTGTTGATTGGTGTAGCCATCAGCTAGTGTGTCAACCAACATCCCCAAATGACAAATTGCATGTTCACTTGTGCCTCAGGAAAAGTGTTGGAAATTTTATGTAAATGGAAAAGAAACGTGATGCATACCTGCTTAAAAAACACTGCTGCTTTACCTTTCCACATTAAAATCCTCTTCTGTTTTTCTCCTGTGTTTCTTGGACTTGTAACCACAGTGGTTAGGGTGGAGACTGAAGGAGGGTATAGAAATCGTTAGTGTTTATATTCTGTTGAGCGTCTGTTTGCATTTCTTGCAGTGCTCTTCTAAGTATAAAATACAAATTTTACCTTTCGGCTACAGTTTGAATTTTGATGACTAGAAATCCTTAAATGAGCATCTGATTTCATGTTGATGATGGTTTTTATTGCTTGTTTTATTTCTTAATTTGTAACTCTTCCATTCAAACACAGATTTTAAGTATGAAGTCATTCAAAAGGGCAAACATTTACTGGTAATTATTGTTCTTTCCTTACCTTGAAGATATATAAACACACAACGGTTGTAGCTGAGTTTATGTTTAGTTTTGATTTGTTTTTTAAGTTGTTTTTGTTGACTTTTTTTTTTTTTTATCATTTTCTGATACATAGACAAAGAAAATCTATGTTTTGTTTTGTTTTTTGCAAAAAACCCGGCCATGAAAAATGAAAACGACTAGCAGAATAAATGGAAACTCTTTAACTTTGCATCAGGATTCCATTTGCTTTATTTCTTCACTTCAGTTTTTAAAAGCTGGGTTATAAGTTTAATATCAGATTTGGTGCTACAACGAATGACAGCATATTTTCCAGTAAAACAAGCAGTTTTGTCTCATGAAACAAATACACTACAGTTAGTTGCTTTAGCTACTGAAACCACTACTCCATACCTGAGTGTAAGCCCACACACAGCCTGAGTGGAATCAGTCCTTTATGATGGAAATGTGAAGCAGACTATGGGAAGCTGTATTTTTAATGGCTATAGCTCAGCAACCCCCTCCTGTTTGACTGGCACCACAGCCTTGTTAAAGGAAATTTGGAAAATGACTGACTAAACAGATAATTTGAGTAAATAAAAACAAATTGCACAGGGAAGTGAAATCAGCTCAGATTCCTTATAAATTAGATAAAGATGAAACGTGATCTTACAGAATGAACAACGCCTTTGACATGAGCCTGACCTTTTTTGAGGCATATCTGTGGATATTATAATTAACCGCTTTGTGTTTCCTACTCCTTTTTGGTTTTCCATTTGCTTTCTCTGACAGTGGTCAAGATTTTTCCTTTCCATTGTCCTGACATCTTCAGCCCGATTCCTTTCAAAGTCAACCTCTCCCATTCACCTCAAATTTTGCCACGATTCCCTCACTTATATACTTTCTGTGTGCCCTTCTTTCGGTCTCTTTTTCTCGCTTTGAGTGTTTGATGTGTGCTGGGCACGAGAACAAGGGATCGGATACACACCCCAAACAGGAAATGAGAAATTCAAGCAAATAGGGCAATGACTCTGCGCCTCAGAGAGAAAGACAGAAGCTCATGTGGAGGAATGCAGATAGATAGAGCATAGCAGACAGCGGAGGATGTGAAATAGACATGCTGAATCAACATGCTATGAATGTTTGAGGTGAAAAGTTTGTTATAGTCTGTATGTGAGCATGAAGAAAGGCAAGGAGAGGAACATCCTCAGTAAAAAGTATTTATACACAGTGACCACCCATGACGCTGCTCTTCATTGCCTTGTGATATCAACCATCATGGTGAACTTGGCAAGTTTTCATCTAACACACGCAGGCTTTCACCTTTTTAGAGTTCATTACCAGCTCGCCCATTTCACTTGGATGTGACGCCAACTCTTTGACAGACTTACATCTTAAATCTCACAATAACCTTCTATCGTAAAGCGAGAAAGAGCAAGAGGATAATCTATCAAAGCGAGAGTGGCACGTAAGCCGAGGAGTTGTGTGACCGGCTGCACCCCTTTGATCTGGCTCTGTGGTTGTTGTTTTCACGCTAGTTAGCGGTAGTGACAGCATGTTGTGGCGGCTAGTTTATTTTACATTGCAGGCTGTGCTCCTACTGTTTATGAGCAATGAGCGACTGAGCACAGCACACATGGTCACGCTTTCCCACAGAAAGGAACCGGCATCATAAGTGACTCAGGATGTCTGGGTACACACATTCTGACCATTAGATGACTATGGGACTTGAAAGGAAAGGAAGACTTCAACAGAACTCTGCAAATAAGGTGGAAAGAGGGACAGGTTGTTGAAAAATCTGCCCCAGACTTCTTCTAATGTGGTGGAATTATCTCAAGAGACTAGAATAGCTGTAACAAACAAGCAGCGGAGCAGACAGTTAGAAGTATTCAAAACAAGCTGTAAATATCTGTCAGTAGAATAACATTACTTTGCCAACCACAGCATTATAGTGTACACACAGATGTTTGCAAATCACTAATTAGACATTGTAACTTTGCCATGACAATACCAGCTATGAGGCACAAACAAAGACCCTGAACAATATCTGAAAATATTCAGTCACACATGGGCAGGCCATCCAGGATGTTGTGGGGGAGAGTTTCCTCTTCCTGTTGCTCTTACTGTTGGACTTTCCTGTCAGTTAGCATTGACTACTGACAGCACTTTGGGAGCCTTCCAGACTCATCCCTTAACTTTACTTTTATATCTCTAGGGAGTAATTCATTACAGCAAAGTATTAGTTCACATCCTGAACTCTTGGGTGGCCAGTCAGAGGAGGCAGCATTAGATGTAGGTGCCTTTTGCACCAGATGGCCCTTTCTACCTATTTGCAGTGCAGACCAGCGGGTGTATCTAAAGGAAAATGAGGACCACACTCAGTCGTTTAGTCACATGTGTTCATCAGGTGCTGTGAACCAAAAATCCACCACAGATATCATCTTCCAATTTCTCACTGGACCTCAGTAGAATGAGTCAGACTTTATGATCTTTGCCTTTATCATCAAGTAGTCGGCCTTCCAAATTAATTTAGTCACAAATACTACTATGGAAGGCACGGTGTGTGTGAAACTCTCGGCCATTCCAGTGCATTAAGGGTGAGTCTTGATGATTCAGCAGTGCCAGAGGGGCGGGACTGTGGTGCTGATGCTAGGATAGACTGGCTTGAATTAGGGCCTTCTTTCACAGTCTGGGTTCTGTTATACCTCTCTGACAAAATGCCTTTTTCCCCCCCTGGTTGTGTGTTGAGCACGTGTGTATATGTGAGGATGCCAAAGCTGTTGTCGGGCCTGTGAGAGGAGAAATCTTGGTTGTTACAGGCTAAAAAGAAAGGACCAAACCAAAAGAACAAAAACAGAAGAAAAAGCTTTACTTAAAAAAAAGCAGCAAAATCATGTTATGGAAAACCCTTCATTAACTCCTTTAGTTATGAATTATTTTAAAAATGAAAGCATCTTTTCAACATTTCTTTTTTTTTTTTTTTACTCAGACTGGACAGGGAACGTCACCAACTGACTACTTCCATTGTTCAACACTGCCTGAACTCTGCTAGACAAGCTTTCTTATAATATTTAAGCAGTCTTCAGGAATAGTTTTCCAGGCTTCTTGAAGAACATTAAAAGCTCTTATTTTGATGTTGGCTGCCTTTTGTTCTGTTTTCTGTCTAAAGCCTTCCAGGTGATATTGCACAGTGCATCAAAATCTGACCGTACTTTTCAGCGTTCATTTCCATCCAAAAATCCCCAACACCACTAACTTAAATACAGCTTCAGACCTCCAGAGCCTCCAATGTGTTGCACCCTTTTTCTGATTTAGTCTATATAAGATGGCAATTTTAATTAAGGATTTCTAGTTTTGATTCATCGCAGTGTAAGATGCGTTGCTAATAATTTTCAGTACAATTATTGTGTCATTTCTCCCTGTTTCCCTTCCTTAAGAATGGTTTCTTGACAGCCACCATTCCCCTGAAGTCATTTCTCACGACACTCCAGCAAACAGTAGCTCAGCCGAAGGGCCATTTGTATCTCTCATGTCCTCTTTGCTGGATATTTTTTTCTTATTTTTCAAGAACATGACTTTCAGGTACTGCTTTCAGACTTCTTCTTCTGCCCTCTGCTTTTTTTTCTTTCTTTTTTTTTTTTTTTTGCCAATAGCTCTTTGGGACTCTCCCTGTTTTTTGTTGTTTTGTGTTGTTTAGCATTTTTTATAGATTGGGCAAAAGAAATGTGAACAAGTTATATGCTTTTGTGGTTGCTAGTAACAAAGTGTCTAATATAGAGTTTAAAATAGTTTCTTTGCCAAGTTGTGTGTTATGTGCAGATACAAGTCTAGTTTGAGTCTTTTTTATGATTGAATGATGCACATCATCTGGCTTAACATATCAAATAAACAGTGCTCTGAAAATAATTAGGTGCAAGAATTAGACTGAAAATGACAAAAAAAAACAAAAACGATCCTAGAGCATTACAAGAGTTCTAACCTCTGAAAAGCAAAATATAAGGAAAAAGAAACGAGGAATGGCTCAAGGCTTTTGTTCAATATTTTATATTCAACTAAGTTAATATATCTTGTTAAATTTGTACTAATTTGCAAAAATATCAAGAACAAAAATGTAATCCAAGTTCAGAATCTTGTTTAGTTATAATGACATATTTAAGTTGAACTCTATAAAACTATTAAAACACAAAAGGTTTTGCCATGCTTTAAGATGTGGAATGTTGTTATTAATAAAAAATATAAAAACAAATATGATCTATAAAAAATTGGTATTTTTTTATATATCTGTTCCATTGCTGATTTTCTAGAAACACTGACTTTTTTTTAGTTATGTTTAATCATGCAGCTAATAACATTTACTATTTTATACACATATTCAAACATACATCAAAGGTTTGGGACAAACTTTTGACTGATACTTTGTAAGGTTAGAACTCTATATAACAATATTACAAAGCTGCTATAAAATAGTGGAATAAAACTTTTATGAAGAAGACTTGTTATAAAAAGTGCAAAGATCTAAAAAAAAAAAAAAGAGAGAGAGAGAGGAAAAAAAAGGCATTTTTTTGCATTTTCGGATGCACCTTCTATACATTTTCCAGGTCTACTCATCAATGTGTGCCTGAATAAAACATGGTAAATGCGTATTACCGTGGCGTGTCAGAGTGCATTGATTGGGAGGAAATGTGAGGAGGGTTTGCATAAACCACAAGTAATTTCTGCCCGCTCCTGAAGCGCCCCAATCACAGGAAATGGGTGTTTTTAGAAATGACTCAGCTAGCTTTGACCTCTGCCCCCCCCCCCCCCCCCCCCCCCCCCCCCCCAGCTCCCTAACACCCCCACCCTCTCCTTTAGGGCTGCTTTAATTAGAAAAGCAACTCGTTTGTTTTTCTTTGTCTCAACACCCAGTTTTCCCCCCTCTCTCTCTGCCTTTTAAAATGAGCGCATCCCAAGTTTGGTGATGACTCACAGCTTTTTCCTCCACCCATTGCTCTCATGGACTCTCCATCTCAATGTGTAATTCAATTGGCCTAGATTCTAGATTTTGCCATCACTTGAGGGATGCAAGGAAACAGCTGTCACACAGATGTATGCCCTTATCATACCTGCTCAGGTGTTCCACAGAACACTTAGACCTTTATTAAACTCACAGTCCAACTTTGTTATTGTCATGCTGGAACATTTATGCATTTACCAAGGCTCAGTTGCTCAAGGCTGTGCGTGCACACACACACACACACACACACACACACACACACACACACACACACACACACACACACACACTTGCACACCCATCTACTTACACGTACACAAACACTCACATGTTGCTTCAAAGGATACCGTGTCATAAACAGTGGTACTGGGAAGGAGGAATGTGTTGTTCATTGGGGAATTCAGAGCTAGTGGGGAGAGAAAGGAGGGGTGGGAGCGTGCTGACCAGTATCCCTCTGAGGGAAGGCAATGGAGGAACAGGCTGCCAAGTTTTTCTCTCTGCTGTCATAACCCTTGCACCTATCAATACAGCTGAGAGCTCCACTGACACAGTAGGCCACAGACTATGGCAGACTAATCTAAAACAGACCCTGTGCAGAGCTAACCTTGAAAACCTCACACCTCCCTAACCTCCCATTTATCCAATAAGAAGAGTCATATTACTGTGTGATTTAACCCAAATTTGTGTGTGCATGTTCTCGGGATGATATTTCTTTCTGTCCACCATGTCAGTTTAACACCAATGTGTGATTTGTGAGTTCAGTCACACCTCACTTAATAGGAGTCAGCAGCCTTGCCCGTGTTTTAGTGTGTGTGCGTGTGTGTGTCTATGTGGACGTGAGGGTGCGTGGATGAAGTGAAGTAGTAGGATGAGTAATAGTGTGTGAATGAACTTTTACGCCCAAGGTATGGGTCACAGCCTTGGTTCGGCCAAGCTTACTATGGGGTCTGTAAAGAGATTATGCCTTGTACGCTTTCCCAGCATGCCTCTATTCCACTGGATTCTGAAGCCGCATGGCTGCATCTGCCTAAAATCATTAACTTTTTACTTTACACAGGTGTGTTTTCATAATGACTGTTTTCTCCAACTAAAAGGTGGTCATAAGGCAAAATGGTTAAAAAAAAAAACTCCAAAAGAAGTACTGGAACTGGGACAAGTGTTTTTATTTAAAAACTATATCAGGACAGTTGAGCTATTCAGTGAATGAACTAAACTAGTGGTTCATGGGAAAAGTGTCATTCAGAGTGGAAAATCCCCTGAAAATAGTGGCCAAAACATTGCTTTGCTTTCAATCAACCTTATGTCCAACAACAGCAGGCAGCTGTTTACCAAAATAAAAAGATTGCAGTATTTATGCCGCTAGACTAGTAAGTCAAACGTCTTGCAAAAGCTAGATTTTTATACAGCAGATGGTGGTGAACAATACAGAGCTAGCAGAAGACTGAGTGTTAGACCTAAATTATTGTTAGAAATAAACATTTAGACTATATCAAGGCCATCTGGTCAACAGCTTGTTTGAGAATTATTCTTTTCCCAAGCAACCAAAACAACAACAACAACAACAACAACTGATATACAATTAAAATTACTGCTGTGTTCGGACTTTACAAGCCAGCCCAATACAGCAGGATATCTAGATCTAGATTAGAAGCGTTTAGTTTTTATAGAGCCCAGAATGATGTTTGGAGTTTTTCAATTATAAAGTCATTGAGCAACAGATGCTATTGCAATAAATGCTTGATAGTGATTCACCAGGGGAATTAAGGTTCCCTCAAACACCACCCCTCACCAATTCGTCTTCCCCATTGCCGTCACCATCACCCACTGGGGTATGTTCTTCAGTTGGGATTGTATGATTAAACTGCTATTTAGAGACTGCCTCTCCTCTGGGTGTAGATCCTGCTCGGACATTGTTGTTTTTTCAGAGCCATGAGCCAGGTCCTCTCCTCTGTTTATTACCCAGGGACATGGTAGCTGTTTATAGCGGCATATCTGTCCCTGTGTGTCCAGGGACACACACACACACACACAGAGGGAGAGAGAGAGAGAGGAGGAAGGAAGGAAACGGAGGGGCGGTGCCACTAGAAGGAGCCAGTCCAGAGATGTAATTGGTACCTTTCCTTTTTTAGAAAACATTTCTTACTTACAGAGGTCCAGCAAATGAGTCAGGGCCCAGCGTGCTTTATAACCACACTCACTGTCATATGGTTTATCATACTTTCCCTTTGTGGGCTTCACTTTGAAGAGGCTTTTTTTTTGTTTTTCCTCAGTCTTTGATCCTTAGAATTTTAAGCTATGACGCTAGCTACTGGTTATTTACATGACAAAGGAGCACATCGGCCATCTGGTGAAGTGGAAATTAACTACTCTCTTTTAAAAATGTTTGTTCTACCCTAGTTTCTTTTTAGCTTGTAGGGAAAAAAAGCTAGAAAGAAAAACGTGTGTGGTATTTTATTCTGTCTCTGTCCCTCATTTAGTCACTCATCTTTTTTCATCCCCTATCACTTGCTTTGTGTCGTGCAGGTGATAACACAAAACTTTCAGGGAATCTTCAAAGAGCTGGCAGCGGCTAACAAAAAGATCAGAGAGAAAAGGAGAGAAAAGAGGAGGCGAAGCGAGCGATATGGGCGGCTGACTGTGATAAACATCTACTGCAGGTGTGAAGGAAAAAGATGGCAATAAAAGCCTGACAGGTGGAGAAGGAAATCGCTGTCAGCTCATGTCTAACATGTTCCAGTAAACTTGTCAATATTCTGTTGATCTGTACACCCAGGTATTCTGGGGACTTATAAATCAAAGTTTAATTTATATGTATCAGAAACATTTTATTTAATAAAAATACAGGTAGAGCAGTAACATATATATCTACACTAAAGTTATTTCAAATCTTGCCTGTACAGCGAAGCAAAAAATAAGTTAGGCATAAAAGTAAGTTAAACATGTACAAAATTAAAGTCAGTACTGTGGTAAATTTGTTCAGCCTGACCCCTTATATCAGTAAGTATGGTAACATAATTACCCTGTTATTTTAAGAGAGAAATCTCGAATTTAATTAGACTTGTGTAAAACTGATGCGAAAATAAAACCAAAATCTTAAACTGCAAAACTGCGTCTTTAAACAGAAAGGCATGTTTGTTGATGTTTGTGTATTTGTGTGTGTTTGCACACAGATTCAGCACCTGGAGCAACAATGGATTTGCACAGCTGTGTGTTTGCAAGGCAGAGCTGAGCTGCAGCAGGACATCAGCGTCTGTTATTAAGGTCGCAGTCAGCTCCGTCTGAGTTCACAGGAATTATACCAGGTCGCTTTCCTGCTCCACTTTTAATGAGCAGTTGTGCTGGAAGACTGGTGGACGTATAATCGCACATTTCATGGATGTTGTAATAAGACGCGAACCCAAAATAACATTTCAAGACCAGCGGCATGACGAATGAGCTCACATGACTGCATTATGAACCTAGATAAGTAGCATACAGGTAGAATGCTTCGAAAGTCATCACATCAACAGATATAAAAGGGTTAAACACTGCACTTGGATGTAATTAAAGGACCAGTTGTGTCAAAATTGATGAATAGCAACAACAGAACAATTTTCTTGTTACTCATGCAGTTGTATAAACTCAACACATGGACTTAGCTGTAAAAGAACACCTGCTTGACCTTCAAAAGCTGCCGCCATCTGTCTTAAATCTTCTCTGTTGGGTTGAATTGTGTTCAGTTCAATCCTTTATTTTTCTTCGGGTGGGCCGTATTCTGCGATGTGCTTCATTTTTAGCAGGAGGTGTCAGCAGTTTAATTCAGTCCCATGAAAAGCCAGAGGGCTTGAGAGGAAGCAGCTGCTGAGAAATGAACATCACTTGGAGGAACAAGGCTACTTAAGTTTTACTTCCCCCATAGGGCTGTTCCATTAGCACCACAGATAGATTTATGAGTCTCTTGACATTCTTACTCTTTGTTTCATCTTTAGGAGGGAAAGTGAAAAAAGCAAAATTCAAGTTCAAGCACCTTTAGTGTCTAATGTTAATGATCTTGTCTCCTGCATCAGATCTTGGGTTTTCCTTGTTTAGGTTGGGCAATGATCCTGTTTTCTTGGTGAAAAAAAAGCCCCATTAACATTCCAATTACATTTCCCCTGTCACGATAACACGGTACACATTGTACTTTGGCAAGATTATGACCTGGCAACAGATCACTCAGAATCATTTTGAGAGGTGAGACTGAAGAGGATTCAATTATTTTGATGATGTTTCATTATACTTTGTTTAGCTGCCTTTCCAAACAGGCGCTTTGTGTGTTCTTTCATTGGGGGAAAATTGCTGTGCTTTCTGGGTAACATGACCAGCCTTGGAACAAGATAGCACTGATCACTGTCACTTTGTTAACAGCACAAGCATCCCCCACACGAGTCACTAGCACAAAGCTTATGTAAGGCATTTGATGTTGGTGTGCTTGAGCTGTGTCTGTGTGTCAGTGGGTTCAGTGTTTTCATATGCATGTGCACAGTATGTGTGTTTAATTTTCCATGTAGTCACTGCCCTTAAGTCTGGGACTTACCAACGGGTCTGGACCTGCTCTCCTCATTCCCAATTCAGCCTCATGGGCTGACAATAATCCCTTGAGTACAGAGTGAGAGGGGTGGGGTTGGGACGGTGGGGGTGTGGTGTACAGAGATAGCATAAAAACTGGAAAGGCATCCATCCCTTCAGGTTAAGACAGTGCAACTAAAGAACCTGTACATCCGAGCATTCTTTGCCACTGGTGAAGCCAAATAGGACTTGTTGCTGCTGTTCTTCAGTCATCCCATAATTGCCCTGCAGTTGGCCTGAAATAGTCCACATGGTGCCATAAGCCAAGCTTTTCCATCGGCCGATCTGTTCCCCGACACTGGAAAGTCATTGTACAAGTACACAAGTACAAGTAGTGTTTTAAAAAAACTGATTGTGAAAGACATCAAGAAAGAGAAGTAGTCACACACTGAAGTGTAGAAGGAAAAGGAGGTGCAAGGGGTGGGGTCCCAGTCTGTCAAGTACGGCAACGGCCCTGAACTTCAAATCACTCTTAGTTTCAAATTGAAGTCACAGTTTTATCTCAACTAGCGTTACATTTTCATCTTATTTTTTTTACCTAACATGACTGTACTCTAAAAATGTTTTAGTTACAGTTTTTTGAGGAAAACCACGTCTAACAACACGACTCTTTTGAACTGTTTTTGTGATGACAAAGACAAGATGATGAAATTCACGTCTACATCACTTTAGGTGTGTTTCAGTTTATGCTTTCGTCAAGTCGGCTTACAGTTAAAACAGACGCATACATGCACTGACAAGTGCAACGCAAACCCGCACACGCACACACCTAATCAAGGCAACTCTCTGCCAAGTGGAAACATCTCCTGTGGTTTATTTTGCTCATAAAATCTTCCACCATCACAACATAATTTAACATGTTTATTTCTTTTTTTTTGTTTGAATATTTACAAATAGACATTATAAAAGCAGGTGCACCAGAAAAACATAGAAAGCTGAAATCATGTGTTGGTTTTATTCCTAATGCGAGTCATAGAAGCCAGACCAGTTCATGAGTTTGAAAGAAAAAACATCCTTGTGAAACTTCCTGAAATTAAAATAATTTACCATGATTTTAAAACAAAATAAAATAAAACAATAAGTATTAATAGCCTTACTCATATCAGCACTACCACCATGTGTCCATTAATAGAGAACATGTATGGCGGTAAGTCCCCAGAGGGATTAAAAGCATGATGTCATCACTCTCAGCTGATAGTGCCTCTGGCTTTGAAAAACCAGTGGGGTTAAAGGACAATCTGACATTCAGTTATGAACATTATGAACAGAAACATACTGATAAAATGCATATTAGAAGTCACGTGGGTTGAAAAAAGAAAATAAAACTAATGGACGGTTCTTGTAAAATGAAAGTCCAGCCTTTCAGTCAAAAGGGATTTTCCCCAGGTTGGACTCTCCCTGTGTCTTTTTCTGTCCTTTATGATGTAGCCATGCAAAAACACCTACAGCCTTATCTTTGAGGAAAACCCCAACATCCCTGGTTTTCCACCTGTAATTCAGCACCTTTCACCAGGACCTGTTTTGGACGATGATGTGGTCATCTGAAATGTCCCACGTTTTCATCCCTGAATATGGATATTCTTCCATGAACGTTCATTATTGTCCTCGTGCTTTTTTGTCCAAATTTTATTGTCTCACACACTTCTTTTATGTACATTATTATTCTTTAGACACCTGTCAGTGCAACAAATAAATTAATTCATTTCAAGACCGACAATTTTACTACTGCAAGGTAAATGTACGTATAAAAACTATAATCGTTAATATGTAGAAGAAGAAAAAAGAGGTCCATGGCTTAATGTGCATCAAATGTGACAACTGAGGGATTGTTGGAGAAAAGCTTTAAAATATTTTGTTCCCCATGTCCACATTATCTCAAATTCTCTGTCACTTGCTCTTATCTGTAGTCTCCAACACAACATCTTCTTTCCCTCTGTGTTTTGAGAAGAGGAGGCAGAGCTGTGTGCCATACTATATTTTTAGCTACACTTGCAAGACTTCACGATCATATTGGACAGCTGCTCCACCTGCAAGTAGAAAATAACAGTGATGTGATCAATTATATATTGTTTTCACATAAAATGTTCTGCAAACATTTGACCTGAAAGTGACTGCAGTATAGATACCTTGTGTTGCCTCCCCACATAGTAGATGATTGGCAGTGGCTCTAGTGTCTGTGGAGCACAGCAGGGCTGGGCAGAAGCTCCGGGGTTATGATGTTTGTACAGTGCCAGAATCTGTAGGCAAGATTTATGAGAATTTACTCACCAAGACAACATGGTCCGAAGCAAATGTAATACATAAGCACAACATTTCTAAGAATTTTCAGTGTGATTTTAGAAAAATCTTAATACAAACTACAATACTTTACTTTTTAAAGACATTTTTGCACAAATTTTTGAAAGACCCAGAGTTTCCTCAATGAGTGGAAAGTGTTAAAAGTATTAAGGGCCATAAAAAGGATATTTAGCTTTTTAAAAGAGTAAAAACAACCAGAGACAAAGTTTTTGTCATCATTTCAGCCCTAACCTAATCAGGTTTGGCACAAACAAAGCTCCTGCTCCTTTACTGACGAGGGGGCAACGCATGAGGTAGCTCTGTGTATACTGATTTTTGGCGGATTTTTCACACTACATCCCCTTCCTGCAACCTGCAAGGGATTTGTGTTTTTGTTTTTCTCATAAAACCATTGGTTTTCCTTCTGAGTGGGATTTGTCTCTACCAGAATTTTATATAACCGGTTAAATTCAGATAGTCCTAGTGCCGTAGTGCTTAGAGCTAAAATAATACAAGTAGTCTTTGCATTTTGGTTTATTTAAATCATCAAGAATTATTATGGCAACATATAAATACAACATTGCCATTAACATTTTTTCCAGACTTTAAGAAATTGCCTCCTGGGATTTGGGAGAAATAACACTCATGAAAATGCACACAGTACCTGAGAATATTTGTTTTCTGCATCCCAGATATAGGTGCAGGACCCCATGCAGTAGTTGGCATAGTAACCCGTTGGCTTATGGATCCACTTCCATCCTAGATCTTTCCTGAAGTCAATGTACAGTTTCTTCAAACAGCAGTTGTGTGATTGGCTGCAAAAGAGAAAACAGTGTGAAGATGAGATGGTGCAAAGAGTATTGAAATCAAGTCAGTTTTAAAGCTGTAGGACGATAACTGTTATGTTGGGAGACAACATTACACTCAATTTAACCCTATGGCTGGGCCTTGGAGGGATACTCCATCTTGTGTATATGTGTGGGGGTAAATGAGAGGCACACTGTAATCTGTCTAAGATTATAAAACATTTTAAAGCTACAGTCCATTTATTATACAGCCACTAAAACGACCACAGAATTACAGCATGGATAAACAGGGATAGTTGATGTTTGTTGTTTCAGTGGTCTGTATTTTGAAGCTGCTCGTGGTTTAGTAGGTTACTATTGCAGCTTTAAAGCAGAAATGGAGTGGAATAAATCATTAAGTTCAGAATTGCTTACGTGCTGCAGCTGTCCGTCGTGTCAGTGGAACGTTTTGTGCGTAAACTCTTAGAGTGGTTGGTTTTAGGGATGGACATGGTAAAGATGTAGGGTAGCTGCTGGTTCAGCTTCTCTAATTCTTTAGTGTCTCCCCTCTTGCTCGTAGTCCCAGAGATGATAAAACTTAAAGTACCATCGTCATGCGGCATGCCGCATTCACAGTACCGCCGAAGTTCAAACTTCTGTTCATTCTCTAGTAACAGAAAAAAATCATGGAGGAGGGAAATATTACCTAGAAATTATATGATATCACACATGGGCTGAACTAAATAAATGGAAAGATTGACAAATACATGATGATGAAGTAAAAATAAATGCTTATCTCACCATTCCCTTGGAGCCAGGTCCGCAGAGGTTCAGTGACATCAAAGGACAGCCATTTGTCCTTCAGCATGTTTGTGACAAAGCGAGACGCATGGTAACGAGTCGAGGTCCCCTGGCTATAGTATAGCTCCACTCTCTCCTCAGACAAAATCATGGGCTCCTTGATGAGCATCCGTAGCTCTGCTCTGGTGAGTAGCAGATTGCCCCCGACGTTACTCCGTATCTGAGCGATGTTGAAGCTCATTGAGATGACCGTGGGCTTGTAGTTGGTGTTTGAGTTGTTTTTTTCTGTATGATGTAAGAAGAGGAAATTATGTTTTGATATTTTGACAAACAACCCATCTAAGTGCATTTAATGTTTAATGGGCAGATGTACATCTCATGTATATCTTGTGGTACAATATTTCAAAAGAACTTCATCCATCACGAAGGGAACCAACTTTCATGGTAGATGTACTTTAAACTGTCTTTTATTAAAAGCTAGTTGTAATGTGTTTTTAGTCTTTTAGGAGTTATTATTATATTTAAAAACGTAAAGAAAGCTAATGTGGAACAGTTTAAATGTTGGACCAGGACCAAATGTCAGTCAGCACAACATAGAACTTCCAAGAAATCTTTTCTTTGACTGTCTCAATAACTCCGTATCAAACTTGCTTTAAACATGGCATTTGTATTGCTGCAGACCCAAGTGGGTGCAGTGTTAAACTTGATGTTGTTCAGATGAGGGGTTCTCTGTGCTTTGTTCTCTGCTAACAGTCTTTCTCCTACAGTTACTGCTGCTCCACTCTGTATTTAGGGGGAGGGGCACATATGTACAAAAGAGGCATGTTTCTTTGGCTAACTTTGCCAACCCTTTGACCTCTCCGTTGAACCATTCCAACTAGGCCAAGTTTACCCTAACATGAATTTAATTATAACTTTAAGCATAAAGCCAGGAATGAACCCTCAAAGTGCCTTTTTGTAGAATGTGATAAAATAAGAATAAGCCACAATGTTACTAAATGTCATCACGCCTAGTTTAAAACTAAAAAGGCTCTCACAAAATACCTTTTTTCAATTTTCAATTTAACTTTATATGATGATTATTGTCTGTGGTTTCCTGTGACAGACAACTTCTTGGTACTTAAATGTGCAGTTCTCAAGAAAGCTGCAACCCACAATCTGCCTGTCTACCACATTTAAACGTATGCAATCATTCAAACACGTTCGAACCTTATAGCTGATCTCTTTTTAATACAGTAATGTTATGATGGTTTATGACCTACTTTAAAAGGCACTGCACTAGTATATTTAAATGCTTAGATGTGAGCTAGTCCCAAAAAACCTTCACTCTACACCTCTGCTGTTTCTCTGCTCTCCCTCATTTTGCCATTTTCCTCTGAATTCATTAACATTAGGCAAAGGCAACAAGTTTTGGCATTAAAACATTCTATTTGTGTTTAGGATTTACTAATTTTTCATTACACGTTTTGGTTATTTTTAATCATGAATCTTTACTTGTTTTTTTTTTTTGTGAGACCACTCCTAGAGCTTATTTGGTAAGTCATCCTATCGTTACTGTATTTGGTAAATGGTATTTAATGTAAATGGTCTTTAGTGTAATATCTGTAAACACAAAGAAAAGAACTATGATTTTTAAAGGGATGACTGGGCATTGTAAGGTTAGAATTAATGGGCATATGGCTCAAAAACATCAGGACTCTCGAATTAGCGGGTTCAGATTTTTCAAATCAAGCCAAGTTAATTACAACTTTTAACTTCTAAACTGTTAACAACACTGATATTTAGTAAACATTACAACACTTAGATGTATATCAATGTTTTTTATGAATAAAGTAAATGAAAGGCTTCTTTCATAAGTGCTTGTCAGGATTACACATTAATCAGATAAAATGGCTGAGCTCAGTGTTACTCAATAATCATAACTGCAGCCAAGTGTTCATCTCTTCCAGCTGTTGCTAAAGTTGACCAACATGAATATTTTGTTCTTTTACAGTTTTGCTGCCCATATGCGCAACTTTAATCATAGCATGAAGATGCCTAGAGGGCTTGATAAAAAACAGAGACAAGCTACTGGAGGCTTTAACACCATAAATGTATGAGTGTTACGATCGAAAAGATTACGTCGAACAGTCACATGCAAAGATAAGCACAGGAAGGCAGAAGATCAAGAGTGAAACACTATAGAAAGCGAGTGAGAGGCTCAGAGAGGGGCAATGTAACTGTTAAACACAATGGTAAGGAAACAGCACAGGGAAGAATGCACTCTTGAATATAACTCACAGTTGTGAGGGGTGAGAGGGTGTGAGTGGGGGTGTGGAGAAATTGGAGATGTGTATCAATGGAGCGCAAGTACTGGCCGGGACCCAAACCCTCTACTCTGTCTCAGCCTGCCAAAGCAAGGGTTCTCTGCTCTCAAGTCCGGGAATTACTCTCTGATAGGAATTGCAACCCAGCCTTGCATACTTGTGCTACATATTCAGCCCAGGCTGTACCAGGATACTCCATGTCACGGCTGCTTGTATATCATCTACCATCTGCATTGTGGCTGAGGTAGTGTTTCACCCCTTGCAGTGAGGCCGAACTGAAACCAAAAAGAACTGATGTGGAGTGTAACGGGAAATGAGATGACAGTTTACTGGTACCACCCAGAGCAGTCAAATATTTGGTTTGAAGCATATGAATGGAAACACAGACGGTCACAACAACGTACAGTATGTCAAGTGGAATTGGTGTGCCAGGCAAACGCATGCACGGAAAGTCAGAGTCTCCATTTAGTTTGAGAAAAGTGAGATAAATGTGTTAAGGGTTAGAGAAGTGTTTGCAAAACAGGAAATTAAGTCACTTCCCCTAAGAAGCATATTGGCTGCTGCACCATAATTACGTTGACGCTTTATCTTCACTTCTACTTTCCAATTAACAGAGTTTGCATTGGCTCTGTGATCAAAATTAATCATTTAGAGTAGAAAGTGTAAGAAATGAGCTCCATGCTCAGCTAAAAAAATCTCTCTCTCTGCTAGACGGGGTAGAGATAGCATCCTAGCCTGCATATAAATGTGGGTGTGGGGGGATTTGTGTGTTGAATCAAGGCCTATCCACAGGTAAGCCGGGGACAGCTGTTGTGACAGGTTGAGTAACAGCTCTATAATTACCAGTAGGAGGAACCAGATTCCAGCAACTGACTAAATATTGGCCTTCTTCCCTCTCAGCTCCACCTTCTCACAGCCCCCTCATCAATGTCTTGTTTCCCCACTTCACCCTATTTCACACTTGACTTTGGTCCCTTGTTGCTACTCCTTTCTACAATACAGCTTTAAGTTCATTTACTTGTAACTACAATAATTACTTCAGAGAAGTGAACTACTTTCATCCCAGAATAGCACAAAGTGGCTAGCTTCCAAATGAGAAAAGCGTTCCCTCGTGTAAATTGGACCAAAACTCCTTTTAATAGGAGGATAACTTGTGTGGGCTTCAAGGGAGATATATGAGTGCTAAACAGCAAAAGGAATTTAGCTTAATCTACCACACAATTACCACAATGAAGACTAAACCTATTATGTTCTAAATGCTCTGCACACAAATATGTTTCCCCCGTAGAATGATTTTGAGAGTCAGGAAAGTGTCTGCTGCCCAATAAGATTTAAATGTAGAAAAGAATTGTTAATGGAAATAAAAATATTTTTCCCCCTGTATTCTATTTCTGTTGTTTCGTTCAAACAACGTATTACAGAAAAGCAGAAGCTGGATAAAATCCTTGCGTGTGTGTATGTGTGGCTTTTTTTAAATTCACAATTGCAAAGCAGTACTTGATGGCCTTAACATTTATCCTCATACATTTTTCATTCTCCTTTTTCAGTGTGCAGAGGTTGACTCAACAGTGGCTCCATAGTGTAATGGTTTACACATTCCCCTAGCAAGCGAACCTCCCAGGATTGAAACAGCAAAATCCCTAGCTTGATCCCAGGAGGAGACAAATCCCTTGTGTCTCCTCCCAGAAAGTCATCCGACATAAAAACCTGCCAAATCAAATACGTGGTGCTACATACTGTTGTGACCCCTCGTGAGTAAGGGGGCAGCTACTTTCAGCTGTTCCCTTATTAGCTGATTCAAAACAAGGCAGCGGATAGATAAGGCAGTGGATGGGTGTTCTGTGCCATTCCAGAGCTATAGGAAACACATGCTCCCCATGGGCACCGCTTGCACCGGACCGGACCTGAGTCATTCAAGATCTCAGTGGCCATCAGCCTGTCTTCCTTCCTGTCAAGCTGCCCTGTCACAAACACACTGCAAACACATTGATATAATAAGCTCAGGAAACCCGCAGATAGAGGAGTGCAAAGGAAAGAAGTGAGAGAGAGAGAGAGCGTGCAATATGGATAATCATGGTTCAAGGGACACACTGAAACTAGTCAGTGACAAAGAGAAGCAAAAGTGATGGAGAACAAGTGACAGGTTAAGCAAGGGAGAACTCAATGCTCAAGTTACAGGAAAACCCCAATCCCTGAGGGTCAAAGTCAGAGAGAAAGAAAAAAGAGAAAATGAAAGAGAAAAAGAGCAAGCATGGGTGAAGGAGTTCATTTCATGTCTCTTCCTATTGCTTTTCTACTTTTCATCCTGTTCTTTGGTTGTTACCTAAGCAGAACAAAATTGTGCTCTTCATTTTGAAGGTTGCTTTGTTCTCTCTTTGGTCTACACACTCCTGAGCATGGTCCATCCACTAAAGTGTGCTGTTTGAAGTGGTGGATAAAAGGGGGATAGTGTGGATGGCTGCCTGATAGGGTGATGAGTATAGACATGCAGAGAACAATGGAGCATAGAAGCAAAACTAGAAAATATGTTTATCGTAATAGTTTGGGAATCATTAGGCAATTACAGCCAGAAACCATTTGGCTGAACAAACATCATATGCAGCCTTGCCAGACAAAGAGCAGTAATAAAGCAGTAAAAATGCCATAGATATCATGTAAGCAACACAGCATCAGACCAGATGCTGCACAGAGTTCTGCTAACTTGTAATGCCTGTGATCTCTGAACCCCTGAAACTGCCTCAGGATCTTTGGTGGAGATCATAAGGGTTACACGTGTTGAGGGAATTTATGGTCAAGATTGGAACTGACACCAGCCATAAGGCATACGGTGAATGCTTGGGAGTGCAGCTTGAAACTTCTGGACAGCACTGTGTGCACTATATTTAATATTAGTGTTGATCAACCAGACAAAGAGCAGTAAGGACTGTACAGGGGGACTGTAAACAATGCTATTGTTGTGTTTCTGCTAGTAATAACAACATTATTACCGCAGTATTGCCGTAGTGGAGGGATTAACAGCAGCACTTCATGTGACATCTGGACAATAACTATTTTTTCAGAGTGGAAAGTGTCAGTGCAATGCTAGTGTTCACCTTGAATTATGTCTCAGCTTGTAAATGTAGTAGCATAAATAACAGTCATTACTTGACATTCAACTATAGTTAAGCCATCAGGAATTGCCCCCTTTCTTAATATTCAATCAGGATTCACAGATTCAAGATTTATATATTGCTGCTAAGGGTAATTTTATACTCACCTTTCATGATGAACCTGTTAACCACCTTGGCAAAGTATTCCTCCTCCTTTTGTTCTGTGGGGATGTTTTCCTCTTCCAGAACCTGCTGCTCCTTCAGAATCTCACTGGTGCTGTTGTAGAGTGATAGCAAGTTGGCAGGGATCTCTTCCTTCTCCCCAGCCTCTTCTGGCGCCTTTTGCAAACGCAGTTTGGTGAGGATCTGGCTCCTAATGGCCTCGATGCGTTTTTTCTTCACCATCTCCAAGTCCACAGTGTTACATGTAGACAGATTGTGTACACTGCCCACCATGTACACTACCATCAATATCAAGAACCACAATTTCATGTTGACAGCCTGTCTGTGCAGTCACTTGTGTTCTTTGGTTCTTAGTAAAAGCTCCTCCAACTTCCCTTTCAATGCCTTCGTCCAACCGGGGATCCTTTGGGAACAGTGAATCACTCAGTGGAGAGGTGTCACTGACGCAAAGTGTTTACACACGACAAAACAATTACAGCAGTGTGGAGAGTCCTGAAAATTCACCACCACGGCTGTCACTGCTGCTGTAAAAAGTACCTAACACATCTGTCTTATTTGCATAGAAACAGGTGGAAAGAATCCCAGTGAGCAGACAGACATCCAGTGACGACCCAGCCTCTGACTCAGCCAAACAGGTAACCCAGTTACGTCCCACAGGATGAAGCAAGTCCAGAACAGAGCTGTCAAATGCTAAAAGAGCCCATGCACACAGTCAGTGCCCTTTTGTAAGTTTCTACAACACCTCTAGGTCCAAAACAAACTACTACCCATCAAGGATTCAGCAGATTTGTTTCTGTGCTCACAGACCAATGTTTGACTGATATGTTTTCAAACCTCCAAATCCAAGATTATATTATGTTATTATATAAACTGAATCCTGTCTATTTTAGAGCTAGCATATCATCCTCCACATGTCACCACAGTCTTTCTTACAGAGGCAACCTAAGTGAATGTGAAAAGAGTAGTATGGCACTCAGCAAAATGAAGACAGGTGTTTACAGAGCCCAAGTTACTTGTTATCTAAGACTAAGACGTTTAAATTGGCACAATTTCTTATTAGTGCTAATGACAAATATTTCCCCTGTAATGTTCTGTAATAAAGAGAAAATATTAATAATAGTCTCTGCTTAAAAAGTTTGAAAATGATCTTCCTATTTTTTTTAGGTTTGGTGAGATGACCTCAACCTTTACAGTCCAGATAAAACTCTCAGGCGCTTTTAGTCAGTCCGGAGCTAATCAAATATCAATGGTTAAAAGAAAGAAATTGTTCTCAAAGAAGTTACTTTCATCAACTTATTCAATACCAGTCACAAACCTGCACATGCCCCTATAGAAAAACATTTCACAAACATGTACTGCTCTTGGCTCTAACTACCTCTTTTTACTAGTAACAACATGTGATCTGTGTACAGCTGCACTACACCAGAAATTGCTTTCAACGCCTCTGTCTCATGCCTACTTCACAGACAGAGCAGCTGTCTCTCTATCCCTCTCCTCTCTCTCAAACATGATAATACGATAGTGTATGCTCTCTGGGTTCCACTTGTGAGATTAAATGTCTCAAGCGCGTTTGCTATCAGAAGATTAAAATGTCAGTCTCAATGAAACAGTGTCCTCCGGTAACAGATTTTAAGTTTGACACACCTTCTTTAAATGGTGATGTACCATCCAGACACAGCGGCAGTAACAACAGCAGTAGCCGTCCCTCTTAACTTATGCTGTTTTGGGAACTGGATTTTAGTCTCGTCTCTCTTCTATCTTCCCTCTGTCCATCCAGCAGTATCGCCTCGTTATTTTCCTCTACAGTTTCTTCACACCTTCTTCCTTCGAGGCTCCACCGACAAGACTCCCTATTCGCACCTCTGTTTAACTCGGAGTCTCTGCTCGTACTCTTTCTCTCTCCTCCTGCTTGTCAGAGCTTGCTGGTGACAAAGTGATTTGTGGGAGCTCTGCGCTTAGATAACTTCTTTTGCCTTGCTCTGCCTCTTTCTCTCCCCCCCTCTAGCTCTTCTCTTTCTCTTGTTCCTGTTACTCTATTAGAGCGAGCAGCTCTCCGCCCAGGAAATGAGGGTAACGGCCGCAGTGTAAAACATCTGCTGTTTAACAGAGCTGACTTCTGTCCACATCAGGAAGCCAGGAACTGAACATGCTTAATAACTGACTTTAGAAGCATTACCTCTGTCACACTGCGATGTCTGCAACCAAGGCAGTGATGATATGTCAATAAAGTCTTATACAAATTTTTCACCGAATGCCCACCACATTTACCTGGTGGATAAAAAGGTGTAAGCCAAACCATGTCAAAGAACTGAGCCACTTGAGACAAGCTGGTTTAAAAATAGAAAAGTGAATTTCAAAGCATTGGGAGCCAACAGGGCAGGGCTGTGTGGTGCACTGTTCTGCGTCTGGGTGCTTTTTAGAGGTTAGATTGTATATTTTCAAAAGAAGGGCTAGACTAAAACAAACTTAGATTATTTCAATCTTTTTGTCTCATTCTGATGAATGATTCAACAGAGAAGTAAAGATAGCAAACTATCGTTGCACAGTGGAGACTCTTGGAATTTTTTAAGGTTTAGCCAAATGTGCTCATGAATAAGCTGTTCATTACAAACTGAGAATAAATAGTGACATTCAGCATTGGGGAAAGTCAGGGCAAAATCCCCTTGTATTTCAGCAGTACTATAACAACAGTTGTCAGTTAAACAAGGAACCTAAAGGCTGTTTAAGTGTCAGCTTTTCCATGGCTCTGATTACCATTAATGATAAGATAGTGAGAAAAAAACAAAAAAGGGTGATCAAATGTCAGCAGTCATTACTGTAAACCAGTCAGCCACAACATCAACAGCATCTTATTTAGTGTTGTTAAATCCTCCATACACTGTCTGGGCATGGAGACAGGACCTCTGGGGCTGTCCGCCGATGCCTGGCACAAGTAGGGTCTTTGGGTCCATTGGGCCTTCACGGACTGGGCTTGTTCTATGGAATCCTGCGGTTGCTCAGTCTGACTGGGAGTATGGAAAACAAAGCCAAAGCCTGTGGATCTTGGCTGTGTTGTTGATCCATTTCTGAGCAGGTTTTTGCAGTGTGGCAGTGTGTTGTCCTGCTGGGGGAGGCCCCTGCCATCATGGAGTCCCTATGACATTGGGGGATCTACATTGGAATTTAGGTAGGTGGTATATGTCAAAGTAAAAGCCATATGAATCCTAGGTCCCAAGGTTTCCCAGCACTGTAAACAGATTATGCTTTTACTGTTACCTGTGTGTCTGTTTTTAATGTTGTTGCTGATCTATGTCGTTTGTGTTGTGACACCTAAACTTTGATTGGCATACACTGCCATCTGGTGGGCAAATATGGTATAACGGTTATAGAACTGACTTTCTTATCGATAGTAAGTTTGGTGGTATGGATATTTGGTGTGGATATTTCAAATTATTTCCCCTACAAAAATATCCATTACAAATGTATACTGCTGTTTTAACAACAGGAAAACAAGATAGACAAGAGTAACGATTGAAAATTACAAGAGGAAAAAATCTTACACACAGCCTTAAGAAGCAGACCTAATAAACACGCAAATCCAGAAGAAGTGCGATTGAAGACAAACGAGACAGACTGTTTTATAATGGCTAAAAAAGACCTTTTATGTCGTCATGCTTTTAACTGGATGTGTATTCTGTAATACAATTAAGAGTGTCACAGTGGATAGAGTATTTTGGGAAACCCCTGAACAGAAGTTGTGTGAAAGTTTGCTGTAGCAAGAAATCTCAGTTACATAAGTGCTTAAGAAGATGGCATCCATCTCTTACTGACACTGCACAGCCATCCTGTCTGACCAGTCTGCCATGGGGCATTTCATACCTGTCACCACATAGTCCGCATGGCAGTAGCTCAAGGTGTCTGTGTGTCTCTGAGCACAAGAGTGCAACTTGGACTGCTTTCCCATCATTCACATTGAAGAGCTAAATGATTCTCTGTGTTATTCTGCTAAAGATCCCACACAGCTGTGGTAAACACTGAAGTCTCTGAAAGAAGTGAGGTAAAAGATTCACAGTCAACAGAGAGAACAGATAGTATATGAATCATATCACCACATCAGATGTTGTAAGGTCTTACAAAGGTCTTTCCAACTGATGACAATATTGAGAACTGGCATGAAGTTTGCTCTGGGATTTGGTTTGGATAACAGCTTTTACTCTCAAAGCTGAGGTCATTCGTTTTTATGCTAAATGTTTTATAATAAATCATTGATGCTGACTGGGTGTTGTTGATTGTGTGATCTAAAACTTAATTAGAGGAAATTAATTTTAGCTGTCACAAGTCTTGGGGTTATTTTTGTACACTTTTCTAGCACTGGGTTGGACCTCATTTGCTTTCTGAATTGCCTTAATTCTTTATTGCGCAGATTCAACGAGGTACTGGAAGCATTCCTTAGAGGGTTTTGGCCCATATTTACATGATAACATCACACAGTTGCTGCAGCTTTGTTGGCTGCACATCCATGATGCAAATCTCCTGTTCCATCACATCCCAAACCTGCACTGTTGGATTGGGACGTGGGTATAGATCAGGGGTGGGCAACTCCAGGCCCCGAGGGCCGATGTCCTGCAGGTTTTAGATGTGTCCTTGATTCAACACAGCTGATTTAAATGGCTAAATGACCTCCTCAACATGTCTAGAAGTCTAGAAGAGGCCTGGTAATGAACTAATCACTTGATTTAGGTGTGTTGACCCATGGTGAGATCTAAAACCTGCAGGACACCAGCCCTCAAGGCCTGAAGTTGCCCACCCCTGGTATAGATGGATGGACATGGTGAAGGTTCTTACTTGAAGCAACAATTGTCAAGTAGGATGTGGTGTTTAAATTATGCTCAGTTCTTCTAAGGGGCATAACATGTCACAAGAAATAATCCCCACGCACTTTTACATCAGCAGCCTGACCCACTGATACAAGGCAGGATGGAACCATGCTTTCATGTTATATAAGCAGAATTCTGACCCTTCCACCTGCATGTTCCAGCAGAAATCAAGACTGGTGAGAACAGGCAATGTTTTTATAACTTTCCAATTGCAGAAAATTGTACCCTCATTTTCCTGCTCTTAGTCTACAGGACTAGCTCTAAGTGTAGTCTTCTGCAGCCCATCTGCTTCAAGGTTCAAGACATTGTGCATTCAGATTTGCTCTTATGCATACCTTGGTTGTGACAAGTGGTTATTTGAGTTACTGTTGCCTTTCCCAGAGAACTGTAGTATGTTGGATACCTTCTTTTTTTTTTTGGACCAGTCTTTGTAAACTCAGGGGATGGTTTTGTAGGAATATCCCAGCAAATTATCACTTTTTGAAATACTTTTTGAAATCAGGCCATTTGCCACCAGCAACCATGCTATGTTCAAAGGCACTTAAATAACGTTTCTTCTCCATTCTGATCCTCAATTTGAACTTCAACATATGAGATTTTACTTATGTCTCCATGCCTAAATGCAATGGATTGCTGCTAATCACATTAAAACTTGAGCAAGCACCTGAACAAGTGTGCCTAATAAAGTGGCCGAGGGTTGGGGGGTTTTTTTTGGGGGGGGGGGGGAGGGGGGGTTGTTAAGTTCCTTTTTGTATCTTCAATATGCATCAAAAATGTGCCATATAATACATATTTAAACTACTCATTAACTTTTTGCTACTACTTGCTTCTTCTCAGGCTAGTGTCACCTGTCTCCATAGTTACAACGAAAGTGTATACGTGCGTGTCTTACGCAGGCGGCTTTGTGAATTGATGTTCTGTGTTTGGGACGCATTTCTGCCCTTTTTGTGCATTTTGCCACAAGTAAGGTAAAAGGTGAGTTTATAGAAGTATTATTTCTGTGTCGACACGTTTCCGAGGCGTCGTTTTAAAGGGACACTGCGTTAAAAATGACTCGCACTGAGTTAGTGGACTGTGCCGATTGGAAATAATACCTGTTGGGTTACCAAGGTGGTGACGACGCATCGGGAGAGGAAACAGCAAATAGCAATGAAAGCGAGAAGGTGAGAGTCCTCTTTAGTGTGACATTAGTAAATTCAAGACCAAGGAGCCTGACAGGTAATACCAGAGATGGCTATTCTTTGTAGCTTTGCGGACGTTTGATGGACTCACTACTGACATAAAGACAGATTCTGGACCTGTGTGCCTCTCAGACGTTGAAAACGGTTACGTCTCCGTGAGTTAATTTTGTCCTCAAACACACATATCTTGCCCTGTGACTTTTATTTGGGCCCACCTTTAAAAAAATATCCCCAGTAATGAAAGATTGCAGTGAAAACTGATGAAGTATGGCACCGATAGCGATTTTAAATAAAATGGGGAACATTTATTTTTTTGACAGGTGACAGTTTTCAGCTGCCATAATGGAGAAATACGAAAAGCTGTCCAAAATTGGTGAGGGTTCCTACGGTGTGGTGTTCAAATGCAGGCACAGAGATACTGGCCAAATAGTCGCCATCAAGAAGTTTGTGGAGTCTGAAGATGATCCAGTTATTAAGAAGATTGCATTGCGAGAAATACGTATGCTGAAGGTGAGAAGACATTAGTTCTGGTATCAAGTTTTCCACATGTCACACCACACGTGTACACTTGCACACACACACACATGTGCATGCTACATGAATTGATGAAAGAAACTTGTCAGGCTGTGAAGCACTGACACTGAAGTGTCTGTGATGTGTGCTCATCTTTTAGCAACTCAAACACGTGAATTTGGTCAACCTGCTCGAGGTGTTCAGGAGGAAAAGGCGGCTCCACTTGGTGTTTGAGTTCTGTGAACAGACAGTCCTAAATGAGCTTGACAAACATCCCCGAGGGTAAGTCAAAGCAGCACAGGAACAGCATGTGACAAATTAACTTTTTAAAATATCTGTTCACTCTTTGCCAGTTTGGGATTAGTGGTTATGTTTGTTGTGGTAGAGCTGCTGAAGGGTAACATACTTGGAAATTCAAATAATCATTCCCTTCAACCTCCAGATGTGTTGATAAAGTAACATTATAACTAAGGAATTTAGGTTTAAGGAGTCATCTATTTGGCAAATAGTTTGCCAAAGAAGTATTTGGTATTTCTAACAGGAGAATGACAGAAGAAAGGAACCGGGTGAATTAGAAAGAGGGAGCAAGACTGTAGCTAAGAAATTCTGGTGACAGAAAATGCTGGCAGTAGAATGAGGGCGTAATAGGCAGTCTTAACATGAAGGATCAAAAAGTAGGAAAAAATAGCTCTTGTCTTTTCTCTGCACTTTGAGCAATGTATGGTCGCAAGCCAAGATTTCAGTTTAGCTTTTGTCACGTGAACTCACGTAAACCACAATGGCTATCTGTTGTCTTACCATTTTTCTTTTTCCCACGAGACTGTGCAGCAGAAACTCTAGCTGGTCTTGAAAACAAGGGCGCTGCTGCTTTTAAAGACAGGCCTAGGATTACCCGGGTGACCGCAGGGCCGAGTAAAACACCACTTCTTTTATTGAAATGACTGGAATGACAGATGAGGACATTGTAATTTGTAAATAGTTTGTCTGTTTTTCCTTCCTTTGTCTCTTGTGGTCTCTAGGGTACCTGAGGCTCAGCTGAAAAGTATAGTATGGCAGACTCTGCAGGCTGTCAGCTTCTGCCACAAACACAATGTCAGTATATTTTATTATATGTTGCACTTCATCTAAATGATTTGCATATATTTATCTGATGCAGGTGAGCACATGCCTTATTTTTGTTAAATTACTCATTGCTGTAATACTTCCTTTCCTCTGTACTGGTATTTGACTTAGTGGCAAATGACTTACTGTGGAGGATGGTTGACGCATTCCTTTTTATATTAATCAAACCAAGTCTTTATTGATTTGATTTATATAAAAATGCTGTTTTGTTGTTTTTTTTTGGGGGGGGGGTTTGTGTTTTTTGTTTTTTACTCAGCAAAATCTCACGTATATAGTTATTTTATAAGTTAAATTATCTGATATCCGTAACATATTCATTTTTTAAATATATTTTTTCAGTGATTGTTATTTCCCAAACATTTATCTGTTTTTAAATGTTATATATTGCTCTTTATGATACACAGTTCTGCTTAATTCTGTAGCTAAATCTAACTACCGACTATATAAGCACCTTTTTGTGCATCATTGTAGCAAATATACTATTTCATAGTCATTTTTAATGTTCTCAAAGCTTTTATTGCAATGTTTGTTACACGTCATAATAGGTTCCCTTCTGAAATGTCAGTCTGTAAAACTAGTTGGTGCCTGTAGGGGGAGCAGTTCGCCTTATTGCTCCCTCCTATACACGCACACATACGCACACATATATATATATATATATAGAGAGAGAGAGAGATAGATAGACAAGCATAGGCAGTCTATCTGGTAAATAAAAAATAAAATAAACTCTTAGCCATACAGTATTAAGTTAAAAGTGTGACGGTTTCTAATCTCTTGCTCTTGTTCTTCCCCATTCATTTTTAATTTGCCAGCCTTAACATAAGCTTGTGGCTCTGACACAAAGAGACTGTATATCATGTTGCCTAAATCCCTGATAATGACTGTTTGTCTCACAGTGCATTCACCGTGATGTAAAGCCAGAGAACATCCTCCTCACTAAAACCGGAGTCATCAAGCTTTGTGACTTTGGCTTCGCCCGTATTCTGAGTAGGTCATTCAAGGAAGAGTGTTAATTTGTCTGTAATGACTTATTCAACACAGATCCTATATGTCAGCCCTGCTCATGGCCACCTCACTTTTAGAGTTCCAGTGAATGCATTGTACAGTGAAATGACACTGTACAGTCTCTCTTTACCCCTGCTGCGTAACGTTTCAGTGTCATGTTTCCATACATTAACATGTAATCTTTCACCATGTCTTGTAATCCCTCCCTCAATTATGTATGTGTTATTTAGTGTGCATTATTCAGTATATTAATGTTTATGTGTATAAGTTGTCACCATGTGTATTTGTGTTGGTATACTAGCGGGACCAGAGGATGACTATACAGACTATGTAGCAACCCGCTGGTACCGGGCTCCTGAGCTGCTGGTCGGGGATACTCAGTACGGGCCTCCTGTTGACGTGTGGGCTTTGGGCTGTGTCTTTGCCGAGCTCCTCAATGGGAACCCACTTTGGCCCGGGAAGTCTGACGTTGACCAGCTCTACCTCATCAGGAAAACTCTGGGTAGACTGAAGAGCTGTTTAAAACACTAATGACATCAGTAACATCAGCATAAATTTACATCTACAATCAGGAGAACTGTCTTCTGTCAGACAGTCTGGTAGCTTTTTTTTTTTAACTAGAGAACTAGTTGCTCAAAATAGGAGCTGTTTCCTCTTATTTAGTTGCTTGAAATTTTTTCACAGTATTGTTAGCTCATTGCACCCATTGCATGCAAATTGCTATTTTGTGTGAACTGAGCCAAACTGGTTTAGGTCCGAACACACCCTCAGACAACAAGAAACTTTTCACAGACAGGCTGGGTTAATAATCAAATTTCTGACCGTAGGTGACCTGATCCCCCATCACCAGCAGGTCTTCCGCTCCAATGTTTTCTTCAGTGGAGTTAGCATTCCTGAGCCTGATACAATGGTATGAAAACTATTAAAACCAAATCTGTGTTCGTAATGAAGTCATAATGAATGGGGTTATATACTTTTTTTTCTTTTTTTTTTTGCTATAGGAACCTTTGGAAAAGCGCTTCCATGGAGTGTCTCCCCATGCCCTTCAGGTTATGAAGGTATATTTAGTGTAATACAGACTGGCTGATACAGCATCATGATTAATGCTACTGGACAATTTGTCAAAGACAATTTTTAACCAAATCAGTCCTTCAGGCCCAGCCAGTATAAGCGAGTCAGTTTTTGTCCACATATTTTGAAAAGCCTTTGCTTCATGCTAAGTCTCTGTGTTAACAGTCATCCCTGGTGATGGATCCTTCTTTGCGCCTGTCCTGTGAAGAGCTGCTAGAGCTGCCTTACTTCCAGGAGGAAGGAGGACTCAACTATGGCCGTGAGGGGGAGCGCCTAGGAAGACGACATGACAGAGGCTCCCGCCGCAGACAGGCTGGGGTCAGTGTGACACACAGGGGTTTAATCGTGCAAGAAAATGATCCAAAGCCCAAAGAGATTGTCCACACTGCTACAGCTACAAATGTCCTTAAACCGGTGAATGCAACTCTACACAGGCTGACAAGACATTATCCTAATACATTGTTTCCTTCTCTCTTTCACTCTCTAGGCTCAGTACCTCCCTCAGTTACCAAACAGTAACATCTCACCTGCACCAGAAGTCAAGAAACAAGTGAAGCAAAAATATCACCTGCCCAACATATAATAAATAAATTCATCTAGTGTTTAGTGGCTGAAATGTGTAAACGATGGAGTAAAGTTCTGCTTTGCGCAGTCATTTAAATAAGCTGATTTGAAGGAACATACGTTAATGTTGTGGTAAGTAAAATACGATTTTAATTCTGTGATTACTTATAGATATAAACGATATTCTTCATACAAAAAACAATAGTTTATATATTATGAGCTGAGATTAGGGCAAAGAATGCACAATCTGTTCGTATCATAGCTAAAGATACATCTACAAGATTGAAACAAATGTCTTGTAGTCACCACTGTGCCATTGCGAATTGGCTACAAGACTATACCGGTTTTCTGATACATCCAGTAATTACTAATCATACATTAAAATAGTTGAGCATTTTACCATATATAAGAGAAACAAATGCATCTATCTTCAGATTCTGTAAACATTGTTGATGTTGTTAATGTAAACCAAAAAAAGAGCATTTAGTACTGGATATTAACCTGTATACTTGATGTTTAACTTCCTCACACAGTCTTAAGGTTTAATAAAAACCCACCACGAAAGCCAATACTTTAAATAATTTGATGGGTTCTTAATGTACTCCAGCCACTGTCTCAATGGCGATACCTAAGGTCAGATGCAGGCATCCACTGTTACTCAGCCATCCACTGGAGTACGCATCGGCACACCAGCATCCTGACACATGGCTTGATTCATCACCTGACCTCAAACTTATCAAATTACAGATTTAACTCCTTGTTATATAGTTCAGTGATCTATGCTGTAGACAGACAGGGTTTACCATACACTATAAACAGCCCTACTTTTTTTTCCTGGTCAAAGCAACTTTTCACATAATGATTAATAAAATTTCCCATTCATCAATGAAATTACTTCATATGGATCTCTTCTCGTGGTTTATTGTATGATTTCTTTAAAAACAAGAGATTTCATGGAAAGATAGGTGGGAAAAGAAAATATACCACACAGAACAACATTGGATATGCTGTAAAGAAGATGATAGAATTTATATAGACAGAAAAACACACTGAAGCACGGGGCATGAAAATTGATTGTAACAGCTAGTGATATCAGTCTTAAAAGTTTAGAAGATTGAAAACCCAGACTATAGTTTAAATCAGCATTACTACCCGGGTGTTGCAATAATTGTGTATCTGCGAGGCACGTTGGCAAAGCCACTGTACTCAGGGCTGAGGTCTATGCTGTCAGGCCCGCCAGGGCAAGAGAAAGTGAAATGTTGCAGCAGTGACACCAGGAAGAGGAAAATCTCCATGCGAGCAAGAGACTCTCCAATGCAAGATCTCTTTCCTGGAAGAAGAGCATAAATAAGTCAATGAGAGAAACAATATACATCTAACTGTGATGGAAAAAAAGATTTTTATGATTATTCTGTTCACAGAAAAAAATCTTAGAAATAGTTACTCAGAATATTCCAGGAAAGGGCATAATACCACAAAATGTGTTAATAAAGTAGATCCAATGAGGAGCACATTTTCTAAAGGCGTGGAGGATAGAAGGAAATGTGCATCATTACCTGCAGAGAAGGGCAGAAATGCAGGGTTTTTCTTAAAGTTCCCATTGTTGTCCAGAAAGTGCTGGGGGTTAAAAGACCGTGGAGTTGCCTACCGTTTTTCATCTTTTAGCACAGAGTGCAACAAGGGAATAATTAGTGTATCCTGTTGAGAAAAGATGTTCAATCAGATGGGACATTTCTTATCTGGGAACATTCTGCATAAACAGCACTAAAATAGATTACATCAAAATACCTTGGGAATTGTGTAACCCCTGAAAGAAATGTCACGTAGTGCATAGTGAGGGATGCTCAAGGGGATAATATCTAGAAAACGTTGAATTTCATGGAGGACTGCGTCTGTATATGGAAGGGACTTCTTGTCTTCCATACAAGGGCAACGCTGTCCAACTAGAGTGTCAATTTCCTGCTGAATGGTCTCTTTGGAATGAGAAGAAAATTGCAACATAATTAGTGGAGAAAGCTCTAAAGTCAGTAGCAAATCAGCAAAAAATAAGATTAAATAAAGACTTTCAAATATTTTAGTGCTGCTTTACAAAGAATTTTGGAGTGAACAATTAACACAAATTACCAATTATAATGTCATTCAGTCTGAAGTTTTATTTATTTTTAAGAGAAGAAAATCATCAGAGCAAGTGTGTAGAATTTCATTTGCTTTCTGTTTCTACCTTGTATTTGGGGGTATTTGATCAGAACATTTAATGCATATCTGATAGTTGAACTGGTGGTTTCAGTTCCTGCCAGATAAAGATTCAACACTGTTGACACCAAGTTGTCATAGTGGAACTGGCTTGTAGGAATGTGCTTTTCCAGAAAGTAAAAACAATTTTATCAGTTTAACAATACAACCTCAAGATTAAAATTAAAGACTTTAAAATGCACTTGCAGGGGAATACCAATGCAAAGGAATTGTCTTATAATAGGGGGCATGCACATTTGTAAAAGAGCAATTATCAGCAGTAAATAAAAGAAGCCTAAGTGAGGTAATTCACAAAGATTTAGTCTGGTTATTAAATTTAGTTCTGTCACACCTTATTGAGTCTTAGGAGGAAGCAGTCAATGTAATCTCTGGGTGAACTTGCATCCAGTGTGTCCTGACGTTCTTGGATTTTATTCATAATAAATGCTCTCATCTCCTCAAGTTTGGCAAACACATTGTGATGTGAACCTGGCAACCACTCCATCAACCGTGGGAAGATATTATAGAGCTGTGATGAGAGAAACAAAAAAAGACTCGATTGCTGTGTTGCAATGTTGCTGAACTCTAGCTATTATTTGGGCACATTTGGTTTTTAATTGAATCACTCACCCGCCATGCCAGTTTCATGTTATTGTTACTTTAGCTTTTACCTGGCCCTGAGAACTGCTGCCAAATTTCAAGGTGTCTGAGATGATCTGCAGAAGGTATAGGAAGTGTTTATCATCATAACTGAAGCGCTGGCCAAACACCAAACAGCAGATAACATTGGACACGGTGCAGCTCAGGAAGAAGGTTGGATCAAAGGGTTTAGCTAAAAAAAAGAAAAGAAAGAAAGACATTCATCAGTGTCACCCATGAAACAACAAACCGACACTAGTCAGGAGTCAACAATTTTCATTATAGTCCTTTTTTATTATTATCAAGAATTATATGAATACTTAAACAGTTGCAACAATGGCACTCAATCAAAAATATATGTTTATTTGTGTTAAATGCTTTTTTTAAGTTTAAGGTACATTTTTAAATGTTAACTAATTTTGTATTTTATTTGAAGCAGTAGGGCATGCAAAGATTAAAATTGTAGTATCAGTATTCTAACAGAGACATTACAAAAAGTCCCTGTGTAAGAAAACGCCTGCAGATGATAGGAAATTGTCTTTTGTTACTCAGTAATCCAGCAGAAAACTAAAGAGCATCATGACAACTGACACGTACAACAGCCCTGAGAAACTGTGAACTTTAAAATTTACTGATATTTACTGGGAATTGGGCTTACCAGCAGTCAAAATCGCATCAAAATATATGACACTGTTTTACCTGAGAGCTTTTAGGATGATGTAAAAATAGGCAACATTTACTTATATGTGTGCAAAAACAGATCCAAAAATTATGGTGTTTCTGGAGCAACTTTTGATTTATTTACAACTTGATAATCACATGATTTGTGACTGCAAATCACTTAGTGTTGGTCAAAAAACAAACAGCAAGTCACAATGGACATGGTGCAAAAGCTCAAATGTACAACATCATTTAGTTTAGTTTATTTTGAATGTGTGAATATTAGTTTATAACTCTGTATATGACAAACTGAACACACAAGACAAGCACAGTCACCTTTCCATATTCTATACCAACCATTCATCTTTTTAATGCAGCCCACCAGATGACTGCTCTCCTCCTGGATCCACTCTTCCATTCCTTTACATCCCATCCCAAAGTCTCTCAAAGTTGTCAGGGTAAACCCTTGTAGCTGTTGCCAACACTCTCTATTGCTAACACCCAAACCTTTTGAAAGGTAGAAGTAACGCATAGTTTCATAAACATGACCTTCACAAAAAAGACACATTGTAACATTAAATCCTCTATATTACCGTAGCCTTTGGAAGCTTTGAAAAGTAATGGGATAGGTCCTCGGCCAGAGAAGTCATCTGCTTGGTCCAGCAGCGCCTCCTTCACAGCATCATACCCCAACAAAATCACTGTGCGTTGGGGGCCCAGATACATCGTCATCACCGAGCCATATTTATCACTGAGCCGAAGGGTTAAATGGAAAAATGAGTGAGCTTATACAGACATACCAATCCCTGGGATCTTTAACACCAAAGCATAATCCTATGCCACAAGCAATGAAATATTTTGACAATCAGTTGAGGCTGATGTCTGTAAATAAATAAATAATGGTTTACTGGTATACTATAATGCTGTCTTACACAATAAAAATAACAATCAGCTTAGTGGTTTTTCCATAAGAATGCACAAAAACATGCACATACACACTGCAATCAAAACAGTCAGAACATTGTGTTAAACATTATGTGGGGGTTTATGTGTTAAGAAGTAATTCAGTCACCTTTAGCATAGTTTTGAATGGGGCCCTTTTGTCCATTTGCAGCACATTTCCGATGACAGGCAGGGCAGAGGGTCCGGGAGGTAAGGCAAGTTGCCTATGACTCTTGATGCTGAAAAGTTACAGTAACGTCAAGACAGCCCCTATTAAAATCAACGTGCCAGAAAACTCCATGATTTTCCAGGACAGAAACTCTTGCTGTTCCCTGGAGTTGAAATGGCTGAGAGATCAAAAGAGAACTAATTGAAATGCAGCCATTTACGCTGCTTGTCAGGCGCTGGTCGACCTTTTGCCTGGATTTCACGCTGTGCTGCGGAATGCTGTTGAGCAATATGCTCAGCCTTGTAGTCATACTTGAATCTGTCGGTTACATGTTTAATTTCAGATTGGTGTGAGAACAGTAAGTCCTGAAGGAAAACCCCTTTTTTATGCTTATGTTACTAAACACCCACATGAGAGCGAAGGAAATCAGCTCTGCAGAAAATGCCACTGTACTGCAAGGAATAACCTTTGTCTTAGAGACAGTGGCAGCAACATTTGCATTATTCCATAGTAAATACGAAGCACCTTTTTGTTTAGCCTCCAATCTGTCATATCATCTGGGTTTATTTGAAAAGGTTAAACAAACAGAAAAAAGAACAAGTTACATTAATAAATACAGACGTAATCAAATGATCAAATAATGAGTTTCAGTACAAGTATTAAATACTTTGTGGTTTGTGTTTAAAAAATAATTTTGTTTTTAGACTGGTAAAAATACGAGTTAGTATTTTCATTGAATAATTAAGAAATGTGAAAAAATGTAAACAACAAAAATGGGCCCAGTTGACATATGAAAAGTCAGCCCTTTACCGTATAATTGAGCTAACAACAAACACCTCTTTGTTAGACATAGTACTTCCAGTCATATTAAATTGAGTGGAGCATCAGCAAAGAGGCAGCAAGAAAATATAATTTTGTGGTATTAAATATTTATATACATGAGCTGTCTTATTTAAATTACAATTTCCTCTCACAAGGAAATGCACAAGAGCAAGAACATTCACAGGAACACATTCAGCAGACAAAAACAATAGAAAAAGAAACAAGATTCCATTAAAAATTGTGGGCGATCGTGGCTCAAGAGTTAGCAGTTTGTCTTGTAATCGGAAGGTTGCCGGTTCAAGCCCCGGCTCGGACAGTCTCAGTCGTTGTGTTCTTGGGCAAGACACTTCACCCGTTGCCTACTGGTGGTGGTCAGAGGGCCCGGTGGCGCCAGTGTCCGGCAGCCTGGCCTCTGTCAGTGCGCCCCAGGGCGGCTGTGGCTACAATGTAGCTTGCCATCACCAGTGTGTGAATGGGTGGATGACTGAACGTGTAAAGTGCTTTGGGGTTCTTAGGGACTATGTGAAGCGCTATACAAATACAGGCCATTTACAAAAACACATAATAAAGGAATCTAGACTGACTGCGGTTTGTAGTTTGTACCTGAAGCCAGTTCTATCAGGTTTAGTTTGTACATCAAAGGTTAAGTATTACAGTTGTAGTAAATAAATGGAAGAACAGGGTCAAGTAGTTTAAATCCTTCTTTCTTCTTTATACAAGTGATGTCATTGATATCTGTCAATATTTTTTTCCTGTTTTTTTAAATTTTTGAATCAGTTACTGAATGTTCAATCAAGGTCTGCTATGAAGCTATGGTTATCAGTATTTTTAAGCCAAGAGTGAGCAAGAATAATATGGGTTCAGGTTAACAATATTTCTACTGGGTTTAATAGTATGTTCAAACATACAACCATACAAACAAGTAGCATTAGTCCAAGAATTAACCTTTGGAACAAATATCTTCTATGGAAGTGGTAGAGGACGTTGTGTTTATACATAAGCAGTGTCACTGCAGTGTTGCACAATTATGGATTTATTTAGATAACATAGAAGTTACATATTTAATTCTTTGATGACCGTAACAGAAAAGTTAAAAGTTATTCAGCTATGCCAAAGTTGTTTCTTCCTTAGAACTGTCTTGTTTTGTAGGCTAGAACTGGTGGATTCTCTTCCAGCCAAGATCCGGCTTTGCAGACAGCAAGCTGTCATAATGTCCTGAGAGGACAAATTGGTAACACTGCTTTGACACTCAAAATAGAGCCAAAATTCAAAATACTCACTTTATCTTTTTCCTCAAGTTTTGTGGTGTTGTGTTTTGAATTTTTATTTTTGTTCGGCCTTTGTGATTTTGGTTCCTCTCCCTGTCTGTCTCCCATTGTCAGGTTTCTGCCATGTTATGTTAAATGAGAGTTTTGTAATTGTTAAGTGTGTCTTTTGTTGTTCCCTATCTTACTTTGTCTGATGGTCCAAAATTATTATTTTTTTAAAGTCACGTGGTTAGCCAGGGGACTGAAAGAGTCTAATTTGAGCAGTTTGCAGTTCATCTAGTTGAAGGGTTATATTTATCTAATATCTAATGTTAAGTATCAACTGGATCATGAAATGCACCTTTAAATGGAAGAATAGATGACAGGTATTGTAGAAGCTTTGTGAATTAAGCTTCTACAATACTCACTTTTTTTGATTAAAGTCTTGTTATTAAGCAAATAATAAGTAATTATTGATATAACACAGTTACATATTACAAGTTAACTGCAGACTGCAGACATGGTGCTTCAGCAGCATGATGACAATGACAATGAAAAATGTCTTCATGGTGAAGACCAGAAATTAAGGTTTGACCATTTTGGGGATCGGCCCGAGTTTCGCCGTAATCGACAACAAAGTAAAGCTAGTTTTCGGCTACGAGCCCGACACGGAACCCGACGTATTATCCAGAGGTCCCTTTACTACAGTTCGGAGCCGTGGACCTGTTTTATATACACGTGGAATAGTTTTCTATATGAGATTGCTGCAGAAAGTGCAGCCTTGCCTAATGTCCACCTTATATTAACCTCCTAAGACCCAAACTCTTTCATGGCATGCATTTTTAATTTCTCTTTCCTATTTGGGCAGATTGGGACCTGATGAATGTAAAAACAAAGAATTTCCAGATTTTATTTTATTTATTTATTTATTTTTTACATGATTTTTGTTTCTGAGAAAAATGAGATCCACATATGAGGACCCCAAAGCGCTTTACACAACCAGTCATCCACCCATTCACACACACATTCGCACACTGGTGATGGCAAGCTACATTGTAGCCACAGCCACCCTGGGGCGCACTGACAGTATTCAGAATACGTTACTCTCATTGAGTAACGTAACGGAATATGTTACAAAATACATTTTGGGGCATGTATTCTGTAATCTGTAGTGGAATATATTTTAAAAGTAACCTTCCCAACACTACAAGTTGGTAATATTTTTTGTGTATTCCTACCCTGTATTTTGGGGTGTTTAATCAGCACAGTGAGAGCTCAGGGTGTAGCTGGTGGTCTCTGTTCCAGCAACAAACAGATTCAATACAGTAGAAACCAAGTTGTCGTAGTTGAACTCACTTGAGGGATTGTCCTTTTCCTAAGGAGACAAATTAGGAATATTTTTGTCTCAAAAGAAATTACAAAAAAAAAACAACTAAATGCCTTTTCAGCAGCAGGCAACAGACCCACTTGAAATATAGTTTGAATAAATAATACATATTTGAATGCATCATCTCTACTGAAAAAGTCCTAAGTGTCCTTAACAAAGCAACTGATCCTTCAGTTCTTTCCAACCTGATTAATTCTGATGAGGAAGCAGTCAGTGTAGCCTCTGTGGGAGCTGGGGTCCAGGGTCTCTTTGTGCTCTTGGATTTCCCTCTTGATAAAATCTCTGGCCTCCTTTACATGTCCAAAAATAGTTTGGTGGTAGCCAGGAAGATGGTCCATGATCCAGGGAAAGATGTTGTACATCTTCCGGGGAAAAACAAAACAGCTTTATTTGTTTAAAGACGTGTGGAAACATGCAATAAATTTTATTGTGTATCAATTTTTTGGACAACACACTTCAGGTTTGTTGGTTTGGAGGTAATAATGCAGAACTATTCAATCAGTATGTTTGTCTTTTTTTTTATTATGCCCACTGACCTGACCAAGAGGACTACTGTTAAACCTTGTGACCTTGGGCATGATGGTCAGAAGGTGCAGGAACTGCTTGTCTTCAAAACTGAAGCGTTCCCCAAAAACCAGGCAGCAGATCACATTAGAAATGGTGCTGCTTAACACAAATTGGGGGTCAAATGGTTTACCTGGAGAAAAAAGGAAAACGACAGTTGGAAATAGTTAGCAAAGTTACGAATTACAAATACAACTATGTGAAATCTTTATTTAAATAAATCATCTCATTTAGCTTATAGTTTCTCTTTGAAGAAAGATTTGACAATGAGAAACAGTCTCAACCATCAACACAAGACAGCATTATGATTAACAAAAGAAAAATATCCACCTTAATCAATTGAAGTCAACTAAAGCTAATTATCATATGATGATAACATGAAGTTCAATAATGAAGTCATCTGTCTGGATTTCTGGGCTTTTCGACTGCAACTCTTTTCTTTTTCTCACTTCCGCTTTCCTGTTTTTAAATCGAATTCTTTCATCATCACAATGATTCAATAATTTGATTTGTTTTTCTATAAATTTCTAATAAAAAAGTCTCTATTCAATGTGCTTTAAATCACAGTGTGTTTCTGTCATTTTACCTTTCGAATTCCCCCTCAGCCATGTCCACTTTATCATTGTTGCTCATCCAAGACTCCAGCTGTGTTATTATTCCACCAGCATCGAGGCCCATAGGTATTGTGCTATTTTCTGCCATTGCTGAATTTCCACCCTTCTATATTAGAATCTACTTGCCAAACATGTTGTTGTACTTCACTGTCTGCTATGGAGTAAATACTTAATATTTGTTTTGGATTGTTTGTTTCTAGAATGTACTCCAGTAGTAATAGGGTGAACGTCTAACACAAGGAGCCACACACACACCTACAGCCCAGTTAGGATCAACAAATACACTGATACACATTTATTTGTACTGTGAGAGGACTCTGAGGCTGCAAACTCTTCACATAAAGTATATAACTGTAAATCAGCATGGGTAATTTAATCTTTTCCAAGCGCATCAGTCATGTCACAGCAAGCTGACGTTATAAATGATGCTTTAGTGTTTTAGCAGGATATGCAATACTTTATGTTTTCTATGCAAAGATTAAAGAGTTCAGACAAAACAGGATTTGTACATGAATTACAAAATCTGATAGTTGTAGACTTCGCCATATGTTACTAAATTATTTGATGTATTTTATCAAAATGTTAATGCGTGTTGTTGCATTTTGTTACATATTTAGTTTTGTTTCCCTAACCTCTCTTACTACTACAGCCTATTTCTTGTGCAGGCACAAATGAAGAGTTTTGTAGTGTTTCCAAGAAATGTTCTTGTTATTAAGTTTCCTTTTTTTCAAAGTGACAGTAACTTCTCAGGTAAATATTGAATTGAACATTTTTTGGTCATATTCAAGCTACTGTACTCGAAAAAGAGTGAAAGACTCGAGCAGTGATTGAGGGAAAAAGAAAAACAGCAGTCCTTTTTCAAATCCACCCTCAACATGTTGAAAACGCACCTTTAAATGTACGTATGTGAACCCTCAAGTGTTGGCTGACTTCTTGGATCCATTCTTCCATCCCCTTGCGTCCCATCCCAAAGTCTCTCAGGGTTGTGAGTGTGAAGCGTCGCAGCTGGCGCCAGCGCTTCCCATTACTGATTGCTAAACCTGAGAAGATGAAATGTCAAGCTTAGGAAAACTTTTACACAAACTGTTATTTGAAATTTCTTTATTTTCATGTAAAGTTGATTTGGAGTCATGCCAAAGAAATCACTGGTCTTGAAAACTGATATATGGTGTCTTGTTACCATAACCATTGGTAGCTTTGAACAGAAATGGTACGGGCATTCTGCCTGTGAAGTCATCTGCCTGATCCACCAAGGCTTCTTTCACAGCATCATACCCCACCAGAACCACTGTCCGCTGCCAGCCCATGTACAGTGTCATCACAGGACCATAGGTTTCACTGAACTAAGACAAAGCTAAGAAGAAAAAAACCTTTTTTGTATTCATGCAACGTCAGCACGCAGCTAAAATAAAAATCCAGACAGTAATGGAGTGTGCTCTTGAGACTGAAGAAGTCACTTGGATGAGTGACGAAACGTTTCTCCCACAAAACGCTACGTCCAGATGAACAGAATCCACTTTTGGGGAGTGTGCCCTTGTTTATTCTTAAGTTACTGAACAATTTAACAATATGAAAAATCCTGGAGGTCCTGGAGGCAGGCGATACTTCCTTCTTTTTACACTAAACAGCCACAGCAGAGCTAAGATTAGCCCTGCCAAGATCACTGTGGCAGAAAACTCCATAATGTTGTATTTTGTATTTTTGTCCTTCCTTATATACCTACTTTCTCTCTGTGATTGGCTTCTGTAGCTAGTTTATATTTAACAGGGGTTTGGCTGGTTGGACACACATGACCAATGTGATGTTTTAATCTTGTGCACCTTAGCACACTTTTACCTTGTTAATGATGCTCATTGACAAAAAGATGTTGCAACATTTGATTTGAATAATAAAGTCAAAACATGTAAACCATCCTCATTTGACAGTCTACACTGCCCTCTACTGGAATCAAGATTTGGCCCACACACTGCTCTGGCACCTGTTTGAACATTTACACGCTGTCTGCAACAGCATACGTAACTATTATAAAATAGGTTCAGTTTCTAATACAAATCTGCTCTCTTACCAAACCAATCAACTCTGTGAAATGAATCCAAGCAATCCAATACTGTGCTTCACTCGTAGAAACATAAAATATGTTTACAGTGAATGCTGTTAAAGTAGTAAATACTTATGATCTAAATTTGAAAGGAACATTTCACAAAAATCTTTGTCAGACTTTATTTGGATTGTTTATTTTCTTTTTCATATGAAACTGGGTTTACCTGCTCAGCACTAAGGAGAAACATAGTGATTACAATTTAATGTTCAAGACTAGGTGTTTACATAAAAACATATGCTTTGTTGACAGGCCTAAAGTAATTTGTACTAGCTATTAGTTAACTTATAAGTGCAACACATACTGTTTATATTGCTTTTGCATTTGGTTTGGTTCCATTTTGAACCGAGTCAAGGAATCCCTCATAATGTGTCTATACCAAATTTTGAACTATGTATCAATTTAGAAAGCAGCAACAAGTTACCTGAAATTAGTAAATGCACTATTCATTTTTTTTTTTATTAATTTCAACACCATAAACAGAGATAATATATTTTTTAGATTTTACATCATTTATTTTGAAAAAAATTAAACCCACTAGTCATGTCATACTGCAAACAATGAGCATGACATTTGTAATTATTGATAGAAAACAGTTGTATATTAACATAAAGCCCTAAAATAAAGACATGGTGCTTCAGCATCATGATGACAATGCAAAAACAAGCAGATATGAAGGTTGACTTCAAAGAATAAAGCAATGTGCTTCTGGAAGAAGACAGATATCCTTCAATTCTATACTAGAGGATGACTCGTTTTTCTTAAGTTAATGGGGATTCTATTGGAGCACTCTACAAGTAGTAATAACAGGCTGCTCTGATGGTATGCTTTGACCATTTTCAATTCAATTTTCAATTCAATTTTATTTATACAGCCCCAAATCACAACAACAATCACCTCAAGACGCTTTATATTTTAAGGCAGACCCAGCAATAATATATACATAGAAAAACCCAAAAATTATATTGTGTTTTCAAATGATTAACTTTAGGTCTACCATGTCAGTACTTGTAAATGCTGTCAGTATTTACAGTATTGTCTTTAGCTTTGTCTGACATGACATAATGTTGCCTATGTGTTTACTTGGACATCCACTGGCTGTCTGGCACATAGGTCACTCAGTGTAACCTTTTTAAAGCTCCTCAATCATTAACATTTATTGATATTGTGACTGTTGGTGTTGTAATAGTGTGGTTACAATGAATATATTGATCCACTCTGGTGCAACAATTAACTGCTATTTGTTACAGTTAAAATTTTGTTTTAAAGATCTTTTTTGATTTCTTAGAAAAGCAAGGGTATGCATGAAGCTGTAATGCTTTTGCAGGTTATGTAGTATCTTTATTTTGAATCCACTGCATCCAGATATACATAAGGAATAAAGAGTACAGGCAAAGCAGGTTTCATACATGAGCTATGCAATACAGCAAAATTCCAACTGTCATCTATTAGATAACCTTTGTATTCTGTTACTTGTTTGTTTATACTCATTGCTAGTTAGTTTATGTTTGACAGAGAGTTGGCAGGAGCACCGCATTAGAGCACAGGTGAGCCATGTGATCTTCCTGTTCACCTTAGTACACCTATTTCTCATTTCATTGCCAAACAGCTATTACAACATTTGACCTGATTTCTATAATCAAAACATGTAAAACAGCTCCGTCCTCTTCACCAAGAGTGCACGTTAATGATTCACAGGAATGACTCAGGGCGTGGATATTCTTTATCATCAACTCTGAAAGACTTGTTGAAATTATTATATAAAACCTATGAGTAACTTTATCGTGTTTCTGTGTTTGTGTTTTGACAAAAAAAAAAATGAAAGAAACAAAAAAAACAAACAACAACAACAACAATTTGTCAGTAAATTCACTATTTAGTTTAAAACACTACAGAAACTCTTAGAACTTAGATTCAGCACATTATTTGAAATCATGCCTTCCCAGCTAAAACCTCACATCTCACTTATATTATTATTATTTCATGTCTTTTTTCTATATCACAGACATAACAGCAAAAATTTATTGCACATTCATTTAACTCTACTTTTAATTGTGCATTTAATGTTACTGCACCACATTAACGCAATGCAGCATGTTGTAGAGATCCATGTCAGTGATAGTGCTGCAAATGATGACAGACTGAGTGGCTCTCATTTTAACGTGCTGTAGCTATGATTTGATGACTTCGAGGTAAATTGGCAAAGCTGCTGTACTCTGGATCGAGGTCTACACTGTCAGGGCCTCCTTCACAGGAAAAGGTGAAATCCTGCAGCAGTGAGACTACGAAGATAAAAAGCTCCATACGAGCAAGAGACTCGCCAACACACGCTCTCTTCCCTGTAAAGACACACAATCACAAATCACTCTATGGTAACCAAAATTGCTTGTTCTTATTAATTTAGGCTTTCTACCTTACAATAATAAGTGCCTTGAGGCCAGGTTAGCTGATTTATATAGAGCTACAGCTGAAAATTGTATAATTTATCAACTGTGTCAGGACTTTATGTACCTGCAGAGAATGGCATGAATGCAGGATTTTTCTTGAAGTTGCCGTTATGGTCCAGGAAGTGCTGGGGATTGAAGAACCTGGGAGTGGCCCATTGCTTTTCCTCTTTCAGCACAGAGTGCAAGAAAGGAATAATTACAGTGTCCTGTTCAGAACAAATATGTTGTTAGTCTATTGATGCTTTTAATACTTTTGACATTAACCCCTGACATGATGCACAATGGACTTAATACTGACTGTAATACGTATAATGTCTTGGAATTAAGAATACCTTTGGGATTGTATAACCCCTGAAGGATATGTCATTCAGTGCATAGTGAGGTACGCTGAAGGGCACAATGTCAAGAAAACGTTGGACCTCATGGATGACAGCATCTGAAAATGGGAGGGACTTCCTGTCGTGCATCCTGGGACAACGATCTTTTCCAATTACAGTGTCAATCTCTTGCTGCATTTTCTCTGGACAAAGCAAAACAAAAACTATAACCGCTCTGATCTGTTTGTAATGACTGCTAAGTTTTAGATTCACAAACAGACTTATCCCTAACTATAATATATTTAGGGCTAAAAGCAAGTTGGTAATACTTTTTTCTGTACACCTACCCTGTATTTTGGGGTATTTAATCAGCACACTGAGAGCATATCTCAGGGTGGAGCTGGTGGTCTCTGTTCCAGCAACAAACAGATTCAGTACAGTAGAAACCAAGTTGTCATAATTTAACTCACTTGAGGGATTGTCCTTTTCCTAAGGAGACAAATTAGGAATATTGTTGTCTCAACAGAAACCAAATTTAAAATACTCAAATGCCTTTTTAGCAGCACATAACAGACCAGCTCGAAATATAGTTTAAATAATTCCAACCTGTTTAATGCAAATACGGAAAAAAGAACGACACAATGCAAAGTGCCCTAAACAAAGCAACTGATCCTTCAGTTCTTTCCAACCTGATTAATTCTGATGAGGAAGCAGTCAATGTAGTCTCTGGGGGAGCTGGGGTCCAGTGTCTGTTTGTGCTCTTGGATTTTCCTCTCGATAAAATCTCTGGCCTCCTCTGCATGCCCAAAAATAGTTTGGTGGTAGCCAGGAAGATGCTCCATGAGCTGGGGAAAGATGTTGTACATCTTCAGGAGGGAAAAACACAGCAGCTTTATTTGTCTAAAGACGTATGAAAATATGCAATCAGTATTACTGAGTATTAATTCTTTAGACAACACACTTCGTGTCAGGGACCTGGATCTGAGCGACCCAGGGTCCATGAGCAGCTATGGACTGATATAATATATTATGTATGTTGGCTGCACTGTGCTGCTGTTCTTGTGTTCTCCATGCTTGTATGTATAGGCAAGTGGATGTGTCTGTGAGTGAGCACTGGGTTTCAGGCAGGCCTGGTGGGTGTGTCCCGTCTGGAGACTGGCCACACCTAAAGCAGATGATCACACACACCTGCAGCTAATGAAGCCTAGTCGGGGAGCTACTTAAGAGTGTGGCTGAGCGCGTCTTGGTCGTCTTGGTGTGGGATCGTTGTGTGAGACTCCATGTTAGTGGGCTTCGTGAGCCAAGTTAAGTGAGTGCGTGCCTGAGTGTCCTGACGGTTGCTTCTTTGTTATTTTCTCCAGGAAGGAGCATGGAAGACAAGAGCAGCGAGCACTGGGTGCGCGGACACACAGGAGCAGAAGAGCACGGACTTGTGGGTGGAAGACACGACATGGGAGTCAAGGGAACACACTGGGATTTATTATTCTGTGTATTATTTACACCACTGTAAATAAAGGCACTGTTTATCATAAAGAGTCTAGCATTTGGGTCCTCCTTCCTCACATCCCCACGGTTGGCCAGTGCTAACTGTGACACTTCAGCGTTGTTGGTTTGGAGGTAAAAAATGCAGAACTATCTGATCAGTATGTTTGTTGTATTTTTTTTATATGTTAATTTTTTTGTAATCATGTCCACTGACCTGACCAAGAGGAGTACTGTTGAACCTTATGATCTTAGTTATGATGGTCAGAAGGTGCAGGAACTGCTTGTCTTCAAAACTGAAGCGTTCCCCAAAAACCAGGCAGCAGATCACATTAGAAACAGTGCTGCTTAACAAAAATTGGGGGTCAAATGGTTTACCTGGAGAAAAAAGGAAAAAGACAGTTGGAAATAGTTTGCAAAGTTACGAATTAAAAATGCAAATGTTAGGTTTTTATTTAAATAAATCATCTAATTTAGTTTAGTTTCTTTTGAAGAAAGATTTGACAGTAAGAAACTTTCTGTCAGTTGGCTGGGTCTGTGACCCAGCATTTTCAAGTTTATGGTCTTTTTGTGAATTTTTGTTTGGAATGATGCATCCATCCATTCGCTTCCGCTTATCCTTTTCAGTGTCGCAGGAGCCTATCCCAGCTGTCATAGGGCGAGAGGCAGGGTACGCCCTGGACTGGTCACCAGTCTGTCGCAGGGCTAACACACAGAGACAGGCAACCATTCGCGCTCACATTCACTCCAGCATTCACACCTATGGGCAATTTGGATTAATCAATTAACCTATCCCCACAAACTGCATGTCTTTGGATGGTGGGAGGAAGCTAGAGTACCCGGAGGTAACCCACACAAACATATGCAAGAACATGCAAACTGCACACAGAAAGATCCCAGCCTGATGATGGAATTGACCTTCCTGCTGTGTGGCAACAGCTGACCACCGTGCAACTGTGCTGCACCATGGATGGGTGGTTGGCACTAAATAAAAGAAAAATAGAAAACTTCATGGATGTAGTTTTCTATTATTTAGTATTAACTTATTCTTAGCATTGGCAGTATGCTTAGTTACATTTGCTTCCATGTTGTCTGGTCCAGGTGTCTCGTCTCCCCTTCCTGTCCCATGTCTGTCCTTTCTGTCATGTCTCGTTCCCTCTTTCTCAAGTGCCCCTTGTTTAAGTCTCCCTCTCTCTCTAGTGCTCCCTCACTCTTGTTCTCCCTCGGTCCCTCTGTCTGTCTCTCATGTTTGCTTTCTCTTGAACCTTGTGTCAAGCTTGTGCTTCCCAGTTTACATCTCTCCACGTTTCCTGCTTTATTTTGACGGTCTTGTGTTCCATGTTCAGTATTAGTTTTGCTTGCCCTTTGGTGTCATGTTGATTTGTGTCAGCTGTGTTCCCCATATGTTTCCACTTCCCACATTACCCTTCTGTGTATTTAACTCCTCTGTCTCCCTTTGTTCACTGTCAGGTCGTCTGTTTTCCTCTCCTTATGATCCATGGATTTAATGTTGTCTTTAGTCTCAGTTTTTGCACGCTCCTTTTCATGTTAATGTTTTTCTTGTCTAGTCTTAGTGTTTCCCAGTTTAGGTTATAGTTTAGTTTTTGCCTTTGCCTTTTGCTTTTGTGTTTTCATCAGCCAAAATAAACAACTCGCTTTTTGTTGTACTCCAGTCTTGTTTCTTGTTATTCTGCTTCTTTGTCTGCTCCACAAATATACTGGCCATTCGGCTGTTTACACTTTCACAACAACCGACAAAAGAGAGCATTATGATAAACAAAAAAAGTTCTTCACATTAATCAACTGAAGTCCACTAAGGTTAATTATCATATGATGATATCATGAAGTTCAATAATGAAATCATCTGTCTGGATTTTTGGGCTTTTGGATTGCAATTCTTTTCTTTTTCTCACTTCTGCTTTCCTCTTTTTAAATCGAATTCTTTCATCATCACGCTGATTCTCTAATTTGATTTGATTTTCATAACAAAAAAATCTCTGCTCTGTGTGCTTTAAATCTCAGTGTTTTTCTGTCATTCTACCTTTCAAAATCTCCCTCAGCCATGTCCACTTTATCATTGTTGCTCATCCAAGTCTCCAGCTGCGTTATTATTACCACCAGCATGTGCTATCTCCTGCCATTGCTGAATTTCCACCCTTCTATGTTGCTTCATTGGAATCTACTTGCCAAATACTTTGTTGTACTTCACTGTCTGCTATGGAGTAAATACTTAAGTATTTTTTTGGATTGTTTGTTTCTAGCATGTACCCCAGTAGTCACAAGGTTAACACAAAGCTAACACAAAGAGGCAGACAAACACACACCTACAGCCAGGTTAGGATGAACAAATACACTGAAACCCATTTGTTTGTACTGTGAGAGGACTCTGAGGCTGCAAACTCTTCACATAAAGGCCCAGACTAACCAGAGAGCAGCATTACTCCATTATAGTGTAATTACACTTTAAGTATTAACAGCAGCATAGTTCCTAGGCATGGCACAAAATTATCTGTGTTCACGCCTACTTACTCTCTGTTATATAGGCCACTCTGTATAAACTGATTTTGCTCCAAACTTGTGGTTAGATCATTAACTTTTATTGATAATATTCTCCTGAGACCTAGCCTATTCAGTTAAGTCCTCTGCAGCTGACACACAAATCACAAAAAAAGTTTGACTGAAAAATCCATTTTTCCTCAGTTTTCAGGTGGATATGACAATTGAAAGTAAATAATTTTATTAAAACATATAACTGTAAATTGGCATGGATAAGTTTATCCTTTCCAAGTGCATCACTCATGTCACAGCAAGCAGACGCTATAAACGATACTTTAGTGTTTTAGCATGTTATGCAATATTCCATGTCTTCTGTTCAAACGTTAAAGAGTTCAGACAAAGCAGGATTTGCATGTTAATTGCAAAATCTGATAGACTTCAAATGTTACTGAATTATTTGACATATTTTATCAACACTTTTATGTGTATTTGGTGCATTTTGTTACATATTTATTTTTGCTTCTTACTACAGCCTATTTCTTGTGCAGGCACAAATTAAGAGTTTTAGAAATGTTCTTGTTATTATGTTTTATTTCTTAAACTGCCAGTCAATTCTGAGGTAAATATTGAATTGAAATCTTTTTTGTCATAGTCAAGCTACTGTACTGGAAAAAGAGAGAGAGAAGCAATGATTGAGCAATGAATGATTTTTCAAATCCACCCTGTATGTAATATGTGCCCATACAATAGCTAAAAACGCACCTTTAAATGTACGTATGTGAACCCTCAAGTGTTCGCTGACTTCTTGGATCCATTCTTCCATCCCCTTGCGTCCCATCCCAAAGTCTCTCAGGGTTGTGAGTGTGAAGCGTCGCAGCTGGCGCCAGCGCTTCCCATTACTGATTGCTAAACCTGAGAAGATGAAATGTCAAGCTTAGGAAAACTTTTACACAAACTATTATTTGAAATTTCTTTATTTTCATGTAAAGTTGACTTAGAGTCATGCCAAAGAAATCACTCGTCTTGAAAAATGATATATGGTGTCTTGTTACCATAGCCCTTGGTAGCTTTGAACAGAAATGGTATGGGCATTCTGCCTGTGAAGTCATCTGCCTGATCCACCAAGGCTTCTTTCACAGCATCATACCCCACCAGAACCACTGTCCGCTGCCAGACCATGTACAGTGTCATCACAGGACCATAGGTTTCACTGAACTAAGACAAAGTAAAAAGCCTTGTTTATATTTATGCAACGTCAGCATGCAGCTAAAATAAAAATCCAGAACAGTAATGGAGGGTGCTCTTGTTTATTCTTACTGAACAATTTAACAATATGAAAAATGCTAAAAATTAATAAATAAATAAATAAAAATTCCAAACTCACCTTAAGTATGCTTTTAAAAGGTACATTTTTGTCTATTTGTGGCAGGTTTCCTAGAAGAGGAAGTGGAGCAGGTCCTGGAGGCAGGCGATACTTCCTTCTTTTTACACTAAACAGCCACAGCAGAGCTAAGATTAGCCCTGCCAAGATCACTGTGGCAGAAAACTCCATAATGTTGTATCATTTTTTTTATTTTTGTCCTTCCTTATATACCTACTTTCTCTCTGTGATTGGCTCCTGTAGCTAGTTTATATTTAACAGAGGTTTGGCTGGTTGGACACACATGACCAATATGATGCTGTAATCTTGTGCACCTTATCACACTTTTACCTCATTAATGATTCTCATTGACAAAATCCTTTGCAATACTTGATTTGAATAATAAAGATAAAAACTTTGCTAGATTTAAATAGAAAATTGGTGTAAAATATCCATAACAATAATTGGCAATAATGTAAATTTGCTGCACTACAAACTTGATAATGATGCCAACTAACACAAAATATAACCAGACCTTGTTGATAAGAACAACTGATAATAAAATCTCACATGAACGACAGTTATTTGACAGTCTACACTGCCCCCTACTGGAATCAAGATTTGACCCACAAACTGCTCTGACACCTGTTTGAACAGTTATATGCTGTCTGTAACAGCATAGGCACATATAAACTAATAGTGAATGCTGTTTAAGTAGCAAATACTCATGATCTAAAAGCAGCATTTCACAAAATTATTCAATATCAAGTCTTTTTCAGACTTTATTTGGATTGTTTATTTTCTTTTTCATATGAAACTGGGGTTACCTGCTCAGCACTAAGGAGAAACATAGTTTTGTTAAGTTTAAACAGCAATTACAATTTGATGTTCAAAAAACCTTTATGCTTTGTTGACACGTCTAAAGTAATTTGTACTAGCTGTTAGTTAACTTATAACTGGAACACATACTGTTTATATTTCATGCCTGTGCTTATTGGTTTGGTTCAATTTTGACCCGAGTCAAAAATTCCCTAATAATGTGTCTATAGTAAATGTTGAACTATGTATCCATTTAGAAACCAGTAACAAGTTACCTGAATTTAGTAAATGGATAATTAATTAATAATCCATTAAGTTCAGAGAGCAGAGAGAATGTATTTATATAAATTATGACACAATCTGATGTTCTATTTTATATGAAAGGATAACGCTGATTAATGATTTAAATATGTTTTTTTAAAGTGGAAATGATTATAACATTCTTAAACATTCATATAAAGTTATATAATCATTATGACTGTTAAAGACAGGTATAACTGAATTATCATTAAATAAAATCCTTGCAACTGCAATTTATAATTATTAACAGTGAATAATATTTAGAAAGAACTTGATTTTTGCAAACTAAACCATTCAATGTCATGGACACTGTGTTCTGTGCCCACATTTACAGTATTGTATTCTTTGCAGTCAGCAGAAAACGTCTGGTTGGTTTCTTTATGATTATGTTCTCAGTTTGTCTTATAGTTTTGTTACCCTTTGGAATCTACTTTCTGCTTGTGGTTCATATTTAATTCTTTGTTTTTCAGTGTTTTGTGCCTCTCCTGTGTTCTCTTGAATTATGTCAAGACTTTTTCTCTGTCTCTCATTTTTCCTTATCATGTTACTTCCTGTTTTATTTTGGTAGTCTTTTGTTCTTTGTGTCTTGTGGCTGTTTTACCTCCTTTTGTCATTATCAGTGACTAGTTCCACATGTTCCCATCTTTTCCCTATTCCCCAGGCCCCTGTGTATATATAGCTCTGTCTTTGTTTTACTCCTTATAACTTCCTGAGAATAAACACCTTCAAGTTTGAAACTATTGCTTTCAGAAGGAATCCCTCCAAGGGATGCATTACAGCCAAGTGGAAGAGTTTAAATATCTTGCTCTTGTTCACAAGTAATATGTAATAGGCTTCTTGGTTTTCTGAAGGTTGATGTACTAGCACTGGCAAGGAATTTAATTTCATGGAGTGAACCTGTGTATACAACAGCCTGTCCTGCAGCTCTTCTCCAGTATGGGACGCAGACCCATCGTCTTCATCGGGTGGAAGTAAGCATCGCAAGTGTTTGGAAGCAGGGAGGGGGGTGAGTGTGTGTCTGTTTCAGTGCACATGCATATGTATGCATGTGTGTGTGTGTCCCATGTTCAACTGAGAGAGACCGTCCTTTCACCTGGTTAAGCAAAAAGTCAACAGTCCTCCAGCCGATGCAGGTGGCCTTGAGGCTTGAAGGATAGGGTCAGAGAGTCAAAACACAGTCTTGTAATCTGGGAGAAATTGTTGTGCCAGCCAGTCATTCGGTCTTGGAGCCATTTGCCCTTGGAGCCTTCTGGCTGGCCCGGGCAGCCACATGAAGATAATGGTTGTTTGGGTTAGGGTCAGAATCTCATCTCTGATTTTTGCAGATGATGTGGTTCTGTTGGCTTCATCGGGTGAGGGCCTCCAGCTCGCACTGGAACGGTTCGCAGCCGAGTGTGAAGCAGCGGGAATGAGGATCAGCACCTCCAAATCTGAGGCCATGGTTCTCAGCCGGAAAAGGGTGGAGTGCCCTCTCCGGGTCGGGGATGAGTTCCTGCCCCAAGTGGAGGAGTTCAAGTATCTCGGGGTATTGTTCGCGAGTGATGGGAGAAGGGAGCCGGAGATCGACAGACGGATTGGGGCTGCAGCTGCAGTAATGCAGACGCTGCACCGGTCCGTCGTGGTGAAGAGGGAGCTGAGTGTAAAAGCGAAGCTCTCAATTTACCGGTCGATCTACGTCCCTACCCTCACCTATGGCCACGAGCTGTGGGTAGTGACCGAAAGAACGAGATCGCGGATACAAGCGGCGGAAATGAGCTTCCTCCGAAGGGTGGCTGGCCTCTCCCTTAGAGATAGGGTGAGAAGTTCGGCCATCCGGGAGGGGCTCAGAGTAGAGCAGCTGCTGCTCCACATCGAAAGGAGCCAGCTGAGGTGGTTCGGGCATCTGACAAGGATGCCCCCTGGGCGCCTCCTGGGTGAGGTGTTCCAGGCATGTCCCACCGGGAGGAGGCCCCGGGGCAGACCCAGGACACGCTGGAGAGATTATATCTCTCGGCTGGCCTGGGAACGCCTTGGTGTTCCCCCGGATAAGCTGGAGGAGGTGGCTGGGGAGAGGGAGGTCTGGGCCTCTTTGCTTAGGCTGCTGCCCCCGCGACCCGGCTCCGGATAAAGCGGATGAAGATGGATGGATGGATGGATGGGTTAGGTTTAGTGCAAACAAACTGCATCCAATTTCGCAGCTGATCTAATGTCCATCACTGGTCCCCAGACCTATTGATTCCCTGTTGCAGAGTCTTGAGCTTCTCCAAGATCTTATCCATATTGCGTTCAATAAGCACAGTCCGAGTACTCATGGCCTTGCCCATCGCATCGCCCAGAATTAGACGAGACTAGAGAAAGACGCAGAGCCAAGCAGGAAAGATTTTTTGTTTTTATGTTTCTTTTTGTGGCGGTATAAACAATGAAAGGTGGTGGATTGGCCAATTGGTCATGATTGACCCTTCCTCTCTTGTTGCTACTTCAATCATGAAACCGATTATCGGCTTTTCTCTATTGTTTGTTTATCGCCCACTCCGCGCCAGAAAGAGGAAACCAGTAGTGATGTGTCGGTCGCGAACGAAACGGCTCTTAGAGCTGGCTCTTTGACGTGAACGACACGTTTTTTTTTTTTTCTTTCTCTCACCGACTTTCTCGCACTTTTTTTCACTTCACTCCGCACGTGAGCCTTGTGCTTGCGCTGGGCAGAGGGGGGTGGGGTGGTAGTTACACTCGCAGTAGCACAGGAACAGAGTGAAAGAGAGAGAAAGAGAGCCAGGGACAACAAGAGACAACACGATCACATTAGAAAGGTACAGTAATCATCCACAACTATTTTCAGTTGCGGATGATAAAGGATTCAGAAAGTTTATTCATGCAGTGAATCCTATGCAATTCCAAGCAGGAAAACACTCCCAAAAAATCATCCCAGGCCTAAATGACAGAGAGTGTGCATCTTCATTTTGTTTTGCATATTTTAATTTATATTTGATTGTATTGTGGTTTGCAGTGTTTTATGTTGTTTCACTTTACATTTGTTTAAAAGGAAAAAGCTGAAAATTTAAATAGTTAAAAGCTGAAATGTAAATAATTGGTTTTTGAATTTTATAATTTATTTATTAAATTTTATGTGGAGTGAATAAATAAAAGTTTAATATTTAAGGTGGCACCTAGAGACAAAGCAATTACAAACTCCAAAACACGAACAAATATAGATAGATAGATAGATAGATAGATAGATAGATAGATAGATAGATAGATAGATAGATAGATAGATATAGATAGATGATAAAGTTATTGAGAAATTTAAAGCAGGCTTAGGCTACAAAAAGATTTCCCAAGACTTGAACATCTCACGGAGCACTGTTCAAGCCATCATTCAGAAATGGAAGGAGTATGGTACAACTGTAAACCTATCAAGACAAGGCCGTCCACCTAAACTCACAGGCCGAATAAGGAGAGCGCTGATCAGAAATGCAGCCAAGAGGCCCATGGTGACTCTGGACGAGCTGCAGAGATCTACAGCTCAGGTGGGGGAATCTGTCCATAGGACAACTATTAGTCGTGCACTGCACAAAGTTGGCCTTTATGGAAGAGTGGCAAGAAGAAAGCCATTGTTAACAGAAAACCATAAGAAGTCCCGTTTGCAGTTTGCCACAAGCCATGTGGGGGACACAGCAAACATGTGGAAGAAGGTGCTCTGGTCAGATGAGACCAAAATGGAAATTTTTGGCCAAAATGCAAAACGCTATGTGTGGTGGAAAACTAACACTGCACATCACACTGAACACACCATCCCCACTGTCAGATATGGGGGTGCCAGCATCATGCTCTGGGGGTGCTTCTCTTCAGCAAGGACAGGGAAGCTGGTCAGAGTTGATGGGCAGATGGATGGAGCCAAATACAGGGCAATCTTCGAAGAAAACCTCTTGGAGTCTGCAAAAGACTTGAGACTGGGGCAGAGGTTCACCTTCCAGCAGGACAACGACCCTAAACATAAAGCCAGGGCAACAATGGAGTGGGTTAAAACAAGATATATCCATGTGTTAGAATGGCCCAGTCAAAGTCCAGATCTAAATCCAATCAAGAGTCTGTGGCAAGATTTGAAAACTGCTGTTCACAAACGCTGTCCATCTAATCTGACTGAGCTGGAGCTGTTTTGCAAAGAAGAATGGGCAAGAATTTCAGTCTCTAGATGTGCAAAGCTGGTAGAGACAAACCCTAAAAGACTGGCAGCTGTAATTGCAGCAAAAGGTGGTTCTACAAAGTATTAACTCAGGGGGCTGAATAATTACGCACACCCCACTTTGCAGTTATTTATTTGTAAAAAATGTTTGGAATCATGTATGATTTTTGTTCCACGTCTCACTTTGTATTGGTCTTTCACGTGGAATTCCAATAAAATTGATTCATGTTTGTGGCTGTAATGCGACAAAGTGTGGAAAAGTTCAAGGGGCCGAATACTTTTGCAAGCCACTGTATATAGACGTATCTGACAACCTGGTGCCTGACCAAGAAGATCAAACCTCTGGCTAAGGCTTAGGGGTCCTACTACCATACCCGACTCCACTCAACCTGAACCTGCCTTTGTTACAGTATATATAATGATGCAGGTGAGTTGTTTTGTCAAAAAAATGTGTGCAATTGCAAGAAGCTCCTTGGGAAATTTATTTTTATTCTACACACTGTTAACATATCCAGAGGATTATTTAAGTTAAATTTGCCAATACTTACTAGATGAGAATTTAAATTCACAAGGTAACATATATTTTATTTGTATTTGGTGTAAGATACCGATCAATGTAAATAAATTAAAATAAAATAAAAGTTATCATAAGAATATTAAAATGTAATGTAATTGCTTCCACGTATCTCATAAATCTTGCATGAAATTGAAAAATATATTATCTAAGCAGAATACTGATCCACGGCTGTGCAGTGTTATATTTCCAAGGTTGGCATGGTTTGCAATATTAAAGTAAAGTTATATATATTTTTATGGAGCCCTGCTAACGCTTCTGCTTGTTAGCCATGCACTGCAAACAGTTTGGGTGTCTGGACTGTTAGGGATTATTGTTATATGCCACCTGTAAAAGATTTAAGTCCAATAAATTTAAAACAAAAATAAAAAAAACCCTAAAAAAAATCTAAATATAAAAAAGCAGGAGACAGTCATTTTGATAACTGCCAACAGAAATGCAATTATTGTTTAAAAAGCAAGTTTGAGACATACAATAAAAACATAAATAATTAATTAATTATTTAACATTAATAATAATTGTATAATTTTAATAAGAGCTTAAAATAAATGTTAGTCAGTTTCCTTACTCGCAACTGATCTTGGTCATGTTGAATTCGACCATAAAAACTTGTGGTCACAACTAGAGATGGCACGATACCACTTTTTTATGTCCGATACCGATACCGATATCATAAATTTGGATATCTGCCGATACCGATATGAATCCGATATAGTGTTTTTTAATCAACAAAACTGGTTTTTTTAAATATCTTGCTGCATTTTGTATAAGTTCATACTCAAGTTTAAAACAACAACTACACTAAAGCTATTCTGTTATACCTGTATGCAAAAAAATAATATTTCATAGTTCAGCAATACTGATAAATCTAATAAACTTAAACCTACACCATCCTCCCTATTCTGGTATTTTAAAGAGTACTTAGCGTAAATATTAAGCAACCTAACTAATAGGGTTCCAACTCCCAGCAACAACAAAAATAAATAAATAAAAAATAGGGAACCACCCCTCACGCTCCACCTCATGATGCTTAATCGACGTAATCAACCTTAATTTGATGCAGTGTGAAAAAAAATGCACAGAAATCAATTATTTTTCAAGAAATATTAAATAGATTCAACATCTTTCTTCAACAAAATTGCAGACTGCACAGATGGTACCTTCCCAAAGGAAAAAGTACTATAGTTTACTAGGGTATATATATTAGACTTAATAGTCACTATATACAGTAATTGACTTCTATTCATTTTACATCAAATTAAAACTTTGGGTGTCAGATAATTATTTATTAAAAGCTCGACATTTTAAATGAGAATAAGAAAGAAAAGTATGTCTTTGTGCCCCCTTTTCCCTGTTCATGCCCTATCAGCCCCCCTGGCTAAACTTTGCAAGATCCGCCCCTGCACAGTTACCAGCGTCAGCTACGTAGAAAAAGATCCTCGAGTAGAAAGTAATATTAAATACATTCTAACAACAGCTTATCAAGCTTAAACGTGCTGCTGTTGTTCAGCCGCTGGTTTCCTCTTTCTGGTGCAAAGTGGGCCAAAAACAAACAAGAGAGACGGACTCGCGACAGAAAAGCCGATCAGCTGATCGTTAAGCAGTTTCATGATTGAAGTAACAGCAAGAAGAGGCAGTCGCTTGTTAAGCTTAACGCAGGAATGCTTTACAAACATTCAGAGATGGACTTACACACTTGCTTTACTTCTCTCGGGGATAACTTTATGGGAGATGAAATGCCGGGTTGCTAGCGAAGCTCCAAATGCTATCCAGACCACCGACAGGTCCCGCATGCCACAGCCGCTCTATCACGTGATGCATACTGCTCCGACGTGCTAACGTTCTGAGGTGAGTTACGGCGTGTTGCAAGTTTTGCGAGGTGCTTTCGTGATATTTAATGGATCGGATTACATTTTTTATTTTTCTCCGATATCCGATCCAGTAATTTAGGTCAGTATCGGACCGATACCGATACGTAATATCGGATCGGTCCATCTCTAGTAATTACTGCAGAGTAATTACTGCATGTATATATTGCACTATTATTTTAAATAAGTAAAACAGAAGTTTTGCCAACTCTAAAGATTTCACAAACTTTTTCTTTGTGCCACTCTGACTACTGAGGCAACAGTATATGTGTGTGACTGTAGTAGCAGCTATCTAGTGTCTAGTGTGAGAATACCACAAGTCGCCCTTTTTAACGCAATTTAGTATCGGTATACAGAACTGTTTTCCTAACAGAGCCACTGTTATAATTAAGTGAAGGTGCTCCCAACTATTTTGAACCTTTGGCTTCTAAAATATGTGGTTCAATTGCGTGCTGCGTGCAGCTAGACCGATATTAAAACAACAACAAAACAACAATTTCAACCATCAACTCAAATATTTGGTTCTAATTGAACAGAAATTTCTATGAACTTGCAAGAACTGTGTAGGACATGAATCAGTGTGTGTCAGATCCTGAATTTGAAATTTCCACTGAAATCACGGGTAAGAGGCAAGTGGAACCAAGCTGACTTCTGCTAAATGGGTCAAACTGGGCAGAAAGTACACAAACACATAACATCCTTATAGAATATGATGTAACACTATAGATCAACTTACCTCAGAATATATAAAGCATATAAACAATTACAGCAATATGATGCAACAAACACAGCAGTGCTACTAATCCAAAATACTCAAAGCTTCATAGAACTGAAACAAACATTTATTTTTAGGCCTTCGTCGTGTCGCTGTGACGTAATCGGCCTTAAAATGGCCTTTAAGGCTGCAGGCCCTGAATTGGGATACAGCCTCTGAATCGCTGCATCTTGTAGCTGTGTCGTCTTAAATTGGTCATGTGATTTTGACGCGCCGGCGCATCCGGCGACCCCAGAGGTTTAACTTAATATTTAAGTGTCTCTTGGTTTTAGACTAGTTGTTTAGTCTAATTTGATGTTTTAAACCAGAAAAGGAAGAAGAGGGCTTAGAATTACAGGTAAGAACTGCTCAGTGGTATGTGATAAACTGTAAATGTAAAGCTTACAGGTCAGTCCTCATGTTTTTAAATCAGATTTTGAGTCTGTACATGGCACATTATGCTTTTGCATGTTGTGAAATGTGCTGCAAAACAAACTGAGGTAAACTAACTAGTGATGGATTTAAAGTGCGTGTGATTGGTGCGCAGTGGCTGTGGTGCTCACGGTCAGAGTTCAGTCACAAAGAAGGTAACAGAGATGAATTTAAAGTTAAGGTGATGGTGCTTAGATTCATTCACAGACTGAAACCTTCACACCAACTTTATCCTGTGTCTCTTAGTTTTAGACTAGTTGTTTAGTCTATTTTGATGTTTTTAAACCATATAGTCAAGGAAAACAACTAAAGGGCACTTTGTGGATCAGTGAAGACAGACATACGGTACAGGGACGCAAAACGAACCTCTGTGCTCTGCTCTGTTTACTTTATTTCTGGGTTATGAATATTATGTAAAGGTAAATGTTGGTTATACTCCAAAGCATATACAGTTAACACTGTGTATAAATGTTTTAACACCTAATTTTAGTGCAGTGTATTTCATGTAAGTTTGAACTTGACATTTTGTTTTCTGTTGTGGGTTGTTATAGCCTTCTACTCCAGTCGCTTCTGAAAGGGCCTGTTGGCTCAGTCAGCTGAACTGAAGCCTGCTCGTGCTTCAATGTGGAGATCTGGTCTGTTAATAGTGTTGGTGAACTGAACCCTGGCGATTAAACTAGCCCTGGGGATAGGAATCAAAGCTGGTGATAACAACTGTGTATAGATGGTCTTTTGTAAGTTTTAGCCGCATTCTTCCCGTTAGCTCGAAGCTAACGGGAGGTCGAGACCTACTACAGCCGGGTGGAACACCGCTTTCCCGGCACATCGTGCCTCGACCTCCCGGTTGGCTTCGAGCCGGCGTCCGAAGAATGAGGCTAAAAGTTTTGCGAGATCCCGAGTTTGTTTTGCGAGATCTTGCAAAAGTCCGTCTTAATTTTTTTTTCTCCCATGTTCCCTGCGGGGCTCCGTAGATTAGTGTACCATAAGAGCAATTTAGTATGTTTTCAGAGGGGGGGTGTTTACCTGCAATGGGTGCTCTTTTTCGCTTCCGTTGCATACGCCTTGCGTGCCGGTCCGAGTCTGACACAGGTTTGTCGTCGTGCCCCATGTGCAGTGTTGGTGCCCAGTCTGGATTTGTTACATCCATTTCATATGCTGGGTTGCCTGCAATAATGCCAAATCAAAAGCTACTCAGTCGACATGACGTGGTTCTGCAGCATCACACATTAGCATGTTTTATCTCGTTATCTATGAAAAAACCCACTAAAAGCCTTTTAGTTTGGTCCCTTTACAGCATCCTGCCATGCGATTCCATTTGTTCCTGACCACCGAGAACACTCACGTTAACTTTTATCGAGTGGAAAAAAAGTTAGCGTGTTTATATTATGCTAACATAGTTGTGTCGCTAGCGGTCACGTAGCACATCATTATATACCAGCTAGCCCAACTTCAGTAACCCTACAAACATCACTGCTGTTTAGTTTTCTGTCTTCATTTATGTTGGAAGTGATAAGAAAGCTGTACGTTTTAATTTGTTTCCAAAACCCCGCAGTCAGGACATGCTATATTGTATTTAGATAGAAGCTAGCGAGCTAACTTGCTGCTAACTTCTAACTCCGTTAAATGTCATAAATTCCATTTTCATGGATGCCTGGATGTTAAACTCAGTTGTTACACCTGGTAGAGCAGAACGCTGATAATTTTATTAAAGATGAAAGACTTAAGACAGTGTTTTAACTCTCAGTAATGCCACAGTGATCATTTGATATATGGACCTGCAGCAGAGTTTAGGCCCAGACACGGCTAGTGACATCAGACTGAACAATCGGATAGTGATATGAATTAATTTAGAACTCACCGGAGAGAAAATGCCGCGAGCAAACCAACAAAGAGCTGGGGATTGCACGGAACTCGATATCCGCTCGTCTGCAATCCATGCCTGGCGTCTTTGTTTGGTGATATGGGATACATGGGATCCCTCACGTTGCCGCCAGGATGGAAAACGATTAAAAGATTAATCCAGTTTCTTGCCTTCACGATCGTGAGCTCTAACGTTGCAACCGACTACACAACACGTACCATAGCTGAAGCTGTATCCTTTGTCTGGCCTACTGTGATGGCGGCGGGGGCCGTGGCCCGCCTCCTGTAACATCACGCTCCAAAGCCCTGTGATGTTTCTGTGTTCTGTGATGTTGTCCCAAAGAAAGACCTTTAAATGCGATATATAGCCTAAACGTTTTCGTTTATGACTAGTTTACTGTGTTATGACTGAGAACAGGGGGGAAGTCGCGCAAGAGAAATGTCGACCAAAACAAACGCAAGTAAGCCCAAAGACAGCGCTGAAGTTATAAAAAACATCCACAAGCAGGCGCTTGAGTATATATTCAAGGCACTGAAGATCGACGAGGACGACACAGGTGAGAAGAAGGAGGCTGTGCAGTGGTACAAGAAAGGGATTTCTGAGCTTGAAAGGGGTATTGCAATAGAGCTCACTGGGCAAGCTGGAGAGCAGTATGACCGAGCAGAGAGACTTCAGGATAAAATGGTCACCAAACTCACCATGGCAAAAGACAAGCTTACCCTTTTAGAGACGACACTAGCCTCTAAAAGGAGAAATGACCCCCAAGGGACATCACATCATGCTCCTTCACAGCCAAAGTCAGTTCCTAAAAGTCAACCCGCAGGTGTTTCCACCACCATCAGACCCTCCACTTCTGTAAGACCTCCATTAGGAATAACTGATGCAAAGAAAACCGCTCGGGTGGGAAAAACTCAGAATGGAAGACCGGCAGCTGTGAAACAGCCCCCGAAGAGGGATATGAAAAAGAATGTGGACAGTAAACTGGCCAGCTTAATTATGAATGAAATTGTATACAGTGGAGCGACTGTGTCATTTGATGACATCGCAGGGCAGGATCTGGCAAAGCAAGCACTTCAAGAAATTGTCATCCTTCCTGCCTTAAGACCTGATCTCTTTACTGGTCTGAGAGCTCCTGCACGTGGCTTGCTTTTATTTGGCCCACCAGGAAATGGGAAGACCATGCTCGCCAAAGCAGTTGCTGCAGAGTCTAATGCAACATTCTTCAACATCAGTGCTGCTAGTTTGACCTCCAAATATGTGGGAGAAGGCGAGAAGCTCGTACGAGCACTCTTTGCAGTTGCGAGAGAGTTACAGCCCTCAGTAATCTTCATCGATGAAGTGGACGGCTTGCTCTGTGAAAGGAGGGAGGGGGAGCACGACGCCTCTCGCCGTTTAAAAACTGAGTTCCTCATTGAATTTGACGGGTTGCAGTCAGGAAGGGATGACAGGGTACTTGTAATGGGAGCAACTAACAGGCCCCAGGAGCTCGATGAAGCAATATTAAGGCACTTTGCAAAAAGAGTATATGTGACCTTTAGACAAGATTTACGCTGCTGAAAAATCTTTTGGGAACGCACGGGAGTCCACTGAGCCAAAACGAACTGTCCTGTCTTGCAAAAGTGACTGCAGGATATTCAGGGAGCGATTTGACAGCATTAGCCAAAGATGCTGCACTTGGCCCAATAAGAGAGTTGGGACCTGTTGTGTCCACACATACTATTACATTTGTTCTGTAGATGCATTTACCAGAAGCGCTAGAGGGCGCTAGTGAGTATGTTGTTCTGGTTGTGGTTTTGAAGAAGAAAAAAGAAAAATAAAGAAAGGAGTCATCTCCGGTAATCCTCTGTTCCTACCTGCATGTGTGTGTAATGCCTGCGAACTAACACCACACAACAAGTGGCGACGAGAGTAGTGGTGATTAAGTTATGGCTCTGCTCTCTTTGCAACCCCCGGCTGTGTTCCTGGATTGCCCGGGCGAACCGAAAATTCCATTTGCTGCGTGGAAAAAGTTGTTCGATAACTACTTGCTGGCGATCGGGGGTAATGACTTTGCTACAGAGAGGAAGAGGGCCCTGCTCATTCACTGCTTGGGAATGGAGGGACAACGAATCTACAGCGCCTTATCACTCGCTACGGATGATTACGAGGGATCCGTAAAGGCTTTGGAAACGTACTTTCATCCTAAAGTCAATGTTGTCGCCGAGAGATACCGTTTCAGGCAACGAGCCCAAGCTGTCGGTGAGTCTACAGATCACTACGTTGCAGCACTGCGTGAGCTCGTGAAACAATGTAAGTTCGGGGCTATGGAGAATGAAATGTTGCGGGATCAACTTGTAGAGAAGACAAATAATGCTCGTATACGTGAAAGACTGCTAACGGAGGAGGATTTGACGCTCGATCGAGCTTTGGAAATTGCTAGGTGTACAGAGGCTGCAATAGCTGATGCAAAGGCCATTGCTGTTGGTGAAACGAAGCCTGTTGCCGCTGTTCAAGTACAAAAGAAGATGCGCAAGCCAAAATACAAAGCAGCTAAAAAGACGGATACAGCTCCGACGTGCTACCGTTGTGGTTCAGCTGATCACAAAACCAATGATAAATCCTGCCCCGCAAAAGACTGCAAATGTAATACGTGTGGGAAAATCGGACATTTTTCGAGAGTGTGTAAATCTTCTCATAAGCTTGTTAATGAAGTGACTGTTCCTGAAATGTGTGTTTTAACTGTTGACAATTGTGTCAGTGGTGATCCGGCTAAATTGATGTGCACTGTTGCTGTCACTGTACCAAATACTGCGCAGGCATGTACTGTTAAGCTACTAGTAGACACAGGGTCTGGTGTTTCCATACTGCCTGAACATGTTTACAGCACAAATTTTGGCTCAGTTAAGTAATCCAGCTGTTCAGCTTATTACATATTCAAAAGAGAAACTGGATGTATTAGGGTGTCTTAGAGCTGACATTACTTACAATGGCAAGTGTGCCTCCACTGATCTCTACATTGTGAGAACAGGAACACCCATACTGGGAATGGACTTGGTGACTGCCCTCCAGCTACACATAAAAGGGGGACAATTAGTTCTTGACAGTCCCAAGGTCTGTGCTACACTTCAGCAAACCTCTGCTCTGCCCACTCAATGTAAACAGGAATGTGAGTCTCCAGTTGCATTCGGATGTGCAAAGGATTTTGTACATAAAGTGAAGGTGCAACCTGAAGTGAAGCCAATACAGCAGAAACTTCGACGCTTACCCCTGTCAGTCCGTGATGCTGTTTCCGCAGAACTCAAGAATCTTGAGGAACATGGCATCATAGAGAAAATCGATGCATCTGAATGGGTCTCCCCGATTGTAGTCACTAGAAGGAAGACTGGTGGCATACGCATGTGCGTTGATTTGAGAGAACCTAACAAAGCGGTGGTCGCTGACAGTCATCCCTTGCCACTGATAGAGGACATACTGTCTGAGCTGCGTGGGGCTGTCATGTTCTCCACCCTGGATCTTAAATCCGCCTACCATCAGCTGAAACTACATGAAGAGAGTAGAGGGCTCACTGCTTTCATTACACATGAAGGACTGTACCAGTACTGCAGAGTTCCCTATGGGTTGAGTTCAGCACCTGCAGCCTTCCAAAAGATGATGACACAAATCCTACGCGGCCAGAAAGGGGTGCAATGCTACCTTGATGATGTCATCATATACGGAATGTCAGAAGCTGAACATGAGGCCAACTTGCGTGCTGTGTTACACAGAATCAACAATGCAGGACTGAAACTCAATGTTGACAAATGTCAACTCCGTCAAACTACTCTGAGCTTTTTGGGTCAAAAGATTGGTCCAGAAGGTCTGCTGCCAGATGACTCTCATGTCACTGCCATCCTGCATGCTCCGCCCCCTACTGATCCTGCAACCCTGCGCTCAATTCTTGGCTTGAGTGCATGGTACAGCAAGTTTGTGCCAAATTACGCGACTGTTGTTGAACCTATGAGAGCTCTTCTGCGTAAGGACTGTTCATTCCACTGGAACGAAGCAGCTCAAGC